>NC_064639.1:301081750-302449250 GCF_023864345.2 Schistocerca serialis cubense | reverse complement strand
AGCAAACTCGTCGTGGTGCTCTTTGAAGCACGCACATACACTGTGAGCCGTGAGACATGCTGCATTGTCCTGCTAGTAGATGCTGTCATGTCGAGGAAAAAACAAGCCACCTGTGGGGGTGGACGTGGTCCCCAAGGATAGATGGATACTTATGTTGATCTACTGTGCCTTCCAGTTTGACGAGATCACCCAGGGAATGCAACTATTCCCTAGACAATACCGCTCCCTCCTAGACCCTTCCGATTATTCTTGTAGAGCCGTACACGCCAACCGCCATGAGTCCGATGGAGCATAAAACATGATTTATCTGGAAACGCCACATGTTGCCACTCAGTGGACGTCCAGTTGCGCACTGATTCCAGTGTTCATCGTCGATGAACAGCAGCCATCTTGGGTGCATGAATCAGGCACCTTTTGCGGAGGTCCATACGCAGCAATGGTCGCTGAACTGTCGTTGAGGAGACATTGTTAGTAGCCCCTTGGTTCATCTGGGCGGTCAGCTGCTCGACAGTTGCACATCAGTTCCCTCGTACACATCTCCGCAGCCGTCGTTCACCCCGTCATCTAAGGAGCGTGGTGGGTGACAGTTGCCTCGGTGCTGGTTCTGAGACAGCTCCATTTTGCTGTGCACGGTTTATTCTAACCACGGTGGTCTGCAACCAGTTTTATACGCTTACCCGTTTAGGAAATACTGCCACCTTTGGCTCGAAATCTAATGATCATGCTCTTTTGGATTTCAGATATATCGCTATGTTTCCGCACTAAGACAACGACTGCAGTGGTTTCCGCGTCCCCCGACACGTTTTATTTGCTCTGCCCTGATGGTGGTGCCTCCTGCCGTCTGTGAGTGGTTATGCTCGTTACGCACACGGACAGTGGTCACATTAATGTGACTGGACCATGTGGTTCATAAATGTTTGTGTATATCTGTAAATTGTCTTTTGCAACCGTTGAAATGAGGCGGTCAACACACTTACAGGCCTATATCCACCATTACAATAGCGCAAATAACAAATAGAAATGGTAGACGCTTTTACCCGCGATGAAGGTCAGTTGCACTGAGACGAAAGAATAAGGAATAACTCATAGGAACTCCCAGAAAACCACAATCTGCATGACTGGAAGAGGATTTGAACGGCTGATTTCCAAGAACCATAAGGTAGATGACAGTAGAATAATCCGGCTTCCTGAAATGAAACTTACTATCAATGTAAGACGTGTATATTTCTATTGTCTATTGTCAAACCACAATTTGTGAAGGGTGTTTATATTTTATTAATAGGATTAAGTAGGAATAATTAATATTTGTCATTCTGGAAATAATTGTGATAGCATGGAATGTCTGCACCAAAGTATTGTTGGCGGAAGAGACCGCACATTGATATAATTTTAAAAAGGGCGGGAGGGACCGCGTATGGATACATTTTAAGAAAAGAGCGGGAAAGACCGCGCATTGATACATTTTGTAATGGGAAAAGGGATTGTCTGCACCAGAAAGCATTGTTAGCGGGAGAGACCGCACTTTAGCGTTCGTAGGAAGTCAGTAGTAAGCGAGATGTGAAGCGAGTCGGTAGTTGGTCTGAAGCGAGAGATTGAGAGGAGCGGTGTGCCTGCCAGCCACCAACTATGATTTACAAGAGATTATAAACGGATGTACAGAGACATCAGCTAACTATTATCATAAGAGGAACTAATATTATTGAATTTTTTTTTTTGAGAAACTCAAGACTAATGAAGGTAAGTTTGCGCATTGCTAGTTGTAAGATTATTGTAAAAAGTAAGTCCCATTTGAACGTTTGTAAAATCATTTCATTCAGAATATAATTAATTTTTGCTAGCAATATTGCATTACTGATTATAATCCACCCCAAAAACCATCAACGTAAAACTTTGCAAAATTTTATTGTTGTCAAGAAAAAGTTTAACTATGAATTACGTAACTTCAGTCAAATTAATTGAAGAATAACGTCAGCTTTGCTATTAAAGAATAACGTCAGCTTTGGTAATAAATACAGCCACCACTTATTATGACGGCCCAACAGCAGCTAATAGAATATAGTAAAACAGAGTAAGTATATTCATGTCGCACTTCGATGTAGCAGTCAGATGGCGATCCAGTAACAGTAAAAAACATAAGGAACAGTTTGGGGTTATTGCAGATAACGACTGAGGGCCTCGACGACGACACATTGTACTGGTCCGTGACTGGCAGTACCCAAGATCGATTGACAACGACAAGGGATCGTACTGTACCAAAGTCTCTATGTCGTTACTGCAGAGTATCCTGTTGCGCAAAGTACTTAGGCCACCAGTCGACCACCACACCTTTAATTAAGTACTGTTACTTATTTTTAAATAGATGTTTAGACTGCAGAACGCTATCTAATTTCAGAAGATTCCAGTTGGAGAGGAGCCTCTGATGACGACAAGAATCTAGCCCGCGCCGCAATCACACTCGCAATGAACTAATCAGACACGAAATCAGCCTTAGTACAATTAGTATTGCAGCCACCTCAACCGCTGACCATGCAAAAAGCCTGTCAGCCAAATAATGGGAACAACACCCTGCCTAGACACGACGCCGAAATCGTACCAAGCCATGATAGAACTACGAATAATCACTTAACAATATTCACACACCAATGATTACTGAAGTTAAGCAGTAGTGAATAAATGGGCTATTTAATGAACCACTCTCGTTGTCTACGATACTGATTTCGTCAGAACAGCAAATTACTTTAATTTCAGTACCTGATTATCTTGCGTGATGGTAAATGCGACATCCAATTAGCAATTGTTATCTTTCGCAACGAGCTTTTCACAACGCAGGACGTACTCTCTGACATAAACTCGGAACTGTGTTATTACTTGTACTACAATACCAATCTGTCTACCGTCTTGAAATGATTATTCTGTTTATGGACACTTCCATCACTACTGTTAGGAATTAAAACATTTTTAATTCTCCCTTAAATATTTTTCCAACTCGACGCAGCGATAATACGTAAGTGATGACACTTCGCATGCGTCACAGAATAACGAATCTTTGTTAGTAGCAAAATCTTTGGCCTTTCCGTAAATAATTCAATTGCTTCAATTAAACTTATTCATCATTTAGCAAACTTTTTCCCTTAATTGAAATCTTTTCTTTAATATTGAGAAGATCTACTTTGAGTAGATTATTTATAATTTCATTCGTTCAAGAACCTTTTACCAAGCACATTTAAAAACACCACATTATGCGTGATATCGTCTCCACTGTATCAATATCTCTGAATTACACTCGTTTATACTTCCGAAAATTCTATAGATATATTCACACTAGATACCAATTAAATAGACTGGGAAGTTTCCTTTAACCCCAATAACATTGGATTTATTTTCCTTCTAGGTATCTCAATACACGTTGGTTGTCACCAGTGAACGAGTGCCAGCAAATATATCATCATTCCCCACAATACGGAAACAAGCAATAAAAAAAAATCAAACAAAAATCCTAAATGTCACCGCCACTTTTCAACTAACCTTAAGTTACAATTTAAAAGCAAACCTTGACCTCTTCAGGCGTTGACCACGCGCGACCCGCTAAGTTCCCTATCATTTAAATCGGCCACTCGTCACCTTGATGAATCAAGTTTTGGTTTAGCTACGTGTAGCTCGTTAAATGGTTCCTTCAATTTACTATCGCTTGTCTACTCAGTGATACGCGCACACCATCACCGTATAGTGAAACAGTTCGTCGTTCTATGAGCCAATTCGCTGTCTGCTGCAAGCTAGTGGTCTTGGAAATACAACTACCAACACGTGTTCGAGGCTTTCCCTTCTCGATACACACACGCACAATACCCAAACCACCTCAATAAAAAACGACAAGCAACCCAATTACACCTGGGCGCGTAGCGACCACTCAACATACAATGCAGACGGGATATCGGTCACACCGATTCCACAAACTCAGCACCTAACAAATCAATCTCTCAATTAAATCAGGCTCACGCGGGACTCACCCCAGCAAATTTTACGAACGAAGCTGTTCCCACATCTATAATCAACAAAATTTCGTGCACTCTCCCAAGACTTAGGTGTCAACTGAGTAGCCTCACTACAGCACGCAGTGAAACGCAATGTCAGACCTGATATACACCACTACCACCACTTGGGCGGTGAGAGGTCTATCCGGGAACTAACTAACCCTTTTCGTTGTACAATAGGCACCATTTAAAACGAAGAAACACGCAACGCCAGGCCAACTTTTAACAATTAATGTAATTGTTGTGGTTGGCAGCAGAGGCAACACCGTGTTACTAGGGGAGGCCGAAATGCACGCGTTTTAGCTCACGCAGGCTGGCGTGAGGTCTGGGACAGGACAAGGAAATTAGAATTTAGAAGAAACGGACGTAGCTGGTGGAATACGTAACTTTAATCCATTAATGGTGAACGTCGCTCTCGACGGTACATGATTCACAATATCAATGGTAACTGAATATGGCGCCTTGCTAGGTCGTAGCAAATGACGTAGCTGAAGGCTATGCTAAACTATCGTCTCGGCAAATGAGAGCGTATTTTGTAAGTGAACCATCGCTAGCAAAGTCGGTTGTACAACTGAGGCGAGTGCTAGGAAGTCTCTCTAGACCTGCCGTGTGGCGGCGCTCGGTCTGCAATCAATGATAGTGGCGACACGCGGGTCCGACGTGTACTAACGGACCGCGGCCGATTTAAAGGCTACCACTTAGCAAGTGTGGTGTCTGGCGGTGACACCACAGTAATAATCATCGATGCTGTCGATTCTTCGCAATAGCGGCCGGCTGCTGCGCGTCGCTCAGGCGGCATCTCTGGACGCAGCGAGGGCGATGTGGTATATCGCTGCAGTCGCCCATACTCGCCACCTGCTATTCCGTAGACGCTCTCATATCACCTAGAACACAATTTGATTTTGGTTTTACCACATCATACACGCATATTATGGTGACCACCAGGTGTTATCATTGATTTATCACGCAGGACGCTCAGCACCAGTAAGGGCGAACGTACCCCGTGCGTTTTGACACAGCACAACATTCTATGTTTCGTCGAAATAATCAGCAAATCGCTTTTAATAACCAGCATTTAAATTTGTATGCGAAGATTGCACTGATTATTATTGAGAAAGAGAATTAATTTCAAAGGCAAGATTTCATTTGTTGTCATTAAGCAAGGGATAGAAATCCTAAGGGAAGGTCTCATAGGTTATTGTAGAAGGGAAGGTTGCGTAACAAAAGAGATATAGAGGAGACGGGAACGTTTCATCAAGTTGCTAAAAAGCGGGACGCTGTTGACGAAGCTCTATTCATTGCTTTACCATCGAGGATAACTTACGAGGGAAAGGTCGTCACTTCTCAGCCCGACAGTCAGATAGCGTTGATATCGATTGCATTTGTATTCTTTTGCGCTGGTGAATGTTGCTAAATAATGTGAATCAGATCATCAAGCTAAACTGAGGAATATTTTCAGCTGATTCACCTGTTAAGATAGTTGTATTGTGATGAAAAAGTTAAGTACAGCGTCGTCACAATTTTGTTTTGTTTCGAATGGCTTTTCGCGACCGAAATTCTTGTAAGGTTCAATGACGAAAGGCATCGCCTATTTCACCACCCATCCTATCTTCTATTAATCCAGAAAATTCTTACAACTCAATTTCAGCAGCTTCACTTTCTATTGTAATCCGTCGCCCTTATCAATTACACCTACAAAAATCCGACCGTTCTGTCCCGGAGACCTCGTCCTTGCAGTTCAAAACCGTTCAGCCCATCCACTTAAAATACATATAAATCTCGACCAAAATCTGATCTACTACTCATTTCAAAGAATACACAAAAGACTAAAACTACTAATCAGCGCAACATGTGGACCAATTGCTACGTCAGTCAAACCATATACACAAGAACCCAGTTCATCCTCACCTATGCTAATGTGGCATGGACCTTCCCTGCTCCACATATATATTATAGCCTCTCCATCTTCTCCTTCCTTATATTCAAGTTCCGGCAGCTCCTCCTACACTTAGAACACTTTCGCCTATCTTATATTTCCTGTAAACTCGAGTCCCAATTCCCTTTGTATTTCCCTTCCTGGAGAATCCGCTCTTACTGGAGCTCTTCTATTAACTGTAAGTAGGCTGTTTAGGTTTTTATCTTGGTAACGCCATGTAGCGAATACTTGCTATTGTAGTGTTGGGCAGTTGGATGTGAACAGCGCGTAGCGTTGCGTAGTTGGAGGTGAGACACCAGCAACGGTGGATGTGGGGAGTGAGATGGCGGAGTTTTGAGAGCAAATGATCTGGACGTGTGTCCATCAGAAAGAGTAAATTTGTAAGACTGGATGTCATGAACTGATATATATATATATTCTGACTTTTGAACACTTTTAAGGTAAATACATTGTTTATTCTCTATCAAAATCTTTCATTTGCTAAGTATGCCTATCAGTAGTTAGTGCCTTCAGTAGTTAGAATCTTTTATTTAGCTGGCAGCATTGGCGCTCGCTGTATTGCAGTAGTTCGAGTAACGAAGATTTTTTTGAGGTAAGTGATTCATGAAAGGTATAGGTTATTGTTAGTCAGGGCCATTCTTTTGTAGGAATTATTGAAAGTCAGTTTGCGTTGCGCTAAAAGTATTGTGTGTCAGTTTAGTGTTGATCAGAATAAGTAAAGAGAGAAATGTCTGAGTACGTTCAGTTCTGCTCAGCTGTTTGAAAATCAAATAACGTAAGAGGTTTATCAGCACAGTAATTCATTAATTTTTCTAAGGAGATGTTTCACAACATCTTCCACCCGGTCTCCATATCCAAATATTCCATAAGCTTTCATAGCTTCAATTTCATTATCACCCCCTCCAAGGCTATGAAATAAACCCTGAGGTCTACCCCTCCTCTCAGCTACAACCCGCTTTACTCCTATCCACCTCCCAACACCTAAATCCCATCCGCTAATTCTTTCACATGTACAATGCAACATCTTTCTTATAATATTTTTCCTGTCCAAGCTCATAACTTTATCAGACATTCCCATCCAGTATTATCAGGGCCTTCTATCATTATCAAATCGACAGAGTCCCTGTTTCATGTTATCAGAATTTATATTGTTACTTTAATTCTCACTAAGCAATCGTTAAGAGCACTAACTTGGCTGCTGTTAGCTCACCACGTGTAAGTGGCGTATGAGGATAAACAGAAATTTGAGGAATCTGTTTCATTAGCAGCAATTACGATGTATGTCGCCATATTCATAGTTGGCCACACATGCCTTGAAAAAGGTCCACCTGAAGGAATATACTGCAGCTGGAGATTAAAACTGCGACCATGATCACCACGTGGCAGTGACATAGCTCAGTCGAATGTGTCACTGGCGCCTTTTCCGTTTAAACCTAACTAATCTAAGAACATCTCACACATCCATGCCCGAGGCAGGATTCGAACCTGCGACCGTAGCGGTCGCGCAGTTCCAGACTGAAGCGCCTAGAACCGCTCGGCCACACCGCCCGGCCCATTGCAATCAGGCTTCGAACTGCGTAGTTCATAAGTTAATGCAGAGCCTACATCGACGGTACAGAACCTCACACACATAAGCCAATACATGCAGTTTGAAAGTGTTGTTAATAAAAATTCTCTATTTAAACTAGACTGAACTGCATGTGACTGCTTTAGTCTTTAATAAAACTTGCATCTGACTGCGTATTTAACTGAACTGAACTTTATCTCACCGCATGAAAATATTGTTGGAAAATTAATACTCAAAATACACATCTGACTGCATTAAAGTTTAGTGGTAAAAATAAATGAAAGTCACCAACCTGCATCTGACTGCGTCTGTGGACTTAGCTCATGCACTCCTTCCCGTTTAGCCGATAATAAATCATATATTCAACGCAGCCGTAGTGCAATGGCATAAAATTGTCATTCTAGATAACTTTACTCATTTTGTCCCTGTTTGTTACTTAATAAAAATTCTGTCCTGATCTGAATAATTTGCCAACTGTGCAATGGCATATAGATTATTTTACTCTGATAATGAAATTAACAGCTTTACTCATGGGAACTTTACTTTAATGTACCTTTTCGTTCAATGCAAGCACAGGACGCGGCGAACGACATAAGGTGTGAGATGAAACTCTAATTTTATCTAAAAAATATTTATTGTTCAAACTTTTAAGGCACATGTGAAAAACTAAAAAAAACTTCTATAGCCTGGATTTACGAGAAAGTTTCACAAAACACTTATTGCATCAACAATGGGATTTCTATCTAGCTTTTAGACATTATTTAACCAAAGAAAACCTATTTTATTAATTATTCTTTCTAGTTCCCCCAGGTATGTGCCGAGTTTCGCTCAATATATAGCTTATTATGTGCGTAGCGCCAATTCTTACTTTGATGCTGTCACGACCCGGCTGCCTCCTGCAGGCATCTAGCTCCGACTCGAAACACGTCTGCTGTCTCTGCGCATCACCTCACCACTACTCAAACTTTTACCGTGTGCACCTAGCTCTGTTAGCTGTCAAAGGTCTTACTACTCGAAGGTGTACTACTCGTCCAACCTTGCGGTTGGGAACTATCAACATTTTTCACTGGCTCTATCCTGATCGAATCTCAGCACATACCTTTCAAATTGTCTTTAAAGTATTTCAATCGCTCAGTGGACCCGAGCAATACCGTATTTTACGGATTACAAGACGCCCTTTTTTCTTCGAAAAATTGCCTCCAAAATTCAGCGGGTCTTATAAACGATATTAATATAAAAATGCCCACTGCTTGATTTAAAATTCTCGCCAGTCTTAAAAAATGGCCATATATACGATGTCGCGGGAAACGTGTCTCTATCTGGCAACATTGGATTCAACTGGCAGCAGCAGCGCACCAATGCGATGAACATCAGGTGCGGGGTCTCACAAGCTTTCTAACACTGTCACCCTCCCATCCCGCCGTCACTAACCCAAAGCACTGTCTACCCTAAGATGCGTCATTGCTGTCTACGGTGCAAATGCACTTGAATTGGAAGTGATCTGTGTTATCGGTAACAGTACAATATTTTTTTTTTAGTAGCTAGTTTCGTAATGGCAAAAATTTAAGGCATTCATATGATGCGGGCTATACATTGAAAGCAATAGCATACGCAGAAGAACGTAGGAACAGAGCAGCTGAGCTCATTTCGGTACTCCACCAGCAGAAAAAAATCATTCGGGATTGCCGGACTAGTAAAGAAGAACTGAAAAATGAGGAAGACTAAATGTGCAAATAGAGGTTTGAATTCAAAAAGGTCAAAACTAGAAGATGACGTATTGAAATGGATTCAAGGACACCGTTAAAGTGGCGTTGAAATTAATACAAAAATGATTCAAACATACGCTCGTAAGCTAGCCTACAATGGAACTTAACGGACTTTGAGGTTGCAGTTGGTTGGTGCTACAGGTTTGTGAAGCGTCATGGACTTACCAAGCGAACCAAAACGAAAATAATTCAGAAAATGCCACAGGACTGTGAACTGAAAATATTACCTTTCCATAGCTTTATTATTCAACATCGAGAAAAAGAAGTAGTTGGAACTAAGCCAAATAGCAAATATGGACGAAATTCCTCTGACAGTTGATGCGCCATGTAGCAGAACTGTTGCCATGGCTATAATTATAAAAACAGATGGACAAGAAAAAATGCATTTCACTGTTGTCCTTTCGAGTCGTGCTGACGGTACTAAACTTAAACCAATGATTATTTCCAGGAGCAATACAATGCCAAAACCTTCTGAAGCACCACCAGGTGTTATTGTTCACGTACATGACAAGGACTGGATGGACGAGGCTGGTATGAAATTATGGATTAACAGAGTGTGGGAGAGAAGGAAACGTGCCTTTATTGAAGAAGAGTTCCCTCTTTGTGCTAGATCAGTTTCGTAGCCATTTTAAAAATTCTGTGAAAGAGAAATTGAGACAGGAAAATAAAGAGCTTGTTGTTATTTCTGGAGGACTTACTTCACAATTGCAACCTCTTGATGTCTCGATAAATAAACCATTTAAAGTGTATAAGAGAGAGGAGTAAAACGAATAGACAACGAATGAAACCCAACTTTAATTCAAGCCGAAGGGGGCTTTAAAACGACCTACAATCAAACAAATGCGTCACTGGATAAAACAGTCGTGGTCTAGAGTGAGAGAAGGCATTACTGTTAAACCTTTCATGAAGTGCGACATAAGTAGCGCTCTCGATGGCAGTGAAGACCATCTTATATATGAAGAGGACAATGATGACGAAAAGGGAGAAGAAGAAGAAGAAGAAGAAGAAAAAGAAGAAGAAGAAGAAAGTTCATATGACGATTTTCGGGGATTTTGAAGGTCAGTTCGGTTTTATAAACTAAGAACTTTTTTTAGTCTGGCTTTTCAATCTAATAATAAAAATGGTAAAAAAGCTTTTTTTAAAAGCGTATCTTTAAAATTAAGGTGTGTGTTCGTGGCGTCTTATTGTCCGTAAAACACGGTAAGGTCCGCCACTGACGTTACAACTGTGCCTTACACCGTATTCTTCATCCTACCCCAGAGAAAACAGTCGACAGTAAGATCTGCCGACCGCGCTGGCATTGTAATTGGTCCACCTGTACTAGTCCTTCGATTGGGATATGTGACGTTGAGGTGATTCCAGGCATCGATATCGAAGTGTGCTGGAGCTCCTACTTGTTACAGCTCCATGTCTATACAAACATTATGTGGCACTACATCCAATAGTGTAGGCAAATATCCACAATAAATGTGATGCAGATCGATCCTGTTAGTCTGTTTGGCAGCAGATATTGTGGTGTCACCGCCAGACACCACACTTGCTAGGTGGTAGCTTTTAAATCGGCCGCGGTCCGCTAGTATACGTCGGACCCGCGTGTCGCCACTATCAGTGATAGCAGACCGAGCGCCGCCACACGGCAGGTCTAGAGAGACTTACTAGCACTCGCCCCAGTTGTACAGCCGACGTTGCTAGCCATGGTTCACAGAGAATTACGCTCTTATTAGCCGAGACGAAGTGGCGACGAGGCTTAAAAGAGGATTTCGCGTTCGTATTGCTCTAAAAAACTTGTCATGGCTTCGCCACAATCTCCAGATGCACTGTCCGAATTTTATCGCTTGCAGAATCAGCACACGTAGGCGTTATTGGATGCCCTTGGACAGCTCGTCCAGGGTCAGCGTGCAATGCAAACCGATGCGGCAGCCGCCGCTCCACCGCTACCGCAGCCACAACTCGCAGTTGCACCACCTTTTAGGCCGTTTGATGCGGCTATGGAAACCTGGACGGAGTGGTCACGCCAATTTGGATTTCATCTCGCCGCCTACAGAATGCAAGGTAACGAGCGGCAGCCTCATTCATTGGCGTGTGTAGGGGTGCAAACGTACCGTGTGATAGTGAAATTATTTCCCCGACGCGACGTAGCAACTCTGTCCTACGAAGCAATTTTGTCTGCTTTAGATGCCTATTTCAAGGAATCAGTTAATGCAGTTGCCAAACGGTATACTTTCTTTCGTACAAAACGTACGGCCGGTCAGACTAATCGGGAGTGGGTTGCGACTTTGCAAGGCCTTACAGGTGATTGTGCTTTTGAGTGTGAATGTGGACTCCCTTATTCAGATACTACGGTGCGTGATGCAATTGCACAGAACGTTTCTGATGTTCGTATACGGGAGCAAATTTTGAAACTAGTCAATCCCTCCCTTCAACAAGTGATAGACATATTGGATAGGCAAGACACACTTGACTTTGCTCAGGAATCATTTGCAACTTCGCCAGCTGTGTGTCATATTAACCGGCTCGCCGGGCGAGCTGCATGGAACTGTCAACAGCCCTCACGCACGTACGCGCAACCACGTGTCCCGCGCCAGCACGTAAATGCAGTACTAAAGTCATGCCCACAGTGTGCTACTAGACATTCGCGTGAGAATTGCCCGTCACGCGAAGCTATTTGCTTTTTCTGTAATAAAAAAGGACATGTTCAGAGTGTTTGCCAGAAAAAGCTCAGATCGGACACTAAAAACCATTCCAGGCCCTTTGCTTCGCGCCGGAATCGAACCAAGAATACTCAGGCTCGTGAACCTTCGCCCATGGAAATTCATGTAGTTAATTCCACTCCACCCAGTGCCACTCTCTCTAAAAGTGACTGTGTGCGTCCCACAAAAAGTGTGCGTCGACGTCGCCGGAAATCACGTCAATTAGCAAGTGATTCTGCACCAGTGTCTGTTCAAATTGCACGAGACAGTCGCTCTTGTCGTCAGCAGGACTATAAACTTTTTGTAGACTTGGACATCAATGGCAACGTGATACCATTCCAGCTCGATACCGGAGCTGCAGTTTCATTGATCAATAAAGACGCTTACAAACAACTGGGCACACCTCCGTTGCGTGCCGCAAATGTTAAGCTAACTGCATATTCAGGTCACACGATCCCTGTGTTAGGACAGTGCAGCCTTCTTGCAAAATACAAGGGACAAACAAAACTTGTGTCATTTTACGTACTTCGTTCTTCTTCTGCAGTGAACATGTTTGGTTTAGATTTATTTCAGTTGTTTAACTTGTCTATAGTAAATCAGGTCCTATCAATGAACCTGACTGTGCCTTCAGCCAGTGTTTCTCGTCTATGTGAAGAGTTTGCAGACACCGGGCCTAGGTTGCGCTAAGAACTATAAAGCACATTTGGAACTGCAAGTAAACGCGAAACCGAAATTTTTCAGAGCGCGCAATGTTCTCCACGCATTGCGTGATGAGGTCGCAAGAACCTTACACGATTTGGAATCACAAGGTGTAATTGAACGTGTGCAGGCTTTTCTCTGGGCATCACCCTTAGTAATTTTGCCAAAACCTTCCGGAAAATTGAGACTATTGTTTCCGACAATGGCCCACAATTCATGTCCGCAGAATTTCAGTCATTCTACAAGGCCAATGGTATTCAACATCTGACATCCGCGCCGTTTCCGCCTCAGTCAAACGGTGCCGCTGAACGATTGGTCCGGACTTTCAAGTCACAGATGTTGAAGTTGAAAGAGTCGCATTCTCGGGAGGACGCGTTGTTGCTCTTTTTGTCTTCGTATCGCTCTCAGCCCCGAGATGGTCGCTCGCCGGCTGAGTTGCTCCACGGTCGTCCTCATCGAACCTTGATGTCTTTGCTGCATCCGCCGCATCAGGTTCCTGTGCTGCGGCAGCCACCTGCTTTCGCTCCAGGCGACGTTGTCTACTATCGCAACTATCGCGGTTCACAGCGTTGGCTCGCAGAGCGCATTCTTCGCTGCCTCGGCCGCGCGATGTATTTGGTTTTGGGGGCCTCTGGTGAGGTGGGTCGGCATCTCAATCAGCTGCGCCTCTGTCGTCGCCTGGGTTCTGCCGCTCCCCGTCTGCTTTCAGCGACGGGGCCGTCCGGTCAGCGCCCTGGGGACCCATCTACTGGCTCGCCTCATCCCCAGGTGTTACCGACGCTGCCTTCCATTTTGCCACATGGCGACGCGCCGCCGCCGCCGCCGCCTGTTCTCCCGCCGACGCCGCCCGCAGTGGACGCGTCGCTGCAGCCGCCAAGCGCCTCCATGGGTCACGCGCCGCCGATCGCTTCCCGTGACCAGCTGTCCTCCGCCATGGAACTCTTGCCCGCTCCGGACCACATGGCGTCTTCGCGCGTCGGGTACCCCGGCGCGATGGAGGTCGACCCTTCGGCCCCTCCTGTCTCTTTACGGGCGCATACACCGCATGTTGGCGTGCACCCTGGACTAGGTTTTCAGGCGTTTCCTAGCTCCCCTCGGACCGAATGGCCGGGTGCGGGTGGCACAGCCTCGCCTGTTGTTAGGCTCCCCACCTCATCGCATACGCCAACGTGGGGTCCTCCCCACGGCGGGCGGGAGCCTTATAACACGACCGTTCGCCGATTTGCGGGGGAGGAATGTGGTGTCACCGCCAGACACCACACTTGCTAGGTGGTAGCTTTTAAATCGGCCGCGGTCCGCTAGTATACGTCGGACCCGCGTGTCGCCACTCTCAGTGATAGCAGACCGAGCGCCGCCACACGGCAGGTCTAGAGAGACTTACTAGCACTCGCCCCAGTTGTACGGACGACTTAGCTAGCGATGCAACACTGACGAAGCCTCGTTTATTTGCAGAGAAGATAGTTTGAATAGCCTTCAGCTAAGTCAATGGCTACGACCTAGCAAGGCGCCATAGCAATTGATAGTTATCGTATGAAGCATGTCTCATCAAGAACGATGTATACAAATGATGGATTAAAGTTAATATTCCAGAAGCTACGTACTTTTCTTTATAGCATTCATTACGTATCCTGTTTCAGACCTCACGCCATCCTGCGTGAGCTTATAGCGTGCATTTCGGCCTCCTCTAGCAATATAACAGATATCGCCCAATGACATGGCAAGTTTAATGTGCTGTCTCTAGTAAACATGCATTCATCCGTGAATACAGGAATTGTGGCTGGAATATGCATTGTTGTAAATACCACTGCGCAAACTGTAACCGTCTAAGATAATCCTCCTCCCTTTGTGCCTTGACTCTGAGCGGATGATATTAATGGAGCTAGTGCTTGTGAACAACTCATGACATGGAAGTTTTGAATTTTTACCTGCGTGCAGTGGCTGTGCCACATGCCGAGTGCTGGTGCCTGGGTTCTTTTCGAACATTGTCAACACATTCTCCTGCAATTGTAGTGCTTGAGCCGAGTGTGACGACCGTCATGACGTTTCGGCACCTTTTCTTTCTGAGTCATTAGTTTTCTGTCCGCCCCGATGGCTGAATGGTCAGCGTGACGGACTGCCATGCTAAAGGGCTTGGGTTCGATTTCCGGCAGGGTAAGGGATTTTCTCCGCTCAGGGATTGGGTGTTGTGTTCTCTTCATCATCATTTCATCTCCATCCGGCGCGCAGGTCGAATGTAATAAGACCTGCACCAAGGCGGCCGGAACTGCCACGTAAGGGGCCTCCTGGCCAATGACGCCAGACGCTCATTTCCATTTCCATTAGTTTTCTGACTGGTTTGATGCGGCCCCACGAATTTCTCTCCTGTGCCAACCAATTCATCTCAGAATAACACTTACAACCTACGTCCTCAATTATTTCCTGGCTGTATTCCAATCTCTGTTTACTCTACAGTTTCTATCCGCTACAGCTCCCTCTGATACCATGGGAGTTATTACCTGGTGTCTTAATAGATGTCCCGTCATTTTTCCTTCTTCATCTTAGAGTTTTCCATACATTCCTTTCCTTTACGATTCCGCGCAGAATCTCCTCATTTCCTTATTAGTCAACCTAATTTTCAACGTTCTTCTGTAACACCACATTTCAAATGCTTATATTCCCTTTTTTTCCGGGTTTTCCACAGTAAATGTTTCAATATCATACCATGCTGTGCTGCAAACGTACATTCTTAGAAATTTCTTCCTCAAATTAAGGTCTGTGTTTGTTACTAGTAGACGTGTCACGACCAGGAATGCCCTTTTTCTCAGTGCTAGTCAGCATTTTATGTCCTCGTTGCTCGGTCCGTCATGGGTTGTTTTGCTGCCTAGGTGGAAGAATTCCTTGAAACTGGGTTATTTTGGAAATCAATCTTATGCAAACACAATTAGTTTATTTTTATATTCATCCAGACATGTTTCGACACCAATGTGTCATCTTCTGTGGGTAAAATTTTTATTTCGGTCAAGTAAAATACCATATTTGTAATAATTTAACTGCTGTAGGCCTAAGAAATACAATATCTGCTATTAGCTTCGTTTGGTTTAGTCACTCACCTTAAAATTACATCGCTAACTGAATTGTACTACTATACATCGATTTTCGTGCTCGTTGTCGTCGTTTTTTTTTGACAGCATGACATCTGCAACCTAGCCATGAAGACAATTATTGCGTATCTGTGGAGAGTTGTTTCGAGGGTAGAGGTTATATACATTCATATACTTACATTTTTCGTCCTGTTTCGTGTCCCTGGTTGGTGTCCCAATCAACTATTATTTAGTGCATTGTTTTCACTCAGTTTTTCACAAATTTCCGTTCCCTGCTTCACCTCACATGCACTTACACAAAATGTGGCAAAATGTCATCTGAGCAGTCACTTCTGACAACACACCCAGTGAGAGGTGTTATGTTATTGTCGTTGCTCACTCGTTCATCGTTGGTCTTGTGTTTGTTATGGCGCTGATTTTGAATGTGTGTGTGTGTGTGTGTGAGTGTGTGTGTGTGTGTGTGTGTGTGTGTGTGTGTGTGTGAGAGAGAGAGAGAGAGAGAGAGAGAGAGAGATGGAAAGAGGGGTGGGGAGAGAACCAAGAAAACAGGAGGTTTTTTTTCCCCCTGTCATGTTTTTTATGGGGAGTCAACTTTGTATAGTTCACTGAGTGTTCCAAACAGTGTTTTGTTGCACAGTGTTGTATTTTCATTCAGGAGTCTCTTTCCCTGTATTATTTCTTTTTGTATGTGGTAGTTCTCCTCTATTGTGAGTTTTTGATAGAGGCTATTGCTTTCCCTGAGGATCTTAAGATCAGTCTCCATGTTTTTTGGGTGGTGGTTTTCTTGTATTAGATGGTCTGCAAAAGTGGAGCGTGTACTATCACTTCTTAGGGCTCTGAGGTGTTCGGAGTACCTCGTTTTGAAATTTCTGCATGTTTGGCCTATATAGACCGACTGGCTTGAACTGCAGGTTAACTGATACATCCCACCTTTGTAGAATTTGTCTGCAGAGGGGTTCTTAGATCTTAGATTCTTCTGTATTGTATTATTTGTGCGGAGTGACTTTTGTAGCCCTTGTATAAACATAAACCTACAGCCACAAGTAGAACCATTCTTATCAACTCTAACCTACCGCCAAGCACACGAACTCTCAAGTTTTAGACACATGATACACAGGCTCAACAGAACCCCACTGGACAAACTCAACTACACACAGGAACTAAACACCATACAGCAAATAGCCAGAGAGAATGGGTAAAACACACAAATGATAAACTAGCCAAACAAGAAGCTTCATCCCAAAGCACCTGTATCACCCAGACTCTATTGACTCCCCAAGGTCCACAAGGAGTCCCTCTTCGACCTATTGTCAGTTATATCGGCGAAGCGACATACCTCACTGCACAGTACCTGAAGAAGATATTGGCACCATATGTGGACAAATGTGCATACCACTTCCTATAACGGCTAAGGCAGCTACACACTGTGGACTCTGATATCATGGTCAGTTTCGTTGTGGTGTCGCTGTACACACGAGTGCCACTGACCAATTCACTCAATATCATTGGAGAGAAGTTCGATGGTGCTCTGCTCGACCTGTTCAAGCATGTACTGACCTCAACATATTTTCTTTAGAGGGGTCAATTTTATGAGCAAACGGAAGGTGTGGCAATGGGCAGCCCTTCATCACCAGTGGTAGCCAACTTTTTCATGGAAAGGTACGAAGAGGAGGCGCTTGAATCAGCC
This sequence comes from Schistocerca serialis cubense, assembly GCF_023864345.2. Taxonomy (NCBI): domain Eukaryota; kingdom Metazoa; phylum Arthropoda; class Insecta; order Orthoptera; family Acrididae; genus Schistocerca; species Schistocerca serialis. Next base: position 302,431,794 of record NC_064639.1, on the reverse strand, counting down.
ACTTACCAATCCAAGTGTTTTCTTAGGTATGTCGATGACACTTTTGTCAGGCAGGGAGAAGCTAGATGCCTTTTTGGAACATTTAAATTCACGCCACCCAAGTATAAAATATGCTATGGTGCTAGAGAAGGATGGACAGCTCCCATTCTTGGATGTCCTGGTCAAGAGGAAGGCAGATGGCACTCTGGGGCACAGTATGTATCGTAAGCCCACTCACACTGACTTATACCTTCAAGCCAGTAGCTGCCACCACCCGGAACAGAAGAATGGAGTCTTGAAAACATTAGTTCACAGGGCTCTGTCGGATATGGAAAGTCTGGCCACAGAGATAGAGCATCTACAGTTGGTGTTCAGCAGAAATGGATACTCCTCCACAGACATCCAAAGGGCACTTCGTGCTACCAGCCAACCACAGGGTACAGAAGAGGAGCTAGAGGAGGCGAAGCAGGTGGCATACCTGCCCTATGCTGGACCTATTTCTGCAAAGATCAGCAGAATTCTTTCAAAATATGATATAAAGAGTATCTTCTGTCCGCCCTCCAAAATTGGGACAATGCTAGGCAGTGTGAAGGACGACCTGGGGCTATGTAAACCAGGCATTTACAACATCCTCTGCCAGTGTGGAAAGTCATACATTGGCCAGACAACCAGGACGGTGGACGTCAGGTGCAAAGAACATCAGAGGCACACCAGCCTCGGACAGGCAACCAAATCTGCCATAGCGGAGCACTGCCTGGAGCTCGGTCACTCAATGGACTACAGCACCAAAATTATGACACAGACGCCAAGATTTTGGGACAGTGTCATAAAGGAGGCCCTCGAGATCAAGGTCACAGACAACGTGATAAACCGAGACAGCGGTTACCAGCTCAGCTCGGCGTTGAGTCCGGCTCTGGAGTTTATCAGGGCTCAACCCAAAGGAACCAAGAAACTCCTCAAGAAGTAGTAACACCGCAGGAGCAGCGCCAGGCGAGCGCGGACCACGAACGGACCGCCCGACGCGAGACGGGCCTCAGAGAGCTGCCACGACCACAGATGACGACCGAATCGGGCGCGGACGTCCGTCGGAGCACCAGGGAAGTGCCAACACCTCAGGAGGAGCGCCAAGCGGGCGCGGACCACGAACGGAATGCCAAACGTGGATCCGGCCCCAGACAGCTGCCACGACCACTGATGGCGGACGAGCCGTGCGCGGACGTCCGTGGGAGCACCGGGGAAGAGACAACACCTTACAAGCAGCGCCAGGAGGGCGCGGACGGCAAAGAGAGTACCCAGCGCCCTCTGGGCATAAATACTGGACAAGATCCTCCAATGCGGCAGTCTCAGGTAGCACCTGAAGAAGGCAACGAGCTACTTGGCCGAAATATTGTGCCGAAGCGACACAAACATCCGGCAGTAGACCCAATTACTCCACATGTCAGACCAAACAAAATTAAAAAACAAATTAAAAGAGACAAACCATCAACAAATCACCAGCCACGACAGAGAACCAAGAATACAATATCCATACAAATACAGGTTACCAGGAACACGCTGCAAAGAGTGCATCATGGCACATACTAACATACAGTAACAAAAACTTCCACAGGGTGGGAAACATACTGAAGAAACAAGGGCCACAAGTTTCATTCCGCACAAATAATACAGTACAGAAGAATCTAAGATCTAAAAACACATCTGCAGACAAATTCTACAAAGCTGGAATATATCAGTTAACCTTCTGTTCGTGCCAGTCGGTCTACATAGGTCAAACATGCAGAAATTTCAAAACGAGATACTCCGAGTACTTTAGAGCCCTAAGAAGTGATAGTACACACTCCACTTTTGCAGACCATCTAATACAAGAAAACTACCACCCAAAAACATGGAGACTGATCTTAAGATCCTCAGAGAAAGCAACAGTTTCTATCAAAAACTCACAATAGAGGAGAACTATCACATACAAAAAGCAATAACACAGGGAAAGAGACTCCTGAATGACAATACAACACTGCACAACAAAACATTGTTTGGAACACTCAGTGAACACAAAAAACATAAGAGAAAAAAAAGAAAAAAGCTTCTGTTTCCTTGCTTCCCTCAAAACCCCCCTTTCCATCTCTCTCTCTCTCTCTCTCTCTCTCTCTCTCTCTCTCTCTCTCTCACTCACTCACACACACACACACACACACACACACACACACAACACATTCAAAATCAGCGCCATAACAAACATAGGACCAACGATGAACAAGTGAGCCACGACAATAACGTAATACCATTCACTGAGTGTGTTGTCAGAAGTTTCTGCTCAAATGGCATTTCGCCACATTTTGTGTAAGTGCATGTGAGGTGGACCAGGAAGCGGAAATTTGTGAAAAACTGAGTGAAAACAATTCACTAAATAGCAGTTGGTTGGGATACCAATCAGGAACACGAAACAGGACGAAAAATTTAAGTACATAAATGTATATAACCTCTACCCTCGAAACAGCTCTCCACAGATACGCAATCATTGTCTTCATGGCTAGATGACAGGCTGTAAAAAAAAAAAAAAAAAAAAAAGAAGAAGAAGACCACAACGAGCACGAAAATCGATGTATAGTAGTACGATTCAGTTTGAGTTAGCGATGTAATTTTGTAATTTTAAGGTGAGTGTCTGAACCAAACGAAACTAATAGCAGATATTGTATTTCTTAGGTCTACAGCAGTTAAATTATTACGAATGTGGTATTTTACTTGAGAGAAATAAAAATCTTACCCACAGAAGATGACACATTTGTGTCAAAACATGTCTGAGTAAATATAAAAATAAACTAATTGTCTTTGCATAAGGCTGCTTTCCAAAACAACCCAGTTTTTAAATCACAAACACGGAAGAACGAAAAGAGGAGCTTCAAACATTAGTAAAATGAGATTTCCTTAACTTCATCTAGTTAGTATCGCCAGTCATGATGTTCAATTTCTTGCTATTCTCATTTCTGCTACTTCTCACTACTTTCGTCTTTCCTCGATTTACTCTCAGTTCATATTCTATACTGATTGGACTATTCATTCCACTCAGCAGATTCTGTAATTCATCATCACTTCAGTGAGGATGGCAATGTCCTCAGCGAATCTTATCATTGTCTTTCTTTCACCTTGAATTTAATTACACTCTTGATCCTTTCTTTTATTAGCCCGCATCTCGTGGTCGTGCGGTGGCGTTCTCGCTTCCCACGCCCGGGTTCCCGGGTTCGATTCCCGGCGGGGTCAGGGATTTTCTCTGCCTCGTGATAGCTGGGTGTTGTGTGCTGTCCTTAGGTTAGTTAGGTTTAAGTAGTTCTAAGTTCTAGGGGACTTATGACCACAGCAGTTGAGTCCCATAGTGCTCAGAGCCATTTTGAACCATTTTTCTTTCTTTTATTTCCATCGTTGCTTCTTCGATATACAGATTGAACAATAGAGGCGAGGAACTACATCCCTGTCTTAAACCCTTTTAATCCGAACACTTCGTCCTTGGTCTTCCACTCTTCTTCTCGCCTTTTGGCTATTGTACGTGTACGAGGTGCATTCAAGTTCTAAGGCCTCCGATTTTTTTTCTAATTAACTACTCACCCGAAATCGATGAAACTGGCGTTACTTCTCGACGTAATCGCCCTGCAGACGTACACATTTTTCACAACGCTGACGCCATGATTCCATGGCAGCGGCGAAGGCTTCTTTAGGAGTCTGTTTTGACCACTGGAAAATCGCTGAGGCGATAGCAGCACGGCTGGTGAATGTGCGGCCACGGAGAGTGTCTTTCATTGTTGGAAGCAGCCAAAAGTCACTAGGAGCCAGGTCAGGTGAGTAGGGAGCATGAGTAATCACTTCAAAGTTGTTATCACGAAGAAACTGTTGCGTAACGTTAGCTCGATGTGCGGGTGCGTTGTCTTGGTGAAACAGCACACGCGCAGCCCTTCCCGGACGTTTTTGTTGCAGTGCAGGAAGGAATTTGTTCTTCAAAACATTTTCGTAGGATGCGCCTGTTACCGTAGTGCCCTTTGGAACGCAATGGGTAAGGATTACGCCCTCGCTGTCCCAGAACATGGACACCATCATTTTTTCAGCACTGGCGGTTACCCGAAATTTTTTTGGTGGCGGTGAATCTGCTTGCTTCCATTGAGCTGACTGGCGCTTTGTTTCTGGATTGAAAAATGGCATCCACGTCTCATCCATTGTCACAACCGACGAAAAGAAAGTCCCATTCATGCTGTCGTTGCACGTCAACATTGCTTGGCAACATGCCACACGGGCAGCCATGTGGTCGTCCGTCAGCATTCGTGGCACCCACCTGGATGACACTTTTCGCATTTTCAGGTCGTCATGCAGGATTGTGTGCACAGAACCCACAGAAATGCCAACTCTGGAGGCGATCTGTTCAACAGTCACTCGGCGATCCCCCAAAACAATTCTCTCCACTTTCTCGATCATGTCGTCAGACCGGCTTGTGCGAGCCCGAGGTTGTTCGGTTTGTTGTCACACGATGTTCTGCCTTCATTAAACTGTCGCACCCATGAACGCACTTTCGACACATTCATAACTCCATCACCACATGTCTCCTTCAACTGTCGATGAATTTCAATTGGTTACACACCACGCAAATTCAGAAAACGAATGATTGCACGCTGTTCGAGTAAGGAAAACGTCGCCATTTTAAGTATTTAAAACAGTTCTCATTCTCGCCGCTGGCGGTAAAATTCCATCTGCCGTACGGTGCTGCCATCTCTGGGACGTATTGACAATGAACGTGGCCTCATTTTAAAACAATGCGCATGTTTCTATCTCTTTCCAGTCCGGAGAAAAAAAATCGGAGGCCTTAGAACTTGAATGCACCTCGTGTATTACCCGTTTGTCCCTATAGCTTGCCCCTATTTTCATCAGAATTTCTAACATCTTGCACCAGTTTACGTTGTCGAATCCATTTCTAGGTCGACAAATCCTGTGAACATGTCTTGATTTTTCTTTAGTCTTGCTTCCATTATCAACGGCAATGTCCAAACTGCCTCTCTGGTGTCTTTAGCTTTCCTAAAGCTAAACTGATCGTCATCTCACAGATCATCCATTTACTTTTCCATTCTTCTGTGTATTATTCTTGTCAGCAACTTGGATACATGTGAATTGTGTGATAATTCTCGCAATTGCCTGCTTTTGCGGTCTTCGGAATTGCGTGAATGATATTTTACCGAAAGTCAGATGGCATATTGCCAGACTCATACATTGCACACACCAATGGGAATAGTCGTTTTGTTGCCACGTCCCCAATGTTTTTAGAAATTCTAATGGAATGTTATCTATTCCTTCTGCCTTGTTTGAGCTTAAGTCTTCCAAAGCGCTTTTAAATTCTGTTTCTAATATCGGATCCGCTATCTCTTCTATACAGAGTCCTGTTTCTTGTTCTGTCATATCATATAAAACTTTCTCCTCGTAGAGGCCTTCAATGTACTCTTTCCGCTTATCCGCTCTCTCCTCTGCATTTAGTAGTGGAATCACCGTTGCAATCTTAGCGTTACCATCATTACTTTTAAGTTCACCGAATGTTGTTTTGACCTTTTTACACTCTGAGTCAGTTCTTCCGACAGTCATTTCTTTTTAGATTTCTTCACATGTTTCATGCAGCCATTTCGTCTTAGCTTCCGTGAATTTCCTATTTATTTTACTCCTCAGAGACTCATATTTTTGTATTCCTGAATTCCCTGAACATGTTTGTACTTCCTCCTTTCATCAATCAACTGAAGTATTTCTTCTGTTACCCATGGTTTCTTCGCAGCTACCTTCTTTGTACCTATGTTTTCCTTCCCACCTTCTGTGATGGTTCTTTTTAGAGATGTCCATTCCTCTTCAACTGTACTGCCTACTGAGCTGTTCCTTACTGCAGTATCTATTGCCCAGAGAACTTCAAGCGCATCTCATCATTCCTTAGTACTTCCGTGTCCCACTTCTTTGCGCACTGATTCTTCCTGTTTAATCTCTTAAACTTCAACATACTGTTCATCACTACTAAATTGCGATCTGAGTGTATATATACACCTAAATATGCTCCTGGGTACATCTCACAATGTAGTATTTAATTTCCGATCTCTGTCTGACTATGGTGTAACCTAACTGAAATCTTCCCGTATCTCCCGCCTATTCCAAGTATACCTCCACCTCTTGTGATTCTTGAGCAGAGTAGTCACTGTTACTAGCTGAAATTTATTGCAGAACTCAATTAGTCTTCCTCCTCTCTCGTTCCTAGTACCAAGTCCATATTCTTCCGTTACCCTTTGTTCTACTCCTTACCCTAGAACCTCATTCCAGCCTCCCACGAGTGTTTGATTTTCATCTCCCTTTACGTACTGAATTACCTGTTCAATATCGTCACATATTTTCTGTGTATCTTCATCTTCAGCTTACGAGGTCGGCATGTATACCTGAACTATCGTTGTCGGTGTTAGTATATTGTCGATTCTGATGAGAACAAGCCTGCCACAGAACTGGTCACAGGTACTCACTGTCTGCTCTACCTTTGTATTCATAATGAATCCTACTCCCGTTATATCACTGTCTGCAACTGTTAATATTACCCTATAGCCATCTGACCAGAAATCTTTGTCTTCTTTCCAGTTTACTTCACTGATACCCACTATATTTAGATTAAGCCTTTGCTTCCCTTTTCAGATTTTCTAGATTCCCTACGACGTTCATACTTCTGGCATTCCACAGCCCGACTTCTAGAACGTTATCCTCCCACTGTTTACTCAATCCCCCCTTCTGCAGGCCGCTCCTGGAGTTCCGAGTGAGGAACTAGTCCAGAATCTTTTGTCAGTTATGAGATCATCTTGACGCTTTTTCGATTACGGGCGAGGCGATACACATTAGGCTGTGGATACACATTATGTGTCCTTAATGCACTGGTTTCCGTTACGTGCTGCATCCTCGTGCCGTTGATGATTGCTGGATTTCCGCCTCTAGGGGCAGTTTCCCGTCCCAAGGGAAGAGAGTGCCCTGAACCTCTGTCCTCTCCTCCACCCTATTTGACAAGGCCGCTGACATAATGAGGGTGATTTTTTGTGTCGGAAGTCTTCGGACACCAATGCTGACGATTTTTATTCGAAATGTAAGCGGTGACTGTGTTTGGCAGATACCCAAGGACAAACAAGTACTAAGCAGGAAGTGCTATTACTTTACAATGGACAGATCTCAGGCAGCAATACCTACGTGCAACTTTCCGCCTTCTCTGAGGAATCTCTCCATGGTCGCGATCATGGACTGATGAATGATGTGTGTTGCGTCTGCTAGGAAAATGTTTGCGTCTGTTTGGAAAGCGTTCCGGATGCAATCTTTCAGCAGCTCTCCCGCTGCAACCCACTTTACCGTACGCAAGTGCCATTTCCGCAGCTGTGTACTGATACATGTTGCACTCAACGTTACTGCATTGACAGACCACAAAAGGTGTGCAGCAGGATGCGCACAAGGGCTGTTTGGAGAAATGTAGGCATGCGCAAGAATGTCATTAGGCTCAAGGCGTCCATCTGCAGTACACAGATGGCTAAAGGGCAGCATACCTTTCGTATTCAGATAGCAGATCGAATCGGAACAAACCGTCACAAACATTCTGAGACATCGGCGCTCTCCAGTGCCCAAGCCGTGCGTTTCTGGATATGGATTCCTACTTGAAAACCGATCAGTTTGCTTTCTCGCACAACATGCTAAGCTTTGTTGGTGTATTTCGGGACACTATTTGGAAAGTGAGTTTCGATCGGTCGCGAAAGGGAAACCAATGTGAAAATCAAAACTGTTTTACTTGCAGTAGTTAGCTACATCTTCTAGCTACTTCTCTAGACAGTCGCCGCTCAGACAATCGTCGTGGCGTTGTAACAACATTCCGATACCTTCATCATAGAAAGCGGCCGCCTGTGCTTACCACCATTTCTCTACTGTCGTCTACAGCCCGTTGTCTGTGCCAAAATGTTGTCTTCATAGCTAGCGGTTAACGTGAGCAGAGATGAAACTCAGGGCGAGCGAATAAGAGGCTGTGTTTCGGGTGAACAAACGCCTCCCATCGAAAACGTTGCACGAGCATCTTCATTGCCCCTGCAGAATACGGTCGAGAAATGTCATGAAGAACGAACGCATGACAGTTATGTTATCTTGTCTGCATAACTTCGGGCGAAATCTCTCACCGTGCCCTCTTACTTTGCCGTAATCGACGAGCACACTAGCGACACTACCCAGCACAACTGTGCAAAACTTCATCGGATTTTCACAGTGGTTTGCATTTCGCGAGCGATCGGAACTTACATTCCGGACAGGTCTGGTATATGTAAGGGTGCCAAAAATTTAGTGGAATTGTAATATTAATGATGAAGCTAAGAAACTGCAGGATCGGCAGCGATCCCGCCGTCCGTACACAACACTGCAGTCGCGCCTCTCCGAAGTCAGTCGAATGCAGCAGCTCGAGAGCCGCCAGTGGGTGCCGCAAACCACTGGGTGGCGCTACATACGCTAATAGTAGTCGCCGCCGTTAATGGCCACGCCCTCAACTAAGCTAACAGTATTCATCTGCGCCTCCTTAAAAGTCAACACACGAAGTGAACCTTGCGTGAGGAGATACATCGAACAATGGGAGACAGCAATCGAAGGCTCATCGAGATAGCGAGTCCATACTTGCGCCACGTTCATCAGTATACAGGTTGAAAGGGTACAGTACCACCCGACATTGAAAATAGGTAAAACATTCTTCGTTAATCTTGTCAGAACAACATATTTTTTGTAATAATAACTCAATTTCACTTAATACACCGAAGCTGGATACCAGTGTAGGAAAGAAGGACAATTTATTTATTTAATTGATCACATGTGCACTCCCACAAAATAAATCTCTACATCCAGTTTGGTCAGATCTGTGAAATGGTTCAAATGGTTCAAATGGCTCTGAGCACTATGCGACTTAACTTCTGAGGACATCAGTCGCCTAGAACTTAGAACTAATTAAACCTAACTAACCTAAGGACATCACACACATCCATGCCTGAGGCAGGATTCGAACCTGCGACCGTAGCGGTCACGCGGTTCCAGAAGCGCCTTTAACTGCACGGCCACACCGGCCGGCTCTGTGAAATGAATGAATGTATGGTCGTATGCTAACCGCAGATAGTGAATGTGCAATATATGATCATCTTTGAGACGGTCCTTTGGTCATCTTTGGTGGAACCAATGAGATAAAATTTACCTGAGCTTTGAGCGCCTGAAATGTGGCTGACCAATACGGTAGCATGGTGCTCCCCCACCTCGGCGGAGAGGCGAGATGACCTGAAGAATGGCCATGTTTCAGCACTCTGGCGGTGGATTTGGTGTTGGTAAGACCTGTCTTAGGTGTGCTCTGTAAAGACAAAAGAGTGGAGAGAATGGTATGCATGTGAAATACTTAACAGTATTTTGGAATAATTATTTCTCTATTTCAGGAACTTTTGGGGGGAGAATTAAATGACAGGCAGGTAATATTAAGGGGATCGTAGTAATCTTCGGAAGTGACCAACGGTCACAATTAAACCACGTGTAGCAATAAGTTGAAATACTTGCGAGTGCTAGTACTAAGTTGAAATACTTCCGAGTGCTAAAGTTAAGCCTAATTACTGTACTATAAGTTGGAAATATTTAAGAAATGGCGTGTGCAAGACTTGAAATTAGAGACGAGCACTTCCACGTGGTGAGTACTGTGTGAGTCTCAATCTGTGTGTGAGACAAAGGATAAAGAGAAGTACTCGTCCAAGGTATCAGTTGAGGACTTGCGTGTGTGACGAATATGATCTTAATATTACTTTGCGTGTTATGTTTCCGTGTGACGCTACATTCAAACTCTAATACTCTGAGAGAGAAGCAAGGTGAGTCAGCCGTCTATCCAGCAACGCCACTTGGCTTGCATTGCACAGGAAGACGTGCATATATCCTCCAGAGTTCGTAGTAGGAAAGAAGAGTTACGAAGTGGGGCAGTGTCGTGTGAAACTGGGATGAATACCAATTGAAGTGGGAAAGCTGAAAGTGAATTGATTCTAACGTTGTGACTATTCTTTGTGATGTATTCTATGTTGCCAGTGTGATATATTTCATGTGACTTAAGTACGTGTGGTTTGCATGGGAGAGTAGCAAGATAGGTTCAGAGGCAGTGGGTTATGAATGTTCCTTTTTGTACCGCTCGGTCTGGAGTAAATTTTCGTGATGATGGGTGTGAGAGTCGAAGTGTGAGATGTAGCAAAAGATCCACGATCCTATCCGGAAAGTGCACTGTAGCGTTAGATAATTACGAGACCGTAAGATAGAGAATCACCTATGTAAAGCCATGCCCAGTGGGCGGTGTTTCTCACGTGTAATTGTTGTATAAAATGCAATGGTGTGTTTAGGTTATCTTTGAATCAGAATAGAAATTATCGGAATAAAAAGACAGTGAAAAGAAAAAGATTGGTAGCCTTGTTCTTCGAATAATGTGTAGTCATGATATTCAAAATTTATAATGTGTGTGCCATTCATTGTCAGTGCGATGGCCACGTGTTGATCAAAGCCATTGGGTAAGAAAGAAAACGTGGTATTGCCAGAGCATAGTGAACAATCAGAGTTGTGTCAATTCCTAATAATCAGATGTGCGTTATCCGTTTCCGTTGCGTAATATTCAGACAGGAAAATAATTTGTAGCTTAATTGTGGGTACTAGAGCTCATAATCAGTCATTGATGTTACTCGAGAAATAAGAATAAATCCACTCGCTTGGCAGACCACTTATCTTGTAGGCCTGACTGCTTGATGCCACAGTATGAGCAAGGCGTGTGGGTGCCTCTCAAGGTAACTATGAATCGGTTAACCGAGGACGTTATTCAGTTATATGAACAATAGTCAGTTAAACTAAGATGTGTAAGTACTTCCTCTTACTGGTTTAGCCAGCTTGGCTACTTGTAACAATGTCAATAAATTATCTAAATTTTATCCACGAAACTATACTCAATAGGAAATGAATCCTTCGCCAATAAAAGAAACTTTTTGTTTCATAAACTTGTCTTCAAAACTAATCGCAGGAATTGCTAAATTTCTTTATCTTTCAAAAGGGGAAAAAGTGTTTAATTAATCCTTTCTTTTCAGTTTGGAGCGTCGTATTTGAAAGAATTACTTTTTTGTGACGACATTACATAAATATGTTGGTTACACTGCACGTTCTATTCAAGTATACAAGTTTACATAATAGTTGCATAAAAGGGCACTCAGTAGAGAGCAGTGACTCAGTTTCAGAGTTGTCCAATTAACGAGCTATTGACATGCTTTACACAACTGCTTCAAGCACAACGAAACCAGCGCGAAGTACGGAAATCAACTAATGAAGCTCAGAACTATGGAGGTTCAGTGCCGCCCCCGCTATTTCTCCTATTCGATGCCAAACGGGAAGAGTAGCCCTATACAAAACATAGCTCGAACAGCACTTATCTGCGTTTTATATTCGCAGTCAATCTCGTCGCTCATTTTTCTTATCTCCAGTTTGAATAGAAGCCTTTACACTCTGCAGAACATTGTATCCTCACATAGAGCCACATATTGTTGTCCTTTACTGATCAAGTGACTAAACCAGATGGATATTATGAATCTTAGATACACGGTTTTAAGAACGCTTCCTATAAAGAATGGATAACAGAACTCAAAGGCACGAATAGAAATCGCAAATTTAATTGTACTTCTATTTCCGGACCGAATGCTTCATGACCCTAATATCCAAAATGTAGGAGAGAATAGAAGTAGATCAGAAACCTGAAAGCGTCGAAACTCCTGTCTTAGAGACGTACTAAAAGGTCCGAAAGTACAAGACTTTCCGGAAATAGATTTTCACGCGGCCCTGAATGCTATGTATTCTACACTGCACCGTATATACTCTTTGTTGGTGTTTAATACGCTTAGCGAGTCTTCCACAGGGTCAGGAACACGGTTCATTCTATAAATACATATTGTAACTTCCAGCCTCTTAATAGCATGTTATTTACCCAAGGCAAACGGAAGTTTCTCATAGATGCATGTCTGGTCAGTTTATAAAACCGAGAAGATGATTACCAGCATTTTATGTTTTTACTCTTGGGCTTGTGATGGCTGGGTGTTGTGTGCTGTCCTTAGGCTAGTTAGGTTTAAGTAGTTCTAAGTTCTAGGGGACTGATGACCATCGATGTTAAGTCCCATAGTGCTCAGAGCCATTTGAGCCATTTTTTGAGCTTGTGAATTGACTCATGATTTTTTTTGTTTTTTTTTTGTTTACAACTGAGAACTCATCCACATTAAAGAGTCCATCCGAACTGCCTTATGGTTGTTGACAATCACACTGCTGTTTCCTTGGCAGTCTTTTTGCACACAGAAGTCGTGGTTTTATGTTAGGTAGTCACGCATCTCAATTTTGGTAAAAATCTCTGCAAAATCTTGTGTTATATCCAGGTCCATAAAATAAAAATCTTCTTCATAGAGCTGTTTCAATATCCCAGGCAGCTCATTCATTTATACAGCCATTTTAACGTCGGCAAATTCCTTTTTATACGGTATGACCTAAAGATCTTTACGTTTCTTCGGAATGGTTTCCAGCGTTCGCTTGTTCATTTTCTCCAATAAGTCTCTTGCGTCACATTGTCATTCCCATGTAGAAGAAGTCGTAGTTTCACGTTGACACCGTGTCTCTCAGAGATGAACTTGGAGAATTTACGACATGCGAGTTGTTAAATGCACCACACATTTCTCTTGTTTAGCATTGAAGGTAGTCGTTTCCTTAAGTGTCCTTGGCAATCCATTTTATTACAAATTTTAGGTGCCCTAATGTTGTTACAAAATAGTCTAGTAACTAATTAAGCATATTTAAATTCTTGTTGCTAAAGAGCACGCCATCTCTGGTGTCATTTTTGTTATCACTGTCAGTAACAAGATTGTCCAGGTTCCTCAGTAATAAAGAAAACAAAAATGATTATTGGTTATCTAGTCTTCTTCCCTAAGATGTGGAGGATGCTTAGCACTTTGGAGGAAGCCGTTTGACATTCTACCACAGAATACTGATCAGTTGCGGCTATCAAGGCTTGTTATACGTTGTGAGGATCCAAAACAGTGGTACATCCGATCATGTGAACATGTCGTCACTTCTGGTTATGGCTCCTAAATTTAGAATCTTGTGATATGTCGCTGGGGGAAAAGGGGAGGGGGGGGGGAGTTATAGGCGCAACAAGTGAAGCTCTCTCTAATAATGGATTGGTCGTAGATGTGCCAGTCGGCAGTCTGCAACAGAGCAGAGCAAGGGCATTTCGTTGATGGCCAACAAGTCAGCGAGATAGAGGAACAGAGACCGGAATGTGAACGCCATACAGCCGGGCAGCATTTGTGCAGAATAGCAATGGTCAACGTGGGCATGGCCGAGCTGAATGTAGACGCCGTCTACTTGAGAGTGGATGGTGTCTTTTCCCGGTGTTCTGAAGAAGACGGCAGCCCACAGCCAGTGATGTAGAACGGTGAAGAGCACCATCTGTTGGTGACTGGCTGATAGGTATGACAGAGCAAAATTATCGTGCTGTGGATGCCAGACGCAGTGAAGTGAGCTTGGGCCGGTAGTGGTACGTTCAAACATGGTGAAATCATTATGAGTGTTAAAATGAAATTTATGTATTGCATAGTGAAGCCGTGGTGCATCAGAAACTGATATTTTATTGCACTGAGATTGTTGTAGTCACCCAAAGGTCGGGATTCAGTCATTGCGTTTAGCCACAGGTTTCTTGTGTTGTGCTGGTTGCCTTTGCCAGTGCAGTAGGCAGCTCTGTGCTGTGTTATCCATAGCATAGTTGGTGGAGACTGTTGCTGGCAGAGTGGAGCTCTTGTCTTTGGCAGCTGCTCACCTTAGTTATACATTGTTATTTTGTGTAACTTAAATTGGAAGGAACACATAGAAAATATTGTGGGGAAGGATAACAAAAGACTGTGTTTTACTATCAGGACACTTAGAAAATTTAACAGAGCTACTAAAGAGACTGCCTACACTAAGTTGACCGTCTTCTTTTGGAGTTCCGCTGCGCGTTGTGGAATCCGTACCAGATAGGACTGACGAAGTCCATCGAAAAAGTTCAAAGAAGGCCAGCACGTTTCGTTTTATAGCGAAATAGGGGAGAGAGTGTCACTGAAATGACACAGGATTTGGGGTGGACATCATTAAAAGAAAGGCGTTTTTCGTTACGGCGGAATCTTCTCACGAAATTTCAATCACCAACCTTCTACTCTGAATGCGAAAATATTTTATTGACATCGACCTACATATGGAGAAACGATCACCATAATAAAATAACAGAAATCAGAGCTCGCACGGTAATATAGAGGTGTTCGTTTCTTCCCCGTGCTGTACAAGATTGGAATAATAGAGAATAGTGAAGGTGGTTCCATGAACGCTCTGATAGGCACTTAAATGTGATTTGCAGAGTATCAATGTAGGTGTATATGCAGATGTAGACCCACTCATAAATCTATTATGGGCTGAAACTGTGATATCTGTTTCTTGATTGGTGCCCCTTTCTTTGTCTGCTGAGACAAGTAAGGTTATTATTTAGGATTATTAGAATCTGCTTAAAATTAGTTTCTTGGTTATTATTATTATAGTTTATGGTGTCCATTTTAAGCAAGAATTGTTCTTGGGTAGAATGTTTTTTATTTTAATGTTAAATTGCGGAAATATTTTGTTGATGTAGTTCGAGATTACACGTTATGATGTATGGTTACTAATAAAAGTTACTTCAAAATAAGCCCGTATTGTATTGTATTGTATGTTAATCGGGGGCCTAGAAACAACGGAGTGGCTCCGTCCCCGCCGCAGCCGCAGTGGTCTCACAAAAGACGAGTGTAACCCCTATGTTTGCATGTTAGAGTAATGGTGGTGTACGAGTACGTGGAGAACTTGTTTGCGCAACAATCACCGACATAATATAGCTGAGGCGGAATACGGGGAAGCAGCCCTCATTCACCTAGGCAGATGGAAAACCGCCTAAAAACCATCCACAGACTGGCCGGCTCACCGAACCTCGAGACAAGTCCGCCGGGCGGATTCGTTCCGGGGACCAGGCGCTCCTTCCCAACCGGAAAGCCGTGCGTTAGACCCCACGAATAACGGAGCGGGCGAAAATAAGCCCGTACTCACCCACCCCCAGCCCAAATTCAGCTCCACACAAATCCTGTGCTACATTCTACCGGAAAGTATAGTTGTTGGACGATCTTAACGAAATGCAAAAACGCTGCGTCACGAGACGTAACCGTCCGCTGCATTTTAAAATGCGCCAACCCTTCTGCAGTTCAAATGGTTCAAACGGCTCTGAGCACTATGGGACTTAACATCTGAGGTCATCAGTCCCCTTGAACTTAGAACCACTTAAACCTAACTAACCTAAGGACATCACACACATCCATGCCCGAGGCAGGATTCGAACCTGCGACCGTAGCGGTCACGTGGTTCCAGACTGAAGCGCCTAGAACAGCTCGGTCACAATGGTCGGCCCTTCTACAGTTGTCCGCCCTACACGGGAGTGCGCTGGCACCAGCGGTGGCGCCACATCTCCGTTCGGAGACAACGAGTAAGGCTGACTTTGGCTACGAGGCGGAATGCCATCTATACGATGGGGAATAAAATGTGATTCATCTGGAAAGGTCACTCAGAGGAGGGCCAGTAAGCGATACTGGCGAGCAAATTCCAGCCTTCGTCGGTGATGAACAGTAGTCATCATGGGTGCATGAGTCAGGAGTCCGCTGCGGAAGCGGATACGCAGCAACATAGACTGAACTACCGTTAAGGAACAGTCGAATACGTCGGACTCTGAGCAGCTGTTGGCACGTGGGCAGTGAACAACCCGAGTGTATGTTACAGAAGGGTCGAAGTACAGGACGTCTGTTGCTGTTTTGGCGCACACTAATATGTACCTTGCTGTTCCCGGAAAGCACGTACTAGGGCAGCGTCATGAGGTGGGTGTCTGTATTTTACATATAGCGCTTGCCTGGGTTGTTGTGCAGTCTGACCCCTGTATGGCCGGTGTTGTATTTGCAGGAAAGAGCAGTCATTAGTACTGCGTCACGTATATGGGCAATTACTCTGTGTGTCACACCTGTTTCTGTGTATACAGGCTAACATTAGTTTGGCAGTATTTAGTGAACGAAATTATACGACTGATTAATGATGCTTGTGCATCTAGGTAATAAAATTGTTTGGGGGTAAAAAAGGTTTGATGACAACTCTGTTTTCTTGTCATTCCGTAATGTGGCAGTATCTGTGGGCATGATTAAAGTAAGTTTCATGTGCATCTTGTGTTTCTTGCGTAGTGTGATTTTATTTAGCCCTCTGGTCCCATTAACTTTGAATTTATTATGAATGTTGCGTTTTGTTCACCAATTGTGTTTTTCGTGTTTTTCCTGTGTAAAAGTAATTGTCTCCTTTTTAGTGTCATGGTTATAATCCCATTGATCTTTTGGGACTCGTAGTACCTTCGATTTTAATTATTAGCGCAATCACTTTTACATTCTGTCTTGATTCAGCAAGCCTGATTTGCTACTAAATATTTGTTTCTATTTGCCACAGTTGTGTTGATCTAAAGATTTTTAATAAAGATTTTGAATTTATTGCAGACTGAAAATTAATCCATGTTACTAAACAAAATGCTAATCAAGTTTGTTTGCGTGGACATCATCCACTGCAAGCACATAAATATTAGTTTTGCCACTGGACTGTATTTTATTTCTCCCAGACGCGTTTCGCCTTTTACTTTAAGGCATTAAATGAAATGAGCATGTTGCATTGTTGGCCGGGAGATCCCATCTGGGAAAGTTTGGCCGCCGAGAGCAAGTCTTATTTCAGTCGACGCCGCATTGGACGACTTGCGTGCCGGTGATGAAGATGAAATGATGATGACGACAACACGAGCGGAGAAAAATCTCCAACCTAGCCAGGAATTGAACGCGCGCCCGCTTTCATGGGAGGCAAACACGTTACCACCCAGCTATGCGCATCCTCAGTGGGATAGTTTTTCTTTTTTTTGCATATGTGGTACCTCACATCTGGTTACATGCTGGAGGCCGGAGTATAACTTCGAACATAAACACGTTTTCGTATTCCAACCTTTTTTCTTCACAATTTTCATATTGTTCGCCCTTATTGCTGTAGAGGACTATTAGTCTTCTGTCACTAGTTGTAGACATTTGATTGAAAACTGTGATTTAAAGACGTAACTATTGTGATTTCACTATATGTCTCCTCCAAATGAGACAACTAGTGGGTTCACAACGATAAGGGCAAACAATATGAAAACTGCGAAGAAAAAAGTTCGGAACACGAAAACGTGTTTATGTTTCGTAAGTGATGTTATAGTACGACCTTCAGCATGTAATCAGATGAGAGGAAACGGAGATGCCAACTAAAAACCCAAAGAACTATCCTACTGAAGATGTCTTAAAGTAAAAGGCGAAGTGCGTTTAGGAAAAATAAAATACATCGGAGGAGAAAAGGAGGCTTTTATTTACAAAACAAAATTTTAAAGTTTATGTTAACTCACTTCTCAAAGCAGCCCCACCATTTCCATGTACCACTATAAAATTAAGTTTGATATGGCAATCTTCTTTAAATGCGGACGGAGGCAAGTTACGTCTTTAATGGAGAGAGAATCCGATAGCATCCAGTCACAAGTCTAATAATGAAGTTGAGTAAGTCACAACATGTAAGTATTTAGAGAAGAAGCGGAATAAAAAGGGGCGATGAAGTAAAATCAACAGTAAAAAAGGTGAATGGAACACTTAGATTTGTTGGAATGGTTTTGGAAAGGAGCAGTGAATCTGTAAATGGAGCTTGACAGTGGGCATCAAAGGAATTCTGGGACGTACTGCCAGGGTAATAACACGGCCGTATAGCCCTTATCAGAGTGTAACAGATGTGCTCGTGGAGCTTAAATGGGAATTCTTCGAAAAAAGACGACGTAAGTTGTGAGGAAACCTTGTTGAGTAAATGTGGCGAACCTTTATTCGAAGAAGACTGCAAACATTGTGGTATCACTGCCGGACTTGTCGCGCAGGGATTGTGAGAGGAAGAGATTAGAGCGCGTGCAGAGGAATGTTGACAGTAATTCTGCCTCGCTCAAGTCATGTGGGGAATTGGACAGGGAATCACTAACATTTGTGCGACGTACCCTTAGCCATGGGCGGTGCAGTAGCAAGCGGGGTATAAATTTGTAAGCAGTAGATCTTACTGTAGCTTTTACGTAAAAAAATAAGCTATAAGTAAGCTTTGCGCAAGATATATATAAACAGTAAAGAAATAACTGGACCATTTTACGAAGACGAACTAAATTTTCGCGGTGATTTGGTACTTTGTCTAATAGCTTATCCCATTATTTGACGGCAGAAATCAAACAATAAACTAAGAAGTGGCTGTACCGCAGCATATTTGCTCCAAAAAAGTCAAAGTCGATTATCTCTGACGTAAAGGACGCAAGCTGTATTCTTCTTATTTAGAGCTTGCAACGGAACAAACGAATGAGAAGCAGAGGAAACATCACGAATAAAACATCACGTAGTTTACTTGGAACACTTTTAAAAATAATTTTCTCAACTTTATACCGCCTTAGTTATTAGTAATTTCGTTGTTGATGGAATCTAAATACACTTTGCCAACTCTCTTTCTGTCTTTCATATTGTTTGCAGTTATCTCCTACTTTACTCTTAGAAACGAGCCAGTTTTTCTGGGGAGATACTAGCTTATTTCGAGATTCATTTTAACAACTGTTTGCGGACTTTCAGATGTATGTTTGTTCTCTCAGACACAAGCAGCAGAAGCTACCAACTGAGCGCCGTGTTATTTTAATTCAGTGTACGCTGTTGACCTCCGGTTTGCATTTTACGGCGAAGGCTCGTGCCGGCGCCTCGGAAACGTCCCGAACTTTGAACTTCGGCACTTTTGGAGTAAATGCTACAACGCCACGATGTAGTTTCTTTCTTTGTTTCGTTGGAGTTGAATAACTGCTCTCGATCTGTTGACTGTAAGAGGCGGGTGTCCTAAAAACTTGGAGTAGCGCCGCCTCCTAGGGGTCGTCGACCGACTTGTAATCAAACACGCTGTCACCTGTGATTAGCAGACCCCGGCGGAGGACGTATTCGCTGTTAGCGCCCAGGCGGCAAACGCTCTGTCCCTCGACGTTAATTCGGAGCTGCAGAGCTTCTGGTTCACAGCATTCACTACATAATAATAATAGCACGTGGATTAGTTTTGTATTAAAAAGAAACCATAGTACGCCGGACATAGAACTAGTCACAGTCCAGGAGACATCACAGTGTGTGATTGACACATTACTGTGGCGGGTGACAGTGTTGCCGGCGTGTAGCCAGCCACGTTTTACAAGGTCTACAGAAATGGCAATAAAGCGAGAACGTAGCGATCGAGAGAGAACTACGACTGGCTTCCGGGTTGCCCCTAAATCTAATTTTTTCCGTGATTGACAGTCTATACGCTAAATAAACCTGTAATGCGCAACAGGCCATTGAGGGAGAGATCTTACATCAATGCTGAGATTGTTGGCATGTAATAATGTAAAATTTTTTTGTATTGCAACAAATAAGCCTATATTACAAATTATACTTATTTTCAACAATTTATAATCATCGTGCCCTTTAAATACCATACTCGATCATTATGAGCCGAAATAGGATATATGTGTAGCTTTTTTAGGAAAGATAGCAGGGCTAATACATATGTTAAGTGAAACAATGTTACAGCATGTTATTAAATTATGTCAGCCTTAGTTTGTGGTCTGGAGCGAAACTGGATGTTATTTACAAAAATATTGTCTAACTACTACAGAATAGTTACAAGTACTGCTCAGTGTGTTTCATAGAAATGAACAAATTACAAGCTGTATAGGATATAGTGAGGTGGCACTGAAACGATTATGATGTTGAGTTTAATAATAGGCCTAGCGTTGCAATCACAAAATGATGCACTGCTTCCAAATTTATGAAGGAATGTTTCGATCCTCTGTAGTTATTTTGTCTTTTTACTAGTAACTTAGCCCCACTGTTAAGACAACGTAAATTATGTTCGTCAGAGTTAAGTTTATCTGATATTCTGGTTACAGTAACCTGCAATCACATTTACTGCATTTTTTTTTCTTTTTGTGTCATCAGTCTACTGACTGGTTTGCAACCTACGTCCTCAATTATCTGCTTGACGTATTCCAATCTCTGTCTTCCTCTACAGTTTTTGCCCTCTACAGCTCCCTCTAGTACCATGGAAGTCATTCCCTCATGTCTTAGCAGATGTCCTATCATCCTGTCCCTTCTCCTTATCAGTGTTTTCCACATATTCCTTTCCTCTCCGATTCTGCGTAGAACCTCCTCATTCCTTACCTTATCAGTCCACCTAATTTTCAACATTCGTCCACAGCACCACATCTCAAATGCTTCGATTCTCTTCTGTTCCGGTTTTCCCACAGTCCATGTTTCACTACCATACAATGCTGTACTCCAGACGTACATCCTCAGAAATTTCTTCCTCAAATTAAGGACGGTATTTGGTATTAGTAGACTTCTCTTGTCCAGAAATGCCTTTTTTGCCATAGCGAGTCTGCTTTTGATGTCCTCCTTGCTCCGTCCGTCATTGGTTATTTTACTGCCTAGGTAGCAGAATTCCTTAACTTCATTGACTTCATGACCATCAATCCTGATGTTAAGTTTCTCGCTGTTCTCATTTCTACTACTTCTCATTACCTTCGTCTTTCTCCGATTTACTCTCAAACCATACTGCGTACTCATTATACTGTTCATTCCGTTCAGCAGAACATTTAATTCTTCTTCACTTTCACTCAGGATAGCAATGTCATCAGCGAATCGTATCATTGATATCCTTTCACCTTGTATTTTAATTCCACTCCTGAACCTTTCTTTTATTCCCATCATTGCTTCCTCGATGTACAGATTGAAGAGTGGGGGCGAAAGGCTACAGCCTTGACTTACACCCTTCTTAATACGAGCACTTCGTTCTTGATCGTCCACTCTTATTATTCCCTCTTGGTTGTTGTACATATTGTATATGACCCGTCTCTCCCTATAGCTTACCCCTACTTTTTTCAGAATCTCGAACAGCTTGCACCATTTTATATTGTAGAACGCTTTTTCCAGGTCGACAAATCCTATGAAAGTGTCTTGATTTTTCTTTAGCCTTGCTTCCATTATTAGCCGTAACGTCAGAGTTGCCTCTCTCGTCCCTTTACTTTTCCTAAAGCCAAACTGATCGTCACCTAGCGCATTCTCAATTTTCTTTTCCATTCTTCTGTATATTATTCTTGTAAGCAGCTTCGACGCATGAGCTGTTAAGCTGATTGTGCGATAATTCTCGCACTTGTCAGCTCTTGCCATCTTCGGAATTGTGTGGATGATGCTTTTCCGAAAGTCAGATGGTATATCGCTAGACTCATATATTCTACACACCAACGTGAATAGTCGATTTGTTGACACTTCCCCCAATGATTTTAGAAATTCTGATGGAATGTTATCTATCCCTTCTGCCTTATTTGACCGTAAGTCCTCCAAAGGTCTTTTAAATTCCGATTCTAATACTGGATCCCCTATCTCTTCTAAATCGACTCCTGTTTCTTCTTCTATCACATCAGACAAATCTTCACCCTCATAGAGGCTTTCAATGTATTCTTTCCACCTATCTGCTCTGTCTTCTGCATTTAACAGTGGAATTCCCGTTGCGCTCTTAATGTTACCACCGTTGCTTTTAATGTCACCAAAGGTCTTTTTGACTTTCCTGTATGCTGAGTCTGTCCTTCCGACAATCATATCTTTTTCGATGTCTTCACATTTTTCCTGCAGCCATTTCGTCTTAGCTTCCCTGCACTTCCTATTTATTTCATTCCTCAGCGACTTGTATTTCTGTATTCCTGATTTTCCCGGAGCATGTTTGTACTTCCTCCTTTCATCAATCAACTGAAGTATTTCTTCTGTTACCCATGGTTTCTTCGCAGCTACCTTCTTTGTACCTATGTTTTCCTTCCCAATTTCTGTGATGGCCCCTTTTAGAGATGTCCATTCCTCTTCAACTGTACTGCCTACTGCGCTATTCCTTATTGCTGTATCTATAGCGTTAGAGAACTTCAAACGTATCTCGTCATTCCTTAGTACTTCCGTATCCCACTTCTTTGCGTATTGATTCTTCCTGACTAATGTCTTGAACTTCAGCCTACTCTTCATCACTACTATATTGTGATCTGAGTCTATATCTGCTCCTGGGTACGCCTTACAATCCAGTATCTGATTTCGGAATCTCTGTCTGACCATGATGTAATCTAATTGAAATCTTCCCGTATCTCCCGGCCTTTTCCAAGTATACCTCCTCTTGTGATTCTTGAACAGGGTATTCGCTATTACCAGCTGAAACTTGTTACAGAACTCAATTAGTCTTTCTCCTCTTTCATTCCTTGTCCCAAGCCCATATTCTCCTGTAACCTTTTCTTCTACTCCTTCCCCTACAACTGCATTCCAGTCGCTCATGACTATTAGATTTTCGTCCCCCTTTACATACTGCATTACCCTTTCAATATCCTTATACACATTCTCTATCTGTTCATCTTCAGCTTGCGACGTCGGCATGTATACCTGAACTATCGTTGTCGGTGTTGGTCTGCTGTCGATTCTGATTAGAACAACCCGGTCACTGAACTGTTCACAGTAACACACCCTCTGCCCTACCTTCCTATTCATAACGAATCGTACACCTGTTATACCATTTTCTGCTGCTGTTGATATTACCCGATTCTCATCTGACCAGAAATCATTGTCTTCCTTCCACTTCACTTCACTGACCCCTACTATATCTAGATTGAGCCTTTGCATTTCCCTTTTCAGATTTTCTAGTTTCCCTACCACGTTCAAGCTTCTGACATTCCACGCCCCGACTCGTAGAACGTTATACTTTCGTTGATTATTCAATCTTTTTCTCATGGTAGCCTCCCCCTTGGCAGTCCCCTCCCGGAGATCCGAATGGGGGACTATTCCGGAATCTTTTGCCAATGGAGAGATCATCATGACACTTCTTCAATTACAGGCCACATGTCCTGAGGATACACGT
This sequence comes from Schistocerca serialis cubense, assembly GCF_023864345.2. Lineage (NCBI taxonomy): Eukaryota > Metazoa > Arthropoda > Insecta > Orthoptera > Acrididae > Schistocerca > Schistocerca serialis. The sequence goes on along the minus strand of NC_064639.1, from coordinate 302,408,679 downwards.
TACGTGTCTTTAATGCAGTGGTTTCCATTGCCTTCTGTATCCTCATGTCGTTGATCATTGCTGATTCCTCCGCCTTTAGGGGCAATTTCCCATCCCTAGGACAAGACAGTGCTCTGAACCTCTATCCGCTCTTCCGCCCTCTTTGACAAGGCCGTTGGCAGAATGAGGCTGACTTCTTATGCCGAAAGTCTTCGGCCGCCAATGCTGATTATTTATCAAAATTTGGGCAGTGGCGGGGATCGAACCCGGGAACGAAGACGTTTTGATTATGAATCAAAGACGCTACCCCTTTTTATTATTTTTATTTTTTTAATTTTCATTTTGTTTGCTTTAGTTCGTTGTATCTGCTCGGGGCGGACGTCGTAAGACATCCATTTCAGTTCGTTGTTGATCTGTTAACTCAGTTTTTTTTATTACAGAGGGCACGTTACCCTCTGACCGAACACGCTGAGCTACCGTGCCGGCGCCCCTAGACTAACAGTCAGTCTTATTTCGTAATGGCGACTAGTCAGACATTTACATTTAGTAAAAATACATTTTGGAGCGTATGTGTTGCTTATGTTTGACTGCTGCTCTCGATCTTTATTCTTGTCAATAGCACTAAGCCTTGTTCTTAGGTGAAAATTGCAATTAAATATTAATACGGTTCGTTAAAGAGAACAGGTAGCGTTATGATTCTTCTCTTACAGTGCAGATAACCTTCAACAAAGTTGCTAACAAGAATAATATCCAGAACAATGCAGAGAAACCTGGGGATCTGTTAGTTAAGGATGACTTTTGGATTAGGAAATGTAAAAGGACCGGAGAGGCACTTATGGCTTTGGGACTGATGACGGAAGCAAGAGTGAAGAAAAATCAAGATACGTTCTTAGGATGTGTTGACCTGCAAAAAGTGTTCGACAATGTAAAATTGTGCTAAATTTTCGAAATTCTGAAAAAAATAGGAGTCAACTGTAGTGAAATACGGAAAATGTACAGTACGTGCAGGGGCCAAGAGTCAACATCGAACCGGCCGGGGTAGCCGAGCGGTTCTAGGCGCTACAGTCCGGAACCGCGTTGCTGCTACGGTCGCAGGTTCGAATCGTGCCTCGGGCATGGATTTCTGTGATGTCCTTAGGTTAGTTAGGTTTAAGTAGTTCGAAGTTCTAGGGGACTGATGGCCACAGAATTTAAGTCCCATAGTGCTCAGAGCCATTTGAACCATTTGAACGCAACATCGAAGAAGCAATGGCGGAAGTAAAATAAAGGTTCAAGAGTGCGATTAAAGTTCAGGGTGGAAGGATATGAACGGTAAGATTCGCTGATCACTTTTCTACCCTCAATTAAAGTGAAGACGCGTTACAAGTTGTGCTGAATGGAATGAACAGTCCAATGTGTACCGAATATGGACTGAGAGTAAACCAAAGAAAGAACATGGTAATGAGGAATAGCAGAAGTGAGATTAGAGGTAAACTTGACATCAAAATTGGGGATCATGACGTAGACATAGTTAAGGAATTGTACTATCTTGAAAACAAAATAACAAATGACGGAAGAAGAAATGAGGACATAAAGAGCAAATTAGCACACGCAAAGAAGTCATTCCTGGCCAAGAGAAGGCTACTAGTATAAATATCAGCTTTAATTGAGGAACAAATTTCTGAGAATGTTCATTTGGAGTACGCTGTACTTTTGTGAGTTGCCTTTGTTGTAGTGTTCTTTGTCACACTGATGAACGGCATTGTTTTTTCTGATTTGGATACAGCTACATGCACTCAGAATTTAACTTCTACTGAATTCTGTAGAACTAATCTGCCTTTTATTTGTCTAACAGATAAAATTTACACATGTATGAAACGATGTCATAACAGTCTAGGTGCTGCGCGGTTAGAGGCGCCATGTCACTGATTGCGCGGCCCCTCCCGACAGAGGTTCGAGTCCTCCTTCGCGCATGAGTGTGTGTGTTGTTCTTAGCATAAGTTAGTTGAAGTAGTGTGTGAGGCTAGGGACCGATGACCTCAGCAGTTTGGTTCCTTAGGAATTCACGCACATTTGAACAGTCTAGGTGATTCGAAAATTTTAAGTTCCTGAGAAGTGAAGATGCAACTCATGACTCAAGAGGTGTGACATGGATAGACAGTACACTTAATAGGAGCAAGGAGATACAGGAAGTATGTGGGATACTACTGATCATGTCTTCCTTACTTTTAAACTTTACATTATGCTTTTTTTTTTTTTTTTACTTTTCAGCTTTTTTTGTCGTAGCATAGGATAAGATTCTTTTATACACATACTTTTCTACTGAAATGTGAGACATTGCAGGTTAACTGTCTTCTTGTATTTATGTAAGATGTAACATTATAATATGCATTGCTTTAACTTAAGGAATTTCCAAGTTGTCTTTGCCATTTATACTTAAGTCAATCATTGAGTTTCTTCCTAATTGGATATTCTCGGGATAAATTATTGTGCAGGATGCAGCGCCATTAGTATAGTAGTTGTGTTAAATATTGCACTATAAAGAGCTCTCATAAGTAACTGAAGATGTGTAAGAAATCATGAAAGATGTGCAAGGAGGAAACAAAGAGAAAAAGGTAAGAGAGAGCAAGGATGACAAGTGATTAGGTACGGCAAAGATAAGAAATGATCTGGTAAGGCATAGCTGAGAAATGACTAGGTAGGGCAAAGATGACAAATGGTTAGGTAGGGCAATGGAGCTTGAACTCACGAGAATGTATGAAACATACAGAGGGGTCCACAAAAATGTATCCACTGTTTAAAAGTCCATAACTTACAAACTAATAGATGGAGTTGTCTCATTTTTGGTGAAAGTGTAGTTTAAAGTCCAACTTAAAGATATCACTGTAGGGGTTCGAAATGTTCACCATTAACATCCACACACAAACGATGCCGCCGAACTGCAGCGCGAACTACTGACTGCAACGTGTTCAGTTGGATATTTGCACATGAATGTACGATGGATTCTCGAAGTTCATTCAATGTGCGTGGATTTTGTCGATAAACGACGTCCTTTAGTGTTCCCCACGGGTAAAAGTCCAGAGGAGTTAGGTCTGGGGAACTTGGTGGATACTCCACAGCACCTCTACGGCCTATCCATCTTCCTGGTAGATTTTCGTCGAGATACGCGCTAACACGATTTTGGTAGTGGGCTGGGGCACCATCTTGTTGAAAGTAAACTCTTCCGTCTCCATACAAGTCTCTGATGGCAGGTAAAATGGATGTCTGAAGCTTCTGAAGGCACACCTCACCGGTAATTGTGCGGTCAAAGAAGAATGGCCCAATCAAGCCCCGGTAAGACAACCCACGCCACACATTTACTCCTGGCAAATTCATGGCTTTGTCTACATGGACGTTCGGATTTTCAGCGGCCCAGTAGAGGCAATTGTGGCGATTTGCTGTACCATTGAGTTTGAACTGTGCCTCATCAGAACACACAATCATCTCTGAAACTCATCATCGTTGCGCACCATGTTAGTAAACCACTCGTATTACTCCATTCTACGATCTGGGTCGTCCTCGTTCATTGCGTGTAGCAATTGTGGGATGTAGCATTTCCACTTTGCTGTCTTCAAAATTCGCCGAACACTTCAGCGACTCACTCTAGTTTCACGGGCATACTGTCTCACAGACTTATGTGGTGAGCGAGTGAATTGTTGTAACACACGACGGAAGTTAGCTGGAGTTGTTAACGTTACAGGTCGTCCAGATCGCTGTTTGTGTACATCTTTAACACAGCCTTCAGCTTCAAATTTGTCTCGAATGCTATGAATCGTTAAACGTGTCGGTGGCTCTATTTGACATTCATTTCACCATTGCCGTTGAACCTCATTAATGTTTTCGTACTTAAAATAACACTTCAAAACTGACCTCCTTTCATCGAATGTAAGCCTTGCGCCAGCCATGTTTACTCGAGTAACTAGGTGCAACTAAGAACAAAACACTGACTAGAATCTAAGCCTTGCGCCAGCCATATTTACTCGAGTAACTAGGTGCAACTAAGAACAAAACACTGACTATCTGGCGACTGTCATTCGACAAAACAAAACAACGCAATACAACGCTTGTGTGGCGATTGCCGGAAGTACAAACTATTACACTACCAAAGATGAGACAACTCCGTCAATTAGTTTGCCAGTTATGGACTTTTAATCAGTGGATACATTTTTTTAGACCCCTCTGTATGACAGAAAGCAGCAAAAAGTACAATAAACAGTGGTATTTGTTTAGAGTTTGATGAAGCAATAGGCGAAATGATTAAAAGGTTTATACATTATTTCTCTTCCGCATGTCCTTATGAATGTTTCCACAAAGTTTCATTGCCCAATGATCATTTGTTTTTCATAGAGGCCCTCTCAAGAAGCGAAAGTTTAATTTAACCACTGTATATATATGCCCTTAGCGCTGTAGGCACAATCACTGTGCACAGATACGTATGTAGCTAGCACTTAAAAGGTTTGTAAGATGGCAGATTGAATGAATGTCAATTTCGCACCTTGCATGAGAGATTTTACATGTCGTGGCAAATAGATGAATATGTCACCTGACATACTTCGGAGATAATGAGCAGATTTGCCTATTAAAATGTACAGTATGCAAAGCAAAGGGATGACACTCAATTTGACGGTATTAAGACACCAAACACCAAATCCTGCACGTCAATAAGCAAAAGGTGAAAAAAACCTGCTGGAGGAAACGTTTTAGTTTGGGGGCAGACACGAGTTGCACCCGTCACAGCCGAGTACAACGGACTGCTTTTAAAGAGGGGTTGGTGACCTGTGGCGAGAGTGACAATGAACGTGCTGGGCGATACGTCGAGCAGAGCAGGTAGCGGACCAATACTACTGTGAAGAAATTCTTTAGAAAACTGCGTTGGAGAATTTCCAGATGGATACAAACAGACTAGCGACACAATTAGTTGGTCACGCGAAATGCCCGTGGTGTGCTCGTGATATACGAGTGTAACTTTTAGGCGTCAGGAATAGGCACAAAATATCTGATTGGCTGGAAGAAACTTGGAATGAGTAGAAAGGGGCGAAATTTCGACGCAGTTTGAAGGTAGGCCCTTCGCGATTGGCAGACGTAGTTTCCAGAGGATGAAAGGAACGCTCCCATTGGTCTGAAAAAGCCGTGACGTGAAACACGAAAGGACACAGGTGGGGGGACAGTTTGCGACGAAAGACACTAGCCCTAAAACTTCGGGGACTCTCCTCTGAACCAGCGTTAAGTGTAGAACAGGGCGCATCACGCTCTGTACGACGTCAAAAGAGGAATGTTTGTGTGAACACTGCGTTCACTTCGGCTAGAACATTCAGTTAGAAATTAGCTGAAGAGTCGTTGCGCTCCAACAGTGGAGAAACGAAACAGCCACGTAGTTAATAGCTCTTGTGAGAACTGAGAGGACATTGTAGTATACACGCTGCTCCATCTATGCACATGTATATCACCAGACTAGGGATGAGTGTATGTTTTCTCATCTAACGAGAAATATAGCACAGTTTCTGCTGATAAAATCAGTAAACATTTTTATTAGCTTTTTTATAGGATTTTCAGAGGGCGAGAGCAGCCCTGTAGCCGACAGCTCATCGCAGCTAAGGTAAGTGCCGCTAGCAGACGCGTAAACTTGTCGGTGCACCAGCTTGCGACCACTGTGAACTCAGGCGACCTTGCGTAATCTTTTGATCATCTTGTCACAAAAACTAACCATCCTCCGTAAAGTTGATTGTCAACCCAGAAAGTACGGGACTTAGAAACGGAATCGGATGATTTGTCGTAGTATTGGCCAACTTCAGCTTCTACAGAACCTTCTATTTAAATTTGGTATTGTTGTGTTCAGTGTAATTTCGGCTAAACACGACGAAATGCATTATCCTGACAACTGTCCTAACATTGTAATGTCAGAACCTACGGAAAGTTGTGTACTTCTTTGACAATAATTCTGATATTAAACAATTTGAGTACAGCTGAACACCAATGTGCTCTGTCCTACAATAAGGTTCAAAAATGGCTCTGAGCACTATGGGACTCAACTGCTGAGGTCATTAGTCCCCTAGAACTTAGAACTAGTTAAACCTAACTAACCTAAGGACATCACAAACATCCATGCCCGAGGCAGGATTCGAACCTGCGACCGTAGCGGTCTTGCGGTTCCAGACTGCAGCGCCTTTAACCGCACGGCCACTTCGGCCGGCCCTACAATAAGGGTCCACTCCTAACCCCAGTCACTGATTCTAGAGACGCTAATGCGCTCACAGGGTGTTTCTGCTGATGTCTGAAAACGTGAAAAGGAGTGAAAGAGGTTAATATAATCAAATTCTGAAAAGCAACAAGAAAAGTAGGCCGCGAGGGGGACGGACGCTCTCTGACCAGCTGGTGTTTGTCAAGAAATATTTGCCTTGCAGAACGTATCATCAGCCCAGAGAAGACAAAGCAAAGCTCGCTTTTCGTGCAGGCTTGGCTACGTTCACTTGGGTTCCAGATCTGACGGATTGCAGATGAGATGAACAACTGGCATTTTATGTCGTCTTGGTAACAGGAATTTGTTTCTGGTACAAAGCCTAAACTCCATTAACAGTTATGGTTCTGAGAATTTTGTGCCAGCAATGTATTAACCATGTTTAAGTTTAAAATACTGCTCTACAGGAAAGATAATAGAGCTAGTAACATTTGATTAACAAACACAAAAGTGTCTAATGATGTGTTTTATTGAAATATTCACACACGTCGCGACCCGGTCGTAATATGTGATTATTAACATAACTGTCATGTTTTGAGCCAGCTACTTCTTCTTACGTGTCGACTGTTGTGTACAGTGCCAATTTTTTTTAATCATCAGTCTTCTGACTGGTTCAATTCAGTTTGCCACGAATTCCTCTCTTGTACCTCTTCATCTCAGAGTAGGACTTGCACCCTACGTCGTGAATGACGTGTGTATTCCAATCTCTGTCTTCCACTACTGTTTCTGCCCTTTACGGCTCCCTCCTTCACCACAGAAATTATTCCCGGATGTCTTAACATATCTCCTATCATCATGTCCCTTCTCGTCAGTGTTTTCCATATGTTCCATTCTTCGCTGATTTTACGGAGAATTTCTTCATTCCTTATCAGTCCACCCAGTTTTCGGCATCCTTCTGAAGCACCTCATCTCAAACGCTTTGGTTTCCTTATTTTACATTTTTCCCACAATCCTGTTTCACTATCACGCAATGCTGTGCTCCAAACTTACATTCTCAGAAATTCCTTCCTCAAACTAAGGCCTTTGTTTGATACTAGTAGACTCTCTTTGGCCAGGAATGTCCTTCTTGGCAATGTTACTCTGGCTTTTGTGTCCTCCTTGCTCCGTTCGCCATGGATTATTTTGCACCTACGTAGAAGAATTCCTCAATTTCATATAGTTCGTGATCATAGGTGTGATGAGTTTCTCCCTGCTCTCATTTCTTCTACTTCTCATTACTTTCGGCTTTCATCTATTCTCACTTCATATCCTGTAGTCATTTGACTGTTCATTCCATTCAAAAGGTCTGAGCCCTTGCGGCTTCTGTGAGGGCGCGCGCGCTGTCCTGCTGGCGCCACTTGTGTGCGCTTTACATCGATTCTGCCCCTCGTCGTATCGTCTTTGCTTCATTATGTGTACTCCTGGGGGCCCTGTGATAGTGAATGGTGTGTGCGGCACAGAGCTGGACGGGTGTGTCCTAGTAGTCGGCATCCTGACAACTGCAGCGAGTTGAAACAGTCGGCCGTTGGGCTACGGGGACCCCCCCTTTTACTCCAGCGGTCAGCGGGCAAGGAGCGGCTCTCGACGCGTACAGCCTTGTTACGAAGTGCATCCGTCAATTGTGGTGTGCTAAATACGCCGAGATGTATTGGACACTTGTTAGGAGCTACGAACAGGAGGCGCGGGCACCTACCTGGAGTCTTGAAGCTGGTGGCCTCCTTAGCATTTATTTGAAATTGTGTGTGAGGACTGTTCAGTAAGCACTGTACTGAAAGACTCTTAATTCTGCTCAGATATGAGCTGGCCAGGAATCCGGTTCCCTGTGCCTTCCGGTGACCCATTTTGGGGCTATGTGTGTGCCAAGCTGTACGTTTCTGTAAGCGACAAGCTAGTATTTTGCAATTTTAATCTGGTATTTGAAATCATTGTTTGTTATCATTGAGTGTTCGATACTGCTGATTGTAATTTCTGTTTGTTGTAGACGTTAGGCCCTTCCTTGGGCGAGTTATTGGATTTGGCCTGTAACTAAAGTTGTGTGCGCTCAGCCTAAAGGTACGCACGCGTGGCTCTTGCGTGCGTGGGTATTCGTATTCGCAGACTCTTCTACTCCGTGCTGAGGAACGTTTCGGGCTATTGATGTACATTTTAAACGGTCATCTGCCATATGGTGCGTATCCAAATTACAGTGTTTAGTAGTCCCTAAGAGTGGGGGAATATCTTCACTTCTTTAATCTTGTTGAGTAATTATGTAATTGCCGGCCGCGGTGGCCGAGAGTTTCTAGGCGCTCTAGTCCGGAGCCACGCGGCTGCTACGATCACGGGTTCGAATCCTGCCTCGGGCATGGATGTGTGTGATGTCCTTTGGTTAGTTAGGTTTAAGTAGTTCTTAGTCTAGGGGACTGATGACCTCAGATGTTAAGTCACATAGTGCTCAGAGCCATGTGAACCAATTATGTAATTATTATTTGTACATTATTTCTTGTTATTGCTAGGAAGGTTAACTTGTAATGTTAATGAACGGGGTTCTTTTATATTGAAGTTTTAATTATTGGTTTTCTTGAAAATAATCTTTAATTGGCCGTTTAAATATTGCTGTGCATGTTAATTTCTATCAAACATTTTTATTGTTTGGTATACATCGACAGCTTTGAATCGGCAGCGGTTGACGCGTTGGTGTTGTGCTTTCTGGGACAGGGACGCGTTTTCCGTCTGCTTTGGCGGTGTTCCGTATCGTACGAGGCCTAAGTCTTGGCAGGTCACACGCACTTCTGTGGATCTCCCGTTCCAGCCTCAGGTTGAGTTGTTTATGTTCATTCTTTCGGTATCATGCCGTGGGGGTGAGGGGGGGGGGGTTGTCACCGGACTAGGAAGTAAATTACTCAGTGCTTCTGTTACTGTAAGGTCCTTGTGAGCGAGTCAAGAAAGCCTTTCGGCAAACTGAGCACTAAGTTTCATGATTTCTTAAGATAAGGGGGTCTAATTGTCATTATCATTTTAATAATGTTTTGGGGACGTGGTAGTTTGTTTAAGTACTTAACTTGATTTATGTGTAACAGGCTTCTGACAAATCAGTGGAGTACTACTGTTGGCTTCGGTTTTCACACGTCGGTCTCGTTGGGCCAGCTTGGCCTTATCTTGCGTATGAGAGAGCAGGAAAACCAGTCGAGATGTACAGATTTTAATGTCTTTTATCTAACAGCTCTTGAACTTATGTTCAAGTCCCGTTATGGGGATGACCAACAGTTGTGATATTTATTGCACGGACAGAGTGCAGCCGCAGGTTTGTTTAATCAATTAACTATTTGTAATCGGGCCACCATTGTATTGCATAGTTCTCGTGTTCTTCAAGTACCATTTGTAATTTTATCTATAATGCAAATATCCTTACTTATTACGATTTTAATTAAAAAATTTAACTATTGGTATGTACTGGGCAAGAATCTTGGTAACTGTTAGTTGGTTTATGATGCAATTTTTATGAAATAAAATATTTATTTGGGAATAATAAATGACGCATCAAGTTGTCACCCTGCCACGTGTTTTCCTTAAATTAATCCTGATCCTGGTCCTGGGTCCTAAGGTCTTATAATTATTCTCTACTTTCACAGAGGACAGTAATGTCATCGGATTCAGAGGGTTAGCGTAGTGGGTAGTACGGTAGATTCGCATTCGGGAAGACTACAGTTCAAACCCACGTCCGGCCAACCTGCTTTAGGTTTTCCGTCATTTTCCTAAATCACTCCATGGAAATGCTGGGAGGGTTCATTCGAAGTGCACGGCCGATTTCCTTCTCCATCCGTCCACAATCGGAGCTTTTGTTCCATCTCCAATGTCATTGCCGACGGGACGTTAACACTAATCTCTTCCTCCTCCTCAGCAACGTCATCAACGAATCTTAACACTGATATCTTTTCTCCTTGAATTTTAATCCCACTTTTCAAACTATTTATTATTTCTGTCATTCCTTCTCCTATAGGTTGAACAGCAGGGGCGAAACACTACATCCCTGTCTTACATCCTATTTAATCCGAGCACTTCGTTCTTGGTCTTCCAGTCTTATTATTCCCTTTTGGTTCTTGTTCTTAGTGTGTGTTATCCGTCTTTCTCTATACCTTATCCCTATTTTTCTCAGGATTTTTCTCAACATTTTACACTTACACTGTCGAACGCTTTTTCCAGGTTCAAATGGTTCAAATGGCTCTGACCACTGTGGGACTTAACATCGGAGGTCATCAGTCCCCTAGAACTTAGAACTACTTAAACCTAACGAACCTAAGGACATCACACACATCCATGTCCGATGCAGGATTCGAACCTGCGACCATAGCGGTCGCGCGGTTCCAGACTGAAGGTCGACAAATCCTATGAACGTGTCTTGATTTTTGTTCAACCTTGTTTCCATTATCAACCGCAATGTTACAACTGCCTCTCTGGTGCCTTTACCTTTCCTAGAGCCAAACTGATCATCGTCTAACCCATCCTCAGTATTCTTTTCCGTTCTTCTGTATATTACTCTTGTCATCAACTGGGATGCATGAGCTGTTAAGCTCATTGTGCGATAATTCTGGAACTTGTCCGCTCTTGCAGTCTTCGGAATTGCGTGGTTGATGTTTTTCCGAAAGTCTAATGGTATATCGCGAGTCTGATACATTCTACACACCAACCGAGTAGTCATGGTGCTGTCACTTCACCAGTGATTTTAGAAATTTCGATGGAACGTTATCTATCCCTTCTGACTTTCTGATTTTAAGTCTTTCAAAGCTCTTCTAAATTCTAATACTGGATTCCCTGTCTCTTTCCTGTCTTATTTCTTCTTCTATCACATCGTCAGGTAAGTGCTCCCCTTCATAGAAGCCCTCAATGTACCCTTTCCACCTACCCACTCTCTCCTCTGCATTTATCAGTGGAATTCCTACTGCACGCTTAATGTTACCTCACTTGCTTTTAAGTTCATCCATGATTGTTTTGACTTTTCTGTATGCTGAGTCCGTCCTTCCGACAATAATTTATTTTTTGACTGCTTCACGTTTTTCATGTAGCTATTCAGACTCAGATTTCCTGCGTTTCCTATTCACTTTATTCCTAAGTGACTTGCAATTCTGTATTCCTGAATTTACCTGAACACACGGACAGCTATTTGATCGCCAAATCCAACTACCACCCAGTGACGAAGCACTCAGTTATCCGCTTCTTGGCCATCCATGCGCAGAGCCTAGGCTATGCTCAAAATATGGCACATGAGCTCACGACTAAAACCATAAGTAGGTCCAAACAGCCATAGCAACAAAGGAAATGAAATGAAATAGGCAAGAAATCGACAAACTGCAGCCAGCAGAGCGATTACCTTACGTGAAAAATGTCGCTGACTGTGTTGGAAAAATCTTTCGCCTGGTTAGTATCCAGCCTGTCTACCACACCAGCCACAAGATCCAGGATGTGCTAGGCTTCACGAAGGACAAGGTAGGTAATTCGTACATTGGACGTGTGTACAAGGTGGACTGTCGTTGTGGAGAAGTATACGTCGGTGCAACCAGCAGGCCGATAGCAACGCGCTTACGAGAACACGCGCGCTACATTCGTCTGGGGTAGCACAGCAAGGCTGGAGAGGCAAAACATAGTGAGCGCACTCAACAAAACATCGAAGTAAGGAAATCAAATTTTACGAAACCCGCTTACTGGCCGAGCAGCCGGGTTTGACGAAACGCAGGATCGGAGAAGCCACATCCTAACAAGATGAACAGAGAGGATGGATACAGGCTTGCCCCATGCTGGCTGCCAGCCCTCAGCGTCCATCAGGCCGCACCAGTAACACGTGAAGCGGGCGGTAACTAGCGAGTAACTGCTGCCGTGCGGCCTGCGTCTAGCAGGAGGAAAGCAGGAGCCCACGCCTCATCGACAACGTGCACCAATCACAGAGAACAATGCAAGAAGCGATAGACAGCGGCACACCCACACTCCCTCCACCGTAGCAACCTATTACAATAAAATTCCCATTCCTTCTGCCACAAGTGACCTGCCATAACTACGATCTTTTTAAAATTATGACGTAATGTCATGCGCAGTGGGCGGCAATGACTAAATATAAGCGACTCAGCTAAAGCATATCAGTAGACCCACAACAAGGCCACTGTAACTCTGGCCGAAACGTTGGTTTTTTCAGAATAGTTTCACTTAATACATAACGAGCAGCACATCATTCAGAAAATTTTTGTCGTACGAACTACTGTTACAGGTTGACTATCTAACGTTTTCCAGGAACAAAAAGAAGTTGACTTTAACAATGGAAACATGGTCGAAGTAGGTTCTATTTTTTTTTATTACATGCGCTTAAAAATGATCCAAGGTTGAAACTGGACGATAGCACAGATAATAAAAAGAATAAAGCATACTTGGATCACGTTTTCATTCTCAAAACACTTTGATGCTCCGGACTTCCGAAAAAGTAAAATTTTAAGGTATTTGATTTTTAGTACTACATAGAAATATTGACCTAATTTAAAAATTTGCATCGCTTTCATAATCTGCTCATTAAGTGGCATAATCTTACATTAAAAGTGTAACACAATAAGAGAGCGGAATTTAACGGCACTCGTATTACCCAGACTGTATTCATCCATTATATTTTCTCGCTGACATATCCCACAAAAGAGTTAAAATCATCGCTTAGTACATCTTCGCTTTTCATGCACTAAAACTTCCGCACAAAGCATGACGTTTTAATTTATTAAAGCTTTACAACTAACACTATTTGAAACGCGTTTTACGACAGTATCAACATTTACCTTTGAATGGACTTGTAAAATTACAAGGGCTGTTCGGAAAGGAAGGTCCGATCTGTTACAAAATGAAGAGCGTAGTGAAAATCAAAAAGTTTTTGCAATGAAATGAATACTCCTAGCTGTATACAGGCGTTGATATAAGTCAACGGCGACGGTTGAAAATGCGTGGCCCGACTGGGACTCGAATCCGGGATCTCCTGCTTACATGGCAGACTATCGATCCATCTGAGCCACCGAGGACACAGAGGATCGTGTAACTGCAGGGACTTATGTCTGGCACGCCTCCCGTGAGACCCACATTCGTAATTTATTGTCCCGCACTATATTCATAGTGCCCCTGCCCATCATACTCATTACTCGCGGTTTTACTGCCGATTCCCGTAAGAGTTCTGGCACTGTTAAAGTGCGCGTCATATATCTTGGCGGCCGAGTTTAGGTTCGTTCTGCGCATCTGACGTCACAAAACACAGTCAGCCAATGAACAGAGAACGACGTTGCCAGATCTCGACAGCAGTGCAGAGCACGGACGAGTGTCTTCAGTTTTAGAAACGTTCAGTCATAAATAAAGTAATAGAACAAAAGCAATGTCTTGATAGCAGACTTTCTTTTACAGAAAGTTTGGAAAAAGCATTCTTTATACCAATTGCTTCATATTCTATTGATTAATTAAACCAAACAAGCAATAAGACTCCTAATTCAGGCGATAGCAAGGAAAGGTGTTTGTTTCAATGTCACGAACTGCTTTTTCGCAATAAAGAACAGCGGTAATTGTTTATTTCCTATTGTACTTCGACGAAGCGTGAGTAATTCATAATCACACCAACAGTGTTTATAAGTAGTTGCGTGAGGTGTTACAGTCCTTATGGAGTTACATTGTTCGATGAGCTGAGGTAGCGGAACGGTTAAGGTGTTGGGCTGCTAAGTGAAGGGTTATGAGTTCAAACGTTGTGCGGTGCTTAATATTTTCTTTATTTAAAAACAATATTGGAGTGCCTTACTTCACGAATTTTATTCGTTTGAATGAAATTTCCAGTGCTTTGCCTCTTCATTAACTTTTTCGCTGCTGCAGACACGTGCTCCCCGCATTCCGTGCTGTGCGCGATTTTGTCATCACTGCACTTCTCGCCTGTGCAGACACATGGTGTTCCCACTGCTTTGACACACTTATCATTCGATTTCACAAAAACTATTTGGAAAAAAAATTTGATTTTTACACGTCTTCTTGCCTGATACCTTCCCCCCATAAATGACTTAATTTTGTTTTGATGTGCAGCATTAAATGTAGTAAACCATTCTCAACATTGTGGCAACTAAAAGCGACCATACGGAAAGTATACGCTATGGACTTTTACCTCTGCAAACTCTTCAAAATTTCGTGCAAAGGTTTACTATATTTAATGCTGCATAATAACTGCGTTGAACATCGAAACAAAATTAAGTCATTTATGGGGGGAAGGTATCAGTCAAGAAGATAGGTAAAAATCTAATTTTTGAGCCAAATAGTTTTTGTGGAATCGAATGATAAAGAGTGTCAAAGCAGTCGGAACACAATGTGTCTGCACAGGCGAGCAGTGCAGTGACAAAATCGCCCACAGCGCGGAATGCAGGGAGCACGTCTTTGTAGCAGCGAAGGGGTTAATGCGGCCGTGGTGGCTTTACTTCTTGAACTGCGCGCTCCCCCCTACACGTAAGCTTGCAAACTATGCTATACTATGGCGCTGCTTCTATTGGCGCGTGCGTCGTGTGCAACTGGCAACGCAGCAATCTCCAGCGTCTGGGCGGGCATGCGCGAGCCGCCAAGATAAAAGAATTGAACTATAGTACATCCGCACAGAAGAAGTGGTCAAATGGATGGTGAGCCTGATACCATCTTCATATACAAAAAGTTTTTATCGCAAAAGTTAGCTACACCTTCCAGCTACCACTCTAAATAGTCGCCGCTCCAACTAAGACATTTGTCGTGGCGTTGTAAAAACTTTCCAGTACGCTCGTCACAGAAAGCAGTCACCTGTGCTTTCCGCCAATTCTCTACGCTAGTCTGCCTTTCGCTGTTCGTGCCGAAATGTTGTCTTCTTAGCCAGCGGTTCATGTGAGCAGAGATGGACAACGGAGGGAGCCAATTAAGGACTGTATTGTGGGTGATCAAACACTTACCATCGAAAACACAGGAGGAGCGTCTCCATTGGCTCTGCGGAAATCAGCTGAAAATTATCTTGAAGAAAGAAAGGCATGATCCCGCGTCCGGCCATCCTGATTTAGGTTTTCCGTGATTTCCCTAAATCACTCCAGGCAAATGCCGGGATGGTTCCTCTGAAAGGGCACGGCCGACTTCCTTCCCAATCCTTCCCTAATCCGATGAGACCGATGACCACGCTGTCTGGTCTCCTTCCCCAAACCAACCAACCAAAGAAAGGCATGACATTTATGTTATGTGGGCTGCGTATCTTTAGGCGAAATCTCTCACCAGATCCACATACTTGGCGGGAGACACTGTTGTTTTAGGCATTTCTACGTGATCACTTTGCGCTCTGAACTGAAAAGAGCGACGTGAAGCGATCGACAGGCACACTATAGACACTGCCCAACACATCTGTGCGAAGTTCCATCGGATTTTCACAGTGGTTTCCATTTCGCACCTAATCGGACCTTACGTTCCGAATACGCCTCGAATATCATTGTACGACACATGGTTTAGGAGGTATGATGTTATAGATATTGAGATCAGTGAAACACTAATTTTGCTAAAAACAGAGCGAAAATTACCCAGACGAACTCATAATGAGAGCAATTAGCGACTTCCAGCAAACTTTAAACTTAATTTCAAACCTTTTTAAAGTTTCTGATTTGTTTATGGGTGAATAATCCAAAACTAGTAAAACCAACAAATTTATGGCTTAGCATTTTCAATCTTAAATGTTTTACTTGGTTAGAGTCAAATACACTCAAGAGCCAAAGAAACTGATACAGCTGCTTAATATCGTGCAGTGCCCCCACGAGCACGCAGAAGTGGGGCAGCACGACGTGGTATGGACTCGACTAACGTCTGAAGTAGTGCTGGAGGGGACTGACGCTATGAATCCTGCAGGGTCGCCCATAAATCCGTAAGAGTAAGAGGGGGTGAAGACCTCTTCTGCACAGCACGATGCAAGACACCCCAAATATGCTCAATAATGTTCATGTCTGGGGAGTATGGTGTACAGCGGAAGTGCTTAAACTCAGAAGAGTGTTCCTGGAGCAACTTTGCAGAAATTCTGGAGGTGTGCAGTGTCGCATTGTCCTGCTGGAATTGCCCAAAACCGGCCGCTGTGGCCTAGCGGTTCTAGGCGCTTCAGTCTGGAACCGCACTGCTGCTACAGCCGCAGGTTCTAATCCTGCCTCGGGCATGGATGTGTGTGATGTCCTTAGGTTAGTTAAGTTTAAGTAGTTCTAAGTCTAGGAGACTGATGACCTCAGATGTTAAGTCCCATAGTGCCTAGAGCCATTTGAACCAGTTGCCCAAGTCCGTCGGAATGCACAGTGGATATTAATGGATGCAGGTGATCGAACAGGATGCTTACGTACGTGTCACCTGTCAGAGTCGTATCTAGACGTGCCAGGGGTCCCACATCACTCCAACTGCGCACGCCCCACACCATTACAGAACCTCCAGCAGCTTGAACAGTCATCTGCTGACATGCAGGGTCCAGGGAATCATGAGGTTGTCTCCATACCCGTACACGTCCATCCGCTCGATAAAATTTGAAACGAGATTCATCCGACCATGCAACATGTTTCATGTCATCAACAGTCAAATGTCGGCGTTGACGGACCCAGGCGAGGCGTAAAGCTCTGTGTCGTGCAGTCATCAAAGGTACACGAGTGGGCCTTCGTTGAATGTTTTGCACGCTGATACTTGTTGATGGCCCAGCGTTGACATCTGCAGCAGTTTGCGGAAGAGTTGCACATCCATCACGTTGAACGAGTCTCTGGTTGGTCTCGTTCTTGCAGGATCTTTATCCGGCCGCAGCTATGCCGGAGATTTGATGTTTTACCAGATTCCTGATATTCACGGTATACTCGTGAAATGGTCGTAGGGAAAAATCCCCACTTCATCGCATCGCTACCTCGGAGATGCTGTGTCCCATCGCTCGCGCACCGATTATTACACCATGTTCAGACTCACTTAAATCTTTATAACCTGCCATTGTACAACAGTAGCCTATCTAACAACTGCGCCAGACACTTGTGTTATATAGGCGCTACCGTCCGAAGCGCCATATTCTGCCTGTTTGCATAACTCTGTATTCGGATACGCATGCCTATACCAGCTTCTTCGGTGCTTTAGAGTATTTACCATATTAACGCATCCGTAAGGTACTCTGACGTTTGAAGTATTTTCATAAATGGGAGTTGGAATCGCTTGTTGGGGCTGCTGTGTAAATATAAACGATATCGCTATCTCCTGAGGACGGGTAGGTTTCCTGTAAACGGTGCTAAATAAGACGTGTTACAAAGGAAGCGTACGACGCTGGTCTCCTCTGCTTTCGTTCGGTGAAATGCCGCAGACAAACATAATTTAGTACTTTGACCCTAATTATTATTTAAAAATAACACAAACTCACCTAACGTCACTCAGATCTCCGAGTAAGTAGGAGGCCGGAAAATTTGGCGAGTTACATGTAAACCGTCGCGAAAAGCACTACCCCTTCCTTGAGCTGAGTGACTTAGGTTATTAGGCACTCACTTACTTCATCCAGAAAATACCTTCTTTCAATGTAACGTAGAGAACTTTCGTAATGAAAAATTATTTCCTAGTAAGCTTTCGTAATGGTAAATAAATTTCCATAAAGAATTGATCTTGTTCAGTAGTTACTTTCTGTTCTACATATATACATCTACACAAAAATGCTTCAATGTGTGTATGCGCTTACGTTTAGAGAATGCACTGAGTGGCTATGCAGTAATGCCCTACGTAAAGAAAACGCCATAGTAGTTACTCCGACAACTGGGCTTGTTTTCTTGTATTTTAATGTATACATGGCAATATGTTTTTCTGTTCCGTTGCTACTATATGCTTTAGTGGAATTACATATTCTCTAGTTTTAAGTTATAGAAGCATAATCATACTAAGTTAACAACAACACTTTTCATGCTTGTCCCCGTACAACTTGAGGTGTGTGTGGGTGGGGGAGGGGGCGGGGGGGGGGGGGGGGGGGGGGACGACGACGCACTGCAATGCAGTTGAGGGCCGAAGGATGTATTCAGAACATTTTCCAACGCGACATCTACTTCTGCTTGTGTTTTTAGACGTACAAAAATGTGTTTACCAACCGAGGGAACTTCCCAGTTCACGTTCCGTGGAAAGACCAACCTGCGAAGCACCCGATGTTGTCCAGAACGTTATTGACTATTTTGGAACACATCCCGGTAAGCGTAGCTTAAATGAAAATAGCGCGTACGGACAGTGTAGTTTCAACGAAAGTGTTATCGTGATATTTCATTTAGGTTGCAGTATTATTGTACCTATAACATCAACAACAATAATCATAATACTAGTATAGTCATTATTATTAATATTATAAAAGTCATTAGATCTCGGCCAGTAATACCTATTTCTAACATACACTCCTGGAAATTGAAATAAGAACACCGTGAATTCATTGTCCCAGGAAGGGGGAAACTTTATTGACACATTCCTGGGGTCAGATACATCACATGATCACACTGACAGAACCACAGGCACATAGACACAGGCAACAGAGCATGCACAATGTCGGCACTAGTACAGTGTATATTCACCTTTCGCGGCAATGCAGGCTGCTATTCTCCCATGGAGACGATCGTAGAGATGCTGGATGTAGTCCTGTGGAACGGCTTGCCATGCCATTTCCACCTGGCGCCTCAGTTGGACCAGCGTTCGTGCTGGACGTGCAGACCGCGTGAGACGACGCTTCATCCAGTCCCAAACATGCTCAATGGGGGACAGATCCGGAGATCTTGCTGGCCAGGGTAGTTGGCTTACACCTTCTAGAGCACGTTGGGTGGCAGGAACAGCAAGTTCCCTTGCCGGTCTAGGAATGGTAGAACGATGGGTTCGATGACGGTTTGGATGTACCGTGCACTATTCAGTGTCCCCTCGACGATCACCAGTGGTGTACGGCCAGTGTAGGAGATCGCTCCCCACACCATGATGGCGGGTGTTGGCCCAGTGTGCCTCGGTCGTATGCAGTCCTGATTGTGGCGCTCACCTGCACGGCGCCAAACACGCATACGACCATCATTGGCACCAAGGCAGAAGCGACTCTCATCGCTGAAGAGGACACGCCTCCAGTCGTCCCTCCTTTCACGCCTGTTGCGACACCACTGGAGGCGGGCTGCACGATGTTGGGGCGTGAGCGGAAGACGGCCTAACGGTGTGCGGGACCGTAGCCGAGCTTCATGGACACGGTTGCGAATGGTCCTCGCCGATACCCCAGGAGCAACAGTGTCCCTAATTTGCTGGGAAGTGGCGGTGCGGTCCCCTACGGCACAACGTAGGATCCTACGGTCTTGGCGTGCATCCGTGCGTCGCTGCGGTCCGGTCCCAGGTCGACGGGCACGTGCACCTTCCGCCGACCACTGGCGACAACATCGATGTACTGTGGAGACCTCACGCCCCACGTGTTGAGCAATTCGGCGGTACGTCCACCCGGCCTCCCGCATGCCCACTATACGCCCTCGCTCAAAGTCCGTCAACTGCACATACGGTTCACGTCCACGCTGTCGCGGCATGCTACCAGTGTTAAAGACTGCGATGGAGCTCCGTATGCCACGGCAAACTGGCTGACACTGACGGCGGCGGTGCACAAATGCTGCGCAGCTAGCGCCATTCGACGGCCAACACCGCGGTTCCTGGTGTGTCCGCTGTGCCGTGCGTGTGATCATTGCTTGTACAGCCCTCTCTCAGTGTCCGGAGCAAGTATGGTGGGTCTGACACACCGGTGTCAATGTGCTCTTTTTTCCATTTCCAGGAGTGTAATTAGCACAAAGAAGAGCTGCAGCGGACGTGGGGATATCGAGGTCTTCGGTACAAAGGATTCTGCAGGAACGAAAATGACATCCCTCTAAGTTGCACATACACCAAAAGGTATATGGAAGCGATTTCCAAAACCGGGTATCGTTCTGCAGATGTCTAGTAAATAAAGTAGCCGTGAATCCGGGTTTCATCGGTCAGATTTTATGAGGAGATGAATGCTATTTCGCCAATGACGCTACTTTCAATGGACAAAATCTACATTATTGGGCTCTTGCAAATCCTTACTGGTTACGACATCACGTGCAAACGCACTGGGGTGTTAACGTATGGTGCAGCTTTCCAGGAGACCACATCATTGGACCAGTTTATTTGGTTCCCAGACCAATTAGTTGGCTGTATTTGCAATTCCTACAGAATGAGATTAAAATTAGGCATCTCCTAGAAGGAGACACCCCATGTCAGTGAGGCACTGGTTCCAGCACGACGGTGCACCACCCTCATTATCGTAGAGGGGTTAGGGAATATCTCAGCAGTGTACACCCCGAACGGCGGATAGGTCGTGGTGGTTTCATTTGATGGTCAGTGAGGTCACCTGATTTAACGCCTTTGGACTTTTTTCTTAAGGGGTCACATCAAAAGCAGGGTTTACGAAACGGAATGTTTTAAAAGAATGAATACGTCATGCTTGTTCTTCGGAATCTGCAGAAATGTTTAGAGGTGTCCATGCTAATACCGATGGGCACTTACGTCAATGCCCCCAACATGGCGGACATGCATTTGAACATCTGTATTGTGAATAAAGCAATTATAAAGGCCTGTCAGTCTATAACATAGGTTTAAAGGAGCATCATTTATGATATTCAGTATAATCATTGTTCTTTATTGTAATCAAAGATATGATAACATTTTTGTAATACTGCCAATTGCGAAGCACAAACTGGTGCATTATGTGTTGTTGATAAATTAACTGTCATGTACTGATATGCCTTGAAACAGATAATTAACATGCTTTGGTCCTTGTGTGTAATTTTTGCCCAGGTTCAATCATTCTTCTACAAAGACTCCTTTCTCCAACCCAAGAATCGAACCCGGTACCGCTCCTACAACAAGCAAATTTCCTAGCGACCAGCTATATGACCAGCTCTCGCTGTAAAGTGTTTGTTTCCAAGCGCTGGTCTTATGCTTAGCACGGTCTCCTCTCAGTTTTTGTGGAGTCCCCTTCGCTGCTCTGCTTAGGCAAACCTTTCGGCGTCTGTGGTACCCGGGAGAACAGCGTGCATGGGCCACTTAGTATAATATGAACAAGGAAGTGTGATACTTAGCTGAGCGGTTAATTACTACAGCGCCAAAATCATTTATCGTTTCCATATCTTTTAATTTAAATGACCACAGTATCACGTATACTTTAATAACGAAACAATAGACCAGAATTTGTTGTAGATTTATGGAGTCTCAGTTCTTTTATTTTTTCCTTGCTCTAATAGTTATGTATTAAGTCTCTTAAACCTTACTCAGCTCTCCAAGAACCTAATGCGCCGAAAACTTTGGGGCACTAAGTCATTGACACCAGTACCCCATCCATTCGATCGTTCTCTATTGATATAAACAGCAACCTACATCCACGTTTTTATCACATGCTTATCAAGAGTTCTTACAGTACTATCCCCACGCTTCATGATACGAAAAGCATCAGCAACATCTTATTTAAAATATTTCATGATAACTGTATCATGTTTTAAAAAGAAAATCTGTGTAGTCGGTTTGTATAATCTATGCGAGAGGAGAAGCACAGATAGTTACGCACTAAACATAATATTTGGGATTCTTTGGATCGCTCGTTCCAGAAACAGAAAATGGTTTGTACGCTCTCCAGACTTAACGTCTCTGGATTTCTATCTGCGAGGAAAATGGAAACAAAGGATGCACAAAGAAATGCCGGCGACTCCCGAAGACACGAAATGCCGTATAAAATGAGTGTGCCCTGCGATAAGGCCACATGAAATTCAGCATGCAGTATTGTCTGCAGGAACAGTTTTGTACCACGAATCAAGGCCCAGGGCCAACATTTTAAGCACTCGACATAACAGTCATAGAAATAAGCAGACGGACTTAGTCCGTGTTACATGTTTGTTTACATCTAGTAGAGCGCAGACTTTTGCGGGACTTCTTTTCCTGACGGCGAGAGCGTAGCTTGCGGCGCTGTTATATTATTAGTATCTAACAAGTTTCACACGCGCTAAAATTCTCTTCCTAAGCTCTTTCAAATGCCACAGGGCAAGATACGTGGTTCTATTAAAACGTTGGTGTGCTAATACGGCAGCTATAAAAGTTAAAAATTACTTCCAAAGGTCAGAAATTTCGCTACATTGTCCGTTATTACTCAACAAAAACCACATCTCCACATATTTCCTCGTTCTGGACAAATTTTGGGTGGCATATCATAGCTGACGCACCATGTATGGAAAAGCTGCTGCTACGGAATTATTACCGATAAGAACAAAGAAAAAAGAAAGAAATCTCTCTGTGTACTGGTGATAGTGCCGACGGCTGCCTGATGCCAGCTGGATTCTTTCATGTTTCCTTGTGGTTAAGCAGGCTATTTCTTGCCTTTGCGATAGGAAAGCTGCAGTCGTTCCCGGAAGGAGAGCCGCTTACCTGTGTGTGACACATCGTTTGAGATACCCTTGGTAACCAGATATTAACTACACATTAGATGTGTCTTTAAAGACTGCAGAAACTCAGTAGCACTGCTGACAGAGTGAACCGTCCCCGTAGTCAGACACTGATTTCGCAATCAGAAGAAATGTGGTTCGAATCACTGTCTGGCCAGAATGATTTGAATTGTCCATGGGTTCACCAGATCCATGAAAGAAAACGTCGCGGATGGTTCCCTTGACAAGGACACTACCGATATTTTTTTCCTACCTTTTCCAGTCGGAGCCAGAGCTTCAGTGGCAAAGGTAGTCCTTCAACGTCTACCTGAAAACATGTGGTAGTGCGCCAAGCAGTATCAAACATGCGTTAATATTTATTCCCAATTTGCTGGCCTGAAACTTTCTGAAGGAGGCAAATCATTCCTAGCAAATCGACTCTTATCTTCCCAAGGGGCATATTGGTTTTAAGCAATGGAGACCAATTCGATTAAGTATGAAAGCTCTTAAAGAGCTGGATGGTGACACCGATAAATTGTAGATTTAAAGGGAAAGAAGTCGTCAGTTTTGTTTCTCGCCCTCTGGGAGCTGTTATCGACAGCAGCATTTGGTTACTGTACTGTATATACAGGGTGTTTCAAAAATGACCGGTATATTTGAAACGGCAATAAAAACTAAACGAGCAGCGATAGAAATACACCGTTTGTTGCAATATGCTTGGGACAACAGTACATTTTCAGGCGGACAAACTTTCTAAATTACAGTAGTTACAATTTTCAATAACAGATGGCGCTGCAAGTGATGTGAAAGATATAGAAGACAACGCAGTCTGTGGGTGCGCCATTCTGTACGTCGTCTTTCTGCTGTAAGCGTGTGCTGTTCACAACGTGCAAGTGTGCTGTAGACAACATGGTTTATTCCTTAGAACAGAGGATTTTTCTCGTGTTGGAATTCCACCGCCTAGAACACAGTGTTGTTGCAACAAGACGAAGTTTTCAACGGAGGTTTAATGTAACCAAAGGACCGAAAAGCGATACAATAAAGGATCTGTTTGAAAAATTTCAACGGACTGGGAACGTGACGGATGAACGTGCTGGAAAGGTAGGGCGACCGCGTACGGCAACCACAGAGGGCAACGCGCAGCTAGTGCAGCAGGTGATCCAACAGCGGCCTCGGGTTTCCGTTCGCCGTGTTGCAGCTGCGGTCCAAATGACGCCAACGTCCACGTATCGTCTCATGCGCCAGAGTTTACACCTCTATCCATACAAAATTCAAACGCGGCAACCCCTCAGCGCCGCTACCATTGCTGCACGAGAGACATTCGCTAACGATATAGTGCACAGGACTGATGACGGCGATAAGCATGTGGACAGCATTTGGTTTACTGACGAAGCTTATTTTTACCTGGATGGCTTCGTCAATAAACAGAACTGGTGCATATGGGGAACCGACAAGCCCCATGTTGCAGTCCCATCGTCCCTGCATCCTCAAAAAGTACTGGTCTGGGCCGCCATTTCTTCCAAAGGAATCATTGGCCCATTTTTCAGATCCGAAACGATTACTGCATCACGCTATCTGGACATTCTTCATGAATTTGTGGCGGTACAAACTGCCTTAGATGACACTGCGAACACCTCGTGGTTTATGCAAGATGGTGCCCGGCCACATCGCACGGCCGACGTCTTTAATTTCCTGAATGAATATTTCGATGATCGTGTGATTGCTTTGGGCTATCCGAAACATACAGCAGGCGGCGTGGATTGGCCTCCCTATTCGCCAGACATGAACCCCTGTGACTTCTTTTTGTGGGGACACTTGAAAGACCAGGTGTACCGCCAGAATCCAGAAACAATTGAACAGCTGAAGCAGTACATCTCATCTGGATGTGAAGCCATTCCGCCAGACACGTTGTCAAAGGTTTCGGGTAATTTCATTCAGAGACTACGCCATATTATTGCTACGCATGGTGGATATGTGGAAAATATCGTACTACAGAGTTTCCCAGACCGCAGCGCCATCTGTTGTTGAAAATTGTAACTACTGTAATTTCGAAAGTTTGTCTGCCTGAAAATGTACTGTTGTCCCAAGCATATTGCAACAAACGGTGTATTTCTATCGCTGCTCGTTTAGTTTTTATTGCCGTTTCAAATATACCGGTCATTTTTGAAACACCCTGTAGAATATGTAACATACAGAATGTGTAACTATGACCGCTTCTAATATTCATGTCCAGTCACAAGCTGTTCCATTCACATTGCTAACGCATATAGCAATTTGCTGTCATACACAGCCATATACGAATGTGGGTGTTGTGGAATATTAACACATTATATTTCTTCAAATCTATATCCACCTGTGTTTAGTTCAAGAGATACGAAGCGGGTTGTTGAATCAGGGATAACGTGTAACAGGAAACAGGACTGGGGAGGAGTCACGTAGCCACCAGCCATA
This sequence comes from Schistocerca serialis cubense, assembly GCF_023864345.2. Classification (NCBI taxonomy): domain Eukaryota; kingdom Metazoa; phylum Arthropoda; class Insecta; order Orthoptera; family Acrididae; genus Schistocerca; species Schistocerca serialis. Next base: position 302,383,593 of record NC_064639.1, on the reverse strand, counting down.
GGGCACAAAGGATCGCTTACAAGACGGGAGAGGGAAAACAGTTGTTAGATTGTTCATGTAACACTTAAACAGAGTAGCACCCACATCATCTGAGGCATATAAAAGGCCCTACTCCGAATTTAAATACAATGGTGTCAGTGATCGTTACAGTCATTGGAATTACTGGTAGATGGTAGTATGATGTCAGACAGTCTAGTTGAGATATAGTCAGGAGAAGACACTAGCTTTGAATTGAGGCAAATAGTGGAGCATGTGCAGACATCACTCTATTCTGTATACAGCCACAACAATTAAGGGAAACATCGATGAGCATAAACATAATTGGTGACACATTGAGGTATGATGATTATGTACTCAGTGGCGCACTAAGCCTGTGGAGGCGAGACGTTGTGGTGTGTTGATTAGGTACTCAGTGGAGGACTAAGGCCATCGCAGGAGAGACATTGAGGTATCATGATTTGGTACTCAGTGACAGACAGCCTGTCGGAGGCAAGACATTGAGTTATACTGATTAGGTACTCACTGAGAGACTAAGCCTGTCTCTGGATAGACATTGAGCTTTGCTGCTTAGGTACCCAGTGGTCGACTAAGCCACCAGAAGTGAGATGATGAGAAATGCTGATTAGGTACACAGTAGCAGACTAAGTCCATCGAAGGTGAGACAATGAGGTATGCTGATTAGATACTCAATGGGAGACTAAGCCCATCGGAGGCGATACGATGAGGTGCGGTGATTAGGTACTCAGTGGCGAACTAAGCCCTTCAGAGGCATGACAGTGAGGTATGCTGACTAGGAACTCAGAGGGGGACTAGCCCATCGTAGGCGAGACATTAACGTGTGCTGATTAGGATCTCAGTGGCAGATTAAGTCCGCTGCAGGCGAGACTTTGAGGTATGTTTATTACATACTCATGTCAGGCTAAGCCCTTTGGAGGTGAAATGATGAGGTATGCTAATTAGGTACTCATTGGTGCACTAAGCCAGTCGGAGGTGAGACAATAAGGTATGCTGATTAGGTACTCAGTGGCAAAGGAAGCCAGTCGGAGACGAGACGCTGATGTGTGCTGTTAATGTACTCAGTGGCAGACTAAGCTCATTGGAGGCAAAGCTATTAGGTACACTGATTAGGAACTCTGTGGTGCACTTAGCCTGACAATGGATAGACGTTGAGGTATGCTGGTTAGGTACTCAGTGGTTGATGAGACGTTGAGGTATGCTGATTAGGTAGTCAGTGGCTGACTAAGGGCATCAGTGGCGATTTGATGAGGTATGCTGGTTAGGTACTCAGTGATGGACTAAGCTCACTGGAGGAAAGACGTTGAGGTGGACTAAGCCCATCTGAGGTGAGCCATTTAGGTACGCTAATTAGGTACCCACTGGTGGACTAAGCACACTAGAGGCAAAACATTGAGGTATGCTGCTTAAATATTAAGTGGTGGACTAAATCTGTTCAGGTTTGACCGTGAGGTACGGTGATTATGTACTCAGTGGCAGACTAAGCTCACCGGAGGCGACATGTCGAGGTATGCTGATTAGGTATTCATTAAGCTCGTCGGAGGCGAGACAATAAGGTATGTCGATTAGGTACTCAGTGGCTGACTAATCCCTTCGGAGGCGTGATGTTGAGGTATGTTGATAGGTACTCAGTAGCGGATTAAGCCCGTTGGAGGCGAGACAATGGGTATGCTAATTGCGTACTCAATGACGGACTAAGCGCATCAGAGGCAAAGCATTGAGGTATGCTGCTTAAATATTCAGTAGTGGACTAAACCCATGGAGGTGGGACATGAGGTATGGTGATTATGTATTCAGTGGAGGACGAAGTCCATCAGAGGTGATACATTGAGGTAAGCTGATTAGGTACACAGTAGCAGACTCTGCTGGAACAATCCTACATACTGTGTCTCCTGTAAACGCCACATAAGGTACCAGCTTTGTTGCCAGGAGAGCGCACATTAATGTCTGTGGTGCAGCAAGCAAGCCATCCGTCTGCCTATTTAAATGATGATCAGTGACTGGCAGCCAGCACTTGCTAAGGATGCGCACACAAAGAAAGTGGGCTACGTGTGTAGGAATACCAGCGCGAGGCAATAGCTATTACAAGGTGAACTTGTGCAATGTGTTCTGTATTTAGTAAAAGAAGCAAAATTAAACCTGTCAAGAAGAAAAATGTAGCCGTTCCTCAAAACTGATGAAGCTTCTTCAATTCTTTCTAAATTTTGGTAAAATCCTGTAACACACCATACGTTTAGTACTGAGAAATATGAAAATAATTCCTAGCTGACTCTGTACCACATTCCTGTTCCTATCCCCATTCAGAGTGAAGTGGTGGATTTTTCGCCGTAATCATCATTCAATGTATTAAAGATTGATTTTATATATTGCACATACACTCCTGGAAATGGAAAAAAGAACACATTGACACCGGTGTGTCAGACCCACCATACTTGCTCCGGACACTGCGAGAGGGCTGTACAAGCAATGATCACACGCACGGCACAGCGGACACACCAGGAACAGCGGTGTTGGCCGTCGAATGGCGCTAGCTGCGCAGCATTTGTGCACCGCCGCCGTCAGTGTCAGCCAGTTTGCCGTGGCATACGGAGCTCCATCGCAGTCTTTAACACTGGTAGCATGCCGCGACAGCGTGGACGTGAACCGTATGTGCAGTTGACGGACTTTGAGCGAGGGCGTATAGTGGGCATGCGGGAGGCCGGGTGGACGTACCGCCGAATTGCTCAACACGTGGGGCGTGAGGTCTCCACAGTACATCGATGTTGTCGCCAGTGGTCGGCGGAAGGTGCACGTGCCCGTCGACCTGGGACCGGACCGCAGCGACGCACGGATGCACGCCAAGACCGTAGGATCCTACGCAGTGCCGTAGGGGACCGCACCGCCACTTCCCAGCAAATTAGGGACACTGTTGCTCCTGGGGTATCGGCGAGGACCATTCGCAACCGTCTCCATGAAGCTGGGCTACGGTCCCGCACACCGTTAGGCCGTCTTCCGCTCACGCCCCAACATCGTGCAGCCCGCCTCCAGTGGTGTCGCGACAGGCGTGAATGGAGGGACGGATGGAGACGTGTCATCTTCAGCGATGAGAGTCGCTTCTGCCTTGGTGCCAATGATGGTCGTATGCGTGTTTGGCGCCGTGCAGGTGAGCGCCACAATCAGGACTGCATACGACCGAGGCACACAGGGCCAACACCCGGCATCATGGTGTGGGGAGCGATCTCCTACACTGGCCGTACACCACTGGTGATCGTCGAGGGGACACTGAATAGTGCACGGTACATCCAAACCGTCATCGAACCCATCGTTCTACCATTCCTAGACCGGCAAGGGAACTTGCTGTTCCAACAGGACAATGCACGTCCGCATGTATCCCGTGCCACCCAACGTGCTCTAGAAGGTGTAAGTCAACTACCCTGGCCAGCAAGATCTCCGGATCTGTCCCCCATTGAGCATGTTTGGGACTGGATGAAGCGTCGTCTCACGCGGTCTGCACGTCCAGCACGAACGCTGGTCCAACTGAGGCGCCAGGTGGAAATGGCATGGCAAGCCGTTCCACAGGACTACATCCAGCATCTCTACGATCGTCTCCATGGGAGAATAGCAGCCTGCATTGCTGCGAAAGGTGGATATACACTGTACTAGTGCCGACATTGTGCATGCTCTGTTGCCTGTGTCTATGTGCCTGTGGTTCTGTCAGTGTGATCATGTGATGTATCTGACCCCAGGAATGTGTCAATAAAGTTTCCCCTTCCTGGGACAATGAATTCACGGTGTTCTTATTTCAATTTCCAGGAGTGTATTTATACTCTATTTTACCTTTAATGAGCAGTTTCAAACGATTCATAAAGTAATGCCTATCATGTGTTTGTAACATTGTTAGTCACTAAAATTGTTATTTGTAATAGAACAACACTGTATTTTTGTTGCGGAATAGAAGTGACCATATAAAACTGTTCCATAACTCTTAAGATGTGAACACACTGACTGCTTGCAGAAACTTGCAAACTATTCGCCATAGTCACTGTCACTGATGAATTAAAAATGGTTGTAGTAAGGAGTTTCACTTCCTTACTCTGCTCAGGGATATGACGGATAGATCGTGCGTATTTACCATATTTTTAATATGTCAGATATAAATGAGGTATAGAAAGAAAATCCCTTGCTAACATTCAGTCGCAGTTGTTCATTATTTAAGATACGCTGTGTCACAGGATTGCCGTGAAATTGCAAGAGCGCTCGCGATTTACTTTCATCTGAGTTGTTTAACTTTTTTAGCCCTAAATGATTGCTGATGAAGCTTTTCAGAAAGAAAGAAGTCAGGCCAAAATAAAACGTTCCCTTTGTTGCAATTTCAGAGTGATCCTGTAACCCAGAGTGTTTTTAATAGGGAGCAAGTGGTACTGAAACTTATCAAATGATTTTATTTCTGCGCCTTTCACCTTTGAGACAGAGGTTTATTAAGTGAGGAACTGAGGAAAAATCAGGTCAGTAGCTTACCAAGAAGTCCATCCTCGATATGAGAAATCGGTGGCTCTTAAAAATTAATGTTGTTGCATTACTTTATGAACCACTTGAGCCTACTCATTAAGGTTAAAAAGGTTATAAATGTGTATAAACTATCTTTAACAGCCGGCCGAAGTGGCCGTGCGGTTAAAGGCGCTGCAGTCTGGAAGCGCGGGACCGCTACGGTCGCAGGTTCGAATCCAGTCCTGATAGTCTGATCAGTATGTGACATGCCACAACTGCAAGGAATACAGTAGACATCCCCTTACCTAAACCAGGATCATCCTTTACGGAACCTAAAGGGATCCTAATCTTAGATGGTGGTAGAAAACACACTTCACATCACACTGCCACAAAATACGAGCAGTCCTGTTCGAAATGCTTCCTGCGTAAGGCCACCCCGGTATTATTATCAATGACGCGTGCACAGCTCATTCGGACGAAAGGTGACTTCGAGATAGGCTAAATCAGCTGACTAACTCTCAGGGTCCGAGGTGTCATGGACCCTGTGAATCTAGATACGAAGTACTGCTTCACGTTGAGCCGGGTGGTGAAAACTGTCAGACTGCAGATGCAAATCATTATGAGCCGGCTTCCTATAAACAACATTCCCCAACGTACCGCCCACCTTCCTCCTGACTAACACGTCAAGGAAGGAAAGGAAGGGAAAACAGCTTTATTTTTCGCATCGTGAAAAGAATATTGGGGTGGAATGAATTCAAGTGTGAAAGGTCTCTGTTGGATTCCTTTCATGTTAATTTCTTAAATCTGTTGTCATTTACGGCATAATTTCCTCTTCTAAATTTACTGTGGTGTTTCTGACTATCTGGGAGGAGACTGAGCAGTGGAACGTGTTGCTTTTACACATAACAAAGAACGATCTATCACACTACTACACTTTAAAACACAGTTTATATGTAATTCATGTCACACAGTCTCATACGGAACCTACATCCGCTTTCTTTTATATACTGTATATGATAAGATACTGTCATCCCCCTTCCCTTCTGTGTGAAAGGATGAATGAGCAAGTGTATTTCTAGTTGCATGCTGGATGGTAGCAGACAAGCCTGTCTGCTAGAGAACAGTACGACCAACATTGGAGTAGGTAGCTACGCTTTCTAAGAGCAGAGAGGTTTCTATTTTTAGTATGGTCCTGTCCGTCCCTTGTCATATTGGTATAGGAAGCTGCCTCTCTGGTCACTTCCGTTTGTATCTGTTAAGCACCCTCGGTAGGGGCCCACGCCAGTCAGTCTGCAGCGAGCGTCTGAAGTGGTAAGATCTCCGGCTAAGCGTGTCTCTGCTAAGTCCGTAGGACAATGGATTTCTTAAGTTCAGCCTAACTGAAAATTTAATCACGTTTATTTTAGGTTTAGATCTAACATATCTAATGTTATCTTAAATTGCAACGCAGTGTAATTCGAGTGTGAAGTTCAGAATATCTTCCAGTAGTTGCTTTGTCACTACTTTATGAGTAAAGTGGACCCACGTGTGGATGATCTGTAACTCTAACTAAGATCATCAATCTTAAATGCGAATGTGCATGAGATTATAACGTCTCGTCTTGACAATATTTTTCAATATAGCAACTTTTCTTTATGTTCAACCCGTTTGGGGTGTACTTTGTGAGACCAGTACCACGTGCTTACACAATTGTTTGACCCATCAGGTTAATAGTAAGACGATAGTAACCAGTTCGAGGTTTTTCTTTTGTAATTTGTGTTTCGATGTAATTTATTTTAATTATCAAAATCATTGTGGAGTTACACTCTTTGTGTAAACCAAGTTGACCACGTGAAGCATGCAGTGTAATCATCAAAGCAGCCCTCAGCTATTCTTTTTGGGAAGATTTCACCGAGAGTTAGTATGAATTTAGTATACCAGTGTGTGGTAATTTAATAACGGATAGGATTGTGCTACGAACGTAACATCTGTGGGTGAAAATTGAATCGGTTGGTTGAGGTTAATTTCCTCTTGCATACATTTCAACGTTCTTCGTATATTTTATGAATGCAATGTTGTATGCAGTCTCCCAATCTTGGCTCCATATTTGATATGTGCCATAAGATTACCAACTCACATTTTTGCAATCCTAAATAAGGCACCAGTTTGGTTATGAATCAAGTTTAATATGCTGAAATTTTAATGGAACAATGTTCAATGTTAAAATAAATGTCCAAATATAAACTGATTTATTTCTTTGTATTTAAATTGTCTTTATATATATATATATATATATATATACACACACACACACACACACACACACACACACACACACACACACACACACACACATATATATATATATATATATATATATATATATCACTGGTTATCGTAAGATGAGTACTAAAAGATTATAATTAATGTTAGTCTGGTTGGGAATTTGGTAAGCTGGACTGGATACCTGGTGAAACAGTTGCTCAGTAATGCAAGGTTAACTTCCCCAGATAGCTCACAGCTTTTAACCCGCTTTTATTGTCTTGAATATCAGCAACGCTTTCAGAAAAAATTAATGCGTTAGCATTACAAGCGTTATAAAAAGTCGTACAAATTCTCACTGTCATGAAACCAAACAACAGACGTATCATTGAAAAAAAAAAAGTGCAGGTTTCAAAACCGCCGACTCGCAGTCACGTTCGAAGAAATCTTCCATAAACAAATTGGCAATATTAGGTGACAATGGGTTTCGCATTGCAACTCCATCTGTCTGCTCGTCATTCAATAAAAAGTGAGTAGAGGTGAACAGATGTCGAAATAGGTCCGTTAATTCAGCGCCAAACCTAATCTCAATCAAACGTAACGAATTAGTGGAACCCAAGATGGAGACCCTACTAAAACTTACTAGAATATCAGGGTCATTCAAACGCATTCCCTGTAATCGATGTAAGCAATCCGCCAACGTCTTAATGTGCTGCTCACACGGACCTACTATAGGACTCAAACGGGGTGGCAAAGTGTTCTGCTACAACGATGTTACTCGCAGTCGAACGAAGAGGAACCCATTCCTTGTGGACTCAGGGAGGTCGTATAAGCTAGGGAGAAAAGCACAATAAGAAATGAGACTCTCGATGGCCTGATGCGGTAAGGAACTTTTTTAAAGAAGTTTGTTAGTCCCTCTCTCAATACTTCCTGCGGGATCAGCACCGATCCTGCGATATCTTGAATCAGACGGAAAACGCTGCATCTTTTGAACGTAATCCCGCTTGTCCAAAACAACTGTAAGTGACAATATACCTGCCAAAGGTATTTTTCCTTAACGGCCCACATTTGCACCGATCCTGCGATATCTTGAATCAGACGGAAAACGCTGCATCTTTTGAACGTAATCCCGCTTGTCCAAAACAACTGTAAGTGACAATATACCTGCCAAAGGTATTTTTCCTTAACGGCCCACATTTGTTATCCAGCTCTCAGGCGGAACAATACTAGAAATACAATACAGACAGCTTAACCATGTGTATTACGTGACCAGAACATTGCTCCTGCTCGTTTGAATTCTGAAATAGCAGCTGTGTTTAAGTCTGTGTTCATATTTGTATTTGTGATATTTGCTTGAAAATGATTAATGCTCGAAATCACAGTCGCAATAAATAAAAATCTTCCACAGCCATAAGCCTTAATTAACTTAGGAGAAATGGCAACTGTTGTATTGAAGATAATGAGTAGACACTTCGAAGATCTGTGACCTATCGGCTTCTATTTGCAACGCCAAAAGGATGCCCCGCGAAAGTACTCCTACAACTACATGAGATACCAGTCTATGCTGAGAAAAGTATTTCATCCATGACAGTCAGTGGTAGATACATTACAGGGTCTGTTTCTCCTGTCTGCTGCTTCAAAGGAAATACTGGAACAGCAGCTCCGATTTCAGTTTTTTTCTAATGGAAAAAAAAAAAAAACCCAATTGTAGGGAGACGGAAACGAAACGAAGCTTCATGGGCTGATGGGCATGTGATGTTACTTCTGGCAGTTCAACATCGAGTAAAATTGAAAAGGACTAGGCAGTATGAGCCTAATTCTTACTATGATGCTGCATCCCACATGTCCTGGGTACATGCACTGATTCGGTAGGGAAGGATGTCATAAAGTCATTGTATGATCTCCTGCTAGGCTCCAACTGGTGAAGCTGGTCCTTGATATCCTGCATACTGCCACTGGGATGCAGTCCTTAGATACTAATATAGTCCTCCTTCTCCAGCACAGACATCTCATCCATTGAACACAGTAAACAAATACATCTGTCGTCCCAGTCCAGCAGCTACACACTTTTTCCTGGCATTTTTCCCCAAACCGCCATCTTGGATTACATTATGGGAGGGGGGGGGGGGGGAGGCGGAGGCGACAGCGCACTCTGGTGGCAGTATTGTGAACTAGGTCAGTAGGACTCCAGACCTAATGGTGAACACACTGTGTGGAACTATTGCCTATGACGACTCAAATTGTTTAAATAAACAATGCATGCAAAATAAAGACTTATGTACATCCTATCCAGCTGCCCAGCGCAGGCTGTATCCTTTCCTCGCCAATTTCCAGATGGGGGACGGAGCAATGAATACAAATAAAGACTTATGTCCGTTTAATTCGGCAGCTCAGCACAGATTGAGTCCTTTTCCCACCTGTTTCCAGATGGGAGAGGGGAGGGGAGAGGAGGGGAGGGTGGGAGAGGAGGGGGCAAGGGGAGGAGATGGGAGGAGGTAATGTTAGAGGAGGTAGCCCAATTGACCTACTTTCCCACCAAAATTTGAACTTGCCACCATGGTGTCATCGCGACATTATCACATCTGTGGCCACCATATTGGATCAGACATCTTGAATACATTTGGCAACAATGAAGAGTGGGACCGTACCCAATTTGCCCTGCTACTTACATGGACTCATCACAGCCACCCACACGATACAGATATGTACTTGACACTTCATAACACATCGGTCGAAGGCCACCTTCACTAGAACGTTGCTGCTGGCGGTGCTGGATTGCTGCTTCTGCTCCTCTTCACCCATTCTCTCAATATGGCACCAATCTGACTTACTTGCCAACTTCTTTTTCAACTGTATATACGTAAATGTTCTAGGACCTACTCTGGAATTAAGTTCCTGTATAAGCCTATTAATGCCTGTACTTGTGCTGGGTGTACATAAATTCGTAGCGTTTTTCCATAATTTTAACAAACACAACAGATACACATAATAGAAACTTTAGTCATCAATGATATTTTCCAATAATATATGCCAATGCTGCGCTAACTTTTAGATTCTGCGAATGTGGACATCATCTGGGTTTCAGGCGTAGAACTTGCCGAGCCATGTTAGGAGCGCATTTTTATGAGGAAAGAAAGTTGCTTGAAGATTGTTCGATGGAGGAACGAAAAGGTGAAAATCTGAGGGTGCAAGGTCAGCTGAACAAGGTGGAATTACTACCCATCCCATGTCCTGTATATCGTTTTTTGCCAGTCTAGTAGAATGCGGGTGGGCATTACCGTGGAGAAGCGTCAGTTCACACCATCTTCCTGGACTTTGTTCTTGGATTGCGTCTGCAAGATGTCTCACTTGTTGACAATAAATGTAAACAGTGATGGTTAGACCTCGTGAAAGCGATTCACATTACATCAAACCGGATACATAACATTACCTTTTATGGATCCGGGCAGGCCTCTGTGCGGGGAGTTTCTGCTTTTTTGGACTCAGCCATCCATTTCGGCATGTCACCTTTTCTCATCACCAGTAACGATACAGGATAAAAATGGTCGGTGTCGTTCACAGGCCAGTTGATGACGAGCAAGCAGGGATCCAAATATGACGAGCCGCTGATTTTTGTGATTTTGGCTTAGATCATGTGATGTCCATACACCCAATTTTTTAACCTTCCCCACTGTTTGTAAATAGTATCACAATTCTTCGCATCTGCCAGTTCTCGAGTACACTGACGGGGGTCATTGAGGATTGCTGTGTTTAAACGATCTTCATCAAATCCCGAAGGTCTTCCTGAACCTGGAGAGTGACTAATGTCGAAAGGATCCTCCTTAAAACGAGAAAATCATTTTCTTGGCCAGCTCTGTCCAATAGCATTATTCGCACACACAGCGCTAATGTTTCTGGCTCCCTCCGCTGCTGTCACCAGCCTATTGCACTCAAACAGAAAACAAGATGTCGTAAATATTGCGATATTTCCACTTGTCACTCCGTTTTATAGCGTCCACAGCTCCACTCATTATCTCGAAATGACAAAATGACAGTGTCTCAACTCAAAAAGCAACAGTGGACTACAAATAAAAAGTGGCAATAGACAAATAAACCCATAGCGACCGGAATACCAACATGCAAAACATAAAACGCTACGAACTTATCCCCGAAACTGATAGAAAAGGTTTCTGCTGTGTGTCAACTCGGGAACGTATGCGACGGCTACTTCATTTACTTAGCTGGTTCATTTTCTGGGTTTGTCAACTTCTTCAAAGAAAGCTATTTGTGTCTACTGTATATTTTGTAGTAAGATTGACACTTGTAATGAGACATCCACTTGTGAATTTTGCACATTGACATGTAAAGTTTTCAATGTTATAACGCCTGTCTTCTCTTTTCCTTTTGCATTTCCCCGTTTGCCTACGTGATCGATATTGTTATATGTCGGATCTGGCTGCCGTAGCGGCCGGATGTCCTTCATGACACCACCATCCCGCCCCCCTCCCCTACCCACCCCCCTACTCTCCGGGAAGGACTCTGATACCATATTTATCTGCGTCTACCGAAGGTATCATGATCAAATATGGTAAGTTTTTATGTTTCCACAGTGTGCACCTGAGGCGAGAGATACTTCCTTTACCCAGTGGGATGTGGAAAACCACCTGAAAACCACATACTGGATGGCAACACCAACAGCCCTCGTCGTTAGCCCCCATGACGCATTCGGTACGGCACTGGCTCGCCTCCCGCGTCGTAGAAGCGGGTGCGTTCGCGCTGTTGGCTACACAGACAGTTCAAAATTTCGCTGTTCTAATAGTTTTAAACAAGCATAACAATTATTTCACTTCGTACTTTTTGGAAAATGCGCTTACTGTGTAGCCATGAACTGATTTGAATTTATATTTTTTACTTCCAATAATTTTCGTCGCCATGCGAAGAAATTTTTTGATGTATTGTGCTCCGTTGTAGTGTACACTTTAAAATCGAGGTTTGCTGAGCGTCAGCACAGTACGATATTTAACGCGCGTGTAATGATTACATGATTTCTACCAAGATGGGTACAGTTAATACAACTACTGAGTGACGGTTCAGATTCAAAGTTTACACTATTTGTTAGACAATCATATACAAACCTCTTATTTGGGGTAAATCCGATGTCAGGCACAATATTTAACAGGTACATCTACATCTACACCTACACTCCGCAAGCCACTTGGCAGTTTGTTGCGGAGGGTACTTCGTGTACCATTGTCACTTCCCACTTTTTTGTTCCAGTCGAGATCGCCGGTAAGCGTTTGGGATCGAATCTCTCTAATTTTATGTTCATGGTCTTTTCGTGAGGTAAACGTAGGAGGAAATAAACGTAGGAGAAATATAAGCTAGCGATCCTCGCCGCGATGCAGAACGCCTCTCTTGCAGCATCGGCCAATCGAGTTGGTTGATCGTATCTGTGACGCCCTTGTGTTTATTGAATGAACATCTAACGAAAAGTGGTGATGTTATATGGATCTTCACTACTTTTGTTGTATCCTGCCTAGTCGTCGAATGTGGAGAGTCTGGGAAGCCTGCTTCTCGGATCGCTAGACAACAATTCAAGCAAATCGTATTAATGATTACAATTCTTAATCGTTGTAAAATAGAGATGTGTCGCGAGCAAAGGCCGACAGACAGTCAAGAAATCTCTTCGGTATATACAATTCGTAATACAGGAGAAGTAATGTAGTGAATGCTTCTATCCAGGTCGTGCGTCTTGATGCTTCTGTAGAACTCGTAGAACTGGCCGCGGTCAGGCGGCGCGGCGCTTATGTCCTCATCGTGTAGAGGGCGCTGCCGTCGCGTTGTCGTCCTGGAGAGGGGTCGGTCAGCCCTGACGTCGTCTCACCGGCCCCTCTGCTCTAACGTTCCCCCTGGCGTCCCGGCGCTTGACTTTACGACGGAACAATTTTCTCTATCAGTCCGATATGGTGTGGGTTCCACACTGACGAGCAGTGTTCAAGTATTGGACGAACGAGTGTTTTGTAAGCTAGTTCCTTCCTTCCTTCCTGAAGATTCTTCGGAATGATTCTGTCTGGCATTTGCCTTAATGTCGATTAATTTCATCTGGTCGTTCCATTTGGAAATAGCTCCGTACTCGCACTCCTAGATATTTTATGGAAGTAACTAATTCCAGTGATGTTCTGCAATAAAATGTTTTTCTGTTTATGTATTCGCAATAGGTTACATTTGTTACCCGGTTAGTAGATACCTCCGAGAACTTGCAAGTCCAATGGCGAAACTATGAAACTGGGGACCAGTGGCGGCTGTCGAAGACTGGTCGCAGGCTGTTGTCCGCTGTCGCTCGTCGTAACTAGAAGGTTGGATATCGGTTCTGGAAGAACAACCAGCGCCCAACTCTCCAGGCGACTCAGCTTGTCACGTCAATCAGCCCAGGCAGGCGGAATTACACTGTCCAACTCTATTTCTGCCTACGTGACAGGCGATGCACGAAGGGCGTTATAGATATGCCCTCTTCAACGGTACGTCGTCCCGCCGCTTTGCACCTGGTGAGTAGGCAACCCAAATCACAGTACTGCACCGCATGGAGGCGCTCTGCCTTGTGGGATACAGCACGAACTAAGTAGGATTTGATGCTGGCATTGTATGCGACATATCAGCTGCTGGTCTTGAGACTCCGTCTAGAATTACGGACTAAATCAGCTTATAATCCTAGGCTGCATGATTATGCGGGTGCTAGTCTCGAAAGTAAAGATGCACCACATAAACAAAGGGACCGCGACCATCTTGTGAAGTGACCACTGCAGCTTCAAGGCTTGCTAGAAGGACATTTTACTAACCAGCCATAATAATATATTATACTCGAGAGGTGTATTTATGTAAACTACTGTGTTTGTTGAGAATACGTCATTCATTGTATTTGTATCAGTGACTTATTGTGTGTGTAAGCCATTGTAAATTACTGACTCTGTCCCACTACAAACTAGAGAAAATTTAGCAGACGACGATATGAGAAAAGGCAGGGAGCTGCCAGGCATCGTCTCGAAATGACTACACCGAGAGGGGTGGCGCGGTGGTTAGCACACTGGACTCGCACTGGGGAGGACGACGGTTCAAACCCGCATCCGCCCATCCTCATTTAGGTTTTCCGTGATTTCCCTAAATCGCTTCAGGCAAATGCCGGGATGGTTCCTTTGAAAGGGCGCGGCCGATTTCCTTCCCCATCCTCCCCTAATCCGAGCTTGTGCTCCGTCTCTTATGAGCTCGTTGTCGACGGGATGTTAAACTCAATCATCCTTTCACAGCTACTCATTTAATAAAAGACATTTTCATCTCCATAATAGTAATTTTTTCGCATTATGACATAGTCATTACTTCTCTTCCCGGAATCGTTGCAATGAAGACATCGGAAGTATGTGAACTTGCCGATTACATAGAAATATGACCGCTATAACTTAAAAAGAAAGACTTAAATGGTCAATTAACTTTCACATGATTAGCTCTACAGTGTTGTAGTTTGATGCTTTAATGTTAATTAACAATATCATTCATCTCTCAGTAGCAAATTAATAAGAAAACTTTTTTTTTCGTTTATGTACATATGGACTCCATAGTAGGTAGGGCTGCAAATACAACTAAATACTTAGGGATTACAATTAAATATAACCTAAATTGGAACTATCACATAGATAATGTTGTGGGTAGAGCAAACCAAAAACTGCGATACATTGGCAGATCACTTAGAAGGTGCAACAGATCTACTAAAGAGACTGCTTACACTACACTTGTCCGCCCTATTCTAGAGTATTGCTGTGCGGTGTGGAATCCCATCAGGTGGGACTGACGAATAACATCGAAAAAGTTCAAAGAAGGGCGGCTTGTTTTGTATAATCGCCAAATAGGGGAGATAGTGCCACAGACATGATACGTGAATTGGTGTAGCGAACATTAAAACAAAGGCGTTTTTCATTGCGACGGGATCTTCTCATGAAATTACAATCACCAGTCTTCTCCTTAGATTGCAAAAACATTCTGTTGGCACCCACCTACATAAGGAGAAATGACCATCATGATAATATAAGAGAAATCTGGGCTCGCAAAGAAAAATTTAAGTGCTCGTTTTTTCCGGCGCACCATTCGAGAGTGGAACGGTAGAAAGACAGCTTGAAGGTGGTTTATTTAAGTCTCTGCCAAGCATTTAACCGTGAACAGCAGAGTAGGCACGTAGATGCAGATGTAGGCTACGTGAGTTCTGGAACAAAGGATGCAGCCACTGTCTTCCCTTCCTATGATGTTATTGCTGATATCATCAGGTTTCCCTCTCCCCTATGTCATGTGCTACTGGCATTGTTTCTCAAAGAGGCCAATTTCTTGACGTACAAAGTGGTGGCAAATTCAAGAAGTGGTGAGAAATAAAAAAAAAAAAAGATTGGAAATAGCATAATTGTGGGAGTAAGTCCCCCCCCCACCCCCCTCTTCTATGACGTAACTGTGGAAGCAAGGCTGTTGAACTAAGTCCAGATCGGTAGGAAATCCAAGACGTTGAATTGTCATTTTGTACTAAGAACAGAATCCAAGATTTGCACTTGGTTGTCCCCTGACGTCGCTCACTCACCTGTGACAAAGAATATCTGTTTCCCCTACGTGTCCAAGCCTACCTGTTAGACAAAAGATTATTTTATCTTGCTAGTCTGAAACTGTGGATATGTAAATATGCTTTTCAAGCTACAGGTAGTAGTCAGTATGGACTTGCCTGCTGACCAACTTAACATGTATTCTCCAAGCCATTATTCGCTTCCTGCAATCACTCACCTGAAACAAATGATGTTAATCTCCCCTATAGGTCCAAGCTGTCCTACATATAAATTGGCCGGAAATTAAAAATCCAATATGGAGCATTACCCTATTGGTGGAAGTAGGTCACTTGTGTTAAGTATACAATAAAGATGTCCACTGGGTTTTTGTCCTCAGTTGAATTCAGTTCCTTGGCATCAGAATCAATTTTTCGTCAGCTATTTTCATTCCAACCTGTATGGGTCTCTTATAAAATTCAAGATGTGACGTCACACATGCTGCTCTTCCTAAAATGAAGTTCAGTTCCCCACTGACTTCACTCCAAGTATGAAGCCATCAAACATTCATAAGTGCTGTATTTAAAAATGGCAAGAAATTCAAACTCCACTTACCCTAAATTTAAAATGATGTGAAACCTGCTGGCTGTTATAGCTAGAGCACCTGGCGTTACTTTACAACTGAACAGCCCACTGATGCAGCCTGTTTGGTGGTGAAATAGATTACACTTTGTATATGAGAGGAGAGCAATAGGAGGGATATACACATGGTCTTTATTTAAACATGCCATGCCACACCATGGTGTAGGCGCGCCAACTCTGGCCACTACTGCTGCCACCCTATCGCGTGGCGTGACTTGCGATTCTGTAACCTGTGCCACCCTTCACGAGCCAAAGGCTCATAGCTCACTGTACACGCCACAAGCAACAACTTCAAGTTCCAGGAAGTCAGTCTTGGTAGCTGCATGGTCAGCACAGCTGGTTACTAACCTAAGGGACCTGGATTAGATTCCCGACTGGGTTAGAGGTTTTTTCCGCTTGGGGAGTGGGTGTTGTGTTGCCTTTACTTTCACATGTTCGTAATTGACAGCACACTATTAACATGCCTGTATGTGCATGTCCCGAAAGACAGCAATTAAAAAAAAGTTCTAAGACAGACTTGTCTTCCTACACTGCATAGTGCAACTTCATCACCTCGGAATGGAGGCAGATGTGCGTCTGTCTGCTATTGTTTCATGTGGGTTGGATACTTCAGCACACCTTTATATATATATATATATATATATATATATATATATATATATATATATATATATATATATATATGGTGGTCCATTGATCGTGACAGGGCCAAATATCTCACGAAATAAGCGTCAACCGAAAAAACTACAAACACCGAAACTCGTCTAGCTTGAAGAGGAAACCAGATGGCGCTATGGTTGGCCCACTAGACGGCGCTGCCATAGATCAAACGGATATCAACAACATTTTTTTAAAAATAGGAACCCCCATTTCTATTACATATTCGTGTAGTACGTAAAGAAATATGAATGTTTTAGTTGGCCCACTTTTTTCGCTTTGTGATAGATGGCGCTGTAATAGTCACAAACATATGGCTCACAATTTTAGCGTTAATAATAACATGCTATTTCCTAGGAACTCTTCATCTGTATCTACATGTACATGACTAATCTGCCATTCACACTGAAGTGCCTCACAGAGGGTGCCTCGAACAACTTTCACACTGTTTATCTACCGTACCATTGCTGACAGAAGCGCAGCAAAAACGAAAACTTATTTCTATCTGTGTGAACAGTGATTGTTCTTATTTTATTACAATGATCATTTCGCCCAACGTGGGTGAGGGTCAACAAAATACTTTCGCCTTCGGAGGAGAAAGTTGAAGATTGAAATTTCATGAAGCGGTCTCGCTTCAACGAAAAGCATCTTTGTCTTAATGATTGCCACCCCAACTCCCGTATCATATCAGTGACTCTGTGTCCCCTGTTGCATGATAATGCAAACCGATATACCCTTCTTGGCACTTTTTCGATGATCTCCGTCAGTCATATTTGGTAAGGAGCCATACTGCACAGCAATACTTTAGTACAGGACAGACAGGTGTAGTGTGTCTTTTGTAGATTTATAGCATCTTCTGAGTGTCCATCCAATAAAATGAAATACTTGCTTCGCCTTTCACACAACCTTATCTAATAGACCAATAGATGCCAAGAGGTATAAGTGACAAACTTTTAATTTTTGACGGAAGTGCAGATTTCAGTAGTTAAAGCAGACACAAATCCGCATGGTCAATAGATGCAAGTAACTGGCAGTGTAGTGCTGACAGCTACTGGCTAAAACGAAAAATGCTAAGACAATTTAATTTTTTTTTTTTTTTTTGGAAGTCAAATGGTATACATGCAGTTATATCCCTTGGCTACCAAGTGACTGCAAACAGCAAACAGCTCATTGTCTTCCTAGCTGAGTCTTTAACAGAATCTATTTATAAGTAATTTCAAATTATTTTATTTATTATTTCTGACTTATTGCTATTATTTTACTTCATACACAATTCATTGACGTTTTTAAACCATAAAAAACAAGTAGACATATATGGAAAATGATATGGGTTTTATCGTGTCTATTAAATACATTATCATGAATAAATTTATAAATAATTTATTATTGTATAAGTAAGGTACATACATTAACATCCAACACTCACTATTTTATAACTAAGTGATTGCGCTAGGATTACAGTGTACTGTCTATACTGTACATATACGTCTTATGGCGTCAGAAAATTTTAGAGAAAGAGGATGCATAACACTGTTTACTTCAATTGCATTCACTGCTGTAGAATCTACTGTATCTATTGAAAGGGGTATGAGAAGGGGAATGAAGAGATTAAAAAGACAAGAGAATTAGAAAAGAAATAAATGGTCTAGATGTTCGAAATGAAGGAAAATATTATTCAGATCTGCAGGGGAAAGTTCATGAACATCAGTTGGTAAGGCCGTTTGTTCACAACTGCAAATTTAAATGTATTGAAAATATTAATGAAGATGAGAGACAACACGAATTTGATGAATACTGGAACCCAGAAAGCTGAGATCTCCGAACATCATACATAAATCCCTCAGTTTCAAGATACAAGAGGCAATGTGCCAAAAAAGGTGCCACGAATACAAAAAAAGTAAGCTGCACTTAACAATCTGGAAGGATTCAGAGTACGTAAACAGTTTTTCTTGCTGATGTTGGATGTAAGTAGCAAACGTGTTACCAATGTCTTGTCTGAGAAATCTTCCAATGAAGTTGCCCCCAAAAGACTGTAGAGCACATAAAAAACAGGAAAAAAGATAACTGAAGAACATGTTCAGTTTGTTAAAGAGCACGTAAACTCATTTCCAAAACATAGGAATCATTCTAGTAGAAAGAAATTTCCTAACATGAAGTATTTGGATCCTATCCTAGATATAACCTAAATATATCAGCTCTACATAGAGTTTTATGCAGAAAATAATTTACGGCCTTATAAAGAGAGATACTATAGATCGTGGTTCAATAAGGAATTCAATCTGGGTTTCCATACACCTTGTACTGGTACGTCTGTGATGTGTGGCAGGAAGTAGAATTGGATAGTTAATGGAAACACAAAAACTGATCAGACACTGGTTCTTGAAAAGAAATTACATTTGTGTAAGGCATAAGCACCCAGAGAAGCAAAAGGCATGGCAAAATGATGTAAAAAATATGAAAGTTAACAAATAGCAATAGGTCTTGACTTACAGACGATATTCCGTACACCTGTGCTTCCTTGCAGCAGAGCATACTGTGCAAGACGGCTATGCACCTGCGACTTTTCTAGGCTATACACGATTTAGCATTTGGAGCTGTAACAATGTACGTTTTGCACGAGAGTCAAACTGCTCGTAGATGCCAATGAATTGCCTCTTGTCTCTTACACTATGTAAGTAGATTACCCGCACCAGTTAAACACATTGCTGGTGTTAAAGAACGTGAAAGTAAATACACTGTAAAGCTCTGGCATTAAATTACCAAGAATTACAATGAAACTGCAAATCACAAATTCATAATTTATGGTCATTCCTATATGGAAAGTGATCATGATTTTGGAATTACTGAGAAGGTTGGCAAAAAAATCCTTTCATTTTTGTACCTGATGAGTAGGAATTGCTCATTTCCAAGACAAGCAAAAAATGTAAGGTCCAGACGACTGACAGTGATTTCATCACATTAAGTGACTCAATTATTGTCTGAAGGACTCAGTGAAAGGTTTGAGCAAAATGCTGTGGTTGCATTTTAAAAGAAGTCACCGTTGATCTCGTTTTACAAAGAATCTCTCAGTGAAGAGCTGGAATATTTTCAAAATGTTAATAACATCGTTGCTGCAGAAATTTCAGTGGTTTTTGTGCTACAGAAATAGGTAATGAAAAACCGAGGTTAACCCTTAACCCAAAACAACGGTCTATCAGACCTACAATTAATTGCAGTCATTCGGTGTGGAAGCACCGCAGAAAACCACCCTCTGTCTTTTTTCATTATCTTCCCTTTAATGCTTGCCGTGTGTAAAGCAACATTCAACAATCAGCTGGAGTTGATCAGTCTAACGATAAAGTATATTATTTAGAACTGAGCGCAAAATTGGGTGCCAGTTCGACCTCATGATTCGCATTACATGTAATAAGTAGGTAAGTCGAATGGTCCACACGTTTATAATTACTGCATATAAAATCACAAATAGAATTTTGGTGCAAACGTGTACCAAATCTCGAATATAGGAGAGTTATTTGATGAGGCAGTTTTAGAGGTACACCAACTGATAGGTTGGTAAAGAGGAAGACGACTACGAAGTGTCCTGCGTCAAAGAAACCGAAAAGGGTTTATAAGCAGTGGTACAAGCGTTCCAAATGTGATTAGCTAATTTGCCTGAAATGTGATAGAAACATGTGCATCTAGTATGCAAAAATGCTGCGAATTAATATTTTAGTCCATTATACACTCCTGGAAATTGAAATAAGAACACCGTGAATTCATTGTCCCAGGAAGGGAAAACTTTATTGACACATTCCTGGGGTCAGATACATCACATGATCACACAGACAGAACCACAGGCACATAGACACAGGCAACAGAGCATGCACAATGTCGGCACTAGTACAGTGTATATCCACCTTTCGCAGCAATGCAGGCTGCTATTCTCCCATGGAGACGATCGTAGAGATGCTGGATGTAGTCCTGTGGAACGGCTTGCCATGCCATTTCCACCTGGCGCCTCAGTTGGACCAGCGTTCGTGCTGGACGTGCAGACCGCGTGAGACGACGCTTCATCCAGTCCCAAACATGCTCAATGGGCGACAGATCCGGAGATCTTGCTGGCCAGGGTAGTTGACTTACACCTTCTAGAGCACGTTGGGTGGCACGGGATACATGCGGACGTGCATTGTCCTGTTGGAACAGCAAGTTCCCTTGCCGGTCTAGGAATGGTAGAACGATGGGTTCGATGACGGTTTGGATGTACCGTGCACTATTCAGTGTCCCCTCGACGATCACCAGTGGTGTACGGCCAGTGTAGGAGATCGCTCCCCACACCATGATGCCGGGTGTTGGCCCTGTGTGCCTCGGTCGTATGCAGTCCTGATTGTGGCGCTCACCTGCACGGCGCCAAACACGCATACGACCATCATTGGCACCAAGGCAGAAGCGACTCTCATCGCTGAAGACGACACGTCTCCATTCGTCCCTCCATTCACGCCTGTCGCGACACCACTGGAGGCGGGCTGCACGATGTTGGGGCGTGAGCGGAAGACTGCCTAACGGTGTGCGGGACCGTAGCCCAGCTTCATGGAGACGGTTGCGAATGGTCCTCGCCGATACCCCAGGAGCAACAGTGTCCCTAATTTGCTGGGAAGTGGCGGTGCGGTCCCCTACGGCACTGCGTAGGATCCTACGGTCTTGGCGTGCATCCGTGCGTCGCTGCGGTCCGGTCCCAGGTCGACGGGCACGTGCACCTTCCGCCGACCACTGGCGACAACATCGATGTACTGTGGAGACCTCACGCCCCACGTGTTGAGCAATTCGGCGGTACGTCCACCCGGCCTCCCGCATGCCCACTATACGCCCTCGCTCAAAGTCCGTCAACTGCACATACGGTTCACGTCCACGCTGTCGCGGCATGCTACCAGTGTTAAAGACTGCGATGGAGCTCCGTATGCCACGGCAAACTGGCTGACACTGACGGCGGCGGTGCACAAATGCTGCGCAGCTAGCGCCATTCGACGGCCAACACCGCGGTTCCTGGTGTGTCCGCTGTGCCGTGCGTGTGATCATTGCTTGTACAGCCCTCTCGCAGTGTCCGGAGCAAGTATGGTGGGTCTGACACACCGGTGTCAATGTGTTCTTTTTTCCATTTCCAGGAGTGTATTTTTACCTTCCTTTACATTTTATGTAATCTTTTTACTTTACACTCATAAATGTCGTGACTAGCGTAATAGTACTAACAGTAATTTCAAGATTCTTACTACATGACTACACATACTCACGATTTTTCGCGTTCATTTTAAATAACGTAATTAACGAAGTCTGTAGAAGCGCTGGATAGTATTTCATCTGCCCGTAGTATGAGCTAATGTGGAGTTACGTAATAAAAAATATTAATAAGTCTATGGGAGAGCACGCTTCTAGTTACACATATTGAAGAAATGTTTCGGGTTAAAAGCTAAAATATATGAAGCACAGAAACTTACAGACTCTACTTCCCTTTGTGCCATCAGTGCAACTGAAATGTACCAGAATCTTCCTCACTATAAAGGTGCAAGAACACTGAATTCAGTTAAACAAAATCATGAAGAAGTTGATAGTTAGTCAGAAAATGAACAGGAGAAGATGTTAGAGATAGGCTGTGAGTAGACTCATAATCATGTGCAGCTCAAGTATTATGTTATTTTCTGCCATTAAAATGTTCCTATTAATAACACTGTGATCGATGATATGTATTGTTAATAAAGAGTTACTAACTGACAAAATTCAGCATTGAATGTTCTGGAGAAAGTAGGCAATAAAGTTTCAAAAAAGTGCAAATAATTATTTCGTCTGTAAGTTGTTCATGGAATTTTCTGGAGTGTTTCAACTTTGAACATCATTCACCCAAAACTAACATTTTGTTATTTGTAACCTTTGGCTCCTAAGGGTTACGTTCCAGTTTAAGAAGTTCTTCGATTCAGTTATGTATACGGCGTGATGTTCCGAGTTTGCTCATGTATCTGTCACTTTCCATTTTTTTTCAATTCTGTTGACGTTTGTTTCTGTAGAGTCAAAGACTGTAATTATAAGTCATTGCTGAACACCATCATCTTATGCGAGAGGGCGGCTTTGTGCTGGGAGTCTAGGCTGACGTTAGGGACGACAGCATCACCGTAGCAAAGACCTCCACTTTGGGTGCAACGCATGTGACCACATTTTAGAAAGCGACACCATTTCAGGCACTCTAAATTTAGATCTAAGTGAACGCTTCCCATTACAATGGAGACACATCTATAAAACTAACGGTTATACACTTACTCATGCTTCAATTTTAGAACTGGATAGCAGCCTAATGTGTTGGAAGGAATGTGGTTTAACAGTAGTGAGAGCTATTTTCAGCAATGCATACTGCCAAGCCCATGCATCTAACTTACACTGTTTGCTGTGTACAAACATTCCACTACCATTACTGCCTGAGCTCCTCTCGCGTTTGGAATACTTTCCGCTAGGAACGGTGGACGACGTTCCAGTAGAATAGAAGCACGAGCGGGTAAACTCTATACAAGGCTGAAAAAATCTTAAGTTACACCCAAAAGCAAATGTCCTCCTCTGCACTGCGCGGAAGGAATTTCAGACATTTTACTTAAATCACATACCGAACCTTTGTGCTATCACTTTTGGTGTATTGTTCCAGTGTTTGGAGACTTATCAAGAAGGTTTGACAAACATCGAATCCAGAGACATGCTGCTACTGTATTAACTTCCGGAAGAATAGCGACATAGTTCTTGCGAACTCATGTTGGGTAAAAGGATGCAAACATCAAAACTTAAGAAAGATACCACCGGTAATAATTACTGCAACATCCGCAAAAGAAATGCTTGTGCATAGTATGGTGTATTCATACAACAAATTTTAAGATAAATAATTAAATTTAATAGTTTCGATTGTGTAACTGCAATGCTCTCACACAGCGAAACCCAGAGGACTCGCAAAACTGGCTATTATGAATACGTACACTTACAGGAAAAGTTAACCACACCACGAAGAAGATGTTGTGACACACAAATGAATGTTGGTAGGTGTGTTTCTATATCTGAAAGATGATATCTACTCAAATTTCGAGACAGTCTTACAACAGTGGCGCTAATTACCTTTGAGATTGGACGTGGTGAGTTGATGTTAAGTAAGAATGCCTTTAATGCGACATTGTAAAAATCTCACTCAGTTTGAATGAAGTCGTGTAATATGATTCCTTCTGCGATACTGCAGAAAGACTTGGCAAGAATATAGCTACTGTACATGATTGCTGGCAGCGGTGGTCACGAAAATGTGCTGTCGCAAGAATACCAGACTCCAGACGGCCATGTGGTAGTGCTTAGGAGAAAGACCATCGTATTCGGAATAGGCTCTGCCGCATGGTACTGCATCTTCAGCAGCAATTTGAGCAGCAGTCGGCACCACAGTGACACAACGAACTGCTACAAATATGTTACTCCAAGAACGGCTCCGAGACAGAGACGCTGTAGCGTGCTTTCCACCGACCTCCATCTACGTGCTTCTACATCTACTTGCTTACTCTGCTATTCTCAATAAAGTGTCTGGCAGAGGGTTCAATGAACCACCTTCAAGCTGTCTGTCTACCGTTCCACTCTCGAACGGCTCGCGGGAAAAACGAGCACTTAAATTTTTTTGTGCGAGCCCTAATTTCTCATATTTTATTGTGATGATCATTTCTCCCTATGTAGATGGGTGCCAACAGAATGTGTTCGCTATCGGAGGAGAAAACTGGTGATTGAAATTTCATGAGAAGATCCCGTCGCAACCAAAAACGCCTTTGTTTTAATGATTGCCTCTCCAATTCACGTATCATGTCTGTGACACTATTTCCCCTATTTCGCGATAATACAAAACGAGCTGCCCTTCTTTGTACTTTATCGATGTCACCCGTCAGAACCACCTGATGCGGATCCCACACCGCACAGCAATACTCCAGAATAGGGCGGACAAGGGTGGTGTAAGAAGTCTCTTTAATAGACCTGTTGCATCTTCTAAGTGTTCTGCAAATGAATGACAGTCTTTGGTTTGTTCTACCCACAATATTACCTATGTGATAGTTCCAATTTAGGTAATTTGTGATTGTAATCCCTAAGTATTTAGTAGAAATTACAGCCCTCAGATTTGTGAGACTTATCACGTAATCGAAATTTAGCTGATTTCTTTTAGTAGTCATGTAAATAACTTCACACTTTTCCTTATTCAGGGTCAATTGCCACTTTTCGCACCATACAGATATCTTATCTAAATAATTTTGTAAGGCGTTTTGATCATCTGATGACTTTACAAGACGGTAAATGACAGCATCATCTGCAAACAGTCGAAGACGGTTACTCAGATTGTCTCTTATGTCGTTAATATAAATCAGGAACAATAGAGGGCCTATAACACTTCCTTGGGGAGCGCTGGATATCACTTCTGTTTTACCTCAAACCACCACCGACTGCGGCTTCATGGTGTCAAGAGAAAGCTCACTGGAGAGCAGGTTGTGTTTTCTGATGAAAGCTGGTTCTGTCTCGGAGTTAGTGACGGCCACGTGTTTATCAGATGGAGACCAGTTGAGGGGCCACAGTGAACCTGCCTGTGTGCTGGACACACTACTTGATCTACAGCTGGAATGATGGTCTGGGCTGTGATTTCGTACGTTAGCAGGAGCACTCTCATGGTTATCCCACGCATCTTGACTACAAAATTACACGTCAGTCTGTTGATTCGACCTGTTGTGCTGTCGTCATGAACAGCATTCCAAGGCGTAAACGGTATGACAAGATTGCACTCCTACTACAGTAATGTTGAACCTAATCAAAGATGAACCAAGAGCTACTGCGAAATTCCAGACAATCCACCAGAACACATATTTTAACGTCAATCAGTTCCCCCTTTTATGGTACAGTCGTAGGGTTTCTAGAAGCTTCCTTGCCAATTTTTACCCTGTACTCCTTCGGCTATCACACTGTTGTTCCCACGTAAGTGAAACTGTTTTGCCACTTTAACTCTTGCTCTCACAGAGATGAACTTGGACAACTTACATAGATAGCTGTTAAATACATCACACACAGGTCCTTAGTTAACACGACAGACAACTCTCAATCCTTAGCCAAAATTAAATACTTGAGACAATATATGGAGTTACAAACCTGTACGGCAATTGGAAAAAGTTTTCCGCTCTCTAAAAGGTTTTCCATCCACGTGCTGAAGGTCGCTCAACGGCGAGTGGCTCTGGAAACTGGATATTGGACGAACCAGTAGAAAAACGCGATTAACGGCAACTGGCACTCTAAGGAAATCTCAACGTTAACAGCGAATCACCAGTAATATCATTGTTCTCGTAACACATCAACAGCTACGTATACACAAATTTGAACTTCAAATGACATGACCAACGTCGTCGTTCTGGACCCGGATTCAAACCCAGCTCCTATAGCCATTCCTAACTAAGCTAAGCTTTGTTTGTGCCTTATTGAGACCCGATCACTAGGCATATAGAGACTTGAAGTATAGACGTTTGCACCAGTATCAGTTATCAATTCAGATCCTGAAAATAAATGACGAAAATGTTTGTACTGAACTGGGAATCCTGTCATAACAGTTACCGTTCTGGGAACTACCCCCAACGACGTTTAATGTGGTGTCATTCACAAGGAACAAGGTATGCTCATGTTTAAAATTGAAATGCCGTCATATTAAGCTTGTGATAGGGATGCGAACCCAGCACCTAATCGGATTGTTAACGAAGAACAGTCATGCACAAAAGTATCCAAACGACCTGGATTGCATTTCACCTCATTCCTATGCAACGCAGCTGTCTAGCAGGTTCTCTAATCGCTCCTTGATACAGTCGTTTGACTATTGAAAATAGTTCCAACAAGTCATCACTAGAAAACACTGCTCTGTATCGCAATAACTCAAGATGTAAAGTAATACCACGATACTACAAATATCAGGGAACACCTCATCACAGATAAGACTGTCCTTAAGGCTTGCAAGCTCGCATTTGTTGCAATAAATGACATACCTGAAATGTAAGCACTCTCATTATTACGTCAGATAGGTAATGCACGTAGTAAGTTCGTCGTATTCATGATTTCCTCTTCAAAATAACATACCATGCTTATTATTTAACACAAAAGGACATTAAAAATTTACGTTATTCATTAGCAGCTAGTTGAAAATATGTATGAACATCAAATGACACGACAAACCGACTCGTTCTACGTATGGATTCAAACCCAGGTCATGCATACTAAGATTTCGTGACTGACGGAAATTAACAGCCATTCCCGACTAGGCATAAAGAGAGTGATACATCTCGATTTTAGACAGTATCAGTTAACAAATATCAACTTTAAATTGCATAACGTAAACATTTTTAACGGTCGCGAATTCCTACCCAGCATCTATTGTCCCTGTTAATGAACTACGAGAGATGTTAAAAACTGCTTCTTCACATGTAACTTACTTGAAATGCAGTGAGGTAAAGCTTTGTGTTGGACAGGGATTCGAACCCAGAACCTAATCGGATTGTTATCGAAGCACAATCAACTTTGACATATCGGATTTTTTCGGCAGTAGCTAGATGTATTAACTGAAATGACGAGACGAAACATTAATTTTTTCCTTCTCAGGACTCCAACCCGGCACGTATCGCTGTTATATTCTAGAGAAAGGGAACGTTAAGTATGAGTTTGTTACACCAGCACCGACATGTGAGCATGTTTGAACTAGAAATAATATGACGAAGAGTTCAGTGCTGACTAGGAATCGAACCCCACACATATCGGTGTTGACTACACACAAAGAGACGTCAGCTATCGAATTTTTCTCCACCAGCAGCTCGGAATAACATCCTTGAACTTACAGTGATCTCGCAAATAGTTCTGTGTCTCACTGGGAGTCAAAAACGTCAGATATCGTTAGTGTTGACAACGAATGAAAATGCATTAGAAATAAAAATTATTATCCACCAGTAGATAGGTGTTCTCATGCTAGACCTTGGTAATACATAGTGAAAAGTTTAGTGCTGGGCCAGGATTCCAACCCATTCATGCGCAATATGTGGAGATGTTGAGGAATCTGCAGTTTTGAACAAACAACAAGTTGTAGTCGAGCTGTATTGTCACGAAGGGATCAAATTCCGCGTTAAGGGCGGTCTGAGTTGCATTACCAGTTCAGAACCAATTTTATCGACATACAGAAGCTCAAATAAAAGATGGAATAAGTGTCCTATGACCATAAACAGGGTTTGTTTCGTCATTAGCAATAAATAACTAGTATAAGAAAGGTCACTGGCGATAGAGTTTCTACATGTCGCCACTCCTTACTTTATTGTCGTTCTATCTAACGTCTACTTGGTAGAGAAGGAATATCAAGTTTAATGTGATTTTCAGACCACACTGCCATTATACCTTCTTCACTTGGCGTAGCCAGAAGAGAATAGAATCTGCCTCTGGCTATCAAAAAAAAAAAAAAAAAAAAAAAAAATCTGCAGAAGTTGGAATCGAACCGAGACCATCATCATATGAAACGATCATCAGTCCAACAGACCACCAAACCCTCTTCGCTACGACTCATTTCTCTATCACAGCACCGTTGCGGCACACAAGATGAGAATTCTGACACATAGGCTCCCTGTAGTGGTTTACAGGATGTTCAGTACATTCATTTACTTGGTTGACCGAATCGCCATGAACTAGCTGCCTTGGCAACCCAGTGCATACATTCGACTCTATTTTGTAGTCACCGAAATAAAATAACCCAACTGCCACCTACACAGAACTGCCAACAGTGTAGGATGCAGAAATTTAAATAGGAAGTGTTCCTTTCCATTTGAGCTACTCTATTGCGCTATCTGTTTGTTGAAACCATCGTGCAGTGCAAAAGAAATGCTGTAACAGTCTGTCTCTCAGAAGTCTAGATCCGGCCATATGCATTATCTCACACCACTGTGGAAAGCCGAACTTCTGGAGGAACTGTTGTTCACTTCCAGAGGAGCTGTAGGTACGTCACAGCTAGTAGCGTAACGGTAAGCGTCGCGCACTGTTGATAAAACGTCGCGTGTTCTGTTACATTCGCTATTGCATTTTTTTTAAACGCAATTTGGCTGTCTGCTGAAGTTATCAATTTAATGGAACTTTGAACATAATCCTCTTCACTACTCAACCCAAATAGTCGCATGTGGAAAAAAAGCTAACTTCTGTGTCATTTTGTTCTTTTCAGGTTTAATAGACGGCCAGGCAGCAGATGCGTCTCGAAACTTTTGTATTATGTATGGGGAGAGCGCATCGTGCCAAAATAGTCAGAAAAGTATTTTCTGCATTATCTGTCGTCTGGTTGTGGCATTTTATTCTTCTTCAAACCTTGTTTGACAGCTTTAACTCAGAACAAGTTTTCTACATGCATGTAATCAATAAACTGCATGTGCATTGTCAGACTGTTATAGATAACATCAGAGAATTCGCATATATCGTTGATGATTAATTTCTCTCTCTTGTTTAGTATTGTTTTAACAAAAGTAAAAGAAACCTTACGAAAACTGTGCACCGTATTATAAGAAACGAGAAAAAATTACCCTCGGTAACCTTACACAGAAAGTCTGTTTTAACAAAACTGAGTATCTGTACACAAGCGTGCCTCTATCTGCACGAATTAGTAAAATACTTCTCACTTAAATTTCGATTGGGTCTGTGTTTAAACGGTATGCTGTGTCATACTCAACAGGTATGCAAACGTGGCATTTCATCAATAAAGTTACGTATTCCTAGAAACCCAAAATTTGCTTGTCAGCAGCGGAAAGAGGCGTTACCTGTTGTGCAGCATTGTAAGTTTTTCACCATTGCACTTTGAGCTGAAAGTATTTTCTTACGATTTGCTTATCGATGTTTGATCTGACTACTTGCAGCTCTTACACAGAAGGGATAAAAAAGTTACACTCTGCGAGACTGGAACCGCGAACCGTAACAGTCGCGTTTCCAGAGGTCAGCACGCCAACACTCAGCGAGCGGATAGATATGGTTTGCGCTTTCCTCTTACGAGGCCAATTGTGGCTAGAACTCGTAAACCGCTATTTACAGGACGAGATTAGTTGTGATTGCCAAGTTCAATGACTTTGCTGGGCTGAAAACCGTAAATTTACAATCTTTTGTTACACCTCAAGCGATAATAGCTCAGATTATTCAATAGAAAAGACAGGTAAAATCAAGTGAACTTTGAGGCTTAATTCCGTTCACACCAGGAAGTAACTCGTCGATAACAGAGTTGCCAAACATACCTTGCGTTGCTGCCAAATCTCAGTTACATTACCAGCACGAAGAAGACGAACCGATGTGATCCTACAGCGGGCTGGGGAGTGACCATAGCTGGCGCCTCAAAGACGTGGCTGCTATGGGCTGGAATACGTAATGCGTCTGATTCGCATTTCTGTAACTAGGTTTAGGGACTGGAGCTTAGTTACTAGTAATACTCAGAACTGACTGCTACCAAGCATCATAAATCAGTTGTTTTTATATTTCTTTCGTAACTGTACTCAAAACTAAGAAACTCATTCACGGACGTTTTCGTGCCTCGCCGATAGTCGAGCGCAATAAACAAATAAAAATAAAAAGAGAATGTGGTTGTGTGTCTGTGTGTGTGGGAGAGAGAGAGAGAGAGAGAGAGAGAGTGGGGGGGGGGGGTTGTAAAAAATTGTTGTAACGAAATTGAATACTGGTATGTAAAGAAATCTTTCATTAAAATGACTCGTTCCACATCATTACGAAATGTCGTATTCATGATCTATGGAACAAGTATTAATCTAATCTAATCTAATCATATCATATTGCTGACTATCCATGAAGAGTCATACCATACCGAAATTTTCGCCTATATCAGTAACCAAATCTAAACTTGAAAATAAAAGACGACAATTTTTGTAATAAACCGGGACTCCTATCAAGACCTTTTCATCCCTGTTAACTAACCATGAAAGATGTCTGATATACCTCAATTCAGAAGTAACGAAGTGTGTATGCATTTAAAGATGAAGCGCATGATGTGAAGTTCTGCGACGGAGATACGAACCCAAGACGTAATCGGATTGTTAACTAAGTAAAATCAAATGTTACGTATCGGTTTTTCTTGCCAGCTGCTAGGTGTTTGAATCTAAAATAAGGACACAAATTTTTGTGCCTGAGCGACAATCGAACCGCACTCCTATCGTTCATCTTTATTGTTCACGAATATTGCTTAAGTATCAATTGCTTACTCACCAACAGTAAGATGTGTTTGTTTTTGTCCAGAAATTGTTGGCAACAAGATCAGACATTAAAAATGCACATTAATTTTCACTAGCAGGCCGGTGTGCACGTGATAGGGCTTGAAATGAAATTATGAATATTTTTGTACTGGATCAGGATTCGGAACCACATATTTACCTGTGGAGGAGACCTAGAGAAAACTGCAGTCTTGCGAAAAGGAATGAAATGATTGAACTATACTGTTCCGAGAGATTCAGATCCTCGAAAGAGGAGATACGAATTCGAATTACAGTCCAGCAACAAATTTTTCAACGTCTCTATTTCAATCAAGTACAAGTAAAATAAGAGCCCTGTTCCTTTAGATGGCTATCAGTTCATCAAATAAAATAAAATTTTCTAATGTAAGTAAGTTTACTGGTGACAGTATTTCTGTTTACCCTGACCTCCACCTATGTCATTTTCCAATGTAAACCGGCTCTGCCCAGTTTGGAATGAAGGAACGTGATGTTTAATGCGGATTCTGGCTTATAACAGCTTTCTCTTGAGGTTACCAGAGGTAAAGTAAATCTGTGTGTGCCTCTTAAAAGTAAATGCCTGAACCCACGCATTGCACCTGTGATAGCTCGTTCCACCAGACCATTGTGGCCACATTGCCCAGCCCCAGGAGTGTGCTATAATGGATGATGTGCTTAGCTTACTAAACTAGTCACGGTGGGAAAAAACGCGAGTCTATTAAATGGTTAAGTAGAAGCAAGCTTCTGACGTGGAGATTATGCTATTCTCATGTCAGCAGGATGTAAAGAGTCTTATAGGCGTCATATCATCGATTTGAAGCCATTTTGAAATTTACATTAATTCAGGAAATTTCTTAGTTCGAGAAAATCCACTGCGAAGTGTGAAGTTACCGGATAATTCGATTATCACCGTCATTATTACTATCATTTTCTTCATACTGCTGCTGGAACACATGAGCTTGAAGATCATTTAAGTCCTTTTGGTCAGTATAGAAGTAGTTGTCCAAGAACAGGTTCTTTCCCTGTCTACGGACTTCTTTTCATGTTAATATCAAACATCAACAATTACTCGTAGATTACATTAAAACTGAAGTAATTGATGAAGATGTCTCTGGAACACAAAAACGCACTGTCTTTCTTCATTTACCTGCGCCTAGAAATGACTGTCGAATACTGCCAAACCAAAAGCCAAGGGATCTTACTGCCTTCCGATATACGTCGCTGTCAGTTCTTCCATATGATTTGGTCGACGTGACCTGTTTCAAGTTGTGCATGACAGAGAATGTTTTAGAAAACTAATTGTTTTCCTTTGCTATAAACAGAAAGATCTTCATTCGAAGGTAACCAAGTTCAAAATTTTCGCAGTATTAGTTCACATTTAATACCCGACCCATTGACAGTACGCTGACCATAAATTCTAGCTCAGAGTGACACCAGTTTAAGTAACCTAATGTAGCGAATACTGTTTGCCAGTTCTCTTTCTCACCGGAAAATACGCTATTAACCCATTGGGCTCCATAAGTACACTGTAACAGTAATTTCTGTGTGTGTGCAATGCATACGGATTGTTGAATATCGTGGTGCTCTCTCTTTCATTTCTGTATACATTTTGCCTGATTTAAGCGGGCCACATATCATTATAGACCCTGGGGAGTGCAACATCATACTGACAACAGTAATGTGCTTTTACTGACAACCTCACTGTTCGTTTTACCTGGTTTTGTAATCATTTAAACAAAGTAACACGATCTTCCATTGGGTGACATTTCGTCCCCATTTTCCTTCTGTGAAATTTGTCAGTAAGCTTTTTGCCTTCGAACCAGCGAAATGCGGCAGAGTACGGCTGGTAAACGATTTACAAACCACGATTTAGTGCCGTTAACACGATTTCTTTAAACATTGGCGCAGCTGAAGGAATTTAGTTTCTTCTTAAATCGTCTTATTCAGCAACGTTTCACAGATATCTCAAATAGGAAAAGCTCTTTATCCAGGTACGAAGGTTGTAAAACAAACTTCCCAGAGTTTGTGTCAGGTTGATCTTTTCGTCTGATAGCACTGCGTAAGTATTTTGTGTAAGAGGTATTAAAGTAGTGTTCCTGTAGCTGTGGGAATCATTGGTAGAAAACGAGTTTCACACCAATGGGTACAGTACTGATAAATATTCAAAATGATTATCAACCTGTCTGCGTTCATCCACAAACTGAGGCGTATTTGTAATATTGAAGCTAGTCTAGGTATCCTTGTCTTCCTTGACTGGGCATTGGAAGGCGTTTACACACGCTTATACGAGGGTAATCCCAAAGTTAAGGTCTCCTAAGGCACACGCAACTGCCAACGTAGGCACAAACGAGAGGTCCTTAATTTTAACGGCAAGCAGAATCCACAGTGTTGGCTACATGGTGGCAAGGTGATAGAGAGCAAGACTATGAATACGAAGGTCTCAGGTTCGATCCCTCACCAGTACCACGATTTTTATGTGCCATTTTACACATATTTCCACTGCGGCAGTGTTTGTTGATGTGAAAAATGCCGAGTTGCACTGTGGTACGAAAGCCACGTAAAACTGTAGGTTCCCCTATTAACTGGCTAGGTAAGTCAACTCAAAGGACGGTTGAAAGCAACAGCATACCACCTCCAACAAGACTGTGCCTATTAAAGCACTGTGGTATTCAAACCACTCTTGCGACTGATGACTGCTTTACTTTCTATGGGTTCCAAAACTAATGATCTTCGGGTTATTAACAATTTTGTGTTTACATGCTGTAGCTTTGATACCAGTAAACGTAAGTAACCGGCCAAGCACTGTCACCGTTCGAGTTGTCAAGGTGGTAGACGACGATGCTGTCGACCTCAGTTACAATTTTGGTCATGGCTATGTTTCAGTCGAATACCTCTATGGGCCTTTTTGTGTATTTCAAGATATACTTTTATACACTTGGTACGCTTCCAAATTAATATCTGATAGAGCTGTATTTAGCAACATGAATCAGATATGTTTTCCGTGCAATATATCCGACAACACGTCAGTGCAGCGAGATTTCGTTTATGTGTTACGCATGTTGCGAGAAATATTTGTGTTTTGCTTGCTTCTGTGATAGGTTTCACCCCACTGAATGCGAGCAAGCTCACGAATAGACTGTCAATAACTGGAATTACGCAATAACATACTTAAAGTTGTATTTTTGCATTATGTATCCCGATGAAAATAACTGTAAACAGGTTATATGCCTACTTGCTTATTATCGCGCTTCTCGATGCTTTCCTCAAAAAATTAAAATAAAAATAAAGAGAGAGAGAGAGACAGTGAGAGAAAGCAGAAATGTATTTCAAATATCAGCTCAGTGACGCCATGTTCGTCTCGTGATGTAAAGCAAGGATAATTGATAGGTAATATCTCGTTGTACTAGCGAAATGTATGGCTTCGGGGTTCTTTGTTTTCTCTCTGCAAACAACTAGAACAGAATTCAGTAACAAAGTTGTAAGAACACCTACTCAGTGCGCCAATTAAACACTCAGCCATTCTTGGTTATTTTGTTAATCGTCTGTAATGCAGTTAACATCCTTGAGTATTGATTTGTAATTACTACCATTGTTATAGTTATTCGTCACCCCAAACAGCTTTCCTATCACTCATTGCCGCCGATGCACGTAACGAACGGATCAGGATGAATGGAATGTGGGATGTTTCGTTACGGAGAATATACACATTTATCTCGGCGTCTTGTGTCAGCGTAATATGAAAATCTCAATAAGAAAAGACGACAATAACACCAAACTATTTCTGTCCACTTAACACCATGGCTACAGACAAATTGGCGTCTCACTGTATTTTGATTATAATTCGTTAGCCTTTTTGCAACCTCATTTTAATACCTCGTGGGAGCAGGCATAATATTTTGCTTTTTGAACACCGAACAATAACACACAAACGTAGTAGATGGAAGGGTACAAAGAAAAAATCAGACTCATGGGTGTGGATCCAGTTCATCATAAGAAGACTAAACAAGAGGGAAACATTACGAAAGCAATGAATACACTGGTTAGTATACACTATTTGTATAGATCTGAAGATGAAAAAGCGCAGATCTGCACAGTGCCCGCATCTGCACTTTAGTTTCTGTCTTAATGGGCATAATTTTTAGTTTCTTCTCTTCTGAATTAGCAAACGAACTGATTATTACGTGGTACAGAATAATTAGGTAACTGTGTTTCTTACAGCTTCCATTCGCACCAACATTTTTCTACATTCTCGTGCAATTCATGAAATTCTAATTGTATGATCACAAGACTGCACATAGATGCAATCGATTTCGAGGTGCAAAGTGTTTGTTATCTTACTTTTCGTGACAGGTTGGCAAAGCTGATTTCCAAAGCCTTTTTATTGTACTGAAATAATCTTTTGTAACAAAGTAACAAGGTAAGTGTTTTATTCGTATATATTTTGTGGGAAACTGTAATGGTGATGGAAGATTACACACCTGAATGTTTGACACAGCTGGTAGGAGAAAACGCTGCATATTAACCAAACCCCGCGCCTCCTCTCCGTATCCTCCAATGACCCGAGCACAGGATTCTCCTCCTATAACGTTAGAGAGCTATTCCTAGCACAGCTGAGAATTGGCAACATCGTCACAAACATTTGGCAACACTGTGACAGTGCAATCACTTCCGTGTATGGTACTGAACTGACTCGCTAAATTCACTTGATATTCCCTTTCCATTTGAATGACTCGTGGTATATAATCCTTACGTAAACTAAGGCACTGAGATAGAAATTTCAATTTTTTGGCTAAAGAAATGCTATTCTTCACATAAGTGAAAACTTTTAATATCTTTCACGACGTGTTATGAGGCTGAGCGGCCAATACCAAGACGAGAGTGGCGTGCTGGCAGCAGTGTATCCGTAGCCCCGTGGTACCGCCCGCGTCTCGTGTTCCAATGGTTAAGAGAATCGTCAGTTCTAATCGTGGTACGGGTAGCGCGTGGGAGTTTTCTTTGTGTATTATTTCACGGAGCTGCGAATTCCCAGAAAAAATTCTGTAACAAAATCAGAAGAAAACCTTTACACATCAAATCCTCTTGGCAGCTCGACTCAGTAATTTGTGTTAATGGTCGTAGATCTCGGCTTTCTGACTGCCAAGCTGCTATACAATACAAGCGTCTCTGAAGAAATTCGAATCGGCCGTCAACGATAAGAAATTCATTAATGTTCTTCACTTACGACTCCCATGCCAGGGTGATAAGTATGAAGGAAATAAATTGATTAGCAAATCGCAAGAAAATTCTTCCAGCTCAAAGTGCAATGGTGGAAAATTTACAATGCTGCACAACAGGTAACCCATTTTTCGGCTGCTGACAAGCAAATTTTGGGTTTCTAGGAATACGTAACTTTATTTATGAAATGCCACGTTTGCATACCTGTTGAGTATGACACAGTATACCATTTAAACACAGACCCAATCGAAATCTAAGTGAGTAGTATTTTACTAACTCATGCAGATAGAGTCACGCTTGTGTACAGATACTCAGTTTTGTTAAAACAGACTTTCGTCGTAAGATTATCGTGGGTAGTTTTATATCATTTCTTACAATACAGTGCACAGTTTTAGTAAGGTTTCTTTTAGTGTTGTTAGAACAATACTAAACATGAGAGAGAAATTAATCATCAACGATATATGCGAATTCTCTGATGTTATCTATAACAGTCTGACAATGCACATGCAGTTTATTGATTACATGCATGTAGAAAACTTGTTCTGAGTTAAAGCTGTCAAACAAGGTTTGAAGAAGAATAAAATGCCACTACCAGACGACAGCTAATGTAGAAAATACTTTTCTAACTATTTTGGCACGATGCGCTCTCCCCATACATAATACAAAAGCTTCGAGACGCATCTACTGCTTGGCCGTCTATTAAACCTGAAAAGAACAAAATGACGCAGAAGTTAGCCTTTTTTCCACATGCGACTATTTTGGGTTGAGAAGTGAAGAGAATTATGTTCAAAGTAACATTAAATTGATAACTTCAGCAGACAGCCGAATTGCGTTTAAAAAAAAAAATATAGTAGCGAATGTAATAGAACACGCGACGTCTTATCAACAGTGCGCGACGCTTACCGTTACGCTACTAGCTGTGACGTACCTACAGCTTCTCTGGAAGTGAACAACAGTTCCTCCAGAACTTCGGCATTC
The DNA here is from genome assembly GCF_023864345.2 of Schistocerca serialis cubense. Classification (NCBI taxonomy): domain Eukaryota; kingdom Metazoa; phylum Arthropoda; class Insecta; order Orthoptera; family Acrididae; genus Schistocerca; species Schistocerca serialis. The sequence continues at coordinate 302,346,569 of NC_064639.1, read as the reverse complement.
CACAGTGGTGTGAGACAATGCATATGGCCGGCTCTAGACTTCTGAGAGACAGACTGTTACAGCATTTCTTTTGCGCTGCACGATGGTTTCAACAAACAGATAGCGCAATAGAGTAGCTCAAATGGAAAGGAACACTTCCTATTTAAATTTCTGCATCCTACACTGTTGGCAGTTCTGTGTAGGTGGCAGTTACGTTATTTTATTTCGGTGACTACAAAATAGAGTCAAATGTATGCACTGGGTTGCCAAGGCAGCTAGTTCATGGCGATTCGGTCAACCAAGTAAATGAATATACTGAACATCCTGCAAACCACTACCAGACCGTTTTACTGGTGTCATTAGGATTTATGGGGCGCACAATCCTTGGTACAGGTTAATGGGCGTTTAGCAGGGCCCATTCAAATTCGACGATTCATTCACCAGGGCTGCCCTCTTTCGATGCTGCTGTTCGCGATATCGTTGGAACCATTAATTGGGAGGCTAACAAATTCTCTTTCTGGGATGGAACTGCGGGGCTACACCTTCAAATGTCGTGCCTATGCGGACGACCTCCTGCTGCTCGTTCGTTCTGAGGAAGAGGTGAAGACGGTCCTTGAACTGTTGTTGGACCACAGTGTGACGGCGGGTAGTGCAGTGAACATGAACAAATCGGCAGAAATGCCGGTTGGAAGGGGCCTTACGCCGGAAGAAATCAGTCCGTTTCCTTATGTGCAACGATTCCGCTATCTCATCTGTAAAACATACTGCGGCAGTTAACTACCGACGTATTTTACAGACAACACGTACCATGGTCCGACAACATCTCCTACGCCGCCTTGATCCTTTGCAGCGAGTCGAATATCTGAACACTTATGTGGTTTCTCGAATGGTGCATATTTCGCAGATGCTGCCCCTACCACTCACGCTCGGACGTCGACTTCAATCAGCACTAGGCTATTTTGTGATGATTGGATTGCCCCTCAAGGTGCGATACGCAACGCTCACGCTCCCTACGGACAAGGGGGGACTCGGACTTACGAATGTTCACTGCCGAGCGACGGCGCTCCTTCTAGCGACGATGTACAAGCAATGGCGTAGCGGGCATGATTCCCTTACATCCCGCCTACTGGATCTCCTAGTTCCAGCGTCCCTTACACCTCCGGTGGCGGTGGGCAACATTACGCCACATTTTGCGCATGTATCAACATTTATCGTGGAACTTAGTTACATCAGAGACGAGCATCTGCGCACGAGACCGCCATGCGCGAAGGATTTTTATGTTTGGCTGCTACGACGGATAAGTCGTAATGTCATTGAACTCAAACACCCCAAGTTGCATTGGCCGAAGATTTGGAGACATGTGCACCAAAAGTTCCTTCCTACCTTCGTTCGGGCACTGTGGTTCTCTGTCGCCTGTGGCAAGTTCAACACCAACCAACGGCTCCATGCAATTGGACTAGTGGACACTCCAATATGCCCGAAATGTCGCCAAGTGGGTGACGACCATCACCGCTTAACTTGTATCGCGGTGGAGGACGTATGGCTCCTAGGAAGACAGATGGTGGCTTGCTACCTCCGTGTGACCCCGCAACATATTACACCTGCTTCCTTCTTACATCCGGAGAGTGACTACTTTCCGGTGACTAAATCACAGTCGATCATCAGGGTAAAAGGTTGGACGATCGCGTACCTCTATGGGGATGCTGCCAAGTCGCGACTTGACTTTTGGTATTTCTTGCAGCAAGCCCACAATGAGGTTCATAGATGGTCACACTATCGGAAAACCTTTGCCAACTATCTTCAGGCAGTCTTCCTCGACCCCCCACGCAGTTGGGATGTACCGGGTGAAGTCGGTGTGCACATTTGACAGCTTATAACGAACCTCACGCTTCTCTCACCGCTCAATATGTAATGCACATACTATACCATGAAATGATCTACGTGTTCCTTTTAACAGAGTGATCTTTATGGAATATAAATAAATAAAAACAACATCCCTGTTCCTTTAAATTGTTTACATTGATTTTTTTCTTTTTTAATACTTTTTTTATTTTTTATTTTATTTTATTTTTTTTGCAGAGGATGCATTTCATAAAAAAATAAAAAAAATAGTAGTTAGCGCGACGGAATATCAACCTAACGGCCCGCTGAAATAAAAAAAATAAGTTGGTAGAGCACTTGCCCGCGAAGGCAAAGGTCCCGAGTTCGAGTCACGGTCCGGCACAAAATAAAAAAAAGGGGTTTGTGGTCTGTTGGACTGATGATCGTTTCATATGATGATGGTCTCGGTTCGAATCCAATTTCTGCCGTTTTTTTTTTTTTTTTTGATAGGGGGAGGGAGATTCTATTCTCTTCTGGCTACGCCAAATGAAGAAGGTATAATGGCATTGTGGTCTGAAAATCACATTAAACATGATAATCCTCCTCTACCAAGTAGACGTTAGGTGGAACGACAATAAAGTAAGGAGTGGCGGCATGTAGAAACTCTATCACCAGGAACCTTTCTTATACTAGTTATTTATTGCTAGTGACGAAACAAACCCTGTGTATGGTCACAGGACACTTATTCCATCTTTTATTTGAGCTTCTGTTTGTCGATAAAATTGGTTCTGAACTGGTAATGCAACTCAGACCGCCCTTAACGCGGAATTTGATCCCTTCGTGACAATACAGCTCGACTACAACTTGTTGTTTGTTCAAAACTGCAGATTCCTCAACATCTCCACATATTGCGCATGAATGGGTTGGAATCCTGGCCCAGCACTGAACTTTTAACTATGTATTATCAAGCTCTAGCATGAAAACACCTATCTATTGGTGGATAATAATTTTTATTTCTAAAGCATTTTCATTCGTTGTCAACACTAACGATATCTGACGTTTTTGACTCCCAGTGAGACACAGAACTATTTGCGAGATCACTGTAAGTTCAAGGATGTTATTCCGAGCTGCTGGTGGAGAAAAATTCGATAGCTGACGTCTCTTTGTGTGTAGTCAACACCGATATGTGTGGGGTTCGATTCCTAGTCAGCACTGAACTCTTCGTCATATTATTTCTAGTTCAAACATGCTCACATGTCGGTGCTGGTGTAACAAACTCACACTTAACGTTCCCTTTCTCTAGAATATAACAGCGATACGTGCCGGGTTGGAGTCCTGAGAAGGAAAAAATTAATGTTTCGTCTCGTCATTTCAGTTAATACATCTAGCTACTGCCGAAAAAATCCGATATGTCAAAGTTGATTGTGCTTCGATAACAATCCGATTAGGTTCTGGGTTCGAATCCCTGTCCAACACAAAGCTTTACCTCACTGCATTTCAAGTAAGTTACTTGTGAAGAAGCAATATTTAACATCTCTCGTAGTTCGTTAACAGGGACAATAGATGCTGGGTAGGAATTCGCGACCGTTAAAAATGTTTACGTTATGTAATTTAAAGTTGATATTTGTTAACTGATACTGTCTAAAATCGAGGTATATCACTCTCTTTATGCCTAGTCAGGAATGGCTGTTAATTTCCGTCAGCCACGAAATCTTAGCCTGCATGATTGGTTCAAATGGCTCTGAGCACTATGGGACTCAACATCTGAGGTCATCAGTCCCCTAAAACCTAGAACTACTTAAACCTAACTAACCTAAGGACATCACACACATCCATGGCCGAGGCAGGATTCGAACCTGCGACCTTAGCAGTCACGCATTTCCGGACTGAAGAGCCTAGAACCGCACGGCCACCGCGGCCTAGCCTGCATGACCTGGGTTTGAATCCATATGCAGAACGAGGCGGTTTGTCGTGTCATTTGAAGTTCATACATATTCTCAACTAGCTACTCGTGAATAACGTAAATTTTTTATGACATTTTGTGTTAAATAACAAGTATGGCATGTTACTTTGAAGAGGAAATCATGAATACGACGAACGTACTACGTGCATTACCTATCTGATATAATAATGAGAGTGCTAACATTTCAGGTATGTCATTTATTGCAATAAATGCGAGCTTACAAGCCTTAAGGACAGTCTTATCTGTGATGAGGTGTTCCTTGATATTTGTAGTATCGTGGTATTACTTTATATCTTGAGTTATTGCGATACAGAGCTGTGTTTTCTAGTGGTAATTTGTTGGAACCATTTTCTATAGCCAAACGACTGTACCAAGGAGTGATTAGAGGACCTGCTAGACAGCTGCGTTATGTAGGTCGCATGGGAATCAGGTGAAATGCAATTCAAGTCGTTCGGATACTTTTGAGCACGACTGTACATAAAATCAGAAGTTAAATATCAAATGTTTTCATCAATAGCGAAATGCTGGAACCTTAATTGACGATAGAATTGTTTTTGCCTGACTGGGATTCGAACCCAGCATCTAGCACAGTCGTTTTCTAGCCATGAACAGCCGATAAATAGCTATTGTTGGTTCACCAGTAGCTAGATGGGCGCATGTTTAGCTAGACATCAGGCGACGAAAAGTTATGTGCTGAATGGAATTCAAACCCCGCACACGTGGTCATGAAGAAACTTTAACTATCAAATTCTTTTCCAATAATAGCTAGGTATGGCATGTTTGTACTTTCAATGATGTGATGGAAAATACTCTGATGGCTAGAAGTTGAATCCACAGCATGTCGTCGTTGGTGATCACAACGAACACAACGTCAAACCCAAATCCGTTTTCACCAGTAGAATGGAGAAGAATGTTTGAACTTGAAAATATGTAAGGAAACGTTTAATCTTGTAATGTTGTGATAAAAAGCTCATCATGTGGCTGTGAGTTGAAACGAACACGTTACAGCTGACAACGCATCAAGAGACGTTTAAAATGCAACTATTTTTCACCAGTAGTTCGGAATGCACATACTAGGGCTTGAAATGAAATAATGAATACTTTGTACTGATCAGGATTCGAAACCAGATATATGACTTTCGAGGACGATTAGAAGAGTTTGCAATCTTCGGGAACACAGTGAAATCAAATTCTAATCCCAGTCCAGCACCACAGTTTTCATCGTCTCAGTTTCAAATAAAGCAAGAGCCTTGTGAACTTACATGGCCATTGGTTCATTAAATGAAATACGTTTTCTAGTTTACGACGGCTTGCTGGTGACAGAGTCTCTGCCTTACGGGGTTTCTCCATCTGTCACTGCTCAAACGCCGGCCGGAGTGTCCGAGCGGTTAAAGGCGCTACAGTCTGGAACCGCACGACCGCTACGGTCGCAGGTTCGAATCCTGCCTCGGGCATGGATGTGTGTGATGTCCTTAGGTTAGTTAGGTTTAAGTAGTTCTAAGTTCTAGGGGACTTATGACCACAGCAGTTGAGTCCCATAGTGCTCAGAGCCATTTGAACCATTTTGAACTGCTCAAACGAATGCCACTCTGCTCCAGTCGGCAGCGAAGGGATGTTATCTTTACTGCGGATATTGAACTACGGAGCATACTGGCGTTCAGCACTTGGCGTTACTAGGGGTGAAGGAGAGCTACTTGTGTGTGTTAAAAATCTACGCCTGACGTGAGATGTGAACCTACACGTTTTACTCATCAATACAAGATTAATCCATCAGACCACAGAGCCCCCTGCCAAGCACATAATTATCAATTGCAGAGTATTCATTTAGATGTAGATGCAGATGTCAAGGGACGCGTAACAGGAAGAAGGGCGGGATCTGGGAATGGATAGAAGTGCAGAAGTGCAAAATATAAGCGTGAAATGCTTGCAAAGTATTGCTTACTTATATGTGTGCCACAGTTCGCTTTATCTTAGGACCGAGAGATAAGGAAGGACTGTTCTCAGAACGAAGAATGGTTTATAGGGAAGAGGAGATCAAAGAATACGGATTCATAGGTGGTGAGAGGAACGATACAGAGTAAAGACAGCAGCAATTAAAAGAGAAAATGTAGCGTCATTGGAAACCTCTAGATTTGTTCACAAAGTTTTGGGGGAGTGTAATAGAAGGGCACTTGCGGCGATAGTGTGTGAGAGAGAGAGTGTGAGAGAGAATAGAAGAGATATTAACAACGAGTAAACATAAATGTTCAAATGTGTGTGAAATCTTATGGGACTTAACTGCTAAGGTCATCAGCCCCTAATCTTACACACTACTTAACCTAAATTATCCTAAGGACAAACATACACACCCATGCTCGAGGGAGATCTCGAACCTCCGCCGGGACCAGCCTCACAGTCCATGACTGCAGCGCCTAAGACCGCTCGGCTAGTACCGCGCGACGAGTAAACATAATATGAAATCGTTGGCGTATTGCGCGGAGGACGGAGGGTGTATTCATGGATGGAGGGGAAGAGAGAGACGTATTTGAAATACTAAAAACTACTGTGACAGAGTCCATCTACGCTGATTAGTTTGTAAGTATGTAGACAGGGTATAAATGAAATCAAAATAGAATACTTAACAAACTGTATATTCAAAAGAAACCCACTTGAATTAAAAGGGCAACTCAGAGGAAAGCTGACCCATATTGTATCTTTTCTGTTGCCACGCGATCTTCCACTAGCTCTCAATGAGGAAAAATGACGAAAAAGAAGACATAACAAAACATTTTAAGAACTCTAATATTTTATCCAGAATCCTTCATTATTTTGTACTTCTATCACGCGTCTTGGCATAGAATGTATAGGCCGTCGGACGTAACAGCCTGAAGAAGCAACTTCCTCCCAGGCTTCCAGGACGCAGTCCCAAAGAGCGTCCGCAGTAGTTGGTTGGTTTCTGGCCAGTTCTCTGTTAATGTTCTGGCGACTTCAGCCCACATGTTTTCCATGGAGTTCATATCAGCCGCCCGTGGCGGCCAGTCCATGACGTTGACGCCAATCGTGGAGAGCCGCTGCTGAACAAATGCAGACTTGTGAATGGGAGAATGGTCCTCTTCCAATGTGACGTCACCTTCTGCGTACAGCATTCGCACTGACGGAAGCATCACATTTTCCAATATGTGGGCATACTGCACGCTGTCCGGAGTTCCTGCTATCCTGTGAAGAATTCCCGCCCCTCTCGCAGAAATCCAACCCCAGCAGGTAACAGATAGCCGGCCACTTCTTCTCGTCGTGGTTACATATTCGCGTCGATGGCGAGTCCGTTGCGGCCTGTAAACGATTCGTGGACCGTCGTTATTGGTGGAAAACACCTTCTCATCAGTGGCAATGACGTTGCCCCACGACGCCCTCAGATGGAGCTCCGAAAATGCTAGCCAGTATAAAACGTTGTCTTCGCCGAGTTCTTGTTTCACGGCGGATCGTCGTTCATGCAGTCCAGCGTCCTCTTTCAAGGCAGATCCTCCACCATCTCGTTGCAGTGGTATGTGGTACGCTATACCGTCTGCCAGCTTCTCTGATGGAACTTACTCCCTCAATGAGAGCGACGACTCTACCTCGGCCAGGCGGAGTGGCCGAGCGGTTCTAGGCGCTTCAGTCTGGAACGGCGTGACCGCTACGGTCGCAGGTTCTAATCCTGCCTCGGGCATGGATGTGTGTCATGTCCTTAGGTTAGTTAGGTTTAAGTAGTTCTAAGTTCTAGGGAACTGATGACCTCGCCGGCCGAAGTGGCCGTGCGGTTAAAGGCGCTGCAGTCTGGAACCGCAAGACCGCTACGGTCGCAGGTTCGAATCCTGCCTCGGGCATGGATGTTTGTGATGTCGTTAGGTTAGTTAGGTTTAACTAGTTCTAAGTTCTAGGGGACTAATGACCTCAGCAGTTGAGTCCCATAGTGCTCAGAGCCATTTGAACCATTTTTTTTGAACTGATGACCTCAGATGTTAAGTCCCATAGTGTTCAGACCTATTTGAACCATTTTTTGACTCTACCTCGAATAGACCTCTCCCAGTGAGCCATTACGGCAGACAGTCTGATGTGTAATTCTGCTGGCCGCTCTTATACTGATTCCAGGAGAGGAGGTAAACATATTTACGTCAAACGGAGCGGCAGACGCAGAGGCATGCGGCGCAGCCGTGCTGGCTCGTCCCGGGCTGTTGGCCCACCAACGCCACCGCCAGCGCGCTCACTTGCGTCTCGCCTCGGCCAGCCTGGCTGGCCCGTAGCTCGCGAGCCGCGGCTAGTACAGACCCGGGCCGCATGGCCACGATCATCCCTTGAAGGATCAAAAGTTACACCTAACCTACCCAAGTCTGTAGTACAAATTAACGCAGCTACAGCTATTATGCTATAAAATGTGCAGGCACGCCTACAGTTGACGATTTATTCAAATATTTGACGAACAATACTTCCAAAAATACATTCATTTTAAACATAGCTACCACAAAATATTTCACCCAGCTAGCAATAGCATGACGCAGGAAACTATACTTTTTTGTAAGCGCTGTGCAGTAGATGTAGCCTTAAGAAAACCTGTATTCAACCACGACAACTAAGCGGAATGTAAAAGTAAACAGGTTTGGCGGCAGCTCCTCCAAATAATAGTATATACTTATTATATAATACACGTTTTGTGCACTTATAACATGTACTTAGTGTCTCTGAAACAATACGTGCTGCACGACGGAAATTACTTTCTGCTGAGGCACTTCATTTGCATCTCAATGATACACGACTACTAGAGAACATTGCTCTTAACGGCAGTCAATCCACTTGTAAATTAACATCATGATATCGCAGATATTAGGCAACACGTTACTAGGGATGAGTAAGGCCTTAAGGTTTGCAACTAAACATGCTACTCCTGGCTACTACTGAATATGAAGTTGATTATTAATGTGTCTTCATAACCATGTGTGCGGCGTTCGACTCTCAGTCAGCATAGACGTTTTCGTCACCTTATTTCTAGTTAAACGTGTGCACATCTCGCTGATGGTGGACCAACATTGGAGATTTCTCGTCTGTTCCTGGCTAGACAACAACGGCGGTAGGCGCTGGGTTCGAATCACGGTCAGGCAATACAACTTCAGTCGTCATTTAAGGTTCCAACCCTACTACTGGTGACAAACTGTGATATCTACATCCTGATTTTACGTACTTATTCAACAATCCGATTAGGTGCTGGGTTCGCATCCTTGTCCCCAGCATTACATGATGGCATTTCAATTTTAAACATGTGCATCCTTCATTCCTTGACAATACAACACTATACAACGTCTTTCGAGGTTAATTACCAAGAAGGTAATTGTCATGTTAGGGTTCCTGCTTTCGCACAAAATTTATCGTCATTAACGTTCAAGTTTAGAATTGATAACTGATACTGGTGCAAACGTTAATATTTGACGTCTCTTTGTGCCTAGTGATCGAGTCTCGATAAGGCACAAAGCTTTGCTTGGTTAACAATGGCTTTACGTTCTGGGTTTGCATCCGGATCTAGAACAAAGACGTTGGTCATGTCATTTAAAGTACAACTTCGTGTACAAGTAACTGTTGATGAGTAATGTGAACAATGATATTACTTGTAATTCGCAGTTAAAGTTGGGATTTCCGTAGAATGGTTTCCGCCGTTACTCACGTTTTCTTTTAACTGCTTAGTATTACATAAAGTCGATGCGAATCCACTCCCCGTTGAACGTTGAACGACGTTCAGCATGTGTTGCGTAAGCCTTTCAGACAGCAAAGAACTTGTTTCCAATTGCAATACAACTTTATAAATCCATATACTGTCTCAAATATTTAATTGTGCCTAAGGATTACAGAACGATTTATGTGACAAGACTAGTTGTCCCATAACATTTGAAATGTCACTTGTTGTAATTAAGTTTAGTTTCGAAACGTTAAGGACTGTCTGATCTCTTCTGTACTATCGTGGTGTTACTTTACATCTGGACAGACTATCGTAAAGACCAGTGTTCTCTAGTAGTCTCTAGCGGTACACATTGTGTATCTTACAACGACTGTACTGTGGACGGTTTGGACGACTTGCAACACAGATATGCAATGTTGGTTGCATACATTCAGGTGCAGCCTACACGTTGGAACTCAGGGGTGACCCACTTTTTTTGCTGTCGAGTGTACATATGAATATTTAAATTCTTCTTACTGCCAAGGAAGACATCATTTTTGGTGTGATTTATGCTGTCATTGTCAGAGAGAAGACTGACCATGTTCTTTAAGAATAATCGCAAATCAGAGAGCTCGTCAATTGGATTCATACTCTTACTAAAAGCTGTGTGCTATTAAGCACTTTAGATCAGGTATGAACAGATGGACGTACAAGGTGTCTGTCGGAGGAAGGGAGGTATAGGACTACCAAACTCTGGCATACTCAGACATCCACTGCATAACAGCTGTAGAAGCATAACACCACATCTGGAGAAGGACTTGAAGTCATTGCTATGTTGATAGGACTTAGGAAATTTCACATGAGATAAATCTTGCATATGAACTGTTGCACTGTCAAAGACAGGCTTAACATTTCACGAACTTTCTGTTGTTGTCACCATGTTAGAGAGAAACATAGCAATCCACACTTTCAGCTGCTGTCGAACATAACAATTCATCATTAGAAGAGACAAAATTTGTGATGAGTATGGTTGCTCAAAAATTTGCGAATGTTGCATGGGGGCTTAATTATATTATATGAATGCAAATACTTTTTATTTTTTTATGTCACTGTCTGTCCGATTACGAAGTCTCGTAAACGGTTGGGCCTGATTAGTATTAGTACGCAATCTGACTGCATAGAATAACAACAAATAATGAGAGAAAACTTCCGTTAACTCAATTAATTAATTAAGTCCCCAGCAACTATAAAACCTACGAAACAACAAAACACAAGTGTAGTTGTTCTGTGTGTGGAAGTGTGATTCAACGTACACATCTGGCACGGTTCTTCCTCAATAGGACCAGATATTTTAAACATCATTTATATTGAAGTAATTAGAAAAAACCAGAAATACTATAATTGAACATAGAAACCAGAAATACAGTCTAATACAAGAGCACGAGCCAGATGCTTTGTTGACTGAACCTGTAACCAATAGGCATTATTGTTCAAGACATTGAAATAATACAAAAAAAAAGGAATTTTTTTACCTTCATATATATTGACGAAAAGCACATTACAGCATCCCTAATCCAACAATATCTGGTGTCTAGCCCATCAAAACAATATGACAACATCTGAACAAGCACTCTCCACCACGACTTCTCGACAAGAACTGCCAGTGGAGGTGGCTGAATAATACTCTTTGGCGCAATCTCTGGCGCTGTGGCTCAGTGTAGCCACCTTTCATATGCCCCTCCTCCACGGGCTAGAATTTGATGGTATTTTTGCCAGCATTGGTGGTGAAAATACCACCAAATTCGTCAAAAGAAGAAAAAAATTACAGACAAAAATAAAAGATAATATTAATAAGTAAATATCACATAACCAAATAAATTTTGGCTTTGCACTGACCCTTCAATAACCTAATATATAAAATACAGTAAGGAATACAAATGCTTTCATACATATGATTTTACATAATAGTTTACATAAGTATTATTCAATCAATGGCACCCAGTAATGTTGAGCAGGTGCAGACACCAACAAGTGACATCATTTCAGTAGAAGCAGTCCATCAGTGGCACCCAGTAATGTTGAGCAGGTGCAGACACCAACAAGTGACATCATTTCAGTAGAAGCAGTCCATCAGTGGCACCCAGTAATGTTGAGCAGGTGCAGACAGCAACAAGTGACATCATTTCAGTAGAAGCAGTCCATCAGTGGCACCCAGTAATGTTGAACAGGTGCAGACAGCAACAAGTGACATCATTTCAGTAGAAGCAGTCCATCAGTGGCACCCAGTAATGTTGAACAGGTGCAGACACCAACAAGTGACATCATTTCAGTAGAAGCAGTCCATCAGTGGCACCCAGTAATGTTGAGCAGGTGCACGCACGTACAACAGTTTGAAGGCACACACAATTGCTTTTACAAAATTATTCTCAATGCTCTTACACTAAACATACAAATTATAATAAACACACAAGTGATATCAGATAATTGTCATATTAACTATTACAAATACACAAATACCAGTAAACCTATAATAATGATGGGTGTCAGTGCAAGCCACAACAAACAAGTAAAATAATATTTAGGAGATAGGTCGGTACCAATTATTTGGGATTAGGAAGGGGAAACACACAAAACACACTCACTCATCTTTCTTCCACATGAAGTACTACTGTGTAATTAAATAGTGTTAACTGTGTAAATGCAATTCTGTCCAAAATTTTATGTTCAACTTGTGTATCAAGTAGTAGTGGCAGCAATGTATAACAGTCAATAATAGTTAGTCAACGTCATAGTCATCATGTCAAGACCAATGTTTGCCAAGCCAAATCAAAATGTACGATTTCTGAACAACTGTCAGTGTGCCAAGACATGCAAATGCTTCCCCTCTCCAAAAAAAAGTATATACTGCTTAGTGACTTAACAAAGTGTGTGTGTAGGCTATCTTCCTTCTACTTGAGTGTTCTAGTCTGCCAACTTCATCCTCCTTGTTCCATATAAATCAACAAAAAAAATATGCTCCTCACTTACTTTACCTCTTATCCACCAAAACTCCAATAATCATCAGCATCACATAATCTTAATACTTCAATAATACCTCTTACGTCGATACATATAAACCTTATCATCAATATCATTTACCTTACCTCTTGTCCACGAAAACTCCAATAATCATCCACTTCACACAATCTCAATACCTCAATAATACCTCTTCAGTACGTCGATACATATAAACCTTATCGCCAATATCATTTCACTTCCATAACAACTCTTTCCTCTAGTCAGTCTCCTCGAACAAGTACTGACAAAATCCTAGAGCAAACTTCAATTCATCATCCCATACAATCCGAAGACACAATGTCCACACACAACCTCTGTGTAATCCATCTGACCCAAATCTTCTACTCATTATGAATCATAAAATACATTTTGGTTACCTTGTCCACCATTAAATAAAAGAAATGCATACATGACCTCTAACAGCCTTTAGTTTGAATAACTTTCAGTAAGGAAGTACGAGTGCGGAGTGTGAATGATCATAATATTTCACAGTGTGTACACCACTTTAAGAAATATGGCAAAACGGAAGCAAACATGTGGAGTATTTCTTGTGTCAAGTGTCACTTGCTATTTCAATTGCTCACGAAGAATGCAGTGTAATGACTGTCAATGGTCTAAACCTAGTGTTGGTATTTCATGTCGTTAGCTTCCTTCCTATTAGCATAAATTTATACAGCTTCCATAAAACCTCCAGCTTATGTGACTTCAATGAAGTTTCTTGTACCAATGTCGTTCGTAGAATTATAGCAGTTCATTTTCTTATCTTAAAATATAAAGCACTGAGCGTAAGCAAAACATGCAATAGCGAGTAAATATACCAGTAGAGAACAGAATGTCAACAAGTGGATGCAGCACAATCCCTACAACGAGGCTCTGCCAAGCGAACAATAATTAATACCATAGTGTAACCTAAACTCTATGTTCGTACACCGTAAATCAGAATTTCTATATACCAAATTAAAGAGTAGTTATGACAACAAAACAGAAATGTGTAAATATGCAATCCATACGCAAAGCAGCAAATATATATCTTACATAATAAACAGGTCATTAGCATCATATCAGCATAAGCAAATAAATGTTCATATGTAATCTTAATAAGTAAACATGAAGGCGCAAGCAGATAAATCACAAAGTATAACTTACATACATAACCATATCAGCACAACTAATCAGGTGACAATTATAATTTAAATAAATAAGCACAGCAGGCACATAATAAAAAAAAGTGACATCAGTGAAAAAGCAGTGCAGCCAAGCGATGCATAATATATACAAGTAACAACCCTGTTCATTAATAATCATTGCCAAAATCAGTTAATGTACGCAAGCACGTCGCTTCACAAGTAAATTCATAGAACATGAAATTTAGCACAAAGTATGAATCACGTAATCGGGAGCAGCAAATTACGCCTAAAGTACGTACCTAAGTGGTAATATGTTACCTGAAAAATAAACTCAATTAGTCGTTACCTTTTTAGTTTATTAGTTTCTTCTTCGAAATTACATTCTTCCTGAAAATTTTCTCGATAGCAAGTCCTCTTAACGTCGGACACACACAGAATTTACCTGAAGGTCTTAAATATTTTATACAACCGTATCCTGAAAAATACTGAACGTTAATAACATAATTTATCAAGTCACTATAGCTTTATACTGATTTTAATCAGAGAAATTCGACTGTGTATTTGTTTATGGCTGTCAGTGCATTCGCACTGAGCGCTCGATCAGCTGTAGATACGTGTGACGTAGAAGTAATTGTTTGCGGTCGACGACTCCCTTGTGCGGCGCGCAGACTTGACTGTTGCTTTAAGTATGTGCCGCCGCCAAAACACAGCGCGGTATCCTTGTATTCTCTGCATGTTTACATGTAGCTGTTAGTTTCTCAAAGTATGTCATTCCACAAAAATTTTAACGTTCGATATATGATGTATTCCCTTAGAGCGCCGAGATTTAAGAGTTTCTACTTCGACAGTGTTATCATGAATGATTTTGCGAATCCTATATGGACCGTTATAAAGCAGAAAAAAATTTGCGACACAAGCCCTTTCCTTTGTGAGACAAACGGTGAGACTTAATTAACACCTTTTGACCAACTGACAATGTTTTTAAACGACCAGGACGTTTAGCTGATTTCTCTCTTCTAGCAGCCGCAGATGCAATATTTCGTAGAGCCAGGTTGACAACTTCAGAATGCCGCAGTTTCCGTGTAGGCGGAAAAGCAACGATTCCAGAAATGCGATTTGTCGGTGCTTTATTTTTTAATATCAATATCGGCGGTAAAGAAGTTGAATCATTAGGGAGTTCATTCAGAATGTTTTGAAAAATATGAAGATACTGATCCCACGTTCTGTGATTCTGATGACAATAAAGTCGACACAATTTATTCATTTCCTTCATCCATCTCTCTGAAGCGTTATATTGAGGGTGAAAAAGTGAAATGAAAATTGGTTTAATCTACATCTACATCTACATCTATACTCCGCGAGCCACCTTACGGTGTGTGGCGGAGGGTACTTATTGTACCACTATCTGATCCCCCCTTCCCTGTTCCATTCACGAATTGTGCGTGGGAAGAACGACTGCTTGTAAGTCTCCGTATTTGCTCTAATTTCTCGGATCTTTTCGTTGTGATCATTACGCGAGATATATGTGGGCGGTAGTAATATGTTGCCCATCTCTTCCCGGAATGTGCTCTCTCGTAATTTCGATAATAAACCTCTCCGTATTGCGTAACGCCTTTCTTGAAGTGTCCGCCACTGGAGCTTGTTCAGCATCTCCGTAACGCTCTCGCGCTGACTAAATGTCCCCATGACGAATCGCGCTGCTTTTCGCTGGATCATGTCTATCTCTTCTATTAATCCAACCTGGTAAGGGTCCCATACTGATGAGCAATACTCAAGAATCGGACGAACAAGCGTTTTGTAAGCTACTTCTTTCGTCGATGAGTCACATTTTCTTAGAATTCTTCCTATGAATCTCAACCTGGCGCCTGCTTTTCCCACTATTTGTTTTATGTGATCATTCCACTTCAGATCGCTCCGGATAGTAACTCCTAAGTATTTTACGGTCGTTACCGCTTCCAATGATTTACCACCTATGGCATAATCGTACTGGAATGGATTTCTGCCCCTATGTATGCGCATTATATTACATTTATCTACGTTTAGGGAAAGCTGCCAGCTGTCGCACCATGCATTAATCCTCTGCAGGTCCTCCTGGAGTACGTACGAGTCTTCTGATGTTGCTACTTTCTTGTAGACAACCGTGTCATCTGCAAATAGCCTCACGGAGCTACCGATGTTGTCAACTAAGTCATTTATGTATATTGTAAACAATAAAGGTCCTATCACGCTTCCCTGCGGTACTCCCGAAATTACCTCTACATCTGCAGATTTTGAACCGTTAAGAATGACATGTTGTGTTCTTTCTTCTAGGAAATCCTGAATCCAATCACAAACCTGGTCCGATATTCCGTAAGCTCGTATTTTTTTCACTAAACGTAAGTGCGGAACCGTATCAAATGCCTTCCTGAAGTCCAGGAATACGGCATCAATCTGATCGCCAGTGTCTACGGCACTGTGAATTTCTTGGGCAAATAGGGCGAGCTGAGTTTCACATGATCTGTGTTTGCGGAATCCATGTTGGTTATGATGAAGGAGATTTGTATTATCTAAGAACGTCATAATACGAGAACACAAAACATGTTCCATTATTCTACAACAGATTGACGTAAGCGAAATAGGCCTATAATTATTCGCATCTGATTTATGACCCTTCTTGAAAATGGGAACGACCTGCGCTTTCTTCCAGTCGCTAGGTACTTTACGTTCTTCCAGCGATCTACGATAAATTGCTGATAGAAAGGGGGCAAGTTCTTTAGCATAATCACTGTAGAATCTTAAGGGTATCTCGTCTGGTCCGGATGCTTTTCCGCTACTAAGTGATAGCAGTTGTTTTTCAATTCCGATATCGTTTATTTCAATATTTTCCATTTTGGCGTCCGTGCGACGGCTGAAGTCAGGGACCGTGTTACGATTTTCCGCAGTGAAACAGTTTCGGAACACTGAATTCAGTATTTCTGCCTTTCTTCGGTCGTCCTCTGTTTCGGTGCCATCGTGGTCAACGAGTGACTGAATAGGGGATTTAGATCCGCTTACCGATTTTACATATGACCAAAACTTTTTAGGGTTCTTGTTTAGATTGTTTGCCAATGTTTTATGTTCGAATTCGTTGAATGCTTCTCTCATTGCTCTCTTTACGCTCTTTTTCGCTTCGTTCAGCTTTTCCTTATCAGCTATGATTCGACTACTCTTAAACCTATGATGAAGCTTTCTTTGTTTCCGTAGTACCTTTCGTACATGATTGTTATACCACGGTGGATCTTTCCCCTCGCTTTGGACCTTAGTCGGTACGAACTTATCTAAGGCGTACTGGACGATGTTTCTGAATTTTTTCCATTTTTGTTCCACATCCTCTTCCTCAGAAATGAACGTTTGATGGTGGTCACTCAGATATTCTGCGATTTGTGCCCTATCACTCTTGTTAAGCAAATATATTTTCCTTTCTTTCTTGGCATTTCTTATTACGCTTGTAGTCATTGATGCAACCACTGACTTATGATCACTGATACCTTCTTCTACATTCACGGAGTCGAAAAGTTCCGGTCTATTTGTTGCTATGAGGTCTAAAACGTTAGCTTCACGAGTTGGTTCTCTAACTATCTGCTCGAAGTAATTCTCGGACAAGGCAGTCAGGATAATGTCACAAGAGTCTCTGTCCCTGGCTCCAGTTCTGATTGTGTGACTATCCCATTCTATACCTGGTAGATTGAAGTCTCCCCCTATTACAATAGTATGATCACGAAACTTCTTCACGACGTTCTGCAGGTTCTCTCTGAGGCGCTCAACTACTGCGGTTGCTGATGCAGGTGGTCTATAGAAGCATCCGACTATCATATCTGACCCACCTTTGATACTTAACCCAGATTATTTCACATTCGCATTCGCTAATAACTTCACTGGATATTATTGAATTCTTTACTGCTATAAATACTCCTCCACCATTGGCGTTTATCCTATCCTTGCGGTATATATTCCATTCTGTGTCTAGGATTTCGTTACTGTTCACTTCCGGTTTTAACCAACTTTCCGTTCCTAATACTATATGCGCACTATTTCCTTCAATAAGAGATACTAATTCAGGAACCTTGCCCTGGATACTCCTGCAGTTTACCAATATTACGTTAACTTTTCCTGTTTTTGGTCTCTGAGGACGGACGTTCTTTATCAACGATGATAATGTCCTCTCTGGTAAGCCGTCAGGTATTTTATCGTTTCGCCCAAGGGGGGGTCCCTCTAACCTAAAAAACCCCCGTGTGCACGCCACACGTACTCTGCTACCCTAGTAGCTGCTTCCGGTGTGTAGTGCACGCCTGACCTGTCTAGGGTGGCCCTACAGTTCTCCACCCAATAACGGAGGTCGATGAATTTGCAACCATTATAGTCGCAGAGTCGTCTGAGCCTCTGGTTTAGACCCTCCACACGGCTCCAAACCAGAGGACCGCGATCGACTCTGGGCACTATGCTGCAGATATTAAGCTCAGCTTGCACTCCGCGTGCGATGCTGGTTGTCTTCACCAAATCAGCCAGCCGCCGGAAGGAACCAAGGATGGCCTCAGAACCCAAGTGGCAGGCGTCATTCGTTCCGACATGTGCTACTATCTGCAGCCGGTCACACCCAGTGCGTTCAATAGCTGCCGGAAGGGCCTCCTCCACATTACGGACGAGACCCCCCGGCAAGCACACCGAGTGCACACTGGCATTCTTCCCCGACCTACCCGCTATTTTCCTAAGGGGCTCCATAACCCGCCTAACGTTGGAGCTCCCTATAACTAATAGGCCCGCCCTCTGTGACTGTCGGGACCTTGCCGGAGAATCGGCCACTGGCCCAACAGGCGAGGCATCCTGTGGTGGCTCGGAAACGATGTCATCACCACTAGGAAGCACCCCGTACCTGTTGGAAAGGGGTAAGGCAGCTGCCACGCGGCCAGATCCCACCTTCGCCTTTCGGCCAGGCACGCGCGAGCCCACCACTGTCCGCCATTCACCCTGGAGTGATGGCTGACCGGTAAGATGCTCACTGCCGGAAGACGCAGCGACATCAGGGGTTCCATGTGATTCCAAGGCCACCGAAGTAGGCATAGGTCTCACCACAGTTGCCCCAACGCCACTACGAGCCGACGCCTGCGCCTCGAGCTCGATGAGCCTAACAGACAAAGCCTCCACCTGCCCCCGAAGAGTGGCCAATTCTCCTTGCGTCCGCTCACAACAACCACAGTCCCTACACATGACTTTGTTTACCCTACTCAATACGGTGACAAATTCCCAAGATAATCTTCTGATGAGCTACTCTGATAATCAAGAAACACTCACTGAAATACGAGACGCGAAAACTACGCTAGGTTTTCCCAGAAAAACTATTTAAAAGCTAAGCGCAGCAAATAAGTACAAAAACGCTTTATACAAACAGTACTCGCTGCTGCTGGTGCTCTCGCTCTGGCTGTCACAAGACAGTAGAGTACGAAGCCAAATTTTAGAACGAAACTGTGATCCATTATCTGATATAACCTTATCAACATGACCCACTTCTTGAAGAAAATGTTTGATGAAAGCGTTAGATACTGAACGAGCTGTTGCTTTGCGTAAAGGTGTAAAACACACATATTTTGATGTCAATTCCACTGCTATCAAAATGTACGCAAAACCATTAGTAAAACGAACCACTGGACCTAACAAATCGACTGCAGCCATGTCCTTTAATTTCGCTGGAATGATAGGAAACAACGGTGCTCTGTGAGAAATAGTTGGCGGCTTAGCCTTTTGACATAATTTGCATTTGGTAAGAACAGATCGAATACGTTTTTCCATATTACTGAAGTAGCAATTTTCTCGTAATTTATGAAAGCATTTTCTGGGACCAAAGTGTGCATAACTGAAATGTGTGTACCAAATGAATTTATTAACCCACTCATCAGGAATACAAACTAACCAAACAGAGTTGTTGACCGATTTTCGTTTAAAAAGAATATCATTGCGAACTGAATAATACTGTCTAATCGCTACGCTTTCATTTCTCCTCCACTTCTCCTTAATGTCCTTCCAGATTGGATCCTTATTTTGCTCCTTAGCGATGTCCTGGAGCGAAGACGAAATAAAATTCTCAAACGCAACACCTTGAATATACATCAAACAATAATTGTTTTCTTTGCAGTCCTCCTCAGCACTCTGTTTCAAACCCACAGGTGGACGTGATAAAGCATCAGCAATAATATTTGAAGAACCCTGTA
This sequence comes from Schistocerca serialis cubense, assembly GCF_023864345.2. Classification (NCBI taxonomy): domain Eukaryota; kingdom Metazoa; phylum Arthropoda; class Insecta; order Orthoptera; family Acrididae; genus Schistocerca; species Schistocerca serialis. The sequence continues at coordinate 302,326,742 of NC_064639.1, read as the reverse complement.
AGTAAACAATACTAAAATCAAATTCCTGTAGATACAGCGCCCATCGTGACAATCTTCCATGTGTTAATTTTGCTGACATAAGAAGTTCCAGAGCTCGATGATCGGTGTAAACCTTAGTATGCCTGCCATACAAAAAGATGCGAAATTTTGTGAAAGCCCATACAACAGCCAAAGCTTCAAGTTCCGTAATCGAATAACTCTTTTCTGATTTAGAGAGAACACGACTTCCAAATGCAATAGTTTTCTGTACTACAACGCCGTTTTCTTCTATCTCTTGAAATAAATGAGCACCTAGGCCTTTGTATGATGAGTCCGTCGCCAAACAAAAATCTTTAGATAAATCCGGATGTGAAAGAAGTGGAGCAGCAACTAAAGCATCACGAAGTTGTTCAAATTCTGACTGAGCTTCCTCATCCCAACACCAATTACAATTATTTCCAGATAGTTCACATAAACGAGGTGTGGCCAAATCGTCCAATCTAACGAAGCGTCTAAGAAAATTACAGACACCAAGGAAACTACGAACATCACGTTTTGTAGTAGGGACAGCATAATTACGAATAGCATCTAGTTTCTCTGGATCAGGAAGAATACCGTCTGTAGAAATAATATGACGAAGAAATTTCACCTGAGAACGATCAAATTCAGATTTTTTCAAGTTCACTGTAATGCCAACTCTTGCAAAAATACGTAATAATGAATCCAAAATTTTATTATGCTCACTCCAAGAACGTTTAGCAATAAGAATATCGTCAACATATGAAGTAATATTGTCACGAAGATAAACAGGTAAAATTTCGTTTAAACTACGAATGAATGCTGCTGAAGATACAGTAAGTCCAAACGGTAATTTCCGAAATTGCTTTTGGGTAAAATAGTCATATCCGGTTATTTTTTACCGACTCTCTAGATAGATTGATAGTTGAAGAGTTGTTTTGATAGATACAAAGAATAGTAAAAGAGTAGGCAGCAGTGCAGAAAACGAAAACGGAAATAGCACTACTACAGCTCGGGGCCCTGTGCACGCTACGGCACATATTCACTTAGCGTAGTGAATCCCTTGAGGACGTTAACAGCCACACGTAAATTCCAGTTTGTGACTTAGTGGCAAATTTGGCGGATGTGCGTACGTAAATTGATCTAACCATGAACATGGATGTATGTCATTTTTAGAATTGCGAAAGATCTTAAATTTCCGAACAGTTAAGAAGTGTTTATAGTCAAAGTTTTCTCCTCGTGGCGACAGAGACCTACCGCGTCTGTCCCAGTCCGAATGTCGATTATTGTCAAGTTCGCGCGCCTGGCGCTCTCTTGTTGCATCCCGTAAATGAAATAAATTATTGTCTTCAAAGCCCTCTGCTTTCTGTGATTCTAAATTTCTTCTGCTGTCTTTTCCTACGATTTCGCCTTCAATTTGTTTGACTTGCTTTTGTAATGCCTCAAATTCCCTTTTAACGCGTTCATTAAATTTTCCCTGATTTTCAACATGCTTATTTATGTTCTGGTACTCTTCTGTTTCTTTATATGGCAATGGAGCTGTATCATACGAATCTCTGTCCCCATTTAATCTAAGACTTGTCAATTTATCTGCAATCTCCTCAACTATTTCTGATAAGTCACCTATTTGTTCCTTCTGTTTATGTACGTCTTCCGTAACTGTCGCGACTCGGGTTTCAGTATTGACACATTTAGTAGTTGATTGTTCATACTGTTGTGTTAAGTTATTTATTCTGTCATTTGATACGGATGCATCGATTCTTTCAAATATTTCTTCCTTATCGTGTGCACGTTGTAAATTTAACTCTGAAAATTTTTGTACTATCGCGCGATCTCTTCCTTCCTGTTCTCTATCCTGTTCTTTTTGTCTGATTTTTATTGAAATTAATCTATTATTGTGAGCAGTCAAAATCGGTTGTACTTCTTCTCTAATTTCTTTCTTTGATTCATCTTTCGTATTTTTGAAACATGTCCCTATTCGTGAGTCTAATCGTGTTGTCAAAGTTTCCATCTTCGTTTTAATTCTTCCTATCTCAGTTTTAATTGTTCCTATTTGTGAGTCTAACCGTGTTTCCATTCGTGATCCCAAATTTAATATAGCACTCATCAACTGCTCCATATCTTCTGTCATTAATCTCGTATTCTGAAAATTTTTTGATTTTCCGGACTATTTTCCCGACTTATTAAATTGTTTTCAACTTCATTATTCATCATCCTGTTCTCCTGTGTTGGCGAGTTCGCCAAGTTAACAATTTCGTCATTCTCACTATTCATCATTTTTGCCTTATTTATCGATCGCGTAATCATTTACAAAACATACAAAACTCGTCACTATACGAAAATTACACACAATGACACTTTATCACCAACAATATCATTCACACGAGATGCTTCCCTCAAACACGATTAACGAACAATTGAAATCTTCATAATTGCACAAAATTGTCAAACCCGTATACACGACAACAAAAATTAAATTCTGCAAAAAATACCATTAGAAGAATGACAATTACCAAATCTACACATGCAATATAGACTACAATTACTAAACTACTAATTACTACAACAATACTACTGTCTGCTATTTATACAATCAGAAGAATTCCAAGGGACGATCCGAAGCAGCGGTCGCCACGTGCGTGGGGGCTTAATTATATTATATGAATGCAAATACTTTTTATTTTTTTATGTCGCTGTCTGTCCGATTACGAAGTCTCGTAAACGGTTGGGCCTGATTAGTATTGGCTAAAATGGCTCTGAGCACTATGGGACTTAACAGTTGTGGTCATCAGTCCCCTAGAACTTAGAACTACGTAAACCTAACTAACCTAAGGACATCACACACATCCATGCCCGAGGCAGGATTCGAACCTGCGACCGTAGCAGTCGCGCGGCTCCGGACTGAGCGCCTAGAACCGCTAGACCACCGCGGCCGGCTGATTAGTATTAGTACGCAATCTGACTGCATAGAATAACAACAAAGAATGAGAGAAAACTTCCGTTAACTCAATTAATTAATTAAGTCCCCAGCAACTATAAAACCTACGAAACAACAAAACACAAGTGTAGTTGTTCTGTGTCTGGAAGTGTGATTCAACGTACACATCTGGCACGGTTCTTCCTCAATAGGACCAGATATTTTAAACATCATTTATACTGAAGTAATTAGAAAAAACCAGAAATACTATAATTGCACATAGAAACCAGAAATACAGTCTAATACAAGAACACGAGCCAGATGATTTGTTGACTGAACCTGTAACCAATAGGCATTATTGTTCAAGACATTGAAATAATACAAAGAAAAGGAATTTTTTTACCTTCATATATATTGACGAAAAGCACATTACAGCATCCCTAATCCAACAATATCTGGTGTCTAGCCCATCAAAACAATATGACAACATCTGAACAAGCACTCTCCACCACGACTTCTCGACAAGAACTGCCAGTGGAGGCGGCTGAATAATACTCTTTGGCGCAATCTCTGGCGCTGTGGCTCAGTGTAGCCACCTTTCAATGTACAGATGAATAATGCAAGATGTCTGCTGGAGTGAGGGAGGGAGACTGTCCCTTTACAGGTGCCATCCTGTTCCACACCACACAGGCCACTGCATGTGATGTGATGAATTCTAAGTTGATAATGTGGCGCTGGTCCGTTCAGAGTCGTACCTAACAGGAGAAAGCGAAAGCGACTGGTCTGGGACCTGAAGTTGTTACTCATGTGGTACTATGTGTATGCGGCGAGCTATGACTGATGATAGCGCTCAGTTACATGTGATTAGTTAGCCTGGGCCGACGACTCTGGTTCATGAAGAGCAGTGTGGGCTAGAATTGCGAGTCATGATGTGGGATGAGGTAGTGATAGTAGCCGGGAGCCGGGAACCTGATGGGGAAACGAACATTCCTTTGTCTCAGGTGAGAGACGTCAGAGAAAAACCCAGTGCCCATCTTGGATTCTACACTTACCGCAAGTACCTACTTCTGTCAACTTGAAAATACACCATCTTTGGTTTTCTGCCAGTCTATTTTTATTACAATAGCCCTTTTTCCACAGGGATGTCATAGCGGTGAGAAGGGAGAGGGGACCACTAGCATAAGTGGGCCATTTTGGACTTCCTACTATTTTATATAGAGCTATTTGCCCTATTAGTAGAGGTCTCACAACAGTGCGTGATATCATAGGGGAAGGGTGAATCTGATGTCATCAGTGATGTAATAGAGGAAGGGGGTGGTGGCATGCTTTGTTCCAGAACTTTCCTAGCCTACCTACTTCTTCCAACAAGTCGAGAGGTGCTATTCAATGGCCAAAGCATTGTGTTCAGAGTTCAGGTTAACCTGGAGTATCTGCAGGAAGTTTTACTTTGCGGTGAATCAGTTTTATCTGCTATGAAGAAATGTGAGGATGAAAGAAGGAGGCTCAAGAAAATAAAAACGATTACAGATGTAGTTCGGCTAGCTGCCAGGATCAGTGAGCTCCTCGTACAGCGTTTATGACTCCAGCATATCGATAACAGAGAATGACTACTGTCTACATAGAATGTGCTTTCCTGTCATTAATAAATTTTCATTTGAGCATGCATATGTCATAATTTTGAATCTTATACAATACCGTAAGTATATCAGAACCTGAGACCGGAAAAATCTTTGCGACCTGAAGGAAAAGTTTGTTTTTGTAACATATAGTGATTGGTACATTATATGGCATGATTAAAATATTCCAACCAGTAGCAAACATTGAAACCATGCATGTAAATTTCCAGTGCCAGTTTCAAACTACTCAACTGTCCGTTAAGTTGGGACCATACATGGCCCTCATCTGCTGGTGAATTTCTTCTGCGTTATAAACCTAACCTGAATAAAAAATAACATTTCGAAGTTCATACTAGCTTGTTATGAGCTTTTTCCGTAATGATAATCTCTATGGGAGTCAGTTGGGATTTCACAGACAGAGATCTTGTGAGAATCAGGTGCCGGCTGCTGTGGCAGAGCGGTTATGGGCGCTTCAGTCCGGAATCGAGCTGCTGCTACGGTCGCAGGTTCGAATCCTGCCTCGGGGATGGATGTGTGTGATGTCCTTAGGTTAATTAGGTTTAAATAGTTCTAAGTCTAGGGGACTGATGACCTCAGATATTAAGTCCCATAGTGCTTAGAGCCATTTGAACCAGTTTGAGAATCAGGTAGCTATGTTTGTCCATAAGGTCAAGAGAGTTGTAAGTAACAGTGCCATGTTATCTGGCTTTGCGAAGGTGAGCTGTAAGATTCCATCCTGTTGCTTAGACAACAAAACCTTAGCGAGTACTGGCCAGCTTCGTGAATACATTAATAAATGTCCATCAGATGTAACGTGGAAACATATTTTCAATGGGACAAAACCGTCAGATGCGACAGCTGCTCATTGTAACAGGGTTTACTGCAGGGTAGGAGTGGGCGAGTGTTTCTCCGCCGGAGGTTGGCGCTGGAATGTGTGCAGAAGGCAGCCAATCAATTGATAGAACATTTTTATTGGTGAACCCAAACAGACTGGGTTCAGCACATCTGAAACAGACTGCAGGCAATGGGTGATGATCCTAAAACTTCAGCATTCAGGTACTAGCGTGTCGATGCAGGTATCTCCCATGGTTAGTAGCGGCGGCCTGGCTACCACAGTATCCTGTAGGATGGCGGCTGATGGCTGTGGGGTGGCGAGGCAACGTCCGAGTGCATGGGCTGGACACTTTGACCAGCCACTCTGTCACAACACAGACGACCCAGCTGTGACGTTGACAGACTGGTCATGGTCGTTTAAATCCTTTTTCCACCTACTGATAGTCGTGGAAGGCTCCCTACAACTTGGTCAATTCAAAACATCTGAGGCGGGGTCGGTGTCCTAGTGTAGCGTAATCGATAAATCAGTCACTAATGAGACGGAAATACGCGTGGCGTGCGTCACATGGTAGCGCCGATGCAGAAGCTACACTACTGGCCTTAACATTTGCTACACCACGAAGATGACGTGCTACAGACACGAAATTTAACCGACAGGAAGAAGATGCTGTGATATGCAAATGATTAGCTTTCCAGAGCATTCACACAAGGTTGGCACCGGTGACGACACCTACAACGTGCTGACCTGAGGAAAGTTTCCAACGGATTTCTCATACACAAACAGCAGTTGACTGGCGTTGCCTGGTGTAATGTTGTCGTGATGCCTCGTGTAAAGGGAGAAATGCGTACCATCACGTATGCGACCTTGATACAGGCCAGATTGTAGCCTATCGCGATTGCGGTTTATCGTATCGCGACATTGCTGCTCGCGCTGGTCGAGATCCAATGACTGTTAGCAAAATATGGAATCGGTGGGTTCAGGAGGGTAATACGCAACGCCGTGCTGGATCCCAGCGGCCTCGTATCACTAGCAGTCGAGATGACAGGCGTCTTATCCGCGTGGATGTAACGGATCGTGTAGCCACGTCTCGATCCCTGAGCCAACAGATTGGGACGTTTGCAAGACAACAACTATCTGCACGAACAGTGCCACAACGTTTGCAGCAACATGGACAATCAGCTCCAAGACCATGGCTGCGGTTACCCTTGACGCTGCATCACAGACAGGAGCGCCTGCGATGGTGTACTCAATGACGACCCTGGGTGCACGAATGGCAAAACGTAATTTTTTCGTATGAATCCAGGTTCTGTTTACAGCATCATGATGGTCGCATCCGTGTTTGGTGACATCGCGGAGAACGCACGTTGGAAGCGTGTGTTCGTCATCGCCATACTGGCGTATCACCTGGCGTGATGGTATGGGGTGCCATTGGTTACACGTCTCGGCCACCTCTTGTTCGCATTGACGGCACTTTGAACAGTGGACGTTACATTTCAGATGTGTGGCTCTACCCTTCATTCGATCCCTGCGAAACCGCATGTTGTAGGTCCTGTGCGGGCCTTTCTGGATACAGAAAATGTTCGACTGCTGCCCTGGTCACCACATTCTTCCGGTCTCTCACCAATTGAAAACGTCTGGTCAACGGTGGCCGAGCAACTGGCTCGTCACAATACGCCACTCACTACTCTTGATGAACTGTGGTATCGTGTTGAAGCTGCATGAGCAGCTGTACCTGTACACGCCATCCAAGCTCTGTTTGACTCAATGCCCAGGCGTATCAAGGCCGCTATTACGGCCAGAGGTGGTTGTTCTGGGTACTGATTTCTCAGGATCTATGCATCCAAATTGCTTGGAAATGTAATCGCATGTCAATTCTAGTATAATATATTTGTCCAATGAATACCCGTTCATTATCTGCATTTCTTCTTGGTGTAGCAATTTCAATGTTCAGTAGTGTATGTTCTCCACCGACAGATTGTTCAATGTTCTTCAGAAATATGTCCTGAATTTTTGTATAGGGATGTGTGGTCTGCTGAGACCCCTGACAGAGTAATAAGGGAACTGCTATCAAAATTAACATTTTTTCTAGCAAAATAATATTCACAATAGTGTAGAAAAACTGTAATATATAATCATCAGAACCTACAACACCAAACACTCATTTATGCAGCAAATCACACATGAAACAAGAGTACAGCAATGTGGTTGTCGTTGCTATGAGAACACTCGGCATAGTGATGTGCTGTGTCAAGTGACACCTTTGTTTTGCCTGTGGCCAGAGAGTTTTGGCGTCTTTTCATGGCAGTGCGCCTTCAGAAGGCAGGCTGTTCTCTCAGATATTTATGTGAGAGCTGCTGGGGTCGAGGTGCAAAGACGGAAGAGTCAATGTATTAGCTGAGTGGGCGGCGAAGGAGCACAGAGACTGCTGCAGAGCTGGTGTACCGAGAGCCTGGACTGGGAATCCAATAACGGTTGACGTGAGGTGTGTTACAGAGCCTGGACAGGAGGGCAGTTGGTGTCCTTCCCAAGTCAGTCATTCCTGAGCGTACTCGAACAAGGGTTCCCATATTACAAGAGGAGCATTAGCAGTGCCCTTTAGTGACTGACAGTGGAATATTGCTCGGATGAGTTGATTCAAACGGTGTTTAGTGCACAATAAAGGGCACAAGTGGTGTGAACTGAGTGTAACAATTTACCAGCCATATTCCACACAGATCGACTGTGTTCTAATTGTGGTGTCGAGGTCACTGTGCTTTCATGCTGGATGTAATTTTGTTTCCTTAAATGATAACTGTGTTCATCTCGTCTGTTATTATTACACTGAGAGAGTAACCAGAGTTGTACGAGTATATGCTATTGTACGGAAAATGATTTGCTAGTTTTGTGTAAGTAGTGTTTAAGCTGGTGGGCAATAGTGTTGCTAGTAGTAAGTAGCTGGTGAAGGGAGTGGTTAGTAGAGTTAGTACTTAGTTTAAATGTAAATATATAAAAGCCGAGTTGAAGTTGAAAGCTGCCTTCTTGCTTTAGTATTTATATTAAGTGGTTTTGTTTGCCAGCTATTTTCATTTTATTGTTATTGTATATTGTTTGTCAAGAGGCCGAATATTGTGAGTTGTTTGTATTCTTGCTGTTGTTCCCTATTTAAGTGTTACTCAGGTGGTGTTAATATCGAATGGTTTTATTACTTTGCTGAAGAAATCTTAATTCACTTATTATGCTGTTCCATGCCCATATTTCAGGGCCTGTAACTGGACTACATACACTCCTGGAAATTGAAATAAGAACACCGTGAATTCATTGTCCCAGGAAGGGGAAACTTTATTGACACATTCCTGGGGTCAGATACATCACATGATCACACTGACAGAACCACAGGCACATAGACACAGGCAACAGAGCATGCACAATGTCGGCACTAGTACAGTGTATATCCACCTTTCGCAGCAATGCAGATTGCTATTCTCCCATGGAGACGATCGTAGAGATGCTGGATGTAGTCCTGTGGAACGGCTTGCCATGCCATTTCCACCTGGCGCCTCAGTTGGACCAGCGTTCGTGCTGGACGTGCAGACCGCGTGAGACGACGCTTCATCCAGTCCCAAACATGCTCAATGGGGGACAGATCCGGAGATCTTGCTGGCCAGGGTAGTTGACTTACACCTTCTAGAGCACGTTGGGTAGCACGGGATACATGCGGACGTGCATTGTCCTGTTGGAACAGCAAGTTCCCTTGCCGGTCTAGGAATGGTAGAACAATGGGTTCGATGACGGTTTGGATGTACCGTGCACTATTCAGTGTCCCCTCGACGATCACCAGTGGTGTACTGCCAGTGTAGGAGATCGCTCCCCACACCATGATGCCGGGTGTTGGCCCAGTGTGCCTCGGTCGTATGCAGTCCTGATTGTGGCGCTCACCTGCACGGCGCCAGACACGCATACGACCATCATTGGCACCAAGGCAGAAGCGACTCTCATCGCTGAAGACGACACGTCTCCATTCGTCCCTCCATTCACGCCTGTCGCGACACCACTGGAGGCGGGCTGCACGATGTTGGGGCGTGAGCGGAAGACGGCCTAACGGTGTGCGGGACCGTAGCCCAGCTTCATGGAGACGGTTGCTAATGGTCCTCGCCGATACCCCAGGAGCAACAGTGTCCCTAATTTGCTGGGAAGTGGTGGTGCGGTCCCCTACGGCACTGCGTAGGATCCTACGGTCTTGGCGTGCATCCGTGCGTCGCTGCGGTCCGGTCCCAGGTGGACGGGCACGTGCACCTTCCGCCGACCACTGGCGACAACATCGATGTACTGTGGAGACCTCACGCCCCACGTGTTGAGCAATTCGGCGGTACGTCCACCCGGCCTCCCGCATGCCCACTATACGCCCTCGCTCAAAGTCCGTCAACTGCACATACGGTTCACGTCCACGCTGTCGCGGCATGCTACCAGTGTTAAAGACTGCGATGGAGCTCCGTATGCCACGGCAAACTGGCTGACACTGACGGCGGCGGTGCACAAATGCTGCGCAGCTAGCGCCATTCGACGGCCAACACCGCGGTTCCTGGTGTGTCCGCTGTGCCGTGCGTGTGATCATTGCTTGTACAGCCCTCTCGCAGTGTCCGGAGCAAGTATGGTGAGTCTGACACACCGGTGTCAATGTGTTCTTTTTTCCATTTCCAGGAGTGTATTTAAATCGAGTTTGTCAAATTGCTTTTTTGTTGCTTGTCAAGGGCTTTTTTGGGGATAATGAATATTATTAGTCAAATTAACTCCACACATGTGCATTTGCCAGCCCGAACACCAATCTGCCAAAATCCTACACTACGGTTTGTAGGAGAGCATGGGTGGTCACTGTGTAGTGTGGTGCCAGAGGCTCATAGTATTAAACTGTGAACTAGAGGTAGTGACTTCTTGTCGATAGTTGATGGATAAACTAGGTTTGTGTTGAAAGATTTATAGGTGAGAAAGGCAAGCATAGTAATTATAATTAGCGATTTGTTACCGGCACGTTCTATGTACGGTAGCCAGATGAATTTATACTTAGTAGTTAGAGACTAATTTGAACCCACTGATAAGACACGGATATCAGAACAGTTGGGAAGCATGTGGAAAATGCAGTTTGGCAGGGTACTCCACTCATTCGCAGGTGTTTTGAATATCAAGGAATTTTCAGTAGATTCAACACCTGCTACAGACAATTGTTTGTTTAATATGGTATTATTGATGGAACAGAAGCAGGTTTTGCATTAAGAGATGTGTAATTCTTGCGGAGAATTTATCTTCTTGCTAGAGGTAGCTTCGAATGTGGCATGGTGACGACCATAAAGGAAGGGGATAGTTGAAAGGGATACCGTAGAAACTTTCCACTAACGTTTATATAAAAGGGGACCTCTACAAGGCCAGTTTGGGAATTGACTGATCTATATTATGGACGAGAGAAATGAATAAATGAGGCATCCAGAGAGTATGCTAGCTGGGTTCATACAACCACGTACACAATTTATCTTCACGACACTGAGAGCAAGGTGGTAACTAATATGATGGGATGATATCATGGAAAGCTTTAGCCCAGCTGTTTTCGATCAGCCCCCATACACCTTCAACGATTCAGAAGATCTAGCATATCATACTGAAGCGTCTAGTTTGTACTTATGTGGGCCAAGTCAGGGATTGTGAACAGGGTGTGAGAAGGAGATTCAAAACTTAACGACTGCTTTCGATGTGGTTTGGTAGGACATATCCAAAGAGATTACCCACAGCATAAGAAGGCGTTGGGTACTAGCTGTTGACCACATCCTAAGAGTGCAGCGAAAGGTGTCGATTCGAGAGCTGTACTTGGAGAACATAAAGCATGGTTTGTGCACCAGTGACATAGGATACCATTTGTTTCCTCTGAAATTAATAATGAACCAATATGTAGTGTGCCTGACACTGGTAGATTAGTGACAGTAGTGAGAAGTGGTGTCAAACCCACCAGGGAGTGTGTGCTAGCCAAAGTTGGATACTGATATCTTGTATGTGGCAGCCAATTCTAGTGCAGTGTGGATGTTGCGGTAGGTTTTTGCGTAGTTCAGAATCTGGAAGTTCACTTATAAATTCAAGCTAAGAGTAGAGAAGGGGCTATTCACATAACTGATTCTGTGGTCTGATGTAACTCGTAGGATGGGACAGTCCAAATTGTGCTCAAGATCACTTCACCTTACAGTTTTAAAACAATCTAACATTCTCATTTAGCCTTCAGTTTTAATCTCCTGTAATGGCATTAAACAGTGGGAAGGAGGAAGTGATGTAGTGCAATTACGTCACCTATTCCTGAGTCAGACAGAACAATTGCAGCAACTGTGCAATTAATTTTATGTGCTAACTGATAAATTAGATCTCACTAATGTAATTAAATAGTGGCGTGAATTAATTGATACTTTGTTAGTGAGATGGCTACCATGTTACTTACTGTGAAAGTGCGCGAAAGAATTAAAAGGTTTATTACAAGAGATGTTGCAGCAAGGAATTATTCACCCTTAAAGTTGCCATATTCTGCACCCATTTTTCTGGTGTCAAATCCATCTGGCAAATCTCAGCTGGTAGCAGATTACTGTAAACCTAAGTAGGTGTTGCTACCACACTAACATAAGAGATTTGGCTCGTTGAACAGCTCACGTGTTTTTCACTACCTTAGATCTGAACCACGTGTTATAAAATCTCTTTGCATGAGGAATCGAAGCACGTCGCGGTGTGTTCCACTGATGGGAATTTGTTTGAGCTTAATAGGATGCCATTTGGGCTCACAACTTGTGTAGCAGTGTTAGGCAAGCTCTCGGGTATGTAGATTTTAGGATATCAGGTACCGTTTTGTGTGCTTTTTAGTAAACATTGGTGGGAACGTATGAAACAATGGACCACTTAAGGAAAGAGTTCACGCACATTAGGAAGGCAACACTGGCAGTCCGACCGGTAAAGGCAAGGGTTGGCTTCCCCGACATGTCATTTCTAGGGCATAGTGTGTCGTCAGTGGAGCTAGACATTGATCTAGAATGTCCCCTGCCGAGAAATGTCAAGGAAATAGCAAGATCTCTGAGAATGGTTAATTTAAAAAAAAATTGTACCGAATTTCGTTCAAATGTTTATGCCTGTAAATAAGTTATGAAAATTGGGTTGCAAGTTCGAGTGGGGTGAGTGAAACAAAGTGGGTTTTGAGGAATTAACTTAGGTCTGGTGGGTGCTCCTTTTTTAGCTATATCAGACTGATAAGAGTTCACCAAGCAAATTACTGTCTCGGTGGCCGATGTACCAGCCGTACTGCTTTAAGAGTATTCCGAGGGTAGAAGACTAGTATTGTATGTCTCCAGAGGACGAACGCTATTGGAAAAGAAGTACCGTGTTTACAAGGTCGAGGCTTTGGCAGCTATGATCGCCCTGGACAAATTTAGGTTCTATCTAGAGCGTAAACCCTTCCAGTTACGCTTTGAGTTGGGTGTAGGCGCCGCTGAGGCACACAAGACGCATCACTAGGTGGACTACTGAACTTCGGATTTTAAATATGAGATAAGACACGTAAGGAGGTACATAAAATATTAATGTGGACAGGCGGAGTTGCATGTTTAAACAAGATTAAGAAGAAAATGAAGTGAGTGGACCAGATCAGGATAATAAGCCACAGGGTGCGAATCACATTTTGTGTGATTTCATAGCATTGCTGAAGGATATCACCCAGTATCAGGAAAAGGATGTGTTCTTAAGGGAAAATAAACAGAGAATAGATGAGGGGAAGTGATTAGGCCACATTCAGTCAGGAATGGTATAATGTAATGTAATACTGCGGGTTGCTAAAATGTAGACTTTCATGGCCGAAAATGTCATGTCCATTATAATTATCCGGGCTGTTATGCCGTGGTCGGTTGATGAATTCTGTGTCAATTCCCAGGAGATCAGAGAAAGGTGTTGTAGGGCCTTGACACAGAATTCATCAAACGACCACGGCATAACAGCCCGGCATAATGGACAATACTGGGGGTTGTAATCATCATCACAGGATAGTGGTGCCCACAGAAGTTACACCCAGTCTATTCACCAGTTCTCAGCAGTCACCTGGGGACATACGGGAATTTGTGAAAGGCGTACCAGGATCCACAAGGGGTGCGTATTAAAGGGTATGGAAGGGCATATTATGACAATAGTGTGAGCATGCAAAAAATGTTCCACTAGTCAACCCTAGAAGATACTAAGCACTGCTTCTAAAGCAGTAGAAACTCCGATGGAGCAATTCTATTCCGATTGTATGGGTCCGTTTCTCAGGTCAAGGGCAGAAGACTCGTGGATACTGGCTGAAGAGAGTTTCCGGTACCTTTTGTCGTTGCAGAGTGTTGGTTTCTGATAATGCCGCAACATTTACCTCCGGAGTTTTCAAGGAGTCTGTTATTGGATTGAGAATCAAGTACTCTATAGCATGGCTTATTAACTGCTCTTTTCGTTTGTGGAAAGAGTGAACTGGAGGGCTATCTTGATTGCTTATTATTATTCTGACCACACACATTGGAATAAAACTCTGCTTAATTTTTACCTTTAACAGAACCAGGCACGAGACGCAGAAGGACCACTGGCGGGATTAATGTCTCCATTTAGAATTAACTCCCCATTGTCTATGTTGTGGTCGATTGAGGATTTCTCGCTCTGTAAGGTATCACCTAAGGAGATCAGAGAAAGGTGGTGTAGGGCCTGAAGAAATACGAGGGAGTTCAATAAGTAATGCAACACATTTTTTTTCTCGGCCAATTTTGGTTGAAAAAACCGTAAATTTCTTGTGGAATATTTTCAAACATTCCCGCTTCGTCTCGTATAGTTTCATTGACTTCCGACAGGTGGCAGCGCTGTACGGAGCTGTTAAAATGGCGTCTGTTACGGATGTGCGTTGCAAACAACGGGCAGTGATCGAGTTTCTTTTGGCGGAAAACCAGGGCATCTCAGATATTCATAGGCGCTTGCAGAATGTCTACTGTGATCTGGCAGTGGACAAAAGCACGGTGAATCGTTGGGCAAAGCGTGTGCCATCATCGCCGCAAGGTCAAGCAACACTGTCTGATCTCCCGCGTGCGGGCCGGCCGTGCACAGCTGTGACTCCTGCAATGGCGGAGCGTGCGAACACACTCGTTCGAGATGATCGACGGATCACCATCAAACAACTCAGTTCTCAACTTGACATCTCTGTTGGAAGTTCTGTCACAATTGTTCACCAGTTGGGATATTCAAAGGTTTGTTCCCGCTGGGTCCCTCGTTGTCTAACCGAACACCATAAAGAGCAAAGGAGAACCATCTGTACGGAATTGCTTGCTCGTCATGTGGCTGAGGGTGACAATTTCTTGTCAAAGATTGTTACAGGCGATGAAACATGGGTTCATCACTTCGAACCTGAAACAAAACGGCAATCAATGGAGTGGCGCCACACCCACTCCCCCACCAAGAAAAAGTTTAAAGCCATACCCTCAGCCGGTAAAGTCATGGTTACAGTCTTCTGGGACGCTGAAGGGATTATTCTGTTCGATGTCCTTCCCCATGGTCAAACGATCAACTCTGAAGTGTATTGTGCTACTCTTCAGAAAGTGAAGAAACGACTTCAGCGTGTTCGTAGGCACAAAAATCTGAACGAACTTCTCCTTCTTCATGACAACGCAAGACCTCACACAAGTCTTCGCACCCGAGAGGAGCTCACAAAACTTCAGTGGACTGTTCTTCCTCATGCACCCTACAGCCCCGATCTCGCACCGTCGGATTTCCATATGTTTGGCCCAATGAAGGACGCAATCGGTGGGAGGCACTACGCGGATGATGAAGAAGTTATTGATGCAGTACGACGTTGGCTCCGACATCGACCAGTGGAATGGTACCGTGCAGGCATACAGGCCCTCATTTGAAGGTGGCGTAAGGCCATAGCATTGAATGGAGATTACGTTGAAAAATAGTGTTGTGTAGCTAAAAGATTGGGGAATAACCTGGTGTATTTCAATGCTGAATAAAACAACCCCTGTTTCAGAAAAAAATGTGTTGCATTACTTATTGAACTACCCTCGTATATTGGGGGCCATGAACAAGGGGCTAAGTATTACAATCGCCCTAATCCAGGGCTTAACAACTGGCCGGTTTTGAGCGCGAGTACTCGCGTCTGCTCAGGCATGTGCTCGCGAGCAGGTGCAAGGTCGCGGAGTAGGGTGGGAGGGGAGGGAGGGGAAATGCGCGCGCACGTTTGAATAGGACCGCAGCGTGCCTATTGAATTCGCGCCGGCTGTGTAACGTTTAAAGTACTACGATCAGATCTAACAGTCACTTCGCTGGTTAAGAATCATGTCAAGTCGCCGTTGTGTAACCCCAACCATGCTTTCGCAGCTCAACCCCCATTGGGAGGAATAGTATCTGTTTACAGAAAAAGATGGTGTTGCAAAATGTTTAGTATGTCACAAAACACTGAATTCTTTTAGGAAATTTAATTTGCAGCGACATTATATGTCGTACCACGCGAAAGACTACGGAAGTGGAAAATGTGATGGACCAGATCGTGCACAGGAAGAAGATCTGGACGACGAAGAAAAATCAACTGAGGCAGCTCTCAGAGTGAGTTACAAAATTGCTTTGCTTTTAGCAAAATCCCTGCTCCCCTTCACTGATAGCGATTTAACAAAAGAATGTTTGGTAGTTGCAGCGGAACATTTGTGTCCATCTCAAGTTGAACAGTTTCGGATTGTGCCATTATCTAACATGACCATTATGCGTCGCATACAGGACATGGAAGATGACGTCCAGAGCCAGATTGCAAATATCTTTAAAGATTTTATGGAGTATTCTCTAGCTCTGGACGAAAGTGTTGATATCTCTGGAACAGCGCAGCTTGGCATATTTATTGCAGGTGTTAATGGAGATCTTCACGTGAGGCAGGAGCTCCTCGATGTAGTAGCCATGAAGAACACTACAACCGGAGGTGATATTTTAAGTAGCGTTGAAGAAAGTCTTGCAAATATAGGATTGTCGTGGAATTCTTTTGTTTCAGTGTCTACAGACGGTGCACCAGCGATGACAGGGAAAAAATCAGGTTTCGTTGCGCTGTTGAAGGATAAAATGCAAAAACTGACCGTGCCGAATGAAATAAGAGGCGTTCACCGTGTGATCCACCAGGAAAACTTATGTGCAAAGAGTATCACTCTAAAAAATGTGATGAGTGTTGTTGTTCGTACAACCAATTATATAAGGAAGCATGGGCTACAACACAGGCAATTTAAAAGCTTTCTTGAGGATGTAGAAAGCCAGTATGGTGGCCTGCCTTATTACAGCGAGGTCCGCTGGCTTAGTCGTGGCGAATTATTAAATCGATTTTTTTGCCTATTAGATGAGATAATTATGTTCATGGAAATAACTAACATGTGTGTTCGTGAATTGAAAGAGCCTTCATGGAAATGTGATCTCGCGTTCTTAGCAGATTTAACTAGCCATCTTAATGCTTTGAGCATTTCACTACAAGGTAAAGATCTGCTGATTACTCATTTCATAGATCGAATACGAGCTTTTAAAATGAAATTGACACTTCGGGTGAGTCAGCTGGAAACAGAAAATCTAGCTCATTTTCCTAAATTATCATCCATGCAAGATGTTCACAAAGACTGTGAACGCTATTCACATAGTTCAGTTGCCCTTAAGGAAGAATTTGATCAACGCTTTCAAGATCTGACAGCACTAGACAGTGATTTTGATCTTTTCTCCTATCCATATTCAGTGAATATTGAAGAGATTCGTCCTGAGCTGCAACTAGAAATTATTGGCCTGCACTGTGACAGAGAATACAGAGACAAATTTCAGAACAAGAAAAATATTTTGGAATTCTACAGACACTTCCCTCAGGATAGATTTCCTCGTTTGCACAAACTGGCGCCTACAGTAATATCAATGTTCGGTTCCACGTACGTTTGGAACAACTGTTCTCTGCAATGAAATGTAACAAGACGCGCCTGAGAAACGCATTGTCTGATCGAAATTTAAACTGCACGCTGCGCCTACAATGCACAAGAACAATTACTCCGAACATAGACGCAATTGTAAAGGGCAAAAAGTACAAGATAACCGAGAATCCCACACTTCAGTGACACCTTTTATTGTGTAGCAGTTCACAAATTAATACGAATGTAGAGGCATACACTAAGCTAATAAAATTATGTGGCACGTGTACATTCTCCTTTATTTGTTTCATTTGTCGCAGTAATAATTCGTGAGTGATATCCCTGCAGGTGGCCGCGGATTTACATTGACTGGCGGCAGCTATGGTGTGCCCCACGTGACTCTCCCCACTCTCCGCTCTGGTCCGGTAGTGGGGGTAGCGTGCTCGCGCTGCTCCGTGCTCGCGCCTTGCTGCTCACAGCTTGCTCCACGAGCACTTATGTTGTGAAGCCCTGCCCTAATCGATTTACAGTGTGAGGAACAGGTGCATGTGAGGAAGGTACAGCTGATGAGAAAGCTCCTTTCGAAATTATTCAGTTTGTGACTCCAGTTTGTTTTAATTAAGGACATTTCTATGGGTGGTAATGTAGGGCTCAGATCTCACAACTTAAATCGACATATAATCAATAATTGACGTTGTAATTTGTGCAGCCTTGTGATATTACTGCAACTTGTTTATGCCAGAGGGTGGCATGCTTGTACAGGTACCGACACAAGAACCACATGGGCAAAACTATGAGCATGGAGAAATCAGCGTGGTCAGCCAGTGCACAACAAGTGAACACGAAGCCTACTGAGGATTTGTTGTGCCGAGGAGCTGGGTTAGGGACTCCCCTTATGGTCGACGTGGGCCGTGGCCGCAGGGTGTGGACACAGACAGGACAGGAGGGCGGTTAAAGTCTCCTGGGTGGGCGACAGAATGACGATTCCTTGGTATACGTGGATAAGGGCTCCTGTATTACGAGGGGAGCACTAATGGCGTGCTTTAGTGGCTGTCTGTGGTATGTTGATTCAATGCTGTTCGTATGCTATTTAGTGCACGGTGAAAGGCACAAGCGATGGGCACTGAGTGTAACGACTTCTCAGACGTTTGACACACAGAAGGACAGTGTGCCCAATGTGTTGTTGAAGTTACTAAATTTGCTTACAGACTGGGCGAACGTTTCTCTCGAAGGTAAAGCTATGTTAATCTCGTCTGTCATTATTATTACTGTAGCTATTGTACCGAGAGTACTATTGTAATTTTGTGCAGATAGTATTTTAGTTGGTTGGTAGTAGTGTCGCTAGTACTAAGGAGCTGGTGAAGGTAACTGTTGGTAAATCCAGTATTTAGTTGAAATGTAAAAGTATGAAACTCTAATTAAATCTGAGAGCTGATTTTCTGATTTATGTTTGTATTGAGGGGTTCTGTTGGCAAGCTATTTTCATTTTGCAACTATTACATATTGTGAAGTGTTTGTGTTCTTTTTCTTACCCCTCAGATTTAATATTACTGGGTGCTGTCATTTTCAGTTTTTATTTTTGTACTGAGAAAAGTCTTAATTCATTTATTGCGTTTTTCTAATTCCCATATTTCAGGAACTATAACTGGGTCTGTCTGCCAAACTGGTATTTTGTTAATTGTTGTGGATGATGTTTTTGGTTTAATAAAAATTATTTGCCACTGTAAGCGCATGTCTGCGCAACCCCCAATCCGAATCCCACTGACCCTTCCCCTCAAAACCTACGCTGCACTGGCACTGTGTCGCTCTTCCATTGCATTCAATAAATACATACACGAGGTGCTTATTGGTCAACTCCTAATCAGTAACCCTAAACACAGCGTTAAATGCGTAACTAACATTGACGGTAAAACAAAACCGAGACGGGAACGTGTTGTACTGAACGCAGGTACAGGGCGAGGAATAAAGTGGGAGTCAATGTTGTCAACAGTAAACACCGCGAGTGAACTGATTTGGTGCCTTTCGTAGTTACTCTTTCATATTACAAAAATTTGAAGTTTAAGTGCTGCACCACATTAAAGATCCTCCAAAAATTCCTCAGTCTTAGCGTGCATTGCTGTCCTAAACGTCACAAAATGTGATGTTGGCGTCTCACATCATTAGATCTTCGTATTATTCAATATTTGATTGCGATAGGGAAAGGCCATGCAGTCTGCAAACTTTTTAGAGAGCAGACCTTAGAACTACAGTTTCGATCAGTGAATGTCTCATCCTTCGTATCTCTGCATCACCAGTAACGTCACCTAAGTAGGCCTAAGATCCAAAGTAATAAAAATCTATGTTTGTCAGTCAGTAAGGTCCGTTACATGATATACAGAGGGGTCCAAAAAAATGTATCCACTGTTTAAAAGTCCTAACTTGCAAACTAATTGACGGAGTTGTCTCATTTTTGGTGAATGTGTAGCTTAAAGTCCAAAAGATATCACTGTAGGCGTCAGTAAGGTCCGTTACATGATATACAGAGGGTTCCAAAAAAATGTATCCACTGTTTAAAAGTCCTAACTTGCAAACTAATTGACGGAGTTGTCTCATTTTTGGTGAATGTGTAGCTTGAAGTCCAAAAGATATCACTGTAGGCGTTCGAAATGGTCACCATTAACGTCCACGCAGAAACGATGCCGCCGAACTGCAGCACCAACTACTGACTGCAACATGTTCAGTTGGATATTTGCCCATGAGTGTACGATGGATTCTCGAAGTTCATCCAATGTGCGTGGCTTTTGTCGATAAACGACGTCCTTTAATGTTCCCCAAAGGTAAAAGTCCTGAGGAGTTAGGTCTGGGGAACGTGGTGGATACTCCAAAGCACCTCTACGGCCTATCCATCTTCCTCTACGGCCTATCAAGATACGCCCTAACACAATTTTGATAGTGGGCTGGGGCACCATCTTGTTGAAAGTAAACTCTTCCGTCTCCATACAAGTCTCGGATGGCAGGTAAAATGGATGTCTGAAGCTTCTGAAGGTACCTCACCGGTAACTGTGCCGTCAAAGAAGAATGGCCCAATCAAGCCCCAGCAAGACAACCCACATCACACATTTAGTCCTGGCAAATTCACAGCTTTGTCTACATGGACGTTCAGGTTTTCGGCGGCCCAGTAGATGCAATTGTGGTGATTTACTGTACCATTGAGTTTGAACTGTGCCTCATCAGACCACACAGTCATCTGTGAAAACTCTTCATCGTTGCGCACCATGTTAGTAAACCACTCGCAGTACTCCATTCTACCATCTGGGTCGTTCATTGCGGGGAGCAATTGTGGGATGTAGCACTTCCACTTTGCTGTCTTCAAAATTCGCCGAACACTTGCGCGACTCACTTCAGTTTCACGGGCACACTGTTTCACAGACTTCTGTGGTGAGCGAGTGAATTGCTGTAACACACGACGGGAATTAGATGGACTTGTTACTGTTACAGGTCGTCCAGATCGTTGTTTGTGTACATCTTTAACACAGCTTTTGGCTTCATATTTGTCTCGAATGCGACGAATCGTTAAACGTGTCGGTGGCTCTGTTTGATACTCATTTCGCCATTGCCGTTGAACTTCATTAATGTTTTCGTACTTAAAATACCACTTCAAAACTGACTTCTTTTAATCGAATGTAAGCCTTGCGCCAGCCATGTTTACTCGAGTAACTAGGTGCAGCTAAGAACAAAACACTGACTAGAATCTAAGCCTTGCGCCAGCCATGTTTAGTCGAGTAACTAGGTGCAACTAAGAACAAAACACTATCTGGCGACTGTCATCTGACAAAACAAAACAACGCAGTACAACGCTTGTGTGGCGATTGCCGGAACTACAAACTATTGCACTATCAAAGATGAAACAACTCCGTCAGTTAGTTTGCCAGTTAAGGACTTTTAAACAGTGGATACATTTTTTTGGACCCGCCGAGGCTGCCGGCCGGTCTGTTTATCGTGAAACAACGCCTTATCGTACTTTCCTTCCTACGAGGGTGCAACAGAACCAAAAACATACGAGATTCTCTCCCAAGCTGCCAACCTAAACAGCTTAGGCACAGGCTACCCAAAAGAGCAACTTTTACAAAGTGTAACGTGTGGCAAGGTGACATGTCCGATTCTGCGTCCGTATCCTTTTCAGCGGTCATTATTCCTTAGGATTTGACCCCTTCTGCAACCGATTAGGATTTGCTCGGTGTTGCAAGCGAACGCGTTGAAGACATAACCATCTTTGGATCCGCGCACTATTTTTCCACCTCATTTTAAACTTCTTAGTGTCATTTTTGCAGCCTGACGGGTACAGCAGTGGATAGCCAACAAGAAACCGTACAAGAGGGCTGCTCTCAGTTTTTGTTTTCTGGTCACACAGCCGCGTTTGCACCTGGGGCACTCACATGATGCCTGATAATGGCTGTTGGCTGAAACATATTATGTGCTTAGGAGTGAATTAAAGATAAGTGTAATGATGAGCCCTTCTTATGATTGCTAATGCATCAGCCGACTAGTCCAACTTCATAATAGCTGATTATTCAAATTAAACCTTTGCTTCACGTGACAGTGTACACAGATAACAACAGGATGAGTAGAAAAACAAATAAGATAGTATGTAAAAGATAAAGAAGATACTGCCTCAATCGTGTTCTAGATAAAGCCGCTTACATCAAGAAACTACAAAATATTGTGCAACGTACTGTGTGTAACCCCAATGTCTCATACATTACAGTCATCGTCTTTGTAAAATCTAGTAAGCTAAACTTGACTCTGATCGCTTTTCCGAGACTGGGCCAAGTGAACAAAGTCTTGCGAAGAAAAGTGCATGAATTCACTGTTCTACTGGCCTCAAGGGATAAACTTAAAAAGGAAAATGAACATCTGGATAAAGCGAGAAGTATGGTAAATAAAAATTCGATGGAGGTTAGTGAAGTGAAACGGAAGACACTAAACGTTTCTGTTCGTGAAAGTGAATGATCACGTCATCAACTAAAGATAAAAAGGAGTGAAAAGTCGAAAGAAATACAAAGGGAGTTAGTATAAGGTACTTTGTAACACAGCCATTCTCTTGGGAGATATCATTGCACAATGTCGGATGTTTAAAGATAATGTTGATAAAGGTAGAGAAAATGTATCGGTATGGAGGAATCGAAGAACAATTAAAATTACGTAAAACTGGTTTCTTGGGAAAGCGGGTTTGATATTGTTTTTTGGATCTACAATGGTAAGATTGGTAGAATACAGATCTCTGTAGCCATTGGTGATCAGTTAGCTGTCTTCTTCATTTTAATATAACTGCTGAATCATCGCACGTCACCAATCTGCCTTATACTGTGTGTTTAAACAAAGGCGTCCGATTGTCATATGGAGATAGTGTGGGTCAAAATTGGAAAGAAGTATAAGCGGAGAATATATCCGGAAACAATGCTTGCTGAGATATAAGACACTCTACTTGTGTCCAGAGCGCCCCGTGCTCATGACGCGCCGTTCTGTCTTCTTATACGATTTGAAGGTCAGTCAGTGTCCGGATATCTACTTCGCAAAGGAGTGCGAAGCAATTCTCAAAAAGCACGTAAAATTTGCGTTTGGAGTTTACAAGATATCCGACCGCTATTTCAAATTCCATATTTACTGAAATAGTTGCTAATAGCTGAATGAGTTCGCGAGTCTCTTATAACGTAAAACCGTCAGCACGACCACACCATAAATGATAACAAATATAAATGTTAATTAATGAATACTGAGTCGCAATTTTTCATAAAAATAACATCTGTTGATTTTTAGTTAGCTACTAATCATGAAATGGTAGGGAGCTTGGATGAGGGAGTGGTACGATGCTGAGTCAAAATTAAAAAAGGAGTTTAATAATATATAATTGCCGCAACAGCATTTTAAAAATGACGAAAAACAAGTCACTAGAACCATTGTAACAGCCACTATAAAATCTTTAATAATTACGACAATGAAAATGACTCCATTTACAATTATCTTTAAAGTTTGTAGACGAGATCTTCATGCAAGGGAATCAATGTTAGCGAGCTCACAGGTTTCCAAACAATAACTCACAGAGGAGCTGAAAACAAATGGTACGATAATATAAGGCAACAAGCTTGAGCTTGCTCAGACATAACTCCGTCCCTTCAAATTTAAAACCGCACAGAGTAACATTAAAACCAGAGAGCCGCAAATTGCATCCCAGAAGATCTTCTAAGGCAGTTACAATGTTCACTAAACAATTCAAGTTTGCATAACTCTCCGCAGCAATCTTGAATTAAAGGAACTACTGTAGCATTTAAAGGAAAACGAATGTTGCAAAATGGTTGGCGGTTTTAACTCTTGAGGTGTACAACAAAAGCACTTTAATTAAAAAAATAAATTTCTTGTGAATGGATGAGTACAGAAATGACATTTCAACAGAACGATCAGTATTAAAATACAAAATTCTGTTTTTCCTTTACAAATAGGGTCATAATTTTTACGAAGAGGCTGATCCACATACAAATCTATGGCAAATTTAACCCTGAACGGAGAAAGGTAAGCAGAGAGAACCCAAAGTGAATTCCGTCCAAGGAACATGGCATTTCACGAATGGCAACAGCCGTTTTCGTCTTTTAGCTACACAGAGGTGCTCACCGTTACCTCGGTACGCCTTTGTTTGGCTGTAAGTTAATTCCAAGAGCACAGCATCCACAATAAAGGCAGTAAAAATAAAAATATATAAACTTGCCGACTCGGAAGAGACAAACGCGGATCATGTAGGCACAGGAAAGCAATGATTCTTCAGCTGTCGTATTCATGCAGTTTCCTTTGTAAGCCCATCCTTAGCTGCATGTAAATACTGGTACCACAACATCTACGGGCAAGGAAGCCAAAATGAGAAACGGGCCGTCTTCGAAGACGTGAACTCGCGATTATAGAAGCTGAAGGAGGCAATAATCCTCCAACTGTTGTATGCACTCTGTTTCCGCAGCCACCGATAACACGACGATTTGGACCGTATTCGATGAGCTACCACAGTTTGTAAACAGAATGCCCGACTGACAGAGCAGGAAGGAGTGCCCATGTTGTTAAGTGAGATCGGCGAGCGATTCCTTACCCTCTCGTGAGACGCTGAACAAACTGTCGGTTGGAAACGCCCAGCAAAGAAGTTCCATGACCGGGAAGAATCGATTGCGCAATATATATGTAAATTAGTGAGATGAGAAAAATGAAGTAATCAACTTACTTCGGTAACACTTAACAGTCTCTGAAAATAAGGAAGTGTTTTATTTGCCTCGTGGTACCCGTGGTCTAGGGGTAGCGTCTTTGATTCATAATCAAAACGACTTCGGTCCCGGGTTCGATCCCCGCCACTGCCTAATTTATGATAAATAATCAGTATTGGTGGCCGAAGACTTCCGGCATAAGAAGTCAGTCTCATTCTGCCAACGGCCTTGTCAAAGAGGGCCGACGAGCGGATAGTGGTTCAGGGCACTCTCTTGTCCTAGGGGTGGGAAATTGCCCCTAAAGGCGGAAGAATCAGCAATGATCAACGACATGAGGATGCAGAAGGCAATGGAAACCACTGCATTAAAGACACGTAACGTGTATCCACAGGACATGTGGCCTGTAATCGAAGAAGTCTCATGATGATCTCTCCATTGGTAAAATATTCCGGAATAGTCCCCCATTCGGATCTCCGGGAGGGGACTGCCAAGGGGGAGGTTACCATGAGAAAAAGGTTCAATAATCAAAGGAAGGATAACGTTCTACGAGTCGGGGCGTGGAATGTCAGAAGCTTGAACGTGATAGGGAAACTAGAAAATCTGAAAAGGGAAATGCAAAGGCTCAATCTAGATATAGTAGGGGTCAGTGAAGTGAAGTGGAAGGAAGACAAGGATTTCTGGTCAGATGAGTATCGGGTAATATCAACAGCAGCAGAAAATGGTATAACAGGTGTAGGGCTCGTTATGAATAGGAAGGTAGGGCAGAGGGTGTGTTACTGTGAACAGTTCAGTGACCGGGTTGTTCTAATCAGAATCGACAGCAGACCAACACCGACAACGATAGTTAAGGTATACATGCCGACGTCGCAAGCTGAAGATGAACAGATAGAGAAAGTGTATGAGGATATTGAAAGGGTAATGCAGTATGTAAAGGGGGACGAAAATCTAATAGTCATGGGCGACTGGAATGCAGTTGTAGGGGAAGGAGTAGAAGAAAAGGTTACAGGAGAATATGGGCTTGGGACATGGAATGAAAGAGGAGAAAGACTAATTGAGTTCTGTAACAAGTTTCAGCTAGTAATAGCGAATACCCTGCTCAAGAACCATAAGAGGAGGAGGTATACTTGGAAAAGGCCGGGAGATACGGGAAGACAAAGATTCCGAAATCAGATACTGGATTGTAAGGCGTACCCAGGAGCAGATATAGACTCAGATCACAATATAGTAGTGATGAAGAGTAGGCTGAAGTTCAAGACATTAGTCAGGAAGAATCAATACGCAAAGAAGTGGGATACGGAAGTACTAAGGAATGACGAGATACGTTTGAAGTTCTCTAACGCTATAGATACAGCAATAACGAATAGCGCAGTAGGCAGTACAGTTGAAGAGGAATGGACATCTCTAAAAAGGGCCATCAGAGAAGTTGGGAAGGAAAACATAGGTACAAAGAAGGTAGCTGCGAAGAAACCACGGGTAACAGAAGAAATACTTC
This sequence comes from Schistocerca serialis cubense, assembly GCF_023864345.2. NCBI lineage: Eukaryota > Metazoa > Arthropoda > Insecta > Orthoptera > Acrididae > Schistocerca > Schistocerca serialis. Next base: position 302,300,759 of record NC_064639.1, on the reverse strand, counting down.
AGTTGATTGATGAAAGGAGGAAGTACAAACATGTTCCGGGAAAATCAGGAATACAGAAATACAAGTCGCTGAGGAATGAAATAAATGGTAAGTGCAGGGAAGCTAAGACGAAATGGCTGCAGGAAAAATGTGAAGAGATCGAAAAAGACATGATTGTCGGAAGGACAGACGCAGCATACAGGAAAGTCAAAACAACCTTTGGTGACATTAAAAGCAACGGTGGTAACATTAAGAGTGCAACGGGAATTCCACTGTTAAATGCAGAGGACAGAGCACATAGGTGGACAGAATACATTGAAAGCCTCTATGAGGGTGAAGATTTGTCTGATGTGATAGAAGAAGAAACAGGAGTCGATATAGAAGAGATAGGGGATCCAGTATTAGAATCGGAATTTAAAAGAGCTTTGGAGGACGTACGGTCAAATAAGGCAGAAGGGATAGATAACATTCCATCAGAATTTTTAAAATCATTTGGGGAAGTGGCAACAAAACGACTATTCACGTTGGTGTGTAGAATATATGAGTCTGGCGATATACCATCTGACTTTCGGAAAAGCATCATCCACACAATTCCGAAGACGGCAAGAGCTGACAAGTGCGAGAATTATCGCACAATCAGCTTAACAGCTCATGCATCGAAGCTGCTTACAAGAATAATATACAGAAGAATGGAAAAGAAAATTGAGAATGCGCTGGGTGACGATCAGTTTGGCTTTAGGAAAAGTAAAGGGACGAGAGAGGCAATTCTGACGTTACGGCTAAAAATGGAAGCAAGGCTAAAGAAAATCAAGACACTTTCATAGGATTTGCAGACCTGGAAAAAGCGTTCGACAATATAAAATGGTGCAAGCTGTTCGAGATTCTGAAAAAAGCAGGGGTAAGCTATAGGGAGAGACGGGTCATATACAATATGTACAACAGCCAAGAGGGAATAATAAGAGTGGACGATCAGGAACGAAGTGCTCGTATAAAGAAGGGTGTAAGACAAGGCTGTAGCCTTTCGCCCCTACTCTTCAATCTGTACATCAAGGAAGCAATGATGGAAATAAAAGAAAGGTTCAGGAGTGGAATTAAAATACGAGGTGAAAGGATATCAATGATACGATTCGCTGATGACATTGCTATCCTGAGTGAAAGTGAAGAAGAATTAAATGATCTGCTGAACGGAATGAACAGTCTAATGAGTACACAGTATGGTTTGAGAGCAAATCGGAGAAAGACGAAGGTAATGAGACGTAGTAGAAATGAGAACAGCGAGAAACTTAACATCAGGATTGATGGTCACGAAGTCAATGAAGTTAAGGAATTCTGCTACCTAGGCAGTAAAATAACCAATGACGGATGGAGCAAGGAGGACATCGAAAGCAGACTCGCTATGGCAAAAAAGGCATTTCTGGTCAAGAGAAGTCTACTAATATCAAATACCGGCCTTAATTTGAGGAAGAAATTTCTGAGGATGTACGTCTGGAGTACAGCATTGTATGGTAGTGAAACATGGACTGTGGGAAAACCGGAACAAAAGAGAATCGAAGCATTTGAGATGTGGTGCTATAGACGAATGTTGAAAATTAGGTGGACTGATAAGGTAAGGAATGAGGAGGTTCTACGCAGAATTGGAGAGGAAAGGAATATGTGGAAAACACTGATAAGGAGAAGGGACAGGATGATAGGACATCTGCTAAGACGTGACGGAATGACTTCCATGGTACTAGAGGGAGCTGTGGAGGGCAAAAACTGTAGAGGAAGACAGAGATTGGAATACGTCAAGCAAATAATTGAGGACGTAGGTTGCAAGTGCTACTCTGAGATGAAGAGGTTAGCACAGGAAGGGAATTCGTGGCGGGCCGCATCAAACCAGTCAGTAGACTGATGAGCAAAAAAAAAAAAAAAAAAAAAAAAAAAAAAAAAAAAAAAAAAAAAAAAAAAAAAAAAAAAAATGGTTCAAATGGTTCTGAGCACTATGGGACCCAACTTCTGAGGTCATTAGTCCCCTAGAACTTAGAACTACTTAAACCTAACTAACCTAAGGACATCACACACATCCATGCCCGAGGCAGGATTCGAACCTGCGACCGTTGCGTCCTCGCGGTTCCAGACTGCAGCGCCTAGAACCTCACGGCACTTCGGCCGGCGGCCTCGTAGTCAACAACTTTTTTGTTGTTTTCACTGTCTACCCATATTAGTGATTCCATGTAGTATGAACATTAAGGAGGGGTGTTGTCCACCCTTCACCTTTATGAAGTCTTAATTCCACTGGTGCCGGGGTGGCCGAACGATTCTAGGCGCTACAGTCTGGAACCGCGGGACCGCTACGGTCGCAGGTTCGAATCCTGCCTCGGGCATAGATGTGTGTGATGTTCTTAGGTTAGTTAGGTTTAAGTAGTTCTAAGTTCTAGGGGACTGATGACCTTAGAAGTTAAGTCCCATGGTGCTCAGAGCCATTTGAACCATTTGAACAATCCGCTGGTATCAATTTCATTAATGTGTCCGAATGACTATTTCTCGAATGGTAGCCCATTGTTCCTGAAAAGCCGAATTCAAAAAAGTAATGATGTTGGACATTGGGGTCTGGTGTGAAGTGAGTCTTCTAATTCACCCGAAACATATTCCATTACGTTCAAGTCGGGACTCTGGACACGTCACTCCATTCCAGGAATGTTATTGTCCACAATCCATTGCCTCACAGATGCAATCTTATAATAAGGTACATCGATTGCCTCCGAACTTTTCTGTGCTTACGCAATACACAATGCTGTGAAATATGTTCACATCCATATAGCATGACCACCTCCGGACTTCGCTGTCGACACTGTTGGCATGATAGCAGGTAACGTTTTCTATGCATTCGCCAAACCGGAACCCTTCCACCGGATTACCACTGAGTAGAGCGTGATTCATCGCTCCAAATCACTAGTTTCTGGTCACTGTCCAGTGGCGTCGTTCTTTAGAATACCGCAAGTGTCACTTGACACTGATACACAAATGTGTGGCTTACGCGGAGCTTGTCTGCCACTGTGCCTCCATTCTTTATAGCTCTCTATGGACAGACATTGTGCTAGCTGTGCTGATGGTAGCGTTTTTGAACCCACGAAAGACTTCTTCCGCTGATTTCACCCAATTTTTTTACAACCGCCCTCTATAAACCTCGACGGTCCCCGTCCGTCCGAACACGAGGTTTTACCTGATATTAGTTTAGCTGTGGCTGTTCTTTCGCGTTACCATTTAACAACAACATCACCAACGGCTTACTTGGGCAGCTTTAGAAGGGTTGAACAGCCTCTGATGGGTTGTTACTAATGTGAAATCCAGTGACTAATTCACTTTAGAAGTGAATCCATTCTGCTGTCACTTCTTCACTACTGACAGCACAACACTCCCGGTCTTCTTTTATATGGCGGGTCTGCCTCTCGAGACATCTAGTGGTCAGTTTTTCGTTAATGGTGACGTCCGTATTCCTTTTGTCAAGTAGTGTAGCATTCTGCTTTACGACGTTAACCGCCTGCACGCCGGGTGACCTCCTCAGCGCCGCATTTCACATGAAAATGTGTGCAGAGGTTGAACCAGCGACTTGCTGATCTGGTACTCCTCGAATAGTTCGGAAGGCTGCGAAGCGACTGTCGCAACAGGCTGAAGATGATCTTGAAGAAGAAGATGCGATGGACATCCGAAATCCATAGCCAAAATTTTATGCATAAAGTCGGTTTCACACAGTGCGACAATACTGGGTGTAAATTTTAAGTTGACAAACAAGAATAACTCGAAAAAATAAGCTTCACACGAAAAAATGTGTAGAATCCAAAGTTGATTATTTTCGAGGGGGACATCTGCTGGTGCTAAAATTATCCCGCCGTCCCAGCCCCCTGGGGGTGGGGCGAGAGGCAACTTTAAAATTTCAAATGGGAACCCTCGTTTTTTATTGCAGAATCAGATTCTACATAAAAAACTACGTACATTTTGTCTTAAACATTTGTTTTAATTCTTGTAGAAGAATTCAAGAAAATCCATGTTCTCATTTTTGCGTGGAAAATGGTTATGGATAAATAAAAAATACTTATTCATTTCGTAAATTTTGATTCGCTAAAACTAAAATTCTCCCTCTCTCCCCATAGGGTGGGGTTTGAGAGAGAGGAATTAGAGTTTTACAAATGTTGACCCAAATATTAATTTTTTCCGCAGATTCGGATGTTTTGTTTGTTTCGTGGTCATGAGGCCACACTACTTTTAATTATCAAATAGATCATCTGACTAGCTAACTAACTAACCAAACATACTACTTACTGACGAGTGAACTCATTAACTAAATGAGAACATGGATTTTCTTTAATTACAGCGCCTAATACCAAGAATGAAAACAAATGTTTAAGACAAAATGTACATAGTTTTATGTAGAATCTGATTCTGCAATAAAAATGGGGGTTTCCATCTGAAATTTTAACGTTGCCTCCCGCCGCCCCACCCCCAGTGGGCTGAGGTGGCGGGCTAATTTTAGCACCAGCAGATGTCCCCCTCGAAAATAATCAACTTTGGATTCTACACACTTTTTTCGTGTGAAGCTTATTTTTCGAGTTATTCTGGTTTGTTAACTTAAGATTTACACCCTGTATACTACCACAAAAGCTGCCTATAGGCACACGGTAATCCCCTTGCGGTCATGGAAGCAAGATATCAGCTTCGCTTTAGTATCAATGTGTGTACAGTAATTGTGGGTAATAGACTTATAGGGCCGTAAACTTCACAGATTAAATTAACAATTTCTGTTCGACAAATTACACATCTTGCCTTTGCAGAAAGAGAAGTTGCGAGGTATGTGCACGACTGGGTAGCACCTCAATTAATACGCCTCGTAGACGGTACCCACAATAAACGTTTAGTGAATTACAGATAGGTCGATAATGTCCAGTAGCATGACTTTCCGACACATCCGACCTTAGCCAGATTTAGGGCTAAGGCTTTAATATCACTGACGTATTCCATTCTCAGCGATAACTTGTACACGTTACCGGAGAGTGGTGTCCCATGTGTGTTGGAGAAAATCTGAGAGCAGCCAGGATGTAAGCTTTGTATTTACTTTATGTATAACTGAAGTACTGAATATTCTTTTCCAAAAACTTTCTCCTCGTGTACCGTGTCCTTGAGATATCGTATTCAAATGCTGAGCAACAGTGACTGTTGTTTTTCCATGTTCTGCACTTGTGAACAGGTTCGCGAAACAAAACTTTAATTTTAATGACATGCTGAATGTGAAATAATGAAAACGAATGTAATTAAATCTCAAAAGAAGCTATCTGTGTGCTCAGTGAAAACTATTTAACTGAAACTTAATAATGAAGTACGTTATAGAAGTTACATAAAAGAAGTGCAGTGTCTAACTTGAAATATACTCAAAATAAAATACTGCTCAACTCTGAAGAAAATAACTCTTCAATATCATCAACGTTGTTCAATGTAAATTAATCTGCTTACTTAGCACAACACCTGAAAAGCTGGGAACAGGAGACCTCAACGGAGACTTCTGCCAGTCCGCTCTTCGCCTCAGTTTCTCCTCTAGCAAAATCACTAACGCCAATTGCAGAGCAAGTCGCGTTAATTATGCGTCACTTTCCAGCACCGACCAGTGCCTGCTCTGGGAAGTGAACAAATTCCCACAAAATTTCCCTTCCTCTCAACTTCTGCTATTTAGCTACTCCCAGGCCACCCGTCAAGGTTAGCATCCGCATAAAACACCAATTTTTCCGAAATTCTGACTCCCAGGAGAGTACTTCAAATTCCTTGGTCCTACGTTCCCATCGGACACTGACGTATTTCATTCTGTCACTCTTCACCTGATTTACTTCAGACTCTGAATACTTCCCTGGGATAAACTAGCCTCCAGTAAATTGACGTGTTTCCACAAAGTTTTCATATGGCATGAATTACTTTAAAACCATCACCCAATATTAATTATTCCAATACGTCCATACTATACCCTCTACAAGATGCATTGTGCCTTGTCAGTCATTTTTGTTCAGCTCTACTGTTCGCTCAACGTGAGTTTGGTGATGTTTAATGACTTCATATAAGGGGCATAGTTCTTGCCATCTTACACTTTAATTATTCTTGAGTAATTATTTGGGCCTTCAGCCGACAAGATACTTCAAGTTTTATTAAGATGCTCCGACATCTGGTACAGCAAAACATCCTGCTACTCTCTTGAGCCCATTAGTAGTAGCTCAGCATTTACATTTTATCAGGAACTCAATGGATTTTGTACCTCAATTACAGGGCTGCGTCCCGAATCCTTTTTGTAGTTGACAGATGGAGGGATAGTAACTGGATAGTTTAGTGGCCGATGGGCATCGTCGTCACTCGTGCCGCTGTCGTCATCCGGTGTGGCGGTTGGGGGGGGGGGGGCTCTTCCATGCGGGACGCGCATATTGTCAGCCATGAAAATAAAGTCATGGCGGAAAGGGGTCCCCGACTTAAACCCCATTGAGCACGTCTCTGGGGTGCGTAGGGGAGACGTATTTTGCAGCACGTCCACACACACAAACAACCGTCTAGCAGTTGTTCACTGCGCTCTTGGGGGAATGGAACGACCCATCACAAGAAAGGCCAGTATGGGAGACTTTGCAGAGCGTGCATTGCCTTCCCTGGTAATCACGCATCCCTTTAAGAACCATGTTCTGCCTTTTGTAATGTCAAGGAACCATAATAAATTGAAGTGGATGCAGTTAATTAGCGTCTTACTCAAAATTCCATCCAGCTATGCTAGTTGGCGGTAGCGTGTCATGGGAAAGCCACTTCCGTCCTTAAGTTTTTCACACCACTGTACTTGGAAACTAAACGTGTTGAATGTCTGACTAAAAGTAATAACTGATTGCAGAGCAATCTGTAGATATTATAAAAATGCATGCATGTATGTATGTCTATACATGTGTTATGTTCCACATTACCTCCTAAACCACTGGAGCGATTTGAATCAAATTTGGTACACGTATCACTTACTGTCAGGTAACAATTTCTGTGGAGTTGAGAACCGCCTACCTAACATGGTTCAGAAGATATGATGTCATAAAAATGAGATTCGCGAGAAACTACCGCGTTGTGCATGACGTTTAACATTATTACTTGTTTGCTGCTTTCTCTGTTCACAACATATCTGCCAGACAGTATCCACATATCCCACTGAACATTCACAGTACAGAAATATATCATCGCACGACACATACTTCAAGAGACGTGACGTCTTAAACACTGAGCTGTGCGATAGAATTGGAGCAGCATGCGCGAAGTTTTAAAACGTTTATTCTCTACTTTTAATACACTGTTACCGTCTAGCCGACTTAACTAAATGCTAGACACATGACAGAGGTTTTGACAGCTTTCAGCTACGGAGGGCAACGGTTGTAGGCTAAAACAATAGCCGTCTATAGAGCTATGAAGAAGTGTCGCTATAGAGACGTTTACAAAACCGCATTGAAGACACGAGAAGCAGCTGTGCTCAAGGGACAGAAAGTGTCCGGGATCATCTCACACCGAGTCTACTGCACAGTTTCAAAGATGTTTTCACGAATACATGGAAGCGGAATTTTTTCGATACTACACTACAAACACTGTCCATTTCTTGTTTTCGTTTCTAATATAAAATTGGCTAAATGAATACTAGAGCAATGCCGGGTTTGTCAGTTCGTGTGATACGTAGGCTTAGCACAAATTTAATTTATGAAGTAACTATTCATTCCACGCAAGTAGCTTGCTGACTTGTGCAACTCACTAAACATCGTAACACGCTCGCTTCTAGAGATCAATTACTTTGTCGATAAACAGAGTGACGCATAACAGAAATCACAAAGATCAGCTCTTCTGTCAGGCAGCGGTATGAATGGACTTCGCGCTTGTCTTACCTAACGACGTTCTCACGTGACGCTGACGGCGTAGTCTGCTGTAGTGTAGCCGTAGTATTGCGTAACGTGTGCGCTCCGCCGTCGGCACTACAAATATCTGGCGGAGAGTCTCAGCAGTAGGTAGTAGCAGCAGCAGCAGCAACAGGAACAGTCATGGGAATCGAGAAGTACGCGGGACGCGTGGCCGCGATCACTGGCGCCAGTTCCGGCATAGGCGCAGGTATCGCCCAGGAACTGCTCAAGCACGGCATTAACGTGGTCGGCCTCGCCAGGAGGGTGGAACAAGTCAAGGTCAGTCTGTGGAACATTCTTTACTACATTTAGGTAGTTCCTGAAGAATACCTGCGATACTTCAGTAGTTCCTTTCGGAAGGCACTCTTACACATTTCTAAGCAGGAGGGGCTATAACTATGTACATATATTTCCGTAGCCGGCCTGTCTGGCCGAGCGGTTCTAGGCGCTTCCGTCTGGAACTGCGCGGTCGCTACGGTCGCAGGTTCGACTCCTGCCTCGGGCATGGATGTGTGTGATGTCCTTAGGTTAGTTAAGTTTAATAGTTCAAATGGCTCTCAGTACTATGGGACTTAACTTCTGTGGTCATCAGTCCCCTAGAACTTGGAACTACTTAAACCTAACTAACGTAAGGACATCACACACATCCATGCCCGAGGCAGGATTCGAACCTGCGACCGTAGCGGTCGCTCGGTTCCAGACTGTAGCGCCTAGAACCGCACGGCCACTCCGGTGGGCAGTTAAGTTTAAGTAGTTCTAAGTTCTAGGGGACTGATGACCTCAGATGTTAAGTCCCATAGTGCTCAGAGCCATTTGAACCATTTTTTAAATATATTTCCGTGTATTGTCACGACAATTCCATACATAACACATTAGGTATTCAGCAGGAGACGCAACAGTTCATCATTCCCGAAAAGTGTGTACCAAACTCTTCACACAGAGTAAGCGGTAATGGACGATCATCCACCGCAAGCTTTGTTAAAGGTTTTGACATGCTGCATGTCGTAGTTTTCTAGTTCCTCCAGAGAGACCCAATTAGTGTTTATCCGTGGTCTAGGGGACGCTGGCACGGTAGTTCAGCGTGTTCGGTCAGTGTGTTAGCTGCCCTCTGTTAAAAAAAAAAAAAAACTGAGTGAAAGGATCAACGATGAACCTGAACAGGTGTCATGGGACGTCCGCCCCGGACAGATACAACAAATATTAACGAACAAAATGAGATCAGCAAAAAAGTGTAGCGTTTTGTATTTGATTACTATTAAAAACTTTTGTCGGTCCAGGGTTCCAATCCCGACACCTTTTAAATTTTCATTAGTAACTAGCATTGGCGGCCGTACACTTCCGACATAAAAAGTCATCCTCATTCTGCCAACGGCCTTGTCAAAGGGGGCGGAGGAGCGGACAGAGTTTCAGGGCACTCTCTCGTCCTTGGAGTGGGAAACTGCCCCTAAAGGCAGAAGAATCAGCAGTGATCAACGGCATGAGGATGCAGAAGGCAATGGAAACCACTGCATTAAAGACACGTAATGTGTATCCACACGACATGTGGCCTGTAATTTTAAAGTGTCATGATGATCTCTCCATTGGCAAAAGATTCCGGAATAGTCCCCCATTCGGGTCTGCGGGAGCGGACTGCCAAAGTGGAGGTGACCATGAGAAAAAGATTTTTAACCAACGAAATCATAACGTTCTACGAGTCTGGGCATGGAATGTCACAAGCTTGAATGTGCTAGGGAAGCTAGAAAATCTGGAAAGGGAAATGAAAAGGCTCAATCAAGATCTAGTAGCGTCCAGTAAACTGAAATGGAAAGAAGACAAGGATTTACTGTCAGATGAGTATAGAATAACATCAACGGCAGCAGAAAATGGTATGCCGAAAGTAAAATTCGTTATGAATAGGAAGGTAGGGCAGGGAGTGTCTTACCATGAATAGTTCAGCGGTAGGGTTGTTCTTATCAGAATCGACAGCAAACCCACACCGACAACAATAGTTCAGGTACACATGCCGACTTGACTCACTGAAGATAAAGAGATAGAGAGGTATACGAGGATGTTGAAAGGATAATACAGTACGTAAAGGGAGATGAAAATCTAATAGTCATTGGGGAACGGAATGCAGTTGTAGGGGAATGAGCAGAAGAAATGGTTACAGGAGAATATGGGCTTGGGTCAAGAAATGAGAGAGGAGAAAGACTAATTGAGTTCTGCCACGAATTTCAGCTAGTAATCTGTTCAAGATCCACAAGACGAGGAGGTATACTTGGAAAAGGTCGCATGATACATGAAGATTTCATTTAGATTATGTAATGGTCAGACAGAGATTCCCAAAATCAGATACAGGATTGTAAGGAGTAACCAGGGACGTATACAGACCACAATTTAGTAGTGATGAAGAGTGGGCTGAAGTTTAAGAGATAAGTTAGGAAGAATCAATACGCAAAGAACTGGGATACGGAAATAATAAGGAACGACGAGATACGCTTGAAATTCGCTAAGGCTGTAGATACAGCAATAAGGAATACCTCAGTACGCAGTACAGTCGAAGTAGACATCTCTGAAAAGGGAATCACAGAAGCTTGCAAGAAAAGCATAGGTGCAAAGAAGGTAACAGCGAAGAAAACATGGGTAACAGAAGAAATACTTCAGTTGATCGATGAAAGGAGGAAGTACAAAAGTGTTCAGGAAAATTCAAGAATGAAATAAATAGGAAATGCTGGAAAGGTAAGACGAAACAGCTGCATGAAAAATGTGAAGGAATCGCAAAAGAAATGGTTGTTGGAAGGACTGACTCAGCGTATAGGTAAGTCAAAACAACCTTTGGTGAAATTATGAGGGGGAGGATTTGTCTGATGTGTTGAAGAAGAAACAATAATTCATTTAGAAGAGACGGAGGATCCAGAATTAGAATCAGAATTTAACAGTGCTTTGGAGGACTTAGGATCAAGTAAGGCAGAAGGGATAGATAACGTTCTTTTAGAATTTCTAAAATCACTGGGGAAAGTAGCAGCAAAACGAGTATTCACGTTGGTGCATAGACTGTATGAGCCTGGTGAAATATCATCTGATGGTCGGAAAAATATCCTCGACACAATTTCGAAGAATGCAAGAGCTGAGAAGTGTGAGAATTATTGCACTATCAGCTTAACGGCCCATGCATCAAATTGCTAACAAGGATAATATACAGAAAGCTGGAAAAGAAAACTGAGGCTGTGTTAGATGACGATAAGTTTGGCTTTAGGAAAGGTAAAGGCAGCAGAGAAGCAATTCTGACGTTGCGGTTGATAATGCAAGCAAGACTAAAGAAAAATAATGAAACGTTTATAGGATATGTCGACCTGGAAAAAGCGTTCGATAATGTAAAATGGTGCAAGATGTTGGAAATTCTGAGGAAGGTAATGGTGAGCAATAGGGGGAGACCGGTAATGTACAATATGTACATGAGCCAAGAGAGAATAATAAGAGTGGACGACCAAGAACGAAGTGCTCGGATTGAAAAGCGTGTAAAACAGGGATGTAGTCTTTCGCCTCTACTGTTTAATCTCTACATCGAAGAAGCAGTGATGGAAATAAAAGAAAGGTTCAGGAGTGCTATTAAAGAGGAATTACATGATCTGCTGAACGGTACGAACAGTATTCTGAATACAGAATGTGAATTGAAAGTAAATCGAAGAACGACGAAAGTAGTGAGAAGTAGCGGAAATGAGAAGTAGATGAGGTTTAGGAATCCTACTACCTAGGGAGCAAAATAACCAATGACGGACGGAGACAGAAGGACATCAAAAGCAGACTAGTAATGGCGAAAATGGTGTTCCTGGCCAAGAGAAATCTACTAGTATCAAACAAAGGGCCCTAATTTGAGAAAGAAGTTTCGGAGAATGTTCGCTTGGAGCACAGCATTGTATGGTAGTTAAACATGGACTGTGGGAAAATTGGAACAGAAGAGAATCGATGCATTTGAGATTGGTGCTACAGACGAATGTTCAGAATTGGGTGGACTGATAAAGTAAGGCATGAGAAGGTTCTCCACAGAATCACAGAGGAAGGAGTATGTGGATAACACCGACAAGGAGAAGGGCCAGGATGATAGGACATCTGTTAAGACGTGAGGGAATCATTTACCTTGAAATATTCCTTCGAAGATCTTCTACATCCATACAGTCAAGAAAATATCTTTACAAACGAATTTTCATCTCCATAGTAAAGTATTCCAGATAATTTCTCCCAGATTCACGAATACCAGATCTCCTTCTCCAAAACTCCACTGCTCGCTACCATGCCTCTAATATGAATGTCCTAACGCTGCACAACTGACTGGCGACCAAGTGGACCACAGATTACATTAACCACAGAGTCAACGATCTTATCCACAACTCATTCAGTGAGCTCATGCATATTTTTCCGAGTACAGTAAATGTGAAATATTTACAATGGCAGAAAAGATACGAAAACGTTACGGGCTGAGAACTTTGTCCAGCCACAACAACCATTTCTCTGCCGCTTTCTGTAATAGCTCTCTATACCACGTTACATAGCATTATATGCACCAGCAGATGCAACTAAGAAGTTGCGAAACCAGTTGTGTGAGTCTCTAATCGAATGCGGACTGTTGAATTTTCCTTTGAGTTTTATATTTTAATAGCTTCAACCTCTGTTGCACTATGAATTGTCAATCAATTATGAATAATTACTTTAACTGTGACTGCCCCAGTTTTAAAAATCATCTGTAAACAAAACCTTTGCACATTACCATATTCGAGGAGTAACATTAGCGAATTTCCTTCTCACGTATCTGTCTACTGGGATTTCCTATCACGCACTAGCATCATCATTCCGAATATGGCTGGCCATTGTATCATTGGTGATGAAAGAACTTTGAACAATCAGATGGGAATCACTTGGTCCAGTTGTCTCGATTTAAAGAGCTTTCCGACAAATGATAGCTCGTGAAGGAGGAAGTATTTTCCTACACAGCCAATAATTGTAATTTTCTGTGATTGAAATTTTAAAAAACGTCTCCTTTGTTTTAAAAATGCAAGCACGAAATGTTTTCCACGCTTTTCGAAAGCTTTTGATGAAGTGGTTGCAATGATGGAAGTTGATTAACATTTTCTGTGACACTTCTCATGAAAACAGATCTGAGACGTCTGTTATGTTTACTGCACAAACTGAAGTGCACGTCCTCCGGCTTGCACCATACGCCGTCTTGCGACGGAAACGTCAAACATTCTGAACGTCGAAGCTTCCTGGTTGATTAAAACTGTGTGCCGGACCGAGACTCGAACTCGGGACCTTGCCTTTCGCGGGCAAGTACTCTAACCACTTGCCCGCGAAAGGCAAGGCCCCGAGTTCGAGTCTCGGTCCGGCACACAGCTTTAATTTGCCAGGAAGTTTCATATCAGCGCACACTCCGCTGCAGAGTGAAAAATCTCATTCTGGATTCTGAACTTCGCCGGCGCAGTCCACCCGGCCTCTCGCTCTCCAGTAGCGGTTGAGCCCTCGGTGTGAACACCGAAATGAGGAACAATGACTTCGATATCATGGCGTGTCACGGCACGGCCAGTCCCAACAATGCTGCAGTTGTTAGCGTTGTTTGCAGGTGTGTTGTGGATCGTCATTTCAAATCCGACTACAAACAGTTGTTTGTAAATTATAATTTCTTAAAGTTGTGTATCCTGGAATATTCGCTGTTTGTATAAGTAACTGCACTCTCGGTTCAGAAATTCAGTTCTGTATTGGCTGTAAGTTGGTGTTGATCGTACAAGCGTTTTCAGTAATAAGTAGTGTATTTCATTGTAACCCTGCTTTCGGTATTGGACTTGATTCTGGTTACGATGTGAAAATACACTCAAAGCAGACAAACAAATGATTACAATTTCAGAAAAAATGAGTGATTTACTCAAACGGAAGACCTTCGCAAACCGAGAAAGTCAATAATCCGTTGGTACACCTCTTGCCCTTATGCAAGCAGTTATTCGGCTCGACATTGATTTAGTTGTTGGGTGTCCTCCTGAGGGATATCGCGTCAAATTCTGTCCATCTGAGACGTTAGATCGTCAAAATCCTAAGCAGACCGTAACTCGTGTTTGCCGGGCTGTATGGCGCGACAGTCTGGTTGGTATCCCACCACTGTCCGAGGCGTCTCCAGAAACGTCCTCGGGATGGAATCTCATTGGCTGAAGTAGAACTGTCTTCAGTAATCAGTCCAGCTTAGAACTGAGCCCAGGTCTTGGATGCCATTTCTTTTCATAGCAGAACTCCTATGGTTGTCATCCGCGCCATCCTTACAGCACAGCGGGACGTTGGTGATATTTTATGTCCCGTTTTGTTGGCCTTAATGGCAAGCCACCTTGGGCTTACATTTCAGCAAGATAGTCCCCGCCTGCACACTGTGAGAGTTTCTGCTACTTGCGTTCGTGCTTGCCAAACTCTACCTTGGCCAGCAGGGTCGCCGGATGTCTCCCCAGTTTAGAAAATTACGGACAGGGCCCTCAAACTAGCTCGGGAGTTTGTCGATATAACGTACCAGTTGGACAGAATTCGGCACTTTATCTCTCAGGAGGATATCCAGTAACTGAGTCAACGCCAAGCCGAATAACTGTTTGCATAAGGGCCAGAGGTGGACCGACGCGGTTATTGACTTGCTCAATTTTTGAAGCACTTTCACTTGAGTAAATCATACAATTTTTCCGAAATTGTAATCATTCGCTTGTCTGTACACGTGCATCACATCTACAGATAACCGGCGCGTTTGGATAATTCCTTGGTGGTCCGACGTTTCTTTCTTTTGTGCCTGCGTCTAACTCACATAAATCTTCAACAACTTAAACGTATTTGACCTAAACACAGGTAGGCCTTGCAGCGGCCCTACTGACAGTAGTGAATAGGAAATCGCTGAAGCCTCCAACGGCTAGCTCAGACTGAAGGTGAATCACAACCAGAATATAAGTTACTGTATAGTTTATGTTTTCTTCAAATACCACAGGTGCGACACTTTTGTTGTGTACTGCTCCACAGCACACACCACGGAGATTGTCCACTTGTGTATAATAATACAGCCTGACCTGGAGCCAAGATGCCAATCACCGTTCTCCTGCTGTGAACAGAAAATCATTTCCACGCGTCGATAATAAGATTCGTTGGCCGCTAGCTCTGGCCCGGACTCCACAACCCCTCTCCAGTGCTGACCACGCGAACTTGCAGCTCCACCCTTACAGCTCACGCCCATCTCAGTTGCTCCCTTGCTGTCCTTCCTCGGTAGCTCCTCACAGATTGCCTTCCTCTCCGGCCCAGGCATCTAGCAGCTCCAGCGTGGCGGCGACATGTCGCTGACCACATGACCGGAAGACGCATCGCAACGGACGGGAATTCAGCCTGCCGTAACTTACAGCACACTTGTACTAAACGACACGTCCATTTTGTGTATTCAAACAAATTCTACATTAAAAAAAGTGCCTTTCGCTCCTACTGTTCAATATACACATTGAAGAAGCAGTGGCAGAAATAAAAGGAAGGTTCAGAATGGAATTAAAACTCGAGGTCTAAAGACATGAATGATAAGATTCGCTGATGACATTGCTATCCTCAATGATAGTTAAGAAGAATTACATGGTCTGTTGAGTGGAATGAACGATCTAATGAGTATCGAATATGGGACTGAGAGTAAATGGGAAGAAAGACAAAATTATTGAGAACTCTCGGGAATGAGAATAGCGAGAGACTTAACATCAGGACAGATAGTCTCGAAGTAAATGAAGTTAAGGCACTCTTCTACCTAGGCAGCAAAACAAGCCAAGAGGAAGGACGACAAAAAAGCCGCCGTCCAGGGAGTTCACACTGATCGGCGCAAGGGGAAAGAACACTTCTCTGATTTCCACGATGTAAAAACACTTACAGGTATATAGCACTATGCGTTATCGTTTTATGAACTTATTTTTTCATAATTCCTTTCATTTTCTTGTGAAAAAAGAAACTGTCTACTTTTCATTTCACGTAACGTTTTAGTTCTGTAACGTCTCTAACTCGATTTTGAAGATAGTAAGCAGTTAAAGAAACATGATTCTTGTCTACGTGGCAGTGTAGCATACTACCTTTTAACAAACTATTTCTTTTCTTCTTCTTCTTCTTCTGTCTATTTATTAATGGATGTTCGCGTCCACACGATGCATCTTTATTCAGTGAACCGCAACACATAAGTTACTTTGCACTTTGTAATCCCCTCCACTGCTTTATGTTACCTAATCAAGATAGCCTTCTTCTATGTTTTTCCTCTTTTACTCTATCTTCTCTTCTGTTATCAACTCTAGGAGAATATATTTGCATTTCCTTGAAATACGTCCGAAGTATCATTGTGAAATGACTCGATTTGACAAGAGTGTTCACTTGACTTAAAAATCTTGTACTGAAAAAGTGTAGTGGCTTTTAGCTTCCCGTTAACTACCTTTTCAGACGAAACATTTAGAGTGAAATGTGATTAGAAGTACAAAAGACTTTTTGAAATGGTAGTCATACTGATATTGCCATCAATTACAAGTGAATGCGGGTTATTAAATGACGTCATGGCCGCGATCATAAGCCGACGGAGTCCGCAAGGCTTGCCAATAGCGTCAAACGTTAAACGAAAGAAAAAACGAATTACTAGCGATCATTGCTGGTCTACTGTTGCAACTTCCTAAGTTTTAATCACCCATTTAGCGAAAACTCTAAATATGCACTTTGCGGCAACTGTTTAAACTGCACAATCACCTGCTATTTTTCCTACTGTACCTCACATTTTACACTATAAAAGGCAAGCAATTTATACTTCTTTATATTCTACAATTAAGTGTAACGCATATTTTTTTAAATTTAAAGCCAGAAGTGGTGCATACTCCGTGAATAAATTAGTGTAAGATGATACTTCTCTATGGACGGGACATCATAAAACTTTATGACGTTCTGTCTAATTGCTTTCGAATTGAAGTTGAAAAACAGCTAACATACAAGGTCGAGATAACACAGTTGCCGCCAAAACTTGTTTACCGCCTACTAGTCTGAACCTCCTTACTGGACAGTGACTTCATTGCTTTATTGGTACTATTTTGACAGTGTAGTTACTTGGCGAGTTTTGAAACGCAGAGGAAACAGGTTGTTACGGACCCAACCTATGAGGATCGACTGAAATGAACTCTCCTAGAGTTCTTATCTTTTCATGAACAGTTACAAAATTTCCCTGAAAACTTTTATGTGGACAACAGAATGAAGGATAATATATTTCAGTATCTATTAAGGAACACTAAATAACAAATTTCAAAACAAAACGTTTTCGATGTGTGTTGTCTTTAATGATAAGATAACGAATTAGTGTATAACCGTTGTTGTGAATGAGACCTTTATACGAAACTCGTCGTCCAAATTCATGAAAGACTGGGATGTATAATGAGAATCTTATGAAAATATAGCTCATCCTCGAAGGAAGTGGCTTATAAGGCACTTCTTCGAACGAGTGTTGAATATTGTTCATCCATATAGGGTCCTTACCAGGAAGGACTGTTAGAAAAGACACAGATGACCCTGTAGGGAAGAAGCCTACTCAAACCTTATAAAATTCACATCAGTCTTTCCATTGTGTGCCAGCCAGTCCGCTGTAACTAGCTCTGACGTCATAAATGTTGCGCAATACTTTAAAAATGAAGTAAATAACCTGAAACTTTCCTAGAATGTCAGGGGTAATACAAAATCAGTATGTGTTGGATATCAGTTCAATAACTTTAACCATTTTCGAAATTTGGATGTTTTTCTGTAAAAATCATTGGCACAACAGAAAAGAGCTAGAAACTTAAAAATTTATATTTAGATTCCTTTTGCATAATAATTTAGTAGAAACAGTATTCTGGATCTCACAAATTAAAATTTTAGTTGAAATGCATGATTTTCTGGTTTTTGTCTTAGAAATTAAGGAAGCAAGATAGATTAAGCAGGCGAATAAATAAAGCTAGGATGTTTAAATTTAAGTAGGAGGGAGATCCGCTATAATCATAAAAATGTGAGAAGTTTCAACAGAATAACTATAAAAGTATAGCTGTAGTATATCTCCAAAGAGCAAGTTCAGAGCTCGTCTACTGCGTGTAGTGTAATTAAATTAATTCTCTCACCCAAAATATTTGACTTAGCCACGTCAGACTTTTATTATGATTACTTACTTGTGTGCTGATTGCACAATTAAATTGAAAGCTTCATCGGCCATCAGCAAAGGAAGCAATGATTTATTCGATAACTTAAAGTGGTGCATTACTAGCCCAGCGGCTAGTCGGGAGAGCAGATTTGATCAGGCGTTCCCTTAGCCGTCCGCACCGCGGTTTTGTATGTAAGAACGCTGCGTGAGAAAAAGGTAGGCCCCAGTTCTCTCCAGACGCTGATTAGCGCACCACCTGTGCCGGGAGTCGCGTCGCGTCGGTATCGTTGATATAAACAGCCTCGGATGCAGTAATAAGTTACTCGGGATACGCGTAACCATGAAATCGTTTTCGATTGAAGTTTAATTTTGGGATGACGTTAAAGATCTATCTTTAGTTTGCGTATGACGTATTTTCACGTGCCGCCGCAGGACAGACATTCTACCATTATTAGCGTGGCGTTTGATGAACATTATCATCAAATTATGGCGAGCATTCACTTAAACATTTAGCTTGAACAGTTATAGTTGCATCAGCGCATTAGACTTTGAACTGCTCTGGTAGTTGGATTGTGTGGATTCTTTTTGGTCCGTGACTTTCAGAATATAGTGAACATTTTAGAGAGAATGGTTTTTGATTATGAATCCCAGACAATCTCCTAATTCCTCAGAGCTATAAGCTGTAGCCATAAATGTATTTCTCAGATGAAGTGGGCACTAGGAATTCTAACTACAGGCTTCACGTTTTGCTAATCACTTTCTGGTTGCCAATATTGTAGTTAGAGAGCCAGTGTTGAGAATGGCAAACAACAGCATTAAATAAATAATAGGAACATTAACAATTATTCCACCTGCTGCCCCACAACCCGAGGAACTGCGCGTTTCGTCTTGGGATCGTCTAGTCGGCGTGAGAGCGTTACCGGGATGCTCAATAATTTTAATTACGACTAAGCCTATTTGTGGCACATCATGATCAGCATGTAAGTCGTAAAAAGTCTTCTGAAGACTTCTGAAATCTAGGTCAAGAGCTTTTGATTGCTACCTTCAGCAACTGGTGGCTGTTTTTGTTCCCTACATTACGTGGGCACAGTTGCTGCTGCAGCCACGCTTGAGATTCCATTGGAAACCGTTACAAGAGAGGCGTTGTGCATCACGGAGAGGTTTACGATCGAAATTTCGAGAAAGCACCTTCCGGGAAGAGTCGGACGACAAATATATCTCGCTTGATGACCACGACGGGAAAATTCGAGAAATTAGAGCCAATGCAAAGGCGTACCTATAACCATTCTTCCCTCTCGCGGTAGCAGTATGTGAATTGGTCAATGGACACACTACCGTTACTTTGTCAGGTTTCTGTTTGAATTCGCGAACAGCGATGTTTGTAGCAGAGGTCACTGTCACAACAATATGACGAGTTGAACAACCAAACGAGTTTCCTTTTCTTCTTTCCGGGGCCGCTCGTATCTCATCTACTTGATTCTCAGGTACAATCGGTACGCCACCTGCCACAGTGTCTGCACAGAGGGTCGAAGCTGCAGACTGCCTGCAGTGGTGCTCATTCCCACACAACAGCGTGCGTGAAACAACCTGTCAAACCGTTCCATGGTAGAGGAACATACCAGTGACGTGTTTCACATAGCTGTTGACTTCATTATCTTATGAAGCACTTAAAAGCATTCTTTCTGTTTTTCCTTAGGCTCTTGAAGTGAAGGGGTCGCCAGGCAAACTGTACGCTCTTCAGTGTGACGTGGGAAAAGAAGAAAGCATCCTCTCAGCTTTCAAATGGATTAGGGAGAACCTCAAAGGAGTCGACATCCTGATCAACAGCGCCGGTGTGGATCACGAAACTGATTTTATATGTAAGTATGCAAACGGAAAATCAGAGATTTCAAATTTTAATTCATTTACGTTGATTTAATGTATATTTGACCAGAAATGTGAAGGATGCATTATCAAACTTCCTGGCAGATTAAAATCGTGTGCTGGACCGACACTCGAACTCGAGGCCTTTGCCTTTTGTGGGCAAGTACGCTACCACCTGAGCTACCGAAGTGCGACCAGCAACCCGCGACTCGTTGGGTAGCGCAGTTGGTAGAGATCTTGCTCACGCGAGGCAAAGGTCTGGATTTCGAGTCTCGCTCTGTCATACAGTTTTAATTCGCTAGGATGTTTCATATCAGCGCACACACCGCTGAAAATTCATTCTGAATGCATTATCACCTAGAGTAAAAATTTACTAATATTACAGCATATCCTTACATTTTAATGTCAACTAAGAAATACAACGATACACGTCAAGACAAGGAGACGAATCAGACGTGTGTCAGTACTGCGAACAGAATTAACGCCTACTGTTCCGGCACTCTGGCAACCTCAAGGTCTCTCGTCCACACTCGTGTGGCAAATGGCGGGCTGGCTTCCTGATCTGTTGTTCCACAGAAACACGATAAATGTTTAAAACAATTTACACGATTCACAGAAAGATTATGGCTTGTGAAAACTGTGGTGATTAACGAATTCAGATATATAATATCCTTAATGATACCTGCCGAAAGAAGCAAAAAAAAAAAAAAAAAAAAAAAAAAAAGAAAATAGAGGAGAAGATAGCACTTAAAAGCGTGTTAGTGTGCTGATTGAAGTAGAGTTAATAATTGCAGCACATACAGTATTTTATCATGTTTTTTGAAAAGAGATACTAGCGTTGACGATTTTATAAAAACTTTTCCCATATTCAAATCATGACCAGCTTTGGAAACCATCATGTAGTCCTATTCTCATGTCGTTATCGAAAATTGTTTTTTCGTCTTTACATATTCCATCGAGAACCAACATAAATCAGCGTTTTGGTAGCTGTATTCAGCTCCTGATATCAGCGTCCTCTATGCTTCGTTTAGTTCTATGCTTCTTCTCACAAACCTCTATCAAAGTTTTTCTATACAAAGAAAGAAAATGTATTATGTGGACACGTGTCCGGAAACGCTTACTTTCCATGTTAGAGCTCATTTTATTACTTCTCTTCAAATCACATTAATCATGGAATGGAAACACACAGCAACAGAACGTACTAGCGTGACTTCAAACACTTTGTTACAGGAAATGTTCAAAATGTCCTCCGTTAGCGAGGATACATGCATCCACCCTCCGTCGCATGGAATCCGTGATGCGCTGATGCAGCCCTGGAGAATGGCGTATTGTATCACAGCCGTCCACAATACGAGCACGAATAGTCTCTACATTTGGTACCGGGATTGCGTAGACAAGAGCTTTCAAATGCCCCCATAAATGAAAGTCAAGAGGGTTGAGGTCAGGAGAGCGTGGAGGCCACAGAATTCGTCCGCCTCTACCAATCCATCAGTCACCGAATCTGTTGTTGAGAAGCGTACGAACACTTCGACTGAAATGTGCAGGAGCTCCATCGTGCAAGAACCACATGTTGTGTCGTACTTGTAAAGGCACATGCTCTAGCAGCAAAGGTAGAGTATCCCGTATGAAATCATGATAACGTGCTCCATTGAGCGTAGGTGGAAGAAACTAAAATGAGCTGTAACATGGATATTATGCGTTTCCGGACACATGTCCACATAACATCTTTTCTTTATTTGTGTGTGAGGAATGTTTCCTGAAAGTTTGGCCGTACCTTTTTGTAACACCCTGTATAGGCTCTACTGCCAGTGGTGCTACAGGTCGTCTGTGAGCGGTTACTCCACGTTGACATCGAACATATAAGGTAATCACATTAATGTGACGGGACCGTGTGTATACGTTAAGTGTTTACCTTGTTTACAGTGTCGTAAGCTGTTAAATATCCTTTGCTAAAGCCATTTATTCTTCAATAACGATTACTCATCAATAGAGTCTCTTGTCTACAGCCGTGGTGTACAATATTTGGGGTGAATCAATTAGCATTGTACCATGTAGTTTTCTTATAAATGAATATTACTTCTGCTTTCTTCCAGTTTTGAGCATATTCGGTGCGTCCAGCACAGCTCAAAAATATGAAGTAATCTTACCCCATAATTAACTCTGCATTAACTCCATCTGTAACAATTTATTTCTACTTTACGCGAAAAATATCCACTGTAAATTCTCTTTTATTAATTTTATTGAGCTATTTTTATTCCCCATGCAAATACATTTTTCCTTCAATCACTAGTGCTTTTTCATCATACCATAAAGAAACACACTGATGAGACAAAATATTATGACCTTTGGCCACAGCGAGATTGAACGCAGCCCCGTGACGATGCGGGGATGAAAGAAAGTATATAAGCGGAGTAGCGACGATTGCAGAATCGTTCTAGTGGCGAGAAAGGCCGCAAATGTAGAAACACACAGGCATAATCGACTGTGAGGTGGGGTAGGTTGCTAAGGCGAGGCACCCAGCTGGGAACGAGCTTCTCGAAAACGGCGGGACTAGTCGGCTGGTGTGCTGCTGTCGTGTGAGCACCTGTGAAAGGCGGCTGTAGGACGGCGAAACCACGACCTGGAGACGAGGCTTCATCACAGAACGTACACGTCGGAGGCGGCGATCTGCAGACCATCTGACAACAAAGTACAGTGCTGGTCTGGAACAAGCAACGGCAGACGCCCCACGTATGTTCCCATTTACTTAAAGACACTGTCATTTAGGATCACAGATGGCATGGGGCCACGAGACTGGACCGTGGATCTTTGGAAACGTGTCGTTTGGCCAGAAGATGCACATTTCTTGTTACACCAGATCGATGATCGTCTCCAGATGCGTCGTCGTCTGGGTGTACATCTACTCAAAACAAGTATCTCATCGCACCATGGGCACAGGCCATTTGGGAGAGCAATGTATGACCTTCAATTGGGCCGGCCAGGGTGGCCGAGCGGTTCTAGGCGCTACAGTCTGGAACCGCGTGACCGCTACGGTCGCCGGTTCGAATCCTGCCTCGGGCGTGGATGTGTGTAATGTCCTTAGGTTAGTTAGGTTTAAGTAGTTCTAAGTTCTAGGGGACTGATGACCTAAGATGTTAAGTCCCATTGTGCTCAGAGCCATTTGAACCATTTTTTGAACATTCAGTTGGGCGTTTATGGGACCTGTGAAGGTAATCTAAGACTCAATGTCAGCTCGACAAGGTGAGCAGTACTGTGTGTCATATGCATCCGTCCATGCTTGATGTCTTCTCTTACGACGATCCCATCTTCCAGCAGGATAGCAGTCCACATCCTAAGACCAGAATCATGCTACAGTGCCACAATAAGATTTTCATTCTGCAGCAGAATGTGCGCTGATATGAAACTTCCTGGCAGATTAAAACTGTGTGCCGGACCGAGACTCGAATTCGGGACCTTTGCCTTTCACGGGCAAGTGCTCTACCATCTGAGCTATCCAAGCACGACTCACGATCCGTCCTCACAGCTTCAACTCTGCCAGTACCTCGTCCCCTACCGTCCAAACTCCACAGAAGCTATTCTGCGAACCTTGCAGAACTTCTACTAGGAAGTTTCACATCAGCGCACACTCCACTGCAGAGTGAAAATCTCGTTCTGGAAACGTTCCCCAGGCTGTGGCTAAGCCATGTCTCTTCAATATCCTTTCTTCCTTGAGTGCTAGTTCTGCAAGGTTTGCGGAAGAGCTTCTGTGAAATCTGGAAGGTAGAAGACGAGGTACTAGTAGAATTAAAGCTGTGAGGACGGGTCGTGAGCCGTGCTTGGGTACCTCAGATGGTAGAGGACTTGTCCGCGAAAGGAAAAGGTCCCGAATTCGAGTCTCGGTCCAGCACACAGTTTTAATCTGCCAGGAAGTTTGATGCTACAGTGGTTCGAGGAGCATACGAATCAACTCACGTTGATGTCTTGGCCACCAAATTATGCTGATCTAAGCCCACTTTAGGGCACTCTGGGGTGCAAGCTGCCGGCCAAGAAACCAATGGCCTTTAATTTAAGCGATCTGTGCGACCTGTGTGTAGGTATCTGGTGCTACGTTCTTCCAGATACGTATCGAGGACTTGCAGAATGCATTATATGTGGAATAGCTGCGATATTGTGTGCAAGACGTGGGCCGACATGATATTAAGTCGATCGTCATAACATTTTGATTCATCTGTGTATAACATGTGAGCCAGTAGGCCGGCCGGGCTGGCCGATCGGTTCTAGGCGCTACAGTCTGGAACTGCACGACCGCTACGATCGCAGGTTCGAATCCTGCCTCGGGCATGGATGTGTGTGACATCCTTAGGTTAGTTAGGTTTAAGTAGTTCTAAGTTCTTGGGGACTGATGACCTTAGCAGTTAAGTCCCATAGTGCTCAGAGCCATCTGAACCATTTTTTTGAGAAAGAAGTCTTCTTTGGTATTGCTTTACTGGAGTGTTTCCCTTTTCTGCTTCTCTAGTGTATTAAGAGATGCTATTTGGCATCCGTTTTCTATGTTATTAATACCACCAAGCGTCCTTATAGACTCTTTTAAGGCGAGACACTGAGCAGAAAATAAACTTACGAGCAATTCATTTGTTTCACCTTACTTACTAGGTTGGCCACACATGCCGCAGTCGGTCTTTGGCCTCGTCTGTCAGGCACCTCCATCTTCCCCATTCCATGTATTGTTCTCCAGCTAGACCCATCATACTTACGTCCCCTCTCATTCCTTCAGTCCACCTCAGCCGCGGTCTTTCCCTCGGTCTGCTGTCCTCTTCCACCGCCTGCCTTGTGATCTGTCCTTCTTAAGGCATTACGTGCCGGTAACACTTCAGTCACCACTCTGTAATCACAGCCACAATGTCCCACGATTTGTGCAGCCCCTGCAATTCGCGATTTATCCTTATCCTCCTGTCGTCTCCATCTTTCACTGGTACAAAAATCTGTCTCAGAATAGTGTTTTTAAACATCAGAAGTTTTATCTCTATCTTTTATGCCAGAGTCCAGTTCCCTGTTCCGTATAAGAAGACCGGTTGTATTACTGTTCTGTGGATCCGAATCTTCGTGGACGTTGACAGAAGCCTTGGCTCCCAAGTGCAAACCTTGACCTGCTTCCTGTTTGAATTCTTGTCTTTATTTCCTGGTCTGTCTTATTCATTTTCCTGAGTAGTGCCCCAAGATATTTCAGTTCTCTTCAGAGACATTACTTCCACATCTAAAGGTCTGTCATCGTTCTCACTGTTCACTGCGAGGTATATGGTCTTATCCATATTCATCTTAAAACCTAGTCCCATTGCCGCTGCCAATAACACACTTGTCACCTGGACCAGATCGTGTTAATTCTGTGCAATTATAACTAGATCATCTTCATAGGCCAGGGTGTTGACCCTTCCGCCCAGTGCGGCGGTAAGGGGGGGGGGGGGGAGGGAGGGGAAGACAATCTCCCTGTCGCATTCCAGTTCTCACCTTGAGTGTCTCTGACATCTTTCCATTCACTTTCATCGTACTTGTTCTTACTTGCATACATGCTTTTATAAGTTTGATTAGGTTTCTAGGAACCATCGTCCTTCCCAGTTCTTGCCAAACACTGAAGTGATAAAAGTCATGGGGTACTTTCCAATATCATGTCGGACCACATTTTGCTCAGCGTAGTGCGGCAACTCGACGTGACATGGACTCACAAGTTGGAAGTCCCCTGCAGAAATATTGAGTCATGCCCCCTCTATACCCATCCATAATTGCGGAAGTGTTTCCGATGCAGGATTTTGTGTAGAACTGTCCTGTCGATTATGTCCCATAAATACTCGATGGGATTCATGTCAGGCGATCTGGGTGGTCAGATTATTCGCTCGAAATGTCCAAAATGTTCTTGAAACCAGTCGCAAACAGCTGCGGTCCAGCGACATGATAGCCCATTACTGTTTGGGAAAATGAAGTCCGTGAATGGGTGCATATGGTCTGCAAGAATCCGAACATAACAATTTCCAATTAATAATCGTTACAGTTGGACCAGAGGACCAAGTCCACACCTTTGGGAAGCTAGGGAAGATTTTCGGTATTAGTACTGTCATCTGCTTGCAGGATGAACTTCGGGCTATCATGAAGACTCGGTAGCAATTAATTTTTCATGTAGGAGGCGACCACGGTATCATCTGAGAGTGGTACCGACTTCAGTCTCTCACCAAACCTCTCTCCATGTATTTTGACGGCTGCGGGAAGAATTAATTCCTCCGCCATAATGCGTCGTGATTTGAATTTTTCAATTAAGTATGCTACATCTTGAATGTTGGTAGGGCCTGCTTAGGAACAGATACCTGTTTCTTGAGGAACCAGGCGTTTCCTTTTAGTTTTTGCTCTCGGTGCTAAAAAAATTCAGTGAATTTATTCACATGGTCTCAGGGGTCTCCCTATTTTGTACTCGTGAAGCCATCGTTGGCTGAAATCAAGAACTCATCGTGGCCTCCCTCGTTATTCAAAAGAATGCTGGCAAAGCCTAATGTCAGATAACTGCTGTTTACGCACTCTGGTTTTGCGTTTAGAACTCACGTTGCTGATAAGAACGCCACGCGGGATTATCCTCGGGCATGGGTGTGTGTGTTCGTCTTTAGAATAATTTAGGTTAAGTAGTGTGTAAGCTTAGGGATTGATGCCCTTAGCAGTTAATTCCTATAAGATGTCACATACATTTGAGCTGATAACAACAGAGGAAGACACGCAAGAAGAATCTACTTTGATTTAACTCGAATCTTTTACTTATTAGAAATGCGTATATTCGGAGGAGAAGAACACTCAGTGAATCACTACCGTGGGCTCCCTTGTTACCACTGCGATTCTTCCACTCATCCATTGGAATGGCGAATCTAGTATTGCTTTATTTCAAATCCGGTTAACTACTTCCACTGTAAATGCACTCGAATTCAACTTCTAGCGCACTTGGGCCCACTACCTTTCAACTGACTTCGGGAGCCTGGCTGAAATCGAGTGTACAACGACAACGGTTGTGGTTAACAATCTGTTATTTTAGTCAGCATGCCAAGGAAGTGGCGGTCATATTGTCAAGCGCCTTAGTGTCATTAATTGTAATTTAATGCTTGGTAAGTAGCTAATCCTGAGGGCGATCGTCGACGGTTTCTCATCTTTCCTACTGATAGGACCTACTGGTCAGTTCTCGACAGATAAGACAGCATTTTAACGGTGGAGGAACAGCCTTACTTGGTTCATGGGACTGAGAAACAGACTCTAGGTACCACCAACTTGCACAGTGCCGCCGGCCGGGGTGGCCGAGCGGTTCTAGGCGCTACCGTTTGGCATGGATGTGTGTGATGTCCTTAGGTTAGTTAGGTTTAAGTAGTTCTAAATTCTAGGTGACTGATGACCTCAGAAGTTAAGTCCCATAGTGCTCAGAGCCATTTGAACCATTTTGCACAGTGCCTTGTTGGCAACTTGGGTCCATGGCGTCTTGGGGTTTGGGCCACAGTCATACTTTACCATTAGCTGTTACCGTCTGAAATCGGGACGCATCTAGCCAGTCAACTGTTTTTCAATCGTCTAGTGCAGCCTTCCTCGAAGTTGGTAGCACATGTCACTTGGGGAAGGTATGGTGGGGGGGGGGGGGGGGTGCAGAATAATAGAGGGAGGCGCCGGCTTGGAATATTTGCATTTTACATTGTGCAGTAAGAAGATTTCCGGTGAACGAATACTGCTAGCCGCAGGATTATTTGATTATTGAAGAAGCATGCAAATAAAGGTAACAACAGGTTTTACCAAAAAATGAATATTTGATATTGAGAAACACGTTCTTGAATGTAACACAAGAAATGTGAATCATAACTGTGGAAAGACAAGTGCTGTAAGAACACTATCTAGAGTTTTCTGAAAGAGTTTTTGAGAAATGAGTACAGAAAGTGAAATGTATCAGAGGATAATAGAGGGTTTCGGAATTTTGCCGCGAGTTGTGATTGTGCAGGAACCCTGAAGATGTATCAGCATGGAAAGGAGTTCCTTGACAGCTACATGTTATATTTTCATTTGTTGTGATGAGCACAGCTAAATTAGGGATCAATGATGTTGTAGCTACATTTAATAGTAGAAGCAGTGATGAACTGAGAATACTTGTGGAACTAGAAGTGAGTTTGGGGAACTGTACGGCGAAAGAACTTCATGAGACGGATACACGAGGTGTAAAGGAAGCTGCGGCTTCATTTTTTAAAAAAGGAAAAAAAAGAAGAAAATGTCTAGTGTAATGAAGAGAAGGTAGTCACTCGATAAGAGGGGAGTTAACGATGACTCGCAATATGGTCACTGTTGCTTCTGTTTCACACTGTGTAACAATAAAGATAAAAATCTCGTATGCAATTTTAAAATGTGTCTTTCTGAGTTTTTCAACCTGTTGGTTTTAAAACATTCAAAAAGCCATGGACCAGCAATTGCGAATATAAATTTATTTGGTTTAACCCCTAACTCACAAGGCGAGGTCACTCAGATCGCGTGAGATTTTTTAACTCTTTCTCTACGGTCATTTCTGTCAGAATGCTTATACACCCTCCCTACCCTCTTGAAATCGCTAACCCTACAAAGTTTCTCCGTTGGTTGCGTTATCGATACCCGTATTTGTTGTTGACACGCGTTGCTGAGACGTGTCGACGTCTCCTAGAGCGCGACTCGTGAACTTCCTCCCTGTTTTCTTCAACATAGTACAAAATGTGTTCGCAGGAATGCGTAAATTTTAACGATCCTAAATGTTATGAATTTATTTTTCGGTGGATGGAGGAAGATGTCAGGGGCGTAGATGAAGAAATAGGCGAAAGAGACGACCATTTTTCAAAAGGCACTGATCATAGTTCTACTAGCGGAGAACCATTCAAAGGAAAAACTTCAGGACAAATGTGATGTTGACCTTTCCAAAAACGTAGATCCCAGTAGTGAATGACAATTCTGTAGACTTTCTTTTTGTATCTATAGAGCGTAATTTTCATGTGAAAGTTTAAACTCTGGAATTTAGTTTTATGTGAAAATTTGCTCTGTACGAAGACATATAATTTTTTAGAATGTAAAAGTCACTTCTCTAACTGTTCGTTTATGTGTACTAGTTTAAAAAAATGCAAAAAGCTAAGTGGTTTTGTGTGACAAAATTTAAAATACTGCAGGAGCTTTTTAGTGTTATTAAATTAGAATGAGTATTTAAACAACACTTAAATAATTGTAAAAATAGATGTTATTTGACTTAAATGGACAATTTCAGAAGAACTACTTCTTTGATCTCGATTTAAACGTAGGGACCTCAGAGCCACCACCCTGTGACATACGTTAAGAAAAGTCACGTAGTGAGTTAAAGGTTAATTTTATTACATTTACGTTGTCGAAAAGTCTATCAGCAGTACAGATATCGAGTAAAAACTGTGGGAGCATTCGTATTAACGAAAACGTCTTTGTTGTTCAAAGCTACAAAGTGAAACTACAGTTAATGTAAGGTATAAATTCCATATCTCTGTTCTAAACAGCCTTTCAGGTAACGAGTATTGATCAATGTAACTTCAACGCGAGCACAACACGTAGCAGGTCTCCTTTTAACTTATTTTCTTGATAGGTTTCTTTTTAACCATAAATTCCCATATTATCATCTGTGAAAGGTGAAATAAATTTTTATTACCTGTCTCTTTCTCTGAAACTGCTGCGTCAAAATTGCGCTTTAAGTTATCTGACTATATTTAGAAAATTGACTGATGCTCAACTTTGTTGACTTGTTCAGCCGGTAAAACAGAACACTGGAGGCAGATGATGGAGGTGAACGAGCTTGGCCTGGCCATCTGCAGCAGGGAGGCGGTCCAGGACATGATGAGGAGGGGCGTCGACGACGGCTTCATCATCCACATCAGCAGGTAGGAGCCAGCGATTACGTGGCGACGCTCGTAACACACACACACACACACACACACACACACACACACACACACACACATATATATATATATATATATATATATATATATATATATATCAGTATATATGGGATGGCGCTTAGATAATGAGGCTCCTATAGGCGGCCACACATACACACACCACACACACACACACACACACACACACACACACACACACACACGCGTACAAATAGTTCCGTAAGAAGATACTGCACTAATGACTGTAGTGGAGTTAACTCTAATAGTGATACATCTGTCACTCCATAAGTGCTTTACGTCCTTCTTGACATTTAGAAATATACTATTTCTCTTCTTTACGTTTCCCAAAATTCTTGGTAGTCACAAATCAAATGTTTACTGACGTAATGAGTTCGCAGTCTTGGTAACGATTATGAACGTTGCCACACTCTTTGTTCTCAGATGACTTTCGATTGCGTGGCATTATACATTCGGACATAGTGTATGGTTGTCAATTATATAGTATGATATTTCATACAAGAAAAAATTTCTGTTTTCGACTTAGCTCTATTTATTGATGCCAAATTTAATTGCTTTCGATTTCACTCCCAAGTGGTTAGAATTTCAGGCTTCTTACTCAGATGCAAGAACTGTTCTAAAACTTCAAAATATGTCGTCTCTTAATAATGAGCATGAAAAAAATTTATTAACGTGTCAACAGTGAGTCCGAAGACTCCTTAACCACACCCATCGAGACACCCAAACTGTTGTGGATTTAGGCCGAGAATTTCATCCTTGTCAAGTGCTTGAAATGCACAACATGTAAATCTAACAAATATATATACAGTTGAGTGCAAAAACAGAAACAAAACATGGGAACATGCTTCTTGGTTTTCAAAACGTAGCCATTTGCAAAAAACGATGTTTTTCCTTTTCTATCCTTGAAATAAAGATATTTTGACACCTATGCGTTACCTTGTTTTTTTTTCTGTAAAATGTTATTAAACGCTGTTATTTGGTCTTCTCTGCCAGAGCTAAAAACTACAGCAGCGGAAATTTTTACCTTCTTGTGAATACTCACGTGAACTGCATTAATTTTACAAACAGACTGCACAGCTCATCCTGATTCTATGGGTTTTATGGCTTGACGCCTTGTCATCTCCAAAGCAATCGTAGGAATATCTTTGACTGAAGAGTAATTATTTTTGTATATTTTTTCCGAGGTTAACGGTAGTAGATATGTCGTTTTAATGCTGCACGTCACACACCAAGGATGCACAGTACAGTGGAAGACATAGTTATAAATACATTACGTGGAAAAACGTATGCAGAAGCCCGCTAATTAGTTTCAAATAGTGTTAGTCGATCTAATCAATACTAACTTTTAAATCTTTTTGAATATTGCTGTTGATTAGTGTCTGAGCTGTCTCAGTGGTCGTGGGAATTTTCCATTCTGTAGTGGAAACTCTAGTGACAACATGTGGTCTCCATTATTTTGGAACCAGGAAAGATACCTGACATCAGGAATTTTATTCCGTAATTCTCTTGAACGCCTGCTGAATGATGCTAACACTAATAAAAAAAACGTCTCAAAATGTCTACTAGCAAGAGTCTGATTCCGAACATTAACTTTTGATCCATGGGTATAGAATGTTACAGTCAACGATTAACCCTCTAAAACTATTAATTGATGAAATTAATAACGCAGTTTAAACATAATGCATCGGCATCTTCAACAAAACTTACAGGTAATGTGACTTGCAAAATTAAACCATGGTTGCTAAAAATTTTCCCCTGAACAGTGTTTTATGACATTTCTCGACAATGCTGAGTTCGTATGGGAACGATCTAGTAAAGGCCGGGAACGTACGAGAGCTGCAGAGAGAATAATGAGGAAGTGTTCGTAACTATTTTGTCAATAACCAGCTTATCGCCCGCTGTTTCGCTCGCGTATACTGTATGGTCTGCACATATGGTTTTTGTGTTCTTTTATCGCGGTTTTATTTTGCTGACAGACTGCAAAACGTTCGACACTTTTCACACTAATTAAGGCCATAGAACTATGGTCTTGTCCGAAAGTACTTTCGGCCAAAAAACGATTCTGGCAGCTTTAAGCTCTAGGTTTTTGTTGATCATGATTTTTACGTTATTGCGTTCATATTTCAATAGAAACATTCATCCTCTAACACATATTTCTTTATATCTAACCGATAAGAGAAATACGAGTTTTCATAGAATCAGCTTTAAAAAATTTTTAATGTGACGAAATAGTTTCTTAAACATTTTCATCTCCTGTCACACACTAAGGGGTCATATTTGCAAAAGCGGTGACACATATATTTTTTATTTGTAACGCAGAACCCAAATACAATTTTTCATAGGTTTAGCTAAAAAATACTTTCATGTTGGATTATTTTCATAAGACATTCCACCCCCTGTTTCACCCTCTTAGGGACTGAATTTCTAAAAACATTGAAACACATATGTTTTTATTTGTAACCGAGAGGTCAAACAACAATTTTCGTAGAAGTAGCTTTAAAAATACTTCAGTAGTTCTTTAATAATGATTTATTTTCAAAAAATTGGGGCTAACTATCCAAAAATGTTTAAGCACGTATTTCTTTTTTCTGCCCGAGAAACCAAATAGCAATTTTAGTAAGTCTAACTTCAAGCTTTCCTTAATAGCACCATGTTTTCAATAAAATCTTTCATCGTCTGTTTCTCCCCCTTAGGGGTAAGATTTCGAAAAATCCCTTCTTAAACGACGCCTTAAGTACAAGTTTAACACCGTCTGCAAATTTCTAGTTTCTATCCTTAGTGGTTTGGGCTGGACGATGATCAGTCACTGAGTCAGTGAGTCGAGACATTGCCTTGTATATACTGTAGAAGCGTAGTCTGTCAAATTGACGCCGGCCGGTGTGGCTGAGCGGTTCTAGGCGCGTCAGTCTGGAACCGCGCGACCGCTACGGTCGCAGGTTCGAGTCCTGCCTCGGGCATGGATGTGTGTGATGTCCTTAGGTTAGTTGGGTTTAAATAGTTCTAAGTTCTAGGGGACTGATGACCTCAGATGTTAAGTCCCATAGTGCTCAGAGCCATTTGAACCATTTTTCCAAATGACACATGTAGTGGGAATGCAGTTTCCACTGTTCAGAGTTGCTCTCCTCGAATCTTCCTTGTGGAACGATTAATGCCCAATGTCGTATCGCCCTGTGTTAAATGTGTAGATGTCGGAGGCGCAAGATGTGGGCTGTACAGTGAGTGAGGTGGGGGTGGGGGGGTGGGGTGGGAGGGGGTTGCAAAGTAGTACGTTTCCTTTACGCCAGATTGTTCTGCCGCAGTCATGTGCATTCGTGTAGTATAAAGACGAATCTGCATCAGTGCATGCGCCCTTTCATCCTGATGGTGCCTCCAAGCTTCTTAAGGGTCTCATTATGTCACTGAATGGCGGCGATATAGCGGATTCCACAATATCCTCGAGAATGAGGACGATTACATTAGGAAAGTTAGTTATCACCACTTTGTGTGCTGATCGCTAGAATAATATTTCAAGTCGAGTAGATCTGTTGTCTTTTTCTGGATTATTTCTTAGTTTCCAGGAAATAAAAATATGCTGTTTGACAGTTGCTAGGGAACAACTGATAGCTGCTACGGAACAACCGACCAATGATAGCAAAAGGAAATGTGGACGTGTTAATTCCAGCGAAGGCTGTGTACGAACGCTCTGAATGTATTCGACAGTTCATGCAGTACGGTGTGTGGCGAAGGTTTTTGTGGGAACGATTAGTGCGACATTCCGTGGTACGGCAATACATCTGAATGACATCATCTGAGTGCTTATGATCGTGAACGAACAGTTGAAGGGCTTCAGGCCGGCCAAAGTTTCGCTACTGTAGACACAGTAATAGGCGTTTCCAAATGTGTCACCTCGCGGTTAAACAACTGGCCAAGTGCGATAAGGTTTCGCATACTGAGGGTTCCGCACAAACTTAATGATATGGACAGTCCATCAATTCCGTGAATTCAGGATCTCGACCATTTCTGCCTGTTATCGACACTGATGTCGGCTAGGTACCGGTCGCAAGAATTCCAAGATTTTCGATAATATTTTAATTTCAATAATACAAATAGTCACGCAGCAGGCAGGCGACCATCCATTCAGGATGACGGTGTCGCTATCCTAAAAGTCAGACATCAGGCAAGGAATGCCTTTCTTGCTCGTATGATGCCTTTCGGAGTTTATCCGTCATCAGATATCCAGGAGCGATTACTGTCTCTAGATATAGTGTTTTAAGTTGCGTGTGAAAGAACTATTCGCAGACTAGTCAAAAATCGTCAGACTAGTCAAAAATCGTCAAAAGTGGACAAGGCCCCAGGGACCGATAGGATCCTAGTCAGTTTATATACATATTTTGCAGCTGTGTCAGGCCCTTTTTTAAGCATGATATATGGTAAATCTCTTGAACCAATAATTCTGACCCGTGACTGGTCAAAGCAGAGGTGACATACAAAACTAGCGACCGATATTAGTGACATCCATGTGTTGTAGAATCTGAGAATATATTTAACACATCTTTGTGTTTCAACGACAGTATTTATATTTCAGAATATGAACTTTATTCCGATATCTCAATTATCTATGAAATTTTCGATTATTTTTTCTTATAAAAATAAGAGACGTGACAGGTTTCCTTCTTCTTCTTCTTGTTCTTGTTCTTCGAGACTCACAGTTAAATTGTATCATTCCGGTTTCATTAATTCTGTTGTGAAATAACATCTTTTAAGTAATTTACGACTTTATTTTGGTAACTGATTGCATTACTCTATCGTTCCCGTAAAATGAAATACTTTTGGCCTTTTAAACTGCTTGAGAGTTGTCAGTTTTGTGACGCAGTGATCGATCGTCATAACCGCGCTATCGTTTTCACATTTCGACATTTATATGACGAACATGCAGTATACACTTTTACCCATGTCTGGTTGTAATTATTATTATTGTTATTATTATTATTATTATTATTATCATCATTACTGTGCAGACTGTTTCTTTACATTAACAACAATGACACGTTCTTGTAATACCAACGACGACTAGTGGGCCTGAAGCAAAACTCACATCAATAAAGAAATAATCTCTTACAAATTCATTTCATACCATAAAAAATGATTAAGGTTCAATGCCTTCTTCCAAATTTTCGTAAGTATATGTTTTCTTTTCTTGCTGGCAATGTGATTTGTCTTGCTTCGTTAACATTTTACTTCCTTACTTAAATATAAAATCACAGAAATCCACACTGGAGGGAAAGGATACATTACAGTTCTCAGATCAAATGTTGCGAGGTGTCTAGAACGGAATGGAGAAACCAATTCCCGACTTGTCACATGACATCGTGAAAACCATGGATGGAAGTAACGAGACAGATGCTATTTTTTCTGCTGGAAAGCATTTTAGTTTGTACTACACCAACGCTTATGACGGCCGTTAATATGGTGTATAAAACGATGCCTGTGAATGGATTAAGAATTTTTTTGTATGGAGGTTCCAACATGTTGCGTAGAGAGTCATCGACAGGTGCAGAAGGATCTTCAGGTCTGTCCAGAGCAGTGTATTAGGAGCCTTGCCATACGTGTTATTTATTTATGATATGGCAGACATTATCATAAATTCAGATTTTTTGCAGATGAGGCAGTTATCCGCAGTGAAGTATTGCCTGAAAACAAACTGCAGAAATGTCCATACAGATATTGATAAGGTTTCAAAGTCGTGCCAAGATTGGTTACTTGCTTTAAACATTCAAAAATATAAAACTGTGCACTTCACAAAGCGCAGAAACAAAGTGTCCTAAGAGTACAATTATTATGAGTCACAACTGGAAATAATCAATTCTTCAAAATGCTTTGACATTGCAATTTATCGCTATATGAAAAGGAATGATCGCATAGGCTCAGCATCAGATAAAGCATGTGGCAGACCTCGGTTACTCGGTGGGACGATGAAACAGCTGAATTGTCGGGCACGTGAAAACAGACACAAACTACCCCACGAAAGCCTAGCTACAAATTTTCAAGAGCCAATGTTGAAGAGTCTAGGAATACACTAGCACCTCTGACGTATCGTTCTCTCAGGTACTGCGAAGACAAGGTTCGATTAATTACAACTCACGTAGGAGCAGATTGGTAGTCAATCTTGCCGCCCTCCTTTGCTCTGCCATTAATTTCACAGCAGTTTATAGAATGGGAACTTGATACGGAGCAACCTGAGCTTCGGTAAAGCTTTATGACTAACTTTCCTTTGCAGTACTGCGGCCCATATACCGATTTTCAATGATGGCCTCGGGATGCACTCAGCCAACAAAACAGCTGTGAGGATTATGGCTGAAGGACTCAGGAAGGACCTCGTCGCCAAAAAGAGCAAGATTCGTGTTGGGGTAAGACAACATTTCTCGACCTGTCAATAACATATACTCATGAAGAAATCCTTTGATTAATGTGTTGTTATTGCGGTTTTCAGTCCGAAGACTTGTTCTGTGCAGTTATCCAAGCTAAGCTACATGAGCACTTCTCTGAATAACTATTGCAACCAACATCCTTTTGAGGACTATTGTTGCAGTCAAACTTTTTTCTCCCTCTACAATTTTTATCAACACACACATTCCTACATAATGTGTCCCAGGATGTTTCCGATCAATCATTCCGTTCTTTTAGTCAACCTATGTCATATATTACATATTTCCCCAAGTAGACCGACTTGTTACTTCCTTATAAATTATCCGATCCACCCATCTTCAACATTCTACTGTATCACCACATTTAAAAAGCGTCTGGTCTTACTGTTTAATATACATGTATCGCTTTCATAAAGTACCATAATCCAGATTAGCACCCTCAGAAAATACTTACCTGCTTTTCAGAAATGCATTCCTTACTATTGGAAATCCTCATTTTGCATTCTCTCTACTACGGCAATCGTCAGTCATTTTAGTGCTCAAATAACAAAACTCATCTACTGTTCATCCGCACTGTTTCTGACAGAATTACGATGTCATCGCCAAACATAAATGTTTTTATTCTTTCACTTTGAAGATTGGCTTAATTTCTTTCCCAGGCCCTTTTTAACTTCTACTTCTCTTTCATGTCCTTCGATTCTTGTAACTGTAATCTTGCTTCTGCATAAGTTGTAAATAATCTTTTGCTACTTTTATTTTATCCCTACTACTCTCAGAGTCTGAGGTAGTGGATTCTAGTAAATGTTGTCAAAATATTGTCTAATTCTATGAATCCTATATGAGTACACTTGTCTTTCTTCAGGCCGCCTTGTAGGATATGTCGTAAGGTCAGTACTGCCACGCGTGTTACTCCACCTTTCCGAAACACAAACTGACCTTCCACGAGAGTGGCGTCTACCAGGTTTTCCATTCTCCCGTAAATAATTTGGATCCGCATTTTTAAAAGATGACTTATTGAAATGATGTTTCGGTAATATTTGCTACTGTCAGTTACTGCCTTCTTTGGCATTGGAATCACTGCATTCTTTTGGAAGGCTGAGAGTATTCCGCCTTCCTCATATGTCTACCATACTAGGTGGAACAGTTTTGTTATATTCTCCAGAAGATCTCATTAATTATTATGAGAGAGTGTTGTCTTCTCGAGGTGCCTTGTTTTGACTTCGGTTTTTCAGTGCTCTGTTAAATTATTCTCACAATGTGGCATTCCTCGCGTCATTTTCATCTACTTCCATTTCCTTTTCTAAAATATTGTCTTCAAGTTCCTTTCCCTTAGACAACCCAGCTATATATTACTTCCATCTTCCAGCCTTCCCTTCTTTGCTTAGTAAGGGCTTGCCATCTTAATTCTTGATACTCATACAGCTGCTTCTCTTTGCTCCAAAGGTCTCTCTGATTTTCCAACAAGCGACATCTATAATTCCCATAGTCATGCATGATACTACAGCATTGCATTTCTCCTCCAGCCATTCTTGCTTTGCCATATTGCATTTTCTTTCACATTTTTTTATTTTTTTAAGACTTCTGTATTCCCTTTGTCTGCTGCAATAGCTTCATTTTGATATTTTCTCCTCTAAGTTAAATCCCGTGTCTCGTGTGTTAAACAAGAACTTCACACTGAGACTTACCCTTTGGCTCTATAATTCTCTGCCGCCGTCGCTATTTCGTTTCGCAATGATGCTAATCCATCTTCCTTTCGCCTGTTTCAGTCTATTGTTGCCGAATGCTACCTTTGAAACTCTCAACAACCTCTGGTTCTTTTCATTATGAAGATCCCTTATCCTTATATTCCTACCTTTGTATAATTTATTACGTTTTATTCTAGATTTCATAAACAATAAGTTAAGGTTGTAATCCACATTCGCGCCTAGTTCCGAAACCTCGGTCTTATCGCTACATAGACTGTAACCTACAATTAAGTAATATATCGGGTGTGAAATAAGTTTCACCTTCACAATTAACAAACAACGTAGCTTTTGTAATTGTAATTTTTACAAACGATGTTGCATAGGAAGGGGGGAAAAATATTTTTACATTGGCAGAGAAGTAGTAGAGAAGTATGTCTGTAACAAAACTGTCTGCTATATTGAGATTCTGAGTCACACATTTGACTTTCCCTTGGGAAAGGCGGCTTCGAGTCTCCGTCTCAGACATAATTTTGTCAATATCACTAAGCGTCGATGTTACTCTGGTTTAGAAGGAAAGATTTCAGCTCAAATATAGTTTCGGTAAGGAGGTATGTTTCCAATGGTAGCTATAATAAGAAACCATACAGTTGTTCTGTGACTGAAATAGGTTGGCTTTAATTTAAAAAGAATCAAGAATACCGATAACGAAAAATTGCAATGTTTGTGACAATACATTACAAAATTCCTTCATTTCCAAGACAGAATTACAGACATCATCTTGTACCACTGTACATGTATTAAACACTAACAATTAATGTCTGTCTTTGCAGCAAATTTCTCCAGGGGTCGTAAAAACCCCTGTGCTTACCCAGTCTGAAAAGTTTGCAAAGACCTTCGCGAATATGCCCTGCTTGGAAGTGGAAGATTTAGCAAACGCTGTTGTCTACATGCTTTCCCAACCCCCAAGGGTTCAGGTGAGTTTTCTTCTGATTTTTCAAGTTGCCTTATTCCAGAAATGTTCGAAATTTCCATTTAAATTTTATTAATATGCATGTAAGCGTAGTTTAAAGATTACTTCAAAAACAGGTAACTACGGAGATGGTAATCGCCAACACCTGCATAAATATGTACCTAAGCAGGAAACGAATTCGACTGACAGCCAAGGGAAATCAACAGCAATTCACTGACAACAGTTTGAGAAGGCGGGACCCATTCTGATGGTTGTCATTCGCTATTGCAATAGGGACATGGCTGCGTACCCTGGTCGCCGATTTGTGAGCGCGCAGTTTTGAGGCACGTGAAAGAAAATAGTAAGGGCAAAAGGAAGAGGGACGGGGGAAGATGACATTGAAGGGGGAATAAGGTAAAGTAGCGTGTTCAGAAGAAGAAGAATGGAAAGGAATGGGTTTGAAGGCACTACAATTGAGATGGAACAAAAATGTTTGAAAGGGAATAATCGAGAAATTTGGATAGGATTGTGTTGGGCAATAGTTGCCTAAGACCTAACTTTCTACGTTATGTAGACGCCTGTGTACAGATTTGCTTTGATCAATAATGAAGCAAAGAAAAATGAATCAAGCTATTGTTGCAAACATTGCGACGGGTTGCGTTTTGTTCTATGCTTAGAACACTTCCACGCAAAAGATGAATGTGTACCTCCTACTCCACTGAAAAATTCTGTTGATCTCAATAAACAAATTTACCGGTGGAGCAGCGATGAGATTTAAACAAAGAACGGGATAAGGTCGATAGGTTGAGGAAGTGGGAATAACGTCGAAGTTTGCTCCGGGTGCTAGTTACATCAATGGTCCTAGTCGGGAAGTTCATAATGAGATATGAAAGATATAGTTCGCTTGCTCAACCATGTCGACACAACTCCTTGTGCTAGCAAAAAAATGAAAACAAGTGAAGTTCAGACAAACATGTTATAAACCTCTTTCCGAAATTCAAGGAGGGAGTATGATTTCAGAACTCAATGATCATTTAAAAGCGGTTATAACTTGTGAGGTAGCGTAGTGGCAAATCAAATTGAGTGTCTACTGAGTACAGTCTCAGTTGTGCAACTGGATTCGTGATTTCCTGTCACAAAGGTAAAAGTACATAATGGCGGAAAATCAACGACTAAACAAATGTCATAATCCGACGTTCTCCAAGATAGTGTTATACGCCCTTCACTGTTCCTAATCTATTTAAACGATTTAGGAAACAATCTGTGTAGCCCGCTTAGATTATTTGCGGATGGTGCTGTGATTTACCGTCTAGTAAAATCATCAGAAGATCAAAACCAATTGCAAAATGACTTAGAGACATTATGCGTATGATCTGAAAAGTGTCAGTTGTCTCTGAACAATGAAACGTGTGAGGTCATTCACATGAGCAAAAAAAGAAATCCGTTGAGTTTAGGTAAAAAAATATATCACAATAAATCACAAAAAATTCACAAAAAAATCACAAAATATATACAGGGTGTCAGGTCGACTAAATAGCCAGGGAATTATTGTTACGAACAACGTAATATGGAACGATCACTTAGATATTGTGGAGAAGGCGTATCAAAGGCTTTTAACGGCAGAACACTTAGAGGGTGCAACAGGTCTACTAAAGAGACAGCGACAGGCACGTGTTCGTCCTCTGCTAGAATAGTCGTGTGCGATTACAGATCCTTACTAGGTCGGGTTGACGGAGGAAGTCGAAAAAATTCAAAGACGGGCAGATCGTTTTGTATTGTCGCAAAAGAGGAGAGAGAATGTCTCGTGTATGATACGCGAATTGAGATGACAATAATTAAAATAGAGGAATTTACGTAGCGGCAGGATCGTCTCATCAAATTTCAGTCACCAACTTTCTCATCGGAGTGCGACAAGAGAAATGAGAGCTCCCACAGAAAGATTTTAGTGTTAATTTTTCCAAAGCTGTTTTAGAGAGTGGACTGGAAGAGAGATAATCTGAAGGTGGTTCCAAGAACCGTCTTCCAGGCACTTAACTGTGAATTGCAGAGCAGGCATGACGAGGCACCACGAAAGAATTATCAGAATGGGACGGAAATCGGTAGCAGTGCTATACATGTACGGGCAAATAGAAGATTACGATTGGATGATTTATTCAAGAGAACGAGGTTCACAAATTGAGCAAGTCAATAACGCGTTGGTCCATCGCTAGCCCTTATGAAAAGAGTTATTCTGCTTGCATTGATTGATAGAGTTGTTGGACGTAGTTCTGAAGGATATCGTGCCAAATTCTGTCCAATTGGCGCGTTGGATCGTGGAAATTCCGAGGTGGTTGGAAGGCCCACCCGTAGCGTTCTAAACGTTCTCAATTGGGGAGAGATCCGGTGACCTTACTGGCCAAGCTACCCTTATGCAAGCTCGAAGACAAGGAGTAGGAACTTTCACCGTGTGCGGGCTGCCATTATCTTGCTGAAATTCAAGTCCAGGAAGGTCTTGCAGGAAGAGCAACAAAATGAGGCGTAGTATAAGGTCGACGTGCTGCCGTGCTGTAAAGG
The DNA here is from genome assembly GCF_023864345.2 of Schistocerca serialis cubense. Classification (NCBI taxonomy): domain Eukaryota; kingdom Metazoa; phylum Arthropoda; class Insecta; order Orthoptera; family Acrididae; genus Schistocerca; species Schistocerca serialis. The sequence continues at coordinate 302,259,328 of NC_064639.1, read as the reverse complement.
TGCCACAGGTGACAATCAAGGGGCTCTTGCTATGATGAGAAATGGAACCCGAGACCATTACTCCTGGTTGTCAAGCTGTGTGGCGGGTGACAGGTTAGTATCCCACTGTTGTCCGAGTCGTCTCCATGAATGTCTTTGCTGGTAATCGGGGATCATATCGTAGCGGTACTCCTCACGGAAGGTGATTCTACTTCAGTCAATGAGAGATCAGGCCGAAGATGTGTCCAGTAACGCCCCAGGCAGCGGTGGGATAGCAAGCTGCCTGTCATCCGCCATGCCGCCCGTCACCCAGGAGCGATCGGCTGGGGTGCCGTTTTTTCTTGCATAGCAGGACCCCTTTGGTTGTTATCCGCGGTACCCTTACAACACAGCGATACGTCTGCGATTTTCTACGGCCCGTTTTGTTGCCTTTCATGGGCAGCCATCCTGGGCTTACATTTCAGCAAGATAATGCCCAGCCGCATCTACATCTACATTTATACTCCGCAAGCCACCCAACGGTGTGTGGCGGAGGGCACTTTACTTGCCACTGTCATTGCCTCCCTTTCCTGTTGCACTCGCGTATGGTTCGCGGGAAGAGCGACCGCCGGAAAGCCTCCATGCGCCCTCGAATCTCTCTAATTTTACATTCGTGATCTCCTCGGGAGGTATAAGTAGGGGGAAGCAATATATTCGATACCTCATCCAGAAACGCACCCTCTCGAAACCTGGACAGCAATCTACACCATGATGCAGAGCGCCTCTCTTGCGTAGTATGCCACTTGAGTTTGCGAAACATCTCCGTAACGCTATCACGCTTACCAAATAACCCTGTGACGAAACGCGCCGCTCTTCTTTGGATCTTCTCTATCTCCTCTGTCAACCCGACCTGGTACGGATCCCACACTGATGAGCAATACTCAGTATAGGTCGAACGAGTGTTTTGTAAGCCACCTACTTTGTTGATGGACTACATTTTCTAAGAACTCTCCCAATGAATCTCAACCTGGCACTTGCCTTACCAACAATTAATTTTATATGATCATTTCACTTGAAATCGTTCCGTACGCATACTCCCAGATATTTTAAAGAAGTAACTGCTACCAGTGTTTGTTCCGCTATCATATAATAATACAATAAAGGATCCTTCTTTCTATGTATTCGCAGTACATTACATTTGTATATGTTAGGGGTCAGTTTCCACTCCCTGCACCAAGTTCCTATCCACTGCAGATCTTCCTGCATTTCGCTGCAATTTTCTAATGCTGCAACTTCTCTGTATACTACAGCATCATCCGCGAAAAGCCATATGGAACTTCCGACACTATCTACTAGGTCATTTATATATATTGTGAAAAGCAATGGTCCCATAACACTCCGCTGTGGCACGCCAGAGGTTGCTTTAACGTCTGTGGACGTCTCTCCATTGAGAACAACATGCTGTGTTCTGTTTGCTAAAAACTCTTCAATCCAGCCACACAGCTGGTCTGATATTCCGTAGGCTCTTACTTTGTTTATCAGACGCCAGTGCGGAACTGTATCGAACGCCTTCCGGAAGTCAAGGAAAATGGCATCTACCTGGGAGCCTGTATCTAATATTTTCTGGGTCTCATGAACAAATAAAGCGAGTTGGGTCTCACACGATCGCTGTTTCCGGAATCCATGTTGATTCCTACAGAGTAGATTCTGGGTTTCCAGAAATGACATGATACGCGAGCTAAAAACATGTTCTAAAATTCTGCAACAGATCGAGGTCAGAGATATAGGCCTATAGTTTTGCGCATCTGCTCGACGACCCTTCTTGAAAACTGGGACTACCTGTGCTCTTTTCCAATCATTTGGAAACTTCCGTTCCTCGAGAGACTTGCGGTACTCGGCTGTTAGAAGAGGGGCAAGTTGTTTCGCGTACTCTGTGTAGAATTGAATTAGTATCCCGTCAGGTCCAGTGGACTTTCCTCTGTTGAGTGATTTCAGTTGCTTTTCTATTCCTTGGACACTTATTTCGATGTCAGCCATTTTTTCGTTCGTGCGAAGATTTAGAGAAGGAACTGCAGTGCGGTCTTCCTCTGTGAAACAGCTTTGGAGAAAGGTGTTTAGTATTTCAGCTTTACGCGAGAGTCTCCATTGCTTGTCTTCGTGCTTGCCAAACCTTACCACGGCCAAGATTGGAGGATATCTCGCCAGTTGGAACGTTGGAGCGCTATTGGGAGGGTCCTCCAACCATCTCGGGTTTTTCACGATCTAATGCGCCGTCTGGTCAGGAGGAAACCCAACAGCTCTATCATCAGTACCAAGCTAATTAACTGCTTTCATAACCTCCAGAGGCGGACCAACGCGTTATTGACTTGCTTCATTTGTGAAGTTTCTTCTCTTTAATAAGCCATCCAATTTTTCTGTAATTTTAATGATTTAATTGTCCCATTCGGATAATTTCTTTGTGAAAGTATACGTACTAGGGCTGTCTGTCAATAATGCGGCCCTTGTTTGCTACTTGAGAAGCAAAAAGTGCTGATATTTCACTGATTGCTTCTCTCGTAGTTTAATTATTTTGCTCTACTTTACGTACGTATACCTACGTCTGTATCTACACTCCATATGGCGGAGTGTACACCTACGTTGACATCATTACAAGTGCACAGCTCACGTTTGGCGCCTCCTTCGCTCACTACCAGCACAACCACCGCCGACATTCCAGGAACGCGACCCGCTCTCGAATCGTACGCACTTCGTGAAAGTTCTTGTCGCCTATTACGCCTGTTCAGTGACGTGCCATGACGAACATGCTTGGTATCGGACTTGACCTGTAGTGCTTTTACACACCGTTCCAGTCCACATGTGATCGTTGTCTCTGGTGCTCAGTCACTGCAATTCTACTTACTGTGTACTTTGTTGCTTCCAATACAATAGTAGATACTACTCTCCGCAAATCACCTTATGGTGCGTAATTGAGGGCAATTTTGGAACTAATGTCCATACTCCCTTCAATGTTCCATTAGCGAATGCTTCGCTGGGATAACGACCGTCGATGAAATCTCCTCATCAGCTTTTTTTCTAAGATATTTTCGTCCTGGTGAGTTGGGAGAAGTACAGAGATGTAATCTGCTGCCCGACGCTCCTTGGAACGTACGCTCCGGGAATCTGAACAGTGATATACAAATCCTCTCTCTTAGCGACTGCCTCTGGAGTTCGTTCAGTACTTGTAACATTTTCTAAGCGGTCTATTGACAAAACGAACACTTGTTTCTTGTTTTTTCTCTATCTGCTCCATTAATTTAACATTTTAAGGCTCTTAGACTGATGAAAAATACTAATGAATCGGTCTTACGACTGTTTCGTAATCCACCTTCGTGGATAGATCTTATTTTCGTTATCTACTATGGAACTTGCAAATCTTTAGATTCTATTCATCATATAGAAATACATAAAAGACACTTCTGTATAATTACTAAAGAGAAAACTGCAGGGTTACATTCCACAGAAGTCTAGCAAATCTTGCGTAGCACCAAGCTAAGCAGAATTCACGGCGCTTCGTACAATGTTTCTGCTTTGAAACTCGATCACTGTCCAGTTCAAACAAGCGCCGTGGTACTCTAGTACTGTCCAGGCTCGCCCTTGGGGCACATTCGCACGTGATACCCCACACGAAGCCACGACACATTGGTATTCCGTGGTTCGCAATTGAGAAATATTGTGATGTTTTACTTGCTTTACGGACCACAGTAGCCGCGCGGGATTAGCCGAGCGGTCTTAGGCGCTACAGTCATGGACTGTGCGGCTCGTCCCGGCGGACGTTCGAGTCCTCTCTCGGGCATGGGTGTGTGTGTTTGTCCTAAGGATAATTTAGGTTAAGTGGTGTGTAAGCTTAGGGACTGATGACCTTAGCAGTTCAGTTCCATACGATTTCACACACATTTGAACATTTTTTGAACCACAGTAGAAACAAATTTATGAGTGATAACAATCTTTTGCACAAGCTGTCATAATTTGGATTAGAATATCGGTACTGTGTAGCTATTTTCAAGTGTCTAGCGTAGCCCATCACTTGGACATGATAGCGTTAAAGTCAGAACTTACGCTGGTCACACATTGTTACAACAGAGCTCGATGTCTTAGTTTTAAAATAAACAAAACACCAACTGTCACGAGTTTATGTCCTACAACAAATGTTCCCAAATTAAAACTTTCAAGTGAAAAATGTTTAGTATGTAAAAACGTATGACGGTTTTCCTTACAAATCTTCCCAAATCAAGAGTAGAAACTTTGCTACGTACTTCGGCAGTGAAAATGTTATCAGTGTCGCCGATTATATGTAAAGAAGTTTTGTTGCTCGTATTACGGACAGAAAAAAAAACACAATTATATTTAATATTCCTTCACATGTACTTACGTGAGGCCGATATACACTCCTGGAAATTGAAATAAGAACACCGTGAATTCATTGTCCGAGGAAGGGGAAACTTTATTGACACATTCCTGGGGTCAGATACATCACATGATCACACTGACAGAACCACAGGCACATAGACACAGGCAACAGAGCATGCACAATGTCGGCACTAGTACAGTGTATATCCACCTTTCGCAGCAATGCAAGCTGCTATTCTCCCATGGAGACGATCGTAGAGATGCTGGATGTAGTCCTGTGGAACGACTTGCCATGCCATTTCCACCTGGCGCCTCAGTTGGACCAGCGTTCGTTCTGGACGTGCAGACCGCGTGAGACGGCGCTTCATCCAGTCCCAAACATGCTCAATGGGAGACAGATCCGGAGATCTTGCTGGCCAGGGTAGTTGACTTACACCTTCTAGAGCACGTTGGGTGGCACGGGATACATGCGGACGTGCATTGTCCTGTTGGAACAGCAAGTTCCCTTGCCGGTGTAGGAATGGTAGAACGATGGGTTCGATGACGGTTTGGATGTACCGTGCACTGTTCAGTGTCCCGTCGACGATCACCAGTGGTGGACGGCCAGTGTAGGAGATCGCTCCCCACACCATGATGCCGGGTGTTGGCCCTGTGTGCCTCGGTCGTATGCAGTCCTGATTGTGGCGCTCACCTGCACGGCGCCAAACACGCATACGACCATCATTGGCACCAAGGCAGAAGCGACTCTCATCGCTGAAGACGACACATCTCCATTCGTCCCTCCATTCACGCCTGTCGCGACACCACTGGAGGCGGGCTGCACGATGTTGGGGCGTGAGCGGAAGACGGCCTAACGGTGTGTGGGACCGTAGCCCAGCTTCATGGAGACGGTTGCGAATGGTCCTCGCCGATACCCCAGGAGCAACAGTGTCCCTAATTTGCTGGGAAGTGGCGGTGCGGTCCCCTACGGCACTGCGTAGGATCCTACGGTCTTGGCGTGCATCCGTGCGTCGCTGCGGTCCGGTCCCAGGTCGACGGACACGTGCACCTTCCGCCGACCACTGGCGACAACATCGATGTACTGTGGAGACCTCACGCCCCACGTGTTGAGCAATTCGGCGGTACGTCCACCCAGCCTCCCGCATACCCACTATACGCCCTCGCTCAAAGTCCGTCAACTGCACATACGGTTGACGTCCACGCTGTCGCGGCATGCTACCAGTGTTAAAGACTGCGATGGAGCTCCGTATGCCATGGCAAACTGGCTGACACTGACGGCGGCGGTGCACAAATGTTGCGCAGCTAGCGCCATTCGACGGCCAACACCGCGGTTCCTGGTGTGTCCGCTGTGCCGTGCGTGTGATCATTGCTTGTACAGCCCTCTCGCAGTGTCCAGAGCAAGTATGGTGGGCCTGACACACCGGTATCAATGTGTTCTTTTTTCCATTTCCAGGAGTGTATAACTAAATACTAAAAAATTCCTTGTAGTTACAAAGAAATAATTTATTCTTACGAAGAAAAAAATTTGCATCTTATTGTTATACAAGGTGAGTTACTAACTATTGCCACCTAGAATAACTCAGAAAGTATGATAGTAGCTGAAAAGTTTGTGGAACAAATATTGCATGGGACAACGGGAGCCATAATATGACGTTGGTTTTTTGTTACTAGCTGGGGTCACATCAGAGATATGAAGTTCAACTTTGTTTTCTTAAATGGGATGCTATAGTTTGGTACTTATTTTCTGATAGCGGCTATCGAGACGAATCCAACGATGTGTAACAGTAAGGTCTTTGAAGGTCAGCGTAGGTCAAAAAGGCGGCATGAACGTCCGTTTACAGAAGGTGTTCGAAGTGATGACCATTCGCATCAGTGCAGTGCTGCAATCTTCTTATCATGGATTGAGTGGAATTCCTTATCACGTCGGCACATATCGAAGCACATGCTCTGACAATTCTCTCTCGTATATCGTGCAAATAGTAAATATTCGCCGAATACAGCGTATCCATCTAACATGCCATTGACATGTAAACATCATTCGACTGTTTCGCAATACAACACTAATAGGAACGGTAAGACTAGTATCGTCGAATCAAGTAAATGTTAATGATATACTCTTTTGAAGAACAAGTCGATATGCATCTCATTTACGGAGAATGCCAACGAAATTCAGTGAGAGCTAGAGACTTTTACAATGAAAGATAACCTCAACGTACTCACCCTACACGTCGTACATTTAAATATATGTATGATAAATTGAGAACAACTGGTCTTTAACGCATCGGAAACATATCCGGCAAAGGAAAGTTACGAACGAGGAAACGGAAAACTGGTACTCTTGCCACTGTGGTTCGAGATCCTTGTGTTAGTTAGCGTCAAATCGCAAGGAAATCTGGCATGAGCCAGAGAAGTGTTGTTCGTGTTCTGCATCGCCATAAATATCATGATATCATAAATAGCAGTCTCCACCAAGAATTTACTGGTACGGATTGTATGTGTCGCATTGAATTTTGCCGATGGGCTCAACTTCAGATTCAGAGGGCTGACACGTTTATTAATTTGATTTTATTTACTGATGAGGCTACATTCACGAACGATGGAAATGTTAATTTGCATATCATGCATTATTGGGCAACTGAAAATCCATGCTGGATGCCGTAAGTTGCACACCAAAAAATCGTTGTCGGCGAATGGATGGTGTGGATTCTGGAGGACAGAATTATAGGACCCTATTGCATCGAAGGAAATGTTAGTGCTAGGAAATACACCACATTCCTGCAAGAAACATTAGGTCTGTTATTGGAAAAAATACATTTAGGAACAAGGAACAGAATGTGGTATCAACACGATGGGTGTCCGGCACATTTTTCGCTGATGGCTAGAAATGAGTTGCAGAGACAATTCCCAAATTGTTGGATTGGACGCGGAGGAGATGTGTCGTGGCCGGCTCGTTCGCCAGACTTGACGCCTCTGGATTTCTTATTGTGGGGATTCGTAAAAGACATTGTTAATAAAGACATTCCAACCACACCTGGAGATTTGTGAGAGAGAATTGTCAGAGCATGTTCTTCGATAAGTGCCGATGTGGTACGGAATACCACGCAATCCATGGTAAGAAGATTGCAGCACTGCATTGATACCAATGGTCATCACTTGGAACACCTTCTGTAAATGGACGTTCATGCCACCTTTGTGACCTTCGTTGACCTTCAAAGACCTTACTGTTACATTATCATTGGATTCGTCTCGATAACCGCTGTCAGAAAATAAGAACCAAACTACAGAACCCCATTAAAAAAAAAAAAAAAACCAAGTTGACCGTCATATCTATGAAGCGACCCCTCCTAGCAACCAAAAACCACCGTCATGTAATGGTCCGCGTTGTCCCATGCAACATTTGTCCCACAAATTTTTGCCGGCCGGCGTGGCCGAGCGGTTCTAAGCGCTTCAGTCTGGAACCGCGCGACCGCTACGGTCGCAGGTTAGAATCCTGCCTCGGGCATGGATGTGTGTGATGTCATTAGGTTAGTTATATCTAGGGGACTGATGACCTCAGACGTTAAGTCCCATAGTGCTTAGAGCCATTTTTCACCCTGTAGATATCATTTTGTGTCAATAACGACTCTCCATTATCTATTCTAGCGATGACATTAAGCGTTCAGCTAATTATTGCATGCATTTTAAATAAAATAAACTAATAAATTCACCCAGGTCTTAATCAGTGAGACAAATTACTGATAGGTTTTTTGTGCCTGTCTTGGTACACAACAGTAAGGAGAGGTGGGTTACAGAGTGGTGTGGTAACTGCCGTTGTAGGGAAACCGGACAGGAGCAGAAATGGTTGTGAACAAATTAACAGTAAACAGCGGGTTGACTTAAACTGTATTTCTCCAAGCATAGTACGACTCATTACAAATACTGCAGCAAGAAATAGAGTTCAGCTTATACAAGAGCAACAAGGATGAGGTTCTCTGAACTAAAGCAGAAATGATGGTGTTGGAGCAGTGACTAGGAGGTATCGTGATGTAGTAAAGGGGCTCAAAGTGCGGCTGTTGCCGGCAGTCCTTCATCTCGGCGTTAGAGGGCGCCCGTAGTACGGCGCCGCTGGAGGCGTGGTTCAATGGGCGTGCTCCATTAGCCCGCCAGATGCTGTGCGACCACTATCGGCGTCTGACGGAAACAAGCAGTTCCGTTGCCAACTTTATGCCGCCTGTGGGGCCGTATTCATACGTGCAATGAACGTTGACTAATGTACCTCCACTGCAATGATTACATTTCGACTAATAAACTTTATTGTCTGTAAAATTCATATATGAATTCATAGGCTGGCAATAGTGTTTAAATACTTGATTTCTAAAAAGCTCGAGCTCCAGTACAGTGGTTGGTGAACACATTGTACAAAAATGAGAAAGACCCTAGTTGAAAAAGAAAAACCAGCGTCCACAGCTAGACATTAACAGAAACTAAACACACTACCTCGCATATAATAAGAAACTAACCGACACACAATTCACTGAATATAAGTGTTGATCAGTTGAAGAAATTATTCGAAGTCTCACAGTGGCAAACTGAGTTCCAGACTCAGTGCACAAATATATAGTCCAAATCAATTTCAGACGCAAAAATAAAGCTTCTGCTGAACTACAGGCAAGATTAAATCAGTACCCTGTCTATTTTAGCCAATCGCTAAACCCCAACAAACTTGGGAAAAATATTACGAAGTGTCGCGACTGACGATACAGACGATCTACAGGGTGTTACAAAAAGGTCCGGCCAAACTTTCAGGAAACGTTCCTCACATACAAAGAATGAAAATGTGTTATGTGGACATGTGTCCGGAAACGCTTACTTTACATGTTAGAGCTCATTTTATTACTTCTCTTCAAATCACATTAATCATGGAATGGAAACACACAGCAACAGAACGTACCAGCGTGACTTCAAACACTTTGTTACAGGAAATGTTCAAAATGTCCTCCGTTAGCGAGAATACATGCATCCACCCTCCGTCGCATGGAATCCCTGATGCGCTGATGCAGCCCTGGAGAATTGCGTATTGTATCACAGCCGTCCACAATACGAGCACGAAGAGTGTCTACATTTGGTACCGGGGTTGCGTAGACAGTAGCTTTCAAATGCCCCCATAAATGAAAGTCAAGAGGGTTGAGGTCAGGAGAGCGTGGAGGCCATGGAATTGGTCCGCCTCTACCAATCCATCGGTCACCGAATCTGTTGTTGAGAAGTGTACGAACACTTCGACTGAAATGTGCAGGAGCTCCATCGTGCATGAACCACATGTTGTGTCGTACTTGTAAAGGCACATGTTCTAGCAGCAAAGGTATAGTATCCCGTATGAAATCATGATAACGTGGTCCATTGAGCGTAGGTGGAAGAACATGGGGCCCAATCAAGACATCATCAACAATGCCTGCCCAAACGTTCACAGAAAATCTGTGTTGATGACGTGATTGCACAATTGCGTGCGGATTCTCGTCAGCCCACACATGTTGATTGGGAAAATTTTCAATTTGATTACGTTGGAATGAAGCCTCATCGGTAAGGAGAAAATTTGCACTGAAATGAGGGTTGACAGATAGTTGGATGAACCATTCGCAGAAGTGTACCCGTGGAGGCCAATCAGCTGCTGACAGTGCCTGCACACGCTGTACATGGTACGGAAACAACTGGTTCTCCCGTAGCACTCTCCATACAGTGACGTGGTCAACGTTACCTTGTACAGCAGCAACTTCTCTGACGCTGACATTACGGTTATCGTCAACTGCACGAAGAATTGCCTGGTCCATTCCAGGTGTCCTCGTCGTTCTAGGTCTTCCCCTGTCGCGAGTCATAGGCTGGAATGTTCCTTGCTCCCTAAGACGCCGATCAATTGCTTCGAACGTCTTCCTGTCGGGACACCTTCGTTCTGGAAATCTGTCTCGATACAAACGTACCGCGCCACGGCTATTGCCCTGTGCTAATCCATACATCAAATGGGCATCTGCCAACTCCGCATTTGTAAACATTGCACTGACTGCAAAACCACGTTCGTGATGAGCACTAACCTGTTGATGCTACGTACTGATGTGCTTGATGCTAGTACTGTAGAGCAATGAGTCGCATGTCAACACAAGCACCGAAGTGAACATTACCTTCCTTCAATTGGGCCAACTGGCGGTGAATCGAGGAAGTACAGTACATACTGACGAAACTAAAATGAGCTCTAACATGGAAATTAAGCGTTTCCGGACACATGTCCACATAACATCTTTTCTTTATTTGTGAGTGAGGAATGTTTCCTGAAAGTTTGGCCGTACCTTTTTGTAACACCCTGTATATCACCGAAAATGTCTGCAGCTGCTCTACCACTCAGCCCGAGATAGCTTTTGCCTCTTCAGTTTTATTCCAAACTGTGATCGACTGCGAGATGGCCGTTGTCCTTTTAAGGCCCCAGACCTCCCCTTCATGGAAACGCACTGAGTTTACGTCACTTAATGTGTTGTACATTCAGCAGCCTGATTCACAAAAAAATGGCTCTGAGCACTATGGGGCTTAACATCTGTGGTCATCAGTCCCCTAGAACTTAGAACTACTTAAACCGAACTAACCTAAGGACATCACACACAGCCATGCCCGAGGCAGGATTCGAACCTGCGACCGGAGCGGTCACGCGGTTCCAGACTGAAGCGCCTTTAACCGCACGGCCACAGCGGCCGGGCCTGATTCACAACTTTTAACGCATGTATGATATCCAAAATGTAATTGCGGCGTTAGATGTGCGCTAAAATCCTAAGCAAGACTGAAACTTCACACTTAATTTTACCGAGCGGTGCTAGGCGCTTCAGTCTGGAACCGCGCGACCGGTACGGTTGCAGGTTCGAATCCTGCCTCGGGCATGGATGTGTGTGATGTCCTCAGAGTAGTTAGTTTTAAGTAGTTCTAAGTTCTAGGGGACTGATGCCCTCAGATGTTAAGTCCCATAGTGCTCAGAGCCATTTTTAACTTATTTTTACGTGCAATAGTTCGTCCAATATATAAGGTGAAATAAATGCAAAGTTTGATAGCAGTGCTGAAAATCAGTTCATAACCTCTGTGGTGTAACTTATTACAGTAAATACGTATATGACGCCATCTTCTTATGAGATTTTTTCTCCTCTTTCCATTGCACTACTCAGAATTAGGCTAAGTGTAGTAGTTTTTAACCTACTGGCGAAACTACGCAAATTAATAAAGAGTAAATTTAAAAAAAATTAATATCTTATGGACAAAATGTTAAACGTGGTTTACCATTATGTTCGGCACGCATACTGCGTTGTTAATGGTGTGTGTATTGAATTCCAGATTTTAACTAAAGTTCAATTAAAAAGTGTCTCACAATTAATCAATTATGATATGTTACATGTGAGTAGTTCAATCGAGAGGCATTATTAAGAACCACAATTAGTGCTTGATCTCCTTTGTAAACAAGTATTAGAAAAGTTATTAATGATATGTTGAAGTTCAGGTACATACATCTTCTCGTATTTGTATCTTCTCATATATATTAACCACAAATCTCGGCTGCTTGCTGGCAGAATCACTTTGATCTCTTCTTTAATTTGATTTATCGTCCTTGTCTGTCCGTGTCATGGTTTGCAACATAAAGTGAGCAAACGCGAACGATAGAAATGAACCCCCTGTGCATGATGGCGGCGGGAATGACGTCGGCCCGCTGGTTTGAGTCTGACAGGTCCACGTGGCACGGCCGGCCACTTTCGGTGGTCAGCCACGTGGCACAGGGATCCGCCGTGCAGAAACAACCGACACGCCCACCACGGCCCTGCCTGGAGTCTACAATGAAGAAAACTTAAGGTTTACTCCACAAGCATCCTGCAGCACATACCCACCCACCAGCAGAACGAGCTTCTGGTGTCATCCTCTGTCTCCGTTCCAACGCTGTGTCTTAGAATAAGTCAGTGGTGGTCAGCCTGGTCCCTGCATCACTACTGGGCGTTCCGGCATTCAAGGTGGGCAGAAGGCGGTTTGGGTGTTAGAAGCATTTTCATTAGATTTTCAGAAAAATTTGACATAAAGTAATATGTCAGTAATAATAAATACACTCTGTAACTTTCTGTAAGTATGGTATATAATTTTTACCAACTAACGTTACTTCCCTACTTTATAAATCACCATTACTCTGCGGCCGATGGGCAGTTAAAAAGTTTTGCTGTTACGAGAGATACAGAAGTAGGAGATAACTAATAAAAGGTTGACTACTCCTTCTGTAAGCTAATGAAAAAAAGGGTAGTTATGGAAACCGAATGTCCTAACATATCCTATCAGTATTTTCTTCCCTACTTCTCCTCCTAACTAATGTATTTAATCTGTTTCAGGTGCACGAAATGATTATCCGGCCAACAGGCGAATACTACGACTGAACTTGCACTGAATGTTTCTTTCAGTGTACTGAAATTTCTGATTTTAAGATTAATAAAACATCTGTTTTTAAACTGCATATGTGTTAATTGCTTAGTGCATATACGCCGTCAAAGTAGCTAAGTATGACCTCCACACTGCCAAGCCTGTAACACAATACGAAGTCCTTTCCTAGTTCTATGTGTTAAAATGCCTTCCCCATGCAGTAAGTACTACAGTCATCCTGATGGACAATGTGTAGTGCTTTAATAATTTATGGAGGGGCACGAAGGTCGTCTCTCTCCACGAAAGCTGGCCATGTGTGTCCCAGTGTCTTTCCTACGCAGTGTCCAACACCACGACAAGCTACAGTCTGAGAAATGTAAGCATGAGATACCTGACAGCTGATGAATGTCACTCGAAGGAAATAAAGTAACTAATGTGTAATGGGCTGAACCTCTCAAACGGCATCCCCGACTGAAATGATAGCCCCATAAATATTTTAAGTATTATTTGAGCTAATGTAACGTCTAACCACCATCGACACATTATCAGGCAAACATATTCAATCATGAACATCCACCTCAGTGCCTTAACAAACAACCTTAGCAAAGTGAAACACGTAGAAAGTAAGTTAAGAATATATTTTCTGATGTAAACAAGATTGGATATACATAGACAAAATAACCAACGAAACAGGACTCAAAAGAATATTTGACTACATTATGTTAAATAAATACGTGAAATGTACAGAATCCTCAGCTACAGCTGATGGTTGCAGACGGCTGCGGGAAGTAATTCTGAGTACTTGGCATTTCAAAAACTTCTGCAACTGATCACTCATGATTTTGTTTTATTGCGTGTTTTATTACAAGTGATACATTCCCTCAAACTTTTACGTTTTTCCCCTTGATTCTGCTTCTACTTAAGTAGTTGTAAAGTTCATAAATTTTAATGTACTCGGTTAGCATCACATTCACCACTAAGTTTCACAAATAATGACCTAGCTTGGGATTACATAGCCTCCCTGACACTGCAATAAAATCTCTGATGCCAACAGAAAACAGACGATCTACCAACAAGGTTTTCAACAATCGATAAAATTCAGCGGATTGGCGTTTTATGCTGCCACTACACCATTCGGCGTTCTGAAAGTCTTAACAATTTAGTGCAGATGTAAATAATTATGCGCTATAAGCAACTGCATCACAGCACTCACACGTGGAGACTGTCATTGACTGATTACTAAGCGACAATATCTCTGGCCTTTGACTCAAGGAAGTGAAGCTTTTAACTTCGCTGATGAAATGTTTGTCAGATGAAAGATAGTGTTAAACGACTTCATTTTGCGTTATGAAGGAGATATCATTTTTCAGTATTACGACGGAGACATCCAGGATAACTGACCACACTGCCAGCGCAATTTGTGATTCTCTTGTCATGGTAACATTATGTTAGCATGATGGAGACGCCTGCAAGGGAAAGATAGCTCGTTGACGGGATAGCGAAACTGACTGTGACGTGTGTCTCTACACACATCATGTTGTATGTAAGGGATTGCTACCGTAGGCTAATGAAATGTTTTAACAAAGAAAAAATAAAGTTAGCTGACGAAATCAGTTGCCACACTTATACTGACCATGACGTGGGCTACCTGAAAATGGTATTCTGTTTCGTGAAACCAGTTAATGAGTTGTTGCATTGCGTAATGATCTGTTTGCTGACGGTATTTCCAGCAGCGTAAAAATATTCCGATCGCAGATTACTTGAACAATTATTAGTATTTCACTGCAAGTTCTGGTTATTTGCTGTTGACTGGGCCTCGATGAATCTGTTTCACGCTTTTCGCGTTTTTCCCTCTACAGCATCTTCTAGGACCATGGAAGTTTTTTCCTGATGCCTTAAAAGATGTCCTATCATCCTGTCCCTTCTGCTTGTCAGGGTTTTCAACATATTCCTTTCCTATCCGATTCAGCGCAACCTCCTTATTCCGTACCTCATCTATCTACCTACTTTTCAACATTCGTCTGTAAAACCATATCTCAAATGCTACGATAGTTTTCTGTTCTAGTTTTCCCAGAGTCCATGTTTCACTACTATACAGTGCTGTGCTCCAAGCGTACATTCTCAGAAAATTCTTCCTCATATTAAGGCCTACGTTTGATACTAGTGGACTTACCTTGACCAGGAATGCCCTTTTGGCCAGTGCTACTCTTCTTTTGATGTCTGTCATTGGTTATTTTGCTGCCTAGGTAGTAGAATTCCTTAACTTCATTAACTTCTTTACCACCAGTTCTAATGTTAAGGTTCTCTTTGTTCTCATTTCTCCTACTTCTCATTACTTTCGTCTTTCTTTGATTTACTCTCAGTGCGTATTCTGTACTCATTAGGCATTTCATTCCCTTCAGAAGATCCTGTTATTCTTCTTAGTTTTCATTCAGGATAGCAATGTCATCAGTGAATCGTATCGTTGATATTCGTTCACCTTCAATTTTAATCCCACTCCCGAACCTTTCTTTTATTTCTGACATTTCTTCTTCGATATACAGATTGAACAGCAGAGGCAAAATACTACATCCATGTCTTACACCATTTTTAATCCGAGCACTTCGTTCTTGGTCGTCCACTCTTATTATTCTCTCTTGGCTGTTGTACATATTGTACATTACCCGTCTCTCGCTATTGCTTACCCTTACTTTCCTCAAAATTTCGAACTTCTTGCACCATTTTACATTGTCGAACGCTTTTTCCAGGTCAACAGATTTATAAACATTTCTTCATTTTTCTTTAGCCTTGCTTGCATTATCAAACGCAACTTCAGAATTGCCTCTCTGGTGCCTTTACCTTTCCTAAAACCAAACTGGTCGTCGTCAAAATAGCCTCAATTTTCTTTTCCAGCCTTCTGCCGTTTAGCTGACAGTGAAATAATTCCCACACTTGTCATCCCCTGCATTCTTCGAAACTGTGTGGATGATACTTTTCGACTGTTAGATGATATGTCGCATAGACTCGTACATTCTATGCGCCAACGTGAATAGTCGTTTTGTTGCTACTTCCCCCAGTGATTTCAGAAATTCTGATGAAATGTTATCTATCCCTTCTGCCTTATTTGATCTTAAGACCTCCAAAGCTCTACTAAATTCTGATTCTAATCCTGGATCTCCCGTGTCTTCTAAATCGATTACCGTTTCTTCTTCTATCACATCAGACAAATCTACCCTCTCATAAAAGCCTTCAATGCACTCTTTCGAACTATACGCACACTCCTCTGCATTTAACAGTAGTTTTTCCGTCATAATGTTAACACCCTTGCTTTTAATTTCACCGAAGGTTGCTTTTACTTTCCTATATGCTGAGTCAGTCCTTCCAACAACCATTTCTTTTCCGATATCTTCACATTTTTCATACAGCCTTTCGTCTTAGTTTCCCAGCATTTCCTATTTATTTCATTCTTCAGTGGCTTATGTTTCTGTACTCCTGAATTTCCCTGATCAGTTTTGTACTTCCTCCTTTCATCAATCAACTGAAGTATTTCTTCTGTTAGCCATGGTTGCTTCGCAGTTACCTTCCTTGTACCTACGTTTTTATTTCCAACCTCTGTGATTTCCCTTTTTAGAGATGTCCATTCCTCTTCAACTGTACTGCCTACGAACCTATCTCAAGAGTATCTTGTCCATCCTTAGGACTTCTATGTCCACTTCTTTGCAAATTGATTCTTCCTGATTAATCTCTCAACTTAGCCTAGTGTTCATCACTACTACGTTGTGATCTGAGTCTATATTTGCTCTATATCTGATCCTGGGTACGTCTTACAATCCAGTATCTTGTTTCAGAATCTCTGTCTGAACATGATGTAATCTAACCGAAATCTTCCTGTATCAACCGGTCTTTTCCACGCATACTTTCTCCTCTTGTGGTTCTTGAACAGAGCGTTCCCTGTTACTGGCTGAAATTTATTACAGAATTCAATTAGTCTTTATCCTTTCTCGTTCCCTGTCCGAAGCCCATATTCTCCTGTAACCATTTCTTCTGCTCATTCCCCTTGTAACTGCATTCCAGTCCCCCATGACTATCAGATTTTCATCTCCTTTTACCTACTGTATAATTCTTTCAATATCTTCATATACTTTTCTATCTCTTCATCTTCAGGTAGCGACGGTGGCACGTATACCTGGACTGTTTTTGTGGTGTTATATATATACTACCTGAGTACTTGGCATTGCTTGTCTACGTATTTATTCCAATCTTCCATTAATACATCTCCTCATTCCCCCACACTCTGTCCATTTCCCCTTCCCCTTCTCTCTGTCTATCTACTCCTTCTCCCTCCTCTTCCTGTCCATCTCCTCTTTCTTTTGCAACTCTCTTCTCTCATCTCTGTCCATTTCTTTCTTCCCCTTTCTGTGGCATCTTCTCCCCCCATTTCCACCGTATCTATGTCCATGTCCTCCTTCCCTCTCTCTCTGTCTGTCCATCCTGTCTTTCCGCCTTCTCTCTCCACGTTAATTCCCTCACCGTACAGGAAGTTGGTTGTCGTAACAAGCAAAGTATTTCTTTCCAGATGGTAAATAACATGTGTACCAAATCTGTTTGAAATCATTCCAGGAGTTTAGGACGAGCTTTTTACGAATGACTTTGCCCGAGTACGTTCTGGTCAATATATTTCACACATACTTAACGTATTTCTCACGTATTTGTACATACATTTCACATGTATCTCTAGAGAATTCACCCTGTAGTTTCACTTTTACGCAGCTCAATGTTTATGACGTCGTATCTCCTGAGCCATGTTCGTACAATGATATAATAATAAGCGTACCACATCCAAACTACAAATAAAATGCGCATCATAAGACCATTCCTTCCGTACTTTACTGTTGGTACTACACGAGGTGACACGTAACGTCCTCCATACTATCGCCAAGCCCAAACCTTTCCATCGGTGTGCCATGGGGTACAGCGTGGTCCATCACACCACATCCCTCGCTTCCAGTCATTCCCTGTTCAGTGGCGTCGCCCCTCACTCTGCCACAAGCGCCGGTTAGCATTGAATACAGAGATGTGTGGCTCAAGAGGAGCTGCTCCACCAATGTATCCCGTTCCTTTTAATTGCCCACTGACGAGCATTGGGATACATGGACTGCTGGTACCACTTTGGAATTCGCGAGTATTCCGACCGCTGATTCCACGCGAATTTTTGCAATAACCATTCGCAATCATCGACATTTCCTGTACGTCAGTACATGAGTTCTGCCGGGTCTTGTTTTAAATGTGGTTGTATCTTTGCGTTTCGACTTCACAATCACAATATTCGACTTTGGTAGCTTTGCAAGGTTGAAATGTCCCTGATGGATTTGTTACCCGAGTG
The DNA here is from genome assembly GCF_023864345.2 of Schistocerca serialis cubense. Taxonomy (NCBI): domain Eukaryota; kingdom Metazoa; phylum Arthropoda; class Insecta; order Orthoptera; family Acrididae; genus Schistocerca; species Schistocerca serialis. The sequence goes on along the minus strand of NC_064639.1, from coordinate 302,241,225 downwards.
ATATCGAATAACTAGTCTACTTCCGAAGTCACTGACCTCTGCCTGAACCATTCTGCTGTCGCTGCTCCTCTGCTGACAACACAACACTCCCCGCCTCGTTTTATACTGGTAGGTCCGTCCCTCGTGACATCTAGCGGTGAATTCCACAATTACGTAAGCGTGTTTTGTTACTAATCAGATACTGTATATACACAGTAAAGAGTGGTACTTACACCATTATACATTACATCATGCATAAATTCTCACGCATGCCACATATTCTCACGGAATACCTGTGTGTAAGTCTGTGCACAGTTTGAAATGATCATGCATGTCTCAGGGATACGAATTCTCAAGGAAAAACACGTGCTGGAGAAGTTAACACAAAATTCAAAACGAGCATTCAACAGATTAACACGAAATTTGAGTTATTGGATGGAGTTAGTATGCCAGCTGCGTGGGTTAATACTCTGAGAGATATAGCTAGGAAACTGTAAACATACGTCTGAGAATACAGGCCGGCCAGGGTGGCCGAGCGGTTCTAGGCGCTACAGTCTGGAACCGCGCGACCGCTACGGCCGCAGATTCGAATCCTGCCTTGGGCATGGATGTGTGTGATGTCAGATTAGTTAGGTTTAAGTAGTTCTAAGTTCTAGGGGACTGATGACCTCAGAAGTTAAGTCCCATAGTGCTCAGAGCCATTTGAACCATTTGAGAATACAGAGTTGCACTCTACCTAAAGTTCTGTTTAGTATGCAACAAGTAAAGTACATTACCAAAATATAAAGTCTTCGATGCACGTACTTCAGTTCGGAAGCGATTACGACTACTAAGATAAAAACAGCTGCACAGGTACTATTCTCTCACAGAAATGTTTAAATCTAGAATGAAGACATCAAAGGAATTCAGAGATGGGCGGCTAGATTTGTTACTAAAAAGGTCGAACAACACCCAGTTACTACTGAAATGCTTCGGGAACTCAAATGGGAATCCCTGGAGGGAAGGCAACGTTGTTTTCGGGGAACGCTATTGAGAAAATTTAGAGAACTGGCATTAGAAGCTGACTGCAGAAGGAATCTACTGCCGCCAACGAACATTTCGCGTAAGGACCAAGAAGATAAGAGAACTTAGGGCTCCTACGGGCTCATTTAGACAGACGTTTTCTCTCGCTCTGCTTGCGAGTGGAACAGGAAAGGAAATGTCTAGGAGTGGTACAGGGTACCCTCCGCCATTCACCGTTCGGTGGCTTGCGGAGTACGTGTGTAGATGCAGATGTACTGGAACTCCGGGAGGACTCTTGCGGACTAGAAATATAAATGGTGAGAAATAGGAGTTTTATATCAGCAGGGTGAAACGTGATACGTATTTAGAGTAAAACTTAAAAATGTACGCAGAAATATTGCGCGTGACGAATGTACATAAGAAAAACAGTACACCAAGTACGAACAGAAAGCCCTCACAGTAATAAGTAAAGAACATTATGAAACCAGCTTTTGAGCAACATGGTGACTTTGATATTGACATTGCCGGCCGAAGTGGCCGTGCGGTTAAAGGCGCTGCAGTCTGGAACCGCAAGACCGCTACGGTCGCAGGTTCGAATCCTTCCTCGGGCCTGGATGTTTGTGATGTCCTTAGGTTAGTTAGGTTTAACTAGTTCTAAGTTCTAGGGGACTAATGACCTCAGCAGTTGAGTCCCATAGTGCTCAGAACCATTTGAACCATTTTTTTGATATTGACATTCAGGATAAAAGAGGACAAAGATCTCAGCAATATATATGTTACTATAACCACAATAAATTGTAGAATAATGTAATCTTTTCACAGCTTCGACCACTACCGGAAATATCCTTCATACGAACGAAACCATGTCAATCATTTTGCAAAACGTACAGCGACGTTTTATTGAATTACACTGACGAGCCAAAACAGTACGATCACCTGCTTAAAAGCGTGTTGGTCCATCTTTGGAACGCAATACAGTAGTGATTCTATATGCCACGGATTCGACATGTACCTGGTAGGTTCCCACAGTTTTTAGCAGCATATGCGTACGCACAGGTCATACAGTTACCGTAATTTACGGGCGGGTTGTTTGTGGACGAGGAGCTGGCACCCGACTGCTCCTCAGACTAGGACGATTCTGACCTTTTCCCACAGACAGTTGTGCTTTTGGAACATATCATCGATGCTGAGGAAGACTTCAAACATAAGGAGTGACGGGTGATCCCTAATAGTCCACAGCTGTCATCTTACCTTCGATTACTACCACAGGTGCCATGGAAACCCAGGTAAATGTCTTCCAGGACAAAATACTGCTCCCACTAGTCTGCGTCGGTGCCGTGATGCAAGTTTCGATGACGACGTATCTAAACTCTACCATCGACCTGGTTTAGCAAGAAAAGTGGTTCATCCGACAAGGCGACATGATTCCATTCATCCACGGCCCAAAACACTTTTGCCTACGTCAGCACTGTTCTGTGTTGTCAGATCTGCCACAGATCTCGTGCTTTAGAGAGTGGGCAAACCTCCGATCCCTATGTGCTGTGTTGAGCTATGGACTTCCAATATTTTCAGCATTCTTTAGCCACTATCCACAGATGCTCACGGCAGTAGCACGCGAACAACCGACCAGATTCGACGTTTCCTAGATGCTCGCTCCCAAGCATCGGACCACAAGGATGTGGCTTTTGTCAAAGTCGCTTAAGTCCCGCGTTTGCATCACTTAGCAGCGCTGGAATGATTCCCCAATGATCTCTCCTCCGCTCATATACTTCTCTTACCGCGTTACGTGTTCTCAGCATCATTAGGCAGCACACAACCACACGGTGGGCAGTGGTCATAATGTTTTGTCTCGTCAGTGTATAATCTATGGAGATGGTGGACCGAGAATTCCACATACCAGCGTGCAAAGTATACCTGTGTAGACATGCCATAATACGAAACTTGGTTGTCTTATGGTAGGCAGGTGCTGTACTCATAGATATGAAGCAATATTCACAGGAGAACAATGGCTTTAAATGCATTTTAGGAGTTGTAGATGCATACACAAAATCTGTATGGACTTCAACCAAGATGAACAAAGATGAAGAAGGCAGGTGAACAGACGATGAATCAGTTACTACAGATAGGGACGAATCACTGTCCAGTAAACCCGGAAATCAATAGTGGTGATGACGGTACTGGGGTTGTATGGTATATACCACAACTCAACACTCATACAAGTGAACAGACATACTCACAAAAACAACTCAGCAGTATAACAGGACTGTATTTTGGACAATAAAGATGAGGCCAGGTGACATTCATCATGATGGACTTCTAAACTTGATATGCAGCCATACTGCAATACTGGGATATCGCAAACAGAAATTTAATGTAGGTGATTGCCTCCACATTTACAACTGCATTACTGCATTCGAGAAATAGCAAGGAAACTGGTCCGCTGAGTATTCTTGGCATCCGAGGTGCAGTAGAAAGATCCCAGAAAACACGTTTTAAAGAATACCAAGTACTGATGAGCAGCGATTGCAAGGTAGGACTGCCTTATACAAAGAGCTGATATTGTTTAATAAAATGTAAGAGAGTGGAAGGCAGCAAAATGGATGGATAGACGATGTGAAAGAAGAAGTAGAATGTCTCAGAGAGTGTCAGAAACCGTTCTCGAGAGGGCAGAATAGAGGTAAATTGTTGAAAAGACTAAATCCCACGTTACAATAGTAACGCAGCAGAAGAAGAAGATGTAACGAGATAGCTGGCAGTTTCTACACTTAACTTACAGACGAGCTGTATATTAGGTACGTTTCTCGTAATGAGTGGCATGAGACATCAAGGTAATAAGGCAGCTGTTCGATGGTTTGGATTTCCATTCCCACACAACACCTAGCTGGATATAGAAGACTTGCCTAATGACAATGCTTGTAAGTAATCAGACTTTGCAGTATCATAGCATGCCTTGTGGGAAGCGCATCATGCATGGTGGTGGTAGTCTTCTAGACAATCTGCCAGTAGAACTGCACGGTCTGGAAATATCGCTAGCAAGTGCTGATAAAAGATGAAGCTTGGAAGGGCCACAATATTACATACGCGATAAGTAAATATGAAACTGAACGGTGCACTGTAAATCGAAATTTCGATGATGAAACTGTGTGTATACGTGGAAGAAGAGACATTGGTACAGGACAGTTCATTGCAACATTCATCGTTGATTGAACAGTACATTCCAAACTTGTGTGCTAGGATAATTTTTTGTGATTACTTATGAAAGCAACTCATCAAATGATTTAAACTAGATATCTGTATGGTGCGAAAAGTGGCAGATGATTATGAATAATGAAACGTCCCAAACCTTCCACATGAGTACTAAAAAGAAAATGTTAAATTTCATTTGCACTATAACCCACAAATCTAAAGGCTGTCAATTCAGTTAATTGTTTAGGAATTATGACTATGAATATGTTAAATTGGAACGATGACGTAGATAATGTTGTGGGGGAAAGCTAACCAAAGACTGCATTTTGTGGTCAGAATAATTAGAGAACGCAACAGGTCTACTCAAGAGCTGCCTACACTATGCTTGTCCGTCGTCTTGTGGAGTAATACTGAATGGTATGGGATCCACATTAGATAGAATTTACAGATGATGTGAAAACAGTTCTAAGAAAGACGGCTCGTTTATCGTGAAGTAGGGGAGAGAATGTTTGGGGGGGGGGGGGGGGGGAAGGGGGAATGTGATATGCTCGTTAGAGAGGCAGTCGTTAAAGCAAGGGCGTTTTTCGCTGCTGCAAGATGTATTCACAAAATTTCACTCACAATCATTATCTTAGAAACGGGAAAATATATTGTTGGTGCCCACCTACATCAGTAGAAATGGTCATCATAATACAATAAAAGAAATCAAAGCACGGACGACCGCTGTGGCCGAGGGGTTTTAGGCGCTTCAGTCCGGAACCACGCTGCTGCTACGGTCGCAGGTTCGAATCCTGCTCGTACACGGATGTGTGTGATGTTAGGTTTAAGTAGTTCTAAGTCTAGGGGACTGATGACCTCAGATGTTAAATCCCATAGTGCTTAGATCCATTTAAACCATCAAAGCACGCACGCAAAGATTTCAGTGTTCGCTTTTCCCGGACGTTGCTCGAGAGTGGAACGGTAGGGAAATAGCATGAAGGGAGGGGCGATGAATGTTCTGCGGGGCACTTAATGCTGAGCTGTAGAGTATCCATGTAGATGCAGAACAACTGAAAATGCCGAATAAGCACAAGAACAATCTCATGAAGCGAACAGACACAACCATAAAGCCTGCAATTATTGGGAAAGAAATATATTTAATGCCATACAGATACGAAATATATCTGCCTCCATAGCCGAGTTAGCTAACTCATAGCTATGCAGTGGTGCTTGAACAGACGTAGACAGGTTCGAATCCTCGTGGTGGAAAATTGTCATTGCCACTGTGTGAAGTTCCTGATCAGCAGTCCTTGCGCAGTTGTCCTGGATTAAATTCCAAATCTCTTCACAGTGTGCCATGGATTGAGGGCGTGTGACACTTTTGATGATGATCCGCCCGTTGGATGGGGACATTAGGATGATAGGGACTTTAAGCTGAACGGTCCTCTTGGTGCTGTGTAGGCTGCAGATTCCTCGACTTGCGCCAAAGGGTGGATAGGTTTCGGGTTCCGCTGAATAGGTCAGGTGTCCACTACACGCAGGAGGCTTCTACACGGGCAGCAGGGGCTCTGTGGCGTGGACTGGGCGGTTTTTTAGGTTAGAGAGTTTCGGGAAAACACAAGAAGGGCTTCAGTCACAAAGGGTGCAGGCTGAACACAGGAAGAACGTATATACAGGAACCATTGGTATAACAGTTGTACATTGTCGTAGCTGTGTTGGGAAAGTACCAGAGATCCAAGCGCTAATAGAAAGCACTGATGCTCAAATCGTTATAGGCACTGAAAGCTGGCTAAAGCCAGATATAAGCTCAGCTGAAATTTTTGCGAAGAACCTAACTGTGTTCCGGAAGGATAGGCTAAACACGGTTGGCGGGGACATGTTTGTTGCTGTCAGAAGTAGTTTAACTTGTCGCGAAATTGAAGTAGATACTGCCCGTGAGTTAGTATGGGCAGAGGTCATTGTTGGCAACCGGAATAAAATAATTATTGGATCCTTTTACCGACCTCCCAATTCAGATGATACAGTTGCTGAAAGGTCAAAGAAAATTTGAGTTTGATTTCAAATACGTACCCGACTCATGCGATAATAATTGGTGGTGACTTAATTTACCCTCGACATGTTGGTAAAAAGACATGTTTAATTCCGGAGGTACGCATAAAATATCATCCGAAATTGTTATAAACGCATTCTCTGAAAATTATTTCGAGCAGTTAGTTCATGAGCCCACGCGAATAGTACACAGTTGTGAAAACACACTTGACCTCTTTGAAACAAACAATCCTGAGTTAATAACGACCATCAAAACCGATTCAGGGGTTAGTGAACACAGAGTTGTCGAAGCGAGATTGAATGCTGTAATCCCCAAATCCTCGAAAAATAAGCGAAAAATATACCTGTTCAAAAAAGCAGATAAAAATTCACTTGACGTATTCCTGAGAGACAATCTCCACTCATTCCAAATTAATAATATAAGTGTAGACCAGATGTGGCTTACATTCAAAGAAATACTATCGGCAGCAATTGAGAGATTTACGCCAAATAAATTAACAAACGACGGAACTGATCGTCCTTGGTACACAAAACGGGTTAGAACACTGTTGTAGAAGCAACGAAACAAACATGCCAAATTTTAACAGACGCAAAATCCACAAAATTGGCGATCTTTTACAGAAGCTCGAAATTTAGCGCGGACTTCAATGCGAGATGCTTATAACAGTTTCCACAACGAAACTTTGTCTCGAAACCTGACAGAAAATCCGAAGAGATTCTGGTCGTATGTGAAGTATGTTAGCGGCAAGAAACAATCAATGCCTTCTCTGTACGATAGAAAAGGACATACTATCGAAGACAGTGCTGCCAAAGCAGAGTTACTAAACACAGCCTTCCGAAATGCCTTCACAAAAGAAGACGAAATAAATATTCCAGAATTCGAACCGAGAACAGCTGCCAACATGAGTATTGTAGAAGTAAATATGCTCGGAGTAGTGAAGCAACTCAAATCACTTAATAAAAGCAAGTCTTCTGGTCCAGACTTTATACCAGTTAGGTTCCTTTCGGAATATGCTGATGCATTAGCTCCATACTTAACAATCATATACAACCGTTCGCTCGATGATAGATCTGTACCCAAAGACTGGAAAGTTGCACAGGTCACACCAATTTTCAAGAAAGGTAGTAGGAGTAAGCCACTAAATTACAGTCCCATATCGTTAACGTCGATATGCAGCAGGATTTTGGAACATATATTGTGTTCGAACATTATGAATTACCTCGAAGAAAACGGTCTGTTGACACACAGTCAACATGGGTTTACAAAACATCGTTCCTGTGAAATACAACTAGCTTTTTATTCACATGAAGTGTTGAGTGCTATTGGCAAGGGATTTCAGATCGATTCGGTATTTCTGGATTTCCGGGAGGCTTTTTACACTGTACCACACAAGCGGCTCGTAGTGAAATTGCGTGATTGTGGAATATCGTCTCAGTTATGTGACTGGATTTATGATTTCCTGTCAGAGAGGTCACAGTTCGTAGTAATTGACGGAAAGTCATCGAGTAAAACAGAAGTGATTTCTGGCGTTCACAAAGGTAGTGTTATAGGCCCTTTGCTGTTCCTTATCTGTATAAACGATTTGCGAGACAAACTGAGCAGTCGTCTTCGGTTGTTTGCAGATGACGCTGTCGTTTATCGACTAATAAAATCATCAGAAGACCAAAAACACTGCGAAACGATTTACAAAAGATATCTGGGTGGTGCGAAAAGTGACAGTTGACCCTAAATAACGAAAAGTGTGTGGTCTTTCACAATTGTGCTAAAAGGAACTCGTTACACTTCGGTTATACGATAAATCAGTCTACTCTAAAAGCCGTAAATTCAACTAAATACTTAACTATTACCAGTACTAACAAATTAAATTGGAAGGAACATATAGAAAATGTCGTGGGGAAGGCTAACCAAAGACTGCGTTTTATTGGCAGGACACTTTGAAAATGTAACAGACCTACTAAGGAGACTGCCTACACTACGCTTGTCCGTCCTGTTTTAGAATACTGCTGCGCAGTGTGGGATCCTTACCAGCTAGGACTGACGGAGTACATCGAGAAAGGTCAAAGAAGGGCAGCCCGTTTGGTAATTTCTCGAAATATGGGAGTGTTACAGAAAAGATACGGGATTTGGGCTGGAAATCAGTGAAAGGAAGGCGTTTTTCGTTGCGACGGAATCTTCTCACGAAATTCCAATCACCATCTTTCTCCTCCGAATGCGAAAATACTTTGTTGACACCGACCTACATAGGGAGGAACAATCGCCACGATAAAATAAGGGAAATCAGAGCTCGTACGGGAAGACATAGGTGTTCATTCTTTCCGCGCACTATACGAGATTGGAATAATAGAGAATTGTGAAGGTGGTTCGATGAACCCTCTGCCAGGCACTTGAATGTGATTTGCAGAGTATCCATGTAGATGTAGTAGATGTAGATGTTCGAAATGTGTAAGCTATGTAGTGCCATCTGGTTTCACTTTCTTCCTTCCCTTCAGCTCAACACTACATTGTGCAAGCTGTCATCATAGCCATTCACGCGACGTAAGTACAACCTTGACTCTTCATAATAGGTTAGTGGAAGGCAAAGGTAAAGCCGCTCCACTAGGACCTTGCCTTGAATAGCTTCTGCTCCCTTCTGCTGTGGAACTACTTTGACTTGACGTGAGACATGAAGTGGGATTATTCATTAGTGATCAAAAAAGTCTTCCAGCCAAGTTACTTTGTTGACGACTTAGAAATGTCAGTCTGCTTAAATTCGTCATAAAGGACGGATCTCAAGATTTCGTGTTCATGAGACATTCATTACACAATGCCGTGTCCACGGTCATTTGCCGACCACTTCTGCTGACAAATATACGAGTACAGCTGCATCTAGCGGGTTGCCGTGCTACAGACGCCCGCCGGAACCATCCTACGTACTGTATCTTCGGCATGCGCACGTGAGGTACAGCCTTGCTCACAGGAGAGCAAACATAAATGTCTGTGCTATGGCCAGCGAGCAGTGTGGATATCCATCCGTCTGCCTATTTCAACGCTGATCGACGACTGACAGCCAGCATTTGCACACACACGGGACTTTATGCCGGCCATACCCAGCGTTCGTTCACTAGAGCACAGGCAATCATCCAAAATTCGCTGCAAGCTTATCGCCCGCAGTGCCCAGCGATTTATCAGTTTGAGCACAATCTCACTCATCAAGCTATGGACACATTCTTTGATTAGCTGCACTCATTTTTCATAAAAACTGTGTTACCGTATACTCCCTTCCTACATTATCAACATGACTGTTGTCTATTCCTGAAGCTCGGGATTCAATGTCCTCATTCAAATTCGAATTTTTATTTTCGGCTACATCTACAGTTTCATTTCTGCTAATTAGTCCCGATGCATTACTGAAATTCATACCAACACTGTTCTGACTAACCTTGTCCCCATTAATTACAACCGGCCGGAATGGTCGAGTGGTTCTAGGCGCTACAGTCTGGAACCGCGCGATCACTAAGGTCGCAGGTTCGAATCCTGCCTAGGGCATGGATGTGTGTGATGTCCTTAGGTTAGTTAGGTTTAAGTAGTTCTAAGTTCTAGGGGACTGATGACCTCAGATGTTAAGTCCCATAGTGCTCAGAGCCATTTGAACCATTTTGAACCATTAATTACATCAGCATTCTTTGTTTGACTCGCCATTGTTATTCGATTCAGTGGATTGAAAACGCGATTTATAACTAACGCTTCACTGTCTATATTTATTTTCCTCTCCAACGTTGCTTGAAAAATTGAGGCATCGCTAAAAATTCCAAATTTACTCCCCATACCGGATCCGAAGACTGTTGCAGGATGTGACGTCCTTGTCACCGGTCTCCTTCTGTGTATTGACATATCCTGTCAATGGAAGTGGGCTTTTTCTATCCTCAAAATCTTCCACAGCCAGTCATTGTCCACTTCCATGCGAGCAAGAAATTCTAAAGCAAAGGTTTCTCTTGCTGACTGGTCAAAAAAAAAAAAAAAAAAAAAAAAATTGGTTCAAATGGCTCTGAGCACTATGGGACTTAACATCTGAGGTCATCAGTCCCCTAGAACTTAGAACTACTTAAAACTAACTAACCTAAGAACATCACACACATCCATGCCCGAGGCAGGATTCGAACCTGCGACCGTAGCAGCTGCGTGGTTCCGGACTTGCGCACCTAGAACCGCTCGGCCACAACGGCCGGCGACTGGTCAACAGTAGGCGACTTGTACACATGAGTAATTTTGAATGGATAGCAAAGAAGGATGTTTTGTAGGATTTTACGCACCGTGCTCACTGGTATGTCCAGTGTTCGGGTACTACACGTTTGCAGAGCATTACTCGTCTCCTCCTACAATGCTGTGGCCACTGCTTCCAGGGGACTGATGACCATAGATGTTAAGTCCCATAGTGCTCAGAGCCATTTGAACCATTTTGAACCACTGCTTCCACTGACGTCGAAACAATTCGTTTCCTCCATCTACGAGGTAGTACACCAGAAGAACCCGCCTTTTCGAATTTTCGAATCATTTTCTGGAGGTCCACGGCAGTCATCGGACCAACGCCTTTTTCAAACCCTTCAGTGTCCGGAATTTCTGCAGAGCGACGTGTGCACAGTCACCATTGCTGTAATACAGCTTTGCAAGCAGAGCGCGATCCTGCAATGAGACAGTCATGGCGAACGTCGCTAACGCGAAAGGAGGAAAAGCTGTGTACCCGACGTGTTTATACCAACTTCAATGAGTCTTGCGCATGACAAGGGTAACCATTTACGTATTCTGACACATACAGCACCATCTATTGATCAATTTTCACACTATTTTTTTACTTCTGCCATACTTTTCCCCCTTCTCCAAAATATTCCGTTGCAATTTGACGTTATTCTGACCAGTGGTGCTATTTCTACAGGGGTTTTGAAAGTTTAATTATAATCACCCTGTATGTATAGGGGAAATACTGCTAGCAGAAACCTCGAATGGTTCTTGACAGGTTTACTATTAATTTTTACACAATACTCAAATAAGATTTTATACGGGCCTACACAGAAACACATATACACTCAAATATAAGGTGGCAGTTATTGAACTACGTGCCTCCTCTCATTCCCTCTCGCGTCTGCCCTTCTCCCCCTTTATTAGTCCTCTCCCTCCTTGTTCCCCCCCCCCCTTTTCGTTTTTTCCTCTCCTCCCACCTTGTTTTTCCCCCTACTCCAGGTCCCCCCCCCCCCACCGTCTGCCTTGGATCGGGAGTGCCATCTTTGTGCCGCCTTTTTCGAGCAGTGTTTTAAAGTGTGTTTTTCCAGTGCGTGCTCCGTGTTGTGTCTTTTGGGAAGTGTAGCGAACAGCCATCATACTGTCGCTGGGTGTGCTTTTTATCACTTGCGAACAGAAACCAGACTGTCGCCATGTTTTTTAATTGTGTGTCTACTATGTTACTTGTCTGATTCCTGTGTCTTTTATCTACATTGCCAACCCCTTTTGCTTTCTGTTTTAACTTTCCGCAATTTTACGCCATTTTACACTTTAAATCGCCATTTTATCGCCTGTTTTTCCTTGTTTCTTTCTTCTTCCTTTATTTAAAAAACGTCTGTAGGCTGTAGAGCAGCATAGTAAGCTGCTGCCGGCCCGCCCCCTTCGGGGGGAATTGAAAATCAATAAAGAAAAAAAAAAGAACTACGTGAAATTAAATCGTTATCACTCCTGAACGGTGTGCGTTGTTAGTATGCGCATTGTTGTTTGGTTTAGCGACGAAGCCCACTTTCATTTGGATGGGTTGGCCAATAACCAAAATTGGCGCATTTGGGGGACTGAGAAACCGTATTTCGGAATCGAGAAGTCTCTTCACCCTCAACTGGTGACTTTATGGTGTAAAATGTTCAGTCACGGAATAATCGGTGCGATATTCCCTGATGACACGGTGACTACCGAACGGTACGTGAAGGTTTTGGAAGATGATTTCATCCCCATTATCCAAAGTGACCGTGATTTCGATAAGATGTGGTTCGCGCAAGACGAAGCTAGACCCCATAGGAGCAGGAGAGCGTTTGATGTCCTAGAGGAGCACTATGGGGTTCGCATTCTGGCTCCGGGGTACCGAGAGCCCACTGGCATGGGCGTCGATTGGTCGTCATGTTTTCCGGATCTGAACACATGCGACTCCTCTTTGTGGGGCAGTATTAAAGACAAGGTATATAGCAATAACCCCAAAACCACTACTGAGCTAATAACAGCCATTCAGGAGGTCAGCGGCGGTATCGATGTTCCGAGACTTCAGCGGGTCATGCAGAATTTCGCTACTAATCTGCGCCTCATCATCGCCAATGATGGCAGGCATATCGAACATGTCATAACCTAAATCCGAATATCTGGAGTGACGTTTACACGTTTGAATAAACTGTGCTCGCTGTAGTTTGTAACTAATTTACGTTGTTTTTTTTTCATATAGTTCAATAACAGTCAACCTGTACATATAATATTGTTGGCACAAAGCTCGAAAAGTTCTTGACCGATTTACTTCACACTTTTACACAATATTCTCATCAACAATATGACAGACATAACCTATATATATTTTAATTTATTCTTATGCATATGTTGTTAGCAAAAAACTAGAAAAGTTCTTGACTGGTTTATCTCAATTTTTGCGCGACACACTAATAAACGATCACCGAGCGAGGTAGCACAGCGGTTAACACACTGGACTCATGTTTCGGAGGACGACGGTTCAAGCCAGCCTCCGGCAATCCAGATTTAGGTTTTCCCTGATTTCCCTAATTCACTCTAGGAAAATGCCGGGATCTTTCCTTTGAAACGGCACGGCCGATTTCCTTCCCCATCCTTGACGCTATCCGAGATTTTTCTCCGCCTGTAATAACCTTGATGTCATATGGATGTTAAACGTACCTTCTTTACTTTCGTTCCTTCTAAAAACAGTCACACCGTCTTCGGATATATATTTTTTTAAGCAACAATATACATGTTTCTGTTAAAATGAACCGCGAGAAAGAAAATGCTGTGGTGTGCTGTCAAAACGTGCGGCTTCGTTTTAACTACGGAGCAGGGTATTTAAACCATCTAACAAATGGTTTCTCCCATATACAAGGTGAATCACCTTGCACACCAAATGTTGCGGAATTGGAAAATGCTAGCAATGGGCGCTTTTCACAGGCGCCGGAGCTCGCATTGTCAGCCAATCAACAGATTGTAATAGTACTTAGAAATTGTATATTTTTCTCAAACATACACCTCTTTAAATGGAACAATGTCAATTGACGTTAACAAACTAAAAGCAGGATAAATTAGAATGTCTGCGGTGTTTGTTGTGCGAGTCGTTTATGAGATATCATGTTTTGAAGAAGTTCCCATATCGACACTTGTACAATACCTGTGGCAGCACACACTAAAGAACGACGCAAGTGCGTACAATAGTGACGTGGATTCTGGCCAGTAACGAGACAATTGACCATCACAGGTTGTGTTCAAAATGACCACCGACAGCCTCACCATACGCTTCCAGCCTACTGCGAAACGACTGTTGCGCACGTCAGCGTAAATGTCCGAGCAGGCTGTAGTAACACGTCTTATCTTCATAGTCCATCTGTGAAAGTATGTCAGAGGCAGTAGAACTTTTCTGCAATCAGCTTGTAATATCGGTTTCCAATAGCGTTCCTTGAAAAGAACATCGCACTTCCCCTCCAGGATACCCATCTGAGTTCTCAAAGTATCCGCCGACTAATTTGACGGGGGGATATGCGAATGACTCTGTAGGGCTATCTTCCGAAGGAAACGTAGGTCTGCAGACTCGTACATATTTGGAATGTGGTGGTCAGTAGACATATATTTTGTTATTGCTCCTGGTATGTCCATCATGGTGAATTGTGGGTTGTGAGTCGGGAGTGGTACAGCCCTGACATGTTGGCGGAGTTTCATGGCCCGGTGACAGCAGTGGAAGCTGTTCACATGCAACCCAGGGATGGAAGCATCATAGGGATGGAGAAGAAAGTGCAACATCCTACTGCCCCCATAGATCAACAAGTTCAAATGGTTCAAATGGCTCTGAGAACAATGGGACTTAACATCTGAGGTCATCAGTCCCCTAGAACTCAGAACTCAAAATGGCTCTGAGCACTATGGGACTTAACATCTGTGGTCATCAGTCCCCTATAACTTAGAGCTACTTAAACCTAACTAACCTAAGGACATCACACACATCCATGCCCGAGGCAGATCAACAAGTCTCAGCAGGATTGGTTTGGGAGCAGTATACCAGAATTCCAAATGACTTACTTCCACCACCATTGCAAGGCAACCGAGAGGCGGAACACAACTAGCATTGGATGTCTTCAGCCATTTGATGATGGTTACGACCCATTTTGGTATTGGAGAAAGTGACAACATAGCCTGTGGGAAGCCTCCATGGACGTTACAAAAGCGTCTGTAATAGTTACCTGACAAGTGTAACGCGACTGTAGGAAAAAAAATTACCTGCCATGCAAACGTATTCTCATAATCCGTTTACTCAATTATCCTATCAATTTTATATTATTGACGTTCCGCCAGGCAGATGGAAGCGAGGGTGAGGGTAACATGGATATGAATCGAGAGTTGGAGCGATAGTTAGGCGTTTCTTCGTTGCGGCGAGATGTTTTAACAAAATTTCAACCTCCCACACACACAAGCAGAGATGACCATCGTAATATCATCAGCTGTATTACTGAATTTGTAAAGTGATAGTTTAAACTTGATATTTAAAACCGATATTTACAGCTTCCCTCTGTTGTTACCTTGAGAGGCCTTCATATGTGATGAGGCATTTTGTTACTTTAAAAGACTCCGAAAGTGAGGAGGCATCCTGTGACAGACTGAGAGCATGCTCTTGGCGCTCTGTCATGAGCCACAAATGGGTTTAATATTCTAGCCCTGTGATGTGAAGGATCTTGAGAACAAGTAACGATACTTAAGCAATGTGAAAACGTGTATATGATACTATTTCTTCTATCTTTTTTTCCTTTTATTATTATTTCCATTCCCCATCAGGGGTGGACTGGCAGCAGCACAAGCGCTGCCCTTCAACCGAAAGACAAAAATAGACAGGAAGACATTTAAAACAATATACAGAAGAAAACATGACGGAATACAGAAAACAAAAAAGGCGGCACAGAAGAAAAGAAAGAATTCAAAGTGGTGACTGTAAATCGGAGATAAAAATCTAAAAAAAGTAATTCACACAAAAAAATACACACTTGATTAAAAGGCAGCAGGCAAAGCATGGCTGGAGCAGAAAAGTCATAAAACTAAATAAAAGAGCGACGTGACGGACGGCGTAGCACGGACCAGTCATGGACGATAAACAGGTCGAGCACATAATTAAAACGCATAGGAGAGCAGCACCAAACGCAACACTGATGTAGCACACTGATGACGATGAGCAAAACACACGATCTGCCAGGGACATGGAGATAAAATGTAAATGTCGTGCGACCAGGGCCTCCCGTCGGGTAGATAGTTCGCTGGGTGCAAGTCTTTCGATTTCACGTCACTTCAGCGACTTGCGCGTCGATGGGGATGAAATGATAATGATTAGGACAACACAACACCCAGTCCCTGAGCGGAGAAAATCTCCGACCCAGCCTGGAATCGAACCTGGGCCCTTAGGATTGACATTCTGTCGCGCTGACCACTCAGCTACCGGGGGCGGAAGCCATCGAGATGAGGGAGAACGGAAGAAGAGAGTGAGGGGGGTAGAGCGGTTGCGTCGAAGAGTGCTGGGGTGGGAAGGACGTGGGAGGGGCATTGTTGAGGAGGGGGTGCAGGGATGCAGGGGGGGAGGAGGAAAATCTGCTCTGGGAGGAGGAGGGGAGATTTTTTTTCTTTATTGGATTTCGATTGCCCCACGGGGGGGGGGGGGGGGGGGGAGCTGGCAGCAGGACAATACGCCACTCTGCAGCCTGCAGAAAAGTTAAAAAACAGAGTTAGGAGATATGAAACACAAAACAAAAGCAGGCGATAAAATGGTGACTGTTAAAAACTGAAACATGGAGAAAAATATATGAAGAAAACGTAAAAACAAAACAGTTGACGATGCTGATTAAAACACATAGTAAATAGACAGGCACAATTAAAAAACGCAGCGACACATTAAAAAATTCACAACTAGCGACAGTATGGTGGCTGTTCGCAACACTGACAGGAGACCCACTACACTGAACACTCACTTAAAACAGCACTATACAGGCAACATGGTGTTAGATGCGGGGAGGGGGGGGGAGGACCGGACCGATGAGGGGGGGAAAAGGGTGGGAGGAGAGGAAAGGGAAAAAGGGGGGAGCCGATGAAGAGAATGTGTGTAGAAAAAGAGTGGGCTAGATGGATACGAGAAGGAGTGGGAAAGGCAGTGGAGGGGAGAGCAAAGAGGACTTGGGGGAGAGAAGGGAGGCAGGGAGAGGGTAGGTGGGGAAAAACAGGTTGGAAGGGGAGGGAGAGAGAGCCCAGGAAAAGGACAGAGGAAGGGAGTGGGGGTGGTGGTGAGGATCGGAGGTGAAGCCACCCTGGGAAAGGACATGAAGGGTGTAGAGGTGGAGGGTAGGGGGGACACAATGATAAAGGTGTGGCACCAGGTGGGGGTTGGAGAGGAGAGGAGCAACCAGGGGATGCGGGAAAGGTGGCCCGAGGTGTAGAGGAAGCGGATATGTTCGAGGAAAAGGAGTAGATGGGGGAAAGGAATCAGGTTCAAAAATGGTTCAAATGGCTCTGAGCACTATGGGACTTAACATCTATGGTCATCAGTCCCCTAGAACTTAGAACTACTTAAACCTAACTAACCTAAGGACAGCACACAACACCCAGCTATCACGAGGCAGAGAAAATCCCTGACCCCGCCGGGAATCGAACCCGGGAACCTGGGCGTGGGAAGCGAGAACGCTACCGCACGACCACGAGATGCGGGCAGGAATCAGGTCATAGAGGATCTGGGTGGGGGATGGGAGGCATATATGGGAGTAGAGGCAGAGTGCATGGTACTCGAGGATCTGGAGGGACTCACAGAATTTGGGGCAGGGGGTGGATATCCAGGCTGGACTGGAATAGCAGAGGATAGGATGGATTAAGAGGTTGTATGTGTGGAGGATGGTAGAGGGGTTCAATCCCCTGTCTAGCCAGAGAGGAGTTTTAAGAGTCGGAGGCAGTTGTGGGCTTTGGATTTGATAGAGCGGAGGTGAGGGATCTAGGTGAGGTGACGGTGAGTGGTGAGGTCAAGGTTGGTGAGGGTGGGGGAGAGGCGGATAGGACTGGCGCAGACAGTAATGGAGAAATCAAGGAGTCAGAAGAAGCAAGTGGTACGATCTCAATGATTGCCTGGGTCTTGGAAAGATTGATTTTCAGGAGCCACTGGTTACACCATGCAGCAAAAAGGTCAAGGTGATTCTGGAGAAGGTGTTGGGACTATTGAAGGGTAGGAGTGAGGGCAAGGAAGGCAGTGTCATCGGAATATTGCGGGAGGAATCTACATTTTGCATCAAAAATTCCAGGTGTATTGACAAAACACCTCCTAGTTCCAGTGGATATTTTAAAGTGAGGAGTCTATGTCAGGGGTGGACCTGCAGTTAGTCCAAGTCTGCCATGGCCAGCGACAGGAGGACTCAGGAGATGGTTGAGTGACTGAAAGTCGCACCTTAAGGCTGTCACGAGTGGCAGCTTCCCGGCTGGCCGGCTTTCCAGGTGCACAATACACTCGACAGATGGCGCTGGACTATCCTGTAGGTGACTGTACAGTTTTTTTTTTTTCGTCTTCAGACGCCGTGTTCAAGTAAGATAACGAGCACTCTAGTCGTAGAAAATATCATACAATATATTTACCATGTTTCTCTTGGCTAGGATGCAGCTTGCGACTTGTAAATAGTGTAAGAGTGTTTCATTCCCAAATTATGTTGCTACGTGAGTCCTGTATATAGGGGAAGGGATTTATAGTCACATCCACCCCCACTTAGTTTTTCTCCTCCCCCTTTCTTTCCGCTCATCTATCCAGGTCCACCCCATCTGCCTTTGGCTGTGGTGTGTCATCTTCGTGCCAACTTTTTAGTGCAGTGTTTCAAGTGAGTGTTAAGTATTGCGCATCTTTCCCAAAGTGTTATGAACGGAATTCTTACTGTCCCTGGGTGTGATTTTATATTTCTTGCGAACAGAAACCACACTGTCGTCGTGTTTTTTTTTAAAAAAGCCTGGTGATCACGGAGGATGAGGGGTTGGCAGACCTGAACTCACACCTGGACCTGGAATCTGCTCTGCCTAATGTATCCACAATGCCTCCAGTCCCACCTATATCATTTGGGTCTCTTCTGAGTCCGCTCCCTCCATCGAACACCTCCTCACCCAGGGTGCCCTGATTTTCCACTGTCACCACCCTGTTGAATCCTCCAAATCCCCTCCTCAAACCTACCACTGCCAGCACCACCTCATGTACAATGATCACCTGATTCCCAACTGCAAACTCCCCCCACCCCCCCCCTCTTCTGTCCTGATTGCAAGACCTCCCACTTTCTGAAACACTGCCCTAAATTCGCCACCCCTCCTTCCTCTAACACCTGCCATGGCCTCCATCCCGCCTAGTCCCACAAGTGTAAAGCTAAACTCCCTCCTGCCACCCTCGAGCTTACTGTCCCTGTCTGTCCCATTGATCCCCCTGTCTACCCCAACAATTCCCTCTGTCCATCCCCCATCGCTGAAGACATCATCTGGTTCCTCACCATAGTCCTCCAAAACATTCACTCTTTTCATTGCCCCCACACCCTCCAACAAATCTGCCTCGCTGCCTGCTCTGTCTTTCACCTGAACATCTTCGCCACTTACTCCCACAACCAAGCTCACTTCACCTTCACCCACCTCGACACCCTAGATTAAGCCTCTTCCCTCCCCTCTCTTCACCCCCCTCTCTTCCCGCCATGGCGTGGCATGAGTGTCACATCCTATTCCAGGATATCTGCTCCTCCTGCATCAAGAAAAACCTACTCATGAACACCCTCTCCCTCCACCAGGTCGACACCTTCCTCCTGAAGGAAACCTATCTCCAGCCCCACCATACTGTCTGCACCTCTCCCTATATCCTCCACCACACTGATGCTCCTGGTCCTTGAGTGCAGGGTGGGGTCGCCATTGGCCACCTTAAGCATATCCCCATCTGGCCACAACCACTCCTCAATGACTCCACTGAACACCTTATCCTCAGAATCTTCTTCCCCTCCCTCGCCATTACCTGCGCCACCATCTATGTCTGCTGCACAGCTCCTCTTCCCTATGACTTCATCTCCCACATTGACCGCACCTTCTCCACCTATGTGATTGCTGTTAACAACAACATCAACAGCTGCTCCCCTGCCACCCTTCGGCGGTGGAATCAGTTCCTCTCCACAATCCAAGGTGACCTTTGTTCTCCTTCCCCATAAGTGACACTACCCCTGACATTGTCATTGCCTCTGCCAACCTCCTTGGTCGTATCACCATTGACAACCCACAGGTGGAGACAATCTCCCCATCCTTCTGACCATAACATCTGCTTACCAAACCCCTATGGCTCCCTGCCCTGCACCCCCTCCCAAGGTCGTCCATGACTACCATCGAGTCGACTGGGATGCTTACTGGGAATTTATCACCACCCAGGTCGAAAGCTATCCTCTTACCTATCACCATCCTCACGACACCATCCATGCCTCCTCCTTCTTTCAGAAGGTAATTACTGACGCCGTGGAGGCTCATGTTCCTACTATAACCATCCAACCCCACCGACCAATTCTCCCTCCGAGTGCTGTCCTCCTCCGCAAATCCCGCCGCCTCTATCGCTCCTTCCTGCACACTCATGACAGGGATACACTCTAACGCCACCAGGAAATACAGTGACATGTATGGAACCATATTACAGCAAAGAAACGCTAGGACTAGCGCCAGACCTGTACACGACTCAACGCCACCCTTCCTATCAACTCCACCAAGTACTGGTCCGCCTTCCATCGCCTTACTGGTTCCCATTCCACACCCTATTACCCCATTGTCCATAACGACCGCCACCTTCCCGACAACCTCAGTAAGGCCAACCTCTTTGCTTCCCACCATTCTGAGGTCTTCTTCGTCTGTGATGATCCCCACTTTGATTATTCTCTTTTCCCCACCGTCATGGAACATGCCAATACCTTGGTCACTAAACTTGCTCCTTGTGTCCAGTACTTGGGGCAGTTGCCCCCTCTGACAACAACACTCCAATCACAGCACAAGACATTACACTTATCCTCCAGTCAAAATGTAACATGGCCCCTGGTCATGTCTGTGTCACCTACCGCCACCTTAGAGAAAGCCCCTTCTCCTTCCTGACTGTCCTTGCCAATCTCTATGTCATCCTCTCTACTGGCTTCTACCCCGACCTGTGGAAGACTTCCCACATCCTCTTATTCCTCAAACCCAACAAACCCCATTCTGTCGCCTCTTCCTATCATCCCATCTGCCTCACCTCCGTCTTCAGTAAGGTCTTCAAATCTGTCCTCTCCCGTCATATCCATCAGCACCTTAATCAACACCACCACCTCCCCCTTACCCTGTGTGGCTTCCAAACTTTCTCCTCTGCTGAAGACTTCGTCCACCTTCTCTCCCTCCAGCTTAACTCCCATTGCTCTGCCATTTTTGTTTCCCTCTACCTCCAAAAAGCCCATGAGCACATATGGCATCCCAGTCTCCTCTTCAAACACCAAACCTAGCCCTGCCTATCAATTTTGTCCGTCTGGTCACTTCCTTCCTCTTACACCATCCTTCCTATGTGACCCTCCACAACACTGACTCCTATATCTTTTATCCCACTGCTGGCATCCTCCAGGGCTCCATCCTCTCACCTCTCCTCTATCTCCTGTACACCACCGATATGCCCAAGCCACCCGTCCCTCCTCATCTTCTCCAATATGCTGAACATCACCTTCCTGGCTCTCTCTCCTATCCTTCACTGGTCCCAACACACCCTCTAAAACCCATGCAATTATCATAGGCTGCACCACCCACTCCTTCCGTTTCCATGATTTGTACCTCACCATTTATGGTCGTCCCATCCAGCTCAACCCCCACCCTGAGATACCTTGGCCTCACTCTCGACCGTCACTCACCTGGACCCCTCACCTCCTGACCATCCAGCAGAAAGCCCATTTCCACCTCCGCCTCCTGAAACTACTGTCTGGCCGGAAATGGAGATTGCATCCTTCCGCCATCCTCCACACCTAAAAATCCCTCATCCATCCTATCCTCTGTTGTGCTGGCGTTGTCTGGATCTCTGTACCCACCCACTTTTACAAGGCTCTCCAAATCACTGAACACCATGCACTCTGCCTTTCCTTCTTATCTGCCTCCCTTCCTCCACATGGCTCCTGTATGACCTCATCTCCTTTCCCCACATCCTCCTTTTCCTCCAACATCTCCTCATCCATTACACTCTCCCTAGGCTTGATCCCCTCCACCCCCTGGTTTCCTCCTTCCTCTCCATCCCCACCTATTGCTGTGCCTCTATCGCAGTATCCCTCCCTCTCTCCACCTCCACACCCTCCATCAGGGCAATTTTCAGCACCTCCCCCTCCCAGATGTTGGACTTCACTGTGACATCTACCCTTTCTTCCAACTGTAACCTGGTCTTGTCCCCCCTCCCTAGAGCCTCCTTTTTCCTCTCCCCTCCTTCTCCCAGAGTGGATTTTTCTCTTTCCCTCCATGAGTCCCTGCATTCCCTCCTCAACTGCTTCACTTCCATGTCCTTCCCTCTCTGGCCCTCTTCAGCCTACCCCCACCTGTCTCCCCCATCTCCTCCCCTCCCTCTCTGCTTCCCTTCTCCCCACTCTCCTCCCTTCCTTCTTCCTTCCTCTCTCATCTGTATGCCCCTAGCAGATGCTCTGTGTTTGCTCTTCGTCATCAGTGTACTATGTCAGCATTGTGTTTGGTGCTGTTCTCCTGTGCATCAAGAGCCATGATTTTAATTGTGTGCTGGACTTGTGCATAGTGTTATTGCCAGTGATTGTTATGCACTATGCCATCCATTGATGCTTTTATGATCCAGTGTGTAATTTTGTTTTGGGTGCACAACTTTTTTACGTATTTTATCTCCATTTTACAGTCCTCCTCTTTTTGTCCTCTTCCGTACTATTTCCCATTTTTTAGTTCTATGTACTCCATATTTTCTCCATTCTGTTATTTTAAATGACTTCTTTGTATACTTACTGTCTTTTGGCTGAAGAGCAGCGCATTTGCTGCTGCCAGCCCACCCCAGGTGGGGCATTAAACACAATAAAGGAAAAAAAAATAGCCACACTGATCCAAGACCCAAGCAATCATTGTAGGTCATACCACTCGCTCCTTCCAGCTCCTTAATTTTTCCCTTACCATCTGCATCTACCTTGGACTCACCATTGACCATCACCTTATCTGGAGCACTCATTTCCACTCTATCCAATCCACAGCCCACAACCACCTCCTTAAACTCTTCTCTGGCCAGACATGGGGATTGAACCCCTCTACCATCCTCCACACATACAAATCCTTAATGCATCCTGTTCTCTGCCAGGCCAGTCCCCCCTCTGCCTTGTCTTCCGTATACACCTTCCATCACCCACGCAGATCCTCTGACCTGATTTCTTTCCCCCATCTACTCCTTTTCCTTGAACACATCGGAGTCCTCTACATCTCCTGCAGACTTGATTCCCCTCCCCATCCCCTGGTTGCTCCTCTCCTCTCCAAAGACCACCTGCTGTTGCACCTTCACCCTTCATCTCCTTTCCCTCCCAGATGAAGACCTCTCGCCCTCCATTTATCTCTCCTATCAACTCTGATCCTCACCTCCCCCTCCATACCCCTGTCCTTCTCCCAGGCTCCCTCTTATCGTCCCTTCCATCCTGTTCTTCCCTGGCTACCCCCTCTTTGACTCCCTTCTCTGCCATGAGTCCTTTTGCATTCCACCCCTCTGCCTTCCCCACCCCCTCTCGCATCTGCCCTGCCCCCTCCTTTATGTGTCCTCTCCCTCCATCGGCTTGCCCCCCTTTTGCTTTTTCTTCTCATCCCTCCACTTTTTTTCCCTTCATCTATCTGGGTCCTCCTCCCTCCCCATCTGCCTTAGGCTGTGGTGTGTCATCTTCATGTCTACTCTTTAGTGCAGTGTTTAGTGCATGTTAAGTGCTATTAATCTTTCTTAAATGTTGTGAACTGTGGTGTCACCGCCAGGCACCACACTTGCTAGGTGGTAGCTTAAATCGGCCGCGGTCCATTTAGTACATGTCGGACCCGCGTGTCGCCACTGTGTGATCGCAGACCTAGCGCCACCACAAGGCAGGTCTCATGATACGAACAAGCACTCGTCCCAGTTGTACGGACGACCTAGCTAGCGACTAGATGTACGAAGCCTTTCTCTCTCATTAGCCGAGAGACAGAATAGCCTTCAGCTCAGTTAATGGCTACGAACTAGCAAGGCGCCATTAGCCTTACAGTGATTGTAATTAAAGTCTCCTGTGTATAGTCAAGAGCGATGTACCACAATGATTGATTAAAGATAAGTATTAATCCAGCTACGTACTTTTCTTCATAGCATTAATTACGTAGCCTGTTCCAGTACTTCACGCCCATCTGCATTAGTCTAGCGTGCATTTTCAGTCATCTCGACCTACAAGGTGTTGGCCCAGCTGCCGACACATCTTGAACAGAAACCAAACTGTCGCTAGGTGTGATTTTTTATCTCTTGCGAACAGAAGCCAGACTGTCGTCATGTTTTTTTTAATTTTCTGTCTGCTTACTGTGTGTCTTAGTTACCATCGCCAACCATTTATTTTATGTTTTTTACCTCCATAACTTTCCGCCATTTTATAGTTTAAAAAGTCACCTTTTTATCACCTGTTTTATTGTTTATTTCTTCTTATTCCATTCTTAAATATTCTGTAGGCTGAAGAGAGGCGTACTAAGCTGCTGCCAGCCCCCCCCCCCCCCCCCCAAGGGTAATCGAAACCCAATACAGGAAAAAAATCGACACTGATTGTTTCCATCTTCCGATACCCGCTACTTGGAGCAGTTACTGCCCTCAGAATGGAACACTCCTATCACAGCGCACAGCATTAAACTCATCCTCTCCTCCAAACGAATACCGCTTCTGATCATGATTTCGTTACCTACCACCACCTCCAGGATGCCCTCTCTCCTTCCTCACTGCCCTTGTCACCTTGTACAACACTGTCCTCTCCACTGGCTGCTCCACTACCTGTGGAAGATTTCCTACATCCTGTTGTTCGTTAAACCTAACAAACCCCCTTCTGACATCTCACCCCCATGTTCAATAAGGTCTTTGAGTCCATCCTCTCCTGTCGTATCCATCACTACTTAACTCAAAACCACGTCCTCCCTCTTGCCCAGTGTGTTTTGTGGCCCTCCTTCTTTGCTGACGACCAGCTCTTTAACCTCACCTCTCTCCTCTCCCTCCAACTTAACTCCTGTTGCTCTGCTATATTTGTTTCCCTTGACCTACAGAGTGCCAATAACTGTGCAAGGCATTGTGGGCTCCTTTTCAAGATCCAGACCTACACCCTTCCTATCAACTTTATCCATCTCACTGCCTCCTTCCTCTCCTGCTGTCCTTCCTATGTCGCTATTCATAATACCATTTCCTGCATCCTCTACCCTACTGCAGGTGTGCCCTAGGGCTGTGTCCTTTCTCTTCTGCTATATCTCCTGTACATCGCTGATATGCCCAAACCATCCCCACTTGTCCATCTTCTTCAATATGCTGATTTCACCGCCTTCCTTGCCCTCTGTCCTATCCTTCAACGGTCCTACCACTCCCTCCAAACGCTTCTAAACGAGTAGAGCACTTGGTGCAACCAATGACTCCTTTGAATTAATCCTTCGAAAACCCAGGCAATCATTATAGGATGTACTAACCCCCCCCCCCCCCTTAGGGCTCCATGATTTCTACCTCACCATCTAAGACCACCCTCTCCAACTTATTCCCTCCTTAAAGTACCTTGGCCTCAGCCTTGACGACCATGTCGCCTGGACTCCCCATCTCCTTACCATCCAACAGAAAGCCCACAGTAGACTCCGCCTCCTGAAACTCCTATCCTCAATCCATTCCATCCTTTGTTACACCTGTATTGCCTGGATCTCCACCCCTCCTAAATTCTATAAAGCCCTCCAAATGCTTGAATGCTATGTGCTCCACCTCACTTTCTGTATCCATCTCCAATCTCCCATGTGGCTCCTCTATGACCTCATCCCCTTCCCACATCTCCTGTTTTTCTTTGAACACATCCAACTGCCACCTCTGTCCCCCTTATCCCTGGTGTCTCCTTTCTTCACCACTCCCCATCTGCTTCCACACCTTTGCCAATGTGTTCTACCCTCTCTCTCCATCTCGACCCCTTCCATTCCTCTCCCAAAGGAACCTTCAATGTCTCCCCATCCGGAATCATGTGCTTCACCTCAATAAGTTTCCTTTCTTCCTACTCTTCCCCCCCTCCTTCCTTGGGCCCCTCTCCTTTCCCTCACCCCTCCGCTGCTTCTTCCCTCCTCCCCTTGTCCTCCTCACTTCTCCTTTCCCAGTCCTTGTGACCACACCCCATGTCCTTCCCTTGGTGTACTGCCAAATCCACCCATTCCACCGCCTTCCTGTACCGCCTACTCTATCAAACACCCATCTCTCTTTCCTCTCTCCCTGCTCTTTGACATCCCCTCCCTTGGTAGGCCCTTCAAATTTTAATGCAGGTACTTCATTGCATTTTACCGCTCACAGTGTTTGCAATATAAGTGCAGTGTGTGTTCAGTGTCGTCCTCCCATACTGTGAACGCCATTTTTAATTGTGCTACTCGTGTCACCAGTGTTTATGTGCTACAGCTTCATCGAGTGCCATTTTAACTGTATGTGGGTTTTATGTAAATGTGCCTCATCAAACAACCCTTTCTTTTGTATATTTTGTGTCCAATTCCTTCCCCTTCTCATGTGTAAATTTCACCTTTTATCCCTGTATTTTTTATATGTGCTGCTCTTCTGTGATGTTTTATGTAATCGCTTGGCTGAAGAACGGTGAATTGTGATGCTGCCAGCCTACACCTGCCCCCAAAGGGCAGGGGAATGAAATGACAATAAAGGAAAAAAGATAGCCACACTGGAACAGAGGTCGCTGTTCTACTGGTATTACCCATCTGTATTGTTCTGGCGTAACATCAAGCGCCGGCATGTTGGCCTGGAACATAACAGCAGAGAAAGCTGTGAGATGACATCAGCCAATAGTACACTGACTAGGACAGCATCATGACAGGAACGGCACCTATACTAAGAGAATATAAGCGCTGCTCCAGCTAGCCTCGGCAGCACTAGATGACAGGCACTAGAAGACGAGCTGTGATATAAACTCTAAAGCAATGACTTATGAACTTATGTGATTTGTTCCATGGAAATTGTATATATTGAAGAACATTGTTTAATTGCATGTCGTCAGTTGCTTGCTACACCTCTTTGTAAAAAGGCACAGTTAAATATTGTCAATTCATTTTACTGTAATAAACTCCATTAATAAGATTTGCTTCCCACGCACCCTATATCATGCAAGTGGGCGGGACACCACACTTACGTTCTTCCCAGCAGCTATTCATTTGTAGATCAGCAGGCGGATATTACTCGGTACTTCAGTGGTAGTTTGCTGTCCTATTATTATTACCCATTACCCATTCTCTCCATATAGAGCTATTGGCTAGACTGGCTGGAGCACTCTTCTGCATCCAGTAGTTATTGACGAAACTGGATAGAGCTACTGTCAACAGCTCAATAAATGGTAACTATCCAGCCCCACTTCCATGCTTCACACCCTGAGGCAAAAATTGCGATCTGCCCATTAATTTTTGGATTTCCTGCCAATAGTAATAGGGGAGTTCTGGGTCTGCCATCTTGGATCGCGATGTCATAATTAGACTGTCAGTATTCCAAAGATGATATGCAAATTGAATTTCTATAAATAAAGAATATATTATTATTATATCCTCTACAATACGGTGTAATTAACATTTGAATTTTCCTCTAAAATTCGAATTTACTATGAAGTTTGGAATTTCCCGCCATTTATGAATTTGGCACCAGAATTTGAATCGCACATCACTCTTTATGAGTGGGGGTACCAACGTGCCTGCCAGGGCAAACTCATGACTTCATCAGGGATGCGGAGTAACTAATTGGTCAATTAATTACTTTGTATAATTAATTTGATATCAATTTCATATCGAAAGTGTTCCAGAACCCGATTTGCCCTTCTGCTGTCAGCCTCTTCCACGGATTTGACGATCACGCTGACGTTACGTGCGTAAGCTAGTCATATTGTTTTTATATTAAGTGTCTGAAAGGCTTGTAGAGAACTATGAAATTTATTCAACAAAAGATCTTTTGCCATGAGGAGAAAAGGCATTGAGAAGGGACACCCCTGTCCTACTCCATGTTTGTTCGACAGCGAAGCTGTCAGTTGTCCATTAATCTTCAGCCTCGATCCTATGTCAGCTATGCATTTTTTTATCAGCTTTATGACTGGTTCACTAAAACCCATTTTCTCTGTGGTTTGAAACGAAAACCAGTTATTAAAGCTGTCAAAGGCTTTATTAAAATCTAAAAGCCTACTGCTAATCTCGTTTTGCATATCCATATTAAATGTATACTTTCTCTGTACTCGACTAAAGGATTTATCATTGACCTCCCTGACATTGGTTTATGACGGTCCAATTACTTTACGGAGTTTTTGTTTTATTCTGTTGTTTATAATGCGTGTTAAAATTTTCACGTTGGCTCTGAACAATATAGAGCACAGAAATTTTCCAGCCTCTTGCTCTGGGCAGTCTTTGGTGTGAGAACTATCATTCCCTCCGTAAGTAGTCAAGGAAAGGTTATTTATTAAGAGTTCGTTGTATTTTACGATGAGTTCCTCTCCTATTATATCCCAAAGCTCTACGTAAATGCAATCCATCTAATCCAGCAGCTTTCCTCTCGGAAGCGTCGATAATGATTAATTTGGCATTCTCACTTGTCATCGTAGCGATTAGTTCATCGTTATCACCTTGAGTCAAGACAAGGTGTGATATTATTCAAAAAGCAATCTGCCAATATCTCTTCTACATTCGACGCTAACTAGAGGTCTTCATGATATCACACAAGACATTCCTTTGCCGTAATTTGTTGAATACATCCATTTCCACCATCATCTCCAAGATTATCAATATTTGTTTGACCCTGTTTGTTTCTCTTACTATGTCATAGACGTATGCTGTTTCATGGTTAACGTCATTGATGTCTCGAGCTGGTCCTTAATACCAAGTTATATTTCACGAACTCGTGCTTTTATTTGTGCTTTAATCCTTTTAATTTTAATTAGGCTGGCCGTAAGCGAGTCCTGTTGAGTGTATAGTTCTCCCAAAATTTTAAAGCAATATTCCTCAGTATCTCTCCCCCGGCATGATTTATTCTGTGAAAAATGTATGACGCATTTCTTTTGTTTGTGGCTTTGTCCAGTCAGTCCCCCATAGCACTCTTTCTCTGTCTGGTCTATCTAAACATTTACTCTAAATGTTTTGAATTTCTTGCCTTATGATATTATCGTCGTGAAGCCACATTTCGACTGCCATACGCAACGCCCTAGAAAAGTATTTTATATGGTGTGCGTAACGGTTATATGACAAGTGCAATGGTCGGTAAAGTGGAGCAGCCATGTGACACAATCTTGTAGGTTATTTAACATGTATTTGGCGTTAGAAATTCTGTCTAGTCTGTTAACACCAGGGCGGAGATGGATTCAGGTGTCTTTGAGATCCAAGCCCTCTACTAAAGTTTTTAACTCTGGGCAGAAGCCATCATTCGGGTTGTGATCTTCTTTCCTTACTGCGCAGTTGGAGTCTCCTCCTAATATTATATGTCGAGAAGCATTAGTAATGAGGACTCCGATTCCGTCACGAAATAAATCACTTCTCACTCTCTTACCATTTGTACCCGATGGGGCGTGTATGGCCCGCCGGTGTGACCGAGCGGTTCTAGGGGCTTCAGTCTGGAACCGCGCGACCGCTACGGTCGCAGGTTCGAATCCTGCCTTGGGCATGGATGTGTGTGATGTCCTTAGGTTAGTTAGGTTTAAGTAGTTCTACGTTCTAGGGGACTGATGACCTCAGATGTGAAATCCCATAGTGCTCAGAGCCATTTGAACCATTTTGGGGCGTATATGTTGAGGAGGAACATGTCAGCTAGCAAGGCAGCAGCGCCTCTTCCTGACTCTAGGCATGCTTGAACCGTTTACTGTACACCCTTCGTGCATAGAATCGTTGTTCCAGATTCTTTACCAATATTGAGCATCACATCAGATTCAATCATATCTTTAGTCTCTGTCGTGGTCACATCTTTGAAAGAGCTACGTCTACATGCGTAGAATGTAAGTAATCTCTTAAGCATTTTAGTTTTACGTCTTACTGAATTCGGTTGGTGCTGACAGTCGCTACTTTGTATAACTGCATGCTCACGTCCAACAGTTTAGAGTACTTTGACCAGATTTTTTCTACGTTTTTCAGGTGTGCCGTTGCCAATGGTTGTTACTGTCGCTCATCTACGTTCATAGTAACACCCTAGCTCGAGTAGAGTCGGCAATATCGTGCGGTCTATTGCAAACTTATCTTCAGTTTTGATTTTCCCTCTTATTTCCCAAGTTAATTTTCTTGACCGGAGTCGTTTCTATTAAGTTCACTTTTTGTTCCTCCATTCCCGTTATCTTTCAGTTCCCTTTCCACATCTTTCTTATTTTCTTTTTACTTGTCATTTTTGATTGGGTTTGATTTTCTTGCTTGGTGCCTTCGCTACACCTTCAGGTTTTGAAGCTTTCTGATTGGTGCTGCTTCCCTTCTCTCCCAATACTGTGTGTTTCTTGATTCTGGGATGATAGTGAAATTTAGTTCCGCACGATCTTTCATGTTATTGCCCTGTTTACAATTGTGTCAGTAACAGCTCCTGTGTTTTCACTCAGTTGGTCCTGTGTTGTTGCCTGAGTACTGCTTCCTGCATAGGATGTTTACTGTCCTGCTGCAGACATCTCAATGGGCTCGCAACTTCTGGTAGTTGAGACTGGAGAACAGCTGTTTCCCAGTGATTTTCCGTCAGCATTTCGAACCCACCCTGTATCATTGCAACGTTATCAGACTACTGTTTCCTGGGTATCTGTGCCGATTTCTCTTCGGAGTCCTATTTGGAGCTCGTACTTCCCTTCCCTAGTGACCGTTTCTTGTTTATTAGATTTGGATGAGAACTGGAAAAACTTACATCGCTCTTACCTATTTCGTTTTGTCTGGTGAATTGAAACTTAATGGACTTTGTAGCTGCTTTCCTGGAAGATAGTTGCAGACTGGTGTTTGTCGGCTTCATCCTCGTCAGCGTTGTCTGATTTCTCAAGTAATTCATTTTTTGCTGGTCCCTTGGGAATTCCCGTGTAGCTAACATAAGAGATTTGTCAATGGATCCCACGGGAGTATTGTCGGTGTTGCCCGCTGCATTGCTTGTGCGGATCTTATCTATGCCTCAGTTGTCCGCTCTTGCAGGTTACTTCGTACAATAAACACCCATCTTGGACAGTTTTTCCCGAAGATGTTCTGGTTCATTACCCGCATCCGTACATCCAGAGTTTGGTTTCCCGTGATTTCCCTAAATCGTTCCAGGCAAATGCCGAGATTGTTCCTTCGAAAGGACATCGCCGATTTCCTTCCCCATCCTTGACACAACCCGAGCTTGTGTACCGTCTCTAACGAACTTGATGTAGACGGTGCGTAAACTCAATCTTCCTTCCTGCCTTCGTTCTTCTGGTTCAATGGGCACGTGACATGTGGGAGTTGGCCTTGCACCCGCCTACGAGAATGTGGGACGTGGTATCGTATGTAAAAACATTCGGATGGACCAAATCCCCTGTAGCACTGAATCTTGTATCTGTTAGACCACTTTTCGAATTCGATCCTTGCGACGTCTTCATAATTAGAAAGTAGCTGTGTCATGTTCTTGTTGTCTAGTAGCCGGCCGGAGTGGCCGTGCGGTTCTAGGCGCTACAGTCTGGAGCCGAGTGGCCGCTACGGTCGCAGGTTCGAATCCTGCCTCGGGCATGGATGTGTGTGATGTCCTTAGGTTAGTTAGGTTTAATTAGTTCTAAGTTCTGGGCGACTGATGACCTCAGAAGTTATGTCGCATAGTGCTCAGAGCCATTTGAACCATTTTGTTGTCTAGTTCTAGGGAAGATACAGCACCCTAGCAGTTTTCAGTCCACTGTTGTGTTTACTTTTATCAACGGTTCTGACAGAATCAACACGATGACGGAAAAAAAAGTTTGCTCTGGGTTTTCGGTAATTTTCTGTGTAAGTAGCAATTTAGCAAAAACACGGTATTTCCACTAGCCATTCGAATGAACTCAGCAGTAGCGCCAGAAATACTGAAACTGTCATGCAGCCATTCATGTATTTCCGAAGCTGTAGGTTGCACATTTATTGTATTCTTGTCGAAGGCGAACTTCAACGTACGTTTCCTGTTCGAATCCATGGACGTGATTTACAGCTATGAAACGGAAGCTCCGCTTCACGAACAGACAGAAACACGATGAACAGGAAGTTCACGGACAAGTTGACTGACAAGTTCGGTGGCTGCACAAGGAAACGCGATGTTCAAATAGAGCAACACTTGTTTACGTGAATAGTCAGGAGCCGGCCGATGTGGCCGAGCGGTTCTAGGCGCTTCAATCTGGAACAGCGCGACCGCTACGGTCGCAGGTTCGAATCCTGCCTCGGGCATGGATATGTGTGATGTCCTTAGTTTAGTTAGGTTTAAGGGGCTCCGGAAAGGCTCAAAATCATGAAAAGTTCAATTTTTACTTTTTTGCGTTTTCTGAATCTGCAGACTATTAGATTTTAATAAATATATAATTTATTCAATTCCGAAGACTACAACTATTTTTAAATTTTTTTTGAAATGTGTTCTACATGGGCGTGACCCACTGTGGCGCTGTTAAACTGCTGTCAAATGGTGTTATTATTAACGTCTGTGTTCATCAGGTACATTTTAGTGATGTGAGATAAAGTATGTGTTGTGGCTAACCTGTGATGGTTCAATATACGTATATCGCTGGTGTGATTGTCGATTGTTTCATATTTATTTACTCTGTCGTTATCTCGAGAATATTCGTAATTAATTCTGTTTCTTGAGTCTCTGTTTTGTTGAAGTATAATAATGAGTAAAAGTAAAGTTATTAGAAATCCTCTGAAGGCTTTTAAGAAAAGGAGAAATGTTGGAAAGCCAAAGGTATGTGTTATTACTGTAAACAATAAAGACGATAACCAAGTGAGTGAACCTAACCTCTCAAGTACATCTGCCCATAGCAGTCAAAGTGGGAAAGAAAATACTTCACAAAAGAAGCTTGGTTCAATGAGTGAAAACTATGAATGTTTTCTGGGCGAATCGGATGTGAATGAAATATTTGATATGTCGGTTCTCAAAGGAATTTTTTCAAACTGTGTAAGATGTATTCATTGTAGTGAAGTTGGTCTGGAATTCTCCATAATAAAGCACGTAGGACTTGCTAGTGAAATACAACTTAAATGTGATAAGTGTTCATACATGACCACCTTTTGGAACAGTGTTGCAGTAACTGCAACTGAAGAAAATGGTGGCAAAATCTACGAGCACAACAACGAGCGATGCTTGCTTTAGACAAGGAACGCCTTCGGGCTGCAGACAGGGCTGTAAAGAGTCTAGAAATACAAGCAAGAGTAAACAGGAGGAGGAACAAGAGGAAGCTGGAGGAGGAGTTTGCATAGGATGAAGATAATCCATCCTATGGACCTGGAATGCACTAAAAAGTTAATCCAATCTTTGTCGCTCGATTCCCAAAACTTTTATTTTCTCATACTAATTACATGTTTTCTAAGGATCTTCCGAACATATTTGTTTCAAACTTTCAGTAAATGTTACACGGTACCTTCTGCATAATTTAACACAGCCTTTTTCCAAAAAACTGTATATTTTGGAGTATATAAATAAAAAATTGCAAAAAATGTTGTGAATTTTCATTACAATTGAAAAAAAAATCATCTTTAATAACTGAACTAAAATTTTGTAAAATCCCTGTGTTAAGCTGTAGCCCATATTCCAATAAATAATCTGTAAAAAGTTCAACTTCCTACCTCAAATACTTTGTGAGGAAAGATGTAATTTATAAGCGTTATTTTAACATTGCAAGTATAGGGCGTTCCGGAGCCCCTTAAGTAGTTCTAAGTTCTAGGGGACTGATGACTTCAGATGTTAAGTCCCATAGTGCTCAGAGCCAATTGAATTGAATTGAATAGTCAGCAGCGCCACACCGCAAGTCCACACAGGCTGAGCACTCGTCCTCGAGTGCCCGCTCGACTGCTGAGATTGCTCTGCTAGATGCGTAGAATGACGGGTACTCAAACTACAGCATGAAAACACAAAAACGTTACTAACTCGGACGTCATTAACTTTGGTTCCCATATTGATAATCAAAGGTTTGTTTTTAGACGATCTTTCGATGCATAGCATTGAAAATAATAATTTTCGGTCATCAACTTTGATCTCGATTTTTTTCAGAACCTAGCAAGTGTTTGGCAGAAAGCCGAAATATAGTGTCTCTTTACTTCAATGTAGAACGTCCTTTCAAACTCGGTGACCCATATGTCAGAACCTCTCTTGTAAGTTCATCCATTAAGGAAGTTTTTACGCACTTAAAATTTTATTATAAAAGTGTTTTGTTCTCTCAGATTTCAAACATAACATGAAGTCATTTTTCATTGCATCATTCGAGGGTAATACAGGACACAAGCACGGAAATTCTGCCGAGCTCTACAAATATCGGAGTATTGATTTATGGTGTAACACAGTATAAAATATCGTAGCATTGTGACGGTTGTTAATTCATGTATCGTTGGTAGTTAACTACCGCTGTCACAGTTCACTAAGGAGAGTACGATATACAGGGTGTTACAAAAAGGTACTGCCAAATTTTCAGGAAGCATTTCTCACACACACAGAAAGAAAATATGTTATGTGGACATGTGTCCGGAAACGCTTACTTTGCATGTTAGTGCTCATTTTATTATTTCTCATCAAATCACATTAATCATGGAATGGAAACACACAGCAACAGAACGTACCAGCGTTGTTACAGGAAATGTTCAAAATGTCCTCCGTTAGCGAGGATACATGCATCCACCCTCCGTCGCATGGAATCCCTGATGCGCTGATGCAGCCCTGGAGAATGGCGTATTGTATCACAGCCGTACACAATACGAGCACGAAGAGTCTCTACATTTGGTACCGGGGTTGCGTAGACAAGAGCTTTCAAATGCCCCCATAAATGAAAGTCAAGAGGGTTGAGGTCAGGAGTGCGTGGAGGCCATGGAATTGGTCCGTCTCTACCAATCCATCGGTCACCGAATCTGTTGTTGAGAAGCGTACGAACACTTCGACTGAAATGTGCAGGAGCTCCATCGAGCATGAACCACATGTTGTGTCGTACTTGTAAAGGCACATGTTCTAGCAGCAAAGGTAGAGTATCCCGTACGAAATCATGATAACGTGGTCCATTGAGCGTAGGTGGAAGAACATGGGACCCAATCAAGACATCACCAACAATGCCTGCCCAAACGTTCACAGAAAATCTGTGTTGATGACGTGATTGCACAATTGCATGCGGATTCTCGTCAGCCCACACAAGTTGATTGTGAAAATTTACAATTTGATCACGTTCGAATGAAGCCTCATCGGTAAGGAGAACATTTGCACTGAAATGAGGGTTGACAGATAGTTGGATGAACCATTCGCAGAAGTGTACCCGTGGAGGCCAATCAGCTGCTGATAGTGCCTGCACACGCTGTACATGGTACGGAAACAACCGGTTCTCCCGTAGCACTCTCTATACAGTGACGTGGTCAACGTTACCTTGCACAGCAGCAACTTCTCTCACGCTGACATTAGGGTTATCGTAAACTGTACGAAGAATTGCCTGGTCCATTGCAGGTGTCCTCGTCGTTCTAGGTCTTCCCCTGTCGCGAGTCATAGGCTGGAATGTTCCGTGCTCCCTAAGACGCCGATCAATTGCTTCGAGCGTCTTCCTGTCGGGACATCTTCGTTCTGGAAATCTGTTGAAATGGTTCTGAGCACTATGGGACTTAACATCGGAGGTCATCAGTCCCCTAGAACTTAGAACTACTTAAACCTAACTAACCTAAGGACATCACACACATCCATGCCCGAGGCAGGATTCGAACCTGCGACCGTAGCAGTCCCTCGGTTCCGGACTGCAGCGCCTAGAAACGCACGGCCACCGCGGCCGGCTGGAAATCTGTCTCGATACAAACGTACCGCGCCACGGCTATTGCCCCGTGCTAATCCATACATCAAATTGGCATCTGCCAACTCCGCATTTGTAAACATTGCACTGACTGCAAAACCACGTTCGTGATGAACACTAACCTGTTGATGCTACGTACTGATGTGCTTGATGCTAGTACTGTAGAGCAATGAGTCGCATGTCAACACAAGCACCGAAGTGAACATTACCTTCCTTCAATTGGGCCAACTGGCGGTGAATCGAGGAAGTACAGTACATACTGACGAAACTAAAATGAGCTCTAACATGGAAATTAAGCGTTTCCGGACACATGTCCTCATAACATCTTTTCTTTATTTGTGTGTGAGGAATGTTTCCTGAAAGTTTGGCCGTACCTTTTTGTAACACCCTGTAGAAAAGTGAGGGACAGATACAGTACCAGTCATATCGTTGACTACAGGGCTGGAGTGGACGTATATGTTTTGTGGCGGAAGTTTGGCGGAGTGAGGCGCGAGCGCCGCGGCTGTGTTGACAGCGGCTGGTGTGGCGGTAACGAGGCGGTGCGACGCGAGACGCGTGGGCCGTGTTTGTGCCAGGGCCGGGGGCCAAGGCGAAGGCCGCTGCGCCGTCAGCGGCGATCGATTACAACGGCACCGGCGGCGGCCAGGCCACACTACAGGGCCGGCAGGGCGCAGGGCATAGGGCGTAGGGCCCTTCCACAGCGCCCAGCTAGGGGGATGGACTCCACCGGTCGGTCTCCCACACATCACTTTACATGCAAAGTATTCGCAGTTACGAATACGAACAACTACCACCTGTACAAGGGGATGACAACAGTGAAAACTTGTGCCGGACCGAGACTCGAACCTGGATTTTTTTGCTTTACGCGAGCGGTCGCCTTAACCGCTTTGGCTATCCGTGCACGACTCACAGCATGACCTAAACTTCCGTATGTCGTCGTTCCTGCGTAACAACCTATGAGGATAATCCCAAAAGTGAGGTCACCTATTTGTTTATAAGTACATAGGCCCATTTATTTCTACAATGGTTTACATCAGTTTACAGCTTGAAAAAAAAAATGGTTCAAATGGCTCTGAGCACTATGGGACTTAACATCTGAGGTCATCAGTCGCCTAGAACTTAGAACTACTTAAACCTAACTAACCTAAGGACATCACAGACATCCATGCCCGAGGCAGAATTCGACCCTGAGACCGTAGCAGCAGCGCGGTTCCGGACTGAAGCGCCTAGACTCGACGGCCAGCACGTCCGGCTTACAGCTTGAACATTGAAACACGTATGTAACATAGCAGCGATGGCGAGGCATTGTAGCATCTGTGACCAGAGAGTATGCGCTTGTCCGCGCGAGTGTTGCGAGCAGTTCGCTAGTTGTCGCTATGCAGAGCAGTTCTCTGTCGGCAGTCGTTGCGAGTCTGTAGCTCTGTGTAGTCGTGCAGAGCAGTACGCTAGTAGTCGTCATGCAGAGCGGTCGGTCAGTAGTAGCAGCCCAGTGCGGTTGTGTGATGTAGGCGGTCGGCAACACTGCTCCCCACAAAAATTTTAAAAGAAAAAAGAATGACAATACTTAATAGAAATGGGAGCCGAGTGTAACCTCCCCACAATATTTTAAATGTAATGACAATAGTTAATAGAAATGCTACTGGTCATTGCTCTATGCGTAACCTGGCCACAATGAAATGCACTGACAATGGCAACAAAAATGTGAAATTCGCAATCTGACTCAAATATAAACTCTTCACCAAAAAATTAAAGTCCATTCAGTGACAAGAAAATTCAATTAAAACGAAACATCGGTCTTTGGCCCTGTGTAAAACAATCATAATTAAAGTCTTACCTCAGAATAACTGGATGTCAAATTTCTGCTCTTATTTCTGCGCACGGCTTGGAGGAACTGCATTGCAAATAATAATATTCCTTTTTTCTGTGAATTTACTGAAATTTTTCTTCAAAAGAAGTGGAATGAAATGGGAAGTGCAACGAAATCTTTAGTTCAATAAAAAATAAAATTTTTGAAAAATGCTTTTGAAATCAAAATTATTATTGGGGGACTTGTTAGAGATTGATTACAATAAATAAGTTTTACATTGTCTAATGATTATATTAATTAACAGTGTACCTCATTCACCATCTTGACCAGTGTTGCCGACCGCCTACATCACACAACCGCACTGGGCTGCTACTACTGACCGACCGCTCTGCATGACGACTACTAGCGTACTGCACTGCACGACTACACAGAGCTACAGACTCGCAACGACTGCCGACAGAGTACTGAGAACCGCTCGCAACACTAGCGCGGTCAAGCGCAAACTCTCTGGTCACAGATGCTACAATGCCTCGCCATCGCTGCTATGTTACATACGTGTTTCATAACCCTCCACTGGGGGGGCAAAAATTTGGCAGCGATGGTGAGTCATTTCGACTTGCCAAGCGCGGCAAAATTTTTCTTTAATTAACAAAATTCTACAACTTACAGAATATTTAAATGTTGTGCACACGCACTAAGTACAAAATATATCAGACAAAGACAAAATGTGAGTACAAAACATAGTAGCAAATCAGAAAAAATGCATATACAAATTATTTGACAGATAACAAAGTGCACAGGCACTGAAAAAATTCTTTAGCATATTCAGAACAAATAAACAGACTGGTAAGAAAAAATATCATGATGACAAGTGACATAAGTGTACTCGCATTGGAGTTCAGCGAATCGAAAAATGTATAACCTATGAACATAAATGATGTTACCAAAAATTTTATTTCTTTATGTGACAAGAATTAGGATAGGAAAGGGAAGGATTGCATCATGGTTGTAGCACTTTAGATTGCACACAGCTGTTCTGAAAGTCCATATCTTTCCACAGAAGTACAACACCAAGTGACACAACTTGAAGTTCTTTTCCCATCAGAATTTATCAGTGTAGCCAAGACATTGAACTGTCGTAGTAATGTTCCATGTTTTCATTTTGGCAGTACCTTACGTACACCAAACAGTGGGACCATAATAATGTCTTCATCGCTCACGGTGGTGGACAGCATGTCGTGTCAACACCACTCTCTTACAAGGCACACCAACGTAGAATTAGTGCAAAACCAAATATAGTGCTCCATGATCACTAGGATAAACAGGACAAATGGACATTGCAATAATTCAGGGTAGTTAGCTCATGAGGTGAAGGACATTATGTCACATACCATTGACAATTACAGTCTTCATTAGTAGTTTGCGGCATTCATAGCCCAGTTATTGAACATTTCTGTACTAAGTATGCAGTATTACAGAAAAATGTTCATTAATTGTTTTACATAGAATCAGTAGCCTTTTTCCTGGTTACAAAGTATTATGAAATAATCGCATTCTTTTCAGTTACAGAGTATAATTAAGAATCATTAACCTTCTCCTAATTACAGTTAATTAATCATTTGTCATTCCAATAATAATCATTAGTCTTCTCCTAATTACAAAGCATTATTAAACAGTCACATTCCTTTCTGGTTACAAAGTATCAACATTGGAAACAAGAGCTAATCAATGGCATAATTAATAACAATTCGTGGAGTGACATTAATTATTGGCACTCAGTGGCCAGCAAGTATTGAATAGAATCATCATTCAGTATTATTCAGATTATTACGAAGTCATTATTAAAAATCAGCTAATTAGTCATAGCATTAATAATCATGGGCATTATAAGTACTCATTACAATAAACAGTGTTCCTCATTCAGTAGTATTCAGATCATTACAAAGTCATTATTAAAATCAGTTAATTACAATCAAAGCATTAATAATCACAGGCACTATAAGTAGTCTCATTACAATAAACAGTGGCAGTTATTAGCTAGTGACAAAGCATTATCTTAAATATATACCCTTTTTTTTTGTCTCATTAAGAAGTCATTACTCAAGTGACGTACTATTCAGAGCTAATCAGTATTATTCAGAATTGTCTCAAACTGGTGTCACTATTTGGGACTGGTAATACCTCTTTTAGCAATGCATTGCGTTGGGATCGATAATTAATTGGTGAGGCATAACACTATTTGCTTTTGACCTATTGCAGCAAACGAGGATAGGTAACGTCATTCGTCATGAGTCAGCTGTAGCAAGGTTATGTAACAAGGCAGTATATGTGATCACATTTATAAATGATAAACACAAATGGGTAAAAATACAAAAAAAATGCAAGTACTAGAACAAGTATAATAAGTAACAGGTTTAGCAAGTATCATGAAAAGCTTCTCCTGGAAAAAATACAAAATGGATTATTGACCTGAAAGAAGAAACGCACACTATGCTGAAAAGTAGTGAACGTCGAATTAACAGGTAGTGAAATGTGTATAAAAATGTGTTCCATAGCTGTCCTTTCCAAAACTTTCCGTCATCCTACTATGCAATATAACACCTGCTGTCAAAACAAACTGCAACAAATACTTAAATAACTACATAGCATAAATATAAAACTTCAACATTATCCTCATCTGTAAAGAAAAAACTTCATTATCAATCACTTCATTATCCACATTATCATAACTTCATTATTATCATCACCTGTAAAGAAAAACTTCATTATTCATAATACCATATCCTTCATCATTATTCATCAGTATTCATTATCATCTGCAAAAAAATCACTTCATTACTCATTATACAACTATTCCTTATCTCTAGCATATTTCATCACTAAAACTAAGATGTGTAGTTCAGTCTGACAGCCTGCATCAATCACCTTGTATTCTGAAAGAAATAATTAGTTAAGACTGCTATTCTGTGATGAGTATAGTATAGTCTTGTTAATGCTTGTTAATCCTGATCCATTTACTCTTCCTCATAAAGTTATTGCATCTCCTTTCGTTTATTCCGTAGGTGAAATTCCCATTTATGCTAAATTTATTTCTTAGAATCATCATTCCTTTCTGAAATTCATGAACAAAGATTAATGTCTTGCATATAAATCATATACCCACTAAATAATGACTGGTTTATGGTAAC
Source organism: Schistocerca serialis cubense (assembly GCF_023864345.2). Lineage (NCBI taxonomy): Eukaryota > Metazoa > Arthropoda > Insecta > Orthoptera > Acrididae > Schistocerca > Schistocerca serialis. Next base: position 302,200,641 of record NC_064639.1, on the reverse strand, counting down.
ATACTTAAGCATACAGCATAACATGACAGAAAACGTAATATGTCAAAGACATTGACAGTGTTCAGATGCAAAATATACACAGAATAATACAATGCAGCAGCAAAAAAAAAAAAATGTGAAACAGTCACGATGTTGAGATGTCATAAGGCAAAAAAAATGTCAAAGTCGACTGGTGCGTGTTATATCTTAACTATTTCATAGTGCATACAAACAAAACTGGAGTACAATCATATACACAAAAAAGTGGAAAATGTGCACGGTCTGATGTGTAACGACAAGAAAAGCGACCTGCTAACCTTACCTTGCCGGGCACTTGCCAAGAAAAAATACGATAATCATCAGTAATTAGTCACGTGAAATAATTGCATTAGTAAATGGCATCATAGTGTGTTGAATCATACAGTGGTTTCACTCAATAAACGGTTTAATGTTTGAGATATGGTGATTGCCTTTCGATTTTCTAGTTCTCAAAGTTTCGACGTGTACAACATTGGGGTGAGGGATGCTGCGAATCCGATACGGACCTGCGTATAGAAGTTCAAATTTACTGCACTTACCTTTTAATTTGCTGGATAAATAGTGTGTACGTACTAGTATCTTCTGTCCAACGTGAAAGACGCGGCGTGTACAAACCTGTTTTTGCTGTCTTCTCCGGCGCTCTGCTGCACGTTTGATGTTCTTCAGCGCAATGTCAATTATTTCGTGGTGTCGTAATCGACGAGATGTAGGAAATGTTATTAATTCTTTAATTTTGTTAGGTGGTTCAGTATTTTTCAGTATAACAGACGGAGATAGCATAGTGGATTCATTTGGAATGGAATTAATTACATCTTGGAATGAGAATATGTGTGTGTCCCAATCAATATGTCTTTTGTGGCAGTATATTCGGCACAGTTTACCAATTTCTTTCATTAATCTTTCACAAGGGTTCGAAGAAGCGTGGTACTTGGATATATAGATCGGAGAAATGTTTCTGGCTCGTAACATGCGTGTCCATACGCTACTACGAAATTGTGATCCATTATCAGAAATTACTTTCATTACATGCCCTACATGAGATAGAAAATGTTTTACAAATGCATTTGAAACAGTTTTAGCAGTAGCTTTGCGTAATGGAGTGAAAGTAACAAATTTTGAAGTGAGCTCAACAGCGACAAAAATGTAGCAAAAACCTCTGTTAGTTCTCGGAATCGGACCAAAAATGTCTACTGCGGCCATGTGTCTTAATTTAACAGGTATAATGGGATATAAAGGAGGAATATGTGAAGTGGTGTCTGATTTAGCTTTCTGGCAAATTTTACAAGACGCTAAAACTCGTCGTATACGTTTCTCCATGTTGGTAAAATAACAGTTCTGTCTCAGTATAAGAAAACATTTTCGTGCTCCGTAATGTGCGTAGCTTAAATGAGTGTACCAAATTAATTTGTTGACCAGTTCGTCAGGAATGCATAATAACCAATTGTTGCTGTCAGGATGAGAGCGGCGAAACAGAATGTCATTGCGTACTGTGTAGTGGTTCCTAATCGTAACATTATTCTTATCTTGCCAAAGGTGTTTAATTTCTTTCCACACATTGTCTTTATTTTGTTCTTGTGCTATGTCCTGTAATGACGATGAAATAAAGTTTTCAAATGCAACTTGCTGAATGTACATGACACTGAAATTTGTTTTGCAGAAGTTGGTTGCTACGTCTTGCTGATTGTTGCCGAGAGAACGCGATAGCGCGTCTGCTATAACATTTTGTGTGCCAGGAATGTGGACAATCGTAAAATTAAATTCTTGTAAATATAGTTTCCATCTGCTTAACCTGTCGTGAGTAAATTTAGCCGAAAGCAAAAATTGTATCGCTCTGTGGTCTGTGTAAACGGTGGTATGTCTGCCATAAAGAAAGTGCCTAAATCTCGTAAAAGCCCATACAACACATAATGTTTCAAGTTATGTAACGGAATAATTTCGCTCAGCAGGTGACAAAATGCGACTTGCAAATGCGATGTTTTTAATTACTGTAGAACCATCTTCTTCAATTTCCTGGAAAATGTGTACGCCTAAAGCGGTATTGGAACTGTCGGTGGCAATGGAAAAATTTCTAGTAAGATCTGGATGCGATAACAGTGGAGCATTCAACAAAGCATGTTTCAAATAACATTCTCGTGAGCAAAATTCTGCGTGTCAAAAGTAATGTTTGCGTTACTGTAATATGCAATCTGTGCTGTATCTGGTTAAAATTTATCGTACGTGTTATTATTTACGAGAGAATGTTGTGGCATATCCACTATATGAATTGTTCTGTTATTTCTTACTGACGTATTACGCTATCGATGACACCTATTGTCTGGATCATTCATGATAATGTGTTGTTGCTGTGTTCTTACTGCTGAAAAGATTGACTGTTATTAAAATGTACGCTGAAAATTGTGCTCGTTATTTTTTTTTTTTTTACGTCCGTCATGATACTAATTTTTATACGGCGCATTGCGATAGGAATTCAAATACTGTGTTTTCTATACGTAGTTATTTCCTTTCTGCTGTGCGTTACTATTTGTTGGATCTGGTACTACACGTGCACGCGGCGAAACATTAAAGCCTGGTTGACCTTGCAGACCGCATTGTTGCTTAGGTACGCCAAGCGGCTGACTTTCATGCTATTGTGGTGTAAAGGTCTATTGTTACCAAAAATGCGCTTGCTGTTAATTTTACACATACTGATGATTACGATTTTATCCGTTATTAAAATTACGCTGGTTCTGGAGTGCCTACTGAAAATTGTCACATTCGGTAAAAGATTTGTCGTATCCGGTTTTCATTACATACGTTTCTTAATTCTACAAAGAGCAATAGTTAAAGAGCTGTTTGATAGATATAAAGGATAGTAGAAGAGAAGGCAGCAGTGCAGAAAACTAAAGATGAAACAGCACTACTACAGCTCGGGGCCCTATGCTCGCTACGGCACATATTCATTAAAGCGTAATGAATCCCCTGAGGTCAATCACGCACTGGAAATAAATTTTAGCTTTTGCGTTGCACGCAATAGCGGTAAAATTTCCAAAGCAAATCGCTGTATTCTTGCTAATTCTAGTTTCATCATTATAGGCAATGCTGTTGTAAATACAAAAATAAATTGTCGCATCTGGTTCAAAGCTAGCTTTTGCATTACAGGTAATAGCGGTGAATGTACAAAGATAAATTGTCGTTTACAGTGCAAATCGTGTACCTGTACGCTGTCATTATTAAATTCTTTACATTTTCTGGCGGATAAAATTTGCTCGTAATCTACATTCTCGTCATTGAATTTGAAAACACGTTCGGGTTTGTGTGTGAATCTGTTTGTCTGTGTCATTTCGGATTTCAAGTTGGCGTAGCTTTTCAGATTTTAAGTCGCGTAGCTTTTCGGATTTTAATTTGCGTAGTCTCTGTAAATTGTTCACATTATACACGCTGCGTGACTCTGACAAATGCTCGCAAAGTGGCGGATTCTGTGACGTATTGGTGACTGAAATAATTGTTAATTCTGTTACTTTAATACTTTCGTCAATCTGGTTATTGTGTCGTTCACTTTTCTCGTCAACTTCCGTATTCGGAGTGTATGAAACTTCCACTGACTCTAAATTAACTTCGTCGCGAATCTGTACTTCGTTTTTAGGACATTCTTCAGTGACTGCATTAATTTCGTGTATCAGTGTTTCGTTTGCTGAACATTGTTCAGTGACTGCAATAATCTCGTCTTTATGTGATTCGGTTGTGCCTACACGTGTGCTACTGAATTCTTGTGCAACAGTGCCAACCTTTTCATTACTGTTATTAGCACAAGTCTTAGTATCATCACGTAGTTGTTCCTTACTGTCCTGACATTGCACGGTAACAGCTGTAATCTGCTCACTAACTTGTTTGTTCTGTTCTTTACGGTCGTCTTGTTTTTGTGCAGTGATTGTTTCCATAACCTGACGTTTGACTTTATTTTGATCCTGAATAAATTTGCGGAAACGCGTATCACTGTTTTGTATGTGCTGATTAAAGCGCTCGTTAATCTGAGTGTTCTGCTGTTCGAATTTCGCGTCTATCTTTGCGTCCATAGTGCGCGAAAGTTCTACCGTCATTGCTCTAAACTCGTCCCGTAATTGTGTAGCTTTTTCAGAGCATTGTTTAGCGACTCCGCTAATTTCGTCTCTGAGTGTATCTGTTGCGGCTGTTTGCATTTCTCTTAATTCCTGCGCAACAGACTTAATTTCTTCGCTATTTTTTCGTGAACAAGCCTCAATTTCCACGCGCAACTGTTCCTTAGTGTCATGGCACTGCGCAGCAACGGCTCTAATTTGTTCACTAAGCTGTCTGGAATTGTCTAATTTTTCATTTAAGTGTTGTTTGAGATTTTCATTATCTTGTTTGTTCTGTTCCCTAAGTTGTTTGAGATCTTCGGCATTATTGTCAAGTTTTTTGTTCTGTTGTTTGTTATCTTCCCTAAGTTGTAGCAGTATTGCCATAATTGGATCCGAGCCAAAATTACCATTTCTATTATCTGTACTGTTCAATAGTGGATCTGGAATTGTTTCACTTTCTGTAACCATTTGGTCATTTTGAAATTTACAAAAAGGTTTGTCAGTCAAATGTACACTATCAGTCATTGTTTCGGAATTAAATAAATCCGTCCTACTTTCGGTACATTGTTCATTTTCACTAGACAAATTTGTCTGTACGTTACTTGAATTTTCCAAATCGCGTGTATTAAGCTGGGCAGCGCTCATTACAATAGAGCGTCCCGCGTCATCAATTGTCGTCAAATCAACAGAGGACATAACCGAGTTCGTTTGTTCATTATCAGGGTAAAAGTCATCACTAGTGGTTGGAATGCACTGATTGTTAGTGAACGCAGGATTGTCATCATTACACTGCGTATCATATGTCCTATCGGTAAAGTTGTTTGAGTCGGTAATTTCATTCATAATACCTCGCGATACACTATTCACAGTCTTTCGCGGCATTTTTACAATAGTCAAAAAATATTCACAAAACAAATAAGCACAATGCAAAAGTAACACACAAATACAACAGAGCAAAGAATTGCCGTTGACCTGTAGAAAGAAAGTCACATGTTAATAAAAGCGTTGCGCCAAATCCTAATTATATCTAAGCAAATAAGAGCAGATATCTGACTGTTGCTCAAAAGACTCTCAACGAAATACGATCCTGGACTGGGTGTCGCCAAGTGTAACCTCCCCACAAAATTTTAAAAGAAAAAAGAATGACAATACTTAATAGAAATGGGAGCCGAGTGTAACCTCCCCACAATATTTTAAATGTAATGACAATAGTTAATAGAAATGCTACTGGTCATTGCTCTATGCGTAACCTGCCCACAATGAAATGCACTGACAATGGCAACAAAAATGTGAAATTCGCAATCTGACTCAAATATAAACTCTTCACCAAAAAATTAAAGTCCATTCAGTGACAAGAAAATTCAATTAAACCGAAACATCGGTCTTTGGCCCTGTGTAAAACAATCATAATTAAAGTCTTACCTCAGAATAACTGGATGTCAAATTTCTGCTCTTATTTCTGCGCACAGCTTGGAGGAACTGCATTGCAAATAATAATATTCCTTTTTTCTGTGAATTTACTGAAATTTTTCTTCAAAAGAAGTGGAATGAAATGGGAAGTGCAACGAAATCTTTAGTTCAATAAAAAATAAAATTTTTGAAAAATGCTTTTGAAATCAAAATTATTATTGGGGGACTTGTTAGAGATTGATTACAATAAATAAGTTTTACATTGTCTAATGATTATATTAATTAACAGTGTACCTCATTCACCATCTTGACCAGTGTTGCCGACCGCCTACATCACACAACCGCACTGGGCTGCTACTACTGACCGACCGCTCTGCATGACGACTACTAGCGTACTGCACTGCACGACTACACAGAGCTACAGACTCGCAACGACTGCCGACAGAGTACTGAGAACCGCTCGCAACACTCGCGCGGTCAAGCGCAAACTCTCTGGTCACAGATGCTACAATGCCTCGCCATCGCTGCTATGTTACATACGTGTTTCATAAAAGCATGTTTCAGGTTCATGAATTCAGAGTGTGCTTGCTTATCCCAAGACCAAATACTGTTTTTACCTGTTAATTGGCATAGTCTAGGCGTGTCTAAAGCAGAATGGTGAATAAATTTACGAAAAAAGTTAATTAAGCCCAAAAAACCGCGTAATTGCTTCTTCGTCGTAGGAACGGTAATGTCACGTAGAGCTTGAAGTTTTTCCGGATCAGGTGCAATGCCTTCTGCTGAAATTACGTGTCCAAGAAATTTTATGGAAGTTTTGCCAAAGTGCGATTTACTAAGATTAACTGTAAGTCCTTGTGCATGAAAAGTTTGTAACAGTTGTTCAAGAATCAGATTGTGTTCGGACCAGTTAGCTTCTGTGATAAGAATGTCGTCTACATACGTCGTAATTCTGTCTTTAAGTTCTGTCGGAAGTATAGTGTTCAAACCGCGAATAAAAGCTGCAGAAGAAATAGTTAAGCCGAACGGTAGTTTGCAAAATTGATAACAGACGCCGAAACAGAGAAAAGCTGTATATTTTCTGCAGTTCGGATGAAGTTGAATTTGCCAAAATCCCGATTTCAAATCTAGTGTAGAATAAATAGCAGTACCGTGAAATTTCTGTAAAAGTTCCTCTAGTGTCTGTGGTCGATCTGTTTCGTTAATAATAATGTCATTAATGTGACGTGAATCAAGTACAAGGCGAAGTGAGCCATCTTTTTTCTTAACAATATGTAGCGGGTTTATGTACGGACTAACTGCTGGTTCAATAATTCCTTGATCAAGCATATCCTGCAGTTCTTTTTTAACCTGTTCTCTGTGAATGTATGGAATAGGATAATGCTTTGCTTTAAATGTGTCGTGCGGTTTGACTTGAAATTCATACATAAAGCCGGACATAGTACCAGGAATGTTGTCAAAAACTGGAGCTTGCTGTAAAAGAATTTTGTGTAATTGCGTTTGTTCGTCGTCTGTAGTTGCACTGCTTTGTCTAACTTTATCGGAAATCATTTGTATTACTTCGTAGTCCATTTCGTCTGGAGTATTATAGTTGTGTACGTACGTATCCGTTAACAATGTGGGATTACAGTCTATGTCACGTGTTGCGGAAATGACCTCTGTGCGGTTGATTGTTTGTTCTTCCGCAGATAATGAGTGCTGAAATTCTAAAGCAAGTTGTACATTTTCATCCTTTAACATTAAATAAGAATTCTGAAAATCAATGACTGCGTCGTGTTGTACCAGAAAATTCGTACCTAAAATAACGTCTGTTGTCAATAAAGGAACAATCCAAAAATTAGAGTGAAACGTGTGACCTGCGATACAAAATGATAAATGCGTCTGTAATTTAACGTCTACTCCTTTACTCGGTATTGCTCCTTTCACTTTTGTGCTAATGACAATGTCGGATAGGTATTCTCTTTGTTGCACTCATTAAAAGTCTCCTCATTTATTACTGATATAGGTGATCCGGAATCAATTACTGCTGAGAATTTCGATGAACCAATTTTAATTTCGATAACAGGATGTGAAATGGTTTTCTGAATAACTGGTCTTTTCTGTAAAAGAGTGTCTCTGATGTCGTCAAAAGTAATTACATTTTCGTGAACAACATTTTGCGTGTCTAAGGTAGCGCTTGTATTATTGCAAGATGCGTCCTGTACATTATCTAGTCAGATTCTATCTGACGCGTTATTATTATTAGGAGGATGTTGTGGCATTTCGACTATTTGAACTGTCCTATTACTTCTTCCAGACGTATTACGTTCTGGATGGTACCTACTGTCGGGTTCATTCATGAGAATAGGTCCTTGTTGATTATTTTGTTGCTGGTGAGACCGACTGTTATTATATGCACGCTGATAATTCTGCTCATCGTTTTTACGTCTGTCGTGATAGTCATTCCTATACGGTGTATTGCGATAGCAATTGAAATACTGTCTTCTTTGTACGTAATTGTTTCCTTGTTGCCATGCGTTACTATTTGTTGCGGCTGGCACTACACGTGCACGCGGCGAAACATTAAAGCCTGGTTGACCTTGTGTATTCCATTGTTGGTTAGGTATGTTAACCGGCTGACTTTCATGCTGTTGTGGTGGAAAACGTCTATTGTTACCAAAATGTGTTTCCTGTTGCTGAAAATTTTGACGATATTGATAATCTGAATTCTGTCTGTTATTAAAGTTTTGGTAGTTGTCGTTCCTAAAACGTCTGTTATCTTTCCGATTGGAATTACGTCCCTGATCATAATTGCAGTACGGTTGTTGACCTTGGTTGTTACTCAAAAGGTTTTTGTTTACAAAAGAATAATCAGATTGCTGTACTTCCAAGAGCTGTAAAAGATCTCTGAATGCTGAAATGTTTTCTTTTTGCTGATCCGTTAGAAGTGACACTCGTAATGACCGTGGTAATTTGGAAATGCATAATTGTATAAGTGCGGATTCACTGTACGGTTCACTTAGGTACTGGTTTTGTTGTACCATGTGCTCAAAAAATTGCGTCACACTGGGAAAATTTGAGTTCTCGTAATTCGGCAAACTAATTAGTTGGTCTTTAATTCCGCGCTGTGTCGTCTTCGACCAGTACGCTGACAGAAAAGCATTCTGAAATTCCTCTACCGAGTAACACTGTCTCGCGATTGGTCTCATACGAGTTGCCGGTTCGCCTTCCAAAAAACTGCAAATAAATTCAAGTTTATGTGTTACAGGCCAAGTCGGTGGAAGAGCAAAGCTAAATTGTTGAATCCAATCCAGTGGGTGAATCTGCGTTCTATCGTTTTTGAAAACCTTAAACTTTCTCACTGACAGAAAATGTTTGTAGTCGAAATTATCATCTCTGTGTGATGGAATAGGTTCAGGATCGTAAGAGAATCTATTGAACTGTGGTTGATCGGAATCTAAGTCCCGTACTCTCTGTAGATTACCCAAATTATACGCGCTGCGTGAGTCTGACACACGTTCATAAAGTGGCGTCTGTTGCGGTATGTTATTAACTGAAATGTTTTTGATCTCTGTTACTTCTTGTTGTAAATTTGACAACTTCCTACGTAACGTATTGTTAGATGAATCGATCTCATTAATTGTCTGCTGTAAATTTTGAAATTCAGGTGTTTGGTTAAATGAAACCGGTGCAGTATCGTCTGATTTATTGTCATTAGCACTTTCGATAGCATCAATACGACTGGCCAATTCATCATATTTTTCTGTCAGTATTTTTGCCTGATCATCGGTTTTAGAATCGGACGCATTAATCTGTTTTTGCAACTTACGCGTAGTTTCGCTCAGTTTTTTAACATCAGCTTTGATGACATCGCAATCCTGTGTTAGATCTAATTGTTCGAATCTATCTGTCACTGTTTGAATATTTACTGTGTGTGTATCTGTTTTTGATTTAAGATCAGAAATTTCATCCCTTAATTCCGCGTTCAACTGTTCTATGGTATTAATTTTGTCGGACACTGTAGTAATATTATTGTCTACATACGTCTTCGCTTTCGCGAACATTTTACGTTTGTCCTCTTGTCTTTGTGCAGTGATTGTTTCCATAACCTGACGTTTGACTTTAATTTGATCCTGAATAAATTTGCGGAAACGCGTATCACTGTTCTGTATGTGCTGATTAAAGCGCTCGTTAATCTGAGTGTTCTGCTGTTCGAATTTCGCGTCTATCTTTGCGTCCACTGTGCGCGAAAGTTCTACCGTCATGGCTTTAAACTCTTCCCGTAATTGTGTAGCTTTTTCAGAGCATTGTTTAGCGACTCCGCTAATTTCGTCTCTGAGTGTTTCTGTTGCGGCTGTCTGCATTTCCCTTAATTCTTGCGCAACAGACTTTATTTCTTCGCTATTTTTTTGTGAACAAGTCTCAATTTCCACGCGCAACTGTTCCTTAGTGTCATGGCACTGCGCAGCAACGGCTCTAATTTGTTCACTAAGCTGTCTCGAATTGTCGTCTAATTTTTCATTTAAGTGTTGTTTGAGATTTTCATTATCTTGTTTGTTCTGTTCCCTAAGTTGTTTAAAATCTTCACTCTGTTGTCTGAAATTGTTGTCTGTTTTCTCACTCTGTTGTTTGATATTTACGTCATTATTGTCAAGTTTTTCATTAATTTTATTAAATTTTTCGTCCTGTTCACTAAGTTGTTTGCTCATTTGTCGCAACAAAGCCATAATTGGATTCGACTCAAGGTCAGCATTTCTATTCTCTGTGCTGTTCAATAGTGGATCTGGAATTGTTTCACTTTCTGTGACCATTTGGTCATTTTGAAGTTTACAAAAAGGTTCGCCAGTCAAATGTATACTATCAGTCATTGTTTCGGAATTAAATAAATCTGTCCTACTTTGTGTGATCTGTTCATTTTCATTAGACAAATTTGTCTGTACATTACTTGAGTTTTCCGAATCGGGTGTGTTAAGCTGGGCAGCGCTCATTACAATAGAGCGTTCTGCGTCATCAATTGTCGTCAAATTAACAGACGAGACAATTGAGTTCGTTTGTTCATTATCAAGGTAAAAGTCATCACTAGTGGTTGTAATGCACTGATTGTTAGTGAACGCAGGATTGTCATCATTACACTGCGTGTCACATGTCCTATCGGTAAAGTTGTTTGCGTCGGTAATTTCATTCATAATACCTCGCGATACACTATTCACAGTCTTTCGCGGCATTTTAACAATAGTCAAAATTATTCACAAAATAAATAAGCACAATGCAAAAGCAACACACAAATACAACAAAGCAACAAATTGCCGTTGACCTGTAGAAAGAAAGTCACAATATTATTAAAAGCGTTGCGCCAAATCCTAATTATATCTAAGCAAATAAGAGCAGATATCTGACTGTCGCTCAAAAGACTCTCAACGAAATACGATCCTGGACTGGGTGTCGCCAAGTGTAACCTTCCCACAATAATTTCAAAAGAAAGAAAGAATGACAATACTTAATAGAAATGGGAGCCGAGTGTAACCTCCCCACAAAAATTTACAAGAATGACAATATTATTTAAGAATACTAATGGACATTGCGCTATGCGTAACCTGCCCACAATGAAATGTACTGACAATGGGAACAAAAATGTGAAATTCGCAATCTGACTCAAATATAAATTCTTCACCAAAAAATTAAAGTCCATTCAGTGACAAGAAAATTCAATTAAACCGAAACATCGGTCTTTGGCCCTGTGTAAAACAATCAGAATTAAAGTCTTACCTCAGAATAACTGGATGTCAAATTTCTGCTCTTATTTCTGCGCACGGCTTGGAGGAACTGCATTGCAAATAATAATATTCCTTTTTTCTGTGAATTTACTGAAATTTTTCTTCAAAAGAAGTGGAATGAAATGGGAAGTGCAACGAAATCTTTAGTTCAATAAAAAATTAAATTTTTGAGAAAATGCTTTTGAAATCAAAATTATTATTGGGGGACTTGTTAGAGATTGATTACAATAAATAAGTTTTACATTGTCTAATGATTATATTAATTAACAGTGTACCTCATTCAGCATCTTGACCAGTGTTGCCGACCGCCTACATCACACAACCGCACTGGGCTGCTACTACTGACCGAGCGCTCTGCATGACGACTATTAGCGTACTACACTGCACGACTACACAGAGCTACAGACTCGCAACGACTGCTGACAGAGAACCGCTCGCAACACTCGCGCGGTCAAGCGCAAACTCTCTGGTCACAGATGCTACAATGCCTCGCCATCGCTGCTATGTTACATACGTGTTTCATACCGAACAACCACAGTTCAATAGATACTCTTACGATCCTGAACCTGTTGCATCACACAGAGATGATAATTTCGATTACAAACATTTTCTGTCAGTGAGAAAGTTTAAAGTTTTTAAAAACGATAGAACGCAGATTCACCCACTGGATTGGATTCAACAGTTTAGCTTTGCTCTTCCACCGACTTGGCCTGTAACACATAAACTTGAATTTATTTGCAGTTTTTTGGAAGGCGAACCGGCAACTCGTATGAGACCGATCGCGAGGCAATGCTATTCAGTAAAAGAGTTTCAGAATGCTTTTCTATCTGCGTATTGGTCGAAGACGACACAGCGCGGAATTAAAGACCAACTAATCAGTTTGCCGAATTACGAGAACTCAAATTTTCCCAGTGTGATGCAATTTTTTGAGCACATGGTACAACAAAACCAGTACCTAAGTGAACCGTACAGTGAATCCGCACTTATACAATTATGCATTTCCAAATTACCACGGTCATTACGAGTGTCACTTCTAACGGGCCAGCAAAAAGAAAACATTTCAGCATTCAGAGATCTTTTACAGCTCTTGGAAGTACAGCAATCTGATTATTCTTTTGTAAACAAAAACTTTTTGAGTAACAACCAAGGTCAACAACCGTACTGCAATTATGATCAGGGACGTAATTCCAATCGGAAAGATAACAGACGTTTTAGGAACGACAACTACCAAAACTTTAATAACAGACAGAATTCTGATTATCAATATCGTCAAAATTTTCAGCAACAGGAAACACATTTTGGTAACAATAGACGTTTTTCACCGCAATAGCATGAAAGTCAGCCGCTTGGCGTACCTAACCAACAATGCAGTCTACAAGGTCAACCAGGCTTTAATGTTTCGCCGCGTGCACGTGTAGTACCAGATCCAACAAATAGTAACGCACAGCAACAAGGAAACAATTACGCACAGAGAAGACAGTATTTCAATGCCTATCGTAATGTACCGTATAGGAATGACTATCACGACAGACGTAAAAACGATGAGCAGAATTATCAGCGTACATATAATAACAGTCGGTCTCACCAGCAACAAAATAATCAACAAGGACCTATTCTCATGAATGAACCCGACAGTAGGTACCATCCAGAACGTAATACGTCTGGAAGAAGTAATAGGACAGTTCAAATAGTCGAAATGCCACAACATCCTCCCAATAATAATAACGCGTCAGATGGAATCTGACTAGATACTGCACAGATCGCATCTCCCAATAATACAAGCACTACTTTAGACACGCAAAATGTTGTTCACGAAAATGTAATTACGTTTGACGACATCAGAGACACTCTTTTAAAGGAAAGATCAGTTATTCAGAAAACCATTTCACATCCTGTTATCGAAATTAAAATTGGTTCATCGAAATTCTCAGCAGTAATTGATTCCGGATCACCTATATCAGTAATAAATGAGGAGACTTTTAATGAGTGCAACAAAGAGAATACCTATCCGACATTGTCATTAGCACAAAAGTGAAAGGAGCAATACCGAGTAAAGGAGTAGACGTTAAATTACAGACGCATTTATCATTTTGTATCGCAGGTCACACGTTTCACTCTAATTTTTGGATTGTTCCTTTATTGACAACAGACGTTATTTTAGGCACGAATTTTCTGGTACAACACGACGCAGTTATCGATTTTCAGAATTCTTATTTAATGTTAAAGGATGAAAATGTACAACTTGCTTTAGAATTTCAGCACTCATTATCTGCGGAAGAACAAACAATCAACCGCACAGAGGTCATTTCCGCAACACGTGACATAGACTGTAATCCCACATTGTTAACGGATACGTACGTACACAACTATAGTACTCCAGACGAAGCTGACTACGACGTAATACAATTGATTTCTGATAAGGTTAAAGAGAGCAGTGCAACTACAGACGACGAACGAACGCAATTACACAAAATTCTTTTACAGCAAGCTCCAGTTTTTGACAACATTCCTGGTACTATGTCCGGCTTTATGTATGAATTTCAAGTCAAACCGCACGACACATTTAAAGCAAAGCATTATCCTATTCCATACATTCACAGAGAACAGGTTAAAAAAGAATTGCAGGATATGCTTGATCAAGGAATTATTGAACCAGCAGTTAGTCCGTACATAAACCCGCTACATATTGTTAAGAAAAAAGATGGCTCACTTCGCCTTGTACTTGATTCACGTCACATTAATGACATTATTATTAACGAAACAGATCGACCACAGACACTAGAGGAACTTTCACAGAAATTTCATGGTACAGCTATTTATTCTACACTAGATTTGAAATCGGGATTTTCGCAAATTCAACTTCATCCGAATTGCAGAAAATATACAGCTTTTCTCTGTTTCGGCGACTGTTATCAATTTTGCAAACTACCGTTCGGCTTAACTATTTCTTCTGCAGCTTTTATTCGCGGTTTGAACACTATACTTCCGACAGAACTTAAAGACGGAATTACGACGTATGTAGACGACATTCTTATCGCAGAAGCTAACTGGTCCGAACACAATCTGATTCTTGAACAACTGTTACAAACTTTTCATGCACAAGGACTTACAGTTAATCTTAGTAAATCGCACTTTGGCAAAACTTCCATAAAATTTCTTGGACACGTAATTTCAGCAGAAGGCATTGCACCTGATCCGGAAAAACTTCAAGCTCTACGTGACATTACCGTTCCTAAGACGAAGAAGCAATTACGCAGTTTTTTGGGCTTAATTAACTTTTTTCGTAAATTTATTCATCATTCTGCTTTAGACACACCCAGGTTATGCCAATTATCAGGTAAAAACACAATTTGGTCTTGGGATAAGCAAGCACATTCTGAATTCATGAACCTGAAACATGCTTTGTTGAATGCCCCACTTTTATCGCACCCAGATCTTACCAGAAATTTTTCCATTGCCACTGACAGTTCCAATACCGCTTTTGGCGTACACATTTTCCAGGAAATTGAAGAAGACGGTTCTACAGTAATTAAAAACATCGCATTTGCAAGTCGCATTCTGTCACCTGCTGAACGAAATTACTCTGTTAGAGAATTGGAAACATTATGTGTTGTATGGGCTTTTACGAGATTTAGGCACTTTCTTTATGGCAGACATACCACCGTTTACACAGACCACAGAGCGATACAATTTTTACTTTCGGCTAAACTCACTCACGACAGGTTAAGCAGATGGAAACTATATTTACAAGAATTTAATTTTACAATAGTTCACATTCCCGGCACACAAAATGTTATAGCAGACGCACTATCGCGTTCTCTCGGCAACAATCAGCAAGACGTAGCAACCAACTTCTGCAAAACAAATTTCAGTGTCATGTACATTCAGCAAGTGGCATTTGAAAACTTCATTTCATCGTCATTACAGGACATAGCAAAGGAGCAAAATAAAGACAATGTGTGGAAAGAAATTAAACACCTTTGGGAAGATAGGAATAATGTTACGATTAGAAACCATTACACTGTGCGCAATGACATTCTGTTTCGCCGCTCTCATCCTGACAGCAACAATTGGTTATTATGCATTCCTGACGAACTGGTCAACAAATTAATTTGGTACACTCATTTAAGCTACGCACATTACGGAGCACGAAAATGTTTTCTTATACTGAGACAGAACTGTTATTTTACTAACATGGAAAAACGTATACGACGAGTTTTAGCGTCTTGTAAAATTTGCCAGAAAGCTAAATCAGACACCACTTCCCATATTCCTCCTTTATATCCCATAAAACCTGTTAAATTAAGACATATGGCCGCAGTAGATATTTTTGGTCCGATTCCGAGAACTAACAGAGGTTTTTGCTACATCTTTGTCGCTGTTGAGCTCACTTCAAAATTTGTTACTTTCACTCCATTACGCAAAGCTACTGCTAAAACTGTTTCAAATGCATTTGTAAAACATTTTCTATCTCATGTAGGGCATGTAATGAAAGTAATTTCTGATAATGGATCACAATTTCGTAGTAGCGTATGGACACGCATGTTACGAGCCAGAAACATTTCTCCGATCTATATATCCAAGTACCACGCTTCTTCGAACCCTTGTGAAAGATTAATGAAAGAAATTGGTAAACTGTGCCGAATATACTGCCACAAAAGACATATTGATTGGGACACACACATATTCTCATTCCAAGATGTAATTAATTCCATTCCAAATGAATCCACTATGCTATCTCCGTCTGTTATACTGAAAAATGCTGAACCACCTAACAAAATTAAAGAATTAATAACATTTCCTACATCTCGTCGATTACGACACCACGAAATAATTGACATTGCGCTGAAGAACATCAAACGTGCAGCAGAGCGCCGGAGAAGACAGCAAAAACAGGTTTGTACACGCCGCGTCTTTCACGTTGGACAGAAGATACTAGTACGTACACACTATTTATCCAGCAAATTAAAAGGTAAGTGCAGTAAATTTGAACTTCTATACTCAGGTCCGTATCGGATTCGCAGCATCCCTCACCCCAATGTTGTACACGTCGAAACTTTGAGAACTAGAAAATCGAAAGGCAATCACCATATCTCAAACATTAAACCGTTTATTGAGTGAAACCACTGTATGATTCAACACACTATGATGCCATTTACTAATGCAATTATTTCACGTGACTAATTACTGATGATTATCGTATTTTTTCTTGGCAAGTGTCCGGCAAGGTAAGGTTAGCAGGTCGCTTTTCTTGTCGTTACACATCAGACCGTGCACATTTTCCACTTTTTTGTGTATATGATTGTACTCCAGTTTTGTTTGTATGTATTGTGAAATAGTTAAGATATAACACACACCAGTCGACTTTGACATTTTTTTGCCTTATGACATCTCAACATCGTGACTGTTTCACATTTTTTTTTTTTGCTACTGCATTGTATTATTCTGTGTATATTTTGCATCTGAACACTGTCAATGTCTTTGACATATTACGTTTTCTGTCATGTTATGCTGTATGCTTAAGTATGTTACCATAAACCAGCCATTATTTAGTGGGTATATGATTTAAATGCAAGACATTAATCTCTGTTCATCAATTTCAGAAAGAAATGATGTATGTAAGAAATAAATCCAACAGAAATGGGAATTTCACCTACGGAATAAACGAAAGGAGATGCAATAACTTTATGAGGAAGAGTAAATGGATCAGGATTAACAAGCATTAACAAGAATATACTATACTCATCGTAGAATAGCAGTCTTAACTAATTTTTTCTTTCAGAATACAAGGTGATTGATGCAGGCTGTCAGAGGGAACTACACATCTTAGTTTTAGTGATGAAATATGCTAGAGATAAGGAATAGTTATGTAATGAGTAATGAAGTGATTTTTTGCAGATGATAATGAATACTGATGAATAATGATGAAGGATATGGTATTATGAATAATGAAGTTTTTCTTTACAGGTGATGATAATAATGAAGTTATGATGATATGGATAATGAAGTTTTCTTTACAGATGAGGATAATGTTGAAGTTATGTATTTATGCTACGTAGTTATTTAAGTATTTGTTGCAGTTTGCTTTGACAGCAGGTGTTATATTGCATAGTAGGATGACGGAAAGTTTTGGAAAGGACAGCTATGAAACACATTTTATACACACTTCACTGCCTGTTAATTCGAAGTTCACTACTTTTCAGCATAGTGTGCGTTTCTTCTTTCAGGTCAATAATCCTTTTTGTATTTTTTCCAGGAGAAGCTTTTCATGATACTTGCTAAACCTGTTACTTATTATACCTGTTCTAGTACTTGCATTTTTATTTTTTTTTACCCATTTGTGTTTATCGTTTATAAATATGATCACATATACTGCCTTGTTACATAACCTTGCTACAGCTGACTCATGACGAATGACATTACCTATCCTCATTTGCAGCAATAGGTCAAAAGCAAAAGGTGTTATGCCTCAGCAATTAATTATCGATCCCAACACAATGCATTGCTAACAAAAAAAAAAAAAAAATGTATTAACAGTCCCAAATAGTGATACCAGTTTGAGAAAATTCTGAATGATACTGATTAGCTCTGAATAGTATGTCACTTGTGTAATGACTTCTTAATGAGACAAAAAAAAAAAGGTATATATTTAAGATAATGCTTTGTCACTAGCTAATAACTGCCACTGTTTATTGTAATGAGACTACTTATAGTGCCTGTGATTATTAATGCTTTGATTGTAATTAACTGATTTTAATAATGACTTCGTAATGATCTGAATACTACTGAATGAGGAACACTGTTTATTGTAATGAGTACTTGTAATGCCCATGATTATTAATGCTATGACTGTAATTAACGGATTTTTAATAATGACTTCGTAATGATCTGACTGAATGAGGAACAATGTTTTATTGTAATGAGACTACTTATAATGCCCATGATAATTAATGCTTTGATTGTAACTAGCTGATTTTTAATAATGACTTTGTAATGATCGGAATATTACTGAATGAGGAACACTGTTTATTGTAATGAGACTACTTATAGTGCCTGTGATAATTAATGCTATGACTGTAATTAACTGATTTTTAATAATGACTTCGTAATAATCTGAATAATACTGAATGATGATTCTATTCAATACTTGCTGGCCACTGAGTGCCAATAATTAATGTCACTCCACGAATTGTTATTAATTATGCCATTAATTAACTCTTGTTTTCAATGTTCATACTTTGTAATTGGAAATGAATGTGACTGTTTAATAATGCTTTGTAATTAGGAGTAGACTAATAATTCTTACTATATTAGAATGACAAATGATTAATTAACGACAAATGATTAATTAACTGTATTTAGACAAATGATTAATTAACTGTAATTAGACAAATGATTAATTAACGACAAATGATTAATTAACTGTAATTAGGAAAAGACTAATGATTATTATTGGAATGACAAATGATTAATTAACTGTAATTAGGAGAAGGTTAATGATTCTTAATTATACTCTGTAACTGAAAAGAATGCGATTATTTCATAATACTTTGTAACCAGGAAAAGAAGGCTACTGATTCTATGTAAAACAATTAATGAACATTTTTCTGTAATACTGCATACTTGGTACAGAAATGTTCAATAACTGGGCTATGAATGCCGCAAACTACTAATGAAGACTGTAATTGTCAATGGTATGTGACATAATGTCCTTCACCTCATGAGCT
This sequence comes from Schistocerca serialis cubense, assembly GCF_023864345.2. Lineage (NCBI taxonomy): Eukaryota > Metazoa > Arthropoda > Insecta > Orthoptera > Acrididae > Schistocerca > Schistocerca serialis. The sequence continues at coordinate 302,181,660 of NC_064639.1, read as the reverse complement.
AACTACCCTGAATTATTGCAATGTCCATTTGTCCTGTTTATCCTAGTGATCATGGAGCACTATATTTGGTTTTGCACTAATTCTACGTTGGTGCGCCTTGTAAGAGCGTGGTGTTGACACGACATGCTGTCCACCACCGTGAGCGATGAAGACATTATTATGGTCCCACTGTTTGGTGTACGTAAGGTACTGCCAAAATGAAAACATGGAACATTACTACGACAGTTCAGTGTCTTGGCTACACTGATAAATTCTGATGGGAAAAGAACTTCAAGTTGTGTCACTTGGTGTTGTACTTCTGTGGAAAGATATGGACTTTCAGAACAGCTGTGTGCAATCTAAAGTGCTACAACCATGATGCAATCCTTCCCTTTCCTATCCTGATTCTTGTCACATAAAGAAAAAAAATTTTTTGCTAACATCATTTATGTTCATAGGTTATACATTTTTCGATTCGCTGAACTCCAATGCGAGTACACTTATGTCACTTGTCATCATGATATTTTTTCTTACCAGTCTGTTTATTTGTTCTGAATATGCTAAAGAATTTTTTCGGTGCCTGTGCACTTTGTTATCTGTCAAATAATTTGTATATGCATTTTTTCTGATTTGCTACTATGTTTTGTACTCACATTTTGTCTTTGTCTGATATATTTTGTACTTAGTGCGTGTGCACAACGTTTAAATATTCTGTAAGTTGAAGAATTTTGTTAATTAAAGAAAAATTTTGCCGCGCTTGGCAAGTCCAAATGACTCACCATCGCTGCCAAATTTTTGCCCCCCCAGTGGAGGGTTATGAAACACGTATGTAACATAGCAGCGATGGCGAGGCATTGTAGCATCTGTGACAAGAGAGTATGCGCTTGTCCGCGCGAGTGTTGCGAGCAGTTCGCTAGTTGTCGCTATGCAGAGCAGTTCTCTGTCGGCAGTCGTTGCGAGTCTGTAGCTCTGTGTAGTCGTGCAGAGCAGTACGCTAGTAGTCGTCATGCAGAGCGGTCGGTCAGTAGTAGCAGCCCAGTGCGGTTGTGTGATGTAGGCGGTCGGCAACACTGGTCAAGATGCTGAATGAGGTACACTATTAATTAATATAATCATTAGACAATGTAAAACTTATTTATTGTAATCAATCTCTAACAAGTCCCCCAATAATAATTTTGTTTTCAAAAGCATTTTTCAAAAATTTTATTTTTTATTGAACTAAAGATTTCGTTGCACCTCCCATCTCATTCCACTTCTTTTGAAGAAAAATTTCAGTACATTCACAGAAAAAAGGAATATTATTATTTGCAATGCAGTTCCTCCAAGCCGTGCGCAGAAATAAGAGCAGAAATTTGACATCCAGTTATTCTGAGGTAAGACTTTAATTATAATTGTTTTACACAGGGCCAAAGACCGATATTTCGGTTTAATTGAATTTCCTTATCACTGAATGGACTTTAATTTTTCGTGAGGAATTTATATTTGAGTCAGATTGCGAATTTCACATTTTTGTTCCCATTGTCAGTACATTTCATTGTGGGCAGGTTACACTCGGCTCCCATTTCTATTAAGTATTGTCATTCTTTTTTCTTTTAAAATTTTGTGGGGAGGTTACAACATTTAGCTATTTTTCGACATAATCACCATTTCTGTAGATGCATTTTTGTAGACGCTGTGGCAGTTTTTGTATGCCCATGTCATGCCAGCTCGCCGCCATGCTGTTCAGAAAGTTTGAATCTCTTCTTTCACCTCGTCGTCGGAGCTGAATCGCTTTCCGGCCTAATGTTCTTTTAACCTAGGGAACAGGTGATAGTCACGGGGAGCCAAGTCAGGACTATACGGTGGGTGAGTGATTATGTTCCACTGAAACTGTTGTAGGAGAGCAACGGTTTGCCGAGCGATGTGTGGGCGAGCGTTGTCTTGGAGAATGTGTACGTCCTTGCTGAACATTCCTTTTCTCCGGTTATGAATTGCCCGTTTGAGTTTTTTCAGAGTCTCGCAGTACTAGTCAGCGTTAATTGTGGTCCCAGCGTGTCAGCTACGACGACGAGGTGAAAGAAGAGGTTCATAACTTCCTGAACAGCATGGCGGCGAGCTGGTATGACATGGGCATACAAAAACTGCCACAGCATCTACAAAAATGCATCGACAGCAATGGTGATTATGTCGAAAACTAGCTAAATGTTCAAGCTGTAAACTGATGTAAACCGCTGTAGAAATAAATTGATCTATGTACTTATAAAAAAAATAGGACACCTTACTTTTCGGATTACCCTCGTATATTCGTATACACATTATGTAATTCCCGTGCAGCGGAGAATATTTCAGTCGAAAGTCTCTGGTATCGGCGGATGAACACGATACTGCAGTGCCTATGTTGTTAAGAGCAACGATGTAATGTTTCTCTCGACATTTATGCATATCTGGAGGAAGGCTGCACCGTTCTGCTTAACAAAGCAGATACTGCAATACCGTAACATACACTTTACAATGCAGTGTTCAGCTCGAAGTAAATGTGAAGCTGGGTTACACTGAACACAGTTACGCGTCTATCTCAATGGTGAGCGGCTAAAGACAAGCCACTATAAATACACTGACGGAAAAAAAATTGTATCATCAAAAAATTATTAATGTAGAGTAATGAATTTCCTGAAATATATTTGTCTAGATAATTATTAATGTAGAGTAATGAATTTCCTGAAATATATTTGTCTAGATAACATATTTAAGTGATTAACATTACGAGACCACAGGTTAATATAAGCGTGAGATAAGCCATTACAAATGTTAAATGCTGGCACATTAATAACTAGTACACACATCAAAAACAGTTAAGCATCACCTCGGTTCCGAGAGTTCCGGAACCTGTACATAAAACTGGAATATAGATCAATATAATCATCATTTCCGCCCTTTTTATTGCTCATGACAACTACACATTGCGTGTTGTACCACCATACAGCGAGACCTTTACAGGTGGTAGTCCAGATTGCTGTACACACTGGTACCTCTAGTACCCAGTAGCACGTCCTCTTGCATTGATACATGCCTGTATTCATCGTGACACACTCTCCACAAGTTCATCAAGGCAATGTTGGTCCAGATTGTCCCACTACTCAATCGCCATTCGGCGTACATCCTTCAGAGTGGTTGGTTGGTCACGTCGTCCATAAACAGCTCTTTTCAACATATCCCAGGTATGTTCGATAGGGTTCATGTCTGGAGAACATGCTGGGCACTCTAGTCGAGCGATGTTGCTATCGTGAAGGAAGCCATTCACAAGATGTGCACGATGGGGGCGCGAATTGCCGTCCACGAAGACGAATGCCTCGCCAATATGCAGCCGATATGGTTGCACTATCGGTCGGAGGATGGTATTTACGTATCGTACTGGTATTACAGCACCTTCCATGACCACCTGCGGCGTACGTCGCCCCCCACGTAATACCATCCCAAAACAGCAGGGAACCTTCACCTTGCTGCACTCGCTGGACATTGTGTCTAAAGCGTCCAGCCTGACTGGGTTGCCTCCAAACACGTCTCCAACACTTGTCTGGTTGAAGGCATATGCGACACTCATCGGTGAAGAGAACATGGTGCCAACCCTGAGCAGTCCATTCGGCATGTTGCTGCACCCATCTGTACCGCGCTGCATGGTGTCATGGTTGCAGTAATGGACCCCGCCATGGAATTCGAGAGTGAAGTTGGGCATCATGCGGCCTAATGCGCACAGTTTGAGTCGTAAGACGACGTTCTGTAGCTGCACCAAAAGCTTTATTCTACATGGTGGCGTTGCTGTCAGGGTTCCTCCGAGCCGTAATCCGAAGGTAGCGATCATCCACTGCAGTAATAACCCTTGGACAGCCTGAGCGACGCATGTCATCGACAGTTCCTGTCTCTCTGTATCTCCTCCACGTCCGAACAACATCGCTTTGGTTCACACCGAGAGGCCCTTGTTGAGAGCTCTTCCTGGCACAAAGTAACAATGCGGACGCTATCGAACCGCTGTATTGACCGTCTAGGCATGGTTGAACTACAGACAACGCGAGCTGTGTACCTCCTTCCTGGTGAAATAACTGGAACTGATCGGTCGTTGGACCTCCTCCGTCTAATAGGCGATGCTCATGCATGGTTTTGGGCCGGTTTAGTGACATTTCTGAACAGTCAAAGGGACTGTGTCTGTCATATAATATCCACAGTGAACGTCTATCTTCAGGAGTTCTAGGAAACGGGGTGATGCAAAGCTTTTTTTGGTGTGTGTAAAACCGGAGTGTTGGAGTGTTGACTGCAAGCATGCAAACGTACATGCATTGTGTTGCACAGGTGCCGGGTGTTACTTTGTGGGCTGCAGTTCCAAGACTGTTGCAGTTGGCCCATCAATTCAGGGACGGTTAATGCTGTTTTTGGATGAAACTGGAATTCTCGTCCGATGGTGTCCCATGTATGTTCGACTGGAGACAGATCTGGTGATCGAGCAGGCTAAGGCGCCTTTTCGCACTCTGTAAGCATGTTGGGTTGCAACAATGGTGTGTGGGCGAGCGTTGTCCTGTTGGAGCCGGCCGAAGTGGCCGTGCGGTTAAAGGCGCTGCAGTCTGGAACCGCAAGACCGCTACGGTCGCAGGTTCGAATCCTGCCTCGGGAATGGATGTTTGTAATGTCCTTAGGTTAGTTAGGTTTAACTAGTTCTAAGTTCTAGGGGACTAATGACCTCAGCAGTTGAGTCCCATAGTGCTCAGAGCCATTTGAACCATTTGTCCTGTTGGAAAACAGCTCCTGGGATGCTCTTCATGAATGGCAGCACAATTGGTCTTATCACTACACTGACGTACAGTTTTGCAGTCAAGTGCGTGGGATAATGAGGAGAGTGTTCCTGCTGTCACGCTGGACCATAACTCCAGGTACAGGTCCAGTGTGTCTAGTGTGCAGACAGATTGGGTGCAGATTCTCAGCTGGCCTCCTCTTAACACAGTCATCACTGGCTCCGAGGCAGAACCAGCTTTCATCAGAAAACACGACAGACCTCCACCCTGCCCTCCAATGAGCTCTCGTTTGACACCACTGAAGCAGGAAATGGCGGTGGTTTGGGGTCAGTGGCTGGGCACCTGGCTCGGAACTGTCCTTGAAGCAATCGATTTGTAACAGTGCATTGTGTCACTATTGTGCCAAGTGCGGCTGTAACTGCTGCTGCATACACAGTACGATGCTTCGGAGCCGCACACCGAACACTGTGGTCTTCCATCTCTGTAGTCCAACGGAGCCACACGTAGCACAGTCTCCTTGTCACCGTACATCCCCCTGATCACCGACGCCAGCAATCATGTACAGTGGCTACCCATCACGTCTTCCTGCAGTATCGCAAGAGGAACATCAGCCTCTCGTAGCCCTGTAACGCGCCTGCGTTCGAATTCAGTGAGGTGTTGATACTGACTAACATCAACTCACCAAGTCCAGCCTCAAAGGTAACCAATGCTCACGAGCGTTACAGTGCGTGTTTAAAGCAAACCTCACTTGCATCATAACAGTGACGCTGCTAGCGCCACTCTTAGGCCACTAACGCGAAATTTGAATGGACATCATCTTTCATATGTAGAAACAAGACTACCAACTTTCGTTTATGTCGCACAACATCTTCTTGTTGTTGCTATTTTTTTCTGTCAGTGTATACCAGCTGACAAAAAAAAATGAAGCACCCAGAAGACATGGTCGCATATCAATGTAGCTTCGTACATGTACTCACCATCGGCCAGTATGTAAATTATTAGAGTTGCAATTCTCTGTAACAGATAGAACAGCGAATAGAGTGCATTAGTGTTATTTCTTTTCCTCCTCCTTCATTTGTTGGCGCCCCACAGGGTACCATGAATTACCCTTAACTTCCTGTGTATTATCACTGGCGCGGGATCTTGAAAACACACCGGAGAGTGTGGAGTAGGAAGTGATCTAGGTACGTGGCCAGAGGGCATCACGAACAGAGGTCGGTATGTCGGCTGTGTGGGCTGTTGGCTCTATTTGCGCGGTTGCGCGGAGACTGGTTAGTTGCGAGTGTTTCGCTAATGACTGCACCAAAGTTTTCACCACGCCCTTCAGTGTGCTTCACTGAATTGTCTTCTCTTATGTCCATGCTGTGAGGTTTTAGATGTTGGCGATTTGCATTGAGCTGAAATTATGGAATAACGACTTTTTGGTGTAGCAATGGCTGGTATCGCTCGCCCTGAGATATGTCCGCCTCTGTGACTCTCGCTTTATGGATCTCAAAAAAAAAAAAAAATAGTTTTTCACCTGTTATAATTATTGCTAACCAGATCTGGTCTGTTTCAATTTGATCCATTTAATGCTTCGTGCTTGTTTCGCACGAGTAACGGTGGCTGCTTGCCATTGTAAGTGCTGCTTAAGTTTTGCCTTACTGAAACTTCCTGGCAGATTAAAACTGTGTGCCGGACCGAGACTCGAACTCGGGACCTTTGCCTTTCGTGGGCAAGTTACTTGTTTACGACACAAGCAGTCTGATACCTTAAACCTGGTGGCTTTCAAATCAGCCATCAAGCTGTGAGCCAGCAGGCTATTTGTCGTTTAGTAGAACTGTGTATGTACTGTAGTTAAATTGTTCATAAGCTCTGCGGTAAATCTGGTTTATTAAGTGGTAGTTTTTAACAGGGTATTTTCTTGCAGTTATTATTAAATCTTTTGATTAAGGAAATTTATCGAACTAATGGGCGGAGTTCAAACTGTGCTTTAGATTGTTCTGAAACCTGCCATGGAAGAAAGCTTTACTTGTCATTGATAGCAATTAAGTACTACCTCGTAGACGTAAGCTTCTGTTTCTAATAGGAATTTGCCCAGCCGGCTAGCAGGGTTCTCGTCACGAATCCACCCGGCGGATTAATGTCGAGGTCCAGTGTGCCTGCCAGTCTGTGGATGAATGCGGTTTTCCATTTTCCTCGCGCGAAATCGGACTGGTTCCCCTTATTCCACGTCAGTTAAGCTATGTCGACGATTCAAGCAGAAACACTGTCTTTATGTAAGCGTACACCATAATTACTCTACCACACAAACATTGGGGTTACACTCGTCTAATATGAGACGTTCCTGTGAGGGTGGGGTAGGGGTGAGGGGGGGTGGGCAACTGGGGGCCGAACCGCACGATAACCCTGGCCTCGGTGTGGGGCGGCGGTGGGGTGAGTGGACTGCTGTAGCCTGTTGTGTGTTTGTTAACCACTGAGGGCCACGGCAGGGATGGTGCCTCTCCGTCCTTTCTAGGTGAGCAGTTCAATACACAATAGGAATTTCAGTTAGGTGCAGACAAGTCTCTGGCTGTTTAGCCTACGTCAGACCTAAGGACTGTTTTTCTACTTGAAGTAACTTTCTGACATTAATGATTTCACCCTGTTCAGTTAAACTAATTTCGGAGAGACGTTTATTACGCCATCATTTGACCGTTTTATGTTATAAATCGGTGTTTGCTGTGTACAACTTTGAGTAACGTTACTGATTGATTATTGCAGCAGATTTGAAGGTTTTACGCCATTAAGTTATTAAGAGCGCGGGGAAATTGTATTTTCTTATCTTGTATCTTTTATCTCGTATTCCACCTAAGTGATATTTGTTAACAGCTCTTAGTTTTAAGAGTTGCGGATCCGCTGTTTGGAGCAGCACTCGGCCGTGGGGAACTGTTGCTGCTAAGAACAGGCGTGGTGCTTTTCAGGAGTGTTTTTGGCTGAGCGACATTACCTTAGTGGAGCTGTTCTCGCTAGCAGCGATATCTTAAGTTTGTTTATCGTACGCTCTTATTTACAAGCTCTTACGTTAATATTTTCCCCCAAATATATTATGTCTCTCCTGAAATGGATAATATTATCTGATTTATGATTAACCTTCAGATTTCCAAATCAGATTATTTCAGCCTGTACATATGTGCCAATATTTGGAAACTTGAGCTTACTTTCTCTAGTGGTCAATGTTTGAGATGTTTTTCTAGTGATTTTGCCGTTACTTCCGGGTTGTATTCATTAAATGTATGGAAAGGAAAATCTTTTTGCATTGTAATTGTTACAATTAACTTTCACGTTTGATCTGTTTTGAAAACTTGATGTTTGTTCTTGTGATTTAGTAATCGCAGCTACAGATGTTACTTTCAAAGGATAGTCTGATTAATACTGAAATTAACTTAAGAGCTGTAAGTGGCAATTTGTTCTGAAAGTTTTCTGAAAGTTTTGAGGCAGTAATTCTTTTGATTATGCCAAGGCCAAATTGCTGTAATTAAGAAATGTCTTCCCTTATTATCTTGCATTATGTATTTATTACCGATTTTTTGCTTGTGACTTGGGTTCTTTGATTAGTGGCTTAAACCGATTTATATATATATATATAGTCACCTAGAGTAACCCCGAAAGTATGATAGGAGCTGAAAAGTTTGTGGGACAAAAGTTTCGTGGGACAACGAGGGCCGTAATATGACGTTGGTTCTTTGTTGCTAGGTTGGGCCACTTCAGAGATATGAAGGTCAACTTTGTTTTTTTTAAATGGGATGCTATAGTCCGGTACTTATTTTCTGATAGTGGTTACCGAGACGAATCCAATGATGTGTAACAATAAAGTCTTTGAAGGTCAACGAAGGTCACAAATGTGGCATGAACGTCCATATACAGAAGGTGTTCGAAGTGATGACCATTGGTATCAATGCAGTGCTGCAATCTTCTTATCATGGATTGAGTGGTATTCCTTATTACGTCGGTACATATCGAAGCACATGCTCTGACAATTTTCTCTCATATATCGTGCAAATAGTAAATATTCGCCGATACGGCGTATCCATCTAACTCGCAATTGACATGTAAACACCATTTGACGGTTTCGCAATACAACACTAATAGAAACGGTAAGACTAGTATCGTCGAATCAAGCCAATGTGAATGATGTATCCCTTCAGAGAAAAAGTAGATATGCTTCTCATTTACGGAGAATGGCAACGAAATTCAGTGAGAGCTAGAGACTTATACAATGAAAGATAACTTCAACGTACTCACCCTACGCGTCGTACATTTAAATATATGTATGATAAATTGAGAACAACTGGATCTTTAACGCATCGTAAACATATCCAGGAAAGGAAAGTTACTAAAGAGGAAACGGAAAACTGGTACTCTTGCCACTGTGGTTCGAGATCCTTGTATTAGATCGTGTCAAATCGCAAGGAAATCTGAAATGAGCCAGAGTAGTTTTCATGTTCTGCATCGCCATAAATATCATCCTTATCATAACAGTCTCCACCAAGAATTAACTGGTACGGATTGTATGCGTCGCATTGAATTCTGCCGATGGGCTCAACTTCAGATTCATAGGGATGACACATTTATTAATTTGATTTTATTTATTGAGGAGGCTACATTCGCGAACCATGGAAATGTTAATTAGCTTAACATGCATTATTGGCCAACTGAAACTCCATGTTGGCTGCTACAAGTTGCACACCAAAAACTATGGTCGGTGAATGTATGGTGTGGGATTCTGGAGGACAGAATTATAGGTCATTAGTTCATCGAAGGAAATCTTAATGGTAGAAGTAAGCCACATTCCTGCAAGAAACATTAGTTCTGTTATTGGAAAAATACCTTTAGGAAGAAGTAACAGAATGTGGTATCAACACTATGGGTGTCCGGCACATTTTTTACTGATGGCTAGAAATGAGTTGCAGAGACAATTCCTAAATCGTTGGATTGGACGCGGTGGAGACTTGTCGTGGCCGGCTCGTTCGCCAGACTTGGCGCCTCTGGATTTTTTCTTGTGGGGATTCGTAAAAGACATTGTTTATAAAGACGATCTAGTTACACCTGAAGATATGCCAGAGAGAATTGTCACAGCATGTGCTTCGACAAGTGCCGATGTGATAAGGAATACCACGCAATCCGTGATAAGAAGATTGCAGCACTACATTGATACCAATGGTCATCACTTCGAACACCTTCTGTATATGGACGTTCATGCCACCTTTGTGACCTTCGTTGACCTTCAAAGACCTTATTGTTACACATCATTCGATTCGTCTCGGCAGCCGCTATCAGAAAATAAGTACCAAACCATCGCATTTAAAAAAAACAAAGCGGACCATCATATCTCTAAAGTGTACCCCCACCTGTCAACAAAAAACCAATGTCATGTTATGGCCCCTATTATCTCTTGCAAAAAGTGTCCCACAAACTTTTCAGCTACTATCATACTTTCGGATTTATTCTAGGTGGCAATAGTGACTATATATATATATATATATATATATATATATATATATATATATATATATATATATATATATATATATATATATACTATCCCGTTGCTCGTTCTTTAATATGGTTAATGCTGTTTTCCGTTAATTAGGGTTGTAGTATCATTGCCACAGATACTGCTACAACGTCGCGCCAACACAAGTTTGGCAGCCCGTCGTCTGCCGAGCATAGCGCACTCTAGCGGACTGTGCAGCTCGACGGAACTGGAGTGTGCCTCGTTCACTTCTTAGCTAGATTTCAACCTAGGCAGACGCACTTTCATAATCGGCCCTCAGCCAGTTCTGTAATGTTTGCATTGATTCTCTGAGGAGGGCCCATCAGTCTTAGTCCCTGAGAATATGTTGTATTAATTCATGGTTTTCCATGTTACGAGATTGTCAGTTCATAGCAGCAGCTGCAATCATAGAAACTACTGAAGATATGTAATTTCATTATACTATGTGTTTCTTGAATAATAATCCTCTTCTCTAACAGTGTGTCGTACCGCATATTATTGCAAACTGGACTCCTTCAGCTCCTATCAACTCGGTCTTCTAAAAATGGTTCAAATGGCTCTGAGCACCATGGGACTTAACATCTGTGGTCATCAGTCCCCTAGAACTTAGAACTACTTAAACCTAACTAACCTAAGGACATCACATACATCCATGCCCGAGGCAGGATTCGAACCTGCGACCGTAGCAGTCCCGCGGTTCCGGACTGAGCGCCTAGAACCGCTAGACCACCGCGGCCGGCCGGCCTTCTCCTTATTTGCATTTAGTAACGAGCTGAAAACACCCATGCGTTTTGTGCCTCTAAACAGTGAGACACAATAAGGGTAATGTGTTCTGTGAATAAATGTGAGGCCGGCCGGGGTGGCCGAGCGGTTCTAGGCGCTACAGTTTGGAACCGCGCGACCGCTACGCTCGCAGGTTCGAATCATGCCTTGGGCATGGATGTGTGTGATGTCCTTAGGTTAGTTAGGTTTAAGTAGTTCTAAATTCTAGGGGACTGATGACCTTAGAAGTTAAGTCCCATAGTGATCAGAGCCATTTGAACCATCAATAAATATGAACTGTCAAAGGAAAAATGATGTGATTATCGTGGGTCCGCCCTTCTATGTGTTCTTTCCCCTTTCCGTCTTACGTAAAGGATTTTCAGGTCCCATTGTTCCAGTGTTTTGGAGACGCACAGTGGTGCTACTCGTGGTGTCATGGTGGGGAAAGCCATCATGTATAGCTGCAGATCACGGTCGGTGGTGATTAAACGAATTCTGACGGCTAAACTGTACGGTACCTCACATGCAACAGTATCTCGGTGCCAGGTTTCAATAAATTTTCAGATGTTATATGTTTAAGAAAGTCATATTACCGCAATTATGTGCTGGTAAAATACTTCATCCATACAATCAATCTCAGTCATCTGATCATCATCAATTTCCTGTATAACAAATACGTAACTAACATTACAGCTTTAAACTATCACGAATCTCTTAAGTGATGTAAATGTTAACATCAGATACTCACAGAAAAGTATTCACAGCATCATGTTAAATGAAATACAATATCGTTGTTGTCAGATTATAGAACCACGAATAATACACTTAAAAAAAGTGTTCTGTGAAACCGTGATGTGACTCATTACATAAACCGCATACGGTAAAGAAGTAGATTGTTCACGTTAGTACAAATTCACCTCTCATTATATCGTAATACGAATTACGTCGTCAGTCTATAAAAATTGTGCTAGAGAGTATACACATTCACGTAAAACTAATCGGCATTAACGCTGTGAACGGATTCATAGCACACAGAGGCGACTGAACAGCTGATCATTGTTTACTGATGGAGCCAGAGATGACCGAAGAGGTATCCATACATCGATAGTGACTGGAATCTTAAGATTATTAAGCTATATGTCATCTGCTACAATAAGTACTGTGACAGTCGTAACAGATGTTCTATATGTAAAACTATGTTACCTCATTGTACGCAAGTTAAACATGACAGCTAGGCTCACAAGCTTATTGTGTCCAGCGTTCTGTTGACATGTAAAACTACATAAGAGCTTATATATGTGGTATATGAACAGTTCATGAACTTCCACTAGCTGAACACTTCATATAACACGATTTCAGGCAACATAACACACGTCTCTGTGTCTGTAATAATCCTCAATTGATCATGCATTACACGCAACTGCCGCTTTGGTGTGCAACTCCGCGTGGTACGAATCTGTTCACACCGTAAACGGCGAACACAGTTTTAACGTGAATGCATACAGTCCCGAGCACAATTTATGTAGATTGACGACATAATTCATATTCCTATGTTATGACAGTTGAATCTGTATAAATGTGAACCATCTAGGTCTTTGTCGTAATGTGGCTCACGTAATCAGTCACATCACAGTTTTATGGAATACTTTCATTTTCAGTGTATTATTCGTGTGTCTATCATTTGACGCTTACGATATTATATTTCGCCTAACATAATGTTGTGAAAACTTTTATAGAAGTGTGTGGCATTCCACTGCGTGTGTGTTGGTGTTAAAAATTACATCACTTAACAGATTCATGACAGTTTGAACCTGCAATGTTACTTATGTATTATTTTACTAGGGGTGTAGAAATCAAATGATGGACAGCAGACTGAAACTGGCTATACAAATATTTTACCAGTAGCTCAAGGCGGTAATATGCAATTTTTCAACACTGTAATTCTCCTACACATATGGGATTCTCTGAAATTTCTGAGTGATGGTGAAATACTTCCATGGCTAACAAGATCCGCAGATCTGTCACCGAAAGAACATGTGAGGGACCATCTCGAACGTCATCTGCATCTCTGTGCGATTATCAAGGACATTAAAGACCAATTATAAGACTTGAGGGCCAGCCGGCATCAGGAGAGCGTACAACGGTTTTATGACAAACTTTCAGCCGAATAAATCCAAGGATCCAAGCCAGAGAGCAACGTCTTACTGATAAGAGGGTTAATGCTACAAAATTCTTTGTAGTCACTGCAGAATTATCGCATACCTCTCAACACGTGAAACTTCATTGCCTTCCCTTCTCCCCCTTATGGATGCCTTTCCTACTTTGTCAGCCGGTGCAGTTGACGAATGATAACACAGACTTTCTTAGTAGCACCTGATGTATCACAATTAATAACGAAAATTGTCAGCGGTGAATGTATACTGTAACAGAAGGAAAAATGTTCCAGTAAATATGAGTTCACAAACAAGCTGTTCGCGAGGATATTGTGAATGTGTGTTTACGAACCTCCGATGACTTCAGTATGAAATATTGTCATACGTTGTGCAAATAAACTTGAATCAAAAAATAGTAGTGTGTGGATAAGTTGGAAATTTGAGTCGGTAAGGAACCGTGTCCAGATGGACGAGGTGTCAGCAGTAGGCTTTCAGCCGTGTTGCGAGGCGCACGTGCGTGGGGGATCTGTGCCACCAGGCGGTTGTTTACTCGCGAGGGTAGTGGTATTGTGGTGTAAACAGATCGCCTTGAACGACGATGGCGTTTTCGAACAGAAAGGCCACAATAAAATTAACGTACTCCCGACCTGAGGCATACGAAGTACAGCGTTTCCTGTGTGAAGTAAGTCACGTTGATCCCCATAAACTCCGCGGTATACATCTTTCGATCGTCTCCAGCACAGTTTACCTGGCCGGCCGTGGTGGCCGAGCGGTTCTAGGCGCTCAGTCCGGAACCGCGCGACTGCTACGGTCGCAGGTTCGAATCCTGCCTCGGGCATGGATGTGTGTGATGTCCTTAGGTTAGTTGGGTTTAAGTAGTTCTAAGTTCTAGGGGACTGATGACCTCATATGTTAAGTCCCATAGTGCTCAGAGCCATTTAAACCATTTGAACCGTTTACCTGGAATTTGTCGATGAAGCTGCGTGCGAATGTTCCATCGCTGCATCTCGTTTCCACCACTCGGACGGCAAACCTGGATTAGTGACTGTCGACATGCGGAACTCTTAGTTCGGAACATACGAATCTGCGAGCTGCCGTTTGCAGTTCCGGCTACTCTCGTCATGGACGCGCTGCAGCCTCACGGGGAGATCCTAAGTCACGTGGAAGAAAAGTAGCACACGTTGCAGACGTATCCCGTTCTGAATGGAGTGCGTCAGGTGCGAATCGAACTGCGCAAACACATCGTGACCTTTGGTGGCTGTCGAGCGATCGTCATTTATGACGGTCAACTGCGGATTAGTTCGAAGCGCCGGCGGGAGGGGGATGTTCGCTCTAAATGTCTCCAGAGAGCCCCATCCAGATACCACGTGCAGACACGACGCCTGCATCGCAACCGATTACGCGGCCTATTACATACGTTTTGGCAGCGAGGAACATGACGGACAAGGGCGTTGTTCCGTTCCTGTTACCGACTCCCACGGATCCGGTCTCGAAGCCCACGACGCCACGCACTTCATCGGAACCGTCGACATGTTCGACAGCAACGGCCGAGTCTGCATTTCAGCCGTGAGAGGAAGGAGAGCACCAAAAGATCAGTCCAAGCTCGGACACGGAGACGCGGGAGGTGCCTACTGTTGGTCGTGATCCACAGGATGTTGGTTGTGATCCACAGGACGCAGACACGCGTTCCCACAAACAGAAGTCGCTCAGACGACGAAAGTAGAGAAGGCTAGCTGCAGGAAACGCTCCCCAAGACGACGAGCCGTTGCAGGAAGGTGAGAACAATCCCTCTCCGATCTGAGCTGTGCATCCCACTCCGATGACTCCTGATTCGCTGCTGGCAACGTCCGCCCAACTACAAAGGCAGTTTGACGATGCTCAACCCACTGACGAGCCCCTGCCCACTTTGCGGGTCAGACACCAGATGAACTTTATCCGTCGCCTGACGTACCACATCTCCAGTTTGATAATTGGGCGTTCGGGAGGAGATGGAGAGATGATGTCAGACTCCAGCGACCTCTTGACGCCCGCAGCCGACGGATCATTGGAGGGACGTTATCTCGACCGATCAGTAACATACCTATATATGTTGCGGGTGACAGGGACGGTCCGATGGACGATGTGGCGCTCATTGGCTTAAACGACTGGAATATACGTCGTCCTACTATCCAGTGACGCAGGTGTCTCGGGTAGGTACGGTCAATGTCAACGGCATTAGCTCCACGATCAAAACCGTCTAGCTGGCTCCTCACATGCCGTATACTGGCATTGTTGCTGCGACGGACGCCTCAGTCCCTAGAGCCCACCAAACTGATCCATCCCGCCGTCACTTACTACCCTGCTACTCGTCGTAACGCCACGATGTGGGTTAAAGATTTGGCGTTGTCATACTTTTTTAGTAATGACGATGCGGAGGTTAGATTTTGCCACTATTGTAAGGAGTGTGTCAGAACTCTCCATTGCATTGCAAGCAATATAGCCAACTTAACGCTTTTCTTTACATTGTGTAAGCACTCAGATATCTATAGTAACGATTTGAGGGCGAGACATGGGAGAGCAATTCTAAGGATTGTTGCGAGACGAGGTCTGTCTGCGGGAGTGAAAGTAGCAGTGTCGGTCGAGAGCGCGGAGACAGAAGACGTGTCACGCTACCCTCACGTCGGTGAAGGCAGATCTTACCACAATGAAGGCCTTATATAATTTATATAGCCAGGAGAGATTTAGGTGGCTTAACTACGCTTGAAGATGGAATTCAAGGTAAAATTTGCAAGCATAGCGCAATAGGAATTGCAGGTTTAGGTTCGTGATTGTTAGTCCGAGTTTGCAATAATCCCATGTTTTGCTTAACAGTTAAAGAAGTCTCCTTATCCTCCAAATAATGATAATGATTCTCCACTTATAATTAATAAATATGCTGTGGTTATTAAATGAAGATTCTGAAGTTTTAAATAGACTTAATTTACGAAATCCCTTCTCACAAGTTGTTTAGTAGCCAGCAGGACCCAAGCAAACTCCTTTTTATTAAATTCATTCTTAGTAACAATAAGCTTTAGCCGTTGCTGCTGCATGCTTCTACTGCTGTAGACCGCATGGAAAAAGGCAGTCACCTAAAGAGATAAGTGCAAAACTTAGGGCCAAAACAGAGACACTGACACACCACAACATGTCATGTATTCTAATCCAGCAAATTCCGTTGCACATGTCAGATTTTGTATCATTTCTAAATTCTTATTCAAAAACGCAGCCAGATAGCTTAGGTATTCATTCTTACAGATTCATTTGTCCTGTAGTTTTTCATATTCAAATACCCAGTCAGATAGCGTATCCAAATGTTAGTTTTACGTTTTTCATGTAACGATCTGTTGAGGGCTTAAATGACACTCATACAACACGCACATACTGTTATGCAGGTTATATTCCGTTTACTGATAGCTCAGGCTGCTTATCAAGTCCATTTTCACAAACGAACATCGACAATATTAGTTGTAGGTACGTTACATATTGGCTGTAGCTGCGTTACATATTTGTTGTAGTTACGTAACATATTGGATACATATACGTTACATATATTTGTTGTAGCTACGTTACACTATTTAACTAGCAACTACACGGTTTTACGTCACAAAGCGTCGTATGGTTCGTTCTTTGCACCCTGCAGATCATAGGGGTGTACAGAGTGTGAGAAGCGATTGAAGATGTGAGAGATATCAGCGTTAATTATAGAGTGTTTATGTCTCGCTGGACGAGAATACGACCTGGACACCTATCGTCTGGCTGCTGTGAACACGATCGGAAGAAGATTTAAAAATAATAATAATAATAATAATAATAATAATAATAATAATCCCCGTGGAGTCCCGGGAAAAGAATAGGCCTCCGGTATGTTCTGCCAGTCGTAAAAGGCGACGAAAAGAACAAACCACTAATAGGGCTAGCCCCCCTTTTAGTGTGATTAGTTGGTTCAGGACAGAACTAAAGAAGCCTCGGACAAGCGCCGTCATGGTCGGGGACGACGCTTGAACCCTATGCCCGCCCACAATGGTAACGACACTGCTAGCCAACTGGAAAATGATTTAAATCCAAATAGAGGTGTTTTGCAGGATATGCTTCCTGCAACCACTCTAGAAGGAAAACAACGACAGAGGATGAGATGGTCAGATGAAGTTATTCGACACCTCATGTTCTGTTATTACCAAGCAACAAACCTAGGAACCAACACAACTGGATACAGATCACAAGTATACACAACATTTATTACCAGATACCCAGAATTAAAATTTTTAACAGAACAACGACTAGCTGATCAGATCCGTGTAATAATAAAAAATAACAGGATACCCCAGTCAGAATTAGAAAACATCAAACAACAAGTACAACAAATACTGGAACAAAATAATGTGCAATCAGAAGAAGAGGAAAATACAGTAATGGACTCAAACATCCCAGAGCAAACAAACAAAGAACAACACGCACCAATTAAACAATCAGAGGAAAACGAAATCTTAAGACAGCCACCAGAACAAGCACAAATAGAACACGAAGTGACACAGATGTTAGATATAGAAGAAAAATTTCAGCTAACATATATAGAATACAAAGACACAAATACAGACATTAGACCATTCTTGCATAGACCACCAAATAACCCACAAGTCGAAACAACAATAAAAACTATCAACACAATCATACACAACAAAATAAATGAAAACACAACTATGGAAGAGTTACAACTACTGGTTTATATAGGAGCACTCACTACACTAAATATACACACTAGGCAGAGATCAGAACCAACCAACACACAGAAGAAACCCACAAAACCAGCATGGCAACACAGGCTACAGATCAAAATAGAAAAACTGAGAAAAGACATCGGACAGCTAACACAATTTATAACAAATGAAATCTCGGAGAAAAAACGAAAAAGGTTAGGTAAAATCTCACAACAAGAAGCGACAGAGCAATTAGACGAAAAGAAGCAGAAATTCCAAGCATTAGCCAAACGACTCAGAAGATACAAAAAAAGTGAAAATAGAAGGAAACAAAACCAAACATTCAACACAAACCAAAAGAAATTTTACCAGACAATAGATAACACACACATTAAAATAAACAATCCACCAAACATAACAGACATGGAACACTTCTGGAGCAACATATGGTCAAACCCGGTACAACATAACAGGCATGCACGGTGGATACAAGCAGAAACAGACACATACAAGATGATACCACAAATGCCTGAAGTGATAATTTTGCAACATGAAGTCACCCAAGCAATTAATTCTACTCACAATTGGAAAGCCCCTGGAAATGATAAAATAGCAAATTTCTGGTTAAAGAAGTTCACCTCAACACATTCACATCTAACTAAATTATTTAACAGTTACATTGCAGACCCATACACATTCCCTGATACACTTACACACGAAATAACATATCTGAAACCTAAAGATCAAGCAGACACAGCGAACCCAGCTAAATATCGCCCCATAACATGCCTACCAACAATATACAAAATATTAACTTCAGTCATTAAACAGAAATTAATGACACATACAACACAGAACAAAATTATAAATGAAGAACAAAAAGGCTGTTGCAAAGGAGCACGAGGATGTAAAGAGCAACTGATAATAGGTGCAGAGTTGACATATCAAGCAAAAACCAAACAAAGGTCGCTACACTACGCATACATTGATTACCAAAAAGCTTTCGATAGTGTACCCCACTCATGGTTACTACAAATATTGGAAATATACAAAGTAGATCCTAAATTGATACAGTTCCTAAACATAGTAATGAAAAATTGGAAAACCACACTTAATATCCAAACAAATTCAAATAATATCACATCACAGCCAATACAGATTAAGCGTGGAATATACCAAGGAGACTCATTAAGTCCTTTCTGGTTCTGCCTAGCTCTGAACCCACTATCCAACATGCTAAATAATACAAATTATGGATACAATATTACTGGAACATACCCACACAAAATCACACATTTGCTATATATGGATGATCTAAAACTAATGGCAGCAACAAATCAACAACTCAACCAACTACTAAAGATAACAGAAGGATTCAGCAATGATATAAGTATGGCTTTTGGAACAGACAAATGTAAGAAAAATAGCATAGTCAAGGGAAAACACACTAAACAAGAAGATTACATATTGGATAACCACAGCGACTGCATAGAAGCGATGAAAAAAACGGATGCCTATAAATATCTAGGATACAGACAAAAAATAGGAATAGATAATACAAATATTAAAGAAGAACTAAAAGAAAAATATAGACAAAGACTAACAAAAATACTGAAAACAGAATTGATAGCAAGAAACAAGACAAAAGCTATAAATACTTATGCCATACCAATATTGACCTACTCATTTGGAGTAGTGAAATGGAGTAACACAGACCTAGAAGCACTTACACGATCACAATGCCACAAACATAGAATACATCACATACATTCAGCAACAGAAAGATTCACATTAAGCAGAAAGGAAGGAGGAAGGGGATTTATCGACAGAAAAAACCTACATTATGGACAGGTAGACAATTTAAGAAAATTCTTTCTAGAACGAGCAGAAACTAGCAAAATACACAAGGCAATCACTCATATAAATACATCGGCTACACCACTGCAATTTCATAACCACTTCTACAACCCTTTAGATCACATAACATCAACAGATACGAAGAAAGTAAATTGGAAAAAGAAAACACTTCATGGCAAGCACCCGTATCATCTAACACAGCCACACATCGATCAAGACGCATCCAACACATGGCTAAGAAAAGGCAATATATACAGTGAGACAGAAGGATTCATGATTGCAATACAGGATCAAACATTAAACACCAGGTATTACAGCAAGCATATTATTAAAGATCCCAATACCACAACGGATAAATACAGACTTTGTAAACAACAAATAGAAACAGTAGATCACATCACAAGCGGATGTACAATACTAGCAAATACAGAATACCCCAGAAGACATGACAATGTCGCAAAAATAATACATCAACAGCTTGCCTTACAACATAAACTTTTAAAACAACACGTTCCTACATACAAGTATACACCACAAAATGTACTGGAGAATGATGAATACAAATTATACTGGAACAGAACCATTATAACAGATAAAACAACGCCACATAACAAACCTGACATCATACTCACCAATAAAAAGAAGAAATTAACACAACTAATCGAAATATCCATACCCAATACAACAAATATACAAAAGAAAACAGGAGAAAAAATTGAAAAATACATCCAACTGGCTGAGGAAGTCAAAGACATGTGGCATCAGGATAAAGTTGACATCATACCAATTATACTATCAACTACAGGAGTCATACCACACAATATCCACCAGTATATCAATGCAATACAGCTACATCCAAACATATATATACAACTACAGAAATCCGTAATTATTGATACATGTTCAATTACCCGAAAGTTCCTAAATGCAATATAACATATACCGTACAGTTAAAAGGAGGTGACGCTTCATCAAGGTCCGCGTCACTCCATTTTTAACCGGACTTAACGTCTGAGAAAGTGAAGGAAATAATAATAATGAAAGAAAGAAATAAAAAATGAAACAAATAAAACATAATAAACGTAGTGCACGCATTCTTTCATCCTTTTTTCTCAACAAAATGATCAAAGACGCATTTCATATTTATTCGTGGGCGAATCCTGAAGTGTTGGGAAACATCTGTCCAGGTTAGCTTTTAGGCCGTCGGCACACGGACCGTGCTGTCGAACGTCAACGCTGAGCGTGCCGAGTTCAACGTGCTGCTGAACGCTCAGGAACGATGCGACTTGTGCATACGGTACGTGGGCTCCAACGTGGTATACGCGATGGCGATGCATTCCAGTGGCAGTTGTGGGATGTTTCTATTCGTAAATCACTCTGTTTACGCAACGGACACGCGTAGAATTTCCACGTTAGCTCTATTGAAACGCACGTTTCCTCCATTATCCATATCCTAGTCACGTTGTTCTATATGTAACATACACAAAAACTTCATTATCGATGTACATGTTTTAAGACAAAAAGGAAAGTACCATATCCAATCAATAAGGACACAAACAGTGCGACACAATTTGCAATAGTTCTCCACATAAGATAAACGTTATTTTATCTTTCTCACATTTTGGTAAAACCCTAAGGTCATTCTTACTTGATCACTGTTCCTACCCAGTAGCAGAATCTTTGAAATTATGAAACTCAAAAGAAAAAGGAACAAAATATCTTTATAAAAGTAGTGGAAGTTGTCCTGTAGATTAAGCCAATCGAACAAACTCACTCTTCAAAAAAAGTTGAGCTTATATTTACGTAACATCAAATATGTAGTATATACTTACATTAAACTAATAATAAAGCATCAGAACCTATTAAATTCGAGAATGTTAGGAAAAAAAGTATTTAAACTTTTCGAGACACGAACCATCGCGGATCATTGACGCTACTCACTACGCTAAAGTGACAACAATTCATCTGCGGCCAATTCAAACATGTTACCACATGCTAAATGCTTTAACCATAGCTATGTTACTACCTGAAATTTAATTATAACAAATGGTACCAAGAACAATGGATTTTTGGTGGATCCTCAGTGTGTCGCTACCTTCAAAAGACATATACTCTCATAATACGCAAGTTACAATAATTCTTTTGCTACGAATATGACGTTTCTCATTATTTTATTGCAACGAATCACACAGTTAACAACGGGTTTTCGAATGACTTTCAATTTGCTGGTGCTCAGAAACAGCATATATACGTATAGGCTTGAACTGAATGCCAATATGGCGTCTCACAGCTCTTTGCTGAAGGGAGATGGCGTGCGTTTAACGAAGGTGGCGTTGTGCCATCTGATTGATCAACGCTCAGACGCACACTGAGAATATCTGACATGCTATATATTGCTCTGCACCTTCGGAAAGACTCCCGAACGTGCTGTTCCACGCTATGACGTCGGAAACTCGGCACGCTCAACGCTCAACGTTCGGATGCACGGTCTGTGTGCCGACGGCTTTAGGGTGAAAGTGGCGTTGGTACTAGATATTGTTTTTGTTTAAAGATCAGATAGGTTTTTGGAGGTAGTAGAGGTATTAGGAGCCAACGCCTGAAGTGGAAGAGATCTAGGAAAAACGAAAGAAAAGGTGGTCAAGGCGACTGTTCGTGAGAAACGGAAAAATCCGGGTTCTAATCATCTTTTGGCAAAAACTTTCGACTTTGCTCGTTAACGTATGTCAGTATCCAATAGCATCTCTGTCTATGAACTTGCTAATGGATTTGATAACAATCTGTATTACGTACTCACATGCTGTAAAGGCTTAATGGATCGATTCGGTCAGAGAAATAACTGATGTTTCTCACAATGTAAAGTATGGCTTTCCTATTTTTCCCGTACGAGGACGGTAACAGTAGCTTGTCTCCACAAGCTATCTATAGGAAAATCCTACCATATTTGCAAACTTTTGGCAGCGTGCCTCCGATTATATTTCTATACGGAATCGCTGGTTAAAAGTCGCAGTGGGTGGGTCATAGTGCTGAACTTGGCAGTAACTGTTAACTCTGTTGCATACTCTACCAGAAGAATGTACCGTTAGGAACAAGGCCACGGTAAAAGGGGGCGGGGGGAGGGGGGAGAACATGCAATGGAAGTCTGCTCATGCGAAGGTGTATAGTTTTACGAGAATCCTGGATTACGTACATTAGTGCAGTCTCTGTATTTGACAGTGTCTGTAAAGTTCGATGCAATGAAACATGTGCGCATGTACTGCATCAAAAACAGATCCGGCCATAAGATATTTGACGCCAGAGGCAAGGCAGTCTGACGAAAAAACTCAGTAAGTCCCTCCCTGTGCGGGAATCACACAAGTGTGCGAGCGCTGTGGGTAGCAGGCACTGGGACATGTGAAAATTTGCGTCTGTCCGTGAAACGTGCTCGCGTAAATTGGGAAATCCGGGTTCGAGTCCAGATCTTACAGAAATTTTTCAGTTGCCTTCAATAAACTCGATAGCTCCGGTGGAGCCGTTCTTTTATTTGAATTACTGCTCCTTCGATGGCTAGATTGAACAGTAGGGACGAAAGACTGTGTCCTTGTCTTACTCTCTTTTTAATCCGAGCACTTCGTTCTTCTTCTCCCGCTCTTATTACTCGCACTTGGTTCTTGTATATCTTTTATATTACCCGTCTTTTGCTATAGCGTAGCTCTATTTTCCTCAAAATTTCGAACATCTTGCACCATTTTACATTGTCGACCGCTTTTTTTCAGGTCGACAAATCCTATGAACGTGTCTTGATTTTTCTAGTGTTGCATACATTATCAACCGCAACGTCAGAACCGACTATCTTGTGCCTTTACCTTTTTTTAAGCCAAACTGATTGTCATCCAGTACATTCTCAATTTTCTTTTCCATTCTCCTGTATATTATTCTTGTCAGCAACTTACATGCATGATCTGTTAATCAGATTGTGCGATCATCCTCGCACTTGTCCTCTCTTACAATCTTCGGAATTGTATGGTACTTCGCCAGACTCATACATTCTGCACACCAACGGGAATATTCATTTTGTTTCCACTCCCCCAGTGATTTTGTTTCTTTCTTTGCCGATTCTGCGAAGAACCTCCTCATTCCTTACCTTAACAGTGCACCTAATTTTCGGGATCTTGCTACACCATTACACCATGACATCTGAAACGCATCGATTCTCTTCTTTTTCGGTTGTCCCACAGCCCATGGTTCACTACTGTAGTGTTTGGTGCGCCAAACGTACATTCTCAGAAATTTCTTTCTCGACTTAAGGCCTAGTAGACTTCTCTTGGCCAGGAACGCCCTCTACCCTTGTGCTAATCTGCTTTTTCTATACTCCTTACTTCATCCTTCATGGGTTATTTTGCTTCTATGGTAGCAGAATTTCATCATTTCGTCTACTTCTTGGTCTCCCATTTTTATTGTGAAATTAATGCAACTCCTTACTACTCTCATCTTTCTTCAGTGTTCTTACAGTCAGTATTCTGTACTCATTAGACTGTTCATTCCATTAAACAGATGTTGTAATTCTTCTTCAGTTTGACTGAGAATTGCAATGCCATCAACAAATCTTAGAATTGATATCTTTTCAGCTTGAATTTTAATATCACTCTTGAGCCCTTGTTTTATTTTTCGTCATTGCTTCTTCGATCTACACAGCGAACATTATCGCTGGAAGATTCTTTGTTGCACCATTTTTGATTGCAGTATTAAGTTCTTGGCCCTCCATTCTTTGTGTTCCTTGCTGGTGCTTGCACATGTTGTATATTACAAGTCTTTCCCTACAGTTTACATGTTTTTCTCAGAATTTCGATTATCTTGTTACATTTTAAATTCTAGAACGGTTTTTCCAGGTAGACAAACCATGTAAAGAGGTCCTGATTTTTCTTAAATCTTTCTTCCATTATCAGCTGCAACGTCAGAACCGCCCTTACCTTCCGAAAGCCAAATTGATCGTCATCTAACAGATCCTTAACTGTCTTTTCCTTTCTTCTGTCCTTTATTCTTTTCAGCAACTTCATTGCATGAGCTGTTAAGCCGTTAAGCTAATTTTGCGATAGTTCTCGCACTTAACTGCTCTTGATAATATAGGGATCGCGTGGATGATATTTTTCGAAAGATCTCATGTCTGTTCCAGAGACTTAGATTCTACGCACCAACTTAATAGTTGCTCGGTTGCCTTATTTCCTAGGGCGTACCAACTTGTTGGAAACGCTCTATAAGTGCAATCATGGGTAAACCATAACTGTACTTATAGTATAATCCAATCAGAAACTTATCCTTGTTTGTTAACACCCCTTATTAAGTTCCCGAGAGAGTTTTGGGTGTCGACGGCGTCTTGCCGCGTGGGGCTGGCTTACTTGCGGCTGCGTGACGGTTCTCGACCACTTCCTAGCACGGTTTGCTATTAGTCTGCAGTCGCGCGTCGTTGCTGTCTGTGCTCAAGCTGAGTATCTTACGTTATCTGGCTTGCACTGTAAACGAAACTGTGCTGTCGGCCAAGAGGTGTTTGATTAACTGGCTCCGCACTGGAAATTTTCTCTCGAATGTTTTACACATTTTGTAACCCGCCAGGGTAGCCGAGAGCGCTAACGCGCTGCTTCCTGGTCTAGGGGAAGCGCGCCGGCCCCGGATCGAATCCACCCGGCGGATTAACGACGAGGGCCGATGTGGCGGCCAGCCTGGATGTGGTTTTTAGGCGGTTTTCCACATCCCGATAGGTGAATACCGGGCTGGTCCCCATGTTCCCCTCAGTTACACGGCTCGCAGACATTTGAACACTTTCGCACTATTCCATGGATTACGCTCGACGCACACAGTTGGGGTACACTAGTTCCGTCCCAGGGGGTATGGGGTGGTGGCACGAAGGGCATCCGGCCACCCCTTAAATACTAACATGCCACATCCGATTAACGATGGCTGACCCTGCATAACTGCAGGACAAGGCTCAAGCGATAGAGTAGAATAGATAGTTTTACAGATTTTGTATTCTTGTTCTAAGTTTTATTGTAAATTCTTCGTCATAAACCTTTGAGTAATCCCTATGTTGTCTTCGTTAATATTTACGTTTTTGGGGCCTGCCTAATGTTTTGAACTTATATTTGCTTGAAGTAATTTATCTAGAAGTGTTTTAATTACTTTAACTGGCTGATTTATTTAAAATTGTTTAATTCAAATTTTTTGAAAAGGCCAATATTGTTAAGGTCTTATTTCTTGAATTTGTTTGAGGTCATCAGTGTAATTTAACGGCTGTGTTACTCAAATTGGAAATTCGTGATAAGGTCTTATGGGATCAAACTGCTAAGGCCATCGGTCCCTAAGCTTACGCACAACTTAATCTAACTTAAACGAACTTACGCTAAGGACGAAACACACACACCCATGCCCGAGGCAGGACTCGAACCTCCGATGCGGGGAGCCGCGCGGACGTGTTACTCACCATTTTGAACGCCCATAAGGGCAAATTAACTTCAGTTTTTCTACCTGTTTGTCAAAGGGGACTTGTTATCAAAGAAAACAAATAAAAATAAATGTTGTTGTAGTTCAAGAATAAATGATGTTACTTAAAAAGGCCTTGTTCTTCCACGTCATTTCCCTGATCGTGGGCGTTCCCGATTTCATCCATTTCTCCTTGGCCTTCCTGCACTTCATATTTATTTCATTCTGAATTGACATAATTTCTGTATTCCTGTCTTCCCTGAACATTTTTCTGCTTCTTTCGTTGATTGCTCAAAGTATTTTCGCAGTTACTTTACTTTTACTTATGTTCGGCTGTCCAAATTCTGTGATTGCCCTTTTTGGAGAACTTCATTCCTTTCCAGGTGAATTGTGTACTGTGCCATTCGTTACGGCGGGATGTATAAACTGAGAGAACTTCAAACACATCTTATAATTCCTTAGTACTTCAGTATCCCATTTCTCAGCACATTAATTCTACCAGGTGAGTGTCTAAAAACATCAGCCTATTCTTCATCGTTACTAAATCCTTGGTTTGCTATAAATTTTCGTAAGAACAACACTATTACTGGACTGTTTGGGGAAATTCATTCCCCGCCATACTTTCCCGTTCATAAGAAATGCTATTCCCTGTATACTGTTTTCTTCTGCTGTAGATACTCTCCCATATTCTTCTGACAATCCTTTTCTTGTTTCCATTTCATTTCACTGATACCTACTACATCTAGATTGAGCCTTTCCATTCCCCTTTACAGATTTTCTAGCTTCCCTACCATATTCAAACTCCTGAAATTCTACACAGTGACTAGCAGCCTGTCACTGTTTCGTTGGTTATTCAATATCTTTCTCATAGTTGTCTCTTCCTTACCAGGACCCTGATGGAGATCTGAATGGGGGACTAATCTGGGATCTTTTTCATTGAGAGACATCATGACATTTTTCCAGCTCCTAGAAAGAAAGGGAGATTAGAATTTAACATCCTGTGGTTGCACATTATGTGTCTCTAATATAGTGGTTTCTATTGCCTTCTACATCCTAATGCCTTTGATCATCCTCGTTTTAGGGGCAGTTTCCCACCCCAAAGGTAAGACGATGCTCCTCTACCCTCTTTGACAAGGCCATTGGCAGAACGAGGATGACAGCTTATGCCTCGAGTCTACGGGTGCCGTTGCTGATAATACACTACTGGCCATTAAAATTACTACACCAAGAAGAAATGCAGATGATAAACGGGTATTCATTGGACAAATATATTATACAGGGTTATTACAAATGATTGAAGCGATTTCATAGCTCTACAATAACTTTATTATTTGAGATATTTTCACAATGCTTTGCACACACATACAAAAACTCAAAAAGTTTTTTTAGGCATTCACAAATGTTCGATATGTGCCCCTTTAGTGATTCGGCAGACATCAAGCCGATAATCAAGTTCCTCCCACACTCGGCGCAGCGTGTCCCCATCAATGAGTTCGAAAGTATCGTTGATGCGAGCTCGCAGTTCTGGCACGTTTCTTGGTAAAGGAGGTTTAAACACTGAATCTTTCACATAACCCTACAGAAAGAAATCGCATGGGGTTAAGTCGGGAGAGCGTGGAGGCCATGACATGAATTGCTGATCATGATCATCACCACGATCGATCCATCGGTTTTCCAATCTCCTGTTTAAGAAATGCCGAACATCATGATGGAAGTGCGGTGGAACACCATCCTGTTGAAAGATGAAGTCGGCGCTGTCGGTCTCCAGTTGCGGCATGAGCCAATTTTCCACCATGTCCAGATACACGTGTCCTGTAACGTTTTTTTCGCAGAAGAAAAAGGGGCCGTAAAATTTAAACCGTGAGATTGCACAAAACACGTTAACTTTTGGTGAATTGCGAATTTGCTGCACGAATGCGTGAGGATTCTCTACCGTCCAGATCCGTACATTGTGTCTGTTCACTTCACCATTAAGAAAAAATGTTGCTTCATCACTGAAAACAAGTTTCACACTGAACGCATCCTCTTCCATGAGCTGTTGCAACCGCGCCGAAAATTCAAAGCGTTTGACTTTGTCATCGGGTGTCAGGGCTTGTAGCAATTGTAAACGGTAAGGCTTCTGCTTTAGCCTTTTCCGTAAGATTTTCCAAACCGTCGGCTGTGGTACGTTTAGCTCCCTGCTTGCTTTATTCGTCGACTTCCGCGGGCTACGCGTGAAACTTGCCCGCACGCGTTCAACCGTTTCTTCGCTCACTGCAGGCCGACCCGTTGATTTCCCCTTACAGAGGCATCCAGAAGCTTTAAACTGCGCATACCATCGCCGAATGGAGTTAGCAGTTGGTGGATCTTTGTTGAACTTCGTCCTGAAGTGTCGTTGCACTGTTATGACTGACTGATGTGAGTGCATTTCAAGCACGACATACGCTTTCTCGGCTCCTGTCGCCGTTTTGTCTCACTGCGCTCTCGAGCGCTCTGGCGGCAGAAACCTGAAGTGCGGCTTCAGCCGAACAAAACTTTATGAGTTTTTCTACGTATCTGTAGTGTGTCGTGACCATATGCCAATGAATGGAGCTACAGTGAATTTATGAAATCGCTTCAATCATTTGTAATAGCCCCGTACTAGAACTGACATATGATTACATTTTCATGCAATTTGGGTGCATAAATCCTGAGAAATCAGTACCCAGAACAACCACCTCGGGCCGTAATAACGGCCATGATACGCCTGGGCATTGGGTCAAACAGAGCTTGGATGGCGTGTACAGGTACAGCTACCCATGCATCTTCAACACGATGCCACCGTTCATCAAGAGTAGTGACTGGCGTATTGTGACGAGCCAGTTGCTCGGCCACCATTGACCAGACGCTTTCAGTTGGTGAGAGATCTGGAGAATGTGCTGGCCAGGGCAGCAGTCGAACATTTTCTGTATCCAGAAAGGCCAGTACAGGACCTGCAACATGCGGTCGTACATTATCCTGCTGAAATGTAGGGTTTCGCAGGGATCGAATGAAGGGTAGAGCCACGGGTCGTAACACATCTGAAATGTAACGTCTACTGTTCAAAGTGCCGTCAATGCGAACAAGAGGTGATCGAGATGTGTTCCCAATGGCACCCCATACCATCACGCAGGGGGATACACCAGTATGGCGATGACGAATACACGCTTCCAATGTGCGTTCACCACGATGTCGCCAAACACAGATGCGACCATCATGATGGCCAGCCGCGGTGGCCGAGCGGTTCTAGGCACCCAGTCCGGAACCGCGCGACTGCTACAGACGCAGGTTCGAATCCTGCCTCGGGCATGGATGTGTGTGCTGTCCTTAGGTTAGTTAGGTTTAAGTAGTTCTAAGTTCTAGGGGACTGATGACCTCAGCTGTTAAGTCCCATAGTGCTCAGAGCCATTTGAACCATTTTGACCCATCATGATGCGGTAAACAGAACCTGGATTCATTCGAAAAAATGACGTTCTGCCATTCGTGAAGCCAGGTTCGTCGTTGAGTACAACATCGGAGGTGCTCCTGTCTGTGATGCAGCGTCAAGGGTAACCGCAGCCATGGTCTCCGAGCTGATAGTCCATGCTGCTGCAAAAGTTGTCGAACTGTTCGTGCAGATGGTTGCTGTCTTGCAAACGTCCCCATATGTTGACTCAGGGATCGAGACGTGGCTGCACGATCCGTCACAGCCATGCGGATAAGATGCCTGTCATCTCGACTGCTAGTGGTACGAAGCCGTTGGGATCGAGCACGGCGTTCCTTATTACCCTCCTGAACAGTCATTGGATCTCGACCAACGCGAGCAGCAAAGTCGCGATACGATAAACCGCAATCGCGATAGGCTACAATCCGACTTTTATCGAAGTCGGAAACTTGATAGTACGCATTTGTCGTCCTTAGACGAGGCATCACAACAACGTTTCATCAGGAAACGCCGGTCAACTGCTGTTTGTGTATGAGAAATCTGTTGGAAATTTTGCTCATGTGAGCACGTTGTAGGTGTCGCCGCCGGCGCCAACCTTGTGTGAATACTCTGAAAAGCTAATGATTTGCATATCACAGCATCTTCTTCCTGTCGATTATATTTCGCGTCTGTAGCACGTCATCTTCGTGTTGTAGCAATTTTAATGGCCAGTAGTGTATTTGTTCAAAATTTAGACAGTGTGTGAGTACGAGACTGGGGGCCTGGACGTTTCCGATTACTAGCGAAAGCCTCTGCTCCTAGACTACAGGTATAAGCTGCACAATACAACAGAGAAGTACAGCACAGCTAGTGTCAATAAATGAAAAGTTCCACAAAAACATGCAATTTTTCTACAATTAAAGGTCGCCAGATCTGTACATTCAATGAAGCACCAGCATCCAGCTAGCGTCTGGCGCTCCTGTCGTTTCAGTTCTTGTAGACTTTTCTTAATGGGAAGTCAACTTTGTGGTCACTTAGGATCACAAACAACTTATTCCGGAATCACACTTTGGATCAATTTGAATATCCTTATCTTGTGCTGCTTTATATTTATTTCATTACGTTCATTATGAATACTATATTTACTAGGTGGTGCAGTGGACGGAATAATTACAATAAAAAATTACAGGCTGACAGTGATACTGAAATTATAAATACTGTGATTTTGTAGATCTTGAACTAAGACCCAATAATACCAGAAGGGGATTTAGAAATTTATTGATTTGGGCTATTACTCGTAGCTAACCTAAAATTTCTATCTGTAAATACAGGCATCCGAATTTTAATTAGAGCATCAGATGTATTACATCTGTGAGCAGTACCTGTACTAAGAGCAAAGGCTCATGAAGCAGCAGGATGATTAAAACACGGAACATTTGCAATAAGTTCTTTCTTTATCATATTCCTATTGCAGTGATTTTATTTAATGAAATATTTTCTCATTTAAATGAAACCTTAGTAAATAAGTAGAAAAAGATGAAATTGAAAGAGATGCTTTAACCTGAATACGATAGCAATTTTTTTTTCTACATTTAATGCTTCATCTGTTATTTCCAACCTTTCCTTAAACTGAACTAGCGTATTTTTAGCCACAGCTCCCAGGAAGGCACCTTATGAACATTGGGACCGGACGCGACCGAAAGCGCCGAGTTTGTTATGCTGTGTGTGATAACTGTCGGCGCGCTACCTCACTTTTGACAGATAAGAGGAGGTGGTAGCAAGCCACGTGGCGGCCAAGCGAGGCTGCCCACAGCGGCAACAGCTTTGTAGTTCGTCCGCTAGGTGTCGGCGCTCTTTGAGCTCAGATATTGGAGCGGAATTCTTGTATGGGAAATTCTGCTACTAGCGCACCACTAACTCACTCTGAAAGCACGCGACCAGAATTTCCAGTGCTCGAAAGCCTTTGGGGAGAAAAATGGTGGAAACGGCCGCCGTGAGAGACTAAAGGATCTTGTTAAAATGGAAAAATCAGATATGTTCTAGTAAAATGTGAACTCCGTAAGATACTGGAAAGCCAGTACCACACAAATAAAGGAAAATTATAACGAGTACAGGGGAATGAGTATGTCCTCGATGCGATGAGTAGTTTTTAAGTTATCCGTGTTAAATAACCTGTAAACTGTATGAACTCTAAAAAATTATGACTCGGTGACAACTACACCGATTTTCATAAACTAAGTGTCAAGTGTGGAGCGTCCGTGGGGTACCACAGTTAACCCTCGTAGTTGCGGAATTACCATTTCTCGCAGACGTTGCTGGTAGTCAGACGAAAATGTTATGTGACGGACTGAGGCGAGCCGGAAAATGCTCTCGATAATACGTTGTGCCAGCTTCGTCGTAAACTATCAACGTCTCTTATGCTCTTCAAACGTATATTCCACTACGTCTTGGTCGTCCTTACTGCTCACAAGGGAACCTCCCCATCGCACCCCCCTCAGGTTTAGTTATAAGTTGGCACAGTGGATAGGCCTTGAAAAACTGAACACAGGTCAATCGAGAAAACAGGAAGAAGTTATGTGGAACTATGAAAAAAAAGCAAAATATACAAACTGAGTAGCCCATGTGCAAGATATGTAACAACAAGGACAAAGAGAATTCAGCAGCGCCGTGGTCCTGTGGTTAGCGTGAGCGACTGCTGAACGGGAGGTCCATGGTTCAAGTCTCCCCTCTAGTGAAAAATTTACTTCCTTTTTTTTTTCACAAAGTTATGATCTGTTCGTTCGTTCATTGAAGTCTCTGTTCACTGTAATAAGTTTAGTGTCTGTGTTTTGCGACCGCACCGCAAAACCGTGCGATTAGTAGACGAAAGGACGTGCCTCTCCAATGGGAACCGAAAACATTTGATAGCAAGGTCATGGGTCAACCGATTCCTCCACAGGAAAACACGTCTGATATATTCTACACGACACTGGTGACGGCATGTGCGTCACATGACAGGAATATGTTGTCGACCCACCTACTTGGCGAATGGGTAAAAAGATTCTTCTACCTTGCCCGATTTAGGTTTTCTTGTGGATGTGATAATCACTCCCAAAAAAGTGATGAAAACATAAGAGTTTGTCACATAAACTGCAACAAATGAATGCAACAGTTTCACAGTTTCACAGTCGCACAGTTTTCCATGTGCTCTGTAAAACATATGTTTTTAACGTTTTCAAATTTTTCCATGTGTAGACCGTCAAATCCTGCATATGTCCAAGCAAATCTGAACATGTCCTGGAATTTTGGAGAGCGAAGTTGATTATGTGTGAGTGCCTGAACTTTGATAACTGACACACGATCGCGTAAGCAATACTGCTCTGTGTACCTGTGCAGCTCCGCAAAATCATAGAATCTTTTCACAATGTATTTCACTTGACGAGAGCCAAACACATCTACCGGTTGCACAAGAGGTGTACAACCTGGAGGAATGGTAATCACGTCTACTCACACACTAAAATTAAACTTTTCACTCGAGGGCAGACTTGAACCAAGGACCTCTCGTTCAGCAGCTGCTCACGCTAATACGGGACCACGGCGCTCCTGAGCTCAAATTGTGCTTGATGTTGCCTATCTTGCTCATGGACTATACAGTTTGTTTATTTTGATTATTTTTTTTCATAGTTCCACACAACTTCTTCCTGTTTTCTCGATTGATCTGTGTTCAGTTTTTCAAGGCCTATCCACTGTGCCAACTTATAACTAAATCTGAGGGTGGTGTGATGGGGAGGTTCCCTTGTCAGTGACAGACTGACAAGTGAGCTGAACGCTGATGCACTGTCGCAGAGGGCACTACACGTCAGAGCAAGGTCTATGTAGCGGAGGTCTCGACACAAATGTTCCTTACTCAGCCGCCGCATTGGGACTGGAGCAGACGATGAAGTGTAATGTCACTACGGAAGAGAGCAATTTTTTTCGGAAATTATAAGGTACTTTGCGTAGCTTTTAGGTTTAAAAATAACATCTTGATTATGCCTATGACCGTTATTGCTCATTTAGTTTGAATAAAACGGTGAGCCTTCAGAAATGTTCGTACTTGCTCAACGAAAACACTTGACAAGAAAAGCTGATTCATCACTATCACACTCGAGTCGTGTCTCTCGCCTCGGCTAGTGATTCATCTGGACGAACAGTTACATATGTTTTGCATTTTATATAAAAAGTTGTCTATGTATGTGACTATGAATACAGTACCATTTGCAAACAATTTAGATGATATTAAAAAAAAAGAATCTCAACTTTAATTCAGTGTTTACAAAGATTTGATCTTAACTGTCTCC
Source organism: Schistocerca serialis cubense (assembly GCF_023864345.2). NCBI lineage: Eukaryota > Metazoa > Arthropoda > Insecta > Orthoptera > Acrididae > Schistocerca > Schistocerca serialis. The sequence goes on along the minus strand of NC_064639.1, from coordinate 302,147,753 downwards.
TGAGTGAGCAATAAACATGTCGAACGCAAGATGTGTAATGTATGACGTAAAAATCACAAGTAAGTCACGATCTGCCAGTTTGCCCCTTATCATGTTCCTATGTTTAATGCTAGTAGGCGAAACAAACTGGCCAGAAAAGCTCAATAGGCATACCAACGCCACACTCACTTTTTCTGCTAGTAATATTGTCCTTTAGTAATAGGAAGGCAGAGAAGGATTGCCTTACCTATTATTTTAGGCGTAACATACAGCTTCGTGTTCCTGAGATAACTTTTGGGGAAATTAGATTGGAAAGATATTGTTTATGAGGGTCACTAATCAGGGCGACCAAAATGTGCCCTGAATTAAATTATGGACACACAGAACTTTTGAAAAGCATGAATGAGAAAACATTTAAACTATGTAAAAAAAAGAAAAAAATGTACGAAATTTCGACTGTGATTCTTTTAACCCGTCAATTTAGATGCCTCACACAGCGTGGAATGTATTGTTAATTTCCATTTCTCTTTCTTACAGTTCTGTAACTATTTAGGCCTCCGATCGTTGTCTGTAGGAAGTCTGTATAGCTTGATCCCTTTACACTAATTACTGGTATAATTCGGTGCACCACAGCAACCAAAGTTCTAACAACAAGCACTTTCTAGCGAGATACACTGTACGACTACAATCTGGTACACTCGCGTTATAGACCCAAAAATACCGTATTCGCAGAGGATCATGGTAGTGTGACTAGACCCGTCCTATAAAAACCGTGCGCCACACGGCTGACGGCGACCCACTCTCCGCACCCTGAAGTGGCAGCATTTCAGTGGGATCTGATCTTCAATTTGTTATGTGCTAACGGTACATTTACGAGCATGGGACCCTTATGTAAACTTTAACTACTAAGCACCACCTACAACCCCTAAATGACTGTAACAGGAAATATGGAACACTGTCCAGATGTGGGGATGCTCTTAAGGCGTTGTTTCCCGAAAAAGCCTTAGCTTGACGTGCAGGCAATTTCTCCCGTTCACTACTCCACAAGAGGAGCGCGATTTACAAACAGACAGCGTAACCACTGAATCTAATCAAGGCGTAAAATTTTGAGTCCTAAAATTAAAAGTAATTAGCACAGTGAGCGATATGGTGCAATAAAAAAAATGCAAAAACAGGAAAGATAACGACTCTTATTAAAGGGCGACAAAACTTTCGAGTTAAAACTAATAAAACATTATTATTTTGCAGCAAGAGGAACAGGACCTGGCTTGTTGTGGGAATTTGACTATGACTGTTGGTTCACTCAGAAATCTATCAGTTGAGTGCAATACGACGCCAGCCTGCTAAAAATTTAGGCAGTACTTCACACTCGGTTGCGGCTCAGCAGACGATGGATGTGCCCCGGAGTTAAACGATATTCATTGAGTAATATGTTTCATGGAAGTGCGGTAGCACACAAGGATGAGTAACAACAGGAGTTGTAAAACTACCGTAAACTATCCTAAGTAAGAGCAGACTACGATAGTTTTCCTAGTAGCCTTCGTCAAGTTACAGCCGTATTACCTATTCATTAAGCGTGTTGCATAGCTGTTGGGCGTTACCCCATTTAGATCGCTTTGTTTGCGTAAGCGATGAATGTCTTTCTAGATTTCTCTAGAAACTAAAAGCTGTGAACTGTCTAGAAACTGAGTGGGGGTGTAGAAAGGGCCGAGTATCCTAAGGAATATTTTTTTTCTGCACACTTCTCCTACCGTCTGTTACTTAACGACAAACAGTATTTAAAACAAAACTGAAATTTTTATCTTCAAGTTTTATTCCAAAAACGGTTGATTTGTAACGTGTAACAGACGGATGTTATAGTAAAAATAAATCTACCTGCTAGAAAATGCAGTTTCCTCAGAAAAGGTAAAAACTCAAAATAAAAACATATCAAACATCGTTACAATACTCCGTCTAGCTTATATAAATCATGTTTCTATTATTCACAAAAAAATTTCGCGTTTGTCAATAATAACAGTAAACTCTTGCCTTGGATCATGCTGAAAGACGTTACATGATTCTTTTTTTATATTTGTGCATGTAAAAGTTCTCTATAAAAAGTAATTGCTTTGGTTGCATGAAAGGGCAGAAGTTACACGTTAAAGTACTTTCGATTACTCATAAAATACAATTTATATTTTGTAAGCATATAAAATACATAATGGACTAACACTGAACGATGTACGGTTCTAATTATGAGAAAAAAAAAGAAATAAATCATCTGCTCCCGCTTTCTGTCTCACATATTCACTTGTGTTTCTTTTGCTACCAATGGTACCAGTATTACCGGTAATCCTACCGTTTACCACGTTATTTGTTATTTATATACTGTACCAGCACTACCGACGGCCTGTAGTTTTGATAGACCGCAACTCTAATAACAAGGCTTAGTTCTATGCACTGAGGTGACAAAGGTCATGGGGTATCTCCCGATATCGTGTCGGACCTCGTTTTGCCCGGTGTAGTACAGAATCTCGACGTGGCACGGATTTTATGCACGAACTGACCTCTCGATTATGTCCCACAAATGTTCCACGGGATTCATGTCTGGTGATCTAGGTGGTCATATCATTCGCTGGAACTGTCCTGAATGTTCTTCGCACCAATTGTGAACAATTGTGGCTCGGTGACATGCGGCACTGCCATCCATAAACATTCCATCCTTGTTTCGAAACATGAGGTTCATGAAAGGCTGTAATGGTGTCAAGGTACCCGAACATTTCCAGTCAATGATTGGTCCAATCCACGTAAACATTGCCCACACCATTGTGGAGCCTCCATCAGCTTGCGCAGTGTCTTATTGACAACTTGGGTTCATTGCATCTTGAGGTCTGCTCCACTCTCAAACCCTAACATCAGTTCTTACCAACTGAAATGGGACTCATCTCACCAGGTCACGGTTTTTGAGTTGTCTAGGATCCAACCGATATGGTCACAAGCCCAAGAGAGGCGCTGTTAGCGATGTTGTGCTGTTAGCAAAGGCATTCGCGTCGGTCGTCTGCTGCCTTAGCCCCACTAATGTCAAATTTCGCCGCACTTTCCTAACGGATATGTTCGTCATACGTTCCACATTGATTTCTGCAGTAATTTCGCGCAGTGTTGTTTGTATGTTAGCACTGACAACTCCACGCAAACGCTGCTGCTCTCGGTCGTTAAGGGAAGGCCGTCGGCCACTGTCCGTGGTGAGAGGTAATGTCTGAAATTTAGTATTCTCGTAACACTCTTGACAATCTGGATCTCGAAATGTTGAAGTCCCTAACGATTTCCGAAATGGAAATTATCATACGTCTACCTCCAACTACCAAGTTAAGTCTAATTCCTATCATGTAGTCATAATCACGTCGGACGCCTTTTCATATGAATCAGTTAAGTACAAATGACAGCCCTACATGCATATCACTCTCCCATGTCCTCAGTGAATAAAGGGTGTCTCTCCTACGAACTGTCAGGCACATTATCTCTGGCTTTCCTGCAAATATTTGCAATTTATTTTTCGCAACATTTATATGGAATCGGCTCAAACAAATATTGTTCATCACATGTTTCACGCGACGTCCACGGTCGTTTTGTTTCCAATTACAAACGGTTTTTAAAACGGAACTTTAAGCGCCTATTCTATGGAGAGATCCCATATTAGCCTAGTCCTTGTAGCGGTACTATTAAGAGGGACGGTAAAACACGATGAATAACCAGTACCCCACCAACGACCGAGTGGCGCTGCTGCATGAGGGTAGCAGAGAGCGCAGGGCGGGGCAGCACGCGGATCCCTGCTGCCTATTCTCCCCGTTTTCCTGTCCTTGTTAATATATATCGATAAAATATCGCAATAAAGTAATTCCGGTCCGCTCTATAAAATGGACACGTTACATTCCACTTCAAAAATCAGTTTGTTTGCAACACCAAAGAAACCGATGCTTCCTGTTGTCAGTGGACGTCGCATCAAACTTGTGATAAGCAGTATTTGTATGGACCGATCCCATCTGTATAATGCAACAAGAAATTTCAAATATTTGCCGAAGTTCCAGAGAACATGTGTCTGAGACGACCCTTTAGATTGACATAGGTCTATTCAGCTGTCCCTACCAGTCGGCTTTATGCAACCGGCAATGGCTTCAAAAATAACGTACGAGATTTTGTATTCTCTTGCTCGCGTTGGACAAACTATTAGTCCTACAGAATAAATGAACAATGTCTCTTTGTAGGAAATTTAACGCAGTTAAATTTTGTTCTGGGGTATGTTTTCAACTGGGGGTTATTTTTTTCGTATTATTACAGAAAAACGCTACTGAAGGTGTTTTTTGTACGTTTTTCTTGAGTAATTCGAAAATTACAGCCTCTAGCGATAACGTATACGAATACAAAATTTAACTATATTAAATTTCCTTCGAAAGGTTATGGTTCATTTATTTTCTGTAGGGTTAATAGTTTGCACATAGCAGATGAGAGAATATGAAAACCTTACACATGGTATTTGAAGGCATTGCAGGTTGCATAAAACCAATCGGCAGGGGCAGCTGAATCACTCAGTATAACTTAATGACCTTCGTTGGCCTGTGAATTAGTAAGATGTTTATGCAAGTACAGGTATTTAGTTGTAGGAACAGCATGTGTGTAACGGTGAATGTCTTGGGATAGTCGTACCAGGAAAATTTCTTTGATGTCCTATGCTCTTAAATTAATAAAGATGCATTTTGTCCACCAGTAACAAATGTTTTACTGTGCCTCATAATACAGCCATTATCATAACACGTTAGTCGTCGTGCAGCTTCACTGTTCGGACTTTGACAGGAACATCAGCCAAACTTACTTTCATTCTCTTCGAGGTACAGCCTAGCGGAGCCCCTCATATTCAGTTTTTATACAATATTTCAGAATTTTATATAATATTTCAAAATTACCAGTTGGCTCGCTATAGAGCCAGAACTAATCCCCATTCTTGCAAGCTCTGGGGAAGTGCTCGAGGGAAATGAAGGTGCTCAGCAAAACAGTAGCAGGCGCTGAGAATAAAGAGCTTATTCCCCTCACACAAGACAAGTAACCTCACAACACCTCGTTAAATGATCATTCCTCAATGTCACACATGCATATTCTGAGTCGTGGCGACTTCCTTGTTCGAATTCTGCCGCCGTGCGCACTAGAGAACCAGCGGTACATCGCCACATTGACACTGTGGTTCTCTGACGTTCGCGAGTGCGCATCATTCTAGTGATCTTGGCCCTGTGTTTTCCTTGAGCGCCAAAACTGATTTATCTTCTATTTTTAGTCAGTTTATTTACGTATTGGGGATTCACTTCGCACGAACTAATGTCGGAGAGCAGGGCGTTTTGGAGAGTCTGATTAATCAGGCGCTTTGTCCTTTCGGAATGAGATAATCATGCTGTCCGTCAGCCCGGTGATGTTGGAGCTGGTTAAGCACGTTAGACGGGCTAAGTTAGGAGAAGGTGATATTGGTGGTGTTTTGGTTTGTTTCCTGTCCTGGTATCTTGCCTCCCGGTGCTGATCAGAAGCAAGGAGCTACAATGCCCGAGATGGGGTTCTAGTAAGCGTATGCTCAGTTGTAAACATTACATGGTAAAAGTGCTTAAAATTGTATAAATGACTGGTGATTCCGTGTACGGACAACTGTTGACTTTGGTGCAGGTCTCGTCCGCTAAGGGAAGCCTTTCCTAACTGAACACCTGATAATAAGAGGTTGTGAAAGGGGCCGGTGGTGCCGCAACTTAGACGTTCCCTTAGTTTGTTCCAGTCTTGCGACAGTTCAGACACACACAGAAGACATTGAACCTGTTAGACCCACAGTTCTCTCGTGGAGCTGCTGCCTGCGTACATCGGCTGCCGACATCGTCTTCCTCGAACCTGCCGCCTCCTGCATCACCTCACGCCGCAGGGAATTAACGTAAATCTGACACGGACTTCTCCGCAATAGTCGTAGTTTTTCTGTTTTATTCTCCTTTTTTAAAGAGACATCATTCTAGCTCGTCTTTTAATAATTGGGAGTTCAAGAGTTTCACTCTGTTGGGTTAATGTTTTGCAGGGCCGTGAACAGCCATTGCCCTGGTTGTTAAATTTCCTTAAATTTTACCATTTGGCGCTGTCCGGGTTTCAATTTTTGAAGAGACCTGATTGGCTGTTTCTTACTTTGTTAAGTTTTTCCTTAAAGTTTATCTGGCAGTGGCCAAATTTTAATTAAAGGTTTATTCGATGCAAAGGCAGTATGTTAATGGGGACGAATAAGTAATTGTCTTGATTACCCACCATGTCGGGATCCCTCTTGCAGATTTGAATTATGGTATAAGATCTTAGAACACCAGCAGCTCGTATTTATCATAATAATAATGTCACGTGTTGGTTTTGATAGTATTTTCCTTTTCCCAAATGTATAAAATTCAAAATTAGGCTAAATTCTGCTATTTATTGTTCAAGTTCCATTTAAGGGGCTGTGGACTTATTAGTAAAGAAAATTTTGGATTCCCTCTGTGTGGTGTGCGTACTGTAAGACCTTTAGTACACACACTATCAGATTATTTGACTTGTCGTTCTAACGAAGTAGGCGAGTGTCAGCAATATGTCTCGTGGTCTTATCATGGCGTGTTTATCTTCTGCTGTTAGGTCAGACGATAGAAATGCCACTTGCACGGTTAGAGTAGCAGATTGATGGTGACCAACTTTAAACAGAACTTGATCATTTTTTCACACACATTTATTAAAATAATAACAAGCAAAAAAATTACTTAACTTGGCCCTGGATGCTATTTACAATTGAAAATCTGAAGTTCCTTTGGTATTGGTACGTTAATCTTATTCTCAAAAATATCTCTGATACTTGACAAAAGTGTCTATACATTTATCTTCATGGCTATGTACAGGAATATGGTAATCTTATTAGGCGCAGACTGAACCTTGACTATAGAGTGGTACAGACTAATGCAGACTGGTACTGACTGGTGCAGATAAATGCAGACTGACTAATCGGAGGTCTGTACACTCGTTATAATACCTCGCGCGTTCATGTATCACTGCGCGAGTGTGATCCATGAGGAGAAAAGGTTCTACGTTAGCAACAATCCCATTGGCTGCGTTGCATATTAATACGCGAATCGGCGGAAGCAGAATTTGGTCCGTCTCTATGGCAGCGCCAACTCGCAGTGCGGAGACGGACGACCGCTGCGCCTGCGCTGTTGTGCTTAGCGAGGCGCGCTCTAGTGGGAAAGTTGTGTACGTGCTGACTACGCGGAACTATGTACACAACACTCTGTTTTAAATTTATTGCTCTATACTGAAAGCTTGCTTAATGGAAATTTAGACCTTGTAATGAGTTTGCTTAATGTGACACTGGAAATTTGCACCTTATGATCTTTCGTAATAAATGTTTTACAAACGGTGAACAATCTTTACCCGAAACCTGGTCCAGTGCTTCCACGTAATTTACTCTGAGCGCCTGCGAAGAATCAAAATCTTCGTATGATTATAATTTGGCAAGGCTACATTTGTGGAGTACGTGATTTTAACATGTGATAAAAATTTTTTCTGTCTCGATCGGAAACGATGATACAGTATGTGGCCGCACACTTTCGCAGATGCTTAGGTGGTGTAATCGACTTCATGGAATTGTACTTGCGTGAGCTGCTAGTTTATTGCAGGCGAGACAGTGATGTGAATTGTCCGAACTCTACTGTCGAGAATGGGCTGTCCAGTGACCGTGGAGACTAGCCGGTAATGTGGTGTGGTGTGGTGTGGTGTGCTGTGGTCTCGGAGCAGCTTAAGAGTGCGTGTGGGCGCACGCGGACGGCGTGCGTGGCGGCGCGATCAATAGCTGGCGGCTGGGCCGGCCCAGGCCAGAGCGGTCCCTAACAACGCCGACACCGACACCGCGCCGCGCGCAGCTCCGGCCGCGAGGGCCGCCGCCGCCAACGCTGTGTCGCGGCGTTGCACGCTGTTCGCACAGCACCTCAAAGCTCATTCACCTATATGCCACAAACACTCTCTCTCTCTCTCTCTCTCTCTCTCTCTCTCTCTCAAACACACACACACACACACACACACACACACACGCACACACATACACAGACAGAGAGAGAGAGAGAGAGAGAGAGAGAGAGAGGGTAATTAGTATTATGCTTACGCGCGTGGATTCCACGAACCTGCGGTAAACCAGCGGACCGTGTTGTACTTTGTTCTGCTCAAGCGCAATTGACTGCCAACTATACTATCTGATCAAGAACGTCTGGGACACCTGTTAGTGGACATTAATATGGCATGTGTCCACCTTTCACTTTTAAGGCATTGTGAACTCTTCTGGAAGGCTATGAACAAGGTGTGCAGAGGTCTATGGAGGAGTGATAGCCTATCTTCCTCGTCCGAGACAAGAGAAGGTAGCGGTTTTGGATACTAGGGTCAGTAACGAAGTTGACGTTCTGGCTCATCCCACACGCTTCCCATTTCAGAAAGTTTTTTTAGTCATCAGTCTTCTGACTGGTTTGATGCCGCCAGCCGCAAATTCCTCTCCTGTACCAAACTCTTCATCTCAGAGTAGCAAAAACCTAAGTCATCAATTATTTGCTGGATGTATCCAGTCTCTGCCTTTCTCTGCAGTTTTCACTACCTACCATCTACAGCTCCTTCTAGTATCACTGAAGTTATTCCCTGAAATCTGAATAGATGTTCTATCGTCCCGTCCCTTTCTCTTGTCAGTGTTTCCCAAAAACAAAAAAAAAAAAAAAAAAAAAAAAAAAACACACAATTCAAATGGCTCTGAGCACTATGGGACTTAACATCTGAGGTCATCAGTCCCCTAGAACTTAGAACTACTTAAACCTAACTAACCTAAGGACATCGCGCACATCCATGCCCGAGGTGGCCGTGCGGTTCTAGGCGCTTCAGTCTGGAACCGCGTGACCGCTACAGTCGTAGGTTCGAATCCTGCCTGGGGCGTGGATGTGTGTGATGTCCTTAGGTTGGTTAGGTTTAAGTAGTTCTAAGTTCTAGGGGACTTATGACCTCAGATGTTGAGTCCCATAGTGCTCACAGCCATTTGAACCATTTGAACCATGCCCGAGACAGGATTCGAACCTGCTACCGTAGCGGTCGCGCGGTTCCAGACTGAAGCGCCTAGAACCGCTCGGCCACACCGGCCGACCAGTGTTTTCCATATATTCCTTTTTTTTCGCCTATTGTGCGCAGAACCTTCTCCTTCCTTACCTTATCAGTCAACCTAATTTTCAACATTCTTTCGTAGCACCACAGTTCAGATGTTTTGATTCTCTTCTGTTCCGGCTTCCCCACGGTACGTGTTTTACTACCATATAATCTTGTGTTCCAGACGTACATTCTCCGAAATTTCTTCTACAAGTTAAGGCCCGTGTTTGGCTCTAGTAGACCTCTTGGCCAGGAATCTCCTTTTTGCCAGTGCTAGACCGCTTTTTATGTTCTCCTTGCACTGTCCGTCATGGGTTATTTTTCTGCCTACGTAACAGAACTCCTTAACTTCGTATATATCGTGATCGCCAATTATGATGGTAAGTTTCTCGCTGTTCACATTTATGCTACCTCTCAATGCTTTCGTCTTTCTTCGATTTATTCTCAATCCGTATTCTATACTCATTATACTATTCATTCCATCCAGCAGATGCTGCAATTCTTCTTCTGTTTCACAGAGGATAATAATGTTAGCAGCGAATCTTATCATTTACGTCCTTTCATTCCACTCTTGAACCTTTTGTTTCTTTCTATCGTTGCTACATCAGTGTATAAATTCAACACTGGGGGCAAAGGACTACATTCCTTTCTAATCAGAGCACTTCTTTCTTGGTATTCCACTGTTTTTGTTCCCTCTTGTCTCTTGTCTATACTGTATATTTCCCGTCTTCCCTATGGCTTACCCCTATTTTCTCAGCATTTCGAACAAGATGCACCATTTCACATTGTCGAAAGCTTTTTCCTGGTCGACACATCCTATGAATCTGTATTGATTTTTCTTTAGTTTTGCTTCCATTATCAACCGCAACGTGAGATCTGCCTCTCTAGTGCCTGTACCTTTCCCAAAGCCAAATCGATCGTCATCTAATACATCTTCAGCTTTCTTTTCCGTTCTTTTGTATATTATTCTTGTCAGCAACTTGGATGCATAAGCTGTTAAGCTGACTTGTGCGATACTTATCGCACTTGTCGGCTCTTGCAGTCTTCGGAATTGTGTGGATGCTGTGTTTCGGAAAGTCCGATGGTATATCGCCAGAGCCAATACATTCTACACACTAGCGTGAATATTCATTCTGTTGCCACTTTCATCCCTCCCCCCCCCCTCCCCCCTCCTGTGATTTTAGAAATTCTGATTGAATATTATCTATCCCTTCGTCTTATTTTATCTTAAGTCTGTAAGTAGGCTGTTTAGGTTTTTATATTGGTAACGCCACGTAGCGCTCTGTATGAAAATCTCTGACTGTGCTGTGTGCAGTCAGTGGCTGGTTGTCATTGTTCGAATATTCGCTATTGTAGTGTTGGGCAGTTGGATGGAAACAGCGAGTAGCGTTGCGCAGTTGGAGGTGAGCCGCCAGCAGTGGTGGATGTGGAGAGGAGAGATGCTAGAGTTTTGAGAGGTTACTGTAAGCGGACGAATTGGACATGTGTCAGCCAGAAACAGAAAATTTGTAAAGATGGATGTCTTGAATTGATAGATATATATGTGATGACTTTTGAACTCTATTGAGGTAAATACACTGTTTGTTCTCTATCAAAATCTTTCATTTGCTAACTATGCCTATCAGTAGTTAGTGCCTTCAGTAGTTAGAATCTTTTATTTAGCTGGCAGTATTGGCACTCGCTGTATTGCAGTAATTCGAGTAACGAAGATTTCTGTGAGGTAAGTGATTCATGAAAGGTGTAGGTTATGGTTAGTCAGGGCCATTATTTTAAGAGATTAATGAAAGTCAGATTGCGTTGCCCTAAAAATATTGTGTGTCAATTTAGTGTTGATCAGAATAAGGAAAGAGAGAAATGTCTCAGTACGTTCAGTTCTGCTCAGCTGTTTGAAAATCAAATAACGTAAGAGATTTATCAGCACAGTAATTCAGAAATTTTTCAAAGGGGATGTTTCAAGTCTTTCAAAGCATTGTTATCCACAAAGCGGTGTTTGACAGATACCGACATATTACATGTTGCTACTACAATCCAGTCATGTTCTCCGAGCTGTTGCTCTACCTTGCGGTGTACTCAGTGCTGTCAGATGTGGTAATGCCCTTGGACATTTACTGTTTTCTTAAGCGCGATTAAGGGACCATTTCCTAAGCACGAAAAACACCACTTTCTCTGTGTTTCACTGCTGGCGCTATACGTAAAGGTAGGTGACTTGTTACACTGATTCTCCCAACCCAGACCCTTCCATCGGATGGCCACAAGGTACATAAATCATTTCAAGTCATCCACTGTCATGTGACGTCCCTCTTTACACAACCCCGAGTGTCTCTTAGCACTGACCACAGAAACGCGTGGCTCATGAGGAGATCCTCGATCATTGTAACCCGTTCTTTTTGCCTTGATAACGACAGTAATTACGCCAACTGGACTGCTGATAGCACTTTGGAACTCCAGAGTGATTCCTTCCGATCATTTCATAAGATTTGTTTTAACAATCCTGCGCAGTGTTCGACGGTTCCCGTCCGTCAGTACATGAAATCTGGCTGGTATTGGTCTAGGTGTGATTGTTCCTTCATGTTTCTAGTTCACTATCACATCACCATCAATCGACTTGTGAACCTGTAGAAGGGTGAAACGTCCCTGACGGATTTGTTATTTAGGTGACATCCAACTGTCTTGACACCCATTCTCTACTGGCAACACAGTACTCACCGCCTGCTTTAATACTGGCGCATTCACCTCTCCTGTCATCTAGAGGTCAATTCTGCCTTACATGCGGGTATCAGGATACTATTAGTGTTTTATAAGCGGTCTCCTCTACAGAAGAACCACATCATCCCAAAATTCTACCAATGAACCGAAGACGACTATCCGCCTTCCCCACAACTGCCATTACATGCTTGTCCCACATCATATCGCTCTGTAATGTTACGCCCAAATATTTAATCGACGTGACTGTGTCAAGCGCTACGCTACTAATGGAGTATTCAAACATTGCAGAATTCTTTTTCCTATTCATCTGCATTAATTTACATTTATCTATATTTAGAGTTAGCTGCCATTCTTTACACCAATCACAAATCCTGTCCAAGTCATGTTGTATCCTCCTGTAGTCACTCAACGACGACACCTTCCCGTACACCACAGCATCATCAGCAAACAGCCGCACATTGCTATCCACCCCATCCAAAAGATCATTTATGTAGATAGAAAACAACAGCGGCCCTACCACACTTCCCTGGGACACTCCAGATGATACCCTCACCTCCGATGAACACTCACCATCGAGGACAACGTGCTGGGTTCTATTACTTAAGAAGTCTTCGAGCCACTCACATATTTGGGAACCAATCCCATATGCTCGTACCTTAGTTAGGAGTCTGCAGCGGGGCACCGAGTCAAACGCTTTCCGGAAGTCAAGGAATATGGCATCCGTCTGATACCCTTCATCCATGGTTCGCAAGATATCATGTGAAAAAAGGGCCAGTTGCGTTTCGCAGGAGCGATGCTTTCTAAAGCCGTGCTGATGCATGGACAGCAACTTCTCTGTCTCAAGGAAATTCATTATATTTGAACTGAGAATATGTTCGAGAATCCTGCAACAAACCGATGTTGAGGATATTGGTATGTAATTTTGAGGATCCGTCCTTCTACCCTTCTTATATGCAGGCGTCACCTGCGCTTTTTTCCAGTCGCTCGGAACTTTACGTTGGTTCGAGAGATTCGCGATAAATGCGAGCTAAGTAAGGAGCCAATGCAGTAGAGTACTCTCCGTAAAACCAAATTGGAATCCCATCAGGACCTGGCGATTTATTTATTTTAAACCCATTCAGTCGCTTCACAACCCCAGGGATGTCTATCACTATGTCCTCCATACGGGGATCAGTACGAGACTCAAACGGCGGTATGTTTGTACGATCCTCCTGCGTGAAAGATTTCTCAAATGCTAAATTTATGATTTCAGCTTTCGTTTTTCTGTTTTCCGTTGCCAGGCCAGACTGATCACTGATTGACTGGATGGAAGCCTTCGACCCGCTTACCGATTTTACGTAAAACCAGAATTTCCTTGGGTTTCCATCAAGATCTTTTGCTAAGGTATGACGGTGGTAGTGGTTATATGCTTCGCGCATCGCTCTTTTCACAGCAGCACGAATCTCTACTAACTTTTGCCTGTCCTCATTCTCCCGATCTTTCTTGTAGCGCGAGTGCAACTGTCTTTGCTTCCTGAGCATTCTCTGAATTGCGCTGTTAAACCACGGTGGGTCTTTTCCGTCCGTAACCCACTTTTTCGGCACATACTTGTCCAATGCGTGATTTACAATGTGTTTAAAATTTGCCCATAATTCTTCCACTTTCATCGTACCTGACTATTGATCAGGTAGCGTACACCGTCATCTCTAAGTCTTATCACACAGCGGACGCACCCGCAGCAGCACATACAGTTGGTGAGAGGACGTCAGCTGGGGCTACTAACGCCAAGATCGCCACCGAGTTCCCACTCGGAATAAACAAAGCGAAGTCAAGAAACAGTATTTTTTATTAAAGTTGTTGCAAACAATGTACATTTCCTCTGTTAACTTTGCTGATGCACTATTCCTGTCTTAACCCAAATTTATCCTAAAACGTCTACGCCACGAACTGTTCCTTACAGGGGAAAACCGACGCCAATGGAGTAAGATAATCGGTGCATAACATCTTACCGTCAATGTGAAATACTAGACTCAAAGCTATCCCGCTGTCTCTTAGCCGCACGTGCTCGTGAACACCTGTACCACGTCCTCCGTCGCGAGTGCTAAAGAACAAATGTGTTTTGAGCGGTATCGTCTCCTGAAAGGTTCGCACAATGAGTGAGTGTGCCAGGCAATTAGGGACCGGAATGTCCGTTCACATTACTTCTCTTTTCAGTACAATCGTTTCAAGATGACTTGGTGGTGCACCATCTATCTTTGCCTGTTTATCTTGATACACTACTAGCCATTAAAATTGCTGCACCATGAAGATGACGTAATACAGACGCGAAATTTAACCGACAGCAAGAAGATGCTGTGATATGCAAATGTTTAGCTTTTCAGAGCATTCACACATGGTTGGCGCCGGTGGCGACACCTACAACGTACTGACATGAGGAAAGTTTCCAACCGATTTCTCATACACAAACAGCAGTTGACCGGCGTTGCCTGGTGAAACGTTGTTGTGATGCCTCGTGTAAGGAGGAGAAATGCGTACCATCACGTTTCCGACTTTGATAAGGGTCGGACTGTAGCCTATCGCGACTGCGGTTTCTCGTATAGCGACATTGTTGCTCGCGTTGGTCGAGATCCAATGACTGATAGCAGAGTATGGAATCGGTGGGTTCAGGAGGGTAATACGGAACGCCGTGCTGGATCCCAACGGCCTCGTATCACTAGCAGTCGAGATGACAGGCATCTTATCCGCATGGCTGTAACGGATCGTGCAGCCAGGTCTCGATCCCTGAGTCAACAGATGGGGACGTTTGCAAGACAACAACCAACTGCACGAACAGTTAGACGATGGTTGCAGCAGCATGGACTATCAGCTCGGAGTCCACGGCTGCGGTTACCCTTGACGCTGCATCATAGACAGGACCACCTGCGATGGTGTACTCAACGACGAACCTGGGTGCACGAATGACAAAACGTCATTTTTTCGGATGAATCCAGGTTTTGTTTACAGCATGGTCGCATCCGTGTTTGGCGACATCGCGGTGAACGCACATTGGAAGCGTGTATTCGTCATCGCCATACTGGCGTATCACCCGGCGTGACGGAATGGGGTGCCATTGGTTACGCGTCTCGGTCACCTCTTTTCGCATTGATGGCACTTTGAACAGTGGGCGTTACATTTCCGATGTGTTACGACCAGTGGCTCTACCCTTCAATCGAGCCCTGCGGAACCCTACATTTCAGCAGGATAATGCACGACCGCATGCTGCAGGTCCTGTACGGGCCTTTCTGGATACAGAAAATGTTCGAGTGCTTCCCTGGCCAGCACATTCTCCAGATCTCTCACCAACTGAAAACGTCTGGTCAATGGTGGCCGAGCAACTGGCTCGTCACAATACGCCAGTCACTTCTCTTGATGAACTGTGGTATCATGTTGAAGCTGCATGGGCAGCTGTACCTGTACACGCCATCCAAGTTCTGTTTGACTCAATGCCCAGGCGTATCAAGGCCGTTATTACGGCCAGAGGTGGTTGTTCTGGGTACTGATTTCTCAGGATCTATGCACCCAAATTGCGTGAAAATGTAATCACATGTCAGTTCTAGTACAATATATTAGTCCAATGAATACCCGTTTATGATCTGCATTTCTTCTTGGTGCAGCAGTTTTAATGACCAGTAGTGTAGTTCGTCTATGGATTCCACGAACTACATACTACTCCAGGATATTGAGATTAGTGAACTAGCCATACAAGAATGTAGATCCATCTAAGTTTTTTTTACGTCAGGGTGTCTTTTTGTTGTGAAGTTCTCTTTTATATTATAGACATGGATTAGTAGGTCAGGAAACGAGCTTTGTCTGCATTGTCTCAGTGTTCTGTGAATTTCTTTGATGCTGGGGAAAAGGATGAGTTTCTGCATGTTAAGGGTGCATGATCAGCATTTGAGACTCGAGTCTTCCTTCTTGGATCTTCTGTAGCAAATGTTCAAATCTGTGTGAATTTCTAAGGGACCAAACTACTTAGGTCATCGGTCCTTAGACTTACACACTACTTAAACTAACTTACGCTAAAGACAGCACACACACCCAAGTCCGAGGGAGGACTCGAACGTCCGACGGGAGGGGCTGCGCAATTAGCGACATGGCACCTCTAACCGCGCGGCCACTCCGCGCGGCTCTGTAGCAACAGCGAAGCCGCACTCGAGGCTACAGCCAGAGATCATTAACTATTCGCATCATGTGCTGCGCGGAACTAATTACGCGACGTATGGCTCCACAGACTTCCTCAGAAACGTTTGTTAGCGGATTTAAATTAATTCTCTACATTGCTACACACACCCTATCGTGATACATATGGATTGCCACCCTTGCTTTGACCCACGAGGCTGGCTTAAAATGGTCACTTCTTCTATAGCGCTGATCAATGCCACGTAGAAATCCAGTCCAAAAGACCCACAGATACACCACCGGATTGAAAGACGGTACCTCAGTGACGAGACCGTATCCAACCTGTATAGACCTATACTATTGTCTCCATAAACAAAACAGGACAACAGTCTAAAATTAAAAGAGAGAAAGAGACACTTGATAAGACACGGACTTTCGATTAGAACAAGTGGAATTTGTTGTCTTTTTAATACCTCGCCAAGTTTGTTTCCCTTTTTTCAAATACTAGTTCCAGCTAGGTGATGTCTCCAGGATCTGATATGAAACTTCTGTACACACAAAAACTGGAAAACAACTACATTAATCACTAAGGATTTCAATCTCGATTTCATACAAGCAAAACTTTAAAATGGCCCGCCTCTAGAGCATAATATGGAAACTTCAGTTTACTAGTTCCTGCTAAAGCTCCAGTACTTGCTGTAAGGCGCAGCTTCCTGCCAACCCTCTGAGAAGTGTCTTTTCCAAAGAGTGTTAGAAAACTGCAGCCATTCGGCGGAAATAACTTACGTTTGAAAACCGCAGAGTCTGGATTAAGGGGAGGCTATCCCTTAATATACAGGCTGGAGAACTGTCCCCGTCCCCTGGAAACCTGAAACTGATACGTTGTAAGTTCACCACTATGTATTTCTGTATGAAATTTAGCCCAAATGTACCTCCCACTCTATAAAAAGTGTACGTATTACCAAAACTATGTATTCATAAACCGTTATCCAACTTACACTAACTAAACAAAACTAATCTGAACTGAACAGTAATTAGTCTGAATACAACTAATCTTCATGTCAAATGCGCAACTAAACAAATACAATTATCTGGCCCAAATGAAACTTTCCGCTTACATCACAATATTGTTCTAGATTTCTCGATAGCACAACTACAAGCAGCAAGCAGCCAGCAGCTAAGTTAGATTTCTATTTTTAAATAAAATTTCTGAACAAAATTCAAACTGTTGCGTACCACATGGTTCAATGTGTGAATGCGTAATGATAAACCTTCTGTAAACAGTGGTGCGGGGAGAGTAACTATTCCCCTGGATTGATATTCCAAGACAACAATTTTAGAATGAAGTTTGTATCCAAGAAGTTAGAGTAAAACTTAATGTGATCTTCAGACATAACATTGGTCTGAACAATACTACGTTTAACAAAGTGAACAATGATTTGAGAAGGTTACAATGTTAGCACAAAATTTCCATAAAAACCAAACAGCTTATTCAGTTGAGATGTTAATGTATTAGTCAGAGAAGTGGGGTGGTCTTTCTCTCATTTCTGAGCAAGTGAACAAAGTTTACTAGCTGCAACAATCATTCCGGCAAACTAGTGCTCAATGCTGCAGTCTTACTTCAGACTTCTTCTCTTAAAAAAGTAACATTATTCAAAATTCATACTCTTTTCCGCTTTCAATTCATACATCATATTAATCCTTGCTGCGCTTCGCAATGACTGTTTTTCTATCTAACAGATACAATCATAAGCCAACACAGCACTACCGAATACGTCCATCACCTACTTCACTTCAACTAAGAAAGTTACCAGACTGCTCAGAGGCAAAGACTGTGCCGCCACAAGCAAAAGATTGCTTAACATTAACATGGCTTGCTCTCTCTCTCTCTCTCTCTGACGTGCAAAATTCAATATGAGATGTTCACCTAACAACGCTACACTTTCCCTTCTTCTCACCCAATTTACTTCTGAAGCCTTCAGTATCCTCTCGTCTCGTCTGCTTCGCTGGTCACTCTCTGTCCTTTTCCAGTACTCTTCTCAGTCGTTTACTTCTCACATATTGCTCGGTGCAGATTTCAACAACCAACTTGGTCATCCCCTACCCGCTGTCTCCCCTAACTCCTTTGGTCATCCTGTTCTTATTCATTCTGATTCTATATTCGACAAATGTTGCTCTATCTGGTCTGATTTCTCCTGAAATTGTCTTTACATTCCGGTATATACACTCCTGGAAATGGAAAAAAGAACACATTGACACCGGTGTGTCAGACCCACCATACTTGCTCCGGACACTGCGAGAGGGCTGTACAAGCAATGATCACACGCACGGCACAGCGGACACACCAGGAACCGCGGCGTTGGCCGTCGAATGGCGCTAGCTGCGCAGCATTTGTGCACCGCCGCCGTCAGTGTCAGCCAGTTTGCCGTGGCATACGGAGCTCCATCGCAGTCTTTAACACTGGTAGCATGCCGCGACAGCGTGGACGTGAACCGTATGTGCAGTTGACGGACTTTGAGCGAGGGCGTATAGTGGGCATGCGGGAGGCCGGGTGGACGTACCGCCGAATTGCTCAACACGTGGGGCGTGAGGTCTCCACAGTACATCGATGTTGTCGCCAGTGGTCGGCGGAAGGTGCACGTGCCCGTCGACCTGGGACCGGACCGCAGCGACGCACGGATGCACGCCAAGACCGTAGGATCCTACGCAGTGCCGTAGGGGACCGCACCGCCACTTCCCAGCAAATTAGGGACACTGTTGCTCCTGGGGTATCGGCGAGGACCATTCGCAACCGTCTCCATGAAGCTGGGCTACGGTCCCGCACACCGTTAGGCCGTCTTCCGCTCACGCCCCAACATCGTGCAGCCCGCCTCCAGTGGTGTCGCGACAGGCGTGAATGGAGGGACGAATGGAGACGTGTCTTCTTCAGCGATGAGAGTCGCTTCTGCCTTGGTGCCAATGATGGTCGTATGCGTGTTTGGCGCCGTGCAGGTGAGCGCCACAATCAGGACTGCATACGACCGAGGCACACAGGGCCAACACCCGGCATCATGGTGTGGGGAGCGATCTCCTACACTGGCCGTACACCACTGGTGATCGTCGAGGGGACACTGAATAGTGCACGGTACATCCAAACCGTCATCGAACCCATCGTTCTACCATTCCTAGACCGGCAAGGGAACTTGCTGTTCCAACAGGACAATGCACGTCCGCATGTATCCCGTGCCACCCAACGTGCTCTAGAAGGTATAAGTCAACTACCCTGGCCAGCAAGATCTCCGGATCTGTCCTCCATTGAGCATGTTTGAGACTGGATGAAGCGTCGTCTCACGCGGTCTGCACGTCCAGCACGGACACTGGTCCAACTGAGGCGCCAGGTGGAAATGGCATGGCAAGCCGTTCCACAGGACTACATCCAGCATCTCTACGATCGTCTCCATGGGAGAATAGCAGCCTGCATTGCTGCGAAAGGTGGATATACACTGTACTAGTGCCGACATTGTGCATGCTCTGTTGCCTGTGTCTATGTGCCTGTGGTTCTGTCAGTGTGATCATGTGATGTATCTGACCCCAGGAATGTGTCAATAAAGTTTCCCCTTCCTGGGACAATGAATTCACGGTGTTCTTATTTCAATTTCCAGGAGTGTATGTTCCCTAAGTCTTCGCATTCTTCTTTCACTACTTGTTTTAGGATACTATACTTTCCTCAGGAACTCCCTTCTTTCTCCTATTGTCCTGAACCGTGCCTTCCTAGTGTTATCATCTAAGATGCATACAGTACCGTATTCCCGGCCATTGCCTTTTAGTCCCTAAGTTTTGTGCCGTGGATATATTCCATTTATTGTCTACGTTTCTGGTCATGTTCCTTTCTGCTCTGGTTTCTTTCTGTTGTACAGGGTGGTCAGAAACAGTCTGAGAATGAAATTACATAGAAATCCAGATCTTTGTAGCTGCTTAAAGGCGTTGATAATTATCAACGGGGACTGTCGAAAATGTGTGCTCCGACGGTGACTCGAAGCCGGGATCTCCTGCTTACATGGTAGACGGTCTAACCGACATAGCCATCGGGGACACAGAGGATAGTGCGATTGCAGGGACTTATCTTTGGCACGCTCCCCGTGAGACCCACATTTTTAACTTACTATCTACACACTGCATTTGTAGTGTCCCTGCCCACTATACTCATTACTCGCGGCAGTCAGTCTACCGAATCCCGTAAGAGTTTGAGCAATGTGCAGTGATTATCTGTAGTGCGGATGCACTCACATTGTTGTAACTCTTACGGGATTCGGTAGACTGACTGCCGCGAGTAATGAGTATAGTGGGCAGGGACACTACAAATGCAGTGTGTAGATAGTAAGTTAAAAATGTGGGTCTCACGGGGAGCGTGCCAAAGGTAAGTAACTGCAGACGCACTATCCTCTGTGCCCTCGATGGCTCAGTCAGAACAGAGCGTCTGCCATGTAAATAGGAGATTCCGGGTCCGAGTCCCTGTCGGGGCACACATTTTCAACTGTCCCCGTTGATAAATATCAACGCCTGTAAGCAGCTACAAAGGTCTGGATTTCAATGTAATTTCGTTTTTCGAGAGCTGCAAGATCATCAATGGTGTCTGTTTTTTTACACCATATCATACAGTCTGAGAAGGCTGTAAGGGTGTTGCAGGGTAGGTTGTGCTGAAATACCCGTTAAAAATATCGATACAATGCGCCGTATTCGAGTTAATTAGCATTGAAGTTAGCCAACCAGGCCTTGCGGGCGCAGATTAAAGCGATCCGCCAGATATAGTTAATGTCAGTTGTTCTCATAGCGTAGATGATAGCGTACGAGACAGCTCAGCCTTCGGTTCGGGTTCGATCCTTACTATCTTACTAGGCGATCCTCGTTTCTACTCTCCCGATGGCTGGTTTGTTTAGGATGTCGACTTTTTTCCTTGTTCTGCCATGTCGTATTATAAAATCGCCGGTGGGCTAACCCCAGAATAGCATTCTGTTCTGCAGTTCAAATGAGAAACATGTGTTTAAAATACTCTCCATACCTGTTCTGTAGATGCCTGTTTTCGCCACGCGGGGTAGCCACGCGGCCTGAGGCTTCCTGTCACGGCTCATGCGGCTCCCCCCGTAGGAGGTTCGAGTCCTCCCTCGGGCATGGGTCCTTAGAGTAAGATAGTTAAGTAGTCTTGAAGACTAGGGACCGATGAACTCAGCAGTTTGGTCCCATAGGATCGTACCACAAATTTCCAAAATTCACCCTGCTTTCTTCCGTTAGTCTTCATGATGTGTACTATCTGAGTCCTGAAATCAGTCCCAAAATAAAATAAAGTACGTAGTAATTACAATTCAATAAAACCTATTTGAGGGATTAAATAGTACTGTGAATCACTCTTTTGGCATTTGACGACAATGAAGTTTTTAGTGCATTTGTTACAAATTAAGTGATATTTTATCTGTTAACTGAATCGATGAGTTTTTATCTTATTACCAAGTCAATAAATTTTATTTCAGACAAATACTGCATCCTTTCAAGTGTCTGTTGACTTTGCTAACCATATAAAGTAAAGCAGATGGTGCTCTACGAGCGCAAGGTGGAGTTTTTTTATGCTCTTCGTTTGTACAGGAGTAAGAATATTTTGGAGGTACCACCACCACAATAATACTGAACATTTTGTAAGTCAATAAAACCGATGAAACTGACAACTTGCCGACTACAGTTTTTCAGCCTACCTCAGAACAGGGACGTTAGCCAGGACATGCAGTGGGTTGCCTAGCTCCCAGGTCACCATCTATTTTCTTCTCACCCGAACAAAGTGATTTTGGATAGTGTTAAGGAATAACACCTGCTACGGAGGCGACCGTCTTTGTTGTATTTTGTACGTTTCCTCCTAAGACCAGCAAACTTGTTTCTTATCAAGATTACGAAATTTTAAACGCAGGTAACTGCAACGTGTTAACACCTTTTTTGCACAAAGCGGTGTACTGGCTGTAGCGGTGTGTTATGTAATGATGTGCCCTCTAACGTTTGCCTGTACGACAACCTTCGCCGATTAATCACAAGCAGTTTACAGTTTACCACTAATTTGCTGGTATTACTGATGATCCGAACCCTAAGGACCCCTGCCCATAGCAAAACTGAATCAAAATGGGTGCCGTTTCGGGCAGGTGACGTAGAAAGTTTATGAGCGGAGCCGATACGAAAGGGGAATCGTTTTAACGACAATATGGACCACAAATGGGACAGTTCACCTACGTACACTGAGGTGACAAAAGTCATGGGATACGTCCTAATTTCGTGTCGAATCACCTTTTCCTGGGGCTAGTGCAGCAACTCGACGTGGCATGGACCCAACAAGTCGTTGGATGTCCCCTGTAGAAATCTTCAGCCTCGCAGCCTCTAAAGCCACCCCTTAATTGCTGGTGCGGTACGTCGTGCACGAACTGACTTCTCGATTATGTCCCATAAATGCTCGATGAGACTCACTTCGGGCGATCTGGGTGGCTAAATCATTCGCTCTAACTGTCCCGAATGATCTTCAGACCAACTGCGAATAGCTGTGGCCTGGTGGCATGGAGCATTGCCATCCATAAAAATTCAGTCGTTGTTTGGGAACATGAAGTCCCTGAATAGTTGTAGGTGGTCTCCAAGTAGCCGAACACAACCACTTTTTTAGCCAATGATCGGTTCAGTTGGACCATATGATCCAGTCCATTCTTTGTATATACTGCCCACACCATTATGTTACCATCTATAGCTTGCATAGTACCTTGTTGACAACCAGGGTTTATGGCTTCACGGTGCTTGCGTCGCACTCTAACCACACTGAAATGGTTACTCATCTCACCAGGTCACGGTTTTCCAGTCGTTTAGTGTCCGACGGATATGGTCACGAGCCCATGAGAGGCGCTGCAGGCGATGTCCTATTACCGAAGGCACTGGCGTCTTTCGCCTGCTGCCAATAGCCCATTAACGCCAAATTCCGCCGCACTGTCTTAACGAATACGTTCGTAGTACGTACCACATTGATTTAGGCTGTTATTTCACGCAATGTTGCTTGTTTGTTAGAATGACAGCTCTAAGCAAATGCCGCTGGTTTTTCAGTTAAAGCCGTCAGCTTAAAGCCGTCAGCCACTACGTTGTCCGTGGTGAGAGGTCGTACCTGAAATCTGGCATTCTAGGCATTCTCTTGACACTGTGGATACCGGAATATTGAATGCCCTAGGATTTGCGAAATGGAATGTCCCATGCACCTCAGTCCAACGAGCATTCCGCGTTCAAAGTCAGTTAATTCCCGTCGTGTGGTTACATTCACATCGGATACCTTTTCACAGGAATTACCTGAGTGCAAATGACAGCTCCGCCAATGCACTGCCCTTTTATACCTTGTATACGCGATATTACCTCCATCTGTACATGTGCACATCGCCATCCCATGACTTTTGTCACCTCAGTTAAGTGCCTTCGACAAAGGGCATCTTTTTTTGGCCTGGCGCTTGGGAACGACCATCTGGGATACGGCGAAGTTGGTGAGCTATTTACGCGTCTCGTTCGAGAGTGTCTACGGATAGGCACACTTGATAGGGAAAGGCAAAGGTTTCGAGTTCGAATCCGGTCCGGAACGTAGTTTTAAGCTGCCAAGAAGTTTCATAACAACGCACAATGCACTGCAGAGTGAATAATAAATTCTGGAAACATCCCTCACATTGTCTCCGCAATATCCTTTTCTCCAGTAGCCCTTGTCACGCTAGTTTCGCTGGAGAACTTCCGTAAAGTGTGGAACGTAGGAGATAAGGTACGGGCTGAAGTAAAGCTGTGAGGACGAGTCCTGAGTCGTGCTGGGAAACCTCGGTTAGAAGCTGAATGTTACCCATCTAGACGATGCCGCCTGTCGTGAAAATGTTTCATACTTGGCAAGAACGTGAAAGGAAATACGCTTCTTACGTATCAGCTGTCAGCTGGTGGTTAAAATGTGTTCTTGGATGCTGCTGGAAAACTGAAGGAAAAACGTTATGTTATAGCTATCAGACAGCGAGGGTTGGTTTGGTTTTACTGATGTGACACTGGATGTTCAGTTAGGACTATCGGAGACGTTATCGTAATCGTGAGTGCAGCCAAATGATGGATTCTCAACAGTTACTTGTGAACCTGATTTCGGCTGTCGAAGCACGAGACTACATTTCATTACACGTTGACTATAGTTTACGCATCTGAGCATGGGGGTAAGAAGTACTGGTGTATACACACTTAGTAATTTGAACGTATTAAGTGAAGATCATCGTCACTCGTGTACTGCTAGTTAAGCTGAAAATCGGACATTTTTACTACATGAAGTCATTTTAATTTCATTATGGATGGACATTCAGTAAAAATAAAACAATTAAATGGTTCAAATGGCTCTGAGCACTATGAGACTTAACATCTGAGGTTATCAGTCCCCGAGAACTTAGAACTACTTAAACCTAACTAACCTAAGGACATCACACACATCCATGCCCGAGGCAGGATTCGAACCTGCGACCGTAGCGGTCGCGCGGTTCCAAACTGAAGCGCCTAGAACCGCTCGGCCACACCGGCCGGCGTACGTTATCACTGTGACTTCCCTGGTCCTATACTCTTTAACTCGGATTATGTGTCTACCCTCAACCAT
Source organism: Schistocerca serialis cubense (assembly GCF_023864345.2). Lineage (NCBI taxonomy): Eukaryota > Metazoa > Arthropoda > Insecta > Orthoptera > Acrididae > Schistocerca > Schistocerca serialis. The sequence goes on along the minus strand of NC_064639.1, from coordinate 302,123,116 downwards.
TTGACTGCAGGATCACCAATGTGGTGGACTGACTGATCACTGTCATTCCAGGGCCCGAATAAGAGGAGAACACTGATCAACCACTACCGTGAAAAAAGGTACTGGTATAAAAAGGAAACAGAAATTTATTTTCACTGTCTACGGGATTTTGTATCATTTAGACGCATTAGTTATTGCCAGCTATGAGAAGGTTAAGAAAATCAAAACAAAACTTTTAACTTTGGACAGCAAACAACTGGAAGGTCGTAAAATTCGAGTCAGAGTACCACACACAGTACATGAAGAAGAAACCGCCATGTAGCAGCTAAGGCGTGAAAACGAAAGAACAATAAGGTAAACAATAACGGAAATGAACTGATGGAGGACCTCTCTCCAGACAAAGTGAAATGAAAGAAGCGATTTTTAACTATTATGTAGAGTTAATGTCCGAGAAGGTCACAGACGGCAGGAATCGACAGGAGCTGATAAACAACTTACGTCGTAGACTCAACGCTGAGGAGGTCGAAACGCTGACAACGGCAGTCACTGAAGACGAGCAACAAAGTGCCACGTTTGAGAGCTCCACAAACAACACCCCCTAGCTCAGTGGTATTCCTGTAGAATTTTATCAAGCGATCTTACAGCTAATGAAATTTAAGTTTTAAATATGTGCGAGGAACGACTTTTAACTCTGAGATCCGAAAGGAATTTTTAGAAGTAACGGTTGTTTTAATTCCTAAACATCAACGTGGTAAAGCAGTTCACCATCTGCGGCCAGTCACTCTCCTAAACAGTGATTATAAGAGTTTTGCTCGTATTTTAGCCCACAGAAATAAAAATGTAACTATTGAAACTTTGTCAGCAAACCTCGCGCAACAACAGCGACAGTTAGTTATAAATGGCCAGAAGATTGTGTGAAAAGTGCATGTAGACGACGTAGGTGTTTTTTTTTTGTGTGACAAATGCAAGTGACTCCGAGAGGGCGATGTAGATAATAAACTACTACGAAAGTCTGTCGGGAGCCAAACACAACTCAAGGAAATCTGGCATCATGAACGTCGAACAGGGAATAAATCCATAACAAGGACAATTATCAGTCATGACGAATGTGAAATATTTGGGGACTGATTTCAGACACAGCATCCAATACACAAAAGTTGCGAACTATATGAAGCTCCTGACAGTAATTAGAACCAGTATTAAAGAACATGGTACAAGAAAACTAGATGAGATCCAAAAAGTTGATCTAGTAAATGTATACATGATCTCAAAAATCAGTCCTGCCCATATCGCGTTGACTACCCCAAATAATTAATGCTACACCCGGGCACCTTGTCAGCCATATTCTGAGTTTTATACGTTGAAGCCCACCACAAAAAGTGGAGGACTAAACTCTATAGCTGTCTCAAGTGTCACGAGCTCTGAATATGTGCAATACGTATAAAATGTGGAAAAAGGCGTCACATAACCCAATAGCTCATTTGCTTAATGAAACACTTCCGGCCAATTTTAATCATCCCATACATGCGCAACACATTTCTAAAGGAATCTGTTCTCTAAAACACGAACGTGCAAATAAAACTGCCAGAAAAAGACATCATGAAAGCAAAGGATATATGTGTGAATGATGGGAGGGAAGACCATAAATGTCACTGAACATAAATGTAGAGATACACTCCTGGAAATTGAAATAAGAACACCGTGAATTCATTGTCCCAGGAAGGGGAAACTTTATTGACACATTCCTGGGGTCAGATACATCACATGATCACACTGACAGAACCACAGGCACATAGACACAGGCAACAGAGCATGCACAATGTCGGCACTAGTACAGTGTATATCCACCTTTCGCAGCAATGCAGGCTGCTATTCTCCCATGGAGACGATCGTAGAGATGCTGGATATAGTCCTGTGGAACGGCTTGCCATGCCATTTCCACCTGGCGCCTCAGTTGGACCAGCGTTCGTGCTGGACGTGCAGACCGCGTGAGACGACGCTTCATCCAGTCCAAAACATGCTCAATGGGGGACAGATCCGAAGATCTTGCTGGCCAGGGTAGTTGACTTACACCTTCTAGAGCACGTTGGGTGGCATGGGATACATGCGGACGTGCATTGTCCTGTTGGAACAGCAAGTTCCCTTGCCGGTCTAGGAATGGTAGAACGATGGGTTCGATGACGGTTTGGATGTACCGTGCACTATTCAGTGTCCCCTCGACGATCACCGGTGGTGTACGGCCAGTGTAGGAGATCGCTCCCCACACCATGATACCGTGTGTTGGCCCTGTGTGCCTCGGTCGTATGCAGTCGTGATTGTGGCGCTCACCTGGACGGCGCCAAACACGCATACGACCATCATTGGCACCAAGGCAGAAGCGACTCTCATCGCTGAAGACGACACGTCTGCATTCGTCCCTCCATTCACGCCTGTCGCGACACCACTGGAGGCGGGCTGCACGATGTTGGGGCGTGAGCGGAAGACGGCCTAACGGTGTGCGGGACCGTATCCCAGCTTCATGGAGACGGTTGCGAATGGTCCTCGCCGATACCCCAAGAGCAACAGTGTCCCTAATTTGCTGGGAAGTGGCGGTGCGGTCCCCTACGGCACTGCGTAGGATCCTACGGTCTTGGCGTGCATCCGTGCGTCGCTGCGGTCCGGTCCCAGGTCGACGGGCACGTGCACCTTCCGCCGACCACTGGCGACAACATCGATGTACTGTGGAGACCTCACGCTCCACGTGTTGAGCAATTCGGCGGTACGTCCACCTGGCCTCCCGCATGCCCACTATACTCCCTCGCTCAAAGTCCGTCAACTGCACATACGGTTCACGTCCACGCTGTCGCGGCATGCTACCAGTGTTAAAGACTGCGATGGAGCTCCGTATGCCACGGCAAACCGGCTGACACTGACGGCGGCGGTGCACAAATGCTGCGCAGCTAGCGCCATTCGACGGCCAACACCGCGGTTCCTGGTGTGTCCGCTGTGCCGTGCGTGTGATCATTGCTTGTACAGCCCTCTCGCAGTGTCCGGAGCAAGTATGGTGGGTCTGACACACTGGTGTCAATGTGTTCTTTTTTCAATTTCCAGGAGTGTATAAACTGGAAAGCCACATGGAAAAACATGCGTAGTAAAGACCTGTAGTTGTAAGTCAAAGCTACTAGGTACACAGTAGTAAAGAGGAAGATACAGAACTCCACGGCATTCATCTCACTGAAACACCCATGTGCACAACATTCATATTAATAAATTGCGATTTAACGTCCTTGGGCTAATGAACGGCTCTATTCCTTAAAACCGTGGCTCGTAGATGCCTCTGCTTTACGCCCTGGGTTGGTAGTGTTCAGTTAGTCCACTAAATTGGTTATCCTGCAGTCAAATGGTTGACGGTAGACACATAATGTGAGTTAAAGAGTATAGGACCAGCGAAGTCATAGTGATAACGCACGCCACACTCCTGTTTTGTGTTTTAAGTAACTGTTTTATTCGTACTGAATCTTCGTCCTTAATGAAATGACTATGACTTCATGTAGCAAAAATGTCCGATTTTCAACTAAAATAGCAGTACACGAGTGGCGATGATCTAAGTGTGTTTATACACTACTGGCCATTAGTATTGCTACACCAAGAAGAAATGCAGATGATAAACGGGTATTCATTGGGCAAATACATTATACTAGAACTGACATGTGATTACATTTTCACGCAATTTGAGTGCATAAATCCTGAGAAATCAGTACCCAGAACAACCACCTCTGGCCGTACTACTGGGCATTGAGTCAAACAGAGCTTGGATGGCGTGTACAGGTACAGTGGCCATGCAGCTTCAACACGATGCCACAGTTCATCAAGAGAAGTGACTGGCGTATTGTGACGAGCCAGTTGCTCGGCCACCATTGACCAGACGTTTTCAATTGCTGAGAGGTCTGGAGCATGTGCTGGCCAGGGAAGCACTCGAACATTTTCTGTATCCAGAAATCCCGTACAGGACCTGTAGCATGCGGTCGTGCTTTATCCTGCTGAAATGTAGGGTTTCGCAGGGATCGAATGAAGGGCAGAGCCACGGGTCGGAACACATCTGAAATGTAACGTCCACTGATCAAAGTGCAGTCAATGTGAACAAGAGGTGACCGAGACGTGTAAGCAATGGCACCCCATACCATCACGCCGGGTGATACGCCAGTATGGCGATGACGAATACACGCTTCCAATGTGCGTTCACGGCGATGTCGCCAAACAGGGATGCGACAATCATGATGCTGTAAACCGAACCTGGATTCATCCGAAAAAATGACATTTTGCCATTCGTGCACGCAGGTTCGTCGTTGAGTACACCATCGCAGGCGCTCCTGTCTGTGATGCAGCGCCAAGGGTAACCGCAGCCATGGTCTCCAAGCTGATAGTCCATGCTGCTGCAAACGTTGTCGAACTGTTCGTGCAGATGGTTGTTGTCTTGCAATCGTCCCCATCTGTTGACTCAGGGATCGAGAGGTGGCTGCACGATCCGTTATAGCCATGCGGATAAGATGCCTGTCATCTCGACTGCTAGTGATACTAGGCCGTTGGGATTCAGCACGGCGTTCCATATTACCCTCCTGAACCCACCGATTCCATATTCTGCTAACAGTCATTGGATCTCGACCAACGCGAGCAGCAATGTCGCGATACGATAAACCGCAATCGCGATAGGCTACAATCCGACCTTTATCAGAGCCGGTAACGTGATGGTACGCATTTCTCCTCCTTACACGAGGCATCACAACAACGTTTCACCAGGCAACGTCGGTCAACTGCTGTTTGTGTATGAGAAATCGGTTGGAAACTTTCCTCATGTGAGCACGTTGTAGGTGTCGCCACCGGCACCAACCTTGTGCGAATGCTCCGAAAAGCTAATCATTTGCATATCACAGCATCTTCTTCCTGTCTGTTAAATTTCGCGTCTGTGGTACGTCATCTTCGTGGTGTAGCAACTTTAATGGCCAGTAGTGTACACCAGTACTTCTTACCCCGATTCTCAGATGCGTAAACTATAGTCAACGTGTAATGAGATGTAGTCTCATGCTTCGACAGCCGAAATCAGGCTCACAAGTAACTGTTCAGAATCCATCATTTGGCTGCACTCACGATTACGATAGTCTTGGAAGGTCGTAACTGAACATCCAGTGTCACATCAGTAAAACAGCTATAACATAACGTTTTTCCTTCAGTTTTCCAGCGGCTTCCAAGAACACGTCTTCCACCACCAAGCCCGTCAATATCACCAAACTTTATCCATGGGACCTCAGGTAGCTCAGCATTACATCATGCACTTCTAAAAACGCTTTGACACCCCGTATACAGTTGAAATGCAATGAAAGATGAACTGGAGATATAAATATAAATGCAAATCGATCTTCATTCCTGAATTAATATTCTACAATTAATTTATATATGCCACATGAAACATTACTTGATACTGTGTATACCGACACTAAATGTTATTTCTTTAAACATACGTGTATGATACACATAGACAAGGATGTGTGTTTGTCGCACTTTCAATCAAATACCGTGGACAGGATTAACATATTAAACTAATTTTATGTACTAATAATTACGTACTGATGTAATTCTTCATGCTCTCCCAACGATCTGTTGACATGTTGAATAATCGGGATTTCTTCTAGACGTTCGCGTCGTTGTCCCACGATATTTCGACGGCGTAACTCGCTGTTTCTTCAGGTGCTACCCGAGAATTGCTCTTGCGTGGATCGAGTCCATTATTTATGCCTGGGCGGTGCTGGGCGCACCGTAACCGGTCCGCGCGGTGTCGAGTGTTCCGGCCCGGCAGCCGCGGCTCCAACGGTACTCTCTGGTCGCTTGTCTTCCGACTGCCGTCAGCTTCCGGTTCGGCCGTTTTCTGAGATCGTGGTCGTTATCTGAGGTGAGTCAAATTCGATCTTTAATGTTTCTGCTATGCATCTTGGCTATTTTCTGGCTCTGCACTTCTGTTTCTAGCGAAATCTCGTGTCCTGTTTTGAGTTTTCAGAAGCTCAAGAGCCGGATCCCAGGCACTGCTGAGCCGGTATCCAGTGTCACGGTTGATGAGATTCTCCGTGATATTTATCACGATGGATTATTTTATGTCACTGTCCCAATAATTCGGGGTCTGTGTGACAATCTTGATGTCATTGTAGTTCATAGAGTGACCGACTTCTAGACAGTGTTCCGTTACGGCTGATTTATTTGACTCTCTGAGTGATGTTCCTTACACCTGATGTCCACAGTCCGGGTGGTCTGGCCGATGTATGACGCCCCACACTGGCAAAGGATGTTATCATGCAGACTTATACCTGCAAGCCGATAGCTGTCATCATCCAGCCCAGAAGAATAGAGCGCTCAAAACGCTAGTCTGCAGGGCACATACTCTGTTCCACAGGGCACATAGTCTGTCATATCGCGACATTTAGGCGACGGTAATAGAACATTTACAGTCGGTGTTTAGCAAAAATGAGTTTTCATCCACGGACATCCAGAAGGTACTTCGACCTATCAGGCAGCCACAGGACCCAGGACAAGAACCAGGAAGGGCGAAGAAGATAGCATACCTGCCACATGCTGGACCAATCTCTGTCAAGAACGGCAGAATTTTTATGAAAGATGACATCAAGAGCGAAGTTTGCCCACCCACTGAAATTGGGACGATGCTGGGGAATGTAAAGGATGGTCTGGGGCTACTCAAACCAGGTATTTACAACATCTTATGACAGTGTGGGATGTCATACATCGGACAGACCACGAGGATTGTGGACATCAGGTATAAAGAACACCATAGGCACACCAGACTCAGACAGGCAACTAAATCTACATCTACATCTACATTTATACTCCGCAAGCCACTCAATGGTGTGTGGCGGAGGGCACTTTACGTGCTACTGTCATTACCTCCCCTTCCCGTTCCAGTCACGTATGGTTCGCGGGAAGAAAGACTGCCAGAAAGTCTCCGTGCGTGCTCTAATCTCTCTAATTTTATATTCGTGATCTCCTCGGGAGGTATAAGTAGGGGGAAGCAATATATTCGATACCCCATCCAGAAACGCACCCTCTCGAAACCTGGACAGCAAGCTACACCGCGATGCAGAGCGCCTCTCTTGCAAAGTCTGCCACTTGAGTTTGCTAAACATCTCCGTAACGCTATCACGCTTACCAAATAACCCTGTGGCGAAACTCGCCGCTCTTCTTTGGATCTTCCTATCTCCTCTGTCAACCCGACCTGGTACAGATCCCACACTGATGAGCAATACTCAAGTATAGGTCGAACGAGTGTTTTGTAAGCCACCTCCTTTGTTGATGGACTTCATTTTCTAAGGACTCTCCCAATGAATCTCAACCTGGCACCCGCCTTAACAACAATTAATTTTATATGAACATTTCACGTCAAATCGTTTCGTATGCATTCTCCCAGATATTTTACAGAAGTAACTGCTACCAGTGTTTGTTCCGCTATCATATAATCATACAATAAAGGATCCTTCATTCTATGTATTCGCAATACATTACATTTGTCTACGTTAAGGATCAGTTGCCACTCCCTACACCAAGTGCCTATCGCTGTAGATCTTCCTGCATTTCGCTGCAATTTTCTAATGCTGCAACTTCTCTGTATACTACAGCATCATCCGCGAAAAGCCGCATCAGTCATAGCGGAACACTGTCTAGAACTCAGTCACTCTATGAACTACAATAACGCGAAGATTACCACAAAGCCCCCGAAAATTTGGCACAGTGTCATAAAAGAATCAATCGGGATCAAGGTCACGGAGAATCACATCAACCGTGACATTGGATACCAGCTCAGCACTGTTTGGGATCCGGCTCTTCAGCTTCTGGAAACTCAACCCAGGACACTGCGAAATTTCGCAAGAAACAGAAGTGCAGACCGAGAAAACAGCCATGAGACAGAGCACCAGACGTTATTTTTGAGTAATAAGTCTTCTGACTGGTTTGATGCGGCCCTCCACGAATTCCTCTTCATCCCAGAGTAGCATTTACAGCCAACGTCCAGACATTACAGATCGGATTTGACACATCTCAGCTGACGACTGCTCCCAGAGGATGGCCGAGCTGGGAGCGGACGGCAGTCGGAAGATCAGCGACCAGAGAGGACCGTTGGACTCGCTCCTGGCGGGCGCGGACCGCGGACGGAACACTCGAGTCGGCGCGGACAGGTTATGGAACGTCCAGCACCATCCGGACGTAAATACTGGACTCTATCCATCCAAGGACAATTTTCTGGGAGTACTTGAAGAAGACAGCGAGCTACGCCGTCGAAATATCGTGCGAGAACGACGCGAACATCCGACATAAATCCCTATTATTCAACATTTCAGCTATGTACTGCTTCATTTATAAGTGTAAGTGTGAAGTACTTTCTGGTGTGACACACTTATTGTAGACACTAATCATCATACCTTATTTAATAATAATGAAAGCTGCGTTGTTACTTGTAGTAATGGCTACTGTGCAAAGCCGCTATCCGATATTATTTCCACCTTGTAAGATAGTCTTGTTTATTAGTGTCGTGTGTAAACGTTTATGGTGTAGAGGCTAGTTATTCTTGTAATTGCAACTGGTGCTTGTTCACATAGCACTGCCTTTCTTGGACTCACACATAACGATTATGCTTGCTGCATGACTATTCCCTGTCTCACTTTGTTATTTGAGTGTGCGATCTGTTCAGAGTCTTGGTAATCCCACAGAGCACTTAGCTTTGGACTTGCAGCTGTTAGCGGCTCTCATGGCTTTTATCATTAGCTGCTTACCACTTAAGGCCAGACGCTCACTCCTGCTAATCTCTTCTTTTCCAGTTGCCCACATTACGCCTACCTCTGCGGAACCCATTAATGTATCCCCCGCTTCTGTTTGTATGCACACAGCATAATGAACATTTTTCTATAATAATCCCGTGTTGGACATGTTTCCCGAGCAGGATCCATTCCTGGAATTCTCCAACAGCTTAAACTAACGACTATGCTCGTCTGATGCTCCAGCCTTTCCGCAACACTCCGTACAGACTGCTTATGGGAATTCCTGCAGCAGTGGAACCTTATCTGGTTTCTCCATCTTTAAAAAACAACTCTCAACGGCAGGTTCAAAATGGCTCTGAGCACTATGGGACTTAACATCTGAGGTCATCAGTCCCCTAGAACTACTTAAACCTAACTAACCTAAGGACGTCACACACATCCATGCCCGAGGCAGGATTCGAACCTGCGGCCGTAGCGGTCGCGCGGTTCCAGACTGAAGCGCCTAGAGCAGCTCGGCCACACCGGCCGGCTCAACGGCAGGTTGAGGCCTCCTCCCGAGCCTTTTCACGTTACAAAACCTCCACTTAACGTGACATTTAATTTATTAATGGCAGGTTTATTAGCACGTAGCATATCATTGATGTTAGCATAATTTCTATCTGTGTCTGACTAATAATGCAAATAGCACGAAGATTTAAATGTAGCAATACTGCTAATAATAGAATTGTAATGATTCACTACATATAAGTACACTATTCTGTACATTTAAACTTAAGTTAATTTGTACTTGAAAAGGGTTTGATCATAGAATTCGTGGAAGAGATCTGTCCTGAACAACATGAAATACTCTAACGAGTTTGTCAGCAAGTAGTGCAACAGATAGTTTTACTACAAACACAAACCGAAACCCGTACAGCCAGGTAAGTTGTCGACAAATCTGAGTAACTTGCTAAGGCAGTTGAAAAAATCATGTTCTGTATTGAGACGGAATTTGTTAGAACACAGACACTAGCAGCTGGCGACAGTGAAGAAGTGCAGTCTTGCTATGGTTTGAGCAAGCACAAGTAGAAGTATATAGGTGAAATCATGAACCTTGGAAAATTTGTTACAAAACAATGGAAATGGAAATGTTTCGAATGATGTAAGTCATGTTGGTAAAGCGAATAAAGGGAGAGATATGGAATTTGAGGAAATTAGAAAACTGGAAGAATGGTCCAGTAAGATACAGAGATCTCCTGGAGAGGCTGCTCCAGCGAGATGTAGCAGTTACGTGCACAGGATGAGGAAGAATTCTGGTGATATTTTCCTTCAGTCCTGCATTACTCGCACTTTCCAGTTGCAAATACGCAGCAGCACCCCAAAGTGTGACTGCACAGTTCGAACATACGCTTTCATCATCCTGGAGACATGTAATGAAAATGAGGAATGTGTGTGCCCATTTGCATATGAAGAGAGTGCATGGATGAAAATTCTGACCCATGTTTGTGTCACATATGTTGCCTTTCGTGGAGTGTTCTTGAACGGATTCTTGTCAAAAGTCATTCAGGACAGAATTAAGCTGAATATACTAATGAAAGAGAATTGTAATGAGAGTGGAGATTGGGACCATGTGATATTTCTCTGAGTCTGATGAAGAAGAATCAGTATTTGAATGCGCCTTACTAGTCTGCAGAATTGATTAGAATATGTTTAATGAAGTTGTCGTATAATTTGCAGAGAGAAATAGTAACTGCAGGATGAAACATGCAAAACGTAGTGTCATGTAAATATTTATTACATGAGATGAGTGGTGAGATTACTAAGTGAATTAAATCCAATGAGTAGAGAGGAAAATGCGTATTTGTATGATCAGAGATATGCGAGGCCGAGTTTTGTACCAAACCACAATTTTAATCAATAGCTTGCAAACAGAGGTCATGGATCGTGGGGACAGCGTTCTCATAACAGTCATGGATGAGGCTTTTTAAGGAAACAGACGTGGATGGACAATCATTCGCCACCACGGATCACTGAGGTGCGTTCAGCTGATCTATGTCACAATGTTAGAAATCAAGGGGAGACAAGTGATACAAGGTGACTAAGGGAAGTGACTCCTGAGTCTGAGTGTAGTGTAGGTAGGAGGGGGTGTTGTACGTAGTATATTGGGAAATAAAGATTTTGCTTCAAGAGAATGAAGAGGTAAATTCCTTTAAGTATCCAATAGCTAGTGTAATTATTAATAACGTAATTGTACCTTGTGTTTTGGACTCTGGGAGTCAGGTATCACTGATACATGAGAACTTTTGTGGTACAGAAAAGAAATGGCTGACATTGCCTTTACCTAAAAAGAGTTAGAGGAGCAGTTCAGGGGAAAAGCCTTGATGTTAGCAGCGATGTCAAGTGGATTTCAGGTGTCAACAACATGGTTTCACCACTGTATTCTAAACTATGTCAGAACTGACAGTGGAGGCAATACTTGGGCGAGATCTTCTTTGAAAGTATCAGGCTGACACCCAATTTAAGGCGTCGACTTGTAACTTTATTCACTGATAAAAAGGAGGTAACTTTGAACTTTGATGAACCAATGAATGGAGTAGGCTTTATTTTGCAGTCACCTAAGTTGATCATAGACTCAGTACAGTATTATGAGGAAGATTACCAGGTACATATTGATTCGAGATGAGAGATTAATGAAGCGCAAATAATATGTGCCATCATATTTTAATCTTCTCCCAATTTTCCTCTTTTACTGGCATTATAGTTTTCAGTGGCAACTTATGTCAAAGCATGTATGGCACGTGTTACATCAGTGATAATTTTTCTGCCGTTGATGAAGGTTTAGAACCGAAACCGGTAGCAGAATAAATAACATTATCACAGTTAGCACAGTATTATGTATTTTGTAAAATTAAATAGAGGAGGTAATTAATCAGAAGATTTAAATACAAAGTTCTAGGCGGGTATATTCCAGGTGTACAGGACCAATACATACTTTTACGTACAGATTTCACATTAAACAACAATGACCTTTTTTGTGAGACCGTGGATGATACTGCTAGTGAACAGAGAGAAGGTATCAAAGGGAATCATGTCTATGTTGTAAAAAGATGTTATCGATTGGGGAATAAGTTCTTACAATAGCATAGTAAAGTGTGTGCCAAAGAAAAGATGGAACTGAAAGGCTCATTCTCGATTCTAGGAGTAACAACACAATTATTGATACAGAAACAGGCAGGCTTGAATCTCTAGATGAACTGCTACAGAAATTTCATGGCATTAATGTGCTTAGTTCATTGGATATGTGAATGGACTACTGGCAGGTAGAGTTCGGTCTGTCTTTTAGGAAGTATACCGTGTTTCTATGGAGTGGAGGGTGTTACATGCTTGGGAAAGTACCTACTGGACTCAAGGTTTTTGTATGAGCATTTAATATCTTAACCGCGCGGGGTAGTCGCGCGGTTTAGGGACGTTTTGCCACGGTGCGCGCGGCCTCCCCCGTCGGATGTTCGAGTCCTCCCTCGGGCATGGGTGTGTGTGTTGTCCTTAGCATAAGTTAGCTTAAGTTAGATTCAGTAGTCTGTAAGCCTTGGGACCGATGAACTCAGCAGTTTGGTCCCATAGGAACTTACCACAAATTTCCAATTTCCAATTTAATACTTTAATCTCAGAATCATTATGTAAAAGAGCCTTTCTTTATGTCAATGATGCACTTATTGCTGAGAAATTCCAGGCAGAGCATAACGATGTGTTGGGTCAAGTTTTAAGAGCTTTTGAGAGACATGATGTAACAATTAACCTCAGCAAATCTGAACTCGGAAGAAGAGAAGTAAAATTATTAGCGCATATCATGACCCCATTAGATCTGGTCCTGAAAAATTAGAGGCCGTTAAGAGTATCCAACACTCAAAGTAAAAAGACTTTTGCAAACATATTTTGGACTCATAGTTTTTTATAAACTATTCATTAAGATGTAAGGCTTAATTATATCTCGGTTATGCACCTTGATAGGGAAAAGACTTGTGGAACTGGGACAACACTGCGCGAAGGGAATTTGAAGCACTGAAAGAGGCGCTTGTGTAGGCATCACTACTCTCATATTCAGATCTTAATAACGAGTTTCATGTGTCCTCAGACGGTTCGTGAAGTGTTTGGGTGTCACACTGTCTCAAGAGCCTGAAAACGATGGAGATGTAGTCAAGCGAGTTGTGTCCTCAGTAAATCCGAACAACACTGCACTGTCCCACAATGAACGTCTCCGTGTCAGTGTATATTTTAGCCCCAATTTTCTCCACCTATTATGTTCTTATGTCCCCGTTTTTATCGCCATTTATATGTATAGTTGCCTCCTTTTTAACTGTAACCATTCAGGTCAAGGGCAGCGGAATGTACGACTGCCAGCCCTCTCCTGCCCATACGGGGCATACACACACACACACACACACACACACACACACACACACACAAACCAGTCCCGGCAGTCACTAGTTTTACTCACGACGACGATGGCAGAGCTAGCCATCAAAAGCTCGAGAATTTGGTTGGAACTGACGTGGCTTGAAAACATAGAAGATTTTATCAAGGCAAACTGTTATTAACTAGTACAATCGTTTCACCGAAACTGGCTGTGTATCACAGGAGGCCAGGTTAGGATCGGCCATCAATCTCTGGCGCAGCAAATGAACAAGTTCGGCAGTTTTACATTCGTAGTCCAGGTTAATCAACGAACGTGCCAGCTTAGAAATGAATGTGCCTAGTGTTACAGTGTTGGAGGTATTACTGAAACGCCTGAAATTCAAACCCTAAAAATTGGAACTGTTTCAAGCTTTTGGAGAAAGTGACAAACAGAAGCAAGCTGAGTTTGTGTAGAAATGCTAACAAAATACAGACTGAAGAAGATTATCTTAATAAAAATGTGTTCAGTGACAAAGCCACTTTCCATACCTGCGATAAAGTGAATCGGCATTGTATTCGGATATGAGGTGAGCAGAAATTACGTCACGTAAAAAAATTACGGTCATTCCTTTTTTTTTGGCGAGTCACCTATAACTTGAACATCGTACGAGGACGTGTTTAAGCATTATCTAATACCTCAATTCAACAGGATATAGGCACAGAATTTATTTTGCAGCAAGATGACCTACCACCTCCTAATCATCGTGTTGTTGTCGAGTATCTCCGTAGGAATGTGTGACTTGGATTGGACGTGGTGGAACAATATCCAGCCTACCAAGGTCACCTGATTTAACCCCAATGGATTCCGTGTACGGGGTTACATTAAAGAGAGAGTGTTTGTTCCATCCCTTCCGGGAAACGTCAAGCTGCGACAACGGATAGCATAAGCAGTTGCCGCTATACATCAAAACTTGCTTCATGTGATTTTGCAGGAACTTGATTACAGATGGGACATTTGTCGTATTACAAAAGGTATCCACGTTGAACATTTGTAAATAAAGCTTGAAGATACACTGCATTCAGTGCCGTATCAAACATTTCTGTAAGTTGTTTACCTTCTTCTACAGTTAAAGGTTCTTTTTATATAACTAATTTATATACACCTGTACATGAAGGTAATTATCCTATCGTTAACTTAGTATAGATGACACTAAACCTGGAAATATCCCTGGAGCTTATGATACACGTGCGGAGAACTAAGTGACCGTATCAAAGTTTGTACCACGTTTGACAGCACTCTGCAGGTAGCAACCACTAGAGATACTAAAAGAAGGAAACATCACATAAATACCTTTAAATGTCTTTAGGAACGTATGAAGAAACGTTATCTGCGGGCTCATTTGGAAATTACGAATAGGATTAATGTGAATCACTATGATTCTGATAGTAAATAGCAGACGTATTTAACGAAGAGCGAAGCTTCGTGAAAGAAACAAAAGTTTCGTGTGGAATGTAACAGACATACAAAATGCAGTCAATAACCTCTGGTGATCGTCGATCTTCGCGAAGATGAGAGCCTTCGGAATCTCAGACTGCCTATACGACAGCTTATAGGATTATTGCGGAAACAGAGTAGTGGAAGGATCTGTACTTCCGAGACTACTCTTGTATTACATAAAACAAGTGTACCACCCTTCGTGAGTGAGGAAAGAAATAATGAGCCAACGGAAGCACGTCTTCCGATGTTCAAATAGTAGTTCTGATTAATCGAAATCCCTGTAAGTCACCCACGAGAAAATAGCATTCACGGAATAAAAGAAGATCTCAACTCTGAAACTATTGTGTACGAATAATATGTCCGCTGTTATGAGTTGTGCACCTCTCTTTGTAGCCCCGGAAATTGCCTTGCTGACGCTAATCATACAGATTCTACAAAAACCGTGCATTCTCTTTGAGGGTGAGGAAACCCGTAGCCATCATGGGCTATTGCATTAAATCAACACAAGCTGGGAAGCGAAAGAATGGTAGTGACGTCTGTAATACATTTGTCAAGCTAGTATCCAGTGTGTGATGTTTGTTAAATTGTTTCACTTCGACCCTAGATCTTCTGTTTTGTTACGTTAATTTCATTTCCTTATCCTCAAAGAGGCACATTCAAGACGTGGATGTTGTACTTATCCTAACTGACCGTAAATAACGCAAAGATAACCAAATTCGTCTCCATTCCTAGCTGGCAGACTTCCTCATCTCTAGAATGTTTTTTTCATATACCGGTACATTATTAAATTCCACACCTGTCCTCAGTGTCTCGAGGAATAAAGGCGTACCTCACTATGATGCCCATATGTCCGTCGAATGGACGCCGCCCTTAGTGCTGTTCGCTTCGGGATTCGACGACGTCTGACTTCATCATCAGCAACAAAAACTGAAACTACACTTGCAGGTGTTCATCACAGTTATTGTTCATCACAGTTATCTGCATTAATCGGGCACACGTGGGTCTTCAGCCACAGAACGCTAATTCAAGGGATCAATGCTTTCAAATTAGACCGCTTAACAATCATTGGGCCTCTCCCATCCAACAATGTCATACGCCTCGTTCCTTCGTCATGGTGGTCGAGGGTTCGATGTAACTTGCTTGTTGTGAACGGCGCCAGAGCTCAGTTACGTCAGTATGCTTTCCGCTCTTTGACCCCAGCCGTTCCTTAACGCTTTGTGTTCGCTTGTTGTTTGACATTTTAGCGTCTCGGCGCCACTCACTCGTTAAGGGCTGCAGAGTTCTGTAAGCCAAACGAGGCTACACAAAACCAATAAATCTGAAAGCCATCTACTGCCGTGGCTGCTTTTTCCTGCTCTCATTTCCTGCTTTTCGTGTTTTGTCAAGTTCCGACTTATTAAGGCGCCAGCGTGGTGAGTAAAGGGTACATCGAAAGCGGCGCTTCAAGTTCTGGGCTCGCTAAACGAGTAAAGCTAACAGCAAAATCGTTAAAAATGCATTTAATCCCTCTTCTGCCTAAAGGCGTCTAGAAATAAATTTTGCTAGTCAATGACCGTCACGGATGTGGCTTTTTGTAAAATACGAGAGTGTGCTGAAAAGCAATGCCTCAGGATTCATTGTGTTAAAACTCTTAAAGCTTTTTAAATAAAATAAACGTTATTAACATTCTACATATTTACTCATCATGTCTACATACCGGGTAATAAAAAAGTCAGTATAAACTGAAAACTTAATTAACCACGGAATAATGTAGATAGAGAGGTAAAAATTGACACACATGCTTGGAATGACATGGGGTTTTATTAGAACAAAAAAAAAAAAAAAAAAAAAAGTATTGCTAGACGCGTGAAAGATCTCTTGCGCGCGTCGTTTGATGATGATCGTGTGCTCAGCCGCCACTTTCGTCATGCTTGGCCTCCCAGATCCCGTGCGATTATTGGCTTTGGGATTACCTGAAGTCGCAAGTGTATCGTGATCGACCGACATCTCTAGGGATGCTGAAAGACAACATCCGACGTAGTGCCTCACCATAACTCCGAACATGCTTTACAGTGCTGTTCACAACATTATTCCTCGACTACAGCTATTGTTGAGTAATGATTGTGGACATATTGAGCATTTCCTGTAAAGAACATTATCTTTGCTTTGTCTTACTTTGTTATTCTAATTATTGCTATTTTGATCAGATGAAGCGCCATCTGTCGGAAATTTTTTAACGTTTGTATTTTCTTGGTTCTACTAAAACCCCATGTCATTCCAAGCATGTGTGTCAATTTGTACCTCTTTATCCACATTATTCCATGATTTATTCAGTTTTCAAATTTATACCGACTTTTTGATCACCCAGTGTTTAATTCTCAACGTAGTCACCTTGGTGACGAATTTGTTTCTTTCAACAAGAGGCCAGTTTCTTGATACAGTCGCTGTTCAAATGGCTGTAAGCACTATGGGACTTAATATCTGCGGTCATCAGTCCTCTATAACTTACAACTACTTAAATTTAACTAACCTAAGGACATCACATACATCCATGCCCGAGGCAGGATTCGAACCTGCGACCGTAGCAGTCGCGCGGTTCCGGACTAGAACCGCTCGGCCACCGCGGCCGGCAATACAGTTGCTGTAAAATGTTTGACTTGTTGACAGAACCACAATCTCACCTCTGGTTGTACCGCTTCGTCGCTATGCAAGTGAAGGTATTCTAAAAGTTCTGGAAACACATGAATATTTGATGCGGCCAAGTCGGGTCTGTAAGGAGGGTGAACGATGTCAGAGAAGCCAAGTTGTCGGACAGCTGCAGACGTCGCACCGCTAGTGTGTGGTTTGCTGTTGACGCGGTGAAGGAGAGGTTGCTCCATGTGTGGACGAACTCTTGGAGTTCGAAGCTCGATTACAGCACGCTGATTCTCAGGCACCGACATAGTTAACGCTAGACACCGCCATGTTACATCCTACAATTAAGAGCCCTCTAGCGACAGAAGGTGCAAATATGTAATCATGAAGAATAAAGATGCAAACTGTTAGTAACGTTTGTTTCATATAATAAGCTTTAAGAGGTTTCACTTCTTGCAGCGGTGTACCGTAGGTCTCTAGAAGAGCGTAGCGTACCAAAGGATTGGGAAAGGGCACAGGTCATCCCCGTTTTCAAGAAGGGACGTCGAACAGATGTGCAGAACTATAGACTTATATCTCTAACGTCGATCAGTTGTAGAATTTTGGAACAAGTATTATGTTCGAGTAAAATGACTTTTCTGGAGACTATAAATCTACTCTGTAGGAATCAGCATGGGTTTCGAAAAAGACGATCGTGTGAAACCCAGCTCGCGCTATTCGTCCGCGAGACTCGGAGGGCCATAGACACGGGTTCCCAGGTAGATGCCGTCTTTCTTTGCTTCCGCAAGGCGTTCGATACACTTCCCCACAGTTGTTTAATGAACAAAGTAAGAGCATATGGACTACCAGACCAATTGTGTGATTGGATTGAAGAGTTCCTAGATAACAGAACGCAGCATGTCATTCTCAATGGAGAGAAGTCTTCCGAAGTAAGAGTGATTTCAGGTGTGCCACAGGGGAGTGTCGTAGGACCGTTGCTATTCACAATATACATGAATGACCTATTGGATGACATCGGAAGTTCACTGAGGCTCTTTGCGGATGATGCTGTGGTATATCGAGAGGTTGCAACAATGGAAAATTGTACTGAATCGCAGCGAATTGACGCATGGTGCAGGGAATGGCAATTGAATCTCAATGTAGACAAGTGTAATGTCCTGCGAATACATAGAAAGAGAGATCCTTTATCATTTAGCTACAAGATAGCAGGTCAGCAACTGGAAGCAGTTAATCCCATAAATTATCTGGGAGTACGCACTAGGAGTGATTTAAAATGGAATGATCATATAAAGTTGATCGTTGGTAAAGCAGATGCCAGGCTGAGATTCATTGGAAGAATCCTAAGGAAATGCAATCCGAAAACAAAGGAAGTAGGATATAATACGCTTGTTCGCCCACTGCTTGAATACTTCTCAGCAGTGTGGGATCCGTACCAGATAGGATTCATAGAAGAGATAGAGAAGATCCAACGGAGAGCAGCGCGCTTCGTTACAGGATCATTTAGTAATCACGAAAGCGTTACGGAGATGATAGATAACTCCAGTGGAAGACTCTGCAGGAGAGACGCTCAGTAGCTCGGTACGGGTTTTTGTTGAAGTTTCGAGAACATACCTTCACCGAGGAGTCAAGCGGTATATTGCTCCCTCCTACGTATATCTCGCGAAGAGACCATGAGAATAAAATCAGAGAGATTAGACCCCACACAGAGGCATACCGACAATCCTTCTTTCCACGAACAATACGAGACTGGAATAGAAGGGAGAACCGATAGAGGTACTCAAGGTACCCTCCGCCACACACCGTCAGGTGGCTTGCGGAGTATGGATGTAGATGTACATGTAAAAAATAGGGGGCGCTACTTTTCAGCACACCCGCGTAATATCGTTAGGCGCACGTACAGCATGAGATGGTCACGCCCGTGTTCAATCCAGCTGCATCACAATGAAGGGCGACTCTATTCAGCCTTCGTTGATTTAACAATGTTTGAGTTTTTTCTAAGTGCCTGTCGCAGTTCTCTTATTTTTATCCAAATTTCTATACTAAAACATATTTTCTGCACAATTACTTTCAACGCAAAGCGCTCATAAGAAGTTTCCTTTTTCTCCTCAGTCCGCAAGTTGGTGGGTTTAGTCAACATCCTCTCGTCTTGGCGTTGTCTCTTGACGTTCTTGTCTCTCCTGTCGGCTTTAATGTTGCAATAATGTCTGTGTGGACGATGTGGCCTATTTTAGATCTACACTCCTGGAAATGGAAAAAAGAACACATTGACACCGGTGTGTCAGACCCACCATACTTGCTCCGGACAATGCGAGAGGGCTGTACAAGCAATGATCACACGCACGGCACAGCGGACACACCAGGAACCGCGGTGTTGGCCGTCGAATGGCGCTAGCTGCGCAGCATTTGTGCACCGCCGCCGTCAGTGTCAGCCAGTTTGCCGTGGCATACGGAGCTCCATCGCAGTCTTTAACACTGGTAGCATGCCGCGACAGCGTGGACGTGAACCGTATGTGCAGTTGACGGACTTTGAGCGAGGGCGTATAGTGGGCATGCGGGAGGCCGGGTGGACGTACCGCCGAATTGCTCAACACGTGGGGCGTGAGGTCTCCACAGTACATCAATGTTGTCGCCAGTGGTCGGCGGAAGGTGCACGTGCCCGTCGACCTGGGACCGGACCGCAGCGACGCACGGATGCACGCCAAGACCGTAGGATCCTACGCAGTGCCGTAGGGGACCGCATCGCCACTTCCCAGCAAATTAGGGACACTGTTGCTCCTGGGGTATCGGCGAGGACCATTCGCAACCGTCTCCATGAAGCTGGGCTACGGTCCCGCACACCGTTAGGCCGTCTTCCGCTCACGCCCCAACATCGTGCAGCCCGCCTCCAGTGGTGTCGCGACAGGCGTGAATGGAGGGACGAATGGAGACGTGTCGTCTTCAGCGATGAGAGTCGCTTCTGCCTTGGTGCCAATGATGGTCGTATGCGTGTTTGGCGCCGTGCAGGTGAGCGCCTCAATCAGGACTGCATACGACCGAGGCACACAGGGCCAACACCCGGCATCATGGTGTGGGGAGCGATCTCCTACACTGGCCGTACACCACTGGTGATCGTCGAGGGGACACTGAATAGTGCACGGTACATCCAAACCGTCATCGAACCCATCGTTCTACCATTCCTAGACCGGCAAGGGAACTTGCTGTTCCAACAGGACAATGCACGTCCGCATGTATCCCGTGCCACCCAACGTGCTCTAGAAGGTGTAAGTCAACTACCCTGGCCAGCAAGATCTCCGGATCTGTCCCCCATTGAGCATGTTTGGGACTGGATGAAGCGTCGTCTCACGCGGTCTGCACGTCCAGCACGAACGCTGGTCCAACTGAGGCGCCAGGTGGAAATGGCATGGCAAGCCGTTCCACAGGACTACATCCAGCATCTCTACGATCGTCTCCATGGGAGAATAGCAGCCTGCATTGCTGCGAAAGGTGGATATACACTGTACTAGTGCCGACATTGTGCATGCTCTGTTGCCTGTGTCTATGTGCCTGTGGTTCTGTCAGTGTGATCATGTGATGTATCTGACCCCAGGAATGTGTCAATAAAGTTTCCCCTTCCAGGGACAATGAATTCACGGTGTTCTTATTTCAATTTCCAGGAGTGTATATGACGATTCTGTGCTGATTATATTGATATGTTTTGATGATGCCATTATGGCCTTATCACTTTAGGACATGGTGTAAAGAAGACCTGAGGATGGTTATTACGGACTGAAACCGGCCATTGTGTAAAGAATTGATATTGTGATCAAAGACTGGAATAAAAAACATTTAATATAGGAGTGTCATGGATGCTATGACAGGATGAAATCTTCATTAAGTAGCAAGGCACAGGCTTGGCGCTGGAGAGACAAGCTGTGTGGCCATTTGGAAATAAAATAAGCAAGCGCAACGGTTAACACACCACAGGCGAAACCAGTACGCTGCCACAGGCGCGGCCTCTGCTGACACAACAAACCGTAAGCAATGGAAACAGCCACGGCCAAGAGACCGAGGCCAAAGCAAGGAACTGCTGGTCCAGATGGAACTTTCCTAGACTGACTGAGGAGGTTAGGGAAGCTTCTGGTTCAAATGGCTCTGAGCACTTTGGGACTAAACTTCTGAGTTCATCAGTCCCCTAGAACTTAGAACTACTTAAACCTAACTAACCTAAGGACATCACACACGTCCATGCCCGAGGCAGGATTCGAACCTGCGACCGTAGTGGTCTCGTGGTTCCAGACTGTAGCTCCTAGAACCGCTCGGCTACTCCGGCCGGCGAAGCTTCTGGAAAGATTTCGGTCTTTAAAGGACCTGCGATGGAAGCAAGGGGAAACAACACTTCGAGAGGAAACTGCTCGACGACCCTGAAAACGTGGTATATGAACAGCAGTCGGAGGCAGCCTCGCCTGTAGCAAATGAATTAATCAAATTGGTCAAATGGCTCTGAGCACTATGGGACTCAACCGCTGAGGTCATTAGTCCCCTAGAACGTAGAACTAGTTAAACCTAACTAACCTAAGGACATCACAAACATCCATGCCCGGGGCAAGATTCGAAACTGCGACCGTAGCGGTCTTGCGGATCCAGACTGCAGCGCCTTTAACCGCACGGCCACTTCGGCCGGCTAACAGATGAATTAATCAGTGAGAGGGTTAGCGAGAGAGTCGCACAGTCGGAGCAGCCGTATAGTCAGGACTGTAAAGTGGCAGTTGGATGATGCTGCTAAACTACGAGAATGCAGTACATATTCGAGGGAGACACTGATTATCCGATGAGTAGCCAGTCACAGATCTTGCACTGAGTTTTCTACCTGTAAGAACAAGCTCTGTAGAATCTATCTCTAGAGGCAGCAACGGGTAATAGTATTTCTGTGAGTGAGAATATACAGCGGAACAACTGCCAACTTACACTTCCCTCCTAGTGTCTTCTTGCATGAGTTTTCTGTGTATAGCATGGAATGGTTGCCGTCGCGCACACATCTCCTATCTTGATTCGAGTATTTGATGGTATCATCTGAATGAGTCGCCAGCGAAGCACTCGTCTCTGATAGTGGATGTAGTACTCAGAAAGTGGGGGTTGATAGAGAGGTAGAGTGTAATCACTGATGGATAAAAATCCACTGTAAGACATGTCATTGAATAACGAAGAATTATTGAAAAATAAAGGATCCTTAAATTGTATTTGGAAGTTTTTGCGTCCATATTCACTACCTACAAACTTCTCGTCTGTTCCAACGTCACCTCTGCTAAATATCCTAGGAGACACTCTCCCTCTCATTTCGTTAGAGGGATACAGATCTCAACCCACATTCTCGTCATCGTTCTGTGGCATGCAACTTCATACTAGGCTGGTGGGACATGACATACTAGCAACTACGTCCTCAATTTATTTGTTGGGTGGATTCCAGTCTCTGCCTTCTCGTATACCTTGTGCCCTCTACAGCTCCCTGGTAGCTTGTGTTCCGTCATCATGTCTCCTCTTGTTGTCAGTTCTTTCCATTTCTGCAGAGAACTTCCGCATTCTTGTCAGACCATTTAACATTCAACATCTCCTCGCCATACCTCAAAGACTTCGATTGTCTTCGTTTCCGGTTTCCCCGCATTTCATGATTCGCTACAATACAATGCTGTACTCCAGACAACATTCTCATAAATTTCTTCCTCAGATTAAGGCCGATGTTTTAAACAAGCAGACTTCTCCCGCCCAGGAACGCCCTCTTTACCTGTGCTAATCTGCTTTTTATATCGTCCTAGCTCCGTCCGTCATGTGTTATTTCTCTTCCGAGGTAGCAGAATTCCTGAACTTCTTCTACTAAGGCACGTAGGTATCATCGTGAGGAAAACTGGCAACCAAAACGAAATCTACATAACTATGTTTTTCGCTATCAAAAATGCAGAACAACATGATTCCGACCTGCAGGAAGCGCATCTTGGCCTGCAACGAAAGCTTTTTAGTCTGTAATGGAGGAGATTAGAGGAGGATATTAGTGTTTAACGTCCCGTCGACAACGAGACGGAGCACAAGCTCGGATTCACGAACGATTGAGAAGGAAATCCGCTGTGCCACTTCAATTGAACCATTCCGGTATGTGCCACAAGCGATTTAGGGAAATCACCCCGAAAACCGGTGTCAGGGTGGCTGGATGCGGGTTTGAACCGTCAACCCCCCAATGCGAGTCCAGTGTGCTAACAACTGCTCCACCATGATAGGTTTTTCAGTACGTCAGAAAAACAGAAATGTCAAAAGGAAGTTTTTCTTAGTATCAATGAGCGACGAGTCTAGTATGCACAGGACGTCCTACAACAACAGATTAAGGTTGAGTGAGAAATTAGTATCTTCAGAAGACGTGCTGCTCTCGTCTGCAGAGAAGTGAGCCCTTAAGCGCAGCGCGGAGAAAGTCGTTGTAGCCCTTAACGAGAAAAATCTCGACGTGTAACAGCGGCTGGAGATGGGAAGGGGGGGCGGGGTGGGGGGGGGGGAAGGGGGGGCAGGCTGTAGGCGTCCCTTCTGAGACTCATCTGGCGCCACGTCAGCAGGGGGCGGGGGGGGGGGGGGATAAGATGAATTGGCCGCACGGCCCACAGGCGGCGCTGCAACTGTTGTCGCGGCGCTGGAATAGGGTGAAGTGTGTGGTGAAGGGATTGCACGATGGGGGGGGGGGGCGGGGTGGAGGGGAGGGGGCACCCAAGAATTGGCGTGGCTGGGGGTCCCTAGGGAACGACGAGGCACGGAAGGAGCAGAATCAAGTGCGAACATTTCACCTGCAATTCTCGATCATTGCGAACAACACTATAGATGACGCGCGTCTGTCCATTAAGTCAGGCGTTTCATCGACGTCATCCTGGGTGGTGCAGCGTAATGAGCAGCAAATTCGAGGCACTACAACACAATTACTTTTTCTCTCTCTTCTTTCTCCATTTATTATATATTTTGCTTTGAAACATCTCAGTATATGCGTAAATCTATTATAAAAGCAATAACCAGTGCCACCTGTCAGTGGCGTGTGTAAATATATAAACATTTCAGTATCTGTATTATCTGTGCAAAAAAGCAATTTAAGTTTTTTAAAAATTCCTTTCAATGACATTTTCAATTGTTGTGTTAATGACTTGAATAATATGCAAATAATAGAGTGCATAGTATGAAAGACAATATTTGTTTTTAAAAATTTTGCTAACAAGAGAGAGAGAGAGAGAGAGCTGCACGAAGTAGGGCAAATACATTTTCTCAAAATGTTCAAATGTGTGTGAAATCTTATGGGCTTAACTGCTAAGGTCATCAGTCGCTAAGTTTACACACTACTTAACCTAAATTATCCTAAGGACAAACACACACACCCATGCCCGAGGGAGGACTCGAACCTCTGCCGGGACCAGCCGCACAATCCATGACTGCAGAGCCTGAGACCGCTCGGCTAATCCCACGCAGCGACATTTTCTCGGTCCCGGCAGGGGTTCGAGTCGTCCCTCGGGCATGGGTGTGTGTGTTTGTCCTTAGGATAATTTAGGTTAAGTAGTGTGTAAACTTAGCGACTGATGACCTTAGCAGTTAAGCCCATAAGATTTCACACACATTTGAACATTTTTGAACATTTTCTCTTGTTGAGCGAAGGGTCATAGTGTCATTGAGTGATATTGTCTGTGAATAGCAGGGATATGTAGTTTGGCGCCCAGAAGAATAAATATGGACAAACCGTAAAAGAAAATGGCAGTATGTTGATACGATGAAGGAAACTTTTTAATGTCATTAGACATTAGCCACACAGTCACGGTGGAGGCACAGCGGGAGAGACACGAAGATGATAGTGTGCCTCTGAATTTTTTTTTTTTTTAGGTCGTCAGTCTTCTGACTGGTTTGAAGAGGCCTGTCACGAATTACTCTTCTGCGCGAACATCTTTATATACAATTAGCACTCGCAACCTACGTTCTCAATTATTTTCAGGATGTATTCTAATCTCTGTCTTCCTCCACAGTTTTTGCCCCATACAGCTCCCTCTAGTACCATGGAAGTCAAATCCTGATGTCTTTACAATGTCCTATCATCCTGTCCCTGCTCCTTACCGGTATTTCCCACATATTCCTTTCCTCTCCAATTCTGCGCAGAACCTCCTCATTCCTTACCTTATCAGTCCACCTAATTTTCAACATTCGTCTGTGGCACCACATCTCAAATGCTTCGATTCTCTTCTGTTCCAGTTTTCCCACAGTCCATGTTTAACTGCCACAGAATGCTGTGCTCCAAGCGAACATACTCAGAAATTTCTTCCTCAAACTAAGGCCTATGTTTGATACAGTAGACTTCTATTGCCCAGGAATGCCATTTTCACCAGTCCCAGTCTGCTTTTGATTCCCTCCTTCGGTTATTTTGCTGCCCAGGTAGCAGAATTCCTTAACTTCATTTACTTGGTGACCATCAATCCCGATGTTAAGTTCCTTATTGCTCTCGTTTCCGATACTTCTCTTTACTTTCGTCTTCATTCGATGTAATTCTCATTCCATATTCTATACTCATATACCTTCTCTATGTCTTCATCTTCAGCTCGCGACGTCGGCATGTATACGAACTATCGTTGTCGCTGTTGGTTTACTGTCGATTTTGGTTAGAACAACCCTCACTTAACTGTTCACAGTAACACACCCTCTGCCCTACCTCCCTATTCATAACGAATCCTATTCCCGATATACCGTTTTCTGCTGCTGTTGATATTAACCTACACTTACCCGAAAGGCTTGTCTTCTTTCCATTTCGCTTCACTGACCCCTGCTATATCCAGATTGAGCCTTTGCATTTCCTTTTTCAGATTTTCTAGTTTCCCTACCATGTTCAAGCTTCTGACATCCTACGCCCCGACTGGTAGAACATTATTCTTCCTTTGATTATTGAACTTTTTTCTCATAATCACCTCCCCCTTGACAGTCTCCTCCCGGAGATCCGAATGGGGAACTATTCCGAAATCTTTTGCCAATGGAGTCATCATTATGACACTTTTTCAATTACAGGATACAAGTTACGTGTCCCTAACATAGTGGTTTCCATTGTCTTCTACATCCTCATGTCGTTCATCATTGCTGATTCTTCCGTGTTTAGGGGCAGTGTCCCACCCCTAGGACAAGTGTTGTGGACTGGCAAGACAGCCAATCCACAGTGACGGGTAGCCGAAAGGCACGCGTTTAAGCTCACGCAGTCTGGCGTGAGGTCTGGAACAGTTAAAGGAATTGAGTCTAGTAAAAAAAATACGTAGCTGCTAGAATACTTAACTTTAATCCATAATTTGTGAACATCGGTCTGACGGTACATGCATCACAAGATAAATAGCAAATGATAATGGCGCCTTGCTAGGTCGTAGCAAATGACGTAGCTGAAGGCTATGCTAACTATCGTCTCGGCAATTGAGAGCTTAATTTGTCAGTGAACCATCGCTAGCAAAGTCGGCTTTACAACTGGGGCGAGTGTTAGGAAGTCTCTCTGGACCTGCCGTGTGGCGGCGCTCGGTCTGCAATCACTGATAGTGGCGACACGCGGGTCCGACGTATACTACCGGACCGTGGCCGATTTAAAGGCTACCACCTAGCAAGTGTGGTGTCTAGCGGTGACACCACAACAAGAGACTGCCCTGAAGCTCTGTCCGCTCTTTCGCCCTCTCTGGCAACGCTCTTCTTACACCGGAAGTCTTCGGCCGCCAATGTTGATTATTAATCAAATTTTAAGCAGTGGGGGGTTTCGAATCCGGAACCGAGGATGTTTTGATTACTAATCACTAGACGACGGGTCACGCAAACTTACGATTTCGAGAGTGCGTAGGTCCAGCAACACACGAAACTGCAACAAACTGTGTAAAGCTCAGCTTTCAACATTTATCGAAAGATTTTAATTTGCGAAATTTGTTGTTGTGGTTTCACAGTTTTAATGACTATTTTTACCACGTTGTTTGAATAAAACCGTCTTGAGCGCTACGTAAATTTCTTTATTTACTACATCGTTTCGGCTACTGCCATCATCAGACATCAACAGGAATTGCGAAACAAGATTCAGCGTCAATATTTAAAATCTATCGTGATAAAATAATATCTGTAAAGAGACGCTCTGTCCAGTAGTAAAAAGCGAAGCATCTAGAAGACATGGCCGGATGCCAAAGTAGCTTCGTAGACGTACACACAATCGGTGGGTGGACGATTAACTTTGCAGTTCTCAGTGACGAGCAGAACGTCCACTAGCCTATATTAGTGTTGTTACCAGAAATGGTAGGGTATATAAGGGGCATGAACTACGTCAGATGTTGAGTGATCACTGTGGTATAACGTACTCGTGTGAAACAGCGTTATCAGTACCTGACAGAGTTTGTGAGAGGCGCAGTTGTGAATCCCCATTTGGCCAGCTGGCGGAGTCGTGCATACCCAGATTTGCGGGGTATTCGATGTGACGGTGATCCGATGTTGGGCTGCATCAAAAACTCTAGGGCTGGCATACTCGTCGTTAAGGTTCCGGTTTACCACGTCTGACCACTACCAGGAAAGATCGCCGTAGTAAGGGATTATTATGCAAACTACTAAATCAGACTGCAACAGTCAGAGCATCTACATCGACATACATACTCTGCAAGCCAGTATACCGTCCATGGCAGAGGGTACTTTGTACCACTGGTAGTCATTCCCTTCCCCGTTCCGCTTGTAAATGGTCCAATGGAAAAACGACTGTCTATACACTCTATACGAGTTCTGATTTCTCTTATCTTCGCGGGATTTACGTGAGATGTATGTTGGTGGCAGTAGGATTGCCATATAGGGTGTCGCAAATTCCAGTTCTCTAAACTTCCTCAATAGCTTCGCGAAAAGAACGTCTTCTTCATTTGAGTTCACGGAGCATTTCCATGTTACTCGCGTGTTGATCGAACCTACCGATAACAAATCTCGCAACGCGCCACTAATTGCTTCAACGTCTTCCTTTAATCTGAACTGGTGCGAAACTCAAACACTCGAGCATTACTCAAGATTGGGTCGCACTAGTGCCATACAAGCGGTCCCCTTTACAGATCAACCATATTTTCCTAAGATTTTCCCAATAAACCTAAGTCGACTATTCGCCTTCCCAAGTAAAGTCCTTACATGCTTGTTCGATCATTACAGGACTGTTCTTCCCGCTCACCTACAGGTCTCTGACAATACGATATGATAATGGCGTTATGGGTATGAGCGAATAAAAGTGTAATGAATAAAGCGTCTTTCATATTCCCTTGTGATTCATATTTTTCTGGCCCTTTTCGAATGATAAGTTATGGTTGGGAAAGTATTGACATGAATTATACATAGAAGAAAAGAAAAACTGCTAGAAGCCAACATCAGGGAAGATCAGTTTGGGTGCACAAGAAATACAAGATCACTTGAGGTAATATTGATCGTAAAGCTTATTTTAGAAATTAGGTTGAAGAAATCCAAACTTACCTTTACAGCATTTGTAAATTTGGTGACAACGTTTGGCAGTGTTGACTGGACTCCACTCGCTAAAATTCTGAAGTAGCAAGGATAAAGCATAGTGAGTGAAAGGTTATCTACAACTTAGAGTTATTTTGAGAGGCAGCAGACAAAGGTTCAAATGGTTCAAATGGCTCTGAGCATTATGGGACTGAGGTCATCAGTTCCCTAGACTTACAACTACTTAAACCTAACGACATCAAACACATCCATGCCCGAGGCAGGATTCGAACCTACGACCGTAGTAGCAGCGCGGTTCTAGACTGAAGCGGCTAGAACCGCTCGGCCACAACGACCGGCCTCAGACAAAGGCTCGAGTGGATTTGAGAGGAGGCAGCAGTGGAGAAGAGAGTGAGACAGAATTGTAGTTTACCCTAATGTCATTCATTTTTTACACTGATAAAACAGGAAAATTTTGTGAACTGAATTAAAAGTTTAGAGATGGCAAATAAATACTTTGGGGTTTGCCTAGGGTATCGTCATTCTGTCAGAGACTGCACACTACTGAGAACAGCAGCAAATAGTGTCTTGAAAAGAGATTATAAGATGAATATCGACAAAATACAGGTGAAGTGAATTAGTCTGCATTGAAGGCATTAGTTTACGAAATGAGACATTAAAAGAAGTAAAGTGTTTTGCTACTTGGACACTAAAATGTGTGATGATGGCAGAAGTGGAGCGGATATCAAATTCAATCTGACTGTAGGGGAAAAAAAATTCTGAAACAGAGAAATGCCGGCCGAGGTGGCCGAGCGGTTCTAGGCGCTACAGTCTGGAAGCGCGCGACCGCTACGGTCACAGGTTCGAATCCTGCCTCGGGCAAGGATGTGTGTGATGTCCTTAGGTTAGTAAGGTTTAAGTAGTTCTAAGTTCTAGGGACTGATGACCTCAGAAGTTAAGTCCCGTAGTGCTCAGAGACATTTGAACCATTTGAACAGAGAAATTCTTCAACATCGAATAGAAATTTTAGTATTAGGAAATTTTTGCTGAAGATTTTGCGTGGAGTGTAGCCTGTACAGAAGTGAAATGTGGAAGCCAAAGATTTCGAAGAAGAGATTAGAAGCTTTTAAAATGTAATGCTCCAGAAGAGTATTTATATTTGATGACAACTTCTACTTTCAAATATTGAAATTTATTCCTGAAATTTAACTTAACTGCAATAGGTGTAGATGTACTATCTAAAGCGACATGCGAAAATTTGTGCCAGACTGGGACTCGAATCCAGATTTGCCGCTTATCGCGAGCGGTCGCCGTAACACTTAGGCTACCCAAGCACGCTCCCTGGACCGACGCAAACTTCCATATGCTACACACCTATCAATTTCTCCTCATAGATAATTAATTCATTTACCCAAACTCGCACATCTCGTAATTCCCGTGCAACTTTTAGAATCTTCTTTGCGTCACATGCTCGTGACATCACGAGATGTGCGAGTGTGGGTAAATGAATTAATGAGCCATGAGAAGAAGTAGCCAAAAGACCCGCCAACATGAATAGAGAGGACGGGTACAAGCTTCCGAGGTCTTGGCTGCCTGCAATAGCAGGGCTACGGAGCGGCGGCAGAGCCGAGGCGGCCCATGCGGACACGCGGAGAGCCACAGTAGTGGTCGCGAGCACACAAAGCAATGGCACGCCGCTGCCGGCTTCTGGACAGCATGGAAACAGTGTGACGTCACAGCCATCACCTGTTCGCTATTCGTCCGTCTCCTCCAATGGGGTGGATTAATATAAAGACCAATAGAAAACATCTATTTCAGCCAATAACAGATAATAAAGGAAACACCAATAAAGCATACCTTTCACCCCTCCTCCTCCTCCTAGTACAGCCAATCAAGTAACGACACGGTTTTCTCGTGCAGCTATTTAAGGAATCCAAGTGTGTTCATTTAGCAGTTAACGTAAGGCCCTGAGGAAGGCTAGCTGCAACGCTGGCCGAAACGTTGGCGCATTTTAAAATTATGACGATGCGGTCTGATACCCTGAAGAATTTTATTGAAGAAGACAACGGCCGCGGAAGCCTACGCTTACATTTAACCAACCTGTATGGGCAGGAAATCCACGGAAACATCAAGAAGTTAGAAGCACTGCGTTTAAAAAGATGTAAACTGCTGAATGACCTTGCTTTTTTGAAGAGATGCAGAGACACGAGTGTTGTGCCGTATTCTTTGCGGTTGACGTCTCACATAAAAACGAACAAGGCGAGGAATATCTGTGTTAAAGCCAGTACAGCATTGCTACGGGAAAGGATTCGCCACATCCGCATAAGTCTCGATGCTCACAACAGGAATTTGTGTGATCTGCACCTATTTCTGGCCGGAAAACTTCAGATGGAAGACTGGGATAAAGTCGACAGGTTAACCTTTCAGCAAGCATCAAGGACCAGCAATAGTATTACTAACCGCCAGATGAGAAAGTACGACAAACTACAACAGAAAGCCACGGACGAAACATTGACGCTGGACAGGCGACGGACAGTGGTCAACCTCTCCAGCCACACCTTGAGCGAAGCAACCACAGCAATCCTGGCCAAGGGGATGAATTTCGCAGTCGCACCTAAGCGAGTTCCAAAAGAAGATATCATAGAATCCGTAGAGGCTTCGGTACGTCATCTGCCACAGGCCGAGGCGGAGAAGATCCGGCAGGAAACGGTCAGAGTTCTGAATAAAGCAAAGCCACCGAAGCAAAACATCAACGCTGAGGAATACCATGCCGTTAAGGAACTCAGGGACAACCCCCACTTAGTAGTGGTACAGGCAGATAAGGGCAACGCCACTGTAGTCTTGGACACGACTGATTACAACAAACGAATGGAAGATATTCTCGCAGAACCTACCTACAAGAAACTTCAGGGAGATCCGACGGCCAAGGTAATCAAAACGACGCAGGCACTGCTCAAGCACTCTAGAATCAATTTCGACAAGGCCAGAAGATTCATCCCGCAAGTGACACAGGCACCAAGGATATATGGTGTACCGAAGGTACACAAAACCGACTTCCCCTTAAGGCCCATAGTAAACAGTATAAATTCGCCGACCTACTACCTAGCGAAAGAACTGGCACCTAGGCTCCGACACCTAGTGCATCAAACAGAGTCCTACGTTAAGGATTCCACTCACTTCGTGTCTCTCCTAAAGGAAATGCGTGTTACGGACCAAGATCTGATGGTTAGCTTCGACGTCAAATCCCTATTCACGAATGTCCCAGTGTCAGATACTGTGAACATCCTAGAAGAACGCGTGGCACCTGATGTATGTGAGCTTGTGCGCCACTGTCTGACGACCACCTATTTCAGGTGGAGAGGTCAATTTTATGAACAAACTGATGGTGTAGCTATGGGCTCACCACTATCGCCTATCGCAGCAGAAATTTTCATGGAGGCATTTGAGGAAACAGCCCTCCAGTCCGCACCATTACGTCCAAATTGTTGGCTTCGCTATGTCGATGATACTTTCGTCATCTGGCCCCACGGAGAAGAGGAGTTACAGAACTTCCACAAGCACCTTAACCAACAGCATAGAAAAATCCAGTTTACAATGGAAACAGAGAAGAATGGGGTGCTGCCTTTTCTCGAAGTGGAAGTTTATCGAAAACCTGATGGTAAACTTGGCCACAAAGTGTACAGGAAACCAACCAATACGGACAGGTACCTTCACGCCTCCTCCCACCATCACCCCACGCAGAAGAAGTCCGCCCTGCACACGCTAACGAAGAGAGCGTACAGGATAAGCGACGAAGAACATCTGAAGACAGAACTTGAACACCTCAGGTCCATCTTCGGAACTAATGGCTATGGGAAGCAGATGATAGACAGCACCATGTCGACAAGGGAGAAGACTAATAGGGAAGAGGAGAAGGAGGCACAGAGCATTGCTGTGTTACCATATGTACAAGGGGTCACCGAACGTATTGGCAAAATACTACGAAAAGCCGACATCAGACCAATTTTCCGAAGCAGAAACAAAATATCAGACATGCTCGGTTCTACCAAGGATGCAGTTGACAAACTACACACAGCTGGCGTGTATGAAATTGGTTGTGCGTGTGGATTAGTTTACATAGGTGAGACGGGACGTCCGATCAGCACTAGGCTCTCGGAACATGAAAGATATATCCGCCTGAAACAACACACTAAGTCAGCAGTGGCGGAACACCGAGACGAGTGCGGGAAACCAATATTTTTTCAAGAAGCCCGCGTCCTGGCGAAACAGCCTCTCACTTTCAAAAGAAAGATTAGAGAGGCGATAGAAATAGCCAAAAGACCCGTCAACATGAATAGAGAGGACGGGTACAAGCTTCCGAGGTCTTGGCTGCCTGCAATAGCAGGGCTACGGAGCGGCGGCAGAGCCGAGGCGGCCTATGCGGACACGCGGAGAGCCACAGTAGTGGTCGCGAGCACACAAAGCAATGGCACGCCGCAGCCGGCTTCTGGACAGCATGGAAACAGTGTGACGTCACAGCCATCACCTGTTCGCTATTCGTCCGTCTCCTCCAATGGGGTGGATTAATATAAAGACCAATAGAAAACATCTATTTCAGCCAATAACAGATAATAAAGGAAACACCAATAAAGCATACCTTTCACCCCTCCTCCTCCTCCTAGTACAGCCAATCAAGTAACGACACGGTTTTCTCGTGCAGCTATTTAAGGAATCCAAGTGTGTTCATTTAGCAGTTAACGTAAGGCCCTGAGGAAGGCTAGCTGCAACGCTGGCCGAAACGTTGGCGCATTTTAAAATTATGACGATGCGGTCTGATACCCTGAAGAATTTTATTGAAGAAGTTTACTTCGATCTGCAGAGGGCGGTCGGATAGCGTAAGTCGACCGCTTGGGATAAGCGGGAAATCCGGATTCAAATCCCGGTCTGACACAAATTTTCATGCGTCGCATTAGGTAGTACATCTGTAACTACTGTAGTTAAGTTGAATTTTAGGAATAAAGTCCGCCAGAAGAATGTTGAAGATGAGGTAGTACATGTATACCTACTGCCGTTAAGCTGAAATTTAGGAATAAATTTCTCTAGAAGAATGTTGAAGATTAGATGAGTAGATTCAAGTACTAATGGGAAGGTACTGATTCCATATGTGGAGAAAAAATTATGGCCTAGTTTGACTAAAAGTGGGGGTTAGTTGACAGGATATGTTTTGAGTGAGAAGTGTGGCCGGCCGGTGTGACCGAGTGGTTCTAGGCGCTCCAGTCTGGAACCGCGCGACCGCTGCGGTCGCAGGTTGGAATCCTGCCTCGGGCATTGATGTGTGTGATGTCCTCAGGTTAGTTAGGTTTAAGTAGTTCTCAGTTCAAGGGGACTGAGGGCCTCAGATGTTAAGTCCCTTAGTGCTCAGAGCCATTTTTTGAGAAGTGTGAAGGCTCAGAATTGTAAGAGGGAGACCAAAGCTTGACTAGCTGACCAGTAAGCGGGTTCGGATGGATACATGTTGGAGTAGGTATGAAGAGATGAGGCTTGTAGAGGATAGCCTAGAGAGGACAGCTGTATCAGAACAGTGCTCGGAATGAAGATCTCAACAACATGCAAGTACTACTCTCCCCAATATTACTCTTTCGAATCGCGATCACCGATTTTATTTTCATGTTGTAGAGCGCTCGTCTCTTTCCAGCCACTGAGCGCCGACCTTCTGCTGGCTCTCTGAACGTGTCTGTTTGGAGCACAGTGCATGAGACGGCAAACGGCCTCGCTATTGCGCGCCGGCTAATGGAGGGTGGCTAAAAGCAGGGATTACGGTTTTTATGAACACGGAAAGGTAGTCGCAGAGCTGAGACGAATTAGTGTGACTGTTATACACTGCTGGAAATAAACAGGACACTCTTTTACAAGTTTACAGTTCATTCAAGATTTACTGTTGTTGCCACGCGGAGTGGCCCTGCGGTTTGAGGCGCCATGTCACGGATTGCGCGGCCCCTCTCACCAGAGGTTCGAGTCCTCCCTCAGGCATGTGGCTCAAATGGCTCTGAGCACCATGGGACTTAACATCTGTGGTCATCAGTCCCCTAGAACTTAGAACTACTTCAACCTAACTAACCTAAGGACACCACAAACATCCACGCCCGAGGCACGATTCGAACCTGCGACCGTAGCGGTTCCAGACTGAAGCGCCTAGAACCGCTAGGCCACAATGGCCGGCTCAGGCATGTGTGTGTGTGTGTGTGTGTGTTGTTCTTAGCATAAGTTAGTTTAAGTAGTGTGTAAGTTTAGGGAGCGATGACCTTAGCAGTTTGGTCCCTAAGGAATTCACACACATTCGAACATTTTTATTGTTGCACTAGTGCATAGGTAGTACACAAAATGCATATATTTGCAGATAAACAGCACAAGTGATTCTGAGCCTCCAGGTATCGACCAATGCTGAAGCACCCATGTTAGTACATGGTACAGCCCCCTCGGACGGCAATACAGGTATCCAGTAGATCGTACAGAAGGCGAGTACTGTCCTGGGCCCGTTATTCCACGCCTGCTTGTTCACATAGTTCTGTAAGAGTTGTTGGTTGACCAGTCGCACGAGTCTCTTCTCTTTGCATCATATCCCACACGTGCTGGATTGGAGACAAGTACGGAAATCGTGTTAGCCACGGAAGTTCCTGCACGTGTTGCAGAACACGTTGAATTTCCCGGGCAATGTTTCGGCGAGCATTATCCTGTCGCAACAACACATCATCTTTCTGTTGCAACAACGGTAAAAGAACGGGTCTAACAACATTTTGCCAATACCGAGCACTGGTTAGCGTCCTCTGCAGAAACGCAAAGCTGTAGCTGATTGCACAGTGAGTCTAGGACGAATGCATTCTACGATACAGAGAGCTCACAGGTCTACGTGAACAACCATCACTTGCGTGCAGGCAGAATCTGCTTTAATCGCTGAAGACCACAGCCCACCATTCCATCTTCCACGCGATCCTCTGACGGCATCAGTCGAGCCGTGAACTTCGATGTGGCGTGTGGTGTGCGTGATTGTAGTTCCACTGCTAATAACCAGTTCGCAACTGTTCGTTTTGACACCTTTTTGATCACAAGCCCTCTTACCTGTGCTGTCGTAGCTGTACGATCTGCCACTGTTGCTCTTACTGTTCGACGATCCTCGCGGGCGTCTGTGTTTCGTGGACGTCCAGAACTTCGTCTACGGGTTGGAGAACTTCCGCGTGAGCTCTGATACCAGTATCGTTGCACATGTGACGCAGGACGTCCAATTAGTGTGGCTATTCTCTTAAAGAACCATACCGCCACAATTTGACCCGTTTCAAACTCGCTCAGTTGGCTGTAGGAAACGTGAGTGCATCTCCGCGGCATGGTTGCCTGATTGCTCCACACATTTGCACCACACCGAACCTTCTGGCTGTGAGCACTCGCTATTAAAGGGGAGACACAGATGGCACTCTTTTAGCTGTACCAATGCGCTTTTGGCAGACGAAGTTGAAGTCATTACCTGTACATCCGGTATACAGCCACATCGGATCAAAATCGACATCGACTTTCCAGCTGCACTATTTTTCCCACACTGTACCTGTGATAATTCTACTAGCGTGATAGTAATTGCACAAGAGAAGAAAATCGCTTTTACCGTGCGAACTAGTGCCATAGGGAGAAGGTGCGCCGGCCGCTGTGGCCGAGCGGTTCTAGGCGCTTCAGTCCGGAACCGCGCTGCTGCTACGGTCGCAAGTTCGAATCCTGCCCCGGCAATGGATGTGTGTGATGACCTTAGCTTAGTTAGGTTTAAGTAGTTCTAAGTCTAGGGGACTGATGACCTCAGATGTTGAGTCCCATAGTGTTCAGAGCCATCGGAACCATTTTGAAGAAGATGCTGCTGTGGGGAAAAGTTTAAGTACCCGTCTTTCTCTACATGTTTTTCCCCATAAGCACCACTGAAGTTATTTCCTAACGCCTCACCACATGTTCTGTCATACGTCCCTTCCTCTAGTCTATTTCTGCGGCATGTGGCCAAGTGGTTAGCAATACTGCCGCTAGATTTGGGGTCCTGGCTTCGATTCCTAACCAAGTCGGAGGGTCTTTTTATATTTTTATTTTATTTTATTTTATTTTTTGCTTGATGATTGGGTGACAGTGTTCTACTAATCATTTAATATTGTCTTCAAGGACACTCAAGTCACTGAAATGGCAACAAATAGAAAGACTTGCACCAGGGTCCTGAATAACTCATCGTCTGCTGGCCAATAATGCCATACGACCATTTAATTTCCTAGTAAGTATTTTAAACAAATACTTTCCTTCTTCATCAGCGAAAATCCTGATATAATGGCTAATATTATCCGATAAGTCATCAATGTATAAGGTTACCAGTAAGGCTCCAAATCCAGACCCTCCAGTCTCTTCGATGAGTCTTCATTCAGAATAACATGTGGCATAAGGCCTCTCAAAACATTTCCATCCAGTCCCAAATCCTCTTAGGAACATTGAGGATGGTACTGATGTCTAGGGGGAGCGCCAGCGAATAGTAATCAAAAGTCCTGGGTCCTGTGTTCGACTGCAGCCACTTGTACAATTTTGAATAAAAATTATCAGCAATACTGACCATAGACTTACGGTATAAAGAGTCAGCCCCATTCTGCCAACAGCCTTGACATTGATGGTAGAGCAGTGGACAGAGTTTTAGGGCAACCTCTTGTCCCTGGGGTGGGAAACTGCCCCTGAAAGCGGAAGAATCGACAATGATCAACGTCCAGACGCTACAGCAGTCAGTGGAAACCATTTTCTTAAGGACTTTTCATGTGTACCGACAGTGAATGTGGTTGGTAACTGAAAAAAGTTCATATGCTCTTTCCACTGGTAAAAGATTTCAGATGTCCGGAAGGGGATTGCCAAGGGCGAGTTAACCGTGAGAAATATATTTATTAAGAAATCAAAGTGTTACATTTTACGAGCCTTTGCGTGGAATGTTATAAGTCTGTATGACAAAGAAGATCTGGAAAGGGAAATGCAAGGACTCCGTCTAGATACTAGATATAGTGGGGTCAGTAAAGTGAAATGGTAAGGCTCTCTGGTGAGTTCGGCGCATTGGGATTGTAAACTGCAACATCCTCTACCTAATTAAACTAGAGTGCACTCACCACACCACACTTACGTCGGGTAATTTAGTGGCACAGGAAAGAGTTGCAGTGAGAAAAGAACGGTCCGTATCTTCCGCAGTGGTCACTATAACACACAGTTCCTTTATACCTACCGATAGGTGACGTCTCCGTTGCCCCCGGTGGCCGGGCTATTCATGAAAATTGCTACGGATTCTGGCAACTTGTCGTACGAATGAAGTAAATGGATTGCAGAAAATCTTACATGTTCTGCATCACATCCTGTGTAAGCACCCAGTGAAGTTCTAACGCAAGCGCTAACACTCCGTGGATAATACGTAATTCTTCGAATCACTTAAAACTGATCAGCGTACTTAAGGTCGGTAACGCAATGG
This sequence comes from Schistocerca serialis cubense, assembly GCF_023864345.2. Lineage (NCBI taxonomy): Eukaryota > Metazoa > Arthropoda > Insecta > Orthoptera > Acrididae > Schistocerca > Schistocerca serialis. The sequence goes on along the minus strand of NC_064639.1, from coordinate 302,084,937 downwards.
ATAATACAATCGTACAAAAGTTGAGACCTGTTTGCTTTGAGAATATTAGTCCTTTTCACGAGATTATGGTAGGGATAGAAAAATGAAAGCTTGCTATTAGTAGCCGGCCGTGGTGGCCGTGCGGTTCTAGGCGCTGCAATCCGAAACTGCGGGACTGCTACGGTCGCAGGTTCGAATCCTGCCTCGGGCATGGATGTGTGTGATGTCCTTAGGTTAGTTAGGTTTAAGTAGTTCTAAGTTCTAGGGGACTGATGACCTAAGATGTTAAGTACCATAGTGCTCAGAGCCATTTGAGCCATTTTGCTGTTAGTAGATTTGATGAACGTAAGTGGCACTGTGCATGTGCCAGGTGTCAAAAAATAAAAACTGATCCCTAAAAGGCCAATTATTTTACAGGACCGAGCGAGGTGGCGCAGTGGTTAGCATGCTGGACTCGCATTCGGGAGGACGACGGTTCAAACCAGCGTTCGGCCATCCTTATTTAGGTTTTCCGTTCAGAAAGGGCTCTGAGCACTATGGGACTTAACTTCTGAGGTCATCAGTCCCCCAGAACTTAGAACTACTAAAACCTAACTAACCTAAAGACATCACACACATCCATGCCCGAGGCGGGATTCGAACCTACGACCGTAGCAGTCGCGCGGTTCCAGACTGTAGCACCTAGAACCGCTCGGCCACACCAGCCGGCTAGGTTTTCCATGATTTCCCTAAATCGCTCAAGGCAAATGCTGGGATGGTTCCTTTGAAAGGGCACGGCCTATTTCTTTCCCCAGCCTTGGACCAGTCCGAGCTTCTGTTCCGCCTCTAATCACCTCGATGTCGACGGGGCGTTAAACTCTAATCTTTCTTCTTATATTTTATAGGAGATCTTTCAAATGCCATTAGTACAGTGACTGTGTGCGAGCCCCATACTAGCCTGAACTGAAACAGAACGTGACTGGCTTGTCGCTTTTGATCCCACAATTTTGCGCAATAGGTTTGACTGCATCTCAGCTCTGTTTACTCGTTTGCTGAAATACGTGTACAAAGAAAATATAGTTGAGCTTATCGAAGCAAGAAAGATTTCGATATAATGGACGTAAACCGTTTGTACGTTTGACTAGTAAGTATTCGGTGGCCAACGTCCCGTAAAAATTTATCATTCTCATTTATACTGTTTATTTTGTCGTATAACCAAGTGGTCGAAATTTACTCAATAACTTATCAGGCTAAATAGAGTTCTTAGCAATTAATATTTTCATGCAAAATCGCGTGTTTTGGAACTATCACAATAGGGGAACCAAGTGCCATGAAGTGACGTGGATTTGAAAGTAAACCAAATAAATGGTCTGAAATCATGGTGAAATGAACTCACTATGGCTCGCGTGCAAAGGCGTTAAGCTCAGTTTGCCGGTATTACGGTAATTAGATTACTTGCGTACTGATCACCCGTATGAAGCACCACATGAAGCTAACCTCTTTCTACGTTCTGGCATCATATCCATTGAAGATGCACATAGTACAATTTTAGACCTGAAATAGAAAAACCAACCAATGCTTTGTACTACAATCTCGCGATCTTTGACGCTGCAGGTGTCCACGCTAACCTATGCTGTGCAAACCTCTTCATGTCTTTATACACTGAGGTATATGCACATGTATAGGTGGCAGTAGTATCGCGTACACAAGATATAAAACGGCCGTGAATTAGCGGAGCTGTCATTTGTACTCAGGAGCTTCATGTGGAAAGGTTAGGTACGTGATTACGGCCACACGATGGGAATCGGTTCAAATGGTTCAAATGGCTCTGAGCGCTATGGGACTTAACGTCTATGGTCATCAGTCCCCTAGAACTTAGAACTACTTAAACCTAACTAACCTAAGGACATCACACACATCCATGCCCGTGGCAGGATTCGAACCTGCGACCGTAGCGGTCGCGCGGTTCCAGACTGTAGCGCCTAGAACCGCTCGGCCACTTCGGCCGGCTACGACGGGAATTAACAGACTTTGAACGTGGAGTGGTGAGTTAGAGCTAGACGCATGGGACATTCCATTCCGGAAATCGTTAAGAAATTCAATATTCCAAGATTCACAGTGTCAAGAGGGTGTCAAGAATACCAGATGTCAGGCGTTACCTCTCACTGCGGGCAATACAGTGTTCGACGGCCTTCACTTAGCGACCGAGAGCAGTGTAGAGTCCAAATGGTTCAAATGGCTCTAAGTACTATGGGACTTAACATCTGAGGTCATCAGTCCCCTAGACTTAGAACTACTTAAACCTAATTAACCTAAGGACATCATACACATTAATGCCCGAGGCAGGATTCGAACCTGCGACCGTAGCAGCTACGTGCTTCCAGACTGAAGCGCCTAGAACCGCTCGTCTACCGCTGCCGGCTGCAGTGTAGAGTTGTCATTGGTGACAGACAAGCAACAGTGAGTGAAGTAACTGCAGAAATCAGTGTGGGAGGTACGACGATCGTCTCTGTTAGGACAGTTCGGCGAAATTTGGTGTTAATGGTCTATGGCAGCAGACGACCGACGCGAGTGCCTTTGCTAACAGCACGACACCGCCTGCGGCGACTCTCCTGGGCTCGTGACCGTAACGGTTGGACCCTACTATTTCTTAATGTTTGTCGGGCCCATTAGTGCCGCTAGGTTGTTACTAAGCTGCATAGTCCGTGTTTCCCTAGTCACGTGGCAGGGCCACTCATCTGTTACCCCCACTCGGTAAGAGTCCCCCCGCGTTATACAGTGTGAGGAAAATGCAAGGCATGCGTCTCCGCAACGCGTGAGAAGCGAGTGATGGATAACGTGTGCTGCTCAACCGGTTTCACTACATGGATGCATTGCTTTAATTTGAACCTCTCATCTAATCTTCAGCATTCTTCTGTAGCACCTCATTTCAAAAATTCAATTATTTTGTCGCCTGAACTGATTGCTACCTACATTTCACTTCCGCAGAAGGTTACGCTCCAGCCACATACCGTCAGAAAAACTACCGAACACTTAAATTTATATTATGTGGTAACCAATTCTCATTTCCAGAAATGCTTTCTTTGCCTACCTGTGTATTGCATCTTCTGTGTTTTGGCCACCGTCGATTGTTTTGCTGCCCAAACAGTAAAACTTATATATTACTTTTAGTATCTCATTGTCATCTATTTCCCTAAGCTTCGTCTAATTTTTTAGACTATATTCCATTATCATTGTTTTGATTTTGTTGACATTGATCTTATAATTTATTTTACAGACAGTATCCATTTCATTCTATCGGTCTCGTAAAATATTTGCCGTCGCAGACAGAGATACAGTGTCATTTGTCAACCTGAAAATTTTAATTTCTTCTCAGTGCAGTTTAATTCCCTTTGCAAATTTCTCCTTGGTTTGGTTTATTGCTTGCCCAGTGCACAGGGTGATTATTGCTTGCCCAATGCACAAGCTGACCAACATCAGGGATAGGCTAAAACTCTTTCTCGCTACATCCTCCTGCTTCCCTTTCATGTCCTTCGATTCTTTATGTAATAGTATATACAACATTTTTCCTATAATAACTCTACGGAAGTTAAACGATACCCAATGAAGAGGGCACATCGGTGACGGAACATGTATGGGTAAAGAATAAGATAAAATAAAAGAAATGTTTTTCTGGAGGCGTAGTTTTTAAAAGCCAAATTGAAATGGAAATGTTAGAGAGGAAATTTCCATCAACCTTTCAAGCTGCGCCTCCCGCACAGCCACACGGACCGTACGCATCGGAGGCCCGGCTGAGAAATGACTCCGATCCAGCGCGACAAGTGATGAATCTGCTCTGGGCCTGGGGATTTACCACGCCGTCCGTCAGCTGCCTGCTAAACCTCCCCTGGGACTTCAGAGAATGACCCCCAAAACGGCCCGTCGCCCCCGCAAAATCTACTTGCTCCAACCGAGGCTCCGATCGCTCATCTCTGACAGCTTGCCCTCTCGCTGGCACTCGCCGTCCAAGTCGACGTAACGAGACTCCACCCACTCCAGGCTGTCAGGTTAGTGCTGCGCGCCCGACACTCGAATTCAGCTAGATGCCAAGTGTTGCCATGATTACTCACATCTAATAGTAACCAAATCTGTTTATAGAAACTGGGCATATTCGTCGGCAGGGAGCTATTTTGGTTTTCACTTTTCCAAACACACGCGTGACATTTTGTGTCTTACGTCCAGTCCCTTTGCTACTCGTTTCATAACTAGTAACTATCTTTGCGATTCGTCTGTTATGAGTGGCAGCCTTAGTGGGACAACAATATTAACAGTTATTGCGGTTGCTTTTGAAATAATAAACAGTTTACTTACTTTTTATACTTTTCTCCCATTTGTTTAGTTTTTATTTGATTGGCCAAAAGGTGAGTCTTATTAATGTCTGAAAACCTTCAAAGTGACATAGATGACACAGACAAGTAATTTAATACATGACACATGCAGCCGCAAATGTCGGGAAATACCACAAAAGTGGATGACAAATGTTGAACATGTGGCATTACCAGGTGACGCACCTCGCCCCATGTGCAGCAGTTGAGCCCACCGCTGTGTCACACCTCATCATCGCAGCCTAGTTCTCTTTTTTTTTTTTTTTACGTCGGTGTGGCTCTGGGTCTACGTGCACGACTTTAGCAAGTGAGCCTCAGGGTTTGAAACTTGTGTGAAGTGGGCAGTATTTTTTTGCATTAAGTTAAACAGTTATGTGATACATTGAGGTAAGGTTTATTATTTTTACAGATCTCGCGGTCTCCACTGATTTATTGCAAAGTACCTTCCAACAAAAACTAAATTATTGCGTCACAAATAAATGAGCATAAGATTTACTAAATTAAGCCCGTAAACAAAAGAAGGGACAAAAGGGAAGAACATAAAATAAGAACAACTTCTGCTTGGTTACAGTGAGGGCAATAATTTTGTAACTTCTACGTTTATAATAGATACCATTTACAAAAGGAGTTCGGAGAAAATGGAGCCTAGTGGAGCGATGTACAGCACTGCCCCCTCACGGCGAGGGTGCGATTGACGAACCCAACCGCTGCGCTTGTGGCAAGGTGCTTCATCTAGTGACGTCACATGTTCGACAGTTGTCATCCACTTTCGGGGTATTTCCCGACATTTGCGGCCCCATGTCTTTTATATTAAATCATCTGTCTCAACGTCAGCGTTTGTATTGCAATCAGACAGAAAAAACATTTTACCATTGTAATACGGTAGATACAGGGTTAAAACCCAATTGTCATTTTTTATGTTGCTTAAAAGGCCTGAAGATGGGCGACACTGCCCGAAAATAGAGAGTTAGAGATAATAAAAAACAGGTGGAAAACAAGGTATTTCCTAGTGTACAACTGGTCTAACATTACCAGTGTACTTCTGCGGTGTGAAAGGCCAGTAGACTGAACCATCACATACAATCATTGTGTCAATTTTTTAATAATTTTTTCTTTGTTTTCGTTTTTTCTTTTTTATTAATCTATTACACTTTTTTATAAAAAACATTGACATTGAATAGTGCTGAACAGGAAGTGCAGCTATCAGTCACTATCCATGGGACCAAATTTATTTCGTCATCCTTTAACAGTTTCGGGTGTTTTAACATAAATCGGCTTGTGAGACAGATAAAAAAATCTTATCTTTATTCTTAACAGTCACGTTTTCTTCTTCTGTATCGTTAGTGTAACGAAGGAAATAGATGCACAATGTACCATAAACTGAGTTTGCAGGTCTACAGGGTGTTTTGAAAAGATTCAACCGATTTTAGTACTCTGTATCTGGCCTGGAGTTCGGCAAGACTCAACGTCGCCAGGAGCACCTCTCAAGATGTCCAGCACAGTTCTGGCCGAAACGTCAGGAACCGGAAAGTTTCTTCGACCAGGCCATACAGCCCGGAACCTTAACAACTTATGGTCAAGGAGCCTATGACCTATAAAACTTGGTGAATGGCTTGTCTTGCTCATTTGAGAAGTACCTAAAGGCTGTGTCTGGAAACTTAACTTTTCTTATAGTCCTTACGATAGAAATAAATTTATAATTATTTTTCTGGTAACTCAGACTCAATCATTCGATCCCGCCCTTTAATCCTACTGCCCAGTACCTTCACAAGGTACTATGAAAACAACTGAAGGCAGTACATATCAGAGAAATAAATAAATATTAAGTACATACTGAGACCACGAGTCACATAATACCTTGGCGAGGAATGAATACCTCGATAGACATGATAAGATGATGTAATTCTGCATGCTTACGTGGTCGTTGTCACTGAAGTTAAAATCTTCTGGGTTATTAGGCCGCGTCATATTTCTACTAAAATGATCGACATTTCGACCCCTCTCCTGGGATCTTCCTCAGGATCTTAGTGTACTGGCAATAGTGGACACCATAAGATCCTGAGGAAGAGCCCAGCAGAGCGGTCGAAATGTCGGTCATTTTAGTAGAAATATGACGCGGCCTAATAACCCAGAAGATTTTAACTTCAGTGATAAGATGAGCTTATTCCTGCATCGCAAATATGAAAAACTCTACATCTACATCTACATCTACATCCATAATCCGCAAGCCACCTGACGGTGTGTGGCGGAGGGTACCTTGAGTACCTCTATCGGTTCTCCCTTCTATTCCAGTCTCGTATTGTTCGTGGAAAGAAGGATTGTCGGTATGCCTCTGTGTGGGCTCTAATCTCTCTGATTTTATCCTCATGGTCTCTTCGCGAGATATACGTAGGAGGGAGCAATATACTGCTTGACTCTTCGGTGAAGGTATGTTCTCGAAACTTTGACAAAAGCCGTACCGAGCTACTGAGCGTCTCTCCTGCAGAGTCTTCCACTGGAGTTTATCATCTCCGTAACGCTTTCGCGATTACTAAATGATCCTGTAACGAAGCGCGCTGCTCTCCGTTGAATCTTCTCTATATCTTCTATCAACCCTATCTGGTACGGATCCCACACTGCTGAGCAGTATTCAAGCAGTGGGCGAACAAGCGTACTGTAACCTACTTCCTTTGTTTTCGGATTGCATTTCCTTAGGATTCTTCCAATGAATCTCAGTCTGGCATCTGCTTTACCGACGATCAACTTTATATGATCATTCCATTTTAAATCACTCCTAATGCGTACTCCCAGATAATTTATGGTATTAACTGCTTCCAGTTGCTGACCTGCTATTTTGTAGCTAAATGATAAAGGATCTATCTTTCTGTGTATTCGCAGCACATTACACTTGTCTACATTGAGATTCAATTGCCATTCCCTGCACCATGCGTCAATTCGCTGCAGATCCTCCTGCATTTCAGTACAATTTTCCATTGTTACAACCTCTCGATACACCACAGCATCATCTGCAAAAAGCCTCAGTGAACTTCCAATGTCATCCACAAGGCCATTTATGTATATTGTGAATAACAACGGTCCTATGACACTCCCCTGCGGCACACCTGAAATCACTCTTACTTCGGAAGACTTCTCTCCATTGAGAATGACAAGCTGCGTCCTGTTATCTGGGAACTCCTCAATCCAATCACACAATTGGTCTGATAGTCCATATGCTCTTCCTTTGTTCGTTAAACGACTGTGGGGAACTGTATCGAACGCCTTGCGGAAGTCAAGAAAAACGGCATCTACCTGTGAACCCGTGTCTATGGCCCTCTGAGTCTCGTGGACGAATAGCGCGAGCTGGGTTTCACATGACCGTCTTTTTCGAAACCCATGCTGATTCCTACAGAGTAGATTTCTAGTCTCCAGAAAAGTCATTATACTCGAACACAATACGTGTTCCAAAATTCTACAACTGATCGACGTTAGAGATATAGGTCTATAGTTCTGCACATCTGCTCGACGTCCCTTCTTGAAAACGGGGATGACCTGTGCCCTTTTCCAATCCTTTGGAACGCTACGCTCTTCTAGAGACCTACGGTACACCGCTGCAAGAAGGGGGCAAGTTCCTTCGCGTACTCTGTGGAAAATTGAACTGGTATCTCATCAGGTCCAGCGGCCTTTCCTCTTTTGAGCGATTTTAATTGTTTCTCTATCCCTCTGTCGTCTATTTCGATATCTACCATTTTGTCATCTGTGCGACAATCTAGAGAAGGAACTACAGTGCAGTCTTCCTCTGTGAAACAACTTTGGAAAAAGACATTTAGTATTTCGGCCTTTAGTCTGTCATCCTCTGTTTCAGTACCATTTTGGTCACAGAGTGTCTGGACATTTTGTTTTGATCCACCTACCGCTTTGACATAAGACCAAAATTTCTTAGGATTTTCTGACAAGTCAGTACATAGAACTTTACTTTCGAATTCATTGAACGCCTCTCGCATAGCCCTCCTCACACTACATTTCACTTCGCGTAATTTTTGTTTGTCTGCAAGGCTTTGGCTATGTTTATGTTTGCTGTGAAGTTCCCTTTGCTTCCGCAGCAGTTTTCTAACTCGGTTGTTGTACCACGGTGGCTCTTTTCCATCTCTTACGATCTTGCTTGGCACATACTCATCTAACGCATTATGTACGACGGTTTTGAACTTTGTCCACTGATCCTCAACACTATCTGTACTTGAGACAAAACTTTTGTGTTGAGCCAACAGGTACTCTGAAATCTGCTTTTTGTCACTTTTTCTAAACAGAAAAATCTTCCTACCCTTTTTAATATTCCTATTTACGGCTGAAATCATCGATGCCGTAACCGCTTTATGATCGCTGATTCCCTGTTCTGCGTTAACTTTTTCAAATAGTTCGGGTCTGTTTATCACCAGAAGGTCTAATATGTTATCGCCACGAGTCGGTTCTCTGTTTAACTGCTCAAGGTAGTTTTCAGATAAAGCACTTAAAAAAATTTCACTGGATTCTTTGTCCCTGCCACCCGTTATGATCGTCTGAGTCTCCCAGTCTATATCCGGCAAATTAAAATCTCCAACCAGAACTATAACATGGTGGGGAAATCTACTCGAAATATTTTCCAAATTATCCTTCAGGTGCTCAGCCACAACAGCTGCTGAGCCAGGGGGCCTATAGAGACATCCAATTACCATGTCTGAGCCAGCTTTAACCGTGACCTTCACCCAAATCATTTCACATTTCGGATCTCCGTCAATTTCCTTCGATACTATTGCACTTCTCATCGCTATAAACACGCCTCCCCCTTCACTGTCCAGCCTGTCTCTGCGGTATGCATTCCAATCTGTGTTTAGGATTTCATTGCTATTTACGTCTGGTTTCAGCCAACTTTCTGTCCCTAGTAATATGTGGGCATTGTGACCGTTTATTAGTGAGAGCAGTTCTGGGACCTTTCTGTAGACGCTCCTGCAGTTTGCTATTAGCACATTAATATTGTTATTCCCTGTTGCATTTTGCCTACTCCTACCTTGCTGCGTCTCAGGAGGCGTCTTGTCGGGCCTAGGGAGGGGATTCTCCCCTCCGCTACCCTTGTAGCCGCTTCCGGCGTGTAGTGCACGCCTGACCTATTCAGGGGGACCCTACATTTCTCCAACCGATAGCAGAGGTCGAGAAATTTGCACCCCAGATCTCCGCAGAATCGTCTGAGCCTCTGGTTTAAGCCATCCACTCGTCTCCAAACCAGAGGACCGCGATCGGTTCTGGGAACGATACTACAAATAGTTAGCTCTGATTTCACCCCGCGAGCGAGGCTTTCCGCCTTCACCAATTCCGCCAACCGCCTGTACGAACTGAGGATGACCTCTGAACCCAGACGGCAGGAGTCATTGGTGCCGACATGAGCAACAATTTGCAGTCGGGTGCACCCAGTGCTCTCTATCGCCGCCGGTAGGGCCTCCTCCACATCTCGGATGAGACCCCCCGGCAAGCAGACAGAGTGAACACTGGCCTTCTTCCCCGACCTTCCCGCTATTTCCTTAAGGGGCTCCATCACCCGCCTAACGTTGGAGCTCCCAATAACTAATAAACCCCTCCCCCCGTGTGCCTGCTCGGACCTTGCTGAAGGAACAGCCACATGTCCACTCACAGGCAGAGCGGGCGATGCCACACGGCCAGCCTCCACATTGACCCTCCGCCTCGTGCGCAGCGAACGCCGCTGAACCCGCCACTCCCCTTGGGGAGAGGGTGGCCCAACCGCGCCCAGTACAGGCGAAGATGTCTCGACAGCAGGGACAGTGGGTGAAGCATGTAACACCTGGGGTGTACCTTGCGACGCACCAGACTCCCCACTGCCGCTACACTCCGAGGCAGCAGCCTGAAGACGGCTGACCGCGGCCATCAACACGCTCAGCTGTTCGCAAGTACCAGATCTCGAATTGCAGGACCACACACCTAAAGCGGCCACGATAACGAGATGCCCAACTATGCTGTGCGACCAACAAACGCATACCGACCGCACAGTGGCAGGGAAGAAGCCTGACATGTTTGTATGTCAGACGGATGGTTCTTAATGGGTCTCTTAACCGTTCTCCGGCCCTTGTGTTGCGAACTTTAATTATATGGAGGCTCAGAAGATCATGATAAAGAAGGATCTGAGCGTGTTGGTCAGTCTAAGTGGAATGTTGAAACATCTCTGCCATCACTGGTGCCGTGGGATAAGTTTCCCATAGAAAGAAGAGCGCTCAGTGTAATCGCAGGATGTAATATAGAAACTGAAATCAAAGGCATAGGACTGTTCAGAACCACCGACGTTTTGCGTAAAGTTTGGCAAAACATGAATAAAATCTTCTCGGTTTTGAAGCCGCGTCAAGCTTTCAGTGGCTGTCTCCGCCATCTTCGTCAGGAGTAAAACACTGGCTGCTGAGGCTGGCACGGCTTTCCGCTTATGTAGCTACGACTGAGCCTCTGGCACAATTCAGAGAGGACCGAAACGAGGTGAGTTGGGTAGCTCGTAGCAGCTCCGTGACGTCAGGTGGCGCGTGGGGCCGACGCCACGTTTGAAACCGCCGCTCCCGCCTCCCTACAAGCGTGAGGCACTCGCCGTTGCTTCCTTTTGACTTCGAAAGGCTGTCTACCAATGTCGACAGTATATGCAGAATAATCAGAAAGAGTCTGGAAAGCTTGTAACGGTGTTGCGTGGTAGGTTGTGCTGAGAAAAATGGTTAAGAAAAAAAAAAAAAAAGAAAAGGATTCGTTGCGCCGTTTTCCGAGTTAATTAGCATTGAAGTTAGCCAATCAGGGCGCTGCGCTCGCAGATTCAGTCGGCTAGCCACAGACTGTCGCCAAACTAATTTTTTGCTTGGTTTCCTCTAACCGAACACGAGACCGATACAAAAATTGGACGTAAGCCTGTTATAAGGATCGAACCCCAAACAAATGCTGAGCAGCCTCTTGCGCGGTGATGTATGCAATGAGAACGACTGACACTGATGTATCCGGTGAGCCGCTTGAACTGGAGCGCGCTGCGGCCTCACTCGGTAACTTCAATGTGAATTAACTTCGAAAACGGCGCGAGCAGAATTTTCTTAACAATCATTTCTTAGCACAACTTATCCTGAAACACATTTAAAAGCTTTTCAGATTCTGACCCATGACGCAGCTGTGTAGTTTAGCACCTGGTGCAGAGGTTTAACTTGTCACACTCCATCCAACCACACCCCCACCAAACCCACAAAAACATCAAATACTGTTTTCTTTTGGAGGGGGGGGGGAAGGGGAGGGGAAGAGTTCGTTGTAAAAGTGAGTAACTAAGCAGGGGTGCAAACAATGCTTTGGGATTAAATTCACAAATCCTTCCTTGAACTCCAGAGTGCACGCCAGCCACTGTACAGGCACTGTCGTCGCCTTGTTCTGGCCACATTGCTATATTCAGACTATCCTGTCCAATAACTTGTAAAATATCTTTCGTAATCTTGATGGCTCTCCCACCATTTTGCACGAAATAAACTAGACATGACTGCTTTACTTCTACTTTTACGTATTCTGTATGAACGTAAAGAATGATTTCTTTAATTCGTTCCATGTGAGAGACGTAGGAAGTTTCAGTGTAGGCCAAATAAAATTCCCTTAGGCCACATTGATACGATGCAACTACTTTTCTGCTTGCATAATACAATTAAAAATATAAAACGCTTCTCGAAAGAGCTTAGCACCCAAGAACGTGTTATATCAGTTAAATGATTTAACAAAAGTAACAACCTTGCCTTTGTTCTAAACACGACCGAATATACAACCTGGTCTTCAAGGAAACTATAATTTAATATACTTATATCAGTACATATTTCAGCCACACATTTCGCGGGATGACGTTTTTTTGAATGCAGAAGACCCTAAAACGGATATCTCCTCTACCCACAACATCAATTTTTTACTATCACAGAACCTTTGCTAATAAAGGATAGGTTTTTCTTATTTTGCAGTATGAACTCTCTTCCTCCAACAAAATCTCAAATACTTTGTGAGAATAATTTTTGTATACACGCTGTTTTAGCGATACAATGCGCGAATGCATGCAGAAAGGTCAGGACCTGTCCATGGGCTCTCTAGTTGCCCGCCTGTTTCCGTAAGTGTCACGAATGAAACGACGAATAGAAAAATGTTTACAGTTCGTACAATAGAAACTGGCAAATTCTGTCACCCCCACGGAACTGGTCCCCGGTGCGGACCGCACCTACCGCACCACCCACCCCGTTTTCCTGCTGCTCACTGTTTCTAACTATTATGTATTACTCTCCTGTTAATTGCTATTGGTCCTGTTTCCTCTTTGCCTGTATTAATTATAATTTCGTTATTCAGATACACACTTTTTATGACTTGTATTAAATGTTTAGGATAACCTCGTTTTTCCGGTATAATCCACAGCGCATACCTATTCACTATGTCGTGGGCTTTTTCACAATCTAGAATTGCAATCAGAGTCTCCAGATTATGTTCTCGCCTCTTTTCAATTATCTTCAGCGCTATTGTAATACTGTCACTGTACGATCGTCCTTTTCTAAAACAACTTTGTCCCTCCAGTAAGAGAGCGTCGCTATTCTTTCAAAAATGGTTCAAATGGCTCTGAGCAATATGGGACTCAACTGCTGAGGTCATTAGTCCCCTAGAACTTAGAACTAGTTAAACCTAACTAACCTAAGGACATCACACACATCCATGCCCGAGGCAGGATTCGAACCTGCGACCGTAGGGGTCTCGCGGTTCCAGACTGCAGCGCCAGAACCGCGCGGCCACTTCGGCCGGCTCGCTATTCTTTTCAGTGTCTTATTAATTATTCGTATGTACTATTTACAGCCAGTGTTCAACAGATCTAGTCCTCTGTAGTTTTCACAAGAATTTCTAGGGTTATATATATTTCGTCACTCTCCAGGAGTCGTATCATTTTCCATTTCCCACATTCACTTAACAATTGCACAGCCTGTGTTAAAACATTAAACCTGCCGCTTTAATAAGTCCTGTATTAATATTATCGGGTGCTGCCGCCTTCCTACTATTCATCTGCTTTAATGCTTCTTGTGTGTGCTCCAATGTAATATTGACTCATTGTTATATTTCGCCAACTTGTTCTGTGTCTTCGTCTATTTTCGTTAGTTGAAATTTATAATTTTTTTCTATCCACAATCCCTGATACCGTTTTATCCACGTAACTGTGAAGGATTTTTTCGTGTTTTTTTAAGTTGTTTCAGGAGTTAAACCATCTCTTGTCTGACATGTAGATAGTTTTCAATGTTCACGAAGAATCCTTGACATCACTCTTTCCAAGGGTTCTTGGTGATCGTCTCTCACTAATTTTTTAGTATAGTTACGTTTATTTTCATGCTGCTCTTTCGTTTCTTCTGTATTGATTTGTAATCTAAGCTTCTTCTTTCTCTTTACTTGCATTTGCTGTATCTTCATTCCATATTTTAACACCGTTTCTCCTCCTAAATTTCTTTTTCTATCCTACTGCCTCCGTCGTCGCTTGGTTCACGTATGTTTTTATGTTTTGCCATTTATACGAGGGTTAGTCGAGAAGTAAGGTCCGATCGGGAGCGAAATGGGAACCATAGTGAAAATCCGATGGAGCTTTGCACAGATGTGTTTGGCATTATCTCTGTATGCCCTTCGATCGTGTCACGTCGCTCTTTTCAGTTCCGAGCTCGCAGTGAGCACGTAAAGATGTCTTGAAAATAGTGTCCTCTGCCAGGATCCGGGCCTGGTGAGACATTTCACCTGATAACGTAACTGGTATGTGTTTCCTTCTTAACGATAATTCTCGGCCGCACTCTGCAGGGTCACATGAGCCACTGACTATGAATATTTTGGCACAGACAGTGAGTTGTAGGCCAACGTAGAGAACTGGCGGAAAGCAGAGGCGGCTGCCTTCTACGACGAGGTTATTGGAAAGTTGGTACAACGATACAACGAATGGCTATGTCGGTGTGGAGATTGTGTAAAGAAGTAGCTGCAAAAGTGTAACTAATAATTGCAAATAAAAAACTTTTTTTACTGTGGTTTCCATTTCGCCAGCGATCGGACTATACTTTGCGAATAGCCCTCGTATTATCACTTCTTAGTGTTACCCGTTAGTTCTTACAGGATGTGACGCGCCACTAGTCTTGCAATCGGTGCCAACGGGTGCTTTCTCTTTAGTTCATTATATAGATTATGTTACATTTATCCACATTTAAACAGAGCTGCCATTCGTTTTACGAAGTGGAAATTTTTTCAAACGCTTTCTGCGTTTCCTTTCCACAGTTCAGCGGCGATACTTAACTGTAGTCAAGGCCTCGTCCAATAGTCTTCAAGTGCTGCTGATCCTATCTGATTGTGTATAATGAAAGCATTATTACGATGGTTTAGGCACCCCAATTTCACTGTAGTTCCTGTGAAACAACCGCTGCCTTGTATAGCTTACGGGGTTCTACCGATCAAATGTGAGCGGAATGGGCGACATGCAGCGAGGCGTGTAAGCTGTCGGTCGGTAGGACAACAGGGCAGATTGCCGCCCCGGGCTGCGGGCACACAATTGGATTGACGGCCACACATTATCGCACCAGCTGCCCGCATCTCCACCTCTCACCCCACCCCTCGAGACGCCGCGCTGGTCTGTTTACCGAAGCCCAGGCACGTGAGCAGCTTCTGCGCAGCGTCTGTCGTTACATTATTGCTCCCTGAGCACCCACGTAAGTCTTATTTACCCTTACCAGGAGCAGCTTTCTACTACAAACGTGATGTCGCTAGATGATACGCTTCTCACAAAGAACATTTGTTGATTTGGCAGACGTCATTTCGGAAACTGGTTTTATACAGCTGTCCATGCCACTCTCTCTTGTGCAAGTCTCCTTGTACCAGAGTAACTATTATTTCTTAAACCATTTGATCTCCCTCTGTAATTATCCTATCTGCATATCCCTATCTGTAGCTAATTTTTGTTGTAAGACTGTTTTCTCCCTGATTCTGCTCAGTACCTCTTCATCAATGTGTGCTTGCATTGTTTAATTCTTCAATTCACTGCGTATTTTTGTATTTGAGAATTACTGTATAGTGTTTTAGTAACGGTAAGGTGTACGTTCGAGTAGTCTGTAGCGCAGTAGTCATTTGTTTTGGACACCAAGTGACATTGACGACAGCTTAGTCAGCCGCTGGCCTTCGTTTGTGAATCACCAGGAGGCTAGCAAGTCATATATTACGCTTTTTCTGTTTGTTTTCATCGTTTAATTCGTAAGTCAGTAGCGGCAGAATGGACAGGTTGCATGCGCGCTGTGTGCGGACGTGGGAGGAGATGGCTGCCGTTCGCAAATAGCTGAAGACGCTTATGGCCCCAGTAAGCTCTCTACAGGCTGCTGCCTCACGGTATCTGGGACCTGGTTCTCAGGATGGGGCAGGATGGGGCAGGATTGTGGACGGGGCGGTAATCAGTTACTCTCGGTTGCACAACAAATACGTAAACTTATATAAAGAAATTAAAATTTTAAAACAATCGCTTAAAAAACACAATTGGCTGTATGACGGCTGAAGGCCTTATCATAGGAAAAAAATTCCACGATTTTGGGGCCGAAGACCACCAACAATAACCTCAAACAACAAACGGCTGAAGCCCTGAATTAGAAGTCAGAAGAAACATTGCAAATAGCACATATTCAGATAAATACTTCGTTTTAAAACAAACTGTAACACGGCTGAAGGCCTTATCACGAAAGAAGTGAAATTATTGCTCGGCTGAAGGACTCACCAACAATAATTAGAAAATTACAAATACCTTTAAAACAACATCACAATCTAAGGAATCAGGCCAACCGGTTCTCAGCAAGTGTGCCAAGGGTTAGCCTCGGAAGGTAACTCAAACATAAGGTAAGGTGAGACAGGCAGCCAAGAGTTGTACTCACCTAACAGGATGGCATCTCATCTAGGGGCAGCTTAAGCGCCGACCGACCGACTAACCAATCCGCCTAACGTCCGATCACCGGTACCACGATGAAATATTTTAGGGCAAAAAAAAAAAATGCACAGTACAATACAAGAGGCTGCCGAACTACACGCCGTGTCAGACAGCATCAACACGACGAGGAAAAGTACGCTAACCTCCAGGGCAAGTAACTGGGGCGTTAGCGGCCACAAGGCAGAAAATACCGCTTGTTGCACTTCACTAATAAGGATAATACTAAATTCAATGATGAATAACAAATAGGGAAAGACGGATACAATATTTCGCCACCTCTAAACACTTCCCTCGTTGCTGTCGGGCTCAGCGGCCATGGCAGCAACAACCAGCAGACCAAAGGCGAGGTCTCAGAATAGTCGAGGTTGCATTAGCAGTTAATTCTTCCCTCAAACGTTCAGGGTTCGGTGTGCAACGAAGTCGTCGCTCTCGCAGCTACCCCTCCTCGATACGGCAGTAGCAGTACGCCGCCAGTGGCCCCAGCTTGCCTGCTCGCCGCTGCGCGCCAACCGAACTGATCTCCGTTCGCAACCCTCCTCCAAATCCAGTACGCAGACAGCATTAAAATAACTGCTCATTCAAAACCATAAGATACACACGCATCCGGGAAAAAAATTGCAACAACAATTCACAATACTGAATCCAGTCACTGTCAAACAACACCGACGAATTATAAGTCGGCACCAACACAGAGAAGTCAGAAGCGATCGGAACACGAAATGCACGTCGTCCGCTGCGATGACCGACCGAACGACCAACCAACGGTCGTCCCCACTCAAGTCAGGCACGGGAAAGGTCCCGGCATAAATCGTCGACTGACAAGTTATTGCCATGAGGTCAGTTCGACGGGCGGATACACACACACACACACAAGTGAAAGTTGCACTACTCGAATATCACGGTCCAGTGAACTAAAACTCACAGAATCCGGTCCTCCACGTGATCGTGCACTCTCGCGACAACATCCTCCCGTCGGGCAGTGCATGTGTGTTGCCAGCGGTCGGACGAGTACTGGCTGTCCGGACCTCGTTGCTGCTCCGTCCCAATTCAGCTTGCTCGACACACGACGACCCGGAAATACTAGAGGCCACTCCAAAGATGGTACCACAGTACACGCTATCGATTACTGCAGCGGCTGCCACTCACGGATAGACAAGGCGAGCAAACGTATGGCGCCAGTGAACACACTAAGAAAACGAGACGCCACTATCGCCATTACAAGATGCGAAGCTATGAACGGCATCAATGCGAGCCGCACACGGCTCGGTACCAGCAACGGAAAAACCAGCGCGTCGCGTGGGACACCTCAGGTGTCACTTGCTGCCGAGGCACCTTCCAGCGTACCCAACGCGGGGGTATCAGTGGTTACTGTAGGGCGACCTGGCGGGTTATTACGCTGTTGCTTCGCTTGAATGGTACAGTTAGTGAGGGTGCTTTAATCCCGACCTCGCCTATTACCCTGTGGATGGAGAGGTGGCTGCTCGTTCTTCAGCGTCCGAGCAGGCATACGGAGGAAAGGGTTTACTGACAAGGGGACGCCACGACGTTGGAATCACAGATTTACATCAATTTTTGTACGCCTTTAGTAGGCCATTAAAACAACATAAAGTGCAAGTAGTAAGGTGCACTACACGGGCAATTCTGAGAAAATATCAAGACAACGTTTATGCGTCTGTTACATGCCTTACGCACCTGTGAATAGGTACCACACGTGGGAGTTCATCGTGATAAAGTGGTTAGCGTTCGAACCTGGTAAGACGAGCATGTCTGAGACGATGGTTCGGCTCCTGCTCAAACTCAATTTTTAATCTCTACTGTCGGAAGAAAGAGAAGTTTTCCAAAATGCCAGTGAGGCGTGTTCCCCCGTAGAAAATCTGAACATTCCCTGTAAATGCAGGAAAACTGCATTCATACGATGTAGCAGACGCCGTTTCAGTTTATGTTTTCCATGACTGCACGACAAACACCATCCTACAACGTGTGACGTCTAGAACATATCCGACGAGTAATTGTAAATTACTATTGTGATCTGGCACATTATGACTTACTATACAGGGTGGTCCATTTATAGTGACCGGGCAAAGTAGCTCACGAACTAAGCATCAAACGAAAAAACTACAAAGAACGAAACTCGTCTAGCTTGAAGGGGGAAACCAGATGGCGCTATGGTTGGCCCGCTAGATGGCGCTGCCATAGGTCAAACGGATATCAACTGCGTTTTTTTAAAATAGGAACCCTCATTTTTATTACATATTCTTGTAGTACGTAAAGAAATATGAATGTTTTAGTTGGACCACTTTTTTCGTTTTGTGATAGATGGCGCTATAATAGTCACAAACGTACAAGTACGTGGTATCACGTAACATTCCGCCAATGCGGACGGTATTTGCTTCGTGATACATTACCTGTGTTAAAATGGACCGTTTACCAATTGCGGAAAAGGTCGCTATCGTGTTGATGTATGGCTATTGTGATTAAAATGCCCAACGGGCGTGTGCTGTGTATGCTGCTCGGTATTCTGGACGACATCATCCAAGTGTCCAGACCGTTCGACGGATAGTTGCCGGCCGGAGTGGCCGTGCGGTTCTAGGCGCTACAGTCTGGAACCGGGCTACCGCTACTGTCGCAGGTTCGAATCCCGCCTCGGGCATGGATGTGTGTGATGTCCTTAGGCTAGTTAGGTTTAATTAGTTCCAAGTTCTAGGCGACTGATGACCTCAGAAGTTAAGTCGCATAGTGCTCAGAGCCATTTGAACCATTTTGAACGGATAGTTGCGTTATTTAAGGAAACAGGAAGTGTTCAGCCGCGTGTAAAACGTCAACCACGACCTGCAACAAACGATGATGCCCAGGTAGGTGTTTTAGCTGCAGTCGCGGCCAATCCGCGCGTCAGTAGCAGACAAATTGCGTGAGAATCGAGAATCTCCAAAACGTCGGTGTTGAGAATGCTACATCAACATCAAATGCACCCGTGCCATATTTCTATGCACCAGGAATTGCATGGCGACGACTTTGAACGTCGTGTACAGTTCTGCCACTGGGCACAAGAGAAATTACGGGACGGTGACGGATTTTTTGCACGCGTTCTATTTAGCAACGAAACGTCGTTCACAAAAAATGGTTCAAATGGCTCTGAGCACTATGGGACTTAACATCTATGGTCATCAGTCCCCGAGAACTTAGAACTACTTAAACCTAACTAACCTAAGGGCAGCACACAACACCCAGCCATCACGAGGCAGAGAAAATCCCTGACCCCGCCGGGAATCGAACCCGGGAACCCGGGCGTGGGAAGCGAGAACTCTACCGCACGACCACGAGATGCGGGCGGTCGTTCACAAACAGCGCTAACGTAAACCGAAATAATACGCATTATTGGGCAACGGAAAATCCACGATGGCTGCGATAAGTGGAACATCAGCGCCCTTGGCAGGTTAATATATGGTGCGGCATTATGGGAGGAAGAATAATAGGCCCCCATTTTATCGATGGCAATCTAAATGGTGCAATTATGCTGATTTCCTACGTAAAGTTCTACCGATGTTACTACGAGATGTTTCACTGCATGACAGAATGGCGATGTACTTCCAACATGATGGATGTCCGGCACATAGCTCGCGTGCGGTTGAAGCGGTATTGAATAGCATATTTCATGACAGGTGGATTGGTCATCGAAGCACCATACCATGGCCCGCACGTTCACCGGATCTGACGTCCCCGGACTTCTATCTGTAGGGAAAGTTGAAGAATATTTGCTATCGTGATCCAACGACAACGCCTGACAACATGCGTCAGCGCATTGTCAATGCATGTGCGAACATTTCGGAAGGCGAACTACTCGCTGTTGAGAGGAATGTCGTTACACGTATTGCCAAATGCATTGAGGATAACGGACATCATTTTGAGCATTCATTACATTAATGTGGTATTTACAGGTAATCACGCTGTAACAGCATGCGTTGTCAGAAATGATAAGTTCACAAAGGAACATGCATCACATTGGAACAACCGAAATAAAATGTTCAAACGTACCTACGTTCTGTATTTTAATTTAAAAAACCTACCTGTTACCAACTGTTCGTCTAAAATTGTGAGCTATATGTTTGTGACTATTACAGCGCCATCTATCACAAAGCGAAAAAAGTGGTCCAGCTAAAACATTCATATTTCTTTACGTACTACACGAATAAGTAATAAAAATGGGGGTTCCTATTCAAAAAAAAAAAACCAGTTGATATCCGTTTGACCTATGGCAGCGCCATCTAGCGGGCCAACCATAGTGCCATCTGGTTTCCCCCTTCAAGCTAGACAAGTTTCGTTCTTTGAAGTTTTTTCGTTTGACGCTTATTTCGTGAGATATTTGGCCCGGTGACTATGAATTGACCACCCTATAGACAGTCGTTTTCCCCTTGCTCTTTTTGCGACTTGAACAGGAAAGGAAATAACTAGTAGTGATATGTGGTACCCTCCACCATGCACTGTACTGTGGATTGTGGAGTTTTATGTAGATGTAGCTGTAGATTAATTACTGTATCTATCCGTCTTCATCCGCATCCGTGCAAACTAATGTGAACAGCACGGCAGGGAGTGCTTCGTATTGTATAGGCACGAATGCGATAACAACCACTACCTTTGTGTTCCCGAAAACGAGACTTTTACGGAATTCATACTTCGGATTCTATTACTGATATATAGCTAGGATCAATGTTGTGGGTAGCCTCGGGCTAGGAACCACTTGTATACCAAACAGAAGGTTGTCTGACTGACTATTCCACAGTACATGCCCAATATTTGAATATTATACACTTCCTCTAGCTTAGGCAGACAAACCAAATCGATTGGTTCTTTTTACATTACGAGTAGTCTACGGCGCGCCTTAAGGGACTTATGGTGGCACCGTTTAGCTCATGGGCGGCTCCCGAGGAAACCCGAAAAACATGATTTTTGGGTACCAAAACTGAGCCGCGGGGTCCGAGATGGCTACCCGCAGAAAAAGGCTGAAGGTTTTACAGTACATTCCTATGATCACACATCGAAAGACCTTGAAAATGTTATTGATATCTTTATCCATTTACGAGATACAGAGGTTCAAAGTTCCTCTTATTGTGCGTGTAAAATACGTACGTAAAATCCAAATTGAGGCGAAAACGTTGTTTATAAAGTGACGTATCACGGAGAAATACCCTGTAAAGTGTCTCCATTATCATCAGAAGGGTTGTGGAAACCCCATGTTGTCGTAACACTGAGGCACATGCAAAATTTCTGTGCATATAAAATCCGGTCTGCGATGTGAAATTTAAATAAAGTAAAACCGTACTATAATCCTGCACAAGTAAACTGTCAAAATTTTACTAACTCATAGAATTCTTTTCATATGAGTGACATGCCTCGCTGCAGCAGGAAAGAGAACCAGCGAAAAAATGCTTACATTGGACAAAAAAAAAGAAGAAAAAAAGGCGAATAAGGTACTGTTTATTGGAAAACAGACTGAAAAGTAGGATACCAGCTGCCTCATTCACTTTTCTTGCAACCTTTAAAAATTTTACCAAAAGTTTGGCATACGAACATATTCGCAATTTTTTATGCTGAAGGAGAAGCAGACAGTGGCAGTGGAAAAGAGAGGAAAAAGAAAAGTAATAGATAGTGGAAGATAGTAGACTGTGGTTGTGGTGTAGAAAGATCTAAGGAGACAATCACAGTTTGAGAGAAAGAGAGGGGCACAGTGACAGTGGAACATAACTGACAATGACAGAACGAATAAACCATTGAAAGAAACGCATTTAAATTTCCATATGGGAGGGTAACATGTGTTAACTGCGTACCATTTTTACGTTCCCGCTTACAAACATTGCTCATTGTGATGACTGTCTGCATCTTCGGTTGCCTGCAACCGCACTGAAGATTGATTTACTGGTGACCTATCTATCTTAGGTCTGGTGTTGGCTACCTCTCCGTTATGCTCGTCTTCAACCTCCAAAGTGTTAGTGTCCCGTTGATAAACGCTGTCCTTAAGGTAACCCCACAGCCACAAATCACGCGAGTTCACATATGGTGACTTTGGTGGCCAAGCTTCCAGAGCAACTCCCAAATCGCCAATTAATTCGAACTTGCAAATCAAGTTCATTGTTGCGGAAAGAGGATCTCTCCGTAGCCCTTTTAATGTGGCAATACTTGCGTAGAGTAACAGTACCACTGCTGTTACTCTGATAAAACAGCTTTACTAGTAAATCCCTGATCACATTGTAAAGGCCCCTGTTGACTGTTTGCAGCTGTAATGCACCCTGATGCTTGTTTTGCAAGCCTACCTCACCTTACCGACACTGGTGCCTATTGGCAAGTCGCGACAAGAACACTACTAACAACGCGAACCCTGCAGTGCAGTCTGAACATCATTCCTACAAAGCTGGGTTTCCTGTGTACACTGGTTCAAGAAGCGGAAGTTTATTTACAAACACCCTGTATTATCAACAGCTTACTGGAAACTTGGCTACCGTTTTATTGATACTGTATCATTATATATAAGTGCAGCATCTGCAAAAAGTCTGCGGTTATTATGAAATTGTCTGCCAGGTCATCAAAGGCCTCTATCACTCTTCTGGTGCGAATTACTGACGTTACTTTTATTTCTGTTGTTAACTCATCATTCAACCTAACTTGTTGCGTCTTCTCTACCCTCCATTGTACAAAGAGAAACAAAACTTTTTCCGATTAGGCGGCTGAGCGTACATCTCAGACTCTCCCAACCAACAATGCCATATGGCCCTTTTTGCGTAGCGTATTGGAGGAGTAATTCAGAGACAATCTTGGTATTTTAGTCCAAATTCTGCTAGTTAATCTGTTATATTCCGGTGATAGTAAACAAGTTTACAATACGTGAACAAGGTGTGAGCCATCCACGTTCAACACACCCCTGAAGTTACATATCGCTTCACATGAGATGCCGTCTGTCAGTTGCTTATTGCTGGACTCCATGTTCCACACAGAGTAGGTCTATCTACTGCGGAAACCACTGCTACATTGCTACCGGAGAGAAAACCTTTCCTCCACTTGACATGGAAGCAAAACTAATCGAATGGGGCACTTAACACATTGTTACTTCTCAAATACTCAAGCCCTACCTTTGATAGGAACGTTAGTTGGTGATCAGTTCACACGACAAGCACAAGAGTAATGTGGGCTTCCTAAAGCTCAGGCGAACGCTTGTTCGCTTTACACCTCAGAAATGCTTTCTATTTCTTGGCTATGGATCGGAGGGGGGGGGGGGGGGCGGACAGGTTACCCGCGACCTAGGAGTAGCTTATTTGACCAGTAGGCCTAATCTAAACGTAATGGGTGCCGGGTTCGATCCCATCCACTACGTAAATTAGGAATTAATTTCATCAGCAATGGCGGCCAAAGGCTTCCGGCATAAGGATTCACCCTCGTTCTACTACTAGTCTCGTCAAAGAGGGAAAAGAAGTGGACAGAGTACAAACAAGTATTGCCGATGATATGAGAATAAGGAGGAAGAATTAGCAATCATAAATAGCAAGAGGAGGCACATGGCTTTGTAAATGGCTGCATTATGGGCACATAATATGTATACACAGGACATACGGCCAGTAACTGAGAAAGAATTATGACAATCTCTCCAGTGACGAAAGATTGCCGGTTAGCGTTCCATTCGGATCTCAGGGAGGCTGAAGTTTGAGCTAAACGGGAAGAATCAATGGGCAAAGAAGTGGGATACGGAAATACTAAGTAATGTAGACACACGCTTGAAATTCTCTGAGACTGTAGAAACTGCGGTAATGAATAGCTCGGTAGGTAGTTCAGTCGAAGAGGAATGGACGTGTCTAAAAAGGGTAATCACGGAAGTTCGAAAGACAAACACAAATTCAAGGGAGGTAACTGCGAAGAAACCATACTACAGTTGGTCGACAAAAGAAAGATTACACAGCTGTTCAGCGAAGAACAGGAATACAGTAATATAAATACGAAAGGAAAGAAATAGGAAGTGCAGAGCAGACAAAGTGAAATGGCTCCAGGAAAGATGTGAAGAAATTGAAAGAGAGATGATCGTCGGGAGTACTAACTCAGCATATAGGAAAGTCAAAGCAACCTTTGGTGAAATTAAAAGCAAGGGCGGTAACATTAAGAGTGCAATGGAAAATTCACTGTTATATGCAGAGGAGAGAGAGAATATGTAGAAACATTATACTGCAGGCCTCTACGAGGGGGAGGACGTGTCTGATGACGAGATAAAAGAAGAAACTGGAAGCGATATACAAGACGTAGGAGATCCAGTATTAGAGTCAGAATTTAAAAGAGATCTGGAATACTGGCGATCAAGTATAGATAACATTCTGTTTAAATTTCTAAAGTCATTGGAGTAAATTGCAACTAAACTACTATTTAGACTAGTGGATAGAATCTATGAGACTGGCGACGTATCATAAAACTTTCGGAAAAGTATCCACAACAATTCCGAAGATAGCAAGGGCAGATAGGTGAGGGAACTACCGCACAATCAGCTTAACAGCTAATGCATGCAACAGTATCGAAGCATTTGAAATGTGGTGCTACGGAAAGATGTTGAAAATCAAATGGACTGATAAAATAAGGAATGAGGAAATATCCGCTAATCGGCGATGAAAAGAACGTATGGGAAACACTGACAAGAAGACAACAGTATAATAGGAATTGTCTTAAACGTCACGGAAGAGATTCCATGGAGCTATAGGTAGCTGGAAAAGTTAAAAACTGCAGGGGAAGACAAACGTTGGAATATATCCAACAAGTAATTGAAGACACTGGGTGGTAAGTGCTTCTCTGAGATGAAGAATTTGCATGCAACGTCACAGAAAGCCGTGGTGAGCCGCATCAAGCCAGTCAGAAGAATGATGACGCAACAAAGGATACAAAACATTAAAACGGTGTAACAAGAAATGTTCTTCGAATTTAACATGGCGGTTATAGGAGCGTTCAGATCCCTGTAACACACTTTTTTTTTTAAATATAGCAGTGATGATATTTAAGTGGGGCTGCCGATTAACGATACCGACTTTATCAACAGAACGATTCGTCACGTATTTTGTCTTGTGTGGGTCTCGGCGCGCCGCCATTACCACTCCTTGGCGACGTGCAGTAACCTTTCAAGAGGTGGGCGATTTGATGGAATACATTCCTGCACAGTTCCGTGACCAGTAACTGTGAGTACGATCCCTCTCAGCCCTGTTGTAGCTGAACTGCCGAAAAATACATCTTTCACCATCATGTTTCGTGTCACCTGCAGCAGGGCACTAGATGTAATCGATATTTGTGGCTGAGTAGACTTGCATCTTGTCTCCATTGTGAAAACTGGTTGACGTTTCTGACAGAACCCTGTGTTCGGAAAACCTCAAAGTTTTAATTGATTGCCCTTGAACGTTAATTCCCTTTCCAAGTTTCTCCACTGATTCCTTCACAGCTTTCTGAGTGTACATATCGAATAATGTCGGTGATAGGTTACAACCTTCGCTCCCTTCTCAACTACTACTTCCCATTCATGTCCTTAAACTTTTCTGACTGCAGGATATTTCCGAACAAGTTGTCCATAATCTTTCATTCTTTGTATTTTATCGCTGCTACCTTCAGAATTTCGAAGAGCTTATTCCAATCAACATTGTCAAACACGTCCTTAAATCTACAAAGCCACTATGCCATTTCTTTCCAAACTAATCAAATGGTTCAAATGGCTCTGAGCACTATGGGACTTAACTACTGTGGTCATCAGTCCCCTAGAACTTAGAACTACTTAAACCTAACTAACCTAAGGACATCACACACATCCATACCCGAGGCAGCATTCGAACCTGCGACCGTAGCAGTCACACGGTTCCGGACTGCGCGCCTAGAACCGCGAGACCACCTCGGCCGGCTCCAAACTAATCTTCCCCGACTTCACACTTGTCGTAGACTGCCGTCTTTGGAATTGAAATTATTGCATCCTGACTGAAGTCTGAGCCTGTTCGCCACTTTCATAAGAAATAAATGTACATCATGTCATCAGTTGGTAGTAAAAGTGAAGATAAGATGGCACATTCACTGATATATTTTAGCGAACTTCATGATGTTCGACGTGTCTGTTTTCATTTTACATTTGTATGAAACTTCGCAGTAAATATTATCAGGTCCGCAGAAGGCAGCTTTCCGAAACCAGTAATGGTTCAAATGGTTCGAATGGCTCTGAGCACTATGGGACTTAACGGCTATGGTCATCAGTCCCCTAGAACTTAGAACTACTTAAACCTAACTAACCTAAGGGCATCACACAACACCCATTCATCACGAGGCAGAGAAAATCCCTGACCCCGCCGAGAATAGAACCCGGGCTGAAACCAGTAATGTGAACATTTGATATATACATAAACGACCGTAAGCAATAAATTATTAAACAAACATATGCAAAGATCGCTACTTCCAATATGTCTTTTTCACTATTCGATGCCATGCTTTATAATTCATTGACGTATAGTGCACATAATTGGAATTGTTATATATCATTACGAAGCATTTAGTGTATTAATCTAGTCTGAAAAGAGAAACCAGCAGTCGAAACTGGTAATGTGAACATTATAAATGGCTCCAAGCACTATGATACTTAACATCTGAGGTCATCAGTCCCCTAGGCATAGAACTACTTAAACCTAACTAACCTAAGGACATCACACACATCCATACCCGAGGCAGCATTCGAACCTGTGACCGTAGCAGCAGTGCGGTTCCGGACTGAAGTACCTAGAACCGCTCGACCACAGCGTGTGAACATTATAATTAAGCAATACTGCCACAAGAAATTACTATATGAACACCAACTGACAAAACCGGCATTGCCCAGGTATTCATTTTAACACTGTTCCATCAGAAACGAAAACAAAAAATGGTGTTTGTAATGTAATATCGAAAAAATTCCATTTCCTAGTGTTTTTGGAAACAACTTTGAAATTGTGTAACAGTCGTATAAAGAAATGTGTATAATGTACAAACATATAAATACGACACGCAAATTAAGAAATACAAATTGACTGTAACGCTTATTTAAGTCAAAATTTGTTTATAAACAGTCGACGGTGTGGCCGTGCGGTTCTAAGCACTTCAGTCTGGAACCGCGTGACCGCTACGGTTGCAGATTCGAATCCTCCTCGGGCATGGATGTCTGTGATGTCCTTAGGTTAGTTAGGTTTAAGTAGTTCTAAGTTCTAGGGGACTGATGACCACAGATGTTAAGTCCCACAGTGATCAGAGCCATTTGAACCATTTTTTTTTGTCTATAAACAATCCATGAATAAATTCATGGGTAAGCTCACCCTTGAGCTAGTAGCAGCTACAGCTGTCCATGATAAAAACATGGAGATGCCAACTCCACTCTGAAGTATTTAACAGATTTCCCTGAGACTTGTTAATTGTAGTGGCAAATGCAAATCTCAGTGTAAGCGTCTGTCTCTTGAAGTGAACGACGAGATCTGTCATGAAATGGCACACCTGTTTAGGTACATTCAGCGGCATACGAGGATACTGTCCGCGAAACATGTTGCGAATCGAGTTAGTAGCAAAGAAGTAAAAAGTTTAAACGTCTTGCACTATGCGGCAGTTTTTTTACACATCCCATCGTTTATGATGTCATATCTCCTGAACTATAATAGGAGGCGTTTCTTACCCCCACAGCGATTGTTTCCTCTGCCAGTAAGGGATATGTTTACCAAGTTTGTTTGAAACCGGCCCAGTCCTTTAGAATGAGCTGTAGAGCACGCACGCATACATACGTCCACTTTTGAAACAAGTGCTTTGTACGGATTTATATGGTCACTTACTTCCGTTTCTCTGTATGTTACTTCTTAAAAACAAATGCGAGTGGGACATGCACTTTAAGAGTTTCTTGCAATCTTAATTATGTATATAGATGGCTCATCTACAGGGTTTAATGAGTAAGTTTGGG
Organism: Schistocerca serialis cubense; assembly: GCF_023864345.2. Taxonomy (NCBI): domain Eukaryota; kingdom Metazoa; phylum Arthropoda; class Insecta; order Orthoptera; family Acrididae; genus Schistocerca; species Schistocerca serialis. Next base: position 302,056,691 of record NC_064639.1, on the reverse strand, counting down.
AACATCAAAGTATCTGACATAGCTGGCCATACCTTTTGACTGACTCATAGGGCTTAAATTTTTACTCTGACAAGTATCTGTAAACCTTTGTCTTTTTTGTAAATTTTTTAATCTGATACCTCTACTCGTTCCTGAGAAAATGGAGTTTGACAGATAGACAACAAAGTAATCGTATAAGGATTCTGTTTCTACCGATTGACATACGGATGCTTACTTTTCAGCAAGCTTCTACGGCACCACGCCTCAGACACTTAGTCTCTACTTTATTGATTCTCCAATGCTGCGTGATTCACTTCCATACAGTGCTGCTCCCCAAAGATGCAGCCTTACTCAAATTAAAAAGTACATTATTTCTCAAATTAATGCCGACGTTGATACTAACAGACTTCTTTTGGCCAGGAATATTCTCTTTTTTTGTGCTTGTCTGTATTTTATGTCCTCCATGATTTCTCCATTATGTATTAGTTTGCTCACAAGGTAGCAGAATTCCTTCACTTCGCCCATTTCATGGTATTCAGTTTTGATAATGTTATAGCTAATCTCATTTCTGCTACTCCCCGTCACTATGAACTTTCTTTGGTTTACTCTAAATCCATAGGGTGTGCTGAGTAGATCATTCCGTTTAACAGGTTCCGCAGTTCTTCCTTAATTTCACTGAGGATAGTAATGCCATCAGCAAATCTGAACAGCGATATCCTTACATCCTAAACTTTAACCCTGTTAATGAACTTTTCTTTCATTTCCGTCATTGATTCGAGGTACAGAGCGAAAAGTAGGACCGAAAGAGTATATCGTTGTCTTACACTAGTCCAAAACCGAGTACATCTTTCTTTCATTATTTTTTCCCTTTTTGGTTCTTGTAAATAGTCTATATTCCCCTGTAGCTTATGACGATTTTTCTGAGAATTTCGAACGTATTGCACGATTTCATAGTATCGAACAATTTTTCTAGGTCGACAAATCCTACAGGGAAACGAAGCTCTACTTTGCTAGGATGTCCACTGGTGCAGGCTCCTTGTTCTCTGGTAGCTGAAACGTGACATGTAGATTTAGCAGGTATTGGAGAATGACGTCATTGCGGTGTGTCAGAGGGGGGAGGAATGTAGCGCGTGGGTGGCGTGTCGCGGCTTCCTGGAAGCTATGCAGCCACATCGACCCGGCGGCGACGCAGGGAATGCCACGGCGCTCTTCTAGGTGCGCACCCGCGTCTGTGTGAAAAGTTTAGGCTCTTCGATTATAGCTGGAGGCGAGGTCATGGCAGCTACGTAATATTGGTGGAACATTGAACCACATGTCTCTGGTGATATGCGTTTAAAGAAGCAAATTCTCATCTTCATGTCCAAGGTACATAACAATCTTCACGTGTCAGAAATCAACCAGTGTTGGACCTGAAAATGTCGGGCCACACACTCTACATCTTGATGACCCACCAGGTATAAACCAACCACCTATGTCTTCCTATACAGCGTCGTCTCCCAGCAGCGAGAGTAGCATACCTTTGTAAGCTGGTTACTGTGTGTCGATGGAGCGGTCTCTCGACGGGTGCTGATGTTACTCGGAAATGTACTGTGGCTACTAGCTGTTACTGTGCCAGCGATGCAAAAGAGGTATCGCTGCTCACAGAATGCTATAAAGTTTAATCTGTCCACAATTTTAGCATGCTGCCGGCACTCCTTTGCGTGCCAATATAAAGTAAGAAAAGCACTCACGAAGCTGATAGTTGGTTTGCACTGCAACAAAAAAGGCAGAAGAATGAGGAGCAGAATTGAGGTTAACGATAAACTTATATCAAAATTGGGGACCAGAAAGTACACGAAGTGAAGGAAATCTGTTAGGCTGGAAACGAAATAACAAACCACAGCAATACCTAAGAAAGGAAATACGAGTAATCCGCTGAATTACAGGCCCATATCACTAACTACGATTTGCAGTAGCGGTTTGGAACATATACTGTGTTCTAATATTGTGAGTAACTTCGAAGAAACGATTTACTGACAAACAGTCAACACGGATTCAGGAAACATGATTCTTGTGAAACACAACTGGCTCTTAATAGTCACGAAGTAATGAGTTCTACCGACAGGGGAGGTCAAATTGATTGAATATTTTTAGATTTCCAGAACGCTTTTGATACCGTTCCTAACAAGGACTTCTAATCAGATCATGTGCTTATGCAATATCAGTTGTTCGTCTGGATTCGTGATTTCCTGTCAGAAAGGTCACTGTCCGAATAAAATAGAAGTAATATCTGGCGTTCCCCATGGAACTGTTACAGGTCCTCTGCTATTCCTGATCTATATAAACGATTTAGGAGACAATGTGATCAGTCCTGTTAGACTGTTTGCAGGTAAACTGTCATTTATCGTCCAATCAGATGATAAAAACGAATTTCAAAAGAGTTAACACGATACCCGAATGGTGCGCAAAGTGGCAGTTGGCTCTCAGTAAGGAAAACTGTGAAGTCAACCACATGAGTAAGTACTCATGTACTAAATTTCGGTTCCAGTATGGAACACAAATCTAAAAGCCGTAAATTCAGCTAAATACTTAGGGATTCCATTTACGAATAACTTAAATTGGACCAATCTCATAGATAATTTTGTGGAGAAAGCAGACCAAAGACTGCGATTTATAGGCAGAATACTTACAAAAGGCAACAAATCTACCAAAGAGACTGTTTACACTGCATTATTGTCCTCCCTCTTCTGGAGAATTGTGTGCATCCGCTTGAGATAGGATTGACGAGAAACGTCGGAAAAGTTCAAAGAAGGGCAGCTCGTTTATATGTTCGCGAAATAGGGGAGAAAGTGCCACGGGTATGGTACGCGAATTGGTGTGTCAATCATTAATACAAAGGCATTTCTTGTTGCGGCAGGATCTTCTCATGAAATTTCAGTCAGCAACTTTCTCCTCATAGTGTGAAAATATTTTGTTGGAGCCTACCTACATAGGTAGGAATGATCATCATAAAATAAGAGAAATCAGATTTAAGTGTTCGTTAGTGTTCGATAGTGGAAAAGTAGGACAGTAGCTACAAGGCGTTTCGATGAATCCACTGCCAACTGCTTCACTGTGAAACTTCCTGGCAGATTAAAACTGTGTGCCGGACTGAGACTCGAACTCGGGACCTTTGCCGTTCGCGGGCAAGTGCTCTAGTGGTAGAGCGAAAGGCAAAGGCAAAGGTCCCGAGTTCGAGTCTCGGTCCGGCACACAGGTTTAATCCGCCAGGAAGTTTCATATCAGCGCACACTCCGCTGCAAAGTGAAAATCTCATTCTACTTAACTGTGAATTGCACAGTAATCATGTGGATGTAGACATGGTGGACGAAGTAAGGAGAACACAAGCAGTTGATTAGCACAGGCAAAGAGGACATTTCTGGCCAAAAGAAATCAGCAAGTACCAAACATAGCCCATAATGTGTGGAAAAAATTCTGAAAATGTGTGTCTGTTGTATATCATTTTATGGAAGTGAGTCACTTAGTATGGGAAAAACCAGAAAAGAAGAGAATCGAGTCATTTGAGATGTGGTGCTTCGGAAGAATGTTGAAAATAAGGTGGACTGGTAAGACAAAGAGGCTCTCCGCAGAAGAGAAAAGAAACGGAATGCGTCAATACGCTGAGCAGAAAATGGATGGTACGTTAGGTCACGTGTTAACACCTGGGACCAGAGGCGTAATTCCGATTTCTGGAATACCTTTGCATCTCGGTAAGCGGGAGTGTTTCGGTCTCAGATTTCTGTCGATCTTTTAAAAGCTAATATTCTCGTTATACTGGAAGTAATACTGATTTTAGTTACTGTTTCTGGCATGTTCACAGTGGAGTCGATAAGCGGTGAACGGAAATGATTAAGGTGGAGAGTGGTGCGTGGTTGACGCGGGACAAAGGCAGTGCCGAGAGAACTTAGAATTTTAGCTGGGGATGCCCACTCTGTTGCTTCCGGTATCGCCTCGATGCGCGCTCTTACTGCAAACTGATTGCGAGCGGCAATGCTCGTCAACTTCTTGCGGAAGGGCTTTAGTACTGACGTAGTTCTGAGAGTTCTGTGACGTGAGCATTTGCATCTCTAGTATTTGCGAGCAGTCACTTTTTTTTTACAAAAAGAACAGTGACTTTCTTTTCTGTTTGGTGTAACGAACTAGACACAAGTGCTAGGAGACATGAATAACTTTTTTTTCTTTTTTTTGTTATCAGTCTTCTGACTGATTTAATGCAATCCATCACGAATTTCTCTCCTGCACTAATATTCTTAGAGTAGCCCTTGCTCAATTAACTGTTGGGTGTATTCCAATCTCTGTATTCCCATGCAGTGTTCACCCTCTACAGCTCCCTCTGCTACCACTGAGGTTATTCCCTGATGTCTTAACGCATGTCCTTTCATTCTTTTCTTTCGACTTGACAATCTTTTCCATATGATCCTTTCTCCACTAGCTCTGCTGAGAACCTCCACGCTCCTTACCAGTCCACCTAATTTTCAACATCCTTTTGTACCACCAAATCTCAAACACTTCTCTTCTGTTCCGATTTCCCGCTCTCCATGATTCATTAACATACTACGCTGTACTGCAAAAGTAAAGGGGTCAGAGATTTCTTCCTCAAATTAATGCCTATGTTTGTCACTAGTAGACTTCTCTTGGCCAGGAATCCCTTCTTTGCCTGTGCTAGTCTTCTTTTCATGTCCTCCATGCACCATCCGTCACTGGCTATTTTTCTCCCAAGGCAGCAGAATTTCTTCGTCTGCTTTATGATCACTAATTTTGGTGTTAATATTCTTGCCATTCTCATTTCTGCTACTTGTTATTTCTTCTGTCTTTTTCCGGTTTACGCTCAATTCATATTCTGTACTCATTAGACTGTTCATTCCGTTCAACATGTCCTGTAACTCTTCTTCACTTTCATTGAGGAGAGAAGTGCCATCAGTGAATCTCATCAATGATACCCTTTCACCTTGGATTTTAACCCGCCCATGAATCTTTCTTTCATTTTTGTCATAGCCTCTCCGATGTACAGGTTGAACAGTAGGGATGAAAGACTCCATCCCTTTTAACCCCCTTTTAAATCCCAGCACTTCTGTTTTGGTCTCCACGTTTTACTACTACCTCTTGGTTTTTGTACATATTGTATGTTACCCGTCTTTCCTCCTGTTTGTCTCAGAATTTCGAGCGTCTTGCATAATTTTACATTGTCGAAAGCTTTTTCTAGGTCAACAAATCCTACGAACGTGTCTTGATTTTCTCCAGTCTTACTTCCGTTACCAAGTGCAATTTCGGGACTACCTCTCTGGAGCGTTTACCGATCCCAAAGGCAAACTGTTAGTCATCTAACAACCCCTCAATATTGTTTTTCATTTTTCTGCATATTATTCCTGTCAACAACTTGCATGTATGAGCTGTTAAGACTACTGTGCGGTAGTTCTCGCACTTACCTGCTCTTACTATCTTCGGAACTGAGTGGACGATATTTTTTCGAAAGTCTGAGGGTATGTTTTCAGTTCCTTAGATTCTACATATCAACATAAATATTCCTTTGGTTGCCACTTCCCACAGTTTTTAGAAATTCGAATGGAACGTTATTTGTACCATCTCAAGTCTCTCAAAGCTCTTTTAAATTATGACTAATACTGTATACATGTCTCTCCCATGTCGATTGCATTCCATATCCGTTCTTTCTACAATATTATTCACACAATAAGTGAAATCAAGTTTCCTGTAATACTGCTGGTGTTGCAGTTGCAACTACCAACAGTTTAATAGCTGATAGTCGCTGTGAAGCATATAAGAAATGGTTCACACATAGCTTTGATGGCGTGAATACAGCCTGTAGAAGGCAAAGATTCTGGTTCGAGTCCCTATCGAGCACTGAGTGTTACTTCTTGAGGAAGTGTGTCGCTGCGGTGAACATTAGCAGAAATTAAGGACCAGTCGGACCTAGTTACTGCGGAGAAGATGCACCTTTTCGTACAAGAGTTGTAGTTATAAAAGTAAAACTGAAAAACCTAAGCAAAGCGTAAGAATTTAACGCAGGGGACTAGTGATGGTAATTGCGGTTTCGTAGTCATATCAGTTCTGAAATAAATTATCGCTGGTAGAAGGAAATACACTGTTCAAGTGTTGACCATGATTATGTCATGGTCAAACGTAGATTCGGATATGAGATATTGATTCGCAAAGCACTCCCAGGAGAAGGTTACGACATCAGTCAAAAAGACTCAGTGAGTACGGAAATGGGTTTCAAGTTTTGTGAGGAAGGAGATCCTGAGATTATGAACATCAGAGTAGACCGTTCGGTTGAAGAGGAACAGACATCCCTGAAAAGGGCAACCGTAGAGGTTGGACGGACAAATGTGGGCGCAGAAAAGATTACTGCGAAGAAACCTTGGATAACAGAAGAAACTGCCAAAGGCGCGAGAAAATACTAGTGCTACGTAAAATAACTGTGTGGATTGAAGGATTCTGTTCAGTTACTCGTAGACCAGCCTGGTGCGGCAATACAAATTTAAAATTTCGCATTTAGAAAACAATTTACGGAGGAAGGTCGAGTAGGCGTACTATCGTTCGACCGTCGCTCAGACTCCTTTACGGAGGACATAGGAATAGCATCCTTGTCCATGAAAGGTAACTGAAAGAGTGAAAACGAGTACGTCGCTAGGTCCGGAGAGAACTGCAATTTACTTATAGAGTATTTTTCGGCATTGGCCCCTTCCTTAGCTTGAGTTTATCGCGAATCTCTCGCCCATTGTAAAGTCCTAAGCGACTGGGTAAGACTTAGGTGACTCGTGTATATAACAACGGTAAAAGATTATAAGCCAGTGACCTTAGAATCGGTTTGCTGCAGAATTATGGAGCATTTTGTATGTTCAAGTATAATAACATTTCTTGAGAAATAATTTTCTGTTCACAAATAAGCATGCATTTGGAAAGCATTGCTCGTGCGAAACTCAGCTTGCTCTTTTCTCGCCCTATGTTCTGCGAACAGACAGATTCCATACTGCTAGCTGTCCCTAAAGAGTTCGATACAGTGCTCCAGTGCAACAGACTGTTGACGAAAGTCCGAACACACGGATTAGGTTCTTTGATACGTCAGAAGCTCGAATACTTCTAAAGATGAGTTCGTAAGGCCTATGTGGCCAATGTTAAATAATCCAAATTAATGAACAATGCTCAGAGGTATCCCAACGACGTGAATTGCATTCCGCGTGTTTTGTATGCAGCCCACATAATGTAACTGTCTTGCAGGTCCTCTAATCACTTTTCGTTACAGTTGTTTCATATACAGAATGGTTACCACAAGTCACCTCTAAAGAACACTGCTCTGTATGCCAATAATTCCTAGATGTAAATGAATACCATCCTACTACAAATATCTGGATACTACTTACTGAAGATGGTACAGTCCTTGGCGTTTGTAAACTCAAATGCAATACAAGTGACATTTCTAAAATGTTACCACTCATTAGTATCTGGGACAACTGATGCCCGTAGCTATACCACATAAATCATTCCGTAATCCTTACTCAAAACTAAATTCATTTACGAATAAGAGATTTTTCAAGAATGTCAGAATAAAAATTCTTCGTTAATTCGAAGTACTCTTGCTCCCTAAATGGTTTTCCAAACACCTACAAACCGTCATTCGCTTGGTGAGAGGTTTTGTGTGTGATAGTTAATGAACTAGCCAGTTGGGAGAATCATGATTAACAGCACCAAGAGGTGTATCGTCACCATCAACAACGCGTCGCTAGTAATTTCACTTTATTCATAATCGCTCGTGGTTCTATGTGCAGTTCAAAAGTCACCTGTCGAGATTTAGCCTAACACAAATAAACATCAAAAATCTACAATATCTATGATAAGCTAATTGTGTAAGCGTCTGAACTTTAGATGAGATGCCCATCTGTAGTGTTCTGAATCTGGATTAAAACCCAGCAACTATAGGTAATGTTAACGAGGCAACATTTTCGTGCCTGACCGAGAGTCGAACAGAAGACTGGTTTTTATTGCTGACTAGGTATGAAGAGACGTGATATACCTCATTTTTCACCAGTATCAGTTAACAAATATGAACTTCATATTACATGTCGAAAATTTTTGTAGTCGACTGGGACTCCTATCCAGCAGCTACTGACCCAGTTAATTAATCATGAAAGATATTAAGTTTGGTTTCATTCGAAAGTGACAAAGTAGAATTGACATGAGGTTAAGTTTTGTGTTACACAAGGTTTCGAATCCAATACCGAACCGCATTGTTAACTAAGCACAGTCAAATACACCGAAGAGCCAAAGGCTCCGGTACGTCTGTCTAATATCGTGTAGGGCCCCCGCGAGCACACATAAATGCCGCAGCACCACGTGGCAAGGACTCGACTAATGTCTGAAGTAGTAATGGAGGGAACTGAAATCATGAATGCTGCATGGCTATCCATAAATCTGTAAGATTACTATGGGGTGGAGATCTGAACAACACGTTCCAAGGCATCCCAGATATGCGCAATAATGTTCATGTCTGGGGAGTCTGGTGGCCAGCGGAAGTGCTTAAACTCAGAATAGTGGTCCCAGAACCACTCTGCAGCAATTCTGAACGTGTGGGGTGTCGCACTGTCCTGCTGCAACTACCCAAGTCCGTCGGAATGTGCAATGTATATGAGTGGATGCAGATGATCACATAGGATGTTTACGTTCGTGTCACCGGTCAGAGTCGTGTCTAGACATACCAGGAGTCCCATATCTCTCCAACTGCACACGAATCACACCATTATAGAGCATCCACCAACTTGAACAGTCCACTGCTGACATCCAGGGTCCACGGATTCATGCAATTGCCTCCATACCTGTACAAGACCAACCGCTCGATACAATTTGAAACGAGACTCGTTCGACCAGGCAACATGTTTCCAGTCATCAATAGTTCAAAGTCGTTTTCAGACGGTTACACAATTAGCTTATCATGGATATTGTAGATTTTTGATGTTGATGGGTCCAGGGGAGGCGTAAAGCTGTGTGTCGTGCAGGCACCAAGGATACATGAGTGGGCCTTTGCCTCCGAAAGACCATATCGATGATGTTTCGTTGAATGATTCGCACGCTGACACTTGTTGATGGCCCAGCACTGAAATCTGTAGAAATTTGCGGAATGATTGTACTTCTGTCACATTGAACGAGTCTCTTCAGTCGTCGTTGGTTCCGTTCTGGTACCGTTCTTGCAGGATCTTTTTCCGGCCGCAGCGATGTCGGAGATTTGATGTTTTACCGTATTCCTGATATTCACTGCACACTCGTGAAATTGTCGTACGGAAGAATCCCCACTTTATCGCTACCTCGGAGATGCTGCGTCCTATCGCTCGTGTGCCGACTGTAACACCACCTTCAGACTCACTGAAATCTTGATAATCTGCCATTGTAGCAGCAGTAACTGATCTAACAACTGTGCCAGACGTTTGTTGTCTTATAAAGTGTTTACCGACCGCAGCGCCGTAAACTATCTGTTTACATATATCTGCATTTGAATGCGGATGCCTTTACCAATTTCTCTGGCGCTTCAGTGTAGATATGGGAATTTCTCATCAGTAGAGAGATGTACTAACTTAAATAACGAGATAAATGAATAATTTCTGCCTTCCTGGTCGGGACCCATCGCAGTTATTTTCTAGCCACGAATGCAAGTTAAAATATAGGTTTCTTTCAGCAGTAGCGAGATATGCGCTTGTTTCAACAATTTCAGTACCGACTGTGAATCGAAGCCCGCTCTGATCGTCGTTGACTATACTCGAAGATGTGTTAAGTCCCGAATTCGTTTTCATCAGTAGTTAGGAATGGCATGACTGAACTGTGTCTCACTGGAAGTCGGAACCGTCACATACAGTTATTCTTGATAACGAAAGGAGAGACGTTAAAAATTAAAATTATTTTTCACCAGCAGTTAGGTGTGATCATGCGAGAGCTGGAGAAGACATGATGAAAATTTTTTGCCGGTCCATGCAACGAACCCAGACACGCATCTTACATGGAGGCATTGAGAAGCTTCAAATTTAGAGTAAATAACGAATTGATGGAAATGTATCGTCACGAAGGGATCAGATCTTTCGAAAGGAAAGTTTCAAGTTCGAATCCCAATCCAGAATGAACACATTCAACGTCTAAAGCTCAAAAGATGAAATTAGTGTCCTGTGCCCTTATGTGGCATTTGATTCATTCACTAGAATAAATTTACAATTGCAATAAAGGGTACTTATGCTTCTTTCGACATGCTGGCACTTCCGCCTCTGTTGTGACCCAACCTAACCTCTAGTCAGTGGCGAAAGGATATCATGTTCATGTGAACCTCTACTCGGTAGCTATGAGATATGTTTAACGTGAATTTGGAAACACAGTGCATTTTTATGACGTTCTCATGGTGTTACCAGACGTGCGTAGGCTCCATTTGTGCCTATTCAAATCCGTCACTTGAAGTGAGAATTGAACTCAGATCTTAAGTATACATTCCCACCAGCAATCTAGCACATCAGTGAACTCAACCAGCGACAAGCTCAAGCTTTTGTCGTAAAACAGATGTGCACACGAGAATTCTGAGTCCCTGAATGCCTGGTGCGGATGTCAGCCTGTTCAATACATGTATTTCGTTGTTTGATCGAATCACCATTAACCGGCTGCCTTGGCTACCCAATTGCATATGTTCAACTTTATTTTGTAATCACTGAAATAAACCCTCATAACGGCCGTCTACACTTACAGCCCACACTGTGGGGTGCGGAAACTTCCACAGGACTTGTTGCAATGCTCTTCAGCTACTGTGCTGCACTACCTTTCTGTGGTAAACGTCACGCAGTTGAAAAGAATAGCTGTTACTGAACCCAACTCTACCGTAACTTAATACAACACAAGCATCTGTCTGCTAATAGAATCAATCTGTTGGAAGCTTACCGATAATTTACATCATTTTTTCAGCTACCAGTAATATCAAAACGCTGGGAAACATTTCTGCGAAAGAGCTCGTGGCTGCCTGTCCTGATAAGAACGTTACATCTCTAGCGACCTATAGCAGCGTACTGGCAGCTGGCATGCGCCAGGACATGGTGACGCACTGCGCCTTGTGTCTAAAATTTATAGCGGACGTTTTTACACTCTGATTGGTAATCAAAAGATTATTTAATATTATAGTTAGATATTCAGCATGCAATATTTGAGATAAACTGAGGGCACTATTCAGAAACACCAACGTTGTAACCACTGCTGATGTAGCATATGACGTGAGGAACACTACGTGTGTAATCTACCATTGCACACAAAATTTACTCAGAGAAAGGAGATTCATGCACAGATTTATAGCGAATTCGTTTAGCTGTTGGTACGCACGTTGCTATAAACGTATGTGTCCATCGAAATTTTTTATTTGAATTTCTAGAATTGCTCTTGTGCTGACCTATTGAACGATGCATATTTGAAGGTATTGAGTAGTGTTATCTACACGCTAGGAAACGGTGCGGTAAAAGAAAAATAGTTTCACGTTTATACCATTTTGTTCTCTTTGGATTTAATAGAGTTGTGGAAGCAGTGAAGGAAGCTCTAACATTTTTTTGCCTTATATGAGCTGAGTGCTATCGAGAAATCGCGTCAAAAAATAGTTTCCTCGCTTCATGATGTAGGATCGTTTTGAAGTGAACCTTACCCATATCCAGAAAGCCCTACGGCTGTAGTTCTGTCACTTAAGAGAGAAAATGCTGTTCTCCTGCAAGCCTTGAACCTAGAATCATCGCAGCCTTCGCTTTACAGCGTGAGAATGCTTCCGTAGACTTAGAGACCAACTGCACCAGTCACCTCTCCACTGTCGTAGTGATGGCTAAGACAGATAATTCGCAATGGAAAAGACGAAATTATTTGTAGTTTCAGAGTGAAATGACCTTCCTGCACCAGAAACATGCATTTGGTCGTTAGGTGACACACCATAAGTGAAATTCGTTCAGAATATTGAATAGAAATACCAAAAAAGTATCAAATGAACACAGCAGGATAAGTCTGTCACTCCAGGAAGTAACTCGATTATCACTTGGTTGACAGACATATTATATTGTACAGGGTGGCAGCCAGTCAAGGAATATTTAAAGGGAATTGGTTTAAAAAGTTTATTTGAAAGGCCAAGTGTCCTCCCAGAGCAACTTCCGCTGTGCCTATGTGACACAAGTTGCCTGCCTTTCAGAACCGAGGCAGTTCTGTCCAGCTGAAGCTGCTGGCAAGAAACGCCTTGAGCCCTCTGCTGACACTGCTAACGAATTCACGCCATCGGTTTCAGCCAATAGCATGCGTGGGATACAAGTCACGTGTGTGGACTCTTGAGGATTCTGCAGTGCAGAACACAGTTGCTTTATTCTCTTGTGATCCAGACCTCGAGCAGAACAGACATCTTTTTAGAAGGCAAAGCCTCTGGCACTATTTTCCACGACCGGCCACCGACATCAGTTAACAAGAACCGCCTCCTCTTCCGTTGCCCACTTCAATTAATTGTTCGACTTTCTAGACTGGCGTAAACCTTGAAACTTCCTACCCTATGCGCGGCCTTTGTATACCGTACACTGAAACATATTCTCTTTATTTTAACTAATTTCCTGTTCCGTCATTTAACGGCACCCCTGGATGCCCACTTATAAGGCCTGACCACTCGACCTCCTGTACACTGTCATCATCACCCGTATGTAACAACCTGTTTCCCCTTTCCTGGCCATGCGTAAATAGAGTACACTACACTCACAGATTACAGTGTATAAAACATTGGCTTTATTTCCTGTTCTTCTCACAGCAATAAGCTTATGAAATGCCAGTATTGAATGTTACGACAGTCCGAGAACTTAAATAAAACCAGGCAGTATCTCGAACATACTGAAAACTCGCAACAATCCTGAGCCCTACTTGCTTAAAATTCAAGTTAAAGTTCCTCAATTGCGAAATGGCAAAAATTAAAAGAACTAAAGACAAAATCGCTAAGGTCGGCGTTTAAGCTTCAAAACGCCTCCAAACGCTATGAACAGATCGGAAAACCGAGAGCAAATAAGCAACATTTAGTTCACGCATAATAATCATGGACCATATAAAGTGCTCAGACTAAGACAAGAAACTCAATGTGAGTGTGACCCCAAGCCCCAACCAAACCTTACGTATTACAACAAGAATATTACGATAAAAATTACTAAAAGGATTAAATGGTTAATCTTACAATAAAATATAACAACAAGTTAATGTAATAACAATGGAATCATTGGGTACTCAGGACATTAACTTGAATCACTTAAAAGGTAACGGGCAAATCGTGAGGGCTAAGACTCAAATAACTACAGCAGTAATTATATTTCGAACAATAATTATTAAATTTGGAATGAGGTGAATGAGGTAAGATCTCAACAGAGTAATGGAGCTTAATTACCCAAATGAGCCAAGATTCACTGGGCTGCTAGCGTTTGCTTACCAAGACCGGAGGAAACTTTATAGTTGCTTCACCAGTCAGGGAAGCAACGACTTCCAATACAAATCAGAGTCAGTTTCGACCTCAGTGGTCACTACTACATGTGGCGGCCTAGAACATATGACATAATTAATTTCTGACCCGAATGACAAGATAAGGAGACAATAAACAAGTTAAAATGAATTTTAAAACACATCAAATATGACACTTAGAAGATTTCAAACAGGGGCACCAAGAGGTAAATTTAACACTTGAGATAGAGTGATGGAGAATCATCAGCATAATGGGAGCAACTTCAACACGGCAATAAAGTAGTGAGTACCTCACTGCAAAGGGCTTAACAGTCGGTACCAGAAAATTAACAGCACTCCAACACCCATATCACCAATTATGCCTCCTTAATCCAGGGTAAATCGGCTGGTCGTATACAGTTCACAAAATATTTAACATAAAATAATTTAGAAATAGTTTTATTCTTTGATAGATCTCTATGAGACCTAGCCATAGATACTTCACTTTTAAAATCGATAAAGGTGTTGTGAAGTTATTAATTTTTAAAGTTTAATCTGTTCACAAAATATTTAACGTAAAGTAACATAGAAATCGTACCAAGGGCGCGTCTTAACCATCGCAATCGCCGTAAATTTCTCGTTTTATTTGAGGTACTGACTTTACAATATCTTAATGGTTCCACTTTTTTATTGAGACATCTTATATTCAGCATCTTAGTTGCGCTCTCTGGCCAGTCAAGGAAGCCTTTTCCTCCACTCGCTGCCACCAATTGCCAGGGAGAACGGGAAATTCCCACCACGTGTGTTCACAGCATCCTGAATGTCTGTTAGTCACCAGAAGTTTTCATGCTTCCAGAAAAACCCAATAGCAGAGCTCATAGAACACTGACATCTGGTGGTGGAATTTTAAAGCTGGTGCCACAGTGGGCAGCTCAGCGCAGTCCACATGAGTAGTAGGGTAGTGGCGGTGTCAGGACACTTTTGACATTAAATTGGTATGCAAATTAATTTAATTGATCAATTAATCACCCCCAACCACTCCCACCCATCCTGCCCTGTCAACACCCACCCCCACCCCCACCCCCAGATGTTTTTCAGCCTCAACATGTGCCCCAGACACTCCCCCTCCCCTCCCCTAAACCTATCATATTGGCGAAAACTTAGAATTTTTGTGGGAATTTCGAATTTTGGTGGGAATTTCGAATTTCGATAGGAATTTCTTTGTCACAGGGCTGTGCTGACATCCCACCACACCGCTGCCCCCCAACCTGGGCATTGACAGGAAATTAAAACAGGCAGTACCCTTTCCGGGACTCGAAACCTGGTCCTCCTGGGTGGAAAACCGAAGTGTACCCCCCTAACACAATTAAACCATCAGAAGCACTTGGAATTGATGGGAAATTAAAAATGGCTGTGTGCTTTCCAGGACTTGAACTCTGATTCTACTGGATGGAAAGCCCAAGTGTACCCCCTAACACATGGGAACTGTCCAAATGCAGGAGAGGAACTGACACAAATATCGATCCTAATTACGTAATTAATCTCAAAGATTTGGCCTAATTACACAACTATATGCATAGCACCACACAAGGATGGTATAAAAGTGCAACACAGTTCAAAAATTGATTTACCATACAACTGGTGTTATCCTGCAGGGAAAAAGTTTTGCAATACCACTTGAAACTAGCAACACACACTCACAGTCTACTCTACACCTACAAGCCGGCGGGAGAAACACAGGGGTGTAAGGTACTAACTTTGTTCTTTTTGGTAGGAACAATGATCAACAGACGAGATGCTGGTGTTGGAAAGAGAGGAGTTTAAAAAGTGCACGACCTGTAAGCACGCACTACCTACCGTTGTTTGACGACAGAGTTCGCTATAGACAACTACTCAAAAACCGCCTACAGCCCAGGTAACCGATTTCAATAATGATACCACAACTGGTGGAAAATATGCATGACAGTTTTAATTATACTTCGAAATTGTTGTGAAAAAGCCAGCACTCGTAATGAACGGGTCATAATGCAGCACATTCACTGGGCAAAATCGTCGCCCTAAAAGACTGCAGAGGTGTTGGTAGTTGAATGTGCATTCTCCTCGATAGGCGTCCACAAATTGCCGAAAATCGAGGCTCTCTTCCTCCCTCCCTCCACCCCTTCCCCTCTCAACCCCTCCCTCCCTCCATCCACGTATGGGGCGGAACACAGGCTTCTTCAAACGGCCAGCTGCTCTGCCAAGCGTCTCGCAGTTTCCCTGCACCCATCCTGCTCGCCCTTTGCTGCCATCCTCTGCGGTCGTTGACCGCACTCGCCTTTCCACCATCTGGCCGCCACCTTGAGGCGACGCTCCTATGCCAACACAATAAAGTGCAACTTGTTCGTCTAAAATATAGCTACAGAGCCCCCATGCACCACCCAGTAGGCAGAGAGCAGCTGTGTCCATGCGACCACTCACAGCAAACGCGCTCCCGCTGCCTTCCCCTTTGCGCCATTCGCGATAGATAGCATGCCTTCAGGCGGTGGTCCTAGACAACACAAAAGGGAAATTAATTAGCATAACCCCACCCATCCAGAACGCTCCAGTTGGCCATTTCAAAAGGCAGCTGCGTGCGAAACAGGAAGCCCCTGCTGCCTAATGCGAGCGCATCCTCAAGCCGGTATCCCTCAGAACCGTGGTAAGTGACTGCTATCCCGACCAAGAGAGAGCTGCAGCCTGTTATGAAATTCGTCTGCAGCAGCACTGGACTATTTAACACCAACTCGACTTCCATGATAAAGAAACTGTTAAAAAAGAAAAACACAACCGCGACCATAATAAATGTCCTCTGTCCACAAAATAGGAGTAGTCCATTTTCTTTTAGTTGTATGAGCAAAATCGGTATAGTTTTTACATTCGACTGCAGTCGCATCTTATTATTTTGTGACGTCCAACGAAGGTCACCGCCACCCATCACAAATTATGAGCATGCCCATCCAGCGTAAAATCAGGAAAAAAACCAAAACTTCGGCTATTTTGCTGCGAAAAATAATGATCGCCGCAGAATGTCCTCGTTATTTCGAAACCGTCAGGAGAGTAAAGAAATAGAGATAATTTAAATTGCAAAGAAAGAGTAATAATCTATATTAAGCAATTTCTTTCAGCCTGTTGAACAAATTACACGACTTGAGAGCGTCTCTTGCGTTCAGTGTATGCAAATAATCTCTCATGCACGTGAAATAACATTAGAGAATACAATTTTTCATGCCATTGGCTCACATGTCGGAAGAAAAACAATCATTTTACATTCGACAACAACAAGATATAATTAAAGAGAATGTAGCTGTTTTGTACCCTATGACAGGTCCCCTTTTACCAATTCGATGCTATATCATACTAACGTTTAGGAAACAGAATGTGAGAGCCTGTCTCGCCCTGTGTAGGTGGGAGATTGAAATTTCGTTAAACGATACCGCCAAAACGAAAATAAAAACAGAAATGCTTGTCAAGAATCATCCCATGGCGACCTAGCCATCTCTTCCACCCGCCAGGTGGCACATCATTGGATCAATTTGATAGGCTACTTAATTAAATTTATCTTCGGAGTCACTTTGCATGGCGAGACATTTTTGTTTTCAGCAGTCGGATCACACTCGCCAAGTAGGACAACTGGGACTCCATGGAGGGAACATGACGTTCTTCTCGAGGAACACTGTTGAGAAATGACATCTGAAACTGACCACAGAGGGATTCTGCAAACCACAACATACATTTCGCATAAGGACACGCTTTTAAAAACACAGTCATAACGCCTGTGTTACCATCTCCCTGCATAAAAAGCGGTCTAAAGTCTACAGGCTCACAAGGGTCGCTGATAGTATTACACTTTCAGGCAGAAATGCTGCCCGAAATGCTGTCCACAATTTGCAATTAAGTCTATCCGTTCAACCACATATTTGAATTGTATCCTGTAGAGACGTCTTTTAATGATTACAGCCGCTGGTGAATCATATTCGTGCCACGTATTTCGAAACGAGACACCTTTTCTTGAACCTTTATGCTGAGGATCCCATTCACCAAGAAGACCTCCAGCGCTGTTTTTTGACAGTCCCTCTGCATCTTCTACCTGCTCCTGTCTGCCCTGCCCTCCCTGCAGCTTAGTCTATGTGATCATCCCAATTTAAGTCTGACCTGTACGGAAGTCGGACAGCGATATATCTAAGACCTTCTGCAACCTGTGGGGAAACAGGACGAGCTGAGTTAATGCGACAAGAGCGCGTTTTGACCGCTCGGTGGAAATGGGTACATGGGGTCATTGCTCTGCCAACCGTGTACAGTGTGTCAGTTTTTGAGCTGTATTGCGCTTTTATACCATCCTTGTGTAGCGCTATGCATATAGTTGTGTAATTAGGGCCGATCTTTGTGGTCAATTACGTAATTTGGATTGATCTTTGCGTCAGTTTCCCGACCAAAATAAATAAAGTACGCTAACCTAACCTTCCTCTCCCGCATCTGGACAGTTTCCATGTGTTAGGGGGTGCACTTGGGCTTTCCATCCAGTAGAATCAGGGTCCGAGCCCTGGAAAGGGCACAGCCACTTTTAATTTCCCGTCAATTCCAAGCACCTCTGGTGGTTTAATTGTGTTCAGGGCTACACTTGGGCTTTCTGCCCGGGAGGACCAGGGTTCGAGTCCTGGAAAACGTACTGCCAATTTTAATTTCCCATCAATTCGTGGGTGGGAGTGGGGTGGGATGTCAGCCCTGGGACAAAGAAATTCCAGCCGAAATTCTAAATCTCCACCAAAATTCAAAATGTTCGCCAATAGGGTAGGTTAGGAGAACGGGAGGGGTGTGGCAGGGGAGGAGGAAGGGCTGGGGTACATGTTGAGGCTGAGAAAAACACATGATCTCATCCAGGGTGAGGGTGGGTGTGGTCGAGGGGGCAGTGACGAGGAATGGTGGTGATTAATTGATCAATTTTAATTTGCATATCAATTTGATATCAAAAGTGTCGTGAAGCCGCCACTACCCTACTACTCGTATGTGGCCCGTTTCCACTTCTCTTTTACTGTCAAATTTGCGCTCACTCTGCTGTCATTTAACCCACAACAAACCGTCCGGGCGCAGCCACGTACGCTCTCAAAGTTTAAGGACAACTCTTTGTGGCCTGTATCCTCTCAGTCCTAGGCTTGCACTTTTTTGTAGATGATTTAATTTCCTTGTTGCGATACACAAGAGTAACAGGCCATGACACCATCATACACCTTTTGCACCCGCAGTACTCCATCAATCCCCAAACTCTGTAGCTCATTTCTAATAAATTATGATCCCATAGGCAGAAATATAGGTTGTTGTCTTGTTGTCTTTCTGCAATTGAAATAATTTTGGCAGTTTCATATGCATCTCAAATGTCTTTCTTACGAAACTGAAGTACTATCGAAAATAGTCAACACTTCCTGCGTTCCTATGGGCGCTGGCATCTCATTCTACCCTCGGCGAGTTGTAACCATCGACTCCTTTCAAAACTGCCCCTTATTCTGCTTATGATCTACGTATTTTCGCCAGTCAGCGCAGTAGGTACAGTTTTACTGGTATCTTGTATCACCCATGGGTCTTTGCCCCTGAAAGCACTACTCTACAAAGTTCATGTAACTCCCTCACTGCGAATACTAGAACAGTTCACTTAACTTCACAAGGAACCCTCACATCAACTAGAGGACACGCGTCAACGACAAATGGATGCATCCGACTTGAGTACCCTCTGCTACAAGTCCGATTAATTCAGAGAAACTATCGTAGCTTGTTCCACTGATAAGAGAAATCGATATACAACTGTGAATAGTAAACCAGTCAGGAAGAATTTCTCCTCCAATAAGTCGTTCTTATAGACATGTAGATGAAATTTTACAAAATAGTTCGGTGTTCCCAGAGCAAACAACTGTGGCTACTCAGACAATAATCTGAATCATAATTCCTGTTTCAGAATCATACGCCACACGATTAACTATTAGCCGATAACTGTTGGATTTTTACCCAAAAGCAGTGAGTGGTCAGAATTCCAACCTTTCAGCGAGCGAGATGGCGCTGTGATTAGCAGACTAGACTCGCATTCGGGAGGACGACGGTTCAAACCCGCGTCTGCCCATCAAGATTTGGGTTTTCCGTGGTTTATCTAAATCGCTGTAGGCAAATTCCAATTCAGTCCAGTTATATTACAGAATGACACTAACCTGGAAGTATTTTATGAAGTACGGCATCAATGAGGTATAATGCTTCACTTGTTTTAAAAGATTAAAAACAAACTAGCGACATAACACGACGAGAAAACTTAAAACGTAACAGTTGATTCATACTTTACAGTAAAATTAGAAAGCAACTGATCTGTTGCATTTGTGTACGTAACACGCTGCTTGTATCCCTCAGAAACGGACAAATAAACACGAAAAATAGAGTTCTTCAACCTCAGTTTTCACCAATTAGCAATGACTGTTCGTAATGCCCAGATAGAGGCATGATCCCCGACTACAACACGATGTTTGAGGAGAGTTTCAAAACAATTAGAACCAGTAGGAGAATACTGGTGATTTTTTTGTACTGGTCAAGCACTTATCACTTTTAGAGAAAATTAGCGAATGGTGGATAGACTAAGGATTCTTTTATTTGCCTAAATAATTTAATATTTTGGATATACGTTTCTTGGAACTGAAAGAGTGAAAATACGCAACTGGCCATTAAAATTTCCAAACCAAGAAGAAATGCAGATGATTAACGGGTATTCATTGGACAAATATGTTATACTGACATGTGATTACATTTTCACGCAATTTGGGTGCATAGATCCTGAGAAATCACTACCCAGAACAACCACCTCTAGCCGTAATAACGGCCTTGATACGCCTGGGCATTGAGTCAAACAGAGCTTGGATGGCGTGTACAGGTACAGCTGCCCATGCAGCTTCAACACGATACCACAATTCATCAAGAGTAGTGACTGGCGTATTGTGACGAGCCAGTTGCTCGGCCACCATTGACCAGACGTTTTCAATTGGTGAGAGATCTGGAGAATGTGCTGGCCAGGGCACCAGTCGAACATTTTCTGTACCCAGAAAGGCCCGTACAGGACCTGCAACATGCGGTCGTGCAATATCCTGCTAGTGATACGAGGCGATTGGGATCCAGCACTGCGTTCCGTATTACCCTCCTGAACCTACCGATTCCATATTCTGCTAACAGTGTCGCGACACGATAAACCGCAGTCGCGATGGGCTACAATCCGACCTTTATCAAAGTGATGGTACGCATTTCTCCTCCTTACACGAGGTATCACAACAACGTTTCACCAGGCAACGCCGGTCAACTGCTGTTTGTGTATGAGAAATCGGTTGGAAACTTTCCTCATGTCAGCACGTTGTAGGTGTCGCCACCGGCGCCAACCTTGTGTGAATGCTCTGAAAAGCTAATCATTTGCATATGACAGCATCTTCTTCCTGTCGGTTAAATTTCACGTCTGTTCAAAATGGTTCAAATGGCTCTGAGCACTATGGGACTCAACTGCTGAGGTCATTAGTCCCCTAGAACTTAGAACTAGTTAAACCGAACTAACCTAAGCACATCACAAACATCCATGCCCGAGGCAGGATTCGAACCTGCGACCGTAGCGTTCTTGTGGTTCCAGACTGCAGCGCCTTTAACCGCACGGCCACTTCGGCCGGCTTCACGTCTGTAGCATGTCATATTTGTGGTGTAGCAATTTTAATGGCCAGTAGTGTATTTCAGTCCTTGTTAGACTTTTCTGTTTATTGCAGCAATAACGAGTCAAAAGTCTGTTATTTCAGAAACGGGTTCTTCTGAGCGATTTTAACAGTCCTGTAAAATATGCGTTGAAAAAACCGATACAACTAGAAACCGGTTGTCTCAATGATAACCGCCATCTCTAAGTCAAAGGTGTGTGCTGGGTGCGTTCCTTTGCGCCTAACGGAAGATCATAGAGTAACGAAGAACCACCTGTGTGGAAAAGCTTGTGCGTTTCGAGGCTGATAGTGACAAGTGGGTTTGTCACTTCGAACCGGAAACAAAACGGTAATACTTGGAGTGGCGCCAAGCCGCCCCTCCTCTGCCGGTGAAGTCATGGCGACGGTCTCCTAGGACGCTGAAGAGGTCAGGCTGTTTGCTGTCCTCACTCATGGTGGAACGATCAGCTCTGAAGTGTACTGTGCTACCCTCAGGAAACTGAAGAGACAACTCCAGCGTGTTCGTCGCAACAAAAATGGGAAGGAACTTCTCCAAGATAACGCAAGACCACACATAAGTCTCCGAGAGGAGCTCACAGTACTTCGTAGCACTTTTATTCCTCATCAGCGCTACAGCCCGGGTCTAGCAACTTCCGACTTCCATCTGTTCGGCCCAATGAAGGATCCACTCTGCGGGAAGCAGTACGTGGATGATGGGGAGGGTATTGATGCAGCGAGGCGCTGGCTCCGAAAAAAGCACTCCGTCTTCAGGCCACAAGTGGCCTACCGGGACCATCCGACCGCCGTGTCATCCTCAGAGGAGGATGCGGATAGAAGGGCGTGGCGTCAGCACACTGCTCTCCCGGTCGTTATGATGGTATTCTTGACCGAAGCCGCTACTATTCCTCAAGTGGCATCACGAGGCTGAGCGCACGTCGAAAAATAGCAACAGTGCACGGCGGCCTGGATGGTCACCCATCCAGGTGCCGACCACGCCCGACAGCGCTTTACTTCGATAATCTCACGGGAACCGGTGTATCCACTGCGGCAAGGCCGTTGCCCTAGATTCGACGTCAACAAGTAAGTGGTACCACCTGTGCATACATACCTTCTCAGTAAAGTGGCTGAAGACCGTAACATTGAACGGAGATTACGTTGAAAAATAGAATTTTGTAGCCAAAAGAGTGGGAAATAACACGGTATATTGGAAACAAGAATAAAACCAAACTACTTTAAGAAGGAAAGTATTGCATTCCTTACCGAAAACCCCTCGTAAGGGAGTGCTCCTGTTTACTCGTGCGGTATAAGACTTGGACCAGTACAGGCTAGTATAAATTAAGAGACAAAGGTCCTTAATAGCGCCAAATAAAATACTGAAAACTAGCTCATGTTTACGTGTACGATTTTCAAAAAGATGAAACAAACAATGTGTAGTTTTGTGGTCGTCATGCAATAGCTACTCGGTGCTATTGACAAGAGCCGTCGCACCCCTTAGCGCGGCCACACACACACACACACACACACACACACACACACCTCCTCGCGCGTGGCAGGTAGCAGCCGCGTTCCATTATCCGTCATCAGGGACATCACTACCTGCCGCCTGCTGTTCGCCACAACGTTGTGGTACGTCGGAGCCGCTCCGCACGCAGTACATGAGCGTTTCCATCTGTTGATATGGCAACTGATGCAGTCAGCTGAACCGGTCGATAGCCACAAGGGTGGGAGCGCACACGTCAGCCGTTGCAAGCTCCACATCGCCGGCCGGCGCGCTGTCCCTTCTCACTGCAACAACAGCTGGCTTCTGCAATACAGGATGTGTCTGTCAAAGTCTAACTGGAGTAGAAATAGCGTTGAAAGTAACACCCTTTCAGTAAATGTCGGACCATTTTCCCTGTAGATTTTTAAAAAGAAACTGTAATCGTATTTTTAAAGATAAAACTAATTTTCACTCGCAGACATAAACATTTTTTCTCTCCTCAAAACTGGGGAGACACTGAAGTGATTATGTAGGGCTATACACTTATTAAAACATTATATAAAACGCAGATTTCTAAATTGACAGTACGCTAGTTTTTCCAGTCAGCTATGAATAGATGAAAACGATTATAACAAGTTTGTTTTCGTGGCTATCTTCCGCATCAAGCACAGAAATATTCGTTTTGTAAATATATTTACAAAACGAAAACGGTTATGCCCTCCTGAGGGAAATCATGCTGAATCTTGTCCAATTGGAGCGTTAGACAGTCAAAATCCAGAGCTGGTTGGAGAGCCCTGCCCATAGTGGTCCAAACGTTCTCAGTTGGGTAGAGATCCAGCGACCTGGCTGGCCAAGGCACATTTTGGCAAGTACGAAGACAAACAGTAGAAACTCTCGCCGTATGCTGGACGGTGTTATCTTACTGAAATGTAAGCTCAGGATGGTTTGCCGCGCAGGGTAACAAAACGGGACGTAGTATATCGTCGATGAACCGCTGTGCTGTAAGGGTGCTGCCATTGATAACCAAATGGATCGTGTTATGAAAAGAAACGGCAACCCAGATCACCATCCCTGGTTGTCGGGCAGACCTATCCGGAGACGCCCTGCACAGCGGTGGAATACCAGCTTCATTGTCACCCACCGTACGGCCCGACAACTGGGAGTAATGGTCTGGGGTGCCATTGCTTTTCATAGGGGGACCACTTTGGTTGTCATTCGTGGCACTGTCACAGCACAGCGAAGCGTCGACGGTATTCTACGTTACGTTTTGTTGCCCTTTATGGCAAGCCATAAGCCTCCGTCTTCAGGTAAAGATGTGGATGGGAGGGGCGTGTGGTCAGCAGACTGCTCTCCCAGTCGTTACGATGGTTTTCTTGACCGGAGCCGCTACTATTCGGTCGAGTAGCTCCTCAATTGGCATCGCGAGGCTGAGTGCACCCCAAAAAATGGCAACAGCGCATGGCGGTCTCGATGGCCACCCATCCAAGCGCCGTCCACGCCCGATAGCGCTTAACTTCGCTGATCTGACGGGAATCGGTGTATCCACTGCGGCAAAGTCGTTGCCACGTAACAAGCCATCCTGGGCTTATATTTCAGCAAGATAATGCCGCCCCCCCACCCCACAGAAGGCGAGAGTTTTTACTGCTTGTCTTCGTGCTTGCCAAACCCTACCATGGCCAGAAAGGTCGCTTGATCACTGTCCAACTGAGAACGTTTGGAGCATTACGGCTGCGTCCTTCCAACCAACTCGGGATTTTAACTATCTTCGGAATTACTTCAGTGGATGCACTATGTGTGGTGTTTGGAATATGCCCGATAGATACCACGATCAAATATAGAGCTGCAAGGTACTGGTTGAAAATGGGGAGACTAGATATGGTACACCGATACAGGCAGCATGCAACCTTAAAAGTTGGCGTTTGTATACAAGGCAAAGTGAGTGGGACGTAAATAAAAACGGACATAGGCTGTACGACTTTCTCCCTGACATAAGAGAGCGGATGAGAATGAAACTTATCGATCCCAGTCCCGATATGGCACATTTCTTAACTGGACACGGACGTAGTTTTGTTACTGTGCGACGTCTCAGTGTAGACGTGTGGTAAGAATATATTTCCAATGAATACAAATTTCCACTTTTGCTAAATGGAAGCAGAAAAAACATTTTACTACTCCAGAGGCAAAACAGAAGTTCGTCAAGTATATTTTCTCCAGGATGGAAGTATTAACAGCCTGCATGAGACAGATTAAGAAAAGAATTAGAACTATTACCTAGGTGGGACAACATTAAAGAAGAGCGAATAAATATTTTTAAATAGTAGTAAATAAGCTGCAAATTAAAAATAAAGAAATATCGGTGAAAGAGTGGATTAAAAATTTCTTCTTCAGAAAGTGCGGAACCATTACAAGAAAAAAGACAGCATGTAAAAATGATAATTAAATCAAGATCCTAAGCTGTCGACAGGCGTTGATATACATCAATGGGGAAAGTTGAAAATGTGTGCCCCGACGGGGACTCGATCCCGGGATTTCCTGCTTACATAGCAGACGCTCTATGCGTTTTCTTTTTCTTTTTTTTTTCATTTTGTTCGGTATTGTTCGTTCCGTTTGGTCTGGGCGGACGTCACAAGACACCCGTTCAATTTGATCGTTGATTCCTTTACGCAGTTTCTTTTATTATAGAGGGCGAGCGCCCGGCCGGCCGTGGTGGCCGAGAGGTTCTAGGCCCTACAGTCTGGAACCGCGCGACCGCTACGGTCGCAGGTTCGAATCCTGCCTCGACCATGGATGTGTGTGATGTCCTTAGGTTAGTTAGGTTTAAGTTCTAGGAGACTTATGACCTCAACTGTTAAGTCTCATAGCGCTCAGAGCCGTTTAAACCATTTTTTTTATTATAGGGGACGAGCAGTCCTCTGAACAAACACGATCCATCTGAGCCACCGAGGGTAGAAAGGATAGTGCGACTGCAGGGATTTATCCCTTGTACGCTCCCCGTGATACCCACATTCCCAACTTAACGTCCACACACTACGTTCGTAGTGCCCCTGCCCACTACACTCATTACACGCGGCAGACAATCTCACCGAGGCCCGTAAGTTTTCGGGCAATGCGTGTGCGTCCGCACAGAAGAAGAAGGTCAATGGCCGGTTAGCCTTAACTATATGAAGATGGCATCTGATCTTTCGGACATGTCCGAAAGAACAGTTACTATCTTCATATATGCATATAAAAATTGTCTTTTGAAGACTACCCCGCTAACTAAATCTAGAACAGAAAAGGAATTACACCAGACTGGAACAGATATACGATTACACTGGTGTGCAAAACTTAAGTAAGTTTCGCACGATGTGCCACTGAAGAATGACATACGTCAATGAAACTTGGACTACACATAAAAATAACTGCTACAGAATACAGAAGATAACTGAAAGTAATACACAATGAGATGAACAGAAAAGACACTCTCATTCAAAGACAATAATTGCCCTGAAGTAATTACGATTTATAATGGTCCCCTGGACATTACAAAAAGCTGGACATAGTTGTTAACAAGGTGTGTGATCGCCTCGTACGGCAGAACATGCGCTGCAACGTGCTCCAGCCCTGCCCATGAAGTTGGTTAGGATATTTTGTGGTAGGGCGTTCCGTTCGACCTGCGCTGCGGTTGACTACTGGACGTCGCTAGTCCATGCGGACGTCATGTAGTCACCCCAATCCATTACACCCATTCTCGATGAGATTTAAGTCAGTGGAGCGGGCAGGCCAATCCGTTCATCGAATATCTTCTCATTCCATGATCTCCTCCGTATGTGTTATTCGATGCAGTCGTGCATTGCCTCCATAAAATTGAAGTCATGACCGAACGCATGGGGGAGGGGTACAGTGTCACTATAACATTTACCGGTGAGTGTACCACGGTCAAAGATTTGGAGGTCAGTACGCGTATAAATCGTTATGCCTCCCCGCATGATAAAACATGTCCCACCAAAACGATCATGTTCGAATGTGTTCCTGGGTGCATACGTTTTTCCATCTCTCGCCATTTGAGGGTATATCCAACATTGAACCTTTCGATCTGAGAGTTGCAGTTGCAACTCACGTTCTCAATTATTTGCTGGATGTATCCCAAGCTCAGTCTCTGTCTTCCTCTACGGATTTTACCCTCTACAGCTGCCTCTGGTACCATGGAAGATATTCTATGATGTCTAAACCGAAGTCCTATCATCCAGTCCATTATTCTTACCAGTGTTTTTCATAAATTCCTTTCCTCGCCGATTCTACGGAGAATCTCCTCATTCATTACCTTATCAACCGACCTAATTTTCAACATTCTTCTGTAACACCACATCTCAAATGCTTCTACTTTCTTCTCTTTCAGTCTTCCCACAGTTCATGTCTCATTGTCACTCAACGCTCTGCTCCAAACGTACTTTCTCAGAATTTACTTAAAATTATGTCCTTTGTTTGATACCAGGAGACTTCTCTTGGCCAAGAATGACCTTTTCGTCAGTACAGTCTAGTTTTCATGTCCTTCTTGCGCCGTCCGTCATGGGTTATTTTGCTGCCTAGGTAGTAGAGTTTCTTACCTTCATCTATTTCGTGACCATCAATCCTGATGTTAAGTTTGTCGCTGTTCTCATTTCTGCTACTTCTCATTACTTTAGCATTTCTTCGATCGACAATCAATCCATATTCTGTACTCATTAGACTGTAATTCCATTCAACATACCCTGTAATGTTTCATCCATTTCACTGGGGATAGCAGTGTCATCAGCGAATCTTAACACTGATATTCATTCACCTTGGATTTTAATTCCACACTTGAAACTTTTATTTACTTCCGTTGTTGCTTCCTCGATGTACAGATTGAACAGCATGGGCGAAAGATTACATTCCTGTCTTACAGCATTATTAATTCATGCACTTCGTTCTTTGTCTTCCATTCTTACTGTTCCCTCTTTTTTTCTTGGACATATTGTATATTATCCGTCTTTCCTTACAGCTTACCCCCATTTTTATCGGAATTTCGAACATCTTGTAGCGTTTGATATTCTCTAACGCTTTTCCCAGGTCGACAAACCCTATGGACGTGTCCTGATTTTCCTTCAGTCTGGCTTCCATTATCAACCGCAACGTCAGAGCTGCACCTTTGGTGCCTTTATCTTCCTAAAGCCAAACTGATCATCTCCTAATAGTTCCTCAGTTTTCTTTTCTGTTTTTCTCTCTATTATTCTTGTTAGCCGCTAGGATGCATGGGCTGTTAAGATAATTGTGCGATGATTATCGCACTTGTCGGCTCTTGCAATCTTGGGAGTTATGTGGACGATATTTTTTCCGAAAGTCTGATGGTACAACAGTCTCATACAAGGTGAGTGATCATTTTGTTGCCACTTACCCTACTGATTTAAGAAATTCCAATGGAAAGTTATCTATCCCTTCTGCCTTATTTGATTTTAAGTGTTCCAAAGCTTTTCTACATTATTTCGTTCAGACAATCATTTCTTTTTGGAGTTCTTCACTTTTTCATGTAGCCATTTCACCTTTGATTTCCTGATCTTCCTATTTATTTCATACGTAAGTGGGTTGTATATCCGTATTCCTCAATTTCCCTGAACATTTTTATACTTCCTTCTTTTGTCGATCAACTGAAGTTGTTCTTCTGTTACCTATAGTTGCTTCGCAGTTACTTTCCGTGTACCTGTGTTTTTCTCTCCAACTTCTGTGATTGTACTTTTTAGATATGTCCAATCTTCTTAACTGAACTGCCTACTGAGCTGTCCATTATGGTAGTATCTACAGCTCTAGATAACTTAAAGTGTATCTCTTCATTCTTTAGCACTTCTGTATCCCACTTCTTTGTGCAGTGATTCTTCCTGACTAATCTCTCAAACTTCAGCCTACTCTTCATCACTACTAAATTGTGGTTTGAGTCAGTATTCTGTATCCCACTTCTTTGTGCAGTGATTCTTCCTGAATAATCTCTCAAACTTCAGCCCACTCTTCATCACTACTAAATTGCGGTTTGAATCAGTATGTCCTGGGTACGCCTTACAGTCCTATATCTGATTTCGGAATCTCTGGCTGGCCACGATGTAATGGAACTGAAATCTTCCCGTGTCTCCCGGGCGTTTCCAAGTATACCTCTTCCTCCCGTGGTTTTGGAACAAGGTATTCGATATTACTAACTAATATTAATTGCACAATTCAATTAGTCTTTGTCCTCTTTCGTTTCTACTAGCAAGCCCATATTGTCCAGTCACCCTTTCTTCAGCTCCCGCCCTGCAACTGCATTCCAATCCCCCACGACTGTTAGATTTTCATTTTCCTTTCGGTACTGATAAACCCGTTCAGTATCCTCATATACTTTATCTATCTCTTCATCTTCTGCTTACGACGTCAGCACGTGCACGGGTCGGCGTTGGTTTGCTGTCGATTCTGATGAGAATAACCCTATCACTGAACTGTTCACATTGTCTCACTCTCCGCCCTGCCTTCCGATCCATAATGAATCATACTGCCATTATACCATTTTCTGCTGCTGTTGATGTTACCCTGTACTCATCTGACCTGAAATCCTTGTCTTTTTTTCCTTTCACTCCACTGACGCTAACTATATCAAGATTGAGCCGTAACATTTACCCTTTCATATTTTCTAGTTTCCCTACTACTTTCAAACATCCGACATTTCACGCCTCTACTTCTAGAACGATACCCTTTGATTGGTTATTCAATTCTTTTCTCGTGTCAACTCCCTCTTGGGAGTCCCCTCCGTGAGATTCGAATCGGTGACTAGTCTGGAATCTTTTGTCAGCGCAGAGATCATCATGACACTTTTTCAGTTACAAGCCACATGTCCTGTGAATACGCATTATGGGTCTTTAATGCAGTGGTTTCTATTGCCTTCTTCATCCTCATACCGTAGATCGTTGCCGATTTTTCTGCCTTTAGGGGCAGTTTCCCATCCCAAGGGCAAGAGACTGCTTTGAACCTCATTCCGATTCTCCGCCCTCTTTGAAAAGACCGTTGGCAGAATGAGAGTGACCTCTTATGCCAGAAGTCTTTGGCCATCATTGCTGATGATTTTTATTCAAAATTTATGCAGTGGCAGGTTTCGAGTTCGGGACCGAGGAAGTTTTGATTGCTAATCGAAAACGGTACCGGGTTTTATCTAGGCAAACACCATACCAAAGAAAGCTCCCTTCAGTGGTTGGAACGTTCACCGCCGTCAGTAGCGTAAGACGACGCGCTGTCTAGAAGTGAGTTCCAGTCAGGGTTTCTACCACCGGCCTTGCCGTGTGTAGTCTGCAAGTCCCACTGCTCGACTGTCGAGCGTGAAGGGTAGACCCCAACACAGTGCACACTGCCCTAAGGTAAACACTGAAGGAAATTTAAAAATCGAACAGTGCAATTACAATTTCCACCACTAATATGATGTTTATGATGGCACCGCAGGCACTCCACGAAACCCCTGTAATATCGCACCATCGTGACCCAAATTAGAATGGGGGTCATTTGAAAACATCAGAATGCACACTTATGCCCATATGAAACGGTGGGAAAATCAGAGTAACCAATAGACTGTACAACATTTCGTAGCAAAATTAAAAAATTCAAGCACATTTGCCCTTTCTGAGTACATGCACAAGTGGCTCAGAAGCCAGAAAAGAGAAGGTGCTATGTTTATTTTTTATTGCATTTTTATTTTATTTCTTTGTTTTCTGTTGTTGGTTGCAGTACAGCGTCACAGGTGCAGATCAGTCTTACTGTCTCGGTGCAAGAGTAAAATTTTTCTATCTTATAAAGAGATGAAGAATGACATCATTGTAATGACATCATTGTATTGCAGATTCTAGGTGTAACGGTGGAACCTGAAGTCCCGTGCCAAACTCCGACGCTTGAAGTTCAAGGTTGCCGACAAGAGGTGACACAACTAGATAGGTGGTGGTAGTAGTGGTCGTACCATGGATTTCACATAATGAATGGCCGTATCCAGTTCTTTTATAAACGTTCGAAGTTATATACTCTAGTCAAGTATCAAATGCATAGAGAACTAAACATGCGTATGAAGCGAAATGGCGAATCACAACCGTCACAAAAGTGGGAAATGCATGTAACGAAACATCGAGAGCAACTGTCCCTACCCTTCTTGTTCATGGCATTTCTACAGGAGAAAACTGCACCAGTGTCAGACGCTAGACCATAGCACATCCTGTCGGTACTTTCTGGTGAATGCAGGGGAACAGAAGCCTCAAGCATTCCTCTAATGTGGAATGACGCTAACAGCATTGTGAATCTATGGATGACGTGGTCTGGCCTAGAGTTCTGGTGGCTGGTGGGTGTCAATGGTGGCAGCCTCCGCAAGCCTGCCGACCAGCAGTGGTAAACTGTACGTCACTCCAGTGGCACTGCACCGACGTTTCTGTCGCTGAAGTTTACAAAACACACAGCTGTGAACGATTTATTCTCACTCGTTTTCCCCTCGCTAAAGTATCGTTACTTGATGGTTTGATACGTTTTTACATAAAGTGGAACTACGCAACGATGCTAGTCTCCGACTGTACTAGAGGAAGGAGTGAGACCTCTGGTCAGAGCACTTTATCATCTGTACTGAAATCGGAAAACATACGTGGTTTACTAGCAGTGCTCGTTAATGGAATGACTACTCGAAAGCGCATCGGTATACGTTACACCATCGATCGTGTGTTACCCGATACGAGAGTGATGCTGATGGCATTGCTATGCCGCGAATTTCACACATAAAACGCAGATTCCATTGTGTCTTGTGGTACGTATTACTATCGTAAGGTTGCCTGGGAGTCGAAGGATCAGGCAAAATACCGATTGAACATATCAGGTTTTTTTTATTGGTGCTCCTCAGGAAAAGTGACTTTACCATTTAGGTCAACAGGATATTGACATATTAAAACAAAACCATCCAATTAGATAAAACAATTTAAGAACAATTACTGATAATTAAGTACAAAATTCAAGAACACCCCAAATAAGTGTTTTATAACAATTATAACATGATGATAATTATTTTTAGAATGAGTCTGACTAAAATACAACAAATAATTCAGGTTCACCTAAAACGAGTTTCTTAAAAGGAAACAAAAACTATCAAAGCTGCTTGATATGTAACCACGACCCATCGGGCAGTGTGATCCGGATGAACGGGCCCGAAATTATTTAGGGCAGGCCCGATACGCTACTCACCAGACTCCTCCTTTACTAAGGAACCATTGGGTACGCGCCCCAAGGCACAACATACAATGACAGCCTAATGAACAGAGTTAAGTAAAACATATAAGAACTTAAGTCATCAGATTACACATTGGCAGAACGGACAAAACAGTTGTTCATAAAAATGGTTCAAATGGCTCTGAGCACTATGGGACTTAACTACTGTGGTCATCAGTCCCCTAGAACTTAGAACTACTTAAACCTAACTAACCTAAGGACATCACACACATCCATGCCCGAGGCAGGATTCGAACCTGCGACCGTAGCGGTCGCGCGGTTCCAGACTGAAGCGCCTAGAACCGCTAGACCATCGCGGCCGGCAAAACAGTTGTGATAAGCCGCTAAAAGATAATAAGGTAACTGGCCAAGACAACCACCCCCACTTACAATCGACTGCAAAGAAGTTTAGCTGCCAACCGAGATTCAGCTTCAAAACACGCCACGAGGTGGAAACGGTAAATAGTTTACCGCTTGCTTTGAGGTATAGCCCACCAAAATACATTCAACAAGATTTGGCCCCGTAAGACGCATAAGCTAGCTGAGTCCAAATAACTAAGGAAAGCGCGATTTAGTACACAACTTACCAGGCAAAGAAGGTATTTATAACGTCTCGAATAATGACATATTAAATGTAAAAAATTTACATAACTCTATGCTGTCCAAAACCCAAATAATTTAAAACACACAGCCAAATCACAGCTCTATCACAATTACCAAATTGAAGCTATTATATTTTCATACGAGTGACCCACTCCTCAAATCGCCTGGCCTCACACAGGAACAGCGAACAACAACACTAGGAGGCTGAGCCGAGTCCGACATGCAAGCAGCAAGACAAACACACGCTGGAAATGAACCAGTCACAGTTACCACGCTCACAGTGGGGAGGAAAATCAGTCTTTATGAATGCTGCGTGGCCTCGACACCGAAGCAACGAACTAAAAGTAGCTCACTGAGCATCCAAAGCTGTTGCGGAGTGACAAGCAGTAGAAAACTTGGAGCCGCCGGGAGGTGTGTGTATGACGATGACCCACCGCCCGCCTACAAATCTGGTCGGCCAAAGGCGTAATCTGTCCACTCCCATTTTCAGTGTACGTCCCACATGTCCGGAAGATGCTCAGGCAGACAATCTTGGAAGTCACACGCGTGACAGAACAAACAGGCAGCCCGTTGCCCAGGAGACCTGCGCTGCCCGCGCTGTTTCACTCGCTGACTCCTGGAAGACGGCCTCAATGTCACTTGTGACAAACGTGCCACGCCCCCTTCACAACAAAGATGCTCTTCCAGGAGATGTGGCGTGAGCTATCGATCATCCAACGGTTCATAATCTATGATATTTTCCAATAAAAGTTGTCCTTTACGAAACCAAAGAACGATTCCACTGTAGCAGTGACAGCTTTTCGTGAGCGTAATCGTTTGAGGAAATATGGGACTACCATTTGATGATAAGGTATGTTTTTGGCGAGTTTACTTTGCAGCAAGTACATACAACTTCCAGGACTATTGATGGGCACACAAGATCCTATCTTTAGCTATCTGTTCAGACATGACTATGGGAGAAGGTAACATTTCTATTACGCCGATGACGGGCAGAGAAATGTGGGCATAGTGCTGACAGAATATCACCACTTTCTGGCACTGACTCAGAATGGCTACAGCTATGTGGTTAAACGACACAGTTAAAACGTCCGAACTGTCCTCAAATGTCTCTCTTCCTGAAACTGACTTAGAATCGCTACAGCTATGAAATTAAACAACACTGTTAATGTCCATACTGTCTGCAAGTGTACCAAATGTGACGGAAAAACTTCTTTTGGGAGTTTAATACAGCTTTTCAGAGTAGAGCATTTCCCGCATATCATCTACACATAACTCTTCTTCAGTCTGCTTCTGCTTTACTAATATTAGCAATACTTACTACTTCTTGAAATTCCCCGTCTCTTTTTTAATGACTTAAGGTTTCTCGTTCCCGCGTTAGCTTCGGATGCGTGGCGATATGATTTCTTATTGATCTGAGCCCTCGGTAGCGCTTCAAGAAATCAGACTGGCGTTACTATTAATTTTTCCAGACGTTTCGTTTGAGTGGTTAACTGAACTATTGAGATACCCATGTGGATTACAGAAAAATCCACAGCGGTTGGATTGGCTCATTAATTTCTCTATGTGATTTCATCTACATTAATGGAATTGTAATGCAACAGATAATTAATAGGGCAGGGGTGGACCTACCAAACGTCAAACATAGGTGTTACACCGAACAAAAGACAATAAACGGGGGAACCATCTATGAAATGAAGCTATAGATTCACATTATCCCCTATTTATTACAAATTCCCTACTAATGTAAACACGAAAAAAAATGACAGGATCTAGTCGATCGTGACAAATGCAGAGGACTTGAAAACTGACGATTGTTAACATGTAATAGTCCTAATCCACCACATAAATGACGTTGCAAGGACTAAGTAGTTTAGATGAATCGGACAAAACGGAATCTTACAAACAAGTTATGGAAAAACAAATCCGCAGTGGACGCATAGTGATCGTCTGGTTGCGCCAGAAGAATGAAAACTAAAACATACAGATAACATCACTGATCGAATCATAAATGGGAAATCACTCTGGAAAAGTATAAGATTCGCGGAACCTACTTGATGCTAACAATGCTCTTGCAAACGGACGGTGAGCTTCATACTCTGCTCGCCTAAGCTCCAGTTTCTCCCCATGTTCTGCATTCAATAGTGTGGAGGGCTGCGAGATCTGTGATCTGTGGTCGTCTGCACAACTTTAGCTGCCAATAGCGGAAACATCGCTCTTCAGAAACCCAGACAAAATGTTCCCCTCTGAATCTGTAGTCAAGGGTTTGTGTGGGTGTGGGTTCCTAAGGGACCAAACTGCTGAGGTCATCGGTCCCTAGACTTACACACTACTTAAACTTATGCTAAGAACGACACACACACACACACCCATGCCCGAGGGAGGAGTCGAACTTCCGACGGGAGGGGCCGCGCAATCCTTGACATGGCGCCTCAAACCGCTCGGCCACTGCGCGCGGCCCAATTTTTTGCCTACAGAAACCGTAGCCCATCCCCCTTGGCCAAAATTTTACAACGTTAACCAGTCATCTAACTCTCCATTCGCAGTTCTTGAGCAATTCTGTTTTGCACGTCCACCCTTTAGTTAAATTTTTCTTTTCAGCAGATACGCTGGTCTCGACATCCGAATTTCTTGGAATTGACCGACTGATTTTAGACGTGAGATATTCACAGAACGCGAAGTAGCGCCCGAAAGTCGGCGCAACGCTTTACAAAGACAGAAAGGAATCCCTGAACACAACAGAGTTGCGTCGCTTCTTACAGAATGGACAGACCATATTTGTGGCGGACTCCTTCCACCTCCAAAGTGTCCCGAGGCCATTTTTCAGCTAAAAACAAAGCTCTTTTGAAATGTATTTTGACCGGATGGCACAGCTAGTAAAACTCAAGATTTTGCACTAACATAGATGCTTTTGAGGGCATGTTATACAACTTCTTTGAATTGAGGCCTGAACCTAGTATTGCTCAGGGCGTATCACATTAAAAACTGCCCGAGTGTGACTCCAAGGTGCACGGCCCAAGTTATCTGTTCGGTATCGAAGCGATCTGTCGGCTGTACTGTCATGGACGCCAGGCCCTAACTTGATAGGCAGCTATGATGTGACAGCGTGCGTTTGTGTGTGTATCGTGGTAACAACAAAGACATGAGCAATTACGTAGACTGTGGCTGTTAGTATCGATCACTTGCTCGCCCTTCATGACCTCACAATCCTCACTTCTTATCATGAACAAAATCTACTATAAAATGGTGTCAGAAGTGGAATTCTCAGTGCTCCTTTACCCATCAGTATTCATGAGAAAGGAAGAAAACATGTAGTCTTACATGGGGTGTAACAGTGATCGATATTATACGCGAAATTTCGCGTTTGTTGTCCGAAAGGATAACATGTTTTCGGTGATACAGTGAAGCGAGCGTCAGCAAACACCTGGGACTGTTGAAGATACTGAGTTTGCTTGGCGTGCTTGCGAATGGCGATGATGGAAAATTGTTAATAATTTTTAAATAATTGCAATAACCACAAACCAACATGGACAAACATCAAGATGTGGATTTATAATTATAGAGCAGCTTCGTTCAGGATTTAGGCAATTAAAAGTAAACGTAGGAGATAGGAAAGACGTGGGTTCATTAAATAGCACCCCCAAAGAACGCACAAAAGTCTCAACTGCTTCGGTTTTTCATGGAAAATCAGATGAGAATGTCCACGTGCTGTTTAATAAACTGGAGAACGCAGCACCTTTAGGATGCTGGAGCGACTCTGACGAAATAACTCTGGCAGAACTGCAAATCCAAGATGATCCACTCCATTTTTTCATGTGTGATTCCACAGCCACTCTTGCGACTACTTACAACGAATTTTGAACCGTCACTCGCGCAACGGTACAAGAACTCAGCTAGATTTTACAAGGAGCAGCTACACAGCATGTATATTTTGGAAGGAGAATCCATCGAGCATTTTGGGAATCGCATTAAGAAAATGCTAACACGTGTGAGCTCAGTGACAATTTGAGCTTAATGAGGCAAAATAATTGGAAGCATTATATATCTCTTTTACGGGATGCAGAGTGAAGTCGGCTGATAGTAGGACTTGCACGTTGCAAGTGATACACGTCAGTCCATTGCTGGACTGGAACGTCTCGTGTTTCGTTGATGACTGATTTAAATTCATCGCAGTTTGAGTACCATCCATGCCAATTAATATATATTTACACTTACAATAAGTAGCTTCAGAGATTACAGAATTAACCTGTCTACATATCAGTTCTTTCTCTTTTCTGGTGGGAAGTTTGTAAGTGATATTTTCTGTAGCTTAGCTGGTTCAACAATGAACCAGGTTATGCAGAAAGGGTGTTTCACTGTCCGGTCGGGACCGCTGGAAGTTTCAACTCGCCTTTCGGAGGAGAAACCGAGGGGATGAGATGAAGGCAGATTTTGTTCATGGTAAGTGGTGGTGGGTTGTGGGGTCCTGAGCGGCGAGCACGTGATCGATTCTAAGAGCCACAGACGAAGTAATTGCTCATGTCTGTATTGTTACCACGATACACTCATACATGCACGCAGTAAAGGCCCTGGCTGCGTGTCAACTTACGCCCGCCGCGAACGTCACCGTCGACCACAACAGTACAACCAACTGACCGCTTTGATTCCGTACGGGCAGCTACTTCTCGCTACCAGCTGACTGGCGAATGCACGTACTGACAGCCACAAGATGAATGTTTTCGCCTCATACTTCCTATTTCTCGCAATTTTTAGTTCAGGGGGTGGACAAATGTATGGAAACACCGAAAACACATTACAGTGCCTAATATGGGTAGGAAAACCGTTGACACACAAAACAGTTTCCATTAGCCCCGGTACGGGTAAAAATAGGGCCTCTACAGTTTTCAGTGGAATCTTTCTTTTATATTCGTTATTAGTTAATAACATAAATTATTTACGCTAGCTAAATGTAGTGAAGTTAATTATAGTTTAGTGAAAATTACGTAGTGGCTCTTGTGCACTGTACGAAAATTTTTTTGATAGGCAACTAGTATTTATATCGAGCAAGTAATATCTTCATCTCAGCCCTTCGAAAATAAACGATATTGCTATTTAAAGCTTGGCAGGTTTTCTTAGAGGCCATAATTTGGCAGAAAACTGTGGCTTATGACTGATCAAGCTACGTAAACACTGGCATATGCGAGGGCAGCGACAGTATTCGTTGGTCGTTGACTGTCTCAACTACCCGTGAAGAGCACGGTCGCGATTTCTGAAGCCGGTAGATTAACTGTGCAGTGTAATTCTCGATGAATGGGGTTTAGTTGTCATAGAGCTAGATTCTACTTCCCGTTGACTTGAGAATTATGTAAAGAGCATTATGATAGTAGACAGTCTATAGCGGTCATATTCCTGAATGTGCAATTAGCATGTTTTCTCGAGAGTTGTTGCAAACTAAATCAGCAACTACCTTTCATCTTACACTTTGTAATAGTGTGTAGCGTATTATACGACTTGTGCTTAAAAGACGTTGGCTCGCTTCGAAGTATGGAAATGTATAATATTTTGGTGAACAAGTGTATAACTGTATACTGTATGAACTACTTTGACGGTAAACGGAGTGACTTCTGTTGTGGATTCCACCCGGTAGGTCATGCGAGCGCTGACTCTTGTGAGAGTAATCACAAAGCATTTGTGCCAAGAACTGTACAGTAGAAAAGTGTATTGCTTAGTTCAAACTTGACATTTGTGACCTTTCGGCATGAACGACATGAAAACACAACACAGGCATTATTCAAAGAGCTTACCTCAGTCAGCTAGCGATCTCAACATCATAAGCAGAACAAATTTCAGAAAGCCAATAGTCCACAACTGCAGTTTAGTGACAAGGAAACTTCAACCTTTCTCACCTTTTCTTCGCTGACTTTAAATTTTTCGTCGTCGTGGACAATGGAGCAGATTTATGGAACTTACAGATAAGTGAACACAAGCCGACAGATCTCAGCTGTAATCTAAGTGGGTCTAATCGAACGAGGTGGGCAGTGGTTAGTATACTGGACTCGCATTCGGAACGACAACGGTTCAAATCAGCATACAACCGTGCCTTCCTACTTCGCTTAGACATGTGCTGGAATCGTTGCTGTGAAAGGGCACGGCCGATTTCCTTCTGAGTCCTACACTAATCCAAATTTGTGCTCTCATTAATGTAGTCGTTGTCTACGGGGACTTTAAACGCACAGTTTTTTCAAGATAGGAGGACGGGCAGCATCGGTCGTAAATTTTTAATCTGTTTATTGCAGATCGATTTCAGCTGCTGTGTAGATATCTTCAGTAACACATGAATACAAGGACATATTGAAAAATCAGGCATTAGAAATATAATTAAAATCAGATCACAAATACGTCTGTAAACAGTAAAGTTACATACCGATTACAACCAAGTCACGATGACTCATCGTAAATATAACAGCATATGATATGACTATGTTACAGATAACAAATATCAGTTAAACTGAGTTTGCTGCTTACATTTCCATGCATCTAACCTCGGTATGTAGTAACTAGCGCGCTCTTTATTACTACCATTTGTGTTCCATATTTTTAAAATCTTATTTAAAAAATAAAAAGTAATAGTATTATACAAAATTACAGTAGCTTCTTTAAATCGTAAAAGACATTCAGTAATAATGTTGAGACCAGAAGGAAGAATCAACTTTTTTCTACATAAAAACTAAAATCAGTACTAATATTAAAATACAAGTTGTACAGTATGCGCTAAGTACATAATTATCTCTTCCAACCTGCCTTACACTATGAAAATTAACTTATATGATTGTCAGGTACGAACCAGTGTTTCGGTCACAAGGAAAGTGCAATGTAAAAGGTCTTATAAAAACTTATCACAGTTTATTGCAGAATCATACTTGCTTCGAATTAATAATAATACAATGCATAGACTGTCCAGTGACTACTAGAAAAATGGCTTGGTTCATGAATTATAAATTCTGTTCTCAGTTAATGAACCGTCGCACAGGACAACACAGCCATACTTTTGAGATCATATGTGTCCTTATTTGGCCTTCTGTAAGCTCCTTAACTTTATTACTTCGGTTGCTTTCAAAAAGCTCCCAAAACTGGGTGCTTCTCATTGTTATCCGCTCGCTAAGGAAAGTGGCACGGAGAGATCCAAAAATCTGCCCTCACCCCCTCTATGCAGCAGCTACAGTTGCTAAGTCAGATCAGGAGGACCACGCCCGGTGTCAACAAGATGAGCAGCAAAGTTTTGTTCTTCAAATATATCCATTCTCTCTAATGTCACATGAACACGAAATCTAATCTCAAGGCGTCTCCTATTTTGCTCTACGTAGAAGGCGTTGCAGTCAGGACAATGTAATTTGTACACTCGTGATTCGTGAAGAAGATTAGTTTTATGTGTATTATTAAAGAACACGTGATCAAGCCTTCTCTCATTTTGCTTTATAAAAGTACATGCTTGTACTAACAATGCTTCAATAGGGCAATGTAATAAACTTCTTGTTGCATCATTAACTTTATTAGTCACAACATTTGTTCTTTCTTGTTCTCTTGTCTTTGCTATTTTATTGTAAATGTTATTTGCGCAATATTTACGACAGTTTTTCGTTTTTGCAAGGCATTTGTTAACCTTTGTGTTCTGTGTTGTTGTCAGAAACTGTCAGTGGAAGCTTAAATATCAATGGCAAAGTTCCTCCATTAGTGAGTCATCCGGCTGCAATCAGTAGCCTCAAAAAACTGATGAGCAAAGGTTTCCTCCCTTCAGTTGGATATATACAAAGTAAAGCATACAAAATAGCGATTTTTCGTCTTTGAGCTCTTTGATCAGCGTTCCTACTGCAATTTGTCCACTTATTTTGAAAAAGAGTGAATGGAAAATGAAATTAACATGCCTGCGTATCTTAATATCACAAACTACGACGAGTTCGTGTTTCAGTTGCTTGTTTCATGTAAGAGATTATGAAACAAAGCTTTAGAATAGCATGACCTATGTCGCTACAGCCTTTCACTCTTGAAATCCTCGGTTCATCTAAGAGGATTACGCCAGTAAAATAACTTCAATGAAACACGTTCTAAGAATTATAATCGCAAGCTTCATTTCTCCCTGTAAAGTGAGTGACATACTTAATGCAGGCCATTAATTGGTTCTTATGATTGCTTACCAGACTTGCGTAAACGCTTCCCTAAAGCATGTTGCCTGGGACGAATAATTGGAAGAAACAAAAATCAAGAAAAAGATCTTTTCCAGAGCTATGATTAATTCCACAGGTTCCAGAGGATAATTTTTGGAAGACTAAATCCCAAAAACGTTTCAGTCTATCGGAAAATATATTCATGTCTTTATGTTTCAGCCCTACTCTCTCATTTTCTCTACACTTAATTCTCTCGAACGTCACAGAATAGCCGGATATTTGTCTGCGTCAGTCGAGCGAGGGTTTCCTGGCTGTCCGCCTGTTGTGTGGCTTCTATAAAGTACAACTGACGTAAACTAGAAATGGTATACCGAGTTAATAACGTTTGAAAACTGTTTCACTGTAACAGCAGCCTACAGTTCCAACAATATTTCAGGGACCATTCTAGAAACGCCAGGACCAGTGTGAAATCGAACATGGAACTGCTGATGGCAAAACCAAGTAGAGAGGCGAAGCTTGTTAGCCTAGTTCAGCAAATGAATAAAAGCGACGTGGGTGAGGAGAGCACATTAGCTTTCATAAGTGGAGTAATCAGCTAATCGGCATTGCAGTGGACAGCGTGTTAACGTTATACGTCCCACCGTTAATTCTATAGGAATCATGAAGAGAGACAACGTGGAATAAAACATGGGAACGCTCTCCACACAGCTGACGTAGTTAAGGGAATCTGCGACTGCGACGTGTAGTTACTGTGCGTGTCGTATTCCGGTGAACTCGGTACTAGGCGCAAAACGAGATGGGTAAGCAGAAAAATGTTTATACACAGGATAACGTTTTTACACCGATAGCGCTGTTAGTAAAGCGGGAAGCGCAGCCTCCCTGAGGGTGAAACGAACTGAATTGAGACGACTGGAACTGTGGAGTAAGTTCTGGTTTGTCTCACGTCGGCGTAAGTTTGGAAGAAATCTAAGGACTTTTTTATGCAAGCCACACTGAAATCGTACGAACAGCTGCTAAGTTAACATATTTATTGAAATATCGTTGACCAAGAAGGTTGGAGAATATCTCAAATAGGGGAAGTGTCGCATACGTGTGCATGTGGAAAAAATCTATACTAGGATTAATGAACAAAAATGACATGACAGGTTGAGACAGATGGAGAAATCGGCCGTGGTGGAGCAAAGCACTGACGCTGACCATATAATAAAATTCTCCGAGACGCAGATTATCGTTTTGGAAAAGAACTACAACGGTCTTTTTGTTCAAGATGACATCAGAATTTACAACCATGAGAATAGTTTCAACAGGAAGCGGGAAAGTCTCAAGAGAAACTGAGGTTGGGTTTCCCCCACCCCATCCTTGCTGCAGCGAACGACTGTTGCGGGTAACAATAACTAGGGAAAAGCCGCCAGAAAACGCAGCAAGTACGAGGCCCAGCAAAAAGACCCGGTATTTCAAAAGGTAATGACAAAGAAACAAACAATGACACAGAGAAAATATTTTTTCTTTGCGAACAACAAATACATTCGCGTTTTGCATTTTTTTGTGTCATCAGTATTCTAACTGGTTTGATGCGGTCCGCTACGAATCGCTCTCCTATGCTAACCACTTCACCTCAGAGTAGCACCTGCAATGTGCGTCACAAATTATTTGCTGCATATATTCCAATCTCCGTCTCCCACTGGAATATTTGCCGTCTGCGGCTCCCTCTGGTACCATAAAAGTCATTCCATGATGTCTTAACAGATGTCCTATCATCCTGTCCCTTATCCTTGCCAGTGTTTTCCACATATTCCTCTCCACTCCGATTCTGAGCAGAACCTCCTCATTCATTACCTTATCTGTCCACCTAATTTTGAACATTCGCCTGTAGCACCACATCTCAAATGGTTGGTTTTAAAAAATGACCAGTAAATGGCCATTGTTGACGCATTGACGTAGCCTTTCCCGGAAATTGTCTATACTTCTTCGTGTCATGTCCGATGGAGTGGTAGCCACTTCTTGGGCGACTTCTCCTTTTTTCGGGTTGTAGGACGACGTTTGTACACTTGTGCCTTTAAGTATACCCAAAACAATATATCGCAAGTTGTTAAATC
The DNA here is from genome assembly GCF_023864345.2 of Schistocerca serialis cubense. NCBI lineage: Eukaryota > Metazoa > Arthropoda > Insecta > Orthoptera > Acrididae > Schistocerca > Schistocerca serialis. The sequence continues at coordinate 302,013,970 of NC_064639.1, read as the reverse complement.
AAGTGACTTTGGAAACCAGGTGATGTCTCCTCCCGAAGAGAGAAGACGACCAGGAAACAGTTCTCTCGAAGTTTGTAGAGAACGCCGAGGCGTGTGAGCTGTAGCTCGGTCTTGCTGGAACCCGAGTTCCCTCTGTATGGTCCCCAACAAACTGGTTTACTTTTGCTCAGAGGAAGATTTCTGTCACGTGACAGTAGCGATTTGAATTAACCGTTACTGTTACGCCACCTAGCACAATAAATTTTGTTTATTTACATGACAAGTGGAAGTGGGGCTCATCAGAAGACATCGAAACAGCACCAGGGAGAATGTCCTGAAGAATTTCGTCACACACAGCTCTGCGAGTAAGATATCTGTCTCATTTAATTTAATGGTAATCATAATTTTGTTTGGGTGCATTGTTTAAGTGCTGAAAGCTTTGGACGTTGCAGGACGGGCACTCTCACATGCGGCACATTTTCCGGCATTGATACAGTTCGAGGACGGCAGGCAGTTCTTCTTTTCAGCGCAGAACTTGGAGCTCTCAAGTTTTAAACTCAAACTCAAATGCTTTTCTATCAGGAACAGAATCCTGTCGGTCAAGTTCGAACCGAATGCGAAAATCGCAGAACCACCATAACCAATATACTCCTACACCAGAGACACACTGCTCATCTAGCCGACCCACTGTGCATACTGAAAATGGCATGCAGGCCGCTATCAATCGACACCCCCTCCACATGAGTATCTCCACCATAACTCTCACAGCGGCCTCTCCAAATACTACACTACTGGCCATTAAAATTGCTACACCAAGAAGAAATGCAGATGATAAACGGGTATTCATTGGACAAATACATTATACTGGAACCGACATGTGACTGCATTTTCACGCAATTAGGGTGCATAGATCCTGAGAAATCAGTACCCAGAACAACCATCTCTGGCCGTAATAACGGCCTTGATACACCTGGGCATTGAGTCGGACAGAGCTTGGATGCCATGTACAGTCTCAGCTGCCCATGCAGCTTCAACACGATACCACAGTTCATCAAGAGTGGTGACTGGCGTATTGTGACGAGCCAGTTGCTCGGCCACCATTGACCAGACGTTTCCAATTGGTGAGAGATCTGGAGAATGTGCTGGCTAGGGCAGCAGTTGAACATTTTCTGTATCCAGAAAAGCCCGTACAGGACCTACAACATGCGGTCGTGCATTATCCTGCTGAAATGTAGTGTTTCGCAGGGATCGAATGAAGGGTAGAGCCACGGGTCGTAACACATCTGAAATGTAACGTCCACTGTTCAAAGTGCCGTCAATGAGAACAAGAGGTGACCGAGACGTGTAACCAATGGCACCCCATGCCATCGCGCCGGGTGATACGCCAGTATGGTGATGATCAATACACGCTTCCAATGTGCGCTCACCGCGATGTCGCCAAACACGGATGCGACCATCATGATGCTGTAAACAGAATCTGGATTCATCCGAAAAAATTACGTTTTGCCATTAGTACACCCAGGTTCGTCGTTGAGTACACCATCGCAGGCGCTCCTGTCTGTGATGCATCGTGAAGGGTAACTGCAGCCATGGTCTCCGAGCTGATAGTCCATGCTGCTGCAAACGTCGTCGAACTGTTCGTGCAGATCGTTGTTGTCTTGCAAACGTCCCCATCTGTTGACTCAGGGATCGAGACGTGGCTGCACGATCCGTTACAGCTATGCGGATAAGATGCCTGTCATCTCGACTGATAGTGATACGAGGCCGTTAGGATCCAGCACGGCGTTCCGTATTACCCTCCTGAACCCACCGATTCCATATTCTGCTAACAGTCATTGGATCTCGACCAACGCGAGCAGCACTGTCACGATACGATAAACCGCAATCGCGATAGGCTACAATCCGACCTTTACCAAAGTCGGAAACGTGATGGTACGCATTTCTCCTCCTTACACGAGGCATCACAACAACGTTTCACCAGGCAACGCCGGTCAACTGCTGTTTGTGTATGGGAAATCGGTTGGACACTTTCATCATATCAGCACGTTGTAGGTGTCGCCACCGGCGCCAACCTTGTGTGAATGCTCTGAAAAGCTAATCATTTCCATATCACAACATCTTCTTCCTGTCGATTAAATTTCGCGTCTGTAGCACGTCTTCTTCGTTATCTGGTAAATAACTCATGTTAGTGTAATTATACACTAATTATTCCATTCATCTATGACATCGAGGTGTCACAGTATCAGAGCATCACTTGGAATATATTGTCAATGCTCCATCTCTACCACGGTTAAAATATTTTTTCTAATGTAGTCGTTTTCATAATTCCGTGTTGTGGTTTACTCGCATGTTTGCCTGATACCACACAACTGGGGTTGGGACAATTTTAAGGAAAAACAAATGGGAGACGGAATACACTCTATCGCTTAAGAACGATATTATAATCACAATTTAAAGAAAACCTTGATAAAATGATAACAACGGTCACAATCGTTTAAAAACTTGAACAGACTCAATTCATTAACAACAAATTTTAACAAACTATATCGTTAGAAGCAGGGCTTGAAACCACGAGTATACAGTTCCCAAATACAGGAAAGAAGTCACACCAACTAGGCGTGGCTGCAAGCCTTTTCAACAAACAATTTTATCAGTAAAATGAAATGCAGTGACAGGGACTGAATGTACTCACAATTACCAATTCCAATTTACACGTTACACAAGTGTACAACGCCCATCCAGAATAAAGAAAGGGTAATAAGTCATGTCAATGATTGTGGCTCCTGGTAAGTCCTTAACAGTGATAGGCCTGAATAAAAAATCCATCAAGGAATAAAATACACAATCCCACATAATACAGGCAAAGCAGTGGAGCCACACAATTTAAATGTGACTGCCAACGTACATACCGGCAGAAACATTGACGAAGATCTCTAAAAAATATAAAATTGCCTAAAATAGAAGGTAAGCTGAGAACTACAACAGATGAGTATCACAACCAAAAAGGAACAAGCAGGCAAGATTCACAATGAGTGGAGTTAGCTAATGACTGTGGTTCAAAGAAAACATTCAACAGTTTATACTTATAAATGAAAAACCTTAAAACTTAATGCACCTCATAAGTAGCACAACCGCCAACCCCAACCCCACTCCACATAAATGCCGCTCTACCCTGCGGCAAACCAAATAACAACTGTAGGAGATCCAAGGAGGATGTAAAATACAGAGTGGCAGTAGCAAAAAACGATTTGTGGTAAAACAGAAACATTTCAATACAGAATGTAAATTTAACTTTCAGGAAGTGCTTTCTGAAAATATTTTTTCGCTGTGTACTCTTGTATTTAAGTCAAATCTAGACGAAAAGCGGTACAGTCAATAAATGTATCATAGCTTCTCTGGAGGTTTGACTGTGGTGTACCATGGACGCGACGCCCTCTCGACTTTAGAGGACGTTCTTCGTCACAACGAAGAGAATGCGATGACGAGTACTCGGAACATTGCTCATGCCAAGCGCTTCTGTGGAGCATAAAGGTCAGAGCCCATTGTATCCGCTGTGTTGATACCGTGAAGCGGAAGATTTGGAAATGGTCAGAGCTTCAAGCTTACTTTACATTTAAACTGAACATTTCCAAACTGGTTGAAATTCCTCCATTTTAGTATTCGGAAAGAAAATGCTGTTGATAAGGCAACCCTAATACGTTAGGGGGTAAGCTGGCGATTTCAAGAACATGAAATGGAAAAACATTCGAAAACGTAAGATATTAGGATGTAATCCACAGTTTTCTTTCCTGTTGCAGGTGAAATAGGAAAGTGAATGATCAGCATTTAACATTTTAATGCTCGGATAATAAGTTACCGTCTCTTTGATCTAAGAATAGATGATCAATGCAGCTAGCCGCTATCTCTGTGTAATGTCTTGTCTGTATAGACGTGTATCTGTTGTCTTTAAGATCCCTTCACCTTCACACATAAGTCTATACAATAAAGTAAAGCCCTCCCAGTTCTTGGCTGATCCGCGATAAGACAGGCGAAAACTTAGACTAATGGAGGATTATTAGTATTATCTCTATTTTCATTCGCTCTCTCTCTTTCTCTCCTTTATCTACGTATAGTTTTTAATATAAGATTTCATTAGTGATACAGTGACAAAAAGAATCAGCCAAATACAATCTTTGGTGGAGTCCTTCGTCTTGGTAATCAGCGGCTGGCTTGCTGTAAGAGATCTTTACATTTATTATTACTGTTAAACACTGCAGTCAGTTGGGAGAATCAATCGTTTGGACAATTTGTTCCTTTTACGAAAGATTGCGAATTCCAGAGGTATACGAAGCCTTTTTGGACGATTTAACGCAGACTCAGTGATTGCAGGCTCTCTTCGACAGAGCTGAAACTTCCCCACTAATTACAGGGCCAACGTGATCAACAAATGATTCAGAAAAAACTCATTCGTTCATTCACTCCAGGACAAAAAAGTCACAAACCTTATTTATGGAGGAAATCGTGTATTAAATCCATCTCCATTACATGTCCAGATCTCCGGTGATTCCACGTCTTAATTACTTTCCTTTTACAATATCTTTCTCTTCAAAACAAACCGCTAGCGGCACAAATGTTAATTGGCTCGCTTTAGCGAGAGGAAAAGCAGAATATGCATCTCTCAGAAACACGTCAATCCCTCAACAGATACTCCAGAAGCTGTCCTAGTTACCCCTCTCCCAACCATGGAGAATGCATATATGCATCTCTGTTATTTCAAAGAATAAATGCACTAGAAAATACTTTGGCGTCGACGAGCTGTCACCGCATGTATTACGAGAAAATCAGATCAGATAACTTTTCCAAAGTGAATGAATGTGGATGATTTGATTGAAAATGATTAATTGGTGCGTGGTAGAGGATATTTGCTGCGGGGACATTACAAGCAGTGGTACAAGGTACCCGCCGCCATGTACCGTGTCGCAGTTTGCGGAGTACGTATATAGCTTTACATTATCGATAGATGTTATGCCTTTTCCTATTTACTACACGATTAGAATAAACAACTACTGAGAATCTCCAGGTAATTATCTAGTTATTTATAAATTCCACTATAGTATGTAACTAAAGCAACCCTTGCGCTACTAGATAACTAACTCTTCTATACATTGGAAATCTGGTCATTAATAGCGAGTGCGGGACAGATTGTTAATCATTTCATTAAGTGATTCCATCTCTTGATATCCGAAAGTGTATTTAACACAGAGCAGAAACAACGAAGTTCTGATGCGGCTTAGTGAAAACTGTCGAAGCTGCATTACCTTACGTTTCATTACCGAGTACACCTACAGTCGCTTGAATGTGAGAGCGTTGCCAGCCGTTTGATTTGTGTGTGACAGATGCGCTGCGGACAACTTCGATCGTTCGAAGCCTGTGAAGCAAAACAGGGAGCCGCAACTGGAATATGGGGTGGGGGTGGGGGGTGGAATCCCTTTATCGCACGCTCTGTTTGCCGTTCAACGTGTATAGGGTACACTCGTAACTATGCATCACCTGGCTAATGCACGCTTATGGTGGATAACCAACTCGGTGAATGAACGCGCAATCCGTCCTTGTTTGCGGAGTAAATGTGATTGAGCACGCAAGGAGGGGAGTAGTGTTGATACCGATCTTTTCTCTCCTCTACATTTCGCCTAGCTCTCCACTTTCCCGCAAAGAAGAAGTCGTGAGATCTCGTCGTGTTTAGCGTATCAGACTGGTTTACAAATGAGTCGTTATCGTTTGTTTTTTGCTATTGTACACGCCAACAACAGAACTGTGTGGTGATTGCAAAAGTAACACCGTTTGAAGCGTTACTATATTTCCATTTTTCAATTAATCAACAGTCCTGATTGCATTGGATCCTATACATCGGGAAGTGCAATCATTCAGTTCATTTCAATTACATTCCCACAAAAACTAGCGTGAATAAGTCACTGAATTGAAAGGAGTAGGTATTGGCTGGGTTGGAGGTAGATACTCAAGACCAAGTTGGCTAAAACAGTGAGAGTAAATAAATTTCATCTTGTCACAAATCATGGGGACTTGAGTATGTACCTAATAGCACAGACACAAGAAATATCCGCAGGTGAATGGGTGTAAAAGCTCAAGGGAGTTCCTGTCCTTACATGACTACTCAGATCTTTTATTTATTTGTTTTGTGTGTGTGTGTGGGGGGGGGGGGGGGGTGTCATCAGACTTCTGACTGGTTTGAAGCAGCCAGCCACGAATTTCTCTCCTGCGCCAACCTCTTCATCTCAGAGTAGCACTTGCAACCTACGTCCCCAGTTACTTGCTGGATGTATTCCTATCTCTGTCTTCCTCTACAGCGTTTGTCCTCTACAGTTCCTTCTAATACCATAGAAGTTATTCCCTGATGTCTTAACAGATGTCCTATCATCCTGTCCCTTCCCCTTGTCAGTGTTTTCCACACATTCCTCTCCTCTCCGATTCTGCGAAGAACCTCCTCATTCCTTACCCTATCAGTCAACGTAATTTTCAACATTCGTCTGTAGCACCACATCTCAAATGCTTCGATTCTCTTCTGTTCTGGATTTCCCACACTACATGTTTCACTACCATTCAATGCTGTGCTCCAAACGCACATTTTCAGAAATTTCTTCATCAAATTGAGGCCTATGTGGACTTCTCTTGGCCAGGAATGCCTTTTTGCCAGTGCTAGTCTGCTTTCGATGTGCTCCTTGCTCCGTCCGTCACTGGTTATTTCGCTGCCTAGGTAGCAGAATTCCTTAACTTAATCTACTTTTTGACCATCAATAGTGATGTTAATTTTCCCTCAGATCTTAAGCACTTCAAAAACAGTGGTTATGCATTACTTTTGAGATGGATTGATAGAGCGTGGGTAGCATATGGAAAGTTGCAAGACTATACCGACACATCTATTTTATGGGAATACAATATCCTAGACCATAGTCTGCAGGAAATTTATTGTCTGGGAATACAATATCCCATTCCATAGTCTTGGTTCAAATGGCTCTGAGCACTATGGGGCTTAACTTCTGAGGACATCTGCCGTCTGGAAGTAAGAACTACTTAAACTTCACCAACCTAAGGACATCAGACACATCCATGCCCGAGGCAGGATTCGAACCTGCGACCGTAGCGGCCGCCCGGTTTCGGACTGAAGCACCTAGAACCGCTCGGCCACAGCGGCTGGCCATTCCATAGTCTGCAGGAACAGAAGAAACAGAAATGAGATTCAGTTCATGAAACACATTCATTAAAACATCGGTACCTAACAGATCTTAGGCAATGGACATCCTAACATACCAGTAATAAAGGTACACCCTCCAGAGAAATAATGAGTTTGAAAATACGTGGATATTACGAGGTCCTCAATTATATTCTCAGGTGAAGATGTGAATCATTGCGGTAATATATGAACAAGGATAGTGAGGAAGCTACTAAACACAGAATAGCTTCACTGGTTTAACTTTCGCCGTGATTTAGGAGCACTCACTCCGCTATTGACGCCAGCACTGGTGACATATTCTCATTGCGGCAAAGAGCGTGAAAAACATGAAACCAGCTGAGAGCAACGCCGCCACGAGGCGGTGAGTGACCTAGAGTGACAGAAGTGTCTCATGTAGGACAGCAAAGCAGCCACAGCTTAGAGCCCGCGATGGGAGCTGTGGGCAGCAGTGACAAGACAACACGTCCATGGAGGGGGTGCCTCCGGTGTTGTCTTTGTCCTTTAGTGGCTGGTTCCTGGATTTGGCCGGCCTGCAGTGGAACCGCATCGTCTCGGAGCATTTGCCTGAGGAGACAGGTCTCAGTCAACAAACTGATAACACAAGGAAGTGGCTTCCTATGTGTTGTTGTCCGACGGTCTGGCAGTTGGTTGACCAGCAGCGGTGTTACAAAATGGTTCAAATGGCTCTGAGCACTATGGAACTCAACATCTTAGGTCATAAGTCCCCTAGAACTTAGAACTACTTAAACCTAACTAACCTAAGGACATCACACACACCCATGCCCGAGGCAGGATTCGAACCTGCGACCGTAGCAGTCCCGCGGTTCCGGACTGCAGCGCCAGAACCGCTAGACCACCGCGGCCGGCAGCGGTGTTACAGAATCTGGTAGTGTAACCTAGGGGGACGTGGGGATTAAGGAGGGGGAGGGGCAAATGGCTGTGGGCAACCTGTGATAGTGGCTCCATATGTGTGGAGGATGGGCAGCCACTGTTATCTTGCGGACTAGAAGATGGCTCCACCCTATGGAAAGCCAAGGAGGAAGGACTTAATAAGGAAGCAACAGAGGTGGCAGGGTGCAGTATGGATGGAATTGCAAGTTTACATGGTCAGCAGTGGGACAGCCAGTTGTTGAATCCAGGCTTGAGCCTGTGGCCAGTAGCAACTTGTTGTAAACACATAGACAGTGGTTCCTGATCTGAGTGGGTAGATGGTGCCTTGCATCTTGGCCCAGTGATTATGTTCTTGGGCTGTGGTTTACAAGAAGAGTCGTGCCTGTGGTGCCCGATGAAAACATCTGTTTTGCAGTCGCCTGTGATCTGGCTGTGAGTCACCTTTAAGCTATGTTAGCACATGTGGGGTTCAGAGTTTTCTTGTTTACTACTGTCCTAACTGCGGAGCCACCACAAGGTCGGGATGTGCTTTTCTGAGATTCGTTGTAGTTGTGGTAGGTCCTATGTTAAATTAGACCTTGGAGGCGTGCTCTTATATTGTTAAATTACCGCCGCGCAGGATTAGCCGGGCGGTCTAGGGCGCTGCAGTCATGGACTGCGCGGCTGGTCCCGGCGGAGGTTCGAGTCCTCCCTCGGGCATGGGTGTGTGTGTTTGTCCTTAGGATAATTTAAGCTAAGTAGTGTGTAAGCTTAGGGACTGATGACCTTAGCAGTTAAGTCCCATAAGATTTCACACACATATGAACAATTTTTTTGCTAAGTTACTTTTAATTGCTTAATCTCCCTCATATTTAATCTGTGAGCCTTATTTTTTTATTTTTGGTGAACTAATCAGTCTTTCCCTATACTCCATAATCGTGTTGCTTTACTGTGTTGTTTAAACTGATTATTTATTGCTAATTACAGTTGTGATTTGCGGAATGAGCGTTAGCTTTCAGATGTCTTCTGTTGTCTCTAGTTCATATTTAATTTGGGAAACCCTTGTCTTCGGCTTATGCACAGCAAACTTATTTTATTATTGTCCTTTTTCACGTTGTGTACTTAGTTACCTGTAGAGTTGTTGAGGTACATTGTGCTCTCCTTTTGTAGTTAAAGCAACTTTCATTAAAAGTATGAAAAGTTTTCAAGTTGTTTAATGTAAATTACACAGCTCATGTATTGTTTATTGGAGTTGATTGCAAGTACTATTTCCTTATTCTTTTATTTAAGCAGGTGCACTCTAATTAGGTGTGTTGTATTATCCATACATATTTACAGGGTGGTCCATTGATCGTGACCGGGCCAAATATCTTACGAAATAAGCGTCAAACGAAAAAACTTCAAAGAACGAAACTTGTCTAGCTTGAAGGGGGAAACCAGAAGGCGCTATGGTTGGCCCGCTAGATGGCGCTGCCATAGGTCAAACGGATATCAACTGCATTTTTTTAAAAATAGTAACCCCAATTTTTTATTACATATTCGTGTAGTAAGTAAAGAAATATGAATGTTTTAGTTGGACCACCTTTTCCGCTTTGTGATAGATGGCACTGTAATAGTCACAAATATATGGCTCACAATTTTAGACGAACAGTTGGTAACAGGTAGGTTTTTTAAATTAAAATTCAGAACGTAGGTACGTTTGAACATTTTATTTCGGTTGTTCCAATGTGATACATTTACCTTTGTGAACTTATCATTTCTGAGAACGCATGCTGTTACAGCGTGATTACCTGTAAATACCACATTAGTGCAATAAATGCTCAAAATAGTGTCCGTCAACCTCAATGCATTTGGCATTCCTCTCAACAGCAAGTAGTTCGCCTTCCGTAATGTTCGCACATGCATTGACAATGTGCTGACGCATGTTTTCAGGCGTTGACGGTGAATCACGATAGCAAATATCCTTCAGCTTTCCCCACAGAAAGAAATCCGGGGACGTCAAATCCGGTGAACGTGCGGGCCATGGTACGGTGCTTCGACGATGAGTCCACCTGTCATGGTTCAAAAATGGTTGAAATGGCTCTGAGCACTATGGGACTTAACTTCTGAGGTCATCAGTCCCCTAGAACTTAGAACTACTTAAACCTAACTAACCTAAGAACATCACAAACATCCATGCCCGAGGCAGGATTCGAACCTGCGACCGTAGCCGTCGCTCGGTTCCAGACTGTAGCGTCTAGAACCGCTCGGCCACCCACCTGTCATGAAATATGCTATTCAATACCGCTCCAACCGCACGTGAGCTATGTTCCGGACGTCCATCATGTTGGAACTACATCGCCATTCTGTCATGCAGTGAAACATCTTGTAGTAACATCGGTAGAACATTGCGTAGGAAATCAGCATACATTGAACTATTTAGCTTGCTATCGATAAAATGGGGGCCAATTATCCTTCCTCCCATATTGCCGCACCATACATTAACCCGACAAGGTCACTGATGTTCCACTTGTCGAAGCCATCGTGGAATTTCCGTTGCCCAATAGTGCATATTATGCCGGTTTACGTTACTGCTGTTGGTGAATGACGCTTCGTCGCTAAATAGAACGCGTGCAAAAAATCTGTCATCGTCCCGTAATTTCTCTTGTGCCCAGTGGCAGAACTGTACACGACGTTCAAAGTCGTCGCCATCCAATTCCTGGTGCATAGAAATGTGATACGGGTGTAATCGATGTTGATGAAACATTCTCAACACCGAAGGTTTTGAGATTCTCGATTATCGCGCAATTTTTGTGCTACTGATGTGCGGATTAGCCGCGACAGCAGCTAAAACACCTACTTGGGCATCAGCATTTGTTGTAGGTCGTGGTTGACGTTTCACATGTGGATGAACACTTCCTGTTCCCTTAAATAACGTGACTATCCGGCGAACGGTCCGGACGCTTGGATGATGTCGTCCAGGATACCGAGCAGCATACATAGCACACGCCCGTTGGACTTTTTAATCAATACCGCTACGTCAACACGATATCGACTTTTCCGCAATTGGTAAACGGTCCATTTTAACACGGGTAATGTATCACGAAGCAAATACCGTCCGCACTGACGGAAAGTTACGTGATACCACGTACTATACGTTTGTGACTATTTCAGCGCCATATATCACAAAGCGAAAAAGTGGTCCAACTAAAACATCCATACTTCCTAACGTACTACACGAATATGTAATAAAAATGGGGATTCCTATTTTAAAAAACGCAGTTGATATCCGTTTGACCTATGGCAGCGCCATCTAGCGCGCCAACCATAGCGCCATCTGGTTTCCCTCTTCAAGCTAGACGAGTTTCGTTCTTTGTAGTTTTATCATTTGATACTTATCTCGTGAGATATTTGGCCCGGTCAGTATCAATGGATCAAAATATATATATATATATATATATATATATATATATATATATATATATATATATATGTGTGTGTGTGTGTGTGTGTGTGTGTGTGTACGGGTGTGTGTGTGTTCCACATCTCCTAAAGCATGAGCCAATTTCAACCAAACTTATCGTGGGCGTAAGAACCATCTATCTATAATAGTGTGGGAGACATGACATCATAAAAAATAAGATGTGGGAAAAACTGGCGCATGCACCTACAAAATTATATCATGGTATCACAAGTAGTTCAGGATCATAAACACTGAGATGCGTCGAAAGGTGCCACGTTGCAAGTGATGTTTAAATTTATTACTTCTTTGCTGTTAACTCCATTCGCAACATACCCTGATGAGCCAAAACATTATGACCTACTGCTTAACAGCTTGTTTGTCCGTCTTTGGAACGAACCACATAACTGGTTCTGCATTCCAAGGATCCGACAGGTTGCTGGTATTGTGGAGGTATGTGGCTTAGATATCAAGACACAGGACACGTTATTCGCGTAAATAACGGGCCGCTGATCAGCGTAAGGGGTTGTCACCCAGATGGGTTCCATAGGACTTGCATCAGGCGAATTTGGTCGCCGAGACATCAAGTGAGGTGACAATAATGCTCATCAAATCACTGTACCACGCTTATGGCTTTAAGACACGCACAATTAAACTGCCGAGAGATCGAGCACGAAGAGATCGAGTTGTCACAGTTGTCAGCGTGTCTTCGATACAACCACTGGTTCCATGTATGAGCAGAATAATGTCTCCCATAGCATAACACAGCTCCCACGAGCCTGCGTCAGCGGCACGCTGCACGTTTCGTGCCGCCGTTCACCTCGTGTGTGGAGACGACCATCTACCACGTGTAGCAAATATGTGATTCACCCGAAGAGCCGACACGTTTCCACTGATTGACGGTCAAATGCCAATGGTCCCGTATCCACTGCAACCGTAATTGACGATTTTGATGGATCAACATGTGAACACGTAAGGGTGGTCTTCTACATAGCTCCATGTTCAACAAAGTACAATGAACGGTGTGCTCCTAAACACTTGTGAGTGAATGAGCATTATGCTCTTTCAGCAGAGATCCCACAGATCACCATCTATCCTACTTTGCAGAGCAGACCAGCCTCCGAACTCCACATTCTACGAAGAGTCGTGGACGTCCAACTGTTTAGGACCTAGTGGCAGTTTCACTGTCCATCTGCCTCTTTCCACAGACGCTCACTACAGTAGCACGTGAACCATTCGACCAACTTCGCCGTTTTCGAGATACTGGTTCACAGGCCCTGCGTAATAATAATCTGCCCTTTGTGAGGGTCGCTTATCTCTGTGGATGTCCTCATTTGCAGGCCATATCTTCGTAGTGTGATCCCCCGTCCGTGTCTGCTACCCTTACGTACTTTTGTTACCGCGTCACGTGCCAGCAACGGCACCAGGTTGCATCCAACGTGGAGGTCAGCAGTGGTCACGATATTCTGGCTCCTCATATCCGCATATGCTCTTGAATATACCTTTGTACGACACGTTGTTCTAGAGATATGACGTCATAAACGCTGACAAGCGTAAAAAATTCCGCATTTTCGGTGAAGTTTCACTACATTTATTCTTCACTACAAAACCACTCTTATATTTGGGTCAACTTCAGGAAAACCCTGGCACCTAGCAGCGCTTCTGACACTTTCAACTGCGAAGCTAAAACGGCTATGGCGAAAGCAATAGCTGTCTATAGAGCTGTGACGAGGCATTGCCATAGAGACGTTTACAAAATAGCGTTGTAGACGAAGCAGCTGCGCCCAGCTTACATAAACTGTAAACTACAAACACTGTCCATTTTTTGTTTTCCTTCCTATTGGAAAAGTGAATACCCATCAGCCAGGGTTTATGAGCTAGTAAATAAATACTACTGAAGTTGCTAAGTAGCTATTTATGCTCCCACAACCCGCAGCCCTTTATTAACTCCCAAAGTTTCCTCCACTACAAACTATAAAGCAAAACACAGCAACCAGATTCTCGCAAGGCGCGGTCCAAGGGATTCTCAGACAAAGAAACACTACAAAATTCTAAGCTCAACCCTACGCAAAGTAGCAAGCGAAACCCGATAAATTGTATTTGAGGAAGAGGAGACGCTATGGCGGGTTCAGCGGCGTTCGCGGTGCACGAGGCGGAGGGTCAATGTTGAGGCTGGCCGTGTGGCATCGCCCGCTCGGCCTGTGAGTTGACATGTGGCTGCTCCTTCAGCAAGGTCCGAGCAGGCACACGGGGGGAGGGGTTTATTAGTTATTGGAAGCTCCAACGTTAGGCGGGTGATGGAACGCCTTAGGGAAATAACGGAAAGGTAGGGGAAGAAGGCCAGTGTTCACTCTGTCTGCTTGCCGGTGGGTCTCATCCGAGATGTGGAGGAGGCCTTGCCAGCGGCGATAGAGATCACTGGGTGCACCAGACTGCAAATTGTTGCTGATGTCGGCGGCACCAGTGACTCCTGCCGTCTGGGTTCAGAGGTCATCCTCAGCTCATACTTGCTGTTGGCGGAGTTGATGAAGGCGGAAAGCCTCCCTCGCGGGGTAGAATCTGAGCTAACTATTTGTAGTATCGTTCCCAGAACCGATCGCGGTCCTCTGGTTTGGAGCCGAGGGGAAGGCTTAAACCAGAGGCTCAGACGATTCTGCGGAGATCTGGGGTGCAAATTTCTCGACCTCCGCTATCGGGTGGAGAAATGTGGGGTCCCCCTGAATAGGTCAGGCTTGCACTACACACAGGAAGCGGCTACAAGGGTAGAGGAGTACCTATGGAGTGAACATGTGGGTTTTTTAGGTTAGAGAATTCCCTCCCTAGGCCCGACAAGACGCCTCCTGAGACGGGACAAGGTAGTAGTAGGCAAAACGCAACAGAGAATAACAATATTAATGTGCTAATAGTAAACTGCAGGAGCGTCTATAGAAAGGTCCTAGAACTGCTCTCACTAATAAACGGTCACAATGCCCACATAATACTAGGGACGGAAAGTTGGCTGAAACCAGATGTAAACAGTAATGAAATTCTAAACTCAGATTGGAATGTATACCGCAGAGACAGGCTGGACAGCGAATGGGGAAGTGTGTTTATAGCGATAAAAATGCAATAGTATAGACGGAAATTGACGGAGATCCGAAATGTGAAATAATTTGGGCGAAGGTGACGGTTAAAGCAGGCTCACTCATGGTAATTGGATGTCTCTATAGGCCCCCTGGCTCAGCAGCTGTTGTGGCAGAGCAGCGGAAGGAAAATTTGGAAAAATATTTCGAGTAGATTTCCCGACCATGTTATAGTTCTGGGTGGAGATTTTAATTTACCAGATATAGACTGAGAGACTCAAACGTTTATAACGGGTGGCAGGGACAAAGAATCCAGTGAAGTTTTTCTAAGTGCATTATCTGAAAACAACCTTGAGCAGTTAAACAAAGAAACGACTCGTGGCTATAACATATTAGACCTTCTGGTGACAAACAGACCCGAACTATTTGAAACAGTTAACGCAGAACAGGGAATCAGCGATCATAAAGCGGTTACTGAATCGATGATTTCAGCCGTAAATTGAAATATTAAAAAAGGTACGAAGATTTTTCTGTTTAGCAAAAGCGACAAAAAGCAGATTTCAGAGTACTTGACGGCTCAACACAAAAGTTTTGTCTGAAGTACAGATAGTGTTGAGGATCAGTGGACAAAGTTCAAAACCATCGTACACTATGCGTTAGGTGAGTATGTGCGAAGCAAGATAGTAAGAGATGGAAAATAGCCACCGTGGTACAACAACCGAGTTAGAAAACTGTTGAGGAAGCGAAGGGAACTTCACAGCAAACATAAACACAGCCAAAGCCCTGCAGATAAACAAAAATTACGCTTAGCGAAACGTAGGGTGAGGAGGGCTATGCCAGAGGCGTTCAATGAATTCTAAAGCAAAGTTCTATGTACTGACTTGGCAGAAAATCCTAAGAAATTTTGGTCTTATGTCAAAGCGGTAGGTGGATCAAAACAAAATGTCCAGACACTCTATGACCAAAATGGTACTGAAACAGAGGATGACGGAGTAAAGGCCGAAATACTAAATGTCTTTTTCCAAAGCTGTTTCACAGAGGAAGACTGCACTGTAGTTCCTTCTCTAGATTGTCGCACAGATGACAAAATGGTAGATATCGAAATAGACGACAGAGGAATAGAGAAACAACTAAAAGAGGAAAGGTCGCTGGGCCTGGTGGGATACCAGTTCGATTTTACACGGAGTACGCGAAGGAACTTGCCCCCTTCTTGCAGCGGTGTACCGTAGGTCTCTAGAAGAGCATAGCGTTCCAAAAGATTGGAAAAGGGCACAGGTCATCCCCGTTTTCAATTAAGGGAAGTCGAGCAGATTTGCGGAACTATAGACCTATATCTCTAACGTCGATCAGTTGTAGAATTTTGGAACACTTACTATGATCGAGTATAATGACTTTTATGGAGACTAGAAATCTACTCTGTAGGAATCGGCAAGGGTTTCGAAAAGATCGTGTGAAACCCAGCTCCCGCTATTCCTCCACGAGACTCAGAGGGCCATAGAACCTGGTTCCCAGGTAGATTCCGTGTTTCTTAACTTCCTCAAGGCGTTTGATACAGTTCCCCACAGTCGCTTAATGAACAAAGTAAGAGCATATGGACTATCAGACCAATTGTGTGATTGGGTTGAAGAGTTCCTACATAACAGAACGCAGCATGTCATTCTCGATGGAGAGAAGTCTTCCGAAGTAAGAGTGATTTCAGGTGTGCCGCAGGGGAGTGTCGTAGGACCGTTGCTCATCATCATCATCATTTAAGACTAATTATGCGTTCAGTTGCTATTCACAATATATATAAATGACCTTGTGGATAACGTCTGAAGTTCACTGAGCCTTTTTGCGGATGATGCTGTAGTATATCGAAAGGTTGTAACAATGGAAAATTGTACGAAATGCAGGAGGATTTGCAACGAATTGATGGTGCAGGGAATGTCAATGTAGACAAGTGTAATATGCTGCGGATGCATAGAAAGAAAGATCCTTTATCATTTAGCTACAATATAGCAGGTCAGCAACTGGAAGCAGTTAATTCCATAAATTATCTGGGAGTAGACAATAGGTGTGATTTAAAATGGAATGACCATATAAAATTAATCGTTGGTAAAGCAGATGCCAGACAGAGATTCATTGGAAGAATCCTAAGGAAATGTAGTCCGAAGACAATGGACGTAGGTTACAGTACACTTGTTCGCCCACTGCTTGAATACTTCTCTCCAGTGTGGGATCCGCACCAGATAGGGTTGATAGAAGAGACAGAGAAGATCCAACGGAGAGCAGCGCGCTTCGTCACTGGATCATTTTGTAACCGCTAAAGCGTTACGGAGATGATAGGTAAACTCCAGTGGAAGACCCTGCAAGAGAGACGCTCAATAGCTCGATACGGGCTTTTGTCAAAGTTTCGAGAACATACCTTCACCGAGGAGTCAAGCAGTATATTGCTCCCTCCTACGTATATCTCGCGAAGAGACCATAAGGATAAAATCAGAGAGATTACAGACCACGCAGAGGCATACCGACAATCTTTCTTTCTACGAACGATACGAGACTGGAATAGAAGGGAACCGATAGAGGTACTCAAAGTACCCTCCACCACACACTGTCAGGTGGCTTGCCGAGTATGGATGTAGATGTAAATATAAAGCATTTATTTGGGGTAGAGTCCACCTAACTGAAACTCCAACATGTGGCTCGCCACGCAAAGAATACAACCACAGTTTACCCCATATCACCGCAATAGATGCATAGGAAATATGTATATGTTACGGAGAATATTTCTGTATGGCTTGTCACATCCATGAGCGATCAGTTTGTGGCTGTAAACTGACAGGCAGGCTCTGACTGCGTGCACATAGTGAAATAATGTCATCTATCTGAATCTCTTTGCTTGTCACAATAAGCTTTCCAGAATGCTGAATCAGTAGCAAAATAATATAAGTGAGGCAGACATTCCTAACATTTAAGATATTCGATTAGCCCCTTACCTGAAAGCAGGGATGGCGGTTACCGCTGAAACAACCGATTTTCGTTTATAAGGGTTTTTTCCAAGCCAGGTTAATCTTACTGCTAAAACCGCTCAAAATAACCGGTTTCTGAAATGACCGTTTTTTTATTATCATTTCATGCAATCGAAGAAAGATCGAAAAATTCTGACTCTATCCATTTCAAGGTAGATATAATCAAAACATTAAATTAAATAAGGAAATAAAAGAAAACTTTGTCTGTCCACCGTTAGCTACTTTTATCGAAGTGTAATAAGTGGTTGAATACTAGAAAAAAATCACCGGTGTTCTTGTATTTATTCGAATTCTTTGTACCTCTTTTCAAAAATCATGATATCGTGGATCATACTACTATTTAAGCATCACAAATAGTTATTGCTAAAAAGTGAAACCTGAGGCTGACGAACTGTGTTTTCCGTATTTTTACTTTGTCTGTTTTAGAGGGATACAGGCAGAGGCATTTTACACAGACACAGGAAGCAGATCGGCTACTTGCTATTTTTATTGCATATGGGGTGATTGAGAAAAGAAAAATAGATTTCAGTTTTTTATTACAGAAAAACAGTGAAAAGTAAAAATATATCGCCCTTGTCACTGCCTAAAGGAAGGTTCACAGTTTTATGTTCGCACAGACACTATACCATACACTCAACATGTCCACCAGGCATTGCTCGAGAAACACGGAACGATAGTCCATTTAATACTACACAGCGAATCGACAGGTCTCTGTTTATTGAATCAACAGCTTCAGCATTTCGACTTCCCACATATTGAAGAGTAGCTGCCGCAAGTGGCAGTGCTAGTGATAAACCACCTGCTTCGGCAGAGGCGGATTCCTGCTGAATCGGAGGCGGAACGCAAGTTGCACATGAACAACGGATTGGCTTCGCGCAAATTCCAACGCAGAAAATGATTTCTCTTGAAGTGTAGCCGCCATTTTGCTAGAAACAAACAACAGCGTAGCTGTATCAAAACTTTGTACCTTCCTGTATCTAGAGTCACGCGATGTGTTTCTATCTTTTATGGACTGTCTGTTTAGATCATCCAGCACTATGAATCAAATGTTGTTAAGTTTTTGATTTATTTCTGTTATCACAATTTCCTTCCAAATCTTTAATCTTTTAAAGGAAATGAAGCAGTAATTCATTGCTACGTCACTTCGTGAAAATATTTCCAGACTAGGGTTGGTGCCATTTACGGATGTCCGGAGACGAAAGTGAGATACTACCGTATAGACCAGGTGCGGGGCAAGTCTTGCACAGTGCGCGTGCACCCATACCTTAAGCCGTGATACACGGCAACAGCGACGTTATTGTCTCAGCAAAGCTTTACTAATTCTTGTGACATATGTTTCTATCGGCATTGTTATTAAAATAGCACTGATCGTTTCTCCCGTTTTTTATAATAACGCAATATCTCAAACCAATGCCAATTTTACAAATAAAAATCACGCCCTTTTTAAAAAAGAAAAATTGTAGCACTGATTCTATGGCTAATTGATATATCGCTTTTTTACTCGGTTATAACTAAAAAATAAGAAAAACATTTTTTATAACCGAGACCAAACGAATACACTAAAATATTCATAACTAAAATACCGTTCGGTTTTTCCCATCCCTACTTGAAAGAACCCTCCTACGATTGGCAATCAAAAAAACTTGTAATTAAAACAATAGTGATTTGTGAAAATTTTTAAAGGGAAAGCCTACGTGATTCCACATTAAAGCAACATCTTAAGACATCCGCTGAAGACATACCAGTTTCTACAGGGATCCACAGTGACATACCAGTTTCTACAGGCTTCTCGCACAGTGTGTATACCTTCAGAGGAGAAGAGTACTCAAATGCGCCCATTCTCCCGAGCGCCTCTGTCGACAGAGCCCTAACCGCACTACAGGCCTTATTCTTAATGATCCCTGCTTCTGCCAGAGCGCACCACTCAGGCACCATACATCTAGGGAATCCAAGCTGTTGTTACTATCTTGCTACAGGATAAAATTGGAAAAGGATACATTCAAGTGTGAAAAAAATCAGTCATCTCCTATCTATATCTACATGACTGCTCCGCAACATTCACATTTATGTGTTTGGCAGAGGGTTCGTAAAACTACTTTTGCGATGAGCTTCTTCTTGCAATCTGGCTCCACGATTTTCTAAAAACTCCTATCTTGAAATACCTTGGCCTCACCCTTGGCCATCACCTCCCCTGGACTCCCCATCTCCTTCCATCTGTCACAAAGCCCACAGTAGATTCCGCCTCTTGAAACCCCTGTCCAGTCAGACGTGTGGACTGCAACCTTCCACCATCCTTCACACTTTACAAATCCTTGATCCATCCCATCCTTTGTTAAGCCAGCGTCACCCGGATTTCCACCCCTCCCAGTTTCTATAAAGCCCTCCAAATACTTGAACGCCATGTACTCCATCTCACCTTCCGTATCCGCCTCCTAACCCCCACACAGATCCCCTATGACCTCATCCCCTTCCCACACCTTGTCCTTTTCCTCGAGTACATCTGCACCCTGTTCATTGTCCACTGACACGATCCCCCCACCCCCACCCCATTTCCGCGCCTTTACTGTGGTGTCCCACCCTCTCTCCATCTCCACACCCCCCATCTCCTTTCCCAACACAACTTCCAGCACCTACCCCTCCCAGATGATGAACTTCACCCCAATATCTACCCCTCCTACCAACTCTAACCTCACCTTCCCCCCTCCTCCTCCTCAGGGCTCCCTCTCCCCTCCTCTTCCCTTCCCCTGAACGGTTTTTTCCTCCCTCCTCTGCCCCATCTCCTTCCAGTGCACCCCTTTTGTGTCTCTTTGCTCCTCCTGCCTTGCTTTCCCTCTCCATCTCCCACACCGCCTGTCTCTTGCGTCATAGGTGCACCCTCCCCCCCGACCTCCCTTTCTTTTCATCCTACCCCCTCTGCTTCCCCTCCCCCACTGCCCCTTCCTCTCCCCTCTTTTTCCCTCCTCTCAGGCCTCCCCTCCCTCGACAGGTCCCTCCCATCAGTTTTTATTCTTCACCGTGTGTGCTCCGTCGCATGCAGTGGATTTAAAGTGTCTTTTTTCTGGAGAGTTTTAATACTGAGACCACCTTTTAACTTGTGGATGTGACTTCGGTGTATTTTATGTGCTCCATAAATCGCCAACTGTGTTTTTTAACTTTATGTGTCTCTGTGTAAGTGTAAATCTTAACCCCTGCTGTCTCCCCTTATTATGTTCTTATGTCCCCCTTTATATCGCCTTTATATGTATCGTTTTCATCTTTTATTGAATGTATTACTCGGCTGAAGAGCAGGGGATTGTGCCGCTGCCAGCTCTCCCCTCCCCATATGAGGAGAGGAATGAAATCATAATAAAGGAAAAAAAATCTTCTAGCATAGGAATAGGGTCCGTTTCTTTAACAACACCTACATTGCATATTACCATCTGTCAAATTATCAGCCATGTATCTTATAAAATATTCCAGTCGCCTAATATGCTTTGTTGCTGATCAGGGGCAGCTGATTGGAACCATACGCCAGCATGGACATCATATGCTCATACATGGGTGCGGTGCTGGAAAGAGAGCTCATTTCAACTGCCAAAAATACGTAGATCAACAGATGGTTCACATACTCAAATCTCCGCTCAACATCACTGACAGTTTAATTCGAGTACTCTCTCGTAACTAACACTACAACCATTCAGTTGTTTCTTCATTACATTCCTGCCCTTACAACGTCCTTTACTCTGAGACTAGCAATCCAAAACACAGGCAGCGGCCCACCAACTCGTAGGGACGCTCATCCGACGGTTTACCTTCCCAAAGTCATGCATTTGCTTCTCTTTACCTGCGCTGGTGCTCCTGTCTGGTGAAAGTGCACGAAGTGGTAGGTTCCCCAACAAAATAACTATATAGATGGCATGATTGTGTCACAAGAACATCTTGCCTTGCTCCAAGAGTATACCAGTGCAACATGACATTACCGAAATCGACATGTTACGCCTCACTTTCACACTGTTTCTCGACCACTTCACTCTCGAACACCTACATTTTATCGTGCAAAATCTTATCTATCTTTTTTTATTACGGTGGTCGTTTCTCCGTGTGTAGGTGGCAGTTAACAAAATATTTTAGCATGCAGAGAAAAAAGTCGGCCATGACGTTAGCGTAACCGAACTCGTGTATCATATCCATGACTAACACTCCTGTTCACGATCATAGATAATGAGTTCCGTTTTTTGAACATTTTCGATGTCCTCCATGACTCCTATATGATAAGGATACTGTGCTAAGTCGTAGGGAGGATGAAGGGACTGGCTGGTTACGTAGGTCATTCTTAACAGCTTTTATCAAAACCAAATGCCACACAATAATTCTCAGGGGTAGTGCCTTAAATGACAACAATTTAGTACAAGATTATTTAGAGCAATAAAATTAAATTTAATTTCCCAGGCACAATGGCCACATAATTTTCAGACGCAGTGTGTTGAATAAAAGCAAATATGTTTTCCAAAAGTAAAACTGAATTGGACTGCCGAGGAATAACGGCCACATATCCCTCAATTACTAAAATTCTTAACAACTAGAAATTAAATGATTACATTTACAACATGAAGACTACGTTCAGCACCTGGTTGACAAGGAAAGTACTCTTATCGGGAATCCTCATAATTTTCTGACAGTTGCCTGAGGATGCCAGTTGACATGCCAGGCGGAAGGGCTGCACCATACCCGCTAGGATTTCCAGGTGTCAACGGAGAAGCCGTTGCCATCAACACTGATTACGATCGGCCGCCTATGCCATCTCGACGGCATCAGGGGGACACCAAAAGCCGTTCTGTCTGCTAGCACCTCAAAGCTTCCCCCCCTCCCCCCAACACCTCATTACTTTAATAATTTCCTCTACTTCTTACAACGAAAAGCTGTTGGTTTAGTGTCAGGCAATCGGACCGAAGTTCAATACGACTGTCCAAGGAACATATTGCTAACCACACAGAAGCGCCAAAGAAACTCGTATAGTCATGAGTATTCAAATACACAGACATTTAACTGGCAGAATACGGTGCTGCGGCCGGTAACGCCTATATAAGACGGAAAGTGTCTGGCGCAGTGTCAGATCGGTTACTGCTGCTAAAATGGAAGGAAATCAATATTTAAGTGAGTCTGAACGTGGTGTTACAATCGGCACACGAACGACGGAACACAATGTCTCCGAGATAGTGGGGATTTTCCGTACGACCATTTCACAAATGTACCGTGAATATCAAGAACCCGGTAAAACATGAAATCTCCGACATCGCTCCGGCCGGAAAAATATCCCCCAAGAACGGGAACAACGATGAGTGAAGAGAATCGTTCAATGTGACAGAAGTCCAACCTTTCCGCAAATTGCTGCAGATTTCATTGCTGGACCATCAACAAGAGTCAGCGTGTGAACCATTCAACGAAACATCATCGATATGGGGTTTCGGAGCTGAAGGTCCTCTCGAGTGCACGACACAGAGCTTTACGCCTCGCCTGGGTCCGTCAACACCGACATTGTACTGTTGATGACTGGAAACATGTTGCCTGGTCGGACAAGTGTTGTTTCAAATTGTATCGAGCGGATGGACTTGTACGAGTATGGAGACAACCTCATGAATCCGTGGACGCTACATGTCAGCAGGGGACTTTTTAACCTGGTGGAGGTTCTGTATTGGTCTGGGGCGTGTGCAGTTTGTTTGATATGGGACTTATGATACGTCTGTAAGCGACTCTGACACGTGACGCGTACGTAAGCATCCTGTCTGTTCACCTGCATCCATTCATGTACATTGTGCATTCTGACGGACGTGAGCAATTCCAGCAGGACAATGTGACACTCCACACGTCCAGAATTGCTACAGAGTGGCTTCAGGAACACTATTCTGAGTTTAAACTCTTCCACTGGTCACCAAACTCGCCTACATGAACATTATTGAGCACATCTGGGATGCGTTGCAATGTGCTGTTCAGAAGATATATCCACGGTTTTATGGACAACCCTGCAGGATTTCTCCCCAGCACTACTTGAGACATTAGTCGAGTCCTTACCAAGTCGTGTTGCGGCACTTCTGCATGCTCGCGAGGGCCCTACACGATATTAGGCAGGCGTAACAGTTTCTTTGGCACTTCAGTGTAATTAGCCCTGGCTGTGTACCTAGTGTCACGTTCCTTTCACTCCTTTCCACCTGCTCAACGAAAATATTTCGTTCTTTGCATATAATTACTATTAACGTGAAGGGTGGCTAAGATAAAGACTCAGTATTGAAACACCATCTTTTTATTATTGAAGCAGATAATATCGCCCTTTTATCAGTATCTGTCCTACTTCCTACATACCAGCAAGCACTTCCACAAAGGCTTTCTGTTTATTTCGCAGAGGTAACTGTTGCCACTATAATCCGAGCAATTGGGCTCTCGCTTCACCGTTTCGTCTTATGACTTCGTCCGCTGCTGCTAGCCTTCCTTCACGCTTCTCGTATAACGGCCGGTGCCAAAACTCTAGCTGATTCTAGAATGATGAGGGTTCCTCGAACGCTACCTTCAAGTCGATACTGTAGCAGCAACGTCTGTACCCTTACTTCGTGAAATTTAATAGTTGTGCAGAGCCCTGCCGTGTTCACCACGGCGCAGCAGTCCTCCAGAAGGGGAGCGGCGAGCGTGGTGTAGGCAGTCTCTTAAGCAGATTTGTTGCAAGTTTTGTCTTTGGTTCGTACTGCCCACATCATTTTGTACGCAGCGGTCTCAAATTAAGCTTTTCGTAATTACAGTTCCCAGGTATTTAGTACTGTAGTGAAAGAAACATCGGCGTGGTGAGTGACTGGTGGTGCTGGGGCGTAAATACTTATCAAGTTTAAAAACGTTTATAAATAACACAATCCAGCGTTGATAGAAGCAATAAGAAATATTACTTGCGCTCAAGTCTAGTACATACAAACGATCTTAATACCTAGCATAAAATATCAGCCCGCCAGACTTCCTGGCTGTTAATATGAATGTAACTTTACAACAAAAGGAGAGTAAAAGGTAACTACTGCACAACTAATTAACTATACAACCTGGAAAGAGAAGTAATGGGAGTGAGTAGCTGGGCACAAGTTTAGGATCCAAATCACAAATAAAATATTATGATAATTAAATCAAGATCCTAAGCTGCCGACAGGCGTTGATGTACATGAACGGGGACAGTTGAGAATGTGTGCCCCGCACGGGACTCTAACCCGGGATCTCTTGCTTACATGGCAGACGCTCTATCCATAATTTTTTTTCTTTTTGTTTTGTCAATCTCATTTTGTTCGTTAATGTTCGTTGCCTTTGTTCGGGCCGGACGTCTCACGACACCCGAAGAAGTTCGTTGTTCATCCATTTACTCATTTTTTTTTTTTTTTTATTACAGGGGGCTCCTAACCCTCCGACCGAACACGCTGAGCTACCGTGCCGGCTCCATCTGAGCCACCGAGGGCACAGAGGATAGTACGACTGCAGGAATTTATCCCTTGCACGCTCCACGTGAGTCCTGCATTCCCAACTTAGTGTCCACACACTACATTCGTAGTGTCCCTGCCCATTACACTCATTACTCGTGGCAGACAATCTTACCGAGTCCCGTAAGAGTCGGGCAATGCTTGTGCATCCGCACAGAAGAAGAAAGTCAATGGCCGGTTAGCGTCAACTCTATGAAGATAGTATCTGTTCTTTCGGACATGTCCCATAGAACAGATACCATCTTCATACAATAAAATAATTAGTTGCTGCATAAGTTCGTAGTATTTTTGTTTTTCTTGTTGGTATCCTGCTGCTATGAATCTATTCATCAACTGTCATTTATTATTCCCAGTTCGATGTTGCTATTTGAGTTTACATGTTGTCATTTTGTCATTTGGAGACAGTGAGTGGCCGGCCGGTGTGGCCGTGCGGTTCTAGGCGCTTCAGTCTGGAACCGCGTGACCGCTACGGTCGCAGGTTCGAATCCTGCCTCGGGCATGGATGTGTGTGATGTCCTTAGGTTAGTTAGGTTTAAGTAGTTCTAAGTTCTAGGGGACTGATGACCACAGATGTTAAGTCCCATAGTGCTCAGAGCCATT
Source organism: Schistocerca serialis cubense (assembly GCF_023864345.2). Taxonomy (NCBI): domain Eukaryota; kingdom Metazoa; phylum Arthropoda; class Insecta; order Orthoptera; family Acrididae; genus Schistocerca; species Schistocerca serialis. Next base: position 301,988,303 of record NC_064639.1, on the reverse strand, counting down.
TGAACCATTTTTTTGAGACAGTGAGTGAACCTGTGGACAACAGAAGTTGGAGTGCCAAGTGGAGTAATCTGGACATATTAGACATGTTCTTCTATTTGAGTTCAATACGGGGGTGACAGAAGCCATTGGACTGAGGACGGCAAGAAAATGCTTTTCTCGTTTTAAGGAGGATCGTTTTTACATTAGTGATTTTCCACGTTCAGGAACACCTTTGGGGTTTCATGAAGATCTATTAAAAGCATTTAGTATGCTCGTTTGCAGATAAGAGCACATTTTACTTTATTTCCAGTTTTGCTACTTGAAAGAAAGTATCAGCGCTGCAGTACGTACGGAGCAAGGAGAAAGCGGCAGCTGGCTAACAAGTCGGTGGCCATCTGGCGCTTTCACAGCCAGTGGGATGAGGCACCGATCCACAAGTCTCTCGTGACGTCAGCAAGAGGTACGTAGGGAAAGTAGGTTTAGTCAAATAATTGTTAGTAATAAATATTTGCCTTTTCCCATTCAGACATTAGGAGCAGTCTATCGGTCATAAATACTACCTTTCAATAACTACGCAACTCCAGGAAACGTTGACATTAATAAATAAATGAATAACTTTGGCATAACCGAAGATGTACGATCTTATGCGAACTATACCGATTATGCGACTGTGCACCATAGTCGGCAGTGGTCGATAGGACGCCTTTCAATCTAGTCATACGGTAAACAACGCTCTCGTACCGCTAATAGTTAGCTTATAACCAATCTGAACAAGTTCATTTTACGGTGTATTAAATAAACGCACAATAATGGCATCCCGTGTAAAAAATTATTTGTACAAAGGAAATCTTCTTCCCGCTTCATAATCCGACGGCGCTGCTATGGTTCTGTAAGGGGACATAAAACTACGAGGGCTTCTCCAGATAACAGGTAGAAAGAATTTCTACGTGGCGGCTCACTAAGTCATTTCAAGGTCGGACTGCCTCAATTATCGCAAATTCGGGTGGGAAAGCGTGGCCAGTTACACTGTACGCCGCTTATACGACCATCTACGGTCCCATCAGCTGAACTGAGACTTTCCTGGAGGTTTAGTACTAGTGGGGGGTTCTTGCATTTGGTATCCCTTATGAGGAGATGAATTTCTCGCAAATTTGTACAGATTACAGTCGACTGTAGAGAAATAGCTTGCGACGGAAGAAACTGTTTATTGCAAATTTATGGGGAAAATAGGAAGTGCAATTTCGATGAAAAACGCCACGAAAAAACAAATGGGAAGTGAACAGTAACTGTTAGAAGTGACTGCATTTTGTATCAGCAAAACTGTGCGAGTCAAGTAATGCAGGAAGTATGTCAAGTAAAGTGATAAGTTTGGCATTTTGAAAAATACAGTTCGCGTACTGGAGTACGAACATTTCGCGAGTGAAGAATAGCGAAAGATCGTCGAGTACCGGAAGGAAGGTGATAGCCGCTTCCAACGTGGCAAAGCTTGCCACGTAATCGGAGGAAACATCGCGACTCGACAGCGTTGCGTAGATAGTAACTCAGCGCTGCACAGCAGCAGAGCGGCAGAGAAGGGGTGTGCTGGAGGCGCTGTAGCTGAGGTCCGAAGTTCGACGCTCGGCGAGGCATCACAGCATTGCTGCGCCAAGTAAAATACACAGTTTTCAAAGTCAGTTAAAGGAACAGAATAGTGTTGTATATACTTAATGTTGCTTAAAAGCTGTAGGACAACTAAAAGTAAAATGAATGAACTAAATATTTGCGAGAATATGACTCAGGAGACCTGTGACTTGTCGCAGGTGCATGATATATTTCATGTTGCAAACTAAAAAAAAAAGGCCCTGTAGTCAAGATAAATAAAATTGTTGGTAATGGGGGGCAGGAAGTACCATTAAGTACTTTAGATACCACAGAAAATGCTGCTGATTCACTCAGACAGTGCTTAAGGAAAGTATGACAAAAGAAAATGAACTTAACAAAATTAATGGTTCAGAATTTAATATGCAAGCCATGTTTTCAGCTATGATGAGTAAACAAGAGGAAAATGCTCGGGAATGTAAACAACTACACCAAAAACTGGAGACGACAAAAAAAAAAAAAAGAAATTGCTAGGGAAGCTAATAAGAAGAAACTCGAGCAAAATAACTAGAAACTCGAAGCAACTAATAAGAGAACAGAGGAAAGTACTAGAGACACTAAAGAACAGTTGATAAAATTTATGAAAGAGATTAACAAGAACACAGCTGATAGCTTGGCCAAGTGTATTAGGGGTACTAACAGAAATTTCAGAATGGTAGATGAAATAAGTTGGGAATATAATCAAGGAATAGCGAGTATTGACCTAATATATATATATATATATATATATATATATATATATATATATATATATATATATATACATCCGTATTTTCCAAGGTGTTCTTCCAAAGTTTTGATAAAAACTGGGACCTATCATCACTGAGTATTTGTTTACATCTGCATACTGTATGCACATAATCTTGCCCTAATTTACTATCTATTACTTTTCTGGTATTTAATCTGTCTTCAAACCCCGTGGAGATGGTGTTGAAAGAGCTAGGAAGTCTATGTAGAGCTTTTTGCAATGATCACCATACAGATTTGGGAACATATGTTAAAGAGTTTGAAGAGATATTTAATGAGCTTCCACGCACCATCAAAGAAATATCGCCCTATGAATTGTTGATGGGTAAAACACCAAAAAGAACTGACTTGAGTTTGGAAGGAAAACGTAAATTAGCTTTGGAAAATGGAATAGCAAAGAGAAAATCTTTTAAGGCGAGGCATATCAGCAATATAGCACCTAAGAATACATTGTGGGTGATCAGGTACTCATAAGGACTTCTGAAATACGGAAACTTTACGAAATTTTTGAAGAATTATATGTGGCTAGCAGGGTCAAGATCCTAATGCAGTGGAAGTGGCACATCCAGAGTCGCATGTAGTAAGGTTGTAACCTTCCCGTATAAATAAAAATAAATACAAAATAAAAATAATTAAATCTGGATAATTAACTTCTGACGTATGAAAGCTGATAAATCTTAACTCATGAAAAACTGATAAATTTTGACGTAATCAGTCCGTGAGAAATAAAGTGAAAAATCTTACCTCGTGAAGGTGTCACCGGATAACGCTGTCTATATTTCTGCTCGTAAATGGCACAGCTTAGTGCAATGCTGCCCTACTAACACTGGATAACATTTGTCTGAGATCTGAATTACATGGAAAACTGACTTTACTTAGTGACACAGCTGCACAGCTGGTCGTCTGATTTCTAAAGAACGTATGACTATGATCTGACAAAAATTCTGGAATATTTTAATTTAGGTAAATGACTGGATCGGGACTGGCAATGACTTAAGGAGAAATTATACTTTTATAGTTGACTGGTAAAAACAATTATATTCTAAAAAAATTTTACGTTATTGATCAAGATCTACAATCCGTTACATGGGAAAATTGAATACAAAACAAATCTGGGTCAACTGGAACTGACGAATCACAAAAGAAAATATTGAAACAAATTCATATTAACATCTCAGACAAGTGACTTAACTACGCGCATGCCAATAAAAATAATAAAATTTACCTTACAGTAGATGGTTGACTTAATTACACTGTTGATTTTTCATTATATTAACAATTATTCATTTGTTCATCATCATCTCATTCCATGGTATCATTTATCTCTGCGACTGATCACAATTCCTATTCAGTTCCATATAAAAAAAATTTACATATTGTTCTGCACTGTGACTTTAACAACTACTAACTATAAACTGCGCTGTACCATCGCCAGAATACAACTACACAGTAGCAGCTAGCGACTGTAACTGCGGCAGAGACTGCTCTGACCTGCGACTCTATTGCAGCTGTCTTTTAACAGGGGCAAAGATATTTTATGTCTCAGCCAGCGCCTGTGAATTGTCGTTCTAGCATGTGAGCAATACATCGAGATTACATTTGCTCCAGCAGGGTGGTGAACCCCTTACAATGGGCAAATACAATGTAGTTCATGTTAAGAGATTCCTTGGTAATTATAGGGAAGACTTCAAACTCTGGTTTGCCTGAATATCAGTTACGAGACACAATATCTCTCTACTAAGATAATAAAGCACAGACGTTGTAATAGACACATACATGGCCTTGAAATACGTTGAAAATAGTAGTTGTAAAAAAAATAGTTATATTAAACTGCTGAGAGAGAAAGTGTTTTGAAATAACGTATGCCCAGCTTATGTGTTCGTAAACAAAAGGCAGGGGTTGAATGAACCTCCAGATGACGTTGTGTGCTGGCGTGTTGTGACGTCAGCAAGGCCATTAAAGGGATCGCACAGGAAGCGAGATGCTAACGACTTGCGCAGAGCACAACTGGTGGCTGAAATAACCGAGCCAGGTGATTATGTGACGTGGCCAGCGGCATGACGTAAGCAGAGACACGTCATGACTGCGACACTGGAAAACATAAACCGTTGTGAAGTGTAGACAAACCAACAATGTAAACCTAAATAATTTAATATCAAGAGTTTATAGTCGTTATTAACGAATCAATTAACTAAATAATAAATTAATTAAAACCTGATAAATTTTCAAGACTTGATGAAATAAATAGATTGTCACATAACTTCAGAATTGTTTATTATATAATAATTATATGAAAAGAATCACTAACTCATAATGGTAGCATTTAATTAAAAGTTTTGAATTTTGGCCCTTGGGCAGAACCCAGCAGAGTTAGTTAGAAGAAACAATCCTGTGTTTGGGAAATTTAATTTATTATTATTGATTCTAAAATATGTGTCTTTTCTCATGTACGCATATTTGATGATGTGGAAAGGGGGAACCCGGAGCACACCTACCCAGATGAAGTGCACTGATAGCCAAGCCTCACGACCAGTCAGCAACCAGAGACTCTGTTGGCAGATGCGCGAGTTATGGCTGATTCCATCAAGCAATGCAAACATGTCGCCAAGGACCAACAATTTCGGCCAGCGGATAATAGTGCGTCTTGCCAAACAAGTGTGTCAGTGCAGCGATTTCAGTGGTGATTGTGAAAAATCATAGTAGTGTAAAAAGGAAAAGGTTCCCATGTGGTTTAATGAAAGGGGTTGTGTGTCTTGAATACCTTGTGTACTTAGGAAATTTCTGGAAAATAATGCTGCAACTGATACCTGAGGACAGACAACTAGCTGCCAGGAAACGTCAGCTAAACGTTTGTAACAATTTTTCTAGAATTATGTTAAAGTTAAACTGTGCTATTACGATGTTTGGTACACAAATTTTACGTGCTTGATAAAGGTTTCAAAAGCTAATGTTTATTTGTCTTTGTCAATGTACTTCAAGTGTTGTCTATAATATGTTTTTCTTGATGTATATTAATGTGATATTTTGAAAGGATTTTGGTAGTTAAAACTTAGGAGAGCATGGTAGTCAATACGAAAAAATTATGCAAATACAAATTTTTGGAAGCAACGAAACCTGTTTCATTAGGTGCAATGCGATAAGATGTCATAAACCAGTAGATTTTTCATTTTGAAGATTTCTATGTGAACTATTGAACTTGGAATTGAAGAGAAAAACAATATTTCAAGTAACTGGCTTTAAACAAAACGACCTATGGTGTAAAGGCTGCTTCTAAAAACTAAGTACTGCGTTTCTCTTGTTTCCAAAATTCTGATAATGTCTGAACGAAAAAAATTACAATTTAGAAAAGAAACTACTGGAGGGATTGTGTAAGGTACCACTTATTTGCAGATAAGAGGACATTTTACTTTATTTCCACTTTTATTATTTCACACACGTGAGGTGAATGTATTAGAGCTGCAGTATGTATGGAGTAAGGAGCGATAGGTAGGTTCCCACGCTGGCTAGCAGAGGTGGTGACTATATGGCGCTTTCAGAGCAAGTGAGATGAGATGCCGAAGCAGAAGTCGCTTGTGACGTCATCAAAGAGATAAATAGGGAAAGTACATTTATTGTGGCGCGAATCAAGTAAGTGTTATTGATAAATATTTATAAACGAAATTTGCCTTTTGCTGCTCAGACATTAGGAGGAGTCTGAGGATCATACTAGCTTCCAGCAATTATGCAATGCCAGGATACTTCGATATTAATAAAAAAATGAATAACTTTGGCGTAACCGAAGATGTACGATCTTATACGAACTATACCGATTGTACGCTCGGGGTATAGACCGTGCGCCGTAGTCAGCAGTCGTTGATTGGATGCCTTTCGATCTAGTCATGCAGTCGACTATGCTCTCTTACAGTTAATAGTGAGCAAGTTCATTTTACGCTGTTCCTTAAATGAACGCGTCACAATTTCATCCCATGTAAAAAATTATTTGCACAAAGATATTTCTTTCTTCATTACGTAAAACATAGACAGCAGTATTGCACTTTCAGAATCCGACGGCGCTGCTATGGCTCTGCAAGGCGACGTAAAACTACGAGAGAACTTCTGCATAAGACGTAGGAAGAATTCCTACGAGCCGGTTCACTAAGTCAGTTGAAGGACGGACTGGCTTAATTATCGCAGAAATCGGGTGGGAAAGCGTCACCTGTTATACTGTACGCCCCTATACCAGCATCTACAGACTCACCAACTAAAATGATACACTTCTGGAGCTTTAGTACGAGCGGGGGATTCTTGAACGCATTAATCCATAGTGATCTACGTTAGTGAACTCAACTGGCAGATGTGATGAAATGTGATGGTTCCATCATCATGCGACATTTCCAAGCTTGACAAAGGTTAAAAAATTCGGGTGTATGGCTACAACATATGCTAAGCCAAAACCACAAAAATCAGCAGATGGCGATAAGTGGATCTCCGCTTTCTCGTTATCAACTGGGTCGTGAACAACGCAGACCATTCTTATACTGTACTGTTACTAGCGTTGAGAAATAGTGTTTTTATGCTTACGTAATGGAAAGAAAGGAATGGTTCAACCCAAACAAAGTAGCAATTACCCTTAAAAAGACCTTCGCGCATCCACAAAACATAATGTTATGCCTCTGGTGGGACAGCGATCGCCTGATGTACTACGAATTGCTTCCTCGAGGTGTAACCATCACTGCTGACACCTTATTCACCTGACGTCGCTCCCTCAGATTTTCACTTTTTCTGCCCTCTCTCGAATAACCTTCAAGGAACTTCCCTTCTGGATGAAAATGCGTTCCGAACAGTGCTCGACGAGTTCTTCGCCCCAAAATCACGTGATTTCTACAATCACGGATTCGAAAAGTTATCCGAGCGCTTGCACACTGCTGTAAATAGTGAAGGAGAATGTATTATCTATTGTGTTTATTAATCTATGCTATGAACCTATGCACCAAGCCAATAGGAACAATAACTTACGGAAGAACATGTACAGCTAGAATTGCTTCTCCGAAGTAGCTAGAGGATAGCGTAGTAGACAAATTAGACAACTGAGGAGAAGACCCACACTATGCTCGAATATGCGCAAGATAGCTAGCTCGAACAAAATCAAATACTCGGGTAACCTGTTAGATATAAGATCAACCAATGAAACACAACTATAATATCAGGGCACACCTCAGCGTGTAGTTCACATAAATCTGCCACAACGGAACGTATTTCAGCGAATACACCGGAGTGAAATATAATTTTTGTGTTGCTTTACACTGCATGCTCAACCTGTCACCCTGTAGCTTCAAGCAATCATCTTTGCCTTACTGAATGTTTACGATCATCTTATTCTAGATTTACTGGCGATGTGTACCTGCTATGCAGGCCGCTTTGACTTCGTATCCCTCTGGAGTAAGTTGAGGTCTGGAAGACAGCTATGTCTGTGCCACGTGGATACGAAGTGATGTAAACGTCTTCTCTGGGACACTTCTATATTTTTTTGTTCCGATATTTAAATACACAGTTAGGTGAATCGCTCTCTCATAAGTCAGGACAACATAATCCAAGCGACTTTCATAACGTCACGTAAGGGAAGTTATTGAAAAGGCGTTTAAGAACAGATCAATTGTCTTCCTGACTATTGACGCTGTAGGTCGCGCCACTTTCTCTCTGCCTCCCAAAACACTGCCAAGACGCGACGCCAAAAGATAACCAACCCCTGCAGGCGGAGAACTCGAGCGCCGTCGCGTTTCTTCGATGTCTCGTGCCCTCTCTTCTTTCGTCATCTCTGCACATATTCCAACATAAGGGCACGTACGACGGGACGTTCTCCAAATTCCCACGCACCCGCTACAATACTTCGGAACTCAGCTGCTGCCCAACCAGCTGTCGAGCCAACCAGAGGTCCTTGTATACGATGTGGCTCGCTTGTGTTGTCACCTTGCTGACATGACTCGTCTCTCCAGACGTCTGGATCGCGACCAGGTGGTGCCGCTACTCGCTGACCACCTCCAGGAACCAGCCACTCCGGGACGGCGTGCCTCCATGGCTCTAAGTCCTGTCTTTCAGCAGCTGCCAACGACCCTCCTCGATGGCTCCAGGTTGTACTGCCTTTACTGTCACACCCCTAACTACTTTCGGTTGTTACTCAAGATAAGTCGTCGCCTCTCGAAACACTGCGCTTGGCGACCTTGAGGTTTAGCGTGCTGACGGCACAGAGCATAGAAGTAAATAGAGTTGTTTTCGGGTCGCGTAAAGGTTGTGTGAAACCTCCCCCTCCTGCTGAATACCAGCAACAGCAGTGGCGCTGGTCGCCCCACTCAATTAGACTCGTACGGTATATGGGGTGTGTAATTTCAAGTCATCCTGTGTGCCTAAAAGAATGTTTTATGTAGATGGAGCAAAGCTACATCCGTCTCTGTTGTTAGTTTCTCAGTAAAACTTTATTTTTCGAATAAAGAAACAAAAACCGATGTCTTGTGATCTGCGTTTGTTCTCTACCAGGCAGTATTTCTCCTTCGGTTCTGAGGAAACTATTCGGTGAAAAAGGAATATTTTCCCGCATCTTATAGCCACACATCACACTTGATAATGAACTTGTTTCCTTTCCTTTATTGCCCATAGTTATGGTGTTGCTGAGTGAAAAATGAAGTCCATGGTGTAACGTCCCAATGACAGAAAACCTCAATTAACAAACTTTGTGGAAACTTAAAGTAGGGAAGTGAGTCATCTTGACAGTGACGGCAACTATTGACGATAAAATCTACACTGGTAATATTTTGATTAACACCTATATTATTCAAATACTGAGAATAGCATACAAAAAAGGCAGATAAAAGGAAAGGATTACCCTAGATTCTTTATCAAACATCTATAGAATAAATTCAAAATCATATGAACGAAGGTTAGATCCAAGAAAGTAATTCAGTCAAAGATAACGTTCACCATGGGAGAGAGTTGTAGCCGCATCGAAAAGGAAATTCAATGCGACTACAATGCAACTCGGATATGGAAATGTTCAGTTAGTTGTTCTTGAGTCGCTCTAGAGTACTTTTACGATAGTTGTCTGGACGCAAACGCTATTAGATTGTTTCAGTTTTGGAAGTTTGATAATTCGTGAGGTAGAGACTGAAGTATTGCTCAGTCATCCTACTGATGAAAGTTAATCTTTACCGTTCTCAACGCGACGGTATAGTAAGACGAGTGTTAGACTTCAATTGGGTGAAATTGATGTCTCGGACTTAGACTTGGTATTGATGAACAGTTACAAACCTTGACAGACAGACAGACAGACAGACAGAAAAACAATTCGTATTCTTGAGATGGACACAATAAAATGAAGACACGAAGAAAGACAAGTACGCCGATTAGTCAAGAGTTGTCGTCAGCGTCACGATTACTGAACTGAACAAAAGTTAATCTTGAATGACATATCGGTGTGTGTGTGTTGTAGAGACAAACAATTAATTACAGAAAGAACAATAAAATCTGAGTCAAAAGTTAAATCTTGCGTGTCGCCTAACTCTTTAAACATTTTAAGTGAGTAAGTGAGTACATGAATAATGGACAGTGAAGAGTGATTAGTTTAAACCAGTATTACAGGCGTATTTTTTTGTAAGAAAAAAAAATTTACTCCAACATAAGTTATCTCTGGAGTTACGTCGGACCGTTGTTAATAACTGGACGTAGCAACGGCATAACAACGGAACAGTAGACAGAAAAATTTCATCCTCGCTATGTATGATGTAAGAAACGACCGTAATGATGAAATCAAGAATGAAGATTTTATTTCATCACGGAACCAACCGGGCATAAAAATAAAAATAAACTATAGCAGTTTAATAGTTCGCACAAACTGAGAAGACTGTTGCAGACAGATAACAGAATATTTCTAAACCACGCGAGGAGTTGAGTTCTTACGAGAGTTACAGGTGGTGTTCCACGTCACACGGACGGGGACGAACATTTACGAGTCGCGCCTCCTCCCGGCGAGTGAAGAAGGAGGGAAGGGGCGTCACACTGGTCAGTTTACTTTTGGTGCGTTTTATGCCACACATCACTGCATACGAAATACAGCTAACATACCGAAATTGTTTTTGACGATGGAAGGAGATTCATACCGCTCTGCAATCTCGAGAAGATGTGTGACATATACTGGACACATCCGCGACGTGGTTGGCACCTACGCGGCACAAGCACAACTTCTCCCGCCTGCTATGTGGAGCACAGAGTTGCATCGTGTTTCTCTTCTTCATAGACTGGTGTTACAAATCAGAGCTGGAAATGAAAGAAAAAGTTGCTGGAATGAAAACACAACGGTAGTCATCAGATCATGACTCTGACTGTATATTTCTATGGTTCAGTACCTCGTCGGTAAAAATGGAACCCTTACAGAATCACTTCATTGTTTTTCTCTCAGGAATGGCCAGACGTATCGAGTTTATATTTATCTCACGTACTAAGGTTTATATTTCCCTGACTGTGTAAAGGCTTTAAAATTTTAAGTCAGTGCAATCTAAAGATACGGCCATTTGCCTCACATGCTTTGGTACTCGAAAACCCCTCATCAGGACCTATAGAGTACTTCACGTTGACCTAGAACTACGAAATTTGACAAGAAGCAGTGTTGTGCAGTACAAGTAAAGGAAAAAGAATCCGGAAATTGTCAATTTGTTATTATTATTATTATTATTATTCACGTTTGGGCCCTACTGGACCACGCGAAGTACAATCACGGGGCATTCAGTTATTTTCTTTTAGCCTTTCTCTCTGCCCAAATTGTTTTCATTCTCTCGGAATGAGCTCTTTTCCTTTCATCAGACCATGTGGTTCCAGTTTTCTTTGGTTTTTCAGCTTGACCAACTACCCAGTCATGAATTTTTTGCCCAAATAATTTTCTGTCTTGAATTTCATCTTGTTTTATATCTGCCTCTTTCATGTCCTCTTTTATAGCAGCAATCCATTTTATTGTCTCAAATTTAGCTTTACTTCGATTTTCGTAGAATTCCACTACTTGTTTAGTTAGTCTGGTAGCATCCATTCTTTTAATATGCCCATAAAATTTTAATCTGCGTTTTTTCATATCCGAATATATGCTGGTGTATTGTTGAATTTCACTATTTGCTCTTAGCCTGTATGTTCCTTCTTCAGTATATTTTGGACCTAGAATTTTTCTGATTACTTTTCTTTCTCTTTTTTGGATTTCTTGAATGTCCTTTTTTCTGTTTAAAATTAGCGTTTCAGCCCCATAAAGGCACTCTGGTTTTATGACCGTGTTGTAATGTCTCAATTTGTTATTATATCACACAAAATAATATATTTTGTCAGGTTATCCGTCCGTCTGTCTGTCTGTCTGTCTGTCCGTCTGTCACGCCCAATTTTTCTCAGGACCAAGAAGACGTATTAAGCTGAAATTTATGTCACATGCTACAGTCAGTCACTTGGTGGCGCAAAAAAATTTAAGCTTCTACTACAATGCAGTCGACAAAGTCCATTTATGTCATATTTTGATATCTTGCCAATATCGATATCGATGACACGTAAAAATCGACCCAATTCTCGATCCCCAGCGTGAATGATATATCTACATACATAATTAAGTTTGTTTGGAACCCTCGATACGCGAGTCCCACCAGCAGTTATCCAGATTTTTTTTTCAGTCTATGCTGCCTGGTTCAGTAAACAATGACACATACCCTGTTTTCTTTACAACAGTGCCTATGTTACTGAATGTATTCGCTCATTTATGTAATTAACTTGAAAACTAACAAATGTAAAGCAAACCCGGTAGAAAGGCGAGATAAGGCAGTCAGTAAACAACCAGACACAGGGAAAACAGCAGAGAGACTGATGTTGCTCTAGCCCTCGTAGGTACTCAAGGAGTGGGGGGGGGGGGGGATCAGAGCACACGCCTTTCGGTCCGCCACGGTAAAGGCCCGCCCCTCTACTTACCCTCTGCCTACCTTCAAGGGGACACACTACCAGAGCTGGTGGCAACTGAGGTGCAGGCGGGATTTCAAGTGTGCCTTGTATCTATAATTACGACACAGTTGACACCTTTAAATTTGTGTGATTCATCTTGTAACTGAATTTTAACGGACTGTTTTTACTACTTAAGTAAAGGATTTCACATTTTTTCCTGCTTATGGCCAATTTCCTCTTTTCACGACATTCAGATATCTTGTCTAAATCAATTCGATAGTCATTTCGGTCTTCTGATAACCATTAAACTGTAGACGACAGCACCATGTACAAAATATCTAAGAAGGCTGCTCAGATTGTCGTTTATGGAGGTTAGGAACAATACAGGACCTATAATATTTTCTTGCGAATTCCAGACATACTCCAGTTTCACTCGATGCCTTTCCGTCAGTTACTGCGAACTGTGACCTTTATGACTGGAAATCACGATTCCAATTTCAGAACTCAGACGATATTCGATAGGCAACCTATAAATATGAATCTGGTAATCTACAGATACGAAAAAAACGTTGAGATTCACTGCAGACAGCATTCATTACTTCGTGTGAATGAAGAGCCAATTCTGTTCCTGAATCCATGCTGACTATGTGTCTACAGATCGTTTTCTTGACGTATTTCATGATGTTTGAACACAGTATATGTTCCAAAACGCTGCTGCAAATCGATATCTCTAATTGAGCAGATGACGTCTATTTCCTTTCTTGTGTACTGATGTGAGCTGTGCAAATTTCCAGTTTTATTTCATAGAGCAAATATAATTGCCAAGAATGGAGTCATAACCATGCTCCGAAAGAAATCTAATCGGCTTTCAGTCTGGACGAAGGCTGCCTTTGTTAAGTCACTTAAATTTCCTCGTTACGTAGAAGGTAACATCATAGGTAACAGTCATGTTGGCAGCTGTTACTGAAACGAATTCTGGGGTACTTACTGCATCTTCGTTGATCACAGAATTGCGGAAAACCGTGTTTAGTAACTCCGCTTATGTGGCCCTCTCACTGATTCTTTTCCCTCGTAAGCTTTACGTAAGACCAGAATCTCTTTCGATGTTCTGCCAGATTTCAAGACAAAATTTCGTTCTGGAAACTATTAGGAACATCTAGCACTGAAGTTCGTACTTAGTTTCTAGCTTCTGCATAATGATGACAATCTTGGAGATTTTTACATTAGTATGCTTTTTTCGTTGCATCTACAACAGTAACCTGACATGTTTTGTATATCATGTGAAAGCTATTCCGTCTCTAATGAATTTACTTGGTATGAAAGAGTTTCTATCGAGAGTATTTCTCTGAATTTAAAGCCGCATTTGGTCGACGCTTACAGAGTTAGATACGAAAGAATGGACAGCGTAACTCGAAATTCAGTCCGCCACATTCCGCAATGCAGATTGCGGAGTATGGATGTGGACGCAGAACACGTAGTGTTTGTGTAGGCGCACGACTCCTTCCACGTCCGACTGACGCCCCCGTGACGGGCGCTGACCGCCTTTGGACGCTATCAGGACGTTTCCAGTTCGCCCCGTGCAGCGAGGCAGTCAGACGTCATTCAGGCTCCCAGCTCAGCTATGGAGGCCATTAACTGGAGTGACGCGCGAAGTGGCGTGGCAACGGGGGAGGGGGGGGGGGGGGGGGGGTGAGAGGCCGAAAAGCCCGTTGCCCGCCGAGCTGCCCTGGCCTGCGATAGTTTGAAGTTAAATTGACGCCACACGCAACTTGCGAGTGAGTTCCCGCCTGTTGCAGTTTCCTCCGAGCCAGAAGCCATTAAAAGCACTCCGGCGCAACTCTGATTAATTCCTGACCACACCGTAGCCAAAATTTAGAGTTTCGGGAGCGAATGTCAAGCAAACGGGGCGCTAGTCGTAAAGGAAGCCGAACTCTTACTTCCGTCCACTGCTTCAATTTGTAGTGCTATAAAAATAAAGAGTTACACACTCGATACTTTCCCGCCTAACGGCCAAAAATGAAATTATCAATTTTTAAGTATTTAAGAGAAGCATTTGAGATGTCGTGCTACAGAAGAATGTTGAAAATTAGGTGGAATAATAAAAGGTGAGGAATGAAGAGGTTCTCCGCAGAATCGGCGTGGAAACTAGTATATGGGGAGCACTGACAAGAACGGATAGGACGAGAGGACATCTGATGAGACACCAGCATGCAGACACTATGGTAGTGGGGGGAACTATAGAAGGTAAAAATTGTAGAGGAAGCCAGGGATTGAGATCCAGCAAATAACTGAGGACGTAGGTTGCAAGTGCTTCTCTGAGATGATATAGTTGGCACAGGTGAGGATTTCGTGGTAGGCCATATCAAACTAGTAAAAAGACTGATGACTTAAAAAAGGTCTTTAATATTATCAATAGAAGAACGGAACGAGCTGGAGGAGAAACAGTCTGTGGTTTTGGAAAAAGTACGAGTACGTGAGGCAATACTAAAATCGTGACTTATGATAGATAAGAGGTAGGACAAAGAAAAACCCTTGTTTGTGGGACTTTTAGATTAATAAAATTGGTTTGACAATGTTGACTAGAATATGCACTCTTTGGAATTGTGCATTTATCAAGGATAAGGTAACGAGAACAGTGATTATCTATGACTTGTGCAGAAACCAGAATACGGGTCTAAGAGGTGAGGGACATGAACGATATAACTGAGAAGGGAGTGACACAGATTTGTACTTCATCCCCTATTTAATTCAGTCTGTACATTGAGCAAGCTGTGAAGGAAACCAGGAACAAATTTGGAAAGTGGATTCAACTTCAGGTAGAAGAAATAAAAACTCTGAAGTTTGCTGATGACATGTTAATTCTGCCATAGAAGGCAAGAGCAGTTGGATTGGATAGTGCCTAGAAAAGAAGTGATCATATGAATATCAACAAAAGTAAAAAAAAATGGTAATGGAGTGTTGCCGAATTAAGTCAGGTAATGCTGAGGCCATTAGACTGGAAAATGAGCAAAATAGCTAACGAAGGCAGAAGTAAATATGATACAAAAGGCAGACTGGCAATAGCAATAAAAGATTTTCTGAAAAAGAGGAGGCTTTTCTGAAAGTATTTGTCTGGAGTGTAGCATTGTATAGAAGGAAGACGTAGCAACAAACAACCAAGATAAGAAAGTAGAAAGTTTTGAAATTTGGTGTTACGGAGTAAAGCAGAAGGTTAGAGCTATAGATAGGATGACTGATGAAGAGATACTGTATCGAACTGGGTAAAAAAGAAATTTGTGGCATAACTTGACTGGAAGAACGGAAAGATTAGCAGGGTACATTGCGAGTCATGAGGGAATACCGAAATTGGTAATGGAGGAAGTATGAGAGGGAGAAATTGTGAAGGAAGGCCTTGATTACGATAAGCAGGTTCAGCTGATATAGCAGTTATGGCAACATGGAAAGACTTGCACACGATGCATTAGAGAGGAGAGCTGCATCTAATCAGTCTACGGACGGAAGATCATGGGAGCAACAACGAGTATTCCACTGAGATAATATGATGTCAAGTGTTTTAATTTAATTCTTGCAATTTTACTGCCTGATTATCAACACTTAAGTTCCTTCTTACGTTTTGTGTGGAAGTCGAGAGGAATTCTTCCCACGTGCTGTGTTTATGCCGAACTAATTATCTATCCTCGATACGACAGCCACCAACCGCAACAGACTGCCTAAAATTACGTGCTGCTTTCTGGTGTTTCTTATATTAAACAAAGCTTGAAGAATGTATATATATATATATATATATATATATATGAACAATTGAACTATATAAAAAAACGAAATTGGTTACAAACTACGGCTTGCACACGCTTGATTCAACCAGTAAACGTCACTACAGATATTCGGGTTCAGGTTATGATTTGTTCGATATGCCTGCCATCATTGGTGATGATGTGGCCCAGACGAATAGCGAAATTATGCGTGACCCGCTGAGGTGCCGGAAAATCTATGCTGTCGATGACCGCCTGAATGGCTGTTCTCAACTCAGCAATAGTTTTGAGGTTATTTCTGTACACCTTGCTTGTGATATATCCCCATAAAAAGGAGTCGCATTTGTTCAGATCCGGCGAATACGGCGGCCAATCGAAGCCTATGGCAGTGGTCTCTGGATACCCGGGCCAGAAAGCGGTCCCCAAAGTGCTCTCCCAGGACATCACTCTCCTGCTTCGATGGGGTCGAGCTCCGTCTTATATGAACCGCAACTTGTGAAAATCAGGGTTACTTTGGATAATGGGGATGAAATCATCTTCCAAAACATTCACGTACTGTTCGGCAGTCACTGTGCCATCAAGCAATATCGCACCGGTTATTCCGTGACTGGACACTGCACGCCACACAGTCACCTGCTGAGGGTGAAGAGATTTCTCAATCGCGAAATGCGGATTCTCAGTCCCAAAAATGCGACAATTTTGCTTGCTGACGAACCCATCAAAATGAAAGTAGGCTTCGCCGCTAAAGCAAATCATAATGCAAATACTAATTTCCATCATGACCCGCGGCCAACCGTGCAGTTTGAACGTCCTAACGCTAACCGTTCAGAAGTTATGACGTTTTTATTTCATAGAGATCAATAATTGTCACCCTGTGTATATACATGCTTATGACCCCATTCTTAACAATTATATTTGCTCTATGGAAGGTCTACACCTTGAAACTGGAAAATTGCACAGTTCACATCAATACACAAGGAAGAAAATAGAAGTGATCTGTTCAATCAGAGACGCATATCAACGACATCGACTTGCGGTAGCTTTTTGGAACATATACTGTGTTCGAACATTTTGAAATACGTCAAGAAAACGATTGTTGACAGATACCAGGGATTCGGAAAATATCGTTCTTGGAGAACAGAACTGGCTCTTTATTCAAGCGAAGTAATCTCAAGTTTATTTGATACTTATGGATTACCAGATCGGTACTACCAGATTCATCTACATCTACATTTAGATGGATACTCTGCAAATCACATTTAAATGCCTGGCAAAGGGTTTGTCCAACCACCTTCACAATTATCTATTATTCCAATCTCGTGTAGCGCGCGGAAAGAATGAACACCTATATCTTTCCGTACGAGCTCTGATCTGCCTTACTCTATCGTGGTGATCGTTCCTATGTAGGTGGGCGTCATCGAAATATTTCCGCATTCAGAGGAGAAAATTGGTGATTGAAATTTCGTGAGAAGACCCCGTCGCAACGAAAAACGCCTTTCCTTTAATGATGTCCGTCCCAAATCCTGTATCATTTCTGTGACACTATCTCCCATATTTCGCGATAATACCAAACGTGCTGCCTTTCTTTGAACTTTTTCGATGTACTCCGTCAGTCCTGTCTGGTAAGGATCCCACACCGCGCAGCAGTACTCTAAAAGAGGACGGACAAGCTTAGTGTAGGCAGTCTCCTTAGTAGGTCTGTTACATTTTGTAAGTGTCCTGCTAATAAAACGCAGTCTTTGGTTAACCTTCCCCACAACATTTTCTATGTGCTCCTTCCAATTTAGGTTGTTCGTAATTGTAATACCTAGATATTTAGTTGAATTTATGGCTTTTAGATTATGCTGATTTATCGTGTAACCGAAGTTTAACGAGTGCCTTTTAGCATTCATGTGGATGACCTCACACGTTTCGTTATTTAGGGTCAACTAACACTTTTCGCACCATTCAGATATCGACTTATTAGCCGATAAACGACAGTGTCATTTGCAAACAACGTAAGACGGCTGCTCATATTGTCTCCCAAATCGTTTATATAGATAAGAAACTGCAAAGGGCCTATAACACTACTTTGGGAAACGCCAGAAATCACTTCTGCGATTGCCTGTGGAGTTCTTCAGTGTGTGTATGTGTGGAGGCGTGTTGTTTCAGTTATAACGAGATACTGAGTTTTTCTGCAATATGTGATTTAACGTAGTCTCATACTCTTTATATGACTTCGGAGATAACGTCTCGCAGCACCATCAACGAATTGCTTCCCGCGAAGTACCTTTTCATTGGGCCAAACGGATGAAAGTTGGAAGGTGCAAGATCCGGGCTGTAGGGTGGATGCGGAAGAATAGCCCAATGAAGCTTTGTGAGTTCCTCTCGAGTGCGTAGACTTACGTGAGGCCTTACGTTGTCATGGAGAAGGTGAAGCTCGTTTGCATTTTTAGTGCCGACGAACGGGATGAAGCCGTTTCTTCAATTCTTTGAGGGGTAGCACAATAAGCTTCCCAGCTGAACGTTGCACCGTGATATAGGACATAAAACAGAATAACCCATTCAGAGCCCCAGAAGACTGACGCCTTGAATAACCGGTGGAGGGTGCGTCTTTGAACTTTTTATTCGGAGGAGAAGTGGTGTGGCGTCACACTCCATGAACTGTCGTTTTGTTTCCAGTTCGAAGTGATGAACCCATGTTTCACGGCCTGTGACGATGTTCGACAAAGTTCGGCAAAAAATTGCTACATTCAATTTCGTAACGAACAAGCAGTTCCGTGCAGATAGTCTTCAGTTGCTGTTCATGGTCTTCTGTTAGGCGGCGAGGAACACACCTTTGAGCACACCGACTGGTGGATGAGTGTGTAGCACAACAAACAGAGACGTCCAGCTGTGCAGCGAGGTGTTTGATTGTATCCGTCGATCACCTCCAGTGAGAGTGTCCCGACATTCCAACATTGCAGGGGTCACAGCTGTGGGCGGTCGACCGGCACGCGGGAGATCGGACAAATTTGCGTGACCTTGTTGCAATGATGACAGACCCATAGCCCAAAGAGTCACCATGGTCTTGTTCACTGCCAGGTCTTCGTAGACATTCTGCAAGCGCCTATGAATATCTGCAACGCTCTGGTTTTCCGCCAAAGGAAACTCAATGACGTGTCTCTGCCCGGAACGCATCTCCGTTACGGACGCCGCCTATTAAAACCTCATAAAACTACAGGTGCTGAAGCGAGAATATTCCACTATGTCCCACAACAAATTTCGTATTTTTCTGCCGAAAATGGCCGAGAAAAAGTGTTTTACATTACTTACTGATTGGCCCTCGTAGACAATAAACATACTGCAAGTGAATTAAACGTTCGAATTACGAGCATTGAAATCATATCTTCATAACTGAAATGGATTCAAAAGTCCCCGAATACGCTAAACCAAACGCTGTGACGCAAGTGCTTGTTTACCCGTAGTAACAAAAAATAACAAGCTACGCTGCGTAGTACCTCGGCGCTTAATTTTACAATGTTTCAGTGTGAATAAGAATATGTAAATTAATGACGTGATCTCACTTTCGAAGAGAGTGGATTAACAAAATATTTCTCGGAGACACGGAGACCTTTACGTTGAGGCAGCTTCCCAGGTTCTTCGAAGTTCGATCGCTTAGCTACACAGCAGAACTTAACCATCAAAATCTGACGGTGAAAAGATAAATGAATAACCTACAGCCTCGCCGAAGTTCAGTCATTTGGCTACGTAGCAGAACTTCAAAAATGGTGAAAAATCAACGAATAATGAACCGGAGAAGTATTTGAATGGACCACTTCAACATACAGCGACGTTCTTTTGGTCTGAGAGAGGGAAAAGTTGGAAGATTATGATTTAATATCGTGAGTTCATTAAAGATAGAACGGAAGTTCGACTAGTGGAAGGTTGGGGAAGAAATTTGGTTGCCTTCCTTTCAAAGGAATTACAAATTACGGAAAACATAGTACATAGAAATCAGTATTGCCAATTGAGGGTTTTGACCACGCTACTCTCGTATTCATGTCCAGCAGCTTAAAAACAGAGTGAGCTTCTTCTCTTCCCTCTTTATGTAAGTTCGTAGGCTTCCACGACCAGTATCACATTAAATAAAATAATTTTGGGTGTCAGGCGCCGTCATTGTAAAACACTGAAGCAACTAAATTGCAGACGTTTCGACCGATTTGCTGAGGTACTCTTCAGGACGGTTAACTGCTAGATACTGATGAATGTGTAATTGTTTTATTCAAAAAGATTTTTTGTTATATCTTCATGTCCCAAATAAAGACGAGAAGCGAACTAACAAGCGTTTAAACGAGTTTCAAACGAGCATTAATTATTGAGTACTGCACCAAACATTGTGTGTACTGTACTCTGCAGGCCACATTACTGTGTGGGGCGTAGGGTACCTTATGTACTACTGTCACTTTCCCCCTTATTGTTCCAGTCGCGAAAGATTCAGCGAAAGAAAGATTGCTGTCAAGCCTCTGTAATGGCCAGGAATGGATTGCTACTACGGTGGATGGTGGAACAGGGTTATTAGTGTCAGACGCCAGCAGTTCACCATCTTAGGTGGGGTGGCAGTGGAGCGGGGCTATTTGTCTGGTTGCAGTCTGATTTATAATGGGAAGACCATCGGTTGAACGTTATTTCTTTTTTTCTTTTATGTTTATGAGTCATCGGTATTCTGACTTTGACACGGTCCGCCACGAAATCCTCTCATGTGCCAACCTTTATATCTCAGAATAACATTCGCAAGCTACGTCCTCACTTATTTTTTGGATGTATTTCGGCTTCTGTTTTCCGCTACGGTTTACACGTTGTACAGCTCCCTCTAGTACCATGTAAGTTACTGTCTGATGTCACGTCCCGTCGCCATGTCCCTTCTTCTTGTCAGCTCTTTCCATATATTTCTTTCCTCGCCGATGCTGCGGAAAAATTCCTTATTCCCTACCTTATCAATCTACCTAATTTTCAACATTTTTCTGTTGCACACCATCTCAAATATTTCGATTCTCTTCTTTTCGTTTTTCCACAGTCGATGTTTCACTACAGTACAATGCTGTGCTCGAAATGTACATTATCAGAAATTTCTTCCTCGAGTTACGGCCTATGTCCGATAATAAGTAGACTTCTTTTAAGTGGCTCTGAGCACTAGGGGACTTAACATCTGAAGTCATCAGTCCCCTAGAATTTAGAACTACTTAAACCTAACTAACCTAAGTACATCACACACATCCATGCCCGAGGCAGGATTCGAACCTGCGACCGTAGCAGTCGCGCGGTTCCAGATGTAGCGTTGCTCTTGGGGGACAAAAAATAAAAAGAATTGTTACTTTTTTTTTAATGTCGAAAAAGTGAATATTTTGGTGGGCCACTTGGCAACAGAATCAGGGATTTATTACGCTATTATAATAACATACGTTGACCATTAAATACCTGAATAAGAGCAGCATATTGATATATATATATTTGAGATCGCTCGGAAGAAACATTATCATTTCTGTGCATTTTTATAGTCGCGATACAGCCATACCCGGAACAACACTAAGGGACCAGAAGATTTATAGACTTTAAAAGATATGCAACACTACACAATTAAAAAAAAGTTGGTTCAGAAATAATAGGAAAACGATAATGTTCCTTCTGCCTCATGCTGCGTTCGGCCCATCAGCGTGATCGTAATTTCTGATGATGAAGTAACACAAAATAATTAACAGTTAAGTAAATAAGGAGATGGACTCATCAAGGTTAATTTACGAAAATAAGCACACTTATCTTTAACACACGTTTTTTTTAATGCTACGTACCTTTTCATATTAAATTACAATAGATGACCATTGTGGTTAAATACTTTATACATAACAGTCAAAATGTCCTCTTGATGCTGTCTGTTCGATATCAGTTACAAGAAACTACATCTTTTCTGATTGGAAAAAATAACAATTAGCATATTCACTCAATATTTTCACATCAAATATAAAATACAGTTGTGGAACGCAGCAAGTCCGCGTCCGCCTCTCATGGAATACAAACAGTAAAAGGTGAGGCGCCAAAAGCCTCATTTGTCTTGAAACAACAGAATTCTTTTTTACACAATTAATCGATACATGTACATAGAGATTTTACTGGCACCGCGCAAGAACGGCAAAGATAAAGAATAATAGATTCTGTCACTGCTATGCGATGGTTCATTTCTTTTACTTTACAATTGTTCAATAACTCTAGGCCATCAGGCGTTTACTATTGAGCGTATATTAATGTTTGTGAGGCGAAAATTACTAATATTACACAGACTGAAGGCCCCAGAACCGCTCGGTGACGCTGGCCAGACTTCTTTCAGACATGAACGTCATTTTTGCCAGTGCTAGTGCTAGTGCTTTTCACGTCTTCCGTGCTCCGTCCGTCATCAGTTATTTTGCTGCCTAAATAATAGAATTGCTAGCCTTTTCCACTCCGCTATCCAAAATTCTGATGCAAAGTTTCAAGCTGATCTCATTTCTGCTAGTTCTCATTGCTTTCGCCTTTCTTCGATTACGCTCAATCCATATCCTGTACGCATTAGAATATTCATTCTACTCAAAATATCCTGTAATTTCACTTTCAATGAGGAAGCAATGGCATCAGCGGATCGTATCATTGATATCCTCTCACCCAGAATTTTAATCCCGCAGTTGAATCTTTCTTTTAATTCCGTCTTTGCTTCTTCGATGTAAAGATTTAGCTGTGTGGGCGAAAGACCACATCCCTGTTTTACACCCGTTTCAATCCGAGCATTTTATTAGTCATCACACTAAGACAGTCCTAACAACACTACATGGTGGCAAAACGTCCCCCACCCCCCATCACCCTGGGGGCCTATGCAGTAGGCGGCGGCTGCGGAGAGGCGTGCACCCTAACAAGGGAACCTCCCCATCGCACCCCCCTCAGATTTAGTTATAATTTGGCGCAGTGGATAGGCCTTGAGAAACTGAACACAGATAAATCAAGAAAACTGGAAGAAGTTGTGTGGAACTATGAAAAAATAAGCAAAATATACAAACTGAGTAGTCCATAGGCAACATAAGCAACTTCAAGGATGACGGGAGCACAGGATCGCCGTGGTCCGTGGTAAGCGTGAGCAGCTGCGGAGCTAGAGGTCCTTGGTTCAAGTCCTCCCTCGAGCGAAAAGTTTACTTATTTTATTTTTGCAAAGTTGTGATCTGCCGTTCGTTCATTCACGTCTCTGTTCACTGTAATAAGTTTAGTGTCTGTGTTTTGCGACCGCACCGCAAAACCGTGCGATTAGTAGACGAAAGGACGTGCCTCTTCAATGGGAACCGAAAACATTTGATCCAGGAAAACATGTCTGATATATTCTATACGACACTGGTGACGGCATGTTCGTCACATGACAGGAATATGTTGTCGACCCACCTAACTGCCACACTTGGCGAATGGGTGAAACGATTCTTCTACCTTGCCCGATTTAGGTTTTCTTGTGTATCTGATAATCACTCCCAAAAAAAATGAAAACATAAGTGTGTGTTACATAAACTGCAATAAATGAATGCAAAGGTTTCACAGTTGCACAGTTTTCTCTGTGCTCTGTCAAAACATATGTTTTTAACGTTTTCAAATTTTTCCGTGTGTAGACCGTCAAATCCTGCATATCTCCAAGCAAATCTGAACATGTCCTGGAATTTTGGAGAGCGAAGTTGATTATGTGTGAGTGCCTGAACACTGAATTTGTCTGAAAAAAAAAATTAAAATTTTTCACTCGAAGGAAGAGTTGAACCGAGGACCTCGCCTTCCGCAGCTGCTCACGCTAGCCACCGCACCACGGCGCTCCTTATCTTATATTGTCCTTGTTGTTGCATATGTTCGACGTGGACTACTCAGTTTGTATATTTTACTTATTTTTTCATAGTTCCACACAATTTCTTCCTGTTTCCTCGATTGATCTGTGTTCAGTTTTTCAAGGCCTATCCACTGTGCCAACTTATAACTAAATCTGAGGGGGGTGCGATGGGGAGGTTCCCTTGTAAGAACATCGCCTCAAGCAATCCAGCTAGGGCGTGCGCCATGTGCGTGATGACTGGGCGTAGCTTCACGGCTCGGTCAGGACGCATCAGAAGTGCAGAATCCTTTCGTGAACGCCACGGAGGAAGACAACTCTTTTGCAGTTGCACTTACCACAGTATTACGCTCGCATGGGCTAACGTGTCTGAACGGCTGTACCACCACAACTCCACAGCGTTAGCCAGCAGTAGGCGTGCAGTCAGTGGGCCATGTCTCGTGGTGGCAGCTCGAAGATTTATGCCGACTCATAGATGGGCGTAGACCTCCCCTTCAAGTTCATCGGCGTGGAACTGCATTGACATATCTAAAAACAAGGTGTATTTGTAGGGGCTTGGTAAGTATTGCCTTCATCAATGCTCTGATTAACATCACGTAAGCCTCGACAGAGCCCTTAGCTTGGACTTAGCAGTACAATCACGAACACTACAGTGGACCTGTCTATCTGCTGTCTCCATGGTATTACAACTCTGGTTCCCCGGCTGTCCCGGCGATGTGGTAACTTCCTGCCGTTTTAGTGGCAGCTCTCGTTGTACCAGCAGGCAGCTCCTGATGTAACAGCGTCTGATCGACCATTGTCTGACTCACTTCTCTGGCCTCTTGGGTTAGTCATGGCAGAATTGTTACTGCATTCAGCCAAGCCAAAAAATAACGCTGATGCTACAACTCCACGTCAGCTTGAATCTCTCTACTTTTCGAGGAGGATACAATAAGTAATGCAACAATTTTTCGGAAATCATGTCGGTTTTATTCAGTATTCCAACACACCATATTATTCCCCATTGTTTCGACTACAAAACCCTATTTTTCAACATAATCTCCGTTCAATTTGATGCGTTACGCCCCCTTACTGGGAGGGCCTGTATGCTTGTACCATTATAGTGGTCGACGTCGAAGCAAACATCTTGCTTGACATGAATAAGCTCTGCATGTTCCACATATTTTCCCTCACGAAGTGCATCCTTCCTTGGGCCAAACAGATGAAAGCCGGAATGTGAAACATCAGAGCTGTAAGGTGGATGAGAAGGAATAGTTCAGTGACGTTTTTGAGCTCCTCTCTGATGCGCTGACTTGTATGAGGCCTTGCGTTGTCATTGAAAAGGAGATGTTCGTTTGCATTTTTTCTGGCGACGAATACGCTGAAGTCGCTTCTACAGTTCCCTGCGGGTAATCGTTTAGTTTACATTTATTGCTACGAATTTTAGACCTCTTATCTAAAAAGTCTAAGCATTTCGTACATATTTGTTAATCGTAGTGACATACATTTTACATTATGTACAGTCGTGGACAAAACGAGCGAGACCCCTCGCCTTTTCGTTATGCTGATCCGACAGCTTTAAAGTCTGCTACACAGCATAACAGGCAAGGCGAGGAAGTACTACCAACATACTATCCACAGGCGTGAAATTGAAAAACTATCCGAAATTAGTCAGACAGTTTTGAATCATGAGTAAGACTATATTAATACTAATTAGTGTGTTAACCACAACACCTAAATATAAGATATAAATGAAAGAAGAAACGCTAATTAGTATGAACTGTACAAATAAAAAAGAATTTCAGCTTATCGAGATAACATAACTGTTTTAGTAAGACAAAGTACCCCAGATCGTTACGAATTAGCAAAATATTATGCGCATTCGGCCCCGAAATGGTCTGTGTCAACGCTCAGATCAGTCATACTGGATTACCGTTGCTAACCTACTATTAAAGTGTGCAAATTTAGCAAAGCGTGAAGATTCATAACGAAATTCAGTTAAAAGTCATTCAGTGCCACACTTAAGTGAATTCAGTTATTGACAGAAGCGGAAAAAGTAGCCAGTAACAAGTATGAAATTCTACAAGAGTTTCATATCGACATCCACAGGGCACAGTACAGAATAATGGCAGCAATAAAACGTATTGAGGGCGCGAGAATTTCTTAAAATTCCTTTACTGATACTCTGTCTCCCTGTGGTACCCGTGGTCTAGGGGTAGCGTCTTTGATTCATAATCAAAACGTCTTCGGTCCCGGCTACGATCCCCGCCACTGGCTAAATTTTGATAACTAATCAGCATTGGCGGCCGAAGACTTCCGGCATAAGAAGTCAGCCTCATTCTGCCAACGGCCTCATCAAAGAGGGCGGAGGAGCGGATAGAGGTTCAGGGCACTCTCTTGTCCTAGGGGTGGGAAATTGCCCCTAAAGGCGGAAGAATCAGCAATGATCAACGACATGAGGATGCAGAAGGCAACGGAAACCACTGCATTAAAGACACGTAACGTGTATCCACAGGACATGTGGACTGTATTTTAAGAAGTGTCATGATGATCTCTCCATTGGCAAAAGATTCCGGAATAGTCCCCCATTCGGATCTCCGGGAGGGGACTGCCAAGGGGAAGGTTACCATGAGAAAAAGATTGAATAATCAACGAAAGGATAATGTTCTACGAAACGGGGCGTGGAATGTCAGGAGCTTGAACGTGGTAGGGAAACTAGAAAATCTGAAAAGGGAAATGCAAAGGCTCAATCTAGATATAGTAGGGGTCAGTGAAGTGAAGTGGAAGGAAGACAAGGATTTCTGGTCAGATGAATATCGGGTAATATCAACAGCAGCAGAAAATGGTATAACAGGTGTAGGATTCGTTATGAATAGGAAGGTAGGGCAGAGGGTGTGTTACTGTGAACAGTTCAGTGACCGGGTTGTTCTAATCAGAATCGACAGCAGACCAACACCGACAACGATAATTCAGGTATACATGCCGACGTCGCAAGCTGAAGATGAACAGATGGAGAAAGTGTATGAGGATATTGAAAGGGTAATGCAGTATGTAAAGGGGGACGAAAATCTAATAGTCATGGGCGACTGGAATGCAGTTGTAGGGGAAGGAGTAGAAGAAAAGGTTACATTAGAATATGGGCTTTGGACAAGGAATGAAAGAGAAGAAAGACTAATTGAGTTCTGTAACAAGTTTCAGCTAGTAATAGCGAATACCCTGTTCAAGAATCACAAGAGGAGGAGGTATACTTGGAAAAGGCCGGGAGATACTGGAAGATTTCAATTAGATTACATCATGGTCAGACAGAGATTCCGATATCAGATACTGGATTGTAAGGCGTACCCAGGAGCAGATATAGACTCTGATCACAATACAGTAGTGATGAAGAGTAGGCTGAAGTTCAAGACATTAGTCAGGAAGAATCAATGCGCAAAGAAGTGGGATACGGAAGTACTAAGGAATGACGAGATACGTTTGAAGTTCTCTAACGCTATAGATACAGCAATAAGGAATAGCGCAGTAGGCAGTACAGTTGAAGAGGAATGGACATCTCTAAAAAGGGCCATCACAGAAGTTGGGAAGGAAAACATAGGTACAAAGAAGGTAGCTGCGAAGAAACCATGGGTAACAGAAGAAATATTTCAGTTGATTGATCAAAGGAGGAAGTACAAACATGTTCCGGGAAAATCAGGAATACAGAAATACAAGTCTCTGAGGAATGAAATAAATAGGAAGTGCAGGGAAGCTAAGACGAAATGGCTGCAGGAAAAATGTGAAGACATCGAAAAAGATATGAATATCGGACGGACAGACTTAGCACACAGGAAAGTCAAAACAACCTTTGGTGACATTAAAAGCAACGGTGGTAACATTAAGAGTGCAACAGGAATTCCACTGTTAAATGCAGAGGAGAGAGGAGATAGGTGGAAAGAATACATTGAAAGCCTCTATGAGGGTGAAGATTTGTCTGATGTGATAGAAGAAGAAACTGGAGTCGATTTAGAAGAGTTAGGGGATCCAGTATTAGAATCGGAACTTAAAAGAACTTTGGAGGACTTACGGTCAAATAAGGCAGACGGGATAGATAACATTCCATCAGAATTTCTAAAATCATTGGGGGAAATGGCAACAAGACGACTATTCACGTTGGTATGTAGAATATATGAGTCTGGCGATATACCATCTGACTTTCGGAAAAGCATCATCCACACAATTCCGAAGACGGCAAGAGCTGACAAGTGCGAGAATTATCGCACAATCAACTTAACAGCTCATGCATCGAAGCTGCTTACAAGAATAATATACAGAAGAATGGAAAAGAAAATTGAGAATGCGCTAGGTGACGATCAGTTTGGCTTTAGGAAAAGTAAAGGGACGAGAGAGGCAATTCTGACGTTACGGCTAATAATGGAAGCAAGGCTAAAGAAAAATCAAGACACTTTCATAGGATTTGTCGACCTGGAAAAAGCGTTCGACAATATAAAATGGTGCAAGCTGTTCGAGATTCTGAAAAAAGTAGAGGTAAGCTATAGGGAGAGACGGGTCATATACAACATGTACAACAACCAAGAGGGAATAATAAGAGTGGACGATCAAGAACGAAGTGCTCGTATTAAGAAGGGTGTAAGACAAGGCTGTAGCCTTTCGCCCCTACTCTTCAATCTGTACATCGAGGAAGCAATGCTGGAAATTAAAGAAAGGTTCAGGAGTGGAATTAAAATACAAGGTGAAAGGATATCAATGATACGATTCGCTGATGACATTGCTATCCTGAGTGAAAGTGAAGAAGAATTAAATGATCTGCGGAACGGAATGAACAGTCTAATGAGTACACAGTATGGTTTGAGAGTAAATCGGAGAAAGACGAAGGTAATGAGAAGTAGTAGAAATGAGAACAGCGAGAAACTTAACATCAGGATTGATGGTCACGAAGTCAATGAAGCTAAAGAATTCTGCTACCTAGGCAGTAAAATAACCAATGACGGACGGAACAAGGAGGACATCAAAAGCAGACTCGCTATGGCAAAAAAGGCATTTCTGGCCAAGAGAAGTCTACTAATATCAAATACCGGCCTTAATTTGAGGAAAAAATTTCTGAGGATGTACGTCTGGGGTACAGCATTGTATAGTAGTGAAACATGGACTGTGGGAAAGCCGGAACAGAAGAGAATCGAAGCATTTGAGATGTGGTTCTATAGACGAATGTTGAAAATTAGGTGGACTGATAAGGTAAGGAATGAGGAGGTTCTACGCAGAATCGGAGAGGAAAGGAATATGTGGAAAACACTGATAAGGAGAAGCGACAGGATGATAGGACATCTGCTAGGACATGAGGGAAAGACTTCCATGGTACTAGAGGGAGCTGTAGAGGGCAATAACTGTAGAGGAAGACAGAGATTGGAATACGTCAAGCAAATAATTGAGGACGTAGGTTGCAAGTGCTACTCTGAGATGAAGAGGAAAGGAATTCGTGGCGGGCCGCATCAAACCAGTCAGTAGACTGATAACCAAAAAGAAAAAAAAATCTTTTTCCATCGAGATTAGAATCGGAAACAAACCGGACTTCCCTTGCGGTAGCAATCACCTTCACTACGCCAGCGGACAACCCAGGCAAACAGCACTCTATTATTACTCCACACATGAATAAGCCGGCAATTTCGTAATTAAAAATGGCAAAATTATCTCCATTTTGTGTTGCATAGAGTTTTCTGGACTCAAAAATATGAATTTTCTACCTTTACATCACCGCTTATGTGACAATCATTCGGGATGTTTATCGAAGTAACAAAAAACTGTTATTAGCTAGTAAATTTAGCACCAACCCAGGAAATAAAAGGCGACGTAGCTGCCAAACGTATTCTACAATGTTTCGAATTCTCCATTAGGCGTGCCACAGCCAGAAAACGTTCATTAGCCGAAGTGTTCCTTAAGGTAGCTAGTAATGGGAACGCTCGCACATTTAAAACGCGGTGGCATTAATAGTGGGATCTGAATTACCACGTGTATAGGCAAATGGATTTTATTTGCATTCCTTTAAACGTGATTTGGATCGAAAGCGTAGCTACGATTAGTATGCTGATGTATCGACTGCAACTGGAACATTTCGAATAAAGAGTAGGGGAAATTATTGTGCGGCCCTCATCTTCAGTAACTGTGGTAACTATCTTCGTTGTTAGGATTCCGTCACGTAAATCGGTAAAAATGGAACTAGTCTCACTTTTTTGACCGTCCATCTGTCAAACCAACCCTTAAAACCCGTTTACCTCGAGTACGGGTGGACATAATAATAGGAAACATATCGCACTTCTTGCGGTGTACGGTCCCCTGGCGGTGTAAAAAAGTGAGCTATGTCAACACAATCTAAAGATACGGCCGTATATGTAAAGAAAATTTACGCGAAAGGTCAAAAAATAGCTCTGAGAACTATGCCACCAAACTGCTTAGGGCATCAGTCCCCTAGATTTAGAACTAGTTCAGCCTACCTAACCTAACACACATCCATGCCCAGGGAAGGATTCGAACTGACGGCACAAGGAGCCGCGCGGTCTGCGATATGACGCCGTTGAGCGCACGGCTAACCTGCGCCGGCAAGCTGTTAATATCATCTGGTGTTACTAAAAAGTTATTCACTTCTGGTGAATGATTTTCTGCGCAGTTCATTTAAAAAAGAATAAAATATATTCGATATTACGGAAGAGGAAGGACGCCTAATTCATTTCCCCTTGTCTTTATTCATGACGTTAGATTCGCAATCTGAGCATACGGACTATCCATAACCACACTTTGATCCAAGTCATAGTCACAGATATGCGAATACAACACACTGGCTTATACTTGAGGTATTTCGTTTCCCCTGAAGTGGTGGCAGACGATGCTGTGGCGTCTTCGAAGCGCGAGTTTCTCCAGTGGTAGCTATCTCAGCACATCAGCTGAGCGAACTTGCATAGTATATTGGTAGCACTTCGTCGCCTTGCCTGTTATGCTGTGTAGCAGACTTTAAAGCTGTGCGGATCAGCATAACGAAAAGGCGAGGGGTCTCGCTCGTTTTGTCCACGACTGTACATAGCAGTGAATCATGTTAACAGTAACTTCTGGTGATATTAAAGTATAAATAAAACAGAAAATTTGAAAAATAAGAATGAGTTAAAAAAACATAAAATAAAGGGAATTAACTCAAGTTTCCAGTGAGTGACTTCCATCTTACATTGCTAGATATGTTATTGGCAGCCTCTCCACATTCACAGCTTGGTCTGTCACTACATCCCATACGATGCAGATGTTTGTGATATGGAGCGTGACTAGTTAATAGGTGCACCATACCTCGAATCAGGGCAATGTCTCTCAGTTTGAGCCTGTTCCTGATGCTTCGGAATACGCTATAAACAGCCTTGCAGTGTTCCTAGTGTCCCAGTCAGACTGCTATTCATTTAACTACCAGGCTCGTAAATGTCGACTATCAGTACTGTGCGTTCCTGTTCTAAATTTATTGTTGCTACAATATTCTCTACCATTCACACTGGTATGTTCATGCCTCAGCAATCTTCGAGTCTACGGATATCCGTATGGGTGGCCATAGCATTTTTTTTATTTTTGTTCTATTTTTCTTTTCTCATTTGTAAATGTATGTGTTTCAAATTCCTTTTAATTAAATTTTTATATGCCTCCCCCATGAACCATGGACCTTGCCGTTGGTGGGGAGGCTTGCGTGCCTCAGCGATATAGATGGCCGCACCGCAGGTGCAACCACAACGGAGGGGTATCTGTTGAGAGGCCAGACAAACATGTGGTTCCTGAAGAGGGGCAGCAGCCTTTTCAGTAGTTGCAGGGGCAACAGTCTGGATGATTGACTGATCTGGCCTTGTAACTTTAACCAAAACGGCCTTGCTGTGCTGGTACTGCGAACGGATGAAAGCAAGGGGAAACTACAGCCGTAATTTTCCCCGAGGACATGTAGCTTTACTGTATGATTAAATGATGATGGCGTCCTCTTGGGTAAAATATTCCGGAGGTAAAATAATCCCCCATTCGGATCTCCGGGCGGGGACTACTCAAGGGGACGTCGTTATCAGGAGAAAGAAAACTGGGATTCTACAGATCGGAGCGTGGAATGTCAGATCCCTTAATCGGGCAGGTAGGTTAGAAAATTTAAAAAGGGAAATGGATAGGTTAAAGTTAGATATAGTGGGAATTAGTGAAGTTCGGTGGCAGGAGGAACAAGACTTTTGGTCAGGTGATGACAGGGTTATAAATACAAAATCAAATAAGGGTAATGCAGGAGTAGGTTTAATAATGAATAAAAAAATAGGAGTGCGGGTTAGCTACTACAAACAGCATAGTGAATGCATTATTGTGGCCAAGATAGACACAAAGCCCATGCCTACTACAGTAGTACAAGTTTATATGCCAACTAGCTCTGCAGATGATGAAGAAATTGATGAAATGTATGACGAGATAAAAGAAATTATTCAGATAGTGAAGGGAGACGAAAATTTGATAGTCATGGGTAACTGGAATTCGTCAGTAGGAAAAGGGAGAGAAGGAAACATAGTAGGTGAATATGGATTGGGGGGAAGAAATGAAAGAGGAAGCCGCCTTGTAGAATTTTGCACAGAGCATAATTTAATCATAGCTAACACTTGGTTCAAGAATCATGAAAGAAGGTTGTATACCTGGAAGAATCCTGGAGATGCTAAAAGGTATCAGATAGATTACATAATGGTAAGACAGAGATTTAGGAACCTGGTTTTAAATTGTAAGACATTTCCAGGGGCAGATGTGGATTCTGACCACAATCTATTGGTTATGAACTGCAGATTGAAACTGAAGAAACTGCAAAAAGGCGGGAATTTAAGGAGATGGGACTTGGATAAACTGAAAGAACCAGAGGTTGTAGAGAGTTTCAGGGAGAGCTTAAGGGAAGAATTGACAGGAATGGGGGAAAGAAATACAGTAGAAGAAGAATGGGTAGCTCTGAGGGATGAAGTAGTGAAGGCAGCAGAGGATGAAGTAGGTAAAAAGACGAGGGCTAATAGAAATCCTTGGGTAACAGAAGAAATATTGAATTTAATTGATGAAAGGAAAAAATATAAAAATGCAGTAAATGAAGCAGGCAAAAAGGAATACAAACGTCTCAAAAATGAGATTGACAGGAAGTGCAAAATGGCTAAGCAGGGATGGCTAGAGTACAAATGTAAGGATGTAGAGGCTTGTCTCACTAGGGGTAAGATAGATACTGCCTATAGGAAAATTAAAGAGGCCTTTGGAGAGAAGAGAACCACTTGTATGAATATCAAGAGCTCAGATGGCAACCCAGTTCTAAGCAAAGAAAGGAAGGCAGAAAGGTGGAAGGAGTATATAGAGGATTTATACAAGGGCGATGTACTTGAGGACAATATTATGGAAATGGAAGAGGATGTAGACGAAGATGAAATGGGAGATATGATACTGCGTGAAGAGTTTGACAGAGCACTGAAAGACCTGAGTCGAAACAAGGCCCCGGGAGTAGACAACATTCCATTAGAACTACTGATGGCCTTGGGAGAGCCAGTCATGACAAAACTCTACCATCTGGTGAGCAAGATGTATGACACAGGCGAAATACCCACAGACTTCAAGAAGAATATAATAATTCCAATCCCAAAGAAAGCAGGTGTTGACAGATGTGAAAATTACAGAACTATCAGTTTAATAAGTCACAGCTGCAAAATACTAACGCGAATTCTTTACAGACGAATGGAAAAACTGGTAGAAGCGGACCTCGGGGAGGATCAGTTTGGATTCCGTAGGAATGTTGGAACACGTGAGGCAATACTAACCTTACGACTTATCTTAGAAGAATGATTAAGAAAAGGCAAACCTACGTTTCTAGCATTTGTAGACTTAGAGAAAGCTTTTGACAACGTTAACTGGAATACTCTCTTTCAAATTCTGAAGGTGGCAGGGGTAAAATACAGGGAGCGAAAGGCTATTTACAATTTGTACAGAAACCAGATGGCAGTTATAAGAGTCGAGGGGCATGAAAGGGAAGCAGTGGTTGGGAAAGGAGTGAGACAGGGTTGTAGCCTCTCCCCGATGTTATTTAATCTGTATATTGAGCAAGCAGTAAAGGAAACAAAAGAAAAATTCGGAGTAGGTATTAAAATTCATGGAGAAGAAGTAAAAACTTTGAGGTTTGCCGATGACATTGTAATTCTGTCAGAGACAGCAAAGGACTTGGAAGAGCAGTTGAACGGAATGGACAGTGTCTTGAAAGGAGGATATAAGATGAACATCAACAAAAGCAAAACGAGGATAATGCAATGTAGTCAAATTAAATCGGGTGATACTGAGGGGATTAGATTAGGAAATGAGACACTTAAAGTAGTAAAGGAGTATTGCTATTTAGGGAGCAAAATAACTGATGATGGTCGAAGTAGAGAGGATATAAAATGTAGACTGGCAATGGGAAGGAAATTGTTTCTGAAGAAGAGAAATTTGTTAACATCGAGTATAGATTTAAGTGTCAGGAAGTCGTTTCTGAAAGTATTTGTATGGAGTGTAGCCATGTATGGAAGTGAAACATGGACGATAACCAGTTTGGACAAGAAGAGAATAGAAGCTTTCGAAATGTGGTGCTACAGAAGAATGCTGAAGATAAGGTGGGTAGATCACGTAACTAATGAGGAGGTATTGAACAGGATTGTGGAAAAGAGAAGTTTGTGGCACAACTTGACTAGAAGAAGGGATCGGTTGGTAGGACATGTTCTGAGGCATCAAGGGATCACAAATTTAGCATTGGAGGGCAGCGTGGAGGGTAAAAATCGTACAGGGAGACCAAGAGATCAATACACTAAGCAGATTCAGATGGATGTAGGTTGCAGTAAGTACTGGGAGATGAAGAAGCTTGCACAGGATAGAGTAGCATGGAGAGCTGCATCAAACCAGTCTCAGGACTGAAGACCACAACAACAACATAATCTATAATTGAGGAAAGCCTCCTTGTGACTTGTTGACATTACTTTGAAATTCGAGCGTCCACGTGTTCTTATAGAGGTGAAATTAAGCAGTTGCCTTTTAGGTATTCCATGTGCTATCATACTGATTTTAGTCCACAAGTCTTGCTCAGTTACAATTGTTTGCAGATCGCAGTCTGTCTGCAATCTCTCACTACCCGAAAAAGGAGGCATCTGAGAACGACATGATCAGCGGAATCTTCCTCTCCGCACTCACAGACTGGAGTGTTATTACATCTGACTCGATGCAGATGTTTGGAATATGGACGTTGACCATTTAATAGGCTCACCCTACCTCGAGTTGGGTAATTTGAGCCTGTTCCTGATACTTGGGAATATGCTGTAAAGACGCCTTTCAGTGCTCGTAGAGTCCCAGTCAGACTGCCACTCATCTAACTTCCAGGCTCGTAAAATTCTGTAATCTCGTACACACGATCATATTGCTCACATCCCAACCAATACAGCGCTGTCCTGTGCCGTACCACGTTATCCATCGGACATATCCTGAGGATTACCAGTAATTCCTGTGAAACGCCGAGTTAAATCCGCAGGACAGAACAGGTAGTCTGAGTTGTGGAAAGAGGCCAGATATGAACGGCTGTCAGTTACACTCGAACACGTATAACTTTATTTAGTTGCCCAAACATTACAGCGCAAATTTCCGAGATTAACTATCGACTGAATCTGTCACACAATCTTATGGCTTAAGGGCACAACCTCCTTAATTTTTTAAAACGGCTGAAGGCCCATGATTTAAAACACAACTACAATAAATTTACAAAAGGCGGAAAGCGCAAGGTTTTATCCTTAAATAAAATTTCAAATGAGGCTGAAGGCCCAAACAATGTAAGATTTAACATTTAAGGAATTTAATTTTTTAAGATGGTTGAAGGCCCATGATTGAAAAACACAACTACAATAAATTTTCAAAAGGCAGAGGGCCCAAAGCTGTTTCCAGAAAAAAAATATTTTATATGATGCTGAAGGCCCAAACAATCTAAGACTTAACAAGTAAGGAATTTTAATTTTAAGACGGCTGAAAGCCCATGATTGAAAAACACAACTACAATGAGTTTTCAAAAGGCAGAAGGCCCAAAGCTTTATCCATAAAATATTTAAATGAGGCTAAAGGTCCAAACACTGCAAGACTTAACAATTAAAGAACTTTCAATTTTAAAATGGCTGAGGGCCCATTACTTAAAACCCAACTAAAAGCATACAGATTCAAACCATCGGCTATGAGCCATTAAAACACACAATCAAACACCAATAAGAAAAGGCAGTACAGCCAGTGGCGCTCAGAAGTTTCCGGGGGTCGGTCTGCACTTGTAATATTAACGTTCGCTTGGGGGAGACAGGTAGTCGGCCCAAGTATATCCATCCGCCGGCAACCCAACCAAGAGACAGTCAACGGACCCACCGTCAAGACGACTTGCTTTCCACCCGACCAGTACACAAGGAACTCCAGAGCCAAAATGTGAAAGGAGTAGCCGCCCACAACCAAGTATGCATAAGCTGTCAAAACTACACACACGTGTTGGACAGTGACAACACGGTGAGGAAAGGGCACTGCCTGAATTTTACGTCAGCGGCCAGGGCAAGTAACCGGAACGCTAACAGCCACAAGGCAGAAAATTCCGCTGGTGTACTTGGACTTCAAATAACCAAAATACAGTTAAACTCCACCAGACGTGGCCAAACTTTCGCCAACTGGAACACTCGCTGTTGCTCATGGGAGTACCCCCAACAGCGAACCATGAAAACCAACGGCACAATATGAAGAGACTGGCTTAGGTAATTAAATCATCACTCAACTGTGATGTCCTGGGTCGGTGATCCACTAACCTTGTAGCGATAGGAACAGCTCCCACACACTCCGACACTGCGTAGAGACCGCCAGAGGGCACGGCCCACTGCGCTGCGCAGAGATTTCCTGGCTGATCTACACCAACCGACCGACTGCCGCACACCGGCTAGCCGGAAACTACAAGCACCGAATATTGACACACACCGCTAATGCCACACGTAGAAAGTGGAAGAACCACGGCATAACCGTAATAACCGCAGGAAACCAAACGCAGAGTAACCGTCAAAGTTTAAACCAACGCATAAGCCAGAGCCAGCACGGCTCCCTGGACAGGTGTTATGCGAAAGGCACCAGTGAATCTCAGTATTGTTTTGTAGCTGCCTAGTCTGAGATGATGCGCTCAGACGCTGAAAGCGAAGCCCACAATGGCGTTGAAGATAGTTTCGTGATATGACGGCACCACGTCCAGCGGTAATTTATGGTCAGCAGTGCCAGCACGGGCAGTCTTGTGCATAATCAATGTATGAATAACATTTTTTACGTGTCTTAGAAAGTTTTTTTTCTCGTCAAGAAGAATACCTAAACATCTACAGTGCTGCGTTTTAAAGGCATTCCTTCAAGCTTAAGGGAAGGATTTCTGATAAGACAAAGTCTTCCCTTCAGAAGTATGTATGTGATTTCATGAGCAGCTACAGTCAGTTAGCTGCTCTTGCACCAGCGCTGCATCTGAGCAAGTACATCATTCGCCTTTTTCTCGAGTCTAGCCCTGGAATGTGCAGGATGTCGCCTGCGTATGAAGCAACCCAGTCTAACGGATGTAACAGGAGTTCAACTAAAAGAGCCCAGAACAGTGGACCACTTCTGGAGCCTTAAGGACAACCCTTGGTAACCGTTTTAATTACGTTGTTCTGTCCCGCAAGCCGCTGGACGTTACGTCCACTGTAATAATCTACAAAGTTCTTATACAGACATTTGGAGACCCAGCCATGCAAACATCGTAGGCCACCAAACATTGTCGACAGCGCTTGCGGTGTTAGTCATAAATTTACTACAATCTGAAGAGCTCTAATAACCACATCATCCATAGACTTCACTTTTCTGAATCCACAGTGACACTTGTTTAGACCCCGAGATCTCTGTGCGCCTGTACCCTATCACAGACCAGACGTTCCCGAACTTCGGCCAAAAGGGTTAATAAGCAAACAGGTCCATAGCTTTCCGGTGATGCCGGGCCTTTATCCTTTCCTTTTTAATTAATATTGCTAAAGCTGCTTCCATATAACCTTACCTATTCACATCTATTCTCAGTAATGCTGTCAAATGTGGCAGTATCAGTAGACTTATCATCCGCAGGATCTCAGAGTAGACGCCATCAGGAGCAGGTGCCTCTCTAGTTTTGAGCTTGGAAATTTCGACAGAAACTTCTTCTTGAGCGAACGGTATCAGCAATATCTGATTGTCCGCTACATACCTCACTTCTAAGTTGTCAATGTATTTCAGTATCTACGTCTGTGTTAACATCAGGAAGTAGGGCGGTCTCCCTCCATCCAGCCGTCGTTGAGTCATCCTCCTTATGAATTATGGACAAGATAACAGGTAGGCAACTAAGCCAACCCAGTCCGTTTTCCTGAGGTCCAACCCAGTCCCACTTTCCTCTCCTGGTTGCCCTGTGTTATTATCATTTCCCCCTTCGATGACAATTACATTATGGTAACTGAATCGACTGGTCTTCTAAATTAAAACAGTGAGGTCCACCTCGTTCGTTAGTTTGCCTGTTGTACCACATTTAGCATTTAGTATTCGCATCTGTTACCTGTTCATACAGAGCAACCGCTCTGAGTTTATTTACATAAGGTACCACAGGATGAGAATAAAGCATGTATATGCTTACTACAACCAACTCTGTCTGTGCGTCCTTCACTTCTACCGTGACCATGTGCTCGTCACACAGCTGTGCCACGTTTGTCACAGGGAATTTCCTATTTATAACGACAATGTCAGACATTGCCTGACGTGACCCTGTTACCATATCCGCAGGAAAATTTTGGAACTTATTGTTTCTACAGTATGGTTCTTCCAAACAGTCTATATCAACACTCAGCTCGTCAATTAGTTTTCTTATTTCAGTCATTGCCAGCTTATTTCGAGCAACATTTATATGCAGTATTTAATTCTTTTAAGAGTTTCGAGTGTGAACAAAACGCTTCGGAAAGGAGAGGGTTGGATCAAAGAAACGCGTCCATACGCTTTTACAAAATCCTCGTATAAGTGTTCAATCTCTAACGGCTATTTTCTTCTCGTGAACGCCTGCCGAAGGAGGTCACATAATCATTTAAACTCTGTCGGCAAATTATATACTCGCAAAATAATCCTGTATAACGCTCCGGGTGTAGGATACGTAATAGAGTTTCCTTTAGGTTCAAATGGCT
This sequence comes from Schistocerca serialis cubense, assembly GCF_023864345.2. Lineage (NCBI taxonomy): Eukaryota > Metazoa > Arthropoda > Insecta > Orthoptera > Acrididae > Schistocerca > Schistocerca serialis. The sequence continues at coordinate 301,949,220 of NC_064639.1, read as the reverse complement.
CTGAGCACTATGGGACTTAACATCTGTGGTCATCAGTCCCCTAGAACTTAGAACTACTTAAACCTAACTAACCTAAGGACATCACACACATCCATGCCCGAGGCAGGATTCGAACCTGCGACCGTAGCAGTCGCGCGGTTCCGCACTGCGCGCCTAGAACCGCTAGATCACCGCGGCCGGCGTTTCCTTTAGGATGCGAAACTCTGATAATATAACTGAGAGCAACCTGCAGTACACTGGAATCCTCCAAACGACTTAACTGGACATTAACTTCTAAATTGTGCAATTGTAAATCAGTTTCAGTAGGTCTCGAAATGCTAGAAATATTTTTTTATTTGGTGCAAGGTCCTGACTTTCACTGACTTCACTATTTTGCGATTATTGTACTCATCAGTATTATCACGGTCACCACACCACACTTCACGCGGAAATAGAGGAAGTCCTGCAGTGATGTCGAAGCTTCATAGGGCTCAGTGCTACTGCAGAAGTGGTGTCGATATTATCATGATCATCACCATCTTTATCATATCCTTTGGCAGGACGTCCATGTAGATGCGGCGTCGGACTGGACAGATAAGAAGTCGGAAAGCCTCCAGTTGCAGGAGTAGCTACACCAGGAACATCTTTGTGTTAGAAGCCTCCGCAGCTGAGGTTGACGCAGGTGTTGCCCACATGGTCTTTTCTTGAAAGAAGTTCACGAACATCATCTGGTGTATTCTCGCAAGTGATGAGGAAGTTCCCTCGTGTCTTGAAGACAGGTCATTATACTGTCTGTGTTAAAACTTCCTGAATGTTCAACTTCACTCGCACCAAATTGCTGTAGCTCCAAGTCATTTACCATGCAACATGCATTCAAGAGACAGTCTTCTAAGTTCCTTTGCAACTACTGTCTCTAATCTCTCCTGCAGTATCATGTCGTCTACGAAGTTCACGAAATCGAGATGCTGCTTCTTAATAAAGTCTGTAGTAACTAGAATGTCGTGAAAATATGACACTTCCCCCCCCCCCCCCCCTCCCAGAAGTAAAATCCCATGTTACTGACGCCAGACTATAGCATGACGACAGTTCCTAGCTACTGTCGACGGAGACTAGGGCTTCCGTCTCCTGTGCAACATATCTTCTGTTTCTTGATTTACTTGGAGTTGATATGGAGTTGACTACTCTACGTTTTCTTGTATTTTAGCTGGATCTAGCTATTTATAGCTATTTCACGTTGTAAAAGCACTGCGTAAGTTGCACAGTCTTTCCCACGGGAGTCACATCTTCTGCTCCTATTGCAATAAGACATGTAGACAGGTTTCTCGCTGATTTTTGAGCATGCACTATTCTGGCGGCCCTTTGCTCCACAGTGGGGGGCACACTTGCTCCTTACACTTACAGATTTTCTTAGTGTGACGTAAGTCAGAGAATTTATAACGTTTTGGTGCACTTAATCATCTATTCCGAAAGCACGGAAACCGACATACGCCTTTTATTTTTGCAGCAGAAGCGTACCAACACGAGGAGTATCTTCCATTGCGCGATTGACATGTTTTCTCTCGCGGTTCAGTTTGGAACTCAGTCGTATCTGTCTTCAAACTTCTTCTTTTGCATGAGCTCAGACAAGTTAAGCTCATAAATATCTTCGAGAAGTTCATTGTCGTCCATACCCTTGCGCACATTGTACACAATTAGTACAGGCCACTTCTTTTTCGGTGGTTCAAAGCAATGTATTTGATTTGCTATCTCTTGAAGCTCTCTGCAGTCATCATAATTTTCCATTTCCACAATGGAAAGGCTATTGGCTGTCCGGATCGATTTGATCCTAATCTTGTCTAGCGTCGCATTTGTTGTAATCAGCAAGTTCTTTACATCTATGGCATCCTTGTTCTCGATGGATCTAAGAAAAAGTATGTTGGTTTTGTTGTTTGCTGATTTCTGAATTTTAGTTGTACTTAGCTCCTGCTCTAGAAGCTAGACGCGGGCTGTCATTCCTCCCGAATCTGATTTGGAGATTTCTTGGACTAACCTTTCATTCTCCTCTCGCAGTTCTTACATCTGTCCAAGAAATCTGGACTGAAACATGGTCCGTTTGGACACTTTCTGCCACCGTTCGTTTGCTACAACAACAGCAGCTACCCTCGCTTCTTGCAGGAGACTGACGCTGTCGTCGTGGGATTCCTCAGGTGATTCCCAAGCCGTATTCAGTTACGCTGTCCTCTGGCGTGGCTATCGAGGCGCTTACAATTACTTACTGTGACGCAGCTGCGTCTTCTGGCTGCAGTTGTTACCAGAGAGACGTACACTGTTTTGGCTGCCTGCTTCAAGAGTTTGGCCGGCACTACAAGGCAGCTGCCGGCCGGCGGGTGCTGACGTAGCGCCGCGTCCCAGCTGCTGCTGCTGCTGCTGCTGCTGCTGCCGTCGCACGGCGATGCTGACGCGACGCGGCTGCTGAGGTGGCAGAAGATGACACACGTTCGACCGTCGGCCTCTTCTCCACGTATGTGGCGAGAGAACGCACTTCAAAACTTTAATGATGTACTTTACACAGTTTACGGAGACTACCAGCGCAACCGATAACGCACTGCACTACTACATACATTAAGCCTACACGGCTTGAAACGCTGTCAGTGACAACTTATTCTCGAAGAAAATGACAGCTAAATCAGGAGCTTTTTCACGCAGCGACCGTTGTGGCAACCACCTTGGCGTACCACAATACACTTAAAAATTGATCGTTACACAATGAGGAAGGACATCAAACAGAATATCCCCGTCAGAGTGCCAGAAGACCGTCGCCATAACTTTACCGGCTGGGAGGGCGTCTATGAAGTTTTCCTTCGGAGGAGAGATGGTGTAGCGTTACTCTATTGATTGTTGTTTTGTCTCCAGTCCGAAGTGATGAACCCATGTTTCATCACCTGTGACGATGTTCGACAAAAACCGTCACGATCTGCCTCGTGGCGCCCAAGCATTTCAGCACAGATTGTCCTTCGCTGCTTTTTATGCTCTTCCATTAGGTGGCGAGGAACCAAACGGGCACTCCACTTTGAGCACCCCAGCTATTGGACGTGTGTGTCAGCACCACCAGCAGAGACGTCCTGTTGTGAAGCGAGGTGTTTGATTGTGACCCATCAATCAACTCTAGTGAGAGAGTGCGCACTATGTGATCAAAAGTATCCGGACACCTGGCTGAAAATGACTTACAAGTTCATACCGCCCTCCATCGGTAATGCTGGAATTCAAAATAGTGTTGGCCCATCCTTAGCCTTGATGACAGCTTCCACTCTCGCAGGCATACGTTTACTCAGGTGCTGGAAGGATTCTTGGGGAATGGCAGCCCATTCTTCATGGAGTGCTGCACTGTGGAGAGGTATCGATGTCGGCCGGTGAGGCCTAGCACGAAGTCCTGTTCTGTGGGATTCAGATCAGGACACTGTGCAGGCCAGTCCATTACAGGCATGTTACTGTCGTGTAGCCACTCCGCCACAGGTCGTGCATTATAAACAAGTGCTCGATCGTGTTGAAAGGTGCAGTCGCCATTCCTGAATTGCTTTCAACACTGGGAAGCAAGAAGATGCTTAAAACATCAATGTAGGCCTATGCTGTGGTAGTTCCACGGAAAACAACAAGTGGTGTAAGTCCCCTCAATGAGAAACACGACCACACCATAACACCACCGTCTCCGAATTTTACTGTTGGCACTACACTCGCTGGCAGTTGACGTTCACCAGTCATTCCCCATACCCACAACCTGCCATCGGATAGCCATATTGTGTACCGTGATTCGTCAGACCACACAACGTTTTTCCACTGTTCAATCGTCCAATGTTTACGCTCCTTACACCAAGGGAGGCGACGTTTGACATTTACTGGCGTGATGTGTGGTTTATGAGCAGCCACTTGACCACGAAATCCAAGTTTTCCCACCTCCCATCTACTGTCATAGTACTTGCAGTGGATTCTGATGCAGTTTGAAATTCCTGTGTGATGGTCTGCCTATTACATATTATGACCCTCTACAGCTGTCTGCGGTTTCTGTCAGTCAACAGACGAAGTCGGACTGTGCTCTTTTGTGCTGTACGTGTTTCTTGACGTTTCCACTTCACTATCGCATCGGAAGCAGTGGAGCTAGGGATGTTTAGGAGTGTCGGTACAGACGTATGACACAAGTGACACCCAATCATGTGACCAGCCCCTGAGTTCCGCAGACAGCCCCATTCTGTTCCTCATGATGTCTGATGACTACTGAGGGCGCTGATGTGGAGTATCTGGCAGTAAGTGGCAGCATAATGCACCTAATATGAAAAACGTATGTTTTGGGGGTGTCCGGATACTTTTGATCACGTATTGTATGTGCGGCCGGCCAGCACGTGGGAGATCGAACAGGTTTGGGCGATGATGACAGAAGCCTCGCCCAACGACTCATTGTGCTTCTGTTCAATCCGAGATATCTCTAGACATCCTGCAAGCACTTTTGAGCATCTGCAGTGCTATGGTTTTCCGCTAAACGAAACTCAGAGACAGCGCTTTCGTTGGAATGCACCTTCGTTACAGAGGCCATTTTGAAGGCTAGGTAGAGCGCCGCCACCTATCAACACTTTATAAAACAATAGGTGCTGCAGCGGGAATATTCCACGATGTCCCACAATAAATTCCACGTTTATACAAGACAATACAAGAACTGTATTCGCAGTTGCGAGTATGTACAACCATTAGATGTACAATGGATTGACGACAATGTAAATCAGTGCAGACCGTGATTCGAACCAGGATTTCCCTCTTGTCGCTAGCGGTCGCCTTACATTTTGGTTACCCGAGCATGACTCATGGCCAGACCCCAACTTCCATACGTCGTCAACCATGTGTCTACACCCTGTGCTCGTACGTCCATTATGTAGTCGTGTATTCCCGTACAGATGAGGCTTATTGCTTGAGAATCGCTTACACGATGTCGGAGGATAAATAGGATATTGCTGTGCCTGTGCTATTCCGAATTGCGCTGCAATGTTCCTTCGGACGTCCGTCCTTCTAGGACTCCCCATCTGAGTTCACGTATCATTTCTGTAAGACTCGCGTGTTGGTCGAACCTGCCTACAGCAACTGTTGCAACAAGCTTCTGAACTGTTTCGATGCCTTCCTTTAAACCGGCCTGTTTTGTATCCCAAATGTCGAAAAACTAATCAAGAATGAGACGCACATTTTTTACGCGTTCTCCTTTATCGTTGACCTGAGCTTTCCTCGAATTCTAGCTATAAACCGAGGACGACGTTCACCTTTTCTATAACCGATCTAACGTGGTTGTTGTCGCTTTGCAGCGTTGGGTCTACGTATTTAATCGACATGACTGTGTCAAGCAGCAAATTTAAGGATATCTGTCATTGATCACTTCAAACAGAAATTCTGTCCAAGTCATCCTTTGTCCCCTAACCGTAAGATCTTTTATGTGCATAAACAACAAGATCAGTTCTCTCAGACTTCTCTGGGGCACTCCTGACGATACCCTTGTCTCTGATGAACACTCGCCGTCGAAGACAACATACCGGGTACTATTATTTAAGAAGTCTTAGAGCCACTCTCATCTATGAAAACCTATTCCGTATGCCTGGACCTCGTTAACTAATAGTGCCTTGTAGTATCATACATTCCTGCCGCTAAATTTCCGTATAGTGACCAACGTGATATGAATGATGTTACAGGGAATTATATATTTTTTATCATTAAAACAAAAACACCAAGCTGTCATTTTGTTTCAAATATACTGCATCAGTCGTAAAATAATTAACGTCGTAGTACAAAAATTTTACTTGCACAGATTTAGTTTTGTTATCATGTTTCCTGTTTTTTTTATCGAAAACGGACATGGTAGGATCATGGCTGAGAAGAAAATACAGGCCAATTATTACAAAAAAATTAAGACAGAAACCTGTCATTTTCAATAAAGCGTTTTACTAGGAACAAATAGCTCCGTTACTGGTTTGAATACACAGGTTCATAATAAGAGCTGTGTTCACTTTAAAAATTACACCTAGTTTATGCTGTTTTGATTCAGAGCTCGAAACATTTCGCGTTGTGTCCGTTTGTTCTGAACAATGCCCGCAGGATGTAATTCACGCTGCCGGTATCGTGGAGTGCGAGCCCTCCAGACAGCCAATGTTGGTTTAGAACATTTACGAATTAAAAACGTAATATATTATTTATTTGTGCATAAAAAGTACATTTGTAACATATGCTGTAGATCCTACTACTGAACTCCAAAATGAAATCCGGCGTACTTTAACGAATTCCGTCAGCTTGTTCAATAAGTTCCAAAAGAAAGGGCTTATAAATATGAACCCTAAACCACCAGTGCTTAGAAGTCAGTTTAAACTGCATAAACAAAATCACCCGATCCGCCCTATAGTGAATGGTATAGGCAGTCCACATCACACACTTGCTAGGCGCCTCCATTTTAAAATTAAAGATGCTTTCACTTTTGAAAATAATTTCTCTGTAAAAAAACAGTAAAGAATTAATTCACAATATTCAATCTATAAGCTGTACACCTGACACTAGACTGGTGTCCTTTGACATCGTCAGCCTTTACACAAATGTTCCGGTTGATGAAACCATAGACCTTGTAAAAGAGAATCTTCTTAAACACAAAAAATTAAGTGAAACTCAGATTGCCGAACTCATTGGTTTGCTCAAGGTCATTTTAAAATACAATTACTTCACATTTAACGGGAAAATGTATGTACAACCAGATGGTCTAGCAATGGGTAGCCCCCTCGCCGGTATTCTAGCAGAGGTTTTCATTAACGCCTTAGAAACAACGTTCTTCAATTCAAGTTCAGAATTACGCCACAAAATCCGCTATTATGCACGGTATGTTGATGACATTTTCATTGCTTTTGATGGCACTGATCATGAGTTAGAGCATCTCTTTAACACTTTCAACGGTTTACACGAAAAAATTTCCTTCACAAAAGAACTTCAAAATGATAAACGTGAACTTAATTTTCTCGATTTAACAATTTCTATAGAAGATAATTCCTTCCATTTTAATATCTTCCGCAAGGAAACATATTCTGATAATGTCATTCCTGCTGACTCAACCCATCCAAAAGCTCATAAATTGGCATTTTTTCATTCCGCCATTCACCGAATGGTAACCACTCCTTTATCACCTGCGGATCAAAAAAAGGAATTGAATGTCATCAAAGCGATTGCGGTTAATAATGGGTATAACCAGAATATGATCGATTACCTGCTCAATAAGAAAATCTCCCAAAAATGTTCGACTTTGAGAAATATTCTCCCCACGGATACCACAGAAACTAAAAAATTTATTTCCATCCCTTTCCTGGGTAACTTATCGTATAGGATTAAACGTCTTCTGAATAAAAAATATAACTGTAACGTCTCCTTTTCTACAGATAACAGTTTAAAAAGAAATCTTGTACAGTCAGTAGAGATTGCCAGCGATTGGTTTTCTAATTCAGGTATTTACAAGCTAACCTGTAATAACTGCCCCTCTTATTATATTGGTCAAACCGGCAGAGCTGTGAAAACACGATATAAAGAACATCTGTTAGGTAAAAAAGGAACGAATATTCGCAACTCTACCTTTGCTGAACACCTCTTGTTAACCGGCCATACGCCTAAACAGTTAGAAGACACGGTTATCCTACATAGACAGGTCAAAGGACGGAGACTAGATCTGTGGGAAGAGCTATTTATTTTTAAACATCTAGAGCTCAAAGACGGCAATATTCTGAATGATCAGTTGAACCTTGCCTGTAAACAATTTTTCGAAGGCTTTAAACCCGTACTGTGTAATATATAACATTAATGTTAGTAACCTCAGTAGTCTATTTCCTCAGGAAGCTATAATGCACTTTCAAATCCTCCAGTTTACTATCGTTTATATAATGTGTTCTTTTCACGATATATGGCTGCCACTACAGCGGCCCTCATGTAATTTTCTCTTATTCTATATTACGTAGTAACTGGATTGTAGACCAGGTCTCGTAATTTTCTTAAAAGCCATTACTGATTGTTCTTGATGGTTTGACTTATATACGTTCTATGGGCTTCACTAATATGGTAATATAACTTTATATTTTGGCTATATAGACCACTGCATGTAACTCACGGCGGAAGCGCCACCTGTCTTTTTGATGTATGTATCTACGTTATTGTTCCTATACCTCCCACAATGTCATAACGGGAGTGTCAAATGCTTGCCAATTTATTTATTATCACTCTATTTAAGAACGCAATTAAAATTGATGTTTCAAATGTTACTTCAGTACGCCTATCGGCACATAGTTCGCGACATGAGCGCCACCTGCCCTGGCCGCTGTGCTACCACGCTGGCCGATTTTACTCAGTCGCTTAGGCGCTCTGCAACTTCTATGTACCTATTTTATTTGTTTGACAAACCCTGGTGTCAGGGCTATATTTTATATGATTAATGTAACTATGCAGATGTTTGCCTAAACGATAAGGACATATCACTTCATGTTGTTATAATACTGTAAGTACCAAGAATCTTTCTCACATCTTGTAATACAATATTTTCCTAATATATGTCAAACTTTATTCTTGACTCATGTTTCATACCTTAATATGTATTACGATGTTCATTGTCCCCAGGCATCTTCTGAAGAAGATAGATTTATATCTATTGAAACCTAGGTAAAGTTTACTTTATCCTTTGCAACTGGTCGGCTGTTCTTAGTCTGATTTACGTGGAACCATTGCTGTAGCGCAGCTATGTTTAAAATACTGAAATTCTTGCCTGCCGAGGTATCAAAAGCTGCATCCAGGTATATGGATATCAAATTAAAAATTGTGAAAGCAGGTATGGCTATTGACTTTAATCACCAGTGCCTAGAGAAAGACATTATCCCTGATTATGTGAAGGCGTACGTAAATTTTAAACAGTGTAACAGGGTGCCTTCTATTAAAAAGAAGCTAGTGCGTTTAGTCATTTCCGAGAGCACAGTAAATTTGTACAAGAAAAAAGATGTCCTTAATAGTGAAGCCTACTGTATACACCTATTTTTAACTAAAGCCTTTAAAGATCTTTGTAATTTTCAAATTGACCACCTGTGGAATAGTATTAATGAATGGCTCCCTAATCGTAAAGAAATAATCAAGGCCAGACATGAAAGAAAGCTTTTAAAGTTTAGTAATAGGACCACAAGTAAAAGTGATAATACAGCAGACAATAGTGTTAAGCACCTATTTTACGATAGAGTACTAAATAAAACCAATATCTCTTTTACGCAGGCCGAAAATGACTTGTTGTCTAAAGGCCTTAAATATAACTTGCCTGCTAAACTCGATAAATATCCAGTTATTTGTAATCTCATTGTAGATCTAAAAATCGGTTTAGAATCTCTGAAATTAGTGAAAACGGAGCAAGTCAAATGTGCCTACGAATGTAACAACATAATAGAAAAAGAAATTAAATTATCTCCTAATAAGCAATCGGGCGAATATAGTATAATAAAAAGCATTAATCATAAACTTAGAGAGCACGACGCATTAATCACTAAGAGTGACAAAGGGAACACCGTGGTCGTGGCTTATAAAAATGAATATATAGAGAAGACTGTAAAGTTTTTTGAGGAAAACGACATCACTGAGGTTACTGTAGATCCTACTACTGAACTGCAAAATGAAATCCGGCGTACTTTAACGAATTCCGTCAGCTTGTTCAATAAGTTCCAAAAGAAAGGGCTTATAAATATGAACCCTAAACCACCAGTGCTTAGAAGTCAGTTTAAACTGCATAAACAAAATCACCCGATCCGCCCTATAGTGAATGGTATAGGCAGTCCACATCACACACTTGCTAGGCGCCTCCATTTTAAAATTAAAGATGCTTTCACTTTTGAAAATAATTTCTCTGTAAAAAAACAGTAAAGAATTAATTCACAATATTCAATCTATAAGCTGTACACCTGACACTAGACTGGTGTCCTTTGACATCGTCAGCCTTTACACAAATGTTCCGGTTGATGAAACCATAGACCTTGTAAAAGAGAATCTTCTTAAACACAAAAAATTAAGTGAAACTCAGATTGCCGAACTCATTGGTTTGCTCAAGGTCATTTTAAAATACAATTACTTCACATTTAACGGGAAAATGTATGTACAACCAGATGGTCTAGCAATGGGTAGCCCCCTCGCCGGTATTCTAGCAGAGGTTTTCATTAACGCCTTAGAAACAACGTTCTTCAATTCAAGTTCAGAATTACGCCACAAAATCCGCTATTATGCACGGTATGTTGATGACATTTTCATTGCTTTTGATGGCACTGATCATGAGTTAGAGCATCTCTTTAACACTTTCAACGGTTTACACGAAAAAATTTCCTTCACAAAAGAACTTCAAAATGATAAACGTGAACTTAATTTTCTCGATTTAACAATTTCTATAGAAGATAATTCCTTCCATTTTAATATCTTCCGCAAGGAAACATATTCTGATAATGTCATTCCTGCTGACTCAACCCATCCAAAAGCTCATAAATTGGCATTTTTTCATTCCGCCATTCACCGAATGGTAACCACTCCTTTATCACCTGCGGATCAAAAAAAAGGAATTGAATGTCATCAAAGCGATTGCGGTTAATAATGGGTATAACCAGAATATGATCGATTACCTGCTCAATAAGAAAATCTCCCAAAAATGTTCGACTTTGAGAAATATTCTCCCCACGGATACCACAGAAACTAAAAAATTTATTTCCATCCCTTTCCTGGGTAACTTATCGTATAGGATTAAACGTCTTCTGAATAAAAAATATAACTGTAACGTCTCCTTTTCTACAGATAACAGTTTAAAAAGAAATCTTGTACAGTCAGTAGAGATTGCCAGCGATTGGTTTTCTAATTCAGGTATTTACAAGCTAACCTGTAATAACTGCCCCTCTTATTATATTGGTCAAACCGGCAGAGCTGTGAAAACACGATATAAAGAACATCTGTTAGGTAAAAAAGGAACGAATATTCGCAACTCTACCTTTGCTGAACACCTCTTGTTAACCGGCCATACGCCTAAACAGTTAGAAGACACGGTTATCCTACATAGACAGGTCAAAGGACGGAGACTAGATCTGTGGGAAGAGCTATTTATTTTTAAACATCTAGACGGCAATATTCTGAATGATCAGTTGAACCTTGCCTGTAAACAATTTTTCGAAGGCTTTAAACCCGTACTGTGTAATATATAACATTAATGTTAGTAACCTCAGTAGTCTATTTCCTCAGGAAGCTATAATGCACTTTCAAATCCTCCAGTTTACTATCGTTTATATAATGTGTTCTTTTCACGATATATGGCTGCCACTACAGCGGCCCTCATGTAATTTTCTCTTATTCTATATTACGTAGTAACTGGATTGTAGACCAGGTCTCGTAATTTTCTTAAAAGCCATTACTGATTGTTCTTGATGGTTTGACTTATATACGTTCTATGGGCTTCACTAATATGGTAATATAACTTTATATTTTGGCTATATAGACCACTGCATGTAACTCACGGCGGAAGCGCCACCTGTCTTTTTGATGTATGTATCTACGTTATTGTTCCTATACCTCCCACAATGTCATAACGGGAGTGTCAAATGCTTGCCAATTTATTTATTATCACTCTATTTAAGAACGCAATTAAAATTGATGTTTCAAATGTTACTTCAGTACGCCTATCGGCACATAGTTCGCGACATGAGCGCCACCTGCCCTGGCCGCTGTGCTACTACGCTGGCCGATTTTACTCAGTCGCTTAGGCGCTCTGCAACTTCTATGTACCTATTTTATTTGTTTGACAAACCCTGGTGTCAGGGCTATATTTTATATGATTAATGTAACTATGCAGATGTTTGCCTAAACGATAAGGACATATCACTTCATGTTGTTATAATACTGTAAGTACCAAGAATCTTTCTCACATCTTGTAATACAATATTTTCCTAATATATGTTAAACTTTATTCTTGACTCATGTTTCATACCTTAATATGTATTACGATGTTCATTGTCCCCAGGCATCTTCTGAAGAAGATAGATTTATATCTATTGAAACCTAGGTAAAGTTTACTTTATCCTTTGCAACTGGTCGGCTGTTCTTAGTCTGATTTACGTGGAACCATTGCTGTAGCGCAGCTATGTTTAAAATAACATATGTGGATTATTTTGCGTCTAGATTGTAGCTCAATGATCGATGTGAGCACAGGAACTAGTGACATTAGTGTTTTCGTTATTTTGACCACGCTATGAGTAAAATAATCTGAACTCAGGGAAAAAGTTGAACAACAGGAACAAGTCTTCTTTTCACTGTATTTATCAGCTTATTACCATGACCCCTGCTTAATGTGAAGATTCATGGTCAGAGTCATATTTTATTATGGTATAAACTGCATATAATGCTAAAAAGTAAGCTTCGCCAAACACATTTGCAAGTTTGCTTTTAATCTTTTATTAGAGTGGGGACTATTTTGTTACGTAACTTCTTATTTTCAAATTTTATGGAATTTTTAGATATATTTTAACTATGATATTTAAAACATAATAATAACAATAATAATAATAAATAAATTAACTCTGCACGTAGGGGGCACTCTTATCACTGCTGGCCACGATTTACATGTATTTAAAGCTCAACACTGAACTTTCCTATAGCATTTAACACAGCTACTTGGGAAGCGAGTATGACGACTGCGTGCCGGGGGTAACATGCTACTTATACATTTTACAATTCACTATATACCATGCTTTTGCTGTGATAAAGGATAATACTTTTATAAATTGCTCCTCCACTTGTATTATTTGATCATATTATGGCCTGAGGATGGTACTGTATACCGAAACCCGTAGCCAGTAGGTAAAATAAATAAATTGCGTCTGTACACACAAATATACACTCCTGGAAATTGAAATACGAACACCGTGAATTCTTTGTCCCAGGAAGGGGAAACTTTATTGACACATTCCTGGGGTCAGATACATCACATGATCACACTGACAGAACCACAGGCACATAGTCACAGGCAACAGAGCATGCACAATGTCGGCACTAGTACAGTGTATATCCACCTTTCGCAGCAATGTAGGCTGCTATTCTTCCATGGAGACGATCGTAGAGATGCTGGATGTAGTCTTGTGGAACGGCTTGCCATGCCATTTCCACCTGGCGCCTCAGTTGGACCTGCGTTCGTGCTGGACGTGCAGATCGCGTGAGACGACGCTTCATCCAGTCCCAAACATGCTCAATGGAGGACAGATCCGGAGATCTTGCTGGCCAGGGTAGTTGACTTACACCTTCTAGAGCACGTTGGGTGGCACGGGATACATGCGGACGTGCATTGTCCTGTTGGAACAGCAAGTTCCCTTGCCGGTCTAGGAATGGTAGAACGATGGGTTCGATGACGGTTTGGATGTACCGTGCACTATTCAGTGTCCCCTCGACGATCACCAGTGGTGTACGGCCAGTGTAGGAGATCGCTCCCCACACCATGATGCCGGGTGTTGGCCCTGTGTGCCTCGGTCGTATGCAGTCCTGATTGTGGCGCTCTCCTGCACGGCGCCAAACACGCATACGACCATCATTGGCACCAAGGCAGAAGCGACTCTCATCGCTGAAGACGACACGTCTCCATTCGTCCCTCCATTCACGCCTGTCGCGACACCACTGGAGGCGGGCTGCACGATGTTGGGGCGTGAGCGGAAGACGGCCTAACGGTGTGCGGGACCGTAGCCCAGCTTCATGGAGACGGTTGCGAAAGGTCCTCGCCGATACCCCAGGAGCAACAGTGTCCGTAATTTGCTGGGCAGTGGCGGTGCGGTCCCCTACGGCACTGCGTAGGATCCTACGGTCTTGGCGTGCATCCGTGCGTCGCTGCGGTCCGGTCCCAGGTCGACGGGCACGTGCACCTTCCGCCGACCACTGGCGACAACATCGATGTACTGTGGAGACCTCACGCCCCACGTGTTGAGCAATTCGGCGGTACGTCCACCCGGCCTCCCGCATGCCCACTATACGCCCTCGCTCAAAGTCCGTCAACTGCACATACGGTTCACGTCCACGCTGTCGCGGCATGCTACCAGTGTTAAAGACTGCGATGGAGCTCCGTATGCCACGGCAAACTGGCTGACACTGACGGCGGCGGTGCACAAATGCTGCGCAGCTAGCGCCATTCGACGGCCAACACCGCGGTTCCTGGTGTGTCCGCTGTGCCGTGCGTGTGATCATTGCTTGTACAGCCCTCTCGCAGTGTCCGGAGCAAGTATGGTGGGTCTGACACACCGGTGTCAATGTGTTCTTTTTTCCATTTCCAGGAGTGTATATTGCTTCAATTTTGCACTCCTTATGACCTAGAGTGCCATCCATCCTTACTCGAAAACATTTCAATATTTGGCCGCTACGATTTGCCTATGAAGTCAACAAGGTAAGGAGCTACCCAAGTCTTCTCCCTAAACTCGCAGTTGCATCTGCGTCCGGCAGCGTCTTTCTATTATCACTCCTTCCATCAGCTCTCCGCCACTCATCTGTGTCACAACATGAGGGCGTTTCCAGGCACGTCTTCGACCTGGAATGTCATTCACTGGAGTAGAATTGGCTGCAGTGACCAGTACCGCTTCGAACTGGACCACGATGACCAGGGAAGACGTGTCTGAGGACGGCGGTGGGACACCGACTTGTCTGCGCCCGCCATATGGCCTGCCAACTAGGAGTGATGGCCTGGGGTGCCATTTAATTACATATCTACACCTACATCTACATTTAAATCTACACCCATACTCCGCAAGCCAACTGACGGTATGTTTCGGAGGGTACCTTGAGTACCTCTATCGGTTCTCACTTATATTCCAGTCTCGTATTTTTCGTGGAAAGAAAGATTGTCGGTATACCTCTGTGTGGGCTCTAATCTCTCTGATTTTATCCTCATGGTCTCTTCGCGAGATATACGTAGGAGGGAGCAATATACTGCTTGACTCCTCGGTGAAGGTATGTTCTCGAAACTTCAACAAAAGCCCGTACAGAGCTACTGAGCGTCTCTCTTGCAGTCTTCCACTGGAGTTTATCTATCATCTCCGTAACGCTTTCGCGATTACTACATGATCCGGTAACGAAGCGCACTGCTCTCCGTTGGATCTTCTCTATCTCTTCTATCAACCCTATCTGGTATGGATCCCACACTGCTGAGCAGTATTCAAGCAGTGGGCGAACAAGTGTACTGTAACCTACTTCCTATGTATTCGGACTGCATTTCCTTAGGATTCTTCCAATGAATCTCAGTCTGGCATCTGCTTTACCGACGGTTAATTTTATATGGTCATTCCATTTTAAATCACTCCTAATGTCTACTCCCAGATAATTTATGGAATTAACTGCTTCCAGTTGCTGACCTGCTATATTGTAGCTAAATGATAAAGGATCTTTCTTTCTATGTATTCGCAGCCCATTACACTTGTCTACATTGAGATTCAATTGTCATTCCCTGCACCATGCGTCAATTCGTAGGAGATCCTCCTGCATTTCAGTACATTTTTCCATTGTTACAACCTCTCGATATACCTCAATATCATCCGCAAAAAGCCTCAGTGAACTTCCGATGTTATCCACAAGATCATATATATAGTGAATAGCAACGGTCCTACGGCACTCCCCTGCGGCACTCCTGAAATCATTCTTACTTCGGAAGACTTCTCTTCATTGAGAATGACATGCTGCATTCTGTTATGTAGGAACTCTTCAACCCAATCACACAATTGGTCTGATAGTCCATATGCTCTTACTTTGTTCATTAAGTGACTGTGGGGAACTGTATCAAACGCCTTGAGGAAGTAAAGAAACACGGAATCTACCTGGGAACCCGGTTCTATGGCCCTCTGAGTCTCGTGGACGAACAGCGTGAGCTGGGTTTCACACGATCGTCTTTTTCGAAACCCATGCTGATTCCTACAGAGTAGATTTCTAGTCTCCAGAAAAGTCATTATACTCGAACATAATACGTGTTCCAAAATTCTACAACTGATCGACGTTAGAGATATAGGTCTGCACATCTGCTCGACGTCCCTTCTTGAAAATTAGGATGACCTGTGCCCTTTTCCAATCCTTTGGAACGCTACGCTCTTCTAGAGACCTACGGTACACCGCTGCAAGAAGGGGGGCAAGTTCCTTCGCGTACTCTGTATAAAATCGAACTGGTATCCCAATAGGACCAGCGGCCTTTCCTCTTTTGAGCGACTTTAATTGTTTTTCTATCCCTCTGTCATCTATTTCGATATCTACCATTTTGTCGTCTGTGCGACAATCTAGAGAAGGAACTACAGTGCAGTCTTCCTCAGGACTATTTTGGTTGTCATCCACGGCAACCTTATAGCGCAGTGGTATGTCGACGATATTCGACGCCCCGCTTTGTTGCCCTTCATGGCAAGCCATCCTGGGTTTACGCTTCAGCAAGATGATGCCCGCACGAACATAGCGAGAGTTCCTACTGCTTGTCTTCTTGCTTGCCGAACTCCACCTTGACCAGCAAGGACGCCGGATCTCTTCCCAACTGAGAATGGAGCATTATGGGTAGTGCCCTCTAAGAATCTCGAGATTTTGACTAACTAATGCGTCAATTGGACAGTATCCTTCAAGAAGACATCAAACAACTCTCAGTCAATTAAAACCTGAATGACTGCTTGCTTAAGGCTCATAGATTGGCCCACGCTTTATTGACTTGCTTACGAAGCTTCCTCTATTTAATAAATCATCCAGTTTTTATGAAATTGTAATAATTTTCTTGTCTGTATATGTACATCATCTCTACCGATTTACGTCCCATTCTGATAATTCCATCGTGGTATGTCATATTTTATTTTTATTTATTTATTTTGGGAAGAAGATAACAACGCAGGTTCTTTACTTGCATCCTTCAGAAGGCGAATTCCCACGAATATTTGCTGACTGCACCAAGTGGAAGTAAACTCGTAACTCTGGTACGGTTCGTGTGTTCGCTTACCTGCGGCCTGGAAGCCCGTCACCTTATGCTCTGTTGTAGCGATCGAACATGCTTGTGAGACTATCCAAGCTTTCACGATGCATGGAACAGTCGAAATACTGGGTGTGGTTTTCGTTTATCTCGAATGTTGCTAAACTGATACAGCAGAACAGCGGGTGTTTGTAGAAAGCTATCCTGATCGTCCCAAGGCCTGTCTTTGCAAAAATTAAAAAAAATATCAAGAATCCAGAAGAGTGAAGATAAAATGTGGCAACGAACATGTGCAGTAACTGATGAGACAGATAAAAGCAACACTTTAGCAGCTTTAACACACACTACTACGTCACTATGAGGTAGCTTCAATGCACAAGTGGGATCAATCAAAACAGTGTTCTGGGAATACTGCTTTCCAACGCATTTCATCTTTTCCCAATTTCACTTCATCAACAGCTTCATGTCAACGACTTTAAAAATCGGTTACAGTTCTCCGAATGGTGTCCAAATAACTGCAAAGTGGAGCCGTTTTTCTATGCAAGATTTTGATGACAGATGAAGTGTTGACAAAGGGTGGCTAAATTAGTTTTCGGAATATGCACTCCTGGTCAATTGAAATTCCACGTTGGCTGAGAGACGTGGACAAACAGCAACCTCGGCCTGTCAGTCTGTGATATGGAGTTTTCGAGAATCGCAGCATTCGTCGCCGTTTTATTGGTTGGATTCTGAATAGCCAGGAGTATCGACAGTTCCAGGAATGTGTTCTGCCGTAGTTGTTGGAAGAGACTCTTGTACATTATCGGAAAATCGCTGCTGCATTTCTCATATGGTCGTTGTGGTTTCTGACCGCGTTTGCCATACCTGTGCAGGGCTTATTATCAAATAAAACATGCTAGGTGCATTTGCATATTCATTAGGTCCAGCCAGACCATGATGAAGATTAAATCACCCACCTCTCGACGGTACAAAGGCTGCAACGTTCACTGCCGTCACTGAAACAGAGAGAACCTGAAAATGTTAACTACGTAGGAACAAATTCGATGATATGTATACTGTGTAAATCCTTCAATGGAAATAACCAGTTGCTCTTCACATTCGATTATTGTTGATCGTATGTGTGTAGCTAGAACTAAATACTAATTGTTCATTATTGCACGAGTAAGTTCGACCTACTAGTGAAGTAAAGCCGCACTGAAGGCAAATAAGTTTGTGCACCAGAAGTTCAGTTTAGTAATGTTACAGGGGTTTCATAATAACACAGTCACAAGTATGTTAGTAATAATTGACGTTCGCCTGTGTGTAAAGTCTGTGAGCATACGACACTTTCCATTCCTTTGTGAATACAGTACATCTACACCTACATCATACTCCGCAAGCCACCTAATGGTGTGTGGTGGAGAATACTTTTGGTACCACTATCTGATCCCTCCAACCCTGTTCCATTCGCGACTAGTATGTGGGAATAATGATTGTTTGTAAGACTCTGTTTTGGCTCTAATTTGTCGAATTTTTTTGTCCTCGCGATCAAGACGTGAGATGTATGTGGGGGGAAGTCAAAAGTGCTGTCCCAAAATTTCAATACTAAATCTCTCTGTGATGCACAACGCCTCTCTTGTAACGTCTGCCAGTGGAGTTTGTTTAGCATCTCTGTAACACTCTCTCGCCAGCTAAACGACCCCGTGACGAAATGCGCGGCTCTTTTTTGGATCTTCTCTATCTTCTCCATTAGTCCTACCTGATAGGAATCCCAGATAGATGAACAATACTCAAGAATCGAGCAAACAAGCACCTTATAAGCCACTTCTTTCGAGTATGAGTTACATTTTCTTAAGAATCTTCCGTTGAATTTGGTGTCTGCTTTTCCCACTACCTGTTTTATGTGGTCAATTCAGTTAAGGTTGCTCTGGATAGTTACGCCTAGATATTTTATGGCAGACGTTGTCTTCAGCTGTTTGTCATCAACAGTGTAGCTGTATGGTAGTGGAGTTCTTTTCCTGTGTGTGAGCAATTTGTTACATTTATTTACGTTCAGGGTCAACCGCCAGAGCCTGCATCATTCATCAATTCTCTGCAAGTCGTTTTGAAAATTCTTACTACCTTCTGGCGTTACTACTTTGGTACAGACAACTGCATCACTTGTGAACAGCCTTAAAGAGAATCCGACGCCTTCTACTAGATCAATTACATATATTGTAAACAGCAACGGTCCTATCACACTTCTCTGTGGTACTCCAGATATTACCTTTACATCTGTCGACTTTGTTCCGTTAGGAATGACGTGTTGAATTCTGTCTGTAAGAAAGTCTTGAATCCAATAGCAAGTCTGCTCCCATTCACCGTAAGCTAGTAGTTTTTTCATTAAACGACAATGCGGGACAGTGTCAAATATCTTACTGAAATCAAGGAACACGGCATCAACCTGAGCGCCGTTGTCCACTGCACTGTGGAACTCATGGAGCAGAGAGAGCTGAGTACATTTCCGTAGACAACGAAAACGAGGAGAAGAAAGAAAAAAGTAAGAAAACCTTTTTATTTAAAAAGCAATCGTCATAACCGTTGTTATATTTATCCCACTGCGCGACAAGATTGTCAATACCTTAGAGGAAAACTGTTTGTAGTTGAATACGGAACCATGATTGGACACAGGCGTGCACTTCTTCGAAGCAAATCGACGGCCATGGCCCCAAAAATATGGAAGTCCCATGATGAGGGATTGGGACAGTATGGAGGACGTGTAAGGGCTTTGCAGCGAAACTTCTGCAGTGTAGACGAAACAACCTTAGCAACATCTGGTCGGACGTTACCCTGCAGTAGAATGATGCCGTTATAGTATCTTGTCTGATCTGACAGTTCACTATGTTAACCGGAGTAATTATGTGCAATGGCACTGTGCCACTGTTTGACCAAGGATTCTTGAGGAATCAAATTTTCTGAGATCGCTAGTAGCAGTTCTTATTATTACTATGACATGCTTTGACAGCTCTAGGCTACATCATCGGCTCTTGTAACGTTACTAGATGCACAAGCTTGTTACAACACTGAAAGTCACTTAGTGACACATCTGATAATAGTGTAGATCTCTCAAAAGCGGTCGTAATAATGAAAAAGTTGTTACTAACCTTGGCCAACTTGAATCTTCAGCAATAATACAATTTTCAGATCGCCCCCAACGACTGACACAGTGTCAAACATACACAGGATTATATGAGTATCATATTGTAACTGTAATATGTGCTCAATGTGCTGATTATTCCTTGGTATCAAGTACAGAGTCATATCCACATACGGAGAAGCTAGTTTTGGTTTTGTATCATCTCAACATGGGTAAGTCTTGAAGGTATTTATTAACATGCAAGAGTGACTTGTTTGTCATTACATGTTAACTGAATGCAAATGAATCGTCAAGAACAAAGTGTAAACATTTGTCATTATGAGATCGCTGATGAGACTCAGATCAAACTATTTCGACTGCTTACTTTATTAATCAGTCATCAAGATTTCAGTTACCACATACAGGCTTAACAGACATGTTGGATGCTGCAGATGAGCCTGCTACACGGTCAACACTATCTCAAGCCTCTGTGTCAAAAGCTTCCAGCTTCACTGTCCGGGCATGCAATGCATATGGTGGAGTCTCTCCAACAAGAGGAGCTGCTTCATAATCTGAACATCTTCACAAAATCTATTAAACTAAAAATTTAGAAATTTTTCTATACTTAATAAACAACATATAATGGATCATCTCAATAGATGTGAGTGTAATATTAATAATATAGATAATTAGAATTACTTTACAAAGCTTCTAGCAGATAAATATCAAGGAAGTAAACAAAAAAATTATGAGAATAATTTACCAGGTTTCAATTTTCTAGATGATGACGATATTTAAAACATCTAATCGAATTTATAGAAAACCTTCTGCTTTTAAATCGAGAATAATGACTTATAGAATTCATAATAATGATAATATTGTTGCAGAAGAAGAATATTGTAATCAGATTAAAGAAGAAGTAATCACCAATTAAATAATAATACAAAATAGAGTGGTTAGAGTTAATATGTAATTTTATTGTAATATTAAAATCATACAAAACTCAAGAATTGAATTTTAAAACAAATAAGTTTTATTAAGAACAACTAATTTAAAGTATTATTAAAGAAAAAACAACAAATAAACTATTAAATGAAATGGAAGCAATGCATAGCGAAAAGTATATGGTTAGTCTTCATTTTATATAAATAATTTAGAATCAAATGTTAATAGACACAATTTATTTTTTGGTTCTTATGAGATCGATTTACAAAAAGTAATTGAAGATAAAAAACTGCAATTGATGTTCAGTTCACAGAAGTCTTCTCTATTCAATAAATATCAGCTTTATATCCTGCAGAATGTGATTCTTAATTGCATTAGCTGATATTCTGAAGTTTGAAAAGAAGCCAAATATTTCAGTTCATGTTTATGCATTAATGAAAAATTTATTGTATATCCTATTTACCATACAAAAAATGAACAAGAAAAACATGTTAATCTTCTTTTAATTTCAGATAACAATTAAGCTCCTAAATACTGGATAAAAATGTATCTAGATTAATAATTTAAAATATACTAAAATGGACATTAAATTTATCCTTGTGATAAGTGTTTAAAGTACTCTTATTCTCAAGAATGTAAAGAATATGAAGAAGTGAAAACAGATGAGTCTGTAGAATGTGAAAAATGAATCAGGAAAATATTACCATTCATTATGAGTACCTATTGTAATTTACACACACTTAGAATGTTCATTGAAAGGTATTAAGACTTGTCAAATAAATACTGAAAACGCTTATAACAATAAATATAAAAAACATTTACCTATATCATTTAGTTATTATATCTATTTTGAAGGTGATTATAAAGAGCCTAGTATGTATACTTGTAAAAATGCATCAAAAAATTTGTTGAAATATTAAAAGAAGAATCAAGAGATATTGCTAAATATATCAACAAAATATTCCAATGTCAGTGATAAGTGAAGACAAATTAAATTTAAAAAAAATTCAAAAACTTGTTTTATTTGTGAAAATTATTTTACTAGAGGAGGGAAAAATAAGACATAAAATTAAACTGGAAATAATCAAGGAGCTGCACACTATGATTGTAATCTTAATAATCAATAACCTGTTTTTATTACAGTTTATATCCATTAATTTAAATATTACAAAGTTCATTTTCTTATAAAAGAAGTGCAGTAGATAATTGAGATAATGACACAGTTCCCATTCTTTTAGTAATGATGTTGGAAATGGCTAACTTTAAGGTTTGTAGATACTTTTAACTTGATGGCTTCAAGTAGATGTAAGTTATTATTTAATATTCCAAAAGAACAATTTAGGTAAACAGCAAAATATTTTGAAGGTGAACAATTAGATTTAATAACATAAAAGGAGTTGATCCTTACGAAAATATAGATTCTGAAGAAAAATTACAAGAAACTAAAATACCTAAAACATTTTTAAGAATTAAAAATAAAAATATTGTTATGTTTAAATGTAACAGTTTTAGATCTAAAAACAACAAGATTACATATAACAGCAAAATAGTTTTGATAATTAGTGATGAAAGTAATAACAATGGTTTTAAGCCAAAGATGTGGCTAAACTATAAGAATATAAAAATGTAGACAAAGCCTTCTAATATTATGTTGAAGATTAGAAAAAAGTCTCAAATAAAACAAATGTAAGCATCATCACATAGTGTTCATTAATAAAAAAATAATTTCATTATTGCAAAAACTAGAACAATTACTTAAAAGATGAAATAGGAAAGCCCATTAGTGATTTTGTTTTAAAATTAAATTTAGACACTCAAACAATGTTTCAAGAATTACTTCACATGAACAACTGTTTTAAAAATGTTAAATTTGAAAGATAATTCTCTATTGAAAGTATAGAATTGATCTATATTTCAGACAATGAAACTGCACTAGAATGTCATGAAAATAACCATAACAGTAGAACATAAGAAGAAAATCAGGAATTCATATAAGATTAAATAAAGTGTAAAGTCTTACATTTTAATCCCAGTGAAGAACTGTTTAATATTTATGATATAATGTTATAATCAATAGAATAGAGTAGTGGTGAATTAATAAAATGAACATAAGTTTAAGAATTTTTCATCACCTAAATTATTTCAATATTTTAGATAATTATTTGCAATTCACAACAATACAACGATGTATTTAATATTAGTAATTGTTATTAGGAAATGAAACTAAATTTATAGCTACTTTCTTCATGATTAAATTTCAAATAACATTCATATCGATTTTGATATACATCAGATAAACAAAACCCATTGGTACCATGTGACTCCAAAAAGTCCACTCCAAATTTTCAAGTAATTCCGACATTAATTCATTTTTGTTAAGCTTTATTTGAATATCAAAATATATTCTATCATCTGTAATAAAAGAATAAGAACAATGAAAATTATATTCAATACCGAACATGTTTAAAATTTCCATAGCTAAGCTCAGTTGCATGTAAGACTTTTCTAACCATCTAAACTATTGTGTTTATTATCAAAACCCAACCATTTCACATAATCCTATTACTTTTATTTATAAAAACTTTTTAACAAAACAAACATCAGGAAAATAAGTTTTCAGTACTTCGTGTTCATATAAATTATCTTTTATTTCTGGAACATATAAATTTTTCAGTTATTGGATTAGAACGAATAATACCTTGAGTATTGAGAATTTCTGTTAACCAGTTTGCTTCATATCCTTTCCCAAAGATTCCTTTTAATTTATTTATTCCTACTTTATCACGAATTTTATATTAGCATTAGTATTTACAAATTTGTTTCATGAATGGTTTTAAATAATTTTTTCACTTTCTTTATTTTCATCTTTTCATTTCATTGTTATTGTTGAATGTTTTGTGTTATTGTGTTCAACTAATTTCGAAACTAATTCAACCATTTTATAATTTCGTTATGAGACAAATTTTTCCCACATTTTAATAGTCTATTAAACCGCTCAACAACATATGCTTCTAATTCCTTAAAAGTTAAATACTGATTAATATTAAATTTTTCATTAATTCTTGAAAGTCTTTTCCATTTTCTGTTTGTATACTTTTTAGTTTTCTCAACTGAAGCATTTTACCTCTTTATTTTTAACTGGAATAGCACAACCAAATTTAAAAAAAAAACGTTTATGATAGATAATAAATATTTATGTCGTTCATTTAACCTGAAATTTATTTTAATTTTCCAGAGTGGATTAAAAGTTAATCAGCTTGCCATTTATTGTCTATACTAACTGAAATTACATTTCATCTTTTAACATTTTTCTCATTTGTTTATGTAATTAATTAACAATTTCATCACAAGTACTAAATCCATCACCTAAAATTTAAATTTAACAAATCCGCTTTCCTTAGTTTTACAACCTTTAATTTCTTGTTTTCCATTTTTAGTTGGTAATCTGTGAGGACTACGTGTATCAATATATGTTGTGCATTTCAGGTAACAGTTGTGATTATTATTCTCCAGTTACTGAGAATAAAGGTAATAAAAGTATTTCACCAGTTACAATTAACTTTACATCAACCATAACAGTTTTAACAGAATCTTTTTATATTATAGTCAGAGAAATTTATTTGCATACTATTTTTATCTATTGTATGTCAGGACTTTTTTGTTAAGTTAACAAAAATACTCACTGTACGATCAAAATCATTAATTCTAAATTGTCAATTTATATTATTACCAAAAGCAAAAAGTTTTTCAAGAATAAAATTATATCTATTGAAATTGTACTTTTTTTTGTCTCCATCATAAAATTAAATTCCATTATTTGTCTTAATATACTTCGAATTTATGATTACTTAACTCATTTGAATATGGTGTTGAATCTGTTTCTGAGATCTAATTATAAAAGCTTTACTTTTTTTTGTAAAGCTTTTAGTTAGACAAGTTTTATTAAACAGATTAAAATACGTTTTACTGGCATTATCAATCAACTGCAGTAAAGTACTTGTATATTCAGCTATGGAAGAAGATTCTTTAATTCATTAACTAAATACTGTTATTTCTCTACTTTACATCAATTAGGTCATTTATTCTAACAATTCTTCTACCTTTTAAACTAATGCAATGTTTAGTTACTCAAAAAATGTAATTTACTTCTTTCTGAAATTGATTAATTCATTATCTATCTTTGGATCTACTGATGATTAAGTTTTGTATCTAATGACTGTAGTGATGATTTCACTTTTCTTAATTTCTGATGCCAATTTTTCCTGAATGTTTATTGATTATTCATCAGTTTTAGTAGAAAATGTTTCATCCTTGTTTGAAAAGCTTCAAATTCTAAGATTAGTTTACTTTTAATTTTTGGTTCTAATGATTGAAAATCATTTATTGTTTATAAATCGTGATGGAGTTTAGTATATAACATATATACAACAATATACATTTATTAAATTTGAAATATCATTGAACTTATAATTCATACATAATGGTTTTAAAGCAAATAGACATAAATGACTGCAAATAAGTTTGTTAAGATTTTTTATCCTTTTGTTGCTATAAATAATCTTTTCTTAAATAATTGATTAGACGTTTTGGTGTATTACCACTAAATGAACCAAAAAACAAAAAAACAAATGTTATGCTGTTATTCAAATGATAAAAATCAGCGAGTACCAAATGATCAGATGTATCTAAAATTATTATTTCATACTCTAATTTTTTTGTTTACTAGGTAATCAGTCAATCATATTGAGTTTTTAGTTGTTTAACCAGTTGTTCAACATCACAAGTGGAAATTTTTAAATCTTTTGTTTGAAATTTTATTCTAAGTCCTCTTTCTTTCATTTCCATTTCTAAATTTTGTGTTTTTGTTCTTCAAGTCCTTTATCAGCTATTTTCTTGTTTATAACAGCATTTTCAATTGCTGAATATCGACGAGTGAGTGAACCAATTGTTGCTATACATGGTAAAGCAGCAAGTAATGATGGCAAAAATCCACCTTCGTTTTTTTGTGTTTTTGGTTATTAAATAGTCAATAAATTTTTTCACAGCAGTAACATCTAAGGTAAAAAATTTAATTTACTCTAGTTTTTTATCTCTCTTACTTTTTTGTTAATTTTAGATCAGTTAAGTTAGTAGTTTTTTCAGTTAAAAATTGATCAGTACTACTTAATTCTTCATTACTCAGTTTAACTTCAATTCATTTTCGTTGTAGTTTGC
Organism: Schistocerca serialis cubense; assembly: GCF_023864345.2. Taxonomy (NCBI): domain Eukaryota; kingdom Metazoa; phylum Arthropoda; class Insecta; order Orthoptera; family Acrididae; genus Schistocerca; species Schistocerca serialis. The sequence goes on along the minus strand of NC_064639.1, from coordinate 301,923,010 downwards.
CAATTGGAAGTTTAAAATCATCAATACTGTAATTATGCATTATATAGCTAAAAAATTAATAAAGAATTTTTTATAGTCACAATCCATTATCATTAACATTTAATCCAAGTCTTAGTTTTTGTTTTCTATAGATTATTCCTCTTACTGAAGTTGTAGCTAATGTTTCAGCAATCGAAGTATTTGAAGCTTATAAAAGTCCTTTTGAGGCTAATTGAAGTTATATGCTCGATGTCTAGATCTAAGTCTTTATTATCATGATAGATAATGTTATGTTATTTGCAATCTTCTACTAGTTTATTTATCCTTGGATCACTATGTGTTAGTCTTCCATTTACTTTGATCCCAGGGCCACACCAATTACAACCAGGTAAATGCATTTCAAATGGAGAACTATTAGTTGGATCATTAACTAACCTTTTTTCATATCCTCTATCCCAAAATTTATGTTGTGAATTAATCAGAACTCTAATAAAATATATATCCTTGTGGCTTGTTAATTATAAAATCAATACATTTATTACCAATCATTTTTGTTATTCCAATTTTTTCATATAATAATTTTCATTTCTGGCTAATTCTTAACTGTAGATAAGTGTTAATCAATCAATTAACTGATGAACATCCTTCATTCCAGGTGTATTCAGTTCGTTTTTCTGTAGATATCTTTACTAAGTCTTTCCCTTTTTGTCAGGTGATTTTATTCCTGTATAATACAAATAACCTGAATAATTTATACATGGTCTACTTAAATTAGGAAAATAATCAACAACAATTTTTTAACTCTTGTAATAATATTTTTTACCTCCCTTTGATTTTATTTTATTTAGGTTTTTATCACAACACAATGCTCCAGATTGATATAATATATCTGCATAATTAGATAAATCAACACCATAAAAATTTCTATTTTCATTAGTGACAGTCATCTGTTTTTCAGATAAAAGATACATTAATCCATCAGTTACTTAATATTCGTCTCCACCAGCAATTAGTTTATCTCTAACGAATTCAACAGATGATTTACCAACATATTTCAATATACCTTTGGGTCTTAATACAAAATCTTTATTTTCACAATGATTAATCATCATTAAAATTCATTCACGAACATTTATTTTCTTACCATCAATATCCATTATTTTTATAATTACTTTTAATCTCTTCCTCATACTTCTGCAATACATCCTGAATTTCAGAGTCACTTAATGTATAATCATGTTGTGAATGTTCATATGATTTAATTTCTGCATATCTCTTTGGCAGAATGATGATTGAGAATTATTTGTTTTCCACTTCTCAGTTTTCTTCATTGTCTCCAGAATATTATCACCTAAACCTTCGATTCCTTGTTTAACTTGTACAGTTGCATGTATAACAGACTGATCTCCTTTTCCTATTTTTCATCATGTGTTCTTAATTGATTTTTCTGTTTTTTGAACACTTCTTTTAATTGTCCATTTACTTTTTCATCTCATTTAGCTTTCTTAACAACTTCTGAAACATGTTTTGAATACAATAATATTTTTTATCTTTCATTCAATATTATTACATTCATCGTTTTCATATTTAACGCTTATATTCAATGTTTTTCTTGCTTGACATTTATGTGCAACATTTTTATGTTCGGCATTATTAACTTTAATGTGTGTGCTCAATGTTTTTATCTTTGACATTTATATTTACAATTTTATATTCAACATTTATTTTTAAGGAGCCTTGTATTTAACAGTTAAAGTATTGAACGAAATACGCTTAACAATGATAAAATTAAAAGCAAACAAAATGAAGTACTTATCCTTTATACTTTTTGGTGAATTTTTAATGATATTAAAGAAATAATTAGGGAATGAGATTTTACATTAATTTTTTCTTGGAGTTCAAGAAAAGATCAGGAAGATTCTGTTTCTCAATAGAGTGCTAATAATGATCATAGTACACTTTCAAAAGAAGGTAAGAATGTTGTAAGAAGTATAGAACTTGGAGCTCCTGATGTTATGTTGTTAAATATGAACCAGTATATTCGCTTGAACTAGAACAAGAGAAACAGTCCGATCTCTTTCTTTGACTTACAAACATCTGAATTTGCTGGATTAAATGGAAAAAGAAATTTTGATGTAGTTTTTACTAGTTATTACAATTCCTTTGAATTTTATTACAATTCTGCTGAATCTGTTATACCTTACTTTATTTTCATTGTTTTTTAAAATAATCGAAAAAATAATCAGTTAAATGATTCTTCTTTATTCGATCATGTTTAATTACTAAATATTTATGTAAAAAACAGAAGCAATGAAGTTTTTCCTTGAGAATTATGGGACCTTGATCCTCTGAATAACTTTTAAAAGCTTACAAAGCTTTTAGAGCTTTTGAAAGAATAAAGCAATAAAATAACGATGTAAATGTAAATCCATTCAATTTTATTTAAACATGTCCTACCTATATCATAAATATGACTCAAAGAACGAATGTTTTAGCCAATCAGAAAACGACCGTGAAATTATCTCCATTTTAATAAAAATATACCTAATGACACTATTGCACGTATACAATTTATGAGAAAAAGAATTTAACTTATTATTTACAATTTAGAATATTAGCGAAAAATATTTTAATTGCATAAACGAATAAAAAATTGAGAATGTAGTTTTTCCAATAGTTAAAACGTTTGTCCAAATGCTTTAATTTTTGGAAACCTAAATTTTCAAATTTTTATAATATTCAATTTCTAAAATTTGATTTTTAAATTAAAAAAAAATTCACTAAATTATCAGAGGTGAAAATATGAAACCTTACAATATTTCATAAGTAGAAATTTTAATAACTGAATATGGAAAAAAGTTTTATTATTTTTAGAAAACAAATATAAAATTACTGTTCCATATGATTACACTAAAATCTTTGTAGAAGATGAAGATAAATTAGAAGAAATTGTTTGATTAAAATATATTTATAGAGGTAAAATCAACATAAAGAATGTTCAATTCATATTATTGAATTTGAATAAATTTTTTAATTTTTGTTTTTTTTAAATTTAGATTTTTGAATATAGAATTTAATTGAATAAGTTTATTTTTTAGTTAAATGAAGAATTCGTTTGCAATAAATGTTTAAATGGGGAATAACAAAACTTAAATGTTGGTTTTATATCAAGAAATTTTTAGATGGGGAAATAACAAAACTAAAATCTTGGTTTTAAATCGAGAAATTTTAAATATATAAGCTTTTTGTGCTAGAACTGGTGTACCTGTACTACTCATTGACGACCCCCAATCACATGAAATGCTTTATAGTGTGTATCTTTGCTGTGATAAGTCTTTTTTGTTCAATATCTCTATATGGATCAGTGTTTAGAGCCAACTGTTTGATCACTTGGTGAGACAGAATAATATATGAAGCGTACTTGAATCAGGTGTTTGTTTACATATATATCAGGCAATATATCATGGCTCCTATCTGCCCACTGTGAGGTAGCAGAAGGGGCAATGGCAGTGTTGTGGGTTCTCTTACAAACAACCATTTGTGGTAATTGGTTACAACAACTGAAGCCTTTGCTCAAAGTGTATGAGGTGTGACTGGAAAGTTCTATAATGGATCTGCTACTGAAACTTCCTGGCAGACTAAAACTGTGTGCCGGACCGAGACTCGAACTTGGGACCTTTGCCTTTTGCGGGCAAGAGCTCTGTCAACTGAGCTACCCTAGCACAACTCACGCCCCGTCCTCGCACCTCTGCTTCTGCCAGTACCTCGTCTCCTACCTTCTGGAGAGCTTCGGTAAAGTTTGGAAGATAGGAGAGGTTTATGTTGATCTCTATTCCAATTTTCTGTACAGGTTCTGGAACTCTCGGAACCGAGGTGATGCAAAACTTTTTTTGATGTGTGTACAAACAAAAAAATTAGAAACTGATATATCTGTAACCTAAATCGTGTAGTAAGGATTGTAATAGTGAAATGCGTCCGTTAAATAATTACTGAGGCGCCCACCATTACCCAACAGACGAAGCGCACAGCTCAACAGGCGACTCGCAGCTGAGATGTCCCCTCTTCGGAACAATGGAATGGACTCGCTCTGTGGCCAGCACGAGAATGCGTTTCTGTGCACCGGCTATTTTATTTTGCACGATCTTTACAGTAGGGCAAACTTTTGTGGCATCTCCTCCCCTGATGCTGCGACAGTGATTAGTGGTTCCGTTAGTTTGTTACTCTTTGATCAAGTTCTGCACATTTTGTGACTCCCAAGTCCGCTATGAGGGATGTTTCCAATAACAGAAAAGAAATGTCCTTTCGTTACAAAAAGGAAAGATAGTCTGTATCATAATTGAACCACTAAATTCGTTAAAACTTATCAGCGTACGTCAGAATATTTTCGTGTCCGCTTTGACATAGTGGACATCTCATGTCCATATACAATGTGCAACAAAATCGAAGATCATTTTTTTGCATGTCCCCCACTCCCGACACGGAAGTCTGAAATTTGGGTCAAAGGTATCTACAGTGGCTAAGAATGGTATGATGTATATGAACATATAAGCAGTGCGTCGGTGCTTTTAATTTGATTTGAGGCATTGTCGACGGAGACGGTCATTGTCGTCATCTATTCGTGATGGTGCAAAAGTGTGGCACCCTGCGGCGCCTGCCTCGGTCCCGGCGATGCTTCAAACAGCAAGGTGGCAACACATGCGAAAAAAATGCTGGAGCTAAGAAGTCTATGTGAGCTGTGAGGTGAGTTCATGATGTCACATTGGCACCAAATTTCACCACAGCTCTGTCCAGTGCCACCGCGGATATGTCACATGACGGAAACGTCATCACACACTACCTATTACCCACAGTTCACCTCTTCTTCTGACGCCTCTGCGATAGAGGTCAGAACCGCGACGCCCATCGTTGAAATCATGTGTACAGTTGGCCGATGGAAGAATTTCACACAAACCACCGCTCAGAATCGACTCGAAATAGTGCTATGACAGCATTTGGTACTGCTGACAGCCTGCGGTCTCTTGAACCCTTCTTTAAAGACATCATGAGCCAGCAACTTCAATGAACATGAATGCATCCCTTTGGACTGCACTGTCACCGCAAAGACTTGGAAGTTGATACAACGGTTCTACAAGTGTCCAAGTCGGAGTGACGACTACATAGAGAAGTTGCTGGAAGATGTAGCAAACTATTGCAAATTAATTTTTTTTTTAATTTTCACTGTGGTTTCCATTTCGCGACTTTCCGAAAAGCCCTCGTAATTTCTATTTAACGTTCTCGGAGTACTAAAAGACCTCTGGCGGTCGTCGTAAAGAGATTTCTCTGTTAAATTACCTTAACTTTTTAATTATTTGACTGAATAGTTTAAACACGATCCAAAGCAGCAAAGCTTTTTTATGCTTTTCCTTCTTCCTGTTTTTCGTCCTCCTGTGGCGTGATCCCAGTAGTGTGCAAGCTTGACACATGCGTTAAGATTCGCAATTTCAGAAATACCGTAGTGTCATCCAACCACCTTTGTTGAGCACATAAAAATGTACCTGTACAGAGACAGAACATAGCAGTTCTAGGGTTCTGCAGGCAGGCAACCCCCTGATACCCCTCCGAGTCCGCAAGCCTCGAGCAGGGCCGAGAGCATCTGTGTAGACTGCATGCAGGCGCCTTGGACTCATGTTTCACGTATGTTCTCTGCTGAAGTCCAGTTTTCAGTGCTCAACAAATGTGGTCGGTTGGTACTGAAAGATGTTGCTGAACTGGGGGATATTAGAGGAACCTGTGTTATTCACGCTATGATTAAGCCACAGGAGGGGGCGAAACAGGAGGGCTGAAAAAGCATAATCAGCCTTGGCCGCGTCGGATCATGTTCAAATTCGTAGATTGTTTTTGAGCTGCCCCTAGTGGTTCCACCCTGTACACCAGAGCAAACACTGTGGTCGCTCTACGCTCCAAAGTGTGCGATCACTTCACTGGGGTTGCAGGCTCAGATGTCCTTAGAAGAGGGTTGAATCGTGTGGAGGACGTCAGCAGTCTCAAATGTTGTCAAGAACGTCACCTTGTTCCTCATTACAATGGTAACTGTCGTTTTAGACCGTGAGATGTGCGGGAATCAATGCCCCAAGGAGTGGGGTGGTTTCACTGACACCCTGTATGCCACCCCCGACGCCTAGTCCTATCGATTCTGAGCGGCGATGTGCCTGAAATGCTTTCCTCGGCCACCCATAAGAGAACCATGTGACTTCAACGCTGGGCATCGTGGATCTGACCACTGCAGAAGTATCAAAAGGAGGGGTGAAATGTGAGTGAGAGGTGGCGTATAACGACGTTTCCATCGTGTGACACGTCCAAGGTGTCATTGGGCAGAATTTAACGCATCTTACACATCATATGAATGAACTCTGGTATTTTATGTGTGGACATATTCGTATTTGAAGAGTTGCACTGCCTCGTGATGGCTGGGTGTTGTGTGATGTCCTTAGGTTAGTTAGTAGTAGTTCTAAGTTCTAGGGGACTGATGACCATAGCTGTTAAGTCCCATAGTGCTCAGAGCCGTTTTTTGAAGAGTTGCACCTGGAGAGCGAGCCGGCATATGTGGTCAAGCGGTTCTAGGCGCTTCAGTCTGGAACCGCGCGACCGCAACGGTCGCAGGTTCGAGTTCTGCCTCGGGCATCGATGTGTGTGAGGTCCTTAGGTCAGTTAGGTTTAAGTGGTTCTAAGTTCTAGGGGACTGATGACCTCAGATGTTAAGTCCCATAGTGCTCAGAGCCATTCTGGAGAGCGACATCGCAGATCGCTAGACTTCTGTTGTAGGAACCTATGAGATAAATGTCAAACTAATACGTCCCCAGTAGGAGACAGTTACGGGATTTCGAGAAAGTTATGTTGCACAGTGTATGTACCGGTTCTGCATGTTCTGAATACCCTGTCTTATCTGCCTAATCATGTGCAGGGGCCAAAATGAAACTGGTCCAAAAAATATTTCGTACACCTTAATATAGGCAACGCAACTTATATTATTCGCAGGTGGGGTGGACTAAATAAGTTGGGTTGCGTATATTAGGGTGCAGAGACTACTTATGGATGTTTTAATTTGCCACTAAAGTGCAGTATGTGGTTCCGTAGTTAACTGTCCCAAGCAATATTTTCTCTATCGGTTTCCTTTAAAATAACGTGGTATGGTATGAGATACCTTGTACCCTTTTCTCACGGGCATCGTGAAAACACAAGCTTGATCAGTGCGCCTAAATGCGCTAATCGTGTTTGTATGCTCCGACCGGGCACAGTTAAATCTTTTCATTTTGGAGGCTGTGCTGCGTTTCCACATTCATCAGTCAGAAATATCCTTCTATTTGGGCGATATTAGCTGTTCGCCTTGTAATTTTATCGCTCTTTTCAAATTTTGTTTCTCATGTTTCATACCTAGCTAAACATACAGGTGGAACAATCTTGTTGAGAATCAACAACTCATTCTACACTAATTTATGTGTTTACTTCGTGAGTTACTCTAAAGTTGTGTTCTGAGAGATGGCGTAATATCGTTGAACTGCTGTGCTACGAAGGGCCAAATACATTGGCAATTCTCTGAGAGCGCTGACAATCCTCGCGTTCGTAAATTGCGCCGACCAAATTTCAGCCGTATTGTAGCAGTGACGAATTTTGTTAGGTTTGTTTCCGGCTTATTCAGCTATTGATGTGCAACAGGGAAGCTAAATGAGAATTATCTCGAACATTTCGGGAGATATAATTCAGCGCTCCGACGCGAGCTCATAGAGCTTAATAGGCGCACATGGGACGGAGATTCGTAGCTGCTGACGCTACACCACTGAAGCATTATTGGGACATTGTTTGTGCCACTAAGCCAACATTAGGTGACAGAGGGGCAAATGAGCTTCCATTAATACGTTTTCAGATGGACAAAAGAAAGCTTTTAGTTGTCGTATTCAGTATTATAACAGCACTTTTTAGAGTTCTGTGTATTGCAATCTGGAATGGGCGTTAAAATTCGCTTCCACAGGTTGCAGACGATATATGAATGTCCCTTAAGAGAAGAACTGACAGAATATAGGAAGTTGACGCTACAGCTAAAGAAGTGTTTTTACTCAGTCAAATAATAGAAAAGGTAGGGTAATTTAACAGAGAAACCACTGTACCATGCCATCCACAAACCTTTTAGTAATCCGAAAACGTTAACCAGAAATTACAAGGGATATTCGGAAAGTCGCGAAACGGAAACCACAGTGAAAAATCAAAAATATTTTATTTGCAATAGTTTGCTACATCTTCCAGCAACTTCTCAATATATATTCGCCGCTCCGATTTGGACACTTGTTGAACCGCTGTACCAACTTCCAAATGCCCACATAATAGAAGGCAGTCGCCGCCTGTGCTTTCCGCCAATTCTGTAAGCTGGTCTACAACTCGTTGTCGATGCCAAAATGTCTTCATAGCCAGCAGTTCATCTGAGCAGAAATGAAACAAAGGTGGAGCCAATTAAGGGATACATTGTGGGTGTCCAGATAATACCCATCGAAAAAGGGTGCAAGGGCGTCCCCATTTCCCCTGCAATATGCAACCAAAAATTGTCTTGAAGAAGGAATGCATGACAGTTATGTTGTGTGGGGTTGTATGAAATCAGGCGAAATCTCTCAGCTGGCATCAATACTCAGCGGGAGACACTAACGTTCTAGACATGTTTACGTGCTCATTGTGTGCTCGGACCTGAAAAGAGCGACGTGATGCGATCGATAGGGATACTAGAGGCACTGCCTGACACATCTGTGCAAAGCTTCGTCAGATTCTCACTGACGTTTCCATTTCACGACCGATCGGATCTTACTTTCTGAATTACCCCTGTACCTAGAGTAGAATGAAAAGCCAAAGATTATCCTCTACATGTGATACATGTTTTGAGAAGCCTGTTCATGACTGTCATCCAAGCTGTAAATGATAAAAAAACACTCCCTCTATTGGCAATTTAAGGGTCAGACAATACGAGTACTGCCGGCTGCGGTGGCCGTGCCGTTCTAGGCGCTTCAGTCCGGAACCGCGAGACTGTTAGGTCGCAGGTTCGAATCCTGCCTTGGGCATGGATATGTGTGATGTCCTTAGGTTAGTTAGGTTTAAGTAGTTCTAAGTTATAGGGGACTGATGACCTCAGATGTTAAGTCCCATAGTGCTCAGAGCCAAGCCAATACGAGTACTATAGTGCATTAAGCCACGAATTTTCACATATGGACGATGCTGCTCGTGCATAGAAAGTCTAGTGCGCCTAATTAATTTTTTCTCTTATTTGTCGACAGTGCTAAATCTTTGATGCAAGAAGTGGATGACCAACAAAAATAAATTAAATTGTTAGACAGTTTATCTACAATAAATGTAAAACAAGTGGTACAATAGGCAAAGAACGTAAGCTGGAAATAATCACATGAAAAACCGTCAAAAATCATGAAGGCGCCATGCAACGAACGGCAAAATGAAGATTACCATGTGCTTTAACATGAAAATGATAAGCATTTCTGCGCAAACAGACAAAGTAGTAGTGTAATATGGTTGCTAAGACTCTCGAAAATATTTGTGACAGATTTACTCCATATTTTTACGCGATACTCCAACAAATGGTCGGACGAACAGAGCTTACACATTTTTAAATACATACTGTATATAAGTATATATGCACAATACAATGGGAAAGGCTGTTAACGAAAATCTGGAAAAGGACTGGACGAAATTAATACTGATTTTTACATGACGGTCTACTAAATGGTCTTACAGACATAAAATATATAGAGTACATAAAATGGAAATGTAGTTAGCGAAACCTCAGATTTTACACGAATTTCCTACTACACACAAAACACGCACACACACATGGGACAAGGCTACATATTTTTATATTTTACATACATACATACATACTTACATATAAAGAACAATACCTCGGTAAGTACTTCACCAATCTTATTCAGATTTTTACACTAAACTGTATCAATATAAAAATGTATATCTACTACACACAAATTTTTTAAAAGAGTATTTATAAATTTTCCATTAAAACCGACTGCGAGAAAGAAAATGCTGTGTTGCGAAAATGTGCGATTTCGTTTTCTTTTTCACAGATATCTGGGCATTTAAATCATTAGACAAAAAGGTGCTTTCACATTTATTCTTTCTTTTTATATATAATTTTAAACAAAAATTCTATACACAACGTTGTGCTGTTTTGTTTTCTGCATCGCAATCTGCATTTATGGCTTATCGACTTAGAATACCACATGGAATCTGAATAATCCAATACTTTGCAGTCCTATCCGTTCACAGATTAAAACTATGAGACATAGTGTCCTTGAGGCTAGTACCTTCACAGATCCAGCCACTGGAGACGTCTTTCCTGTACCGCTACTATTAATGGTCCCAACTGCTTTACCCATTCATTTTAAGTGACTTCATTTCCCAATTGAGGTTTCGTTTGCAATAACAATAAAAAAAGCTCATGGTAAGGGAGAGAGGGGAAGAGGGAATGGACAGAGAGGTGAGGGGGAGAAAATCGACAGAGAGAGAGAGAGAGAGAAGGGGAAGGAGTGAATGGATACGTAAAGGGGTGAGGGGAAGATGGACGCGAAGGGGTGAGGAGGAGGAGGAGGAGGAGGAGGAGGAGAAGAAGAAGGAGGAGTTTAGGATGGATATGCAATTTCCATATGTAAAACTGTCAACAAACTATATATAACAAAAGCGTTTAGTGTTTAAAGTAAAATGCTTTTTATACGTTATAAGCTCATTACAGACTTCAATTATTGTATCCCCCTTTATTTTATACTGTTCAATTAATTACTGAAAACTAGTGTATGGCGACATTAGCGACGTCTGGTGAACTTACAACACAAACGTCTTGTGGCTACTGTATTGCGTCTTGTTTTGAACAGTAGTGCTAGTGACAACATGACTCGTGCGTATGATGTTATTTATATAGCTATATTTGACGATGCTGGTGCTGATTTTGCATTTACATTTGACGATGCTACCACGGCTGCAGTACATTAGGACTTTGCTTTTATAAAACAGGTATGCCTCTTCATATTTAAAGCGTAACGCATATATTTGTTAGTAGTACTTTTCATTATGATCTACTTATTGTTTTTAAGCTGTAGACAATCTAAGAGTGTATTTATGTTTTTTCCCATTTTTCCTGCAGATCTGATGATGGTCATTATAGACCAAAACCAGTAATCTGTTAATAAAAAGTTTGTGACCATAGACGTAAATTAGTGAAAATTTATTGTTTATACGGGTCAGTCTTTTATTCGCTACAATGTTGCAGCTTGCGAAAAGAGTATCAAATTGATTCCATATTTTTAGATTTACAGAAAGATTTTGACGCCGTTCCTGAGAAGCGGCTATGTCTGTGTAATATCGCTTCATTTGTGTGACTGAATTTATGATTTTCTTTCAGAAAAGTCACAGTTCATAGTAACTGATCGAAAGTCATCGAGTAAAACAGAAGTAATAACTGGCGTTCCTTGGGGAAGTGTTGTAGGCCCTGTGCTGTTCATGCTCTACATAAGCGATTTAGGGGACAATTTAAGAAGCCCTCTTAGATTTTTTGCATTTACCGTCTTATAAAGTCATAAGATGACCGAAACAAATCGCAAAACGGTTTAGACAAGATATCTGTGTGATGCAAAAAGTGGCAATAGACTCTAAATAATAAAAAGTGTGCGGTCATCCACATACTGAAAAGAATCCGTTAAATTTCGGTTACAGGATGTCACACAAAGTTAAAGGCTGTTAACTAAATGCTTTGGTATTACAATTACGAGAAATTTAAATTAGAACGACCATATAAATAATTTTGTGGGGAACCGCAAACCAAAGACCGAATTTTATTGGCAGAATACTTAGAAGATACAACATGGCGAATTAAAGACACTGCGTACACTATGTTTGTTCGCCCTATGTTCGAATATTGCTGTGCGGTATGGGATCCTTCCAGATGTGATTTACGGAGGACACTGAAAAAGTTCAAAGAAAGGCAAATCGGTTTGTGCTTTCTCGAAACAAGGGAGAGACTGTCAGGTATATGATACGTGAATTGCGGTGGCAGTTATTGAAACAAAGGCGGTTTTCGTTGTGGCAGGATCTTTTCGTGAAATTTCAATCCCAACTTTGTCCTCAGAGTGTGAAAATATTTTGCTGGCGCACACCTACAGGGGGAGAAATGATCATCATAAGAGAAATCAGAAGTGGCACGGAAAGATTTAAGTGTTCGTGTTTCCCACGCGCTGTGCAATGGTGTAGAAATAGTTCGATGAACTCTCTGTCAGACACTTCATTGTGAATTGCCGAGTAATCATGTAGATATAGGAGCAGATGTAAATATGAACAATGTGTGAGGGAGCCTGGGGCAACTTCCCTTGTTTTCTGACGTCTTTTGAAGATAAGCTTGCGCTGCTTGTAGAAAGCGAGGGTCACAGGAAACAAACTCTAGTCCCGTAGCGGATCCCTTTCTGAATTTCACGAACTATTTGCGGGACTATTGACATTGGTGGGAGAGTGTTCAGTTGGTTTAAAGATGTGATTGCAAGTGAGAGTTTAATGTTGTCATTGTAGGTGCTTCTATTGGTGGGATTGTCCGTTGGTGGAATCCTCGATATTGGACCACAGTGGTTTGCAATTTTGCAACTGGCGAATGGCACGTTTTGGCGGCAAGAAATATGCAGGGCGTATGTGAGTGCCGTGAGAGGAGCTGATTTGGAGAGGACGTGAGAATGTCCATATCGAATTCAGCTTAGGACGCCGAGGCGTCCTGATCGACTTGGCGTAGCAATACGGTAGAGGCTGCTACATATTGGAGTCCCGCAAAGGTGGTGACGACTCGTTCTTCGCTAAGGGGCCAGCACATCTGCAGCTAACAGATCGGGGCCACTGTCAGAGTTAAGGTTCGTATGTTTATCAACACCATCTGAGCAATTCAATTCCAGGTCGATCATCTGTCTCATCTCTTTTCGTAATAGCAATGAATGTGTAGAATTCTAGGTTTTAGTCACCAACTTTCAGTCACTGTTCCAGTCGAGAATTACACAATTAAATACAGAGTGACGCACATACAACCGGGCCGAACCGGACTGTGAACGCACGTAACATTACTGGGTTGTCAGTTTCTTTGCCACCTTCCAACAGCAGTAGCGTGTGTACTTCATACGCAAAGTAGTCGTTATAACCCGTGTACTTCATTGTCATGCCTTACTCCACTGAAGGACGTGTGTTCATTGTTGAAGAATATGTGCGGTCTGAATCCATTAAAGTTGTTTGTGACATTTTTCATAAAGAGTTTTCTGAAAGCAATATTCCTGCAGAATCAACGATTCAGGATCTAGTGAGAAATGGCGTTCGACAGGCAGTGTTGTTAATTCAAAGAGAAATAAGGCACCGAATATACGTACGCCTGAAGTTGTGGCAAACGTGACGGCACACATTGAAATAAGTCCCTACAAGTCAACACGATGATTATCACAGCAATGTGGAATATCTCGCAGGTCATGTCAACGCATCCTTCATGGCTTAAAAGTGAAACCTTATCGTGTGAGTATTGTTCAGCAAATAAAAGAAGCGGACAAGGGCAAGCGTACACATTACTGTAATTGGTTGCTGGAAAATGTCGCTGTGGGACATCTTGATCCGTTCCTCCTTTTTTCGACAGATGAAGCACGGTTTCATCTGCCGGCTTACGTTAATTCACAAAACACAAGACACTGGTCTATAGAGAATCCCCATGACATACTGAAAAAGCCGTTACACGAAAATTGGTGTATGGTGAGCTGTATCTGGTAACATAATTATCTGGCCATTATTCTTCAACGAAACTGTCAACACACATATTTTCTTGCAAATATACGATGAATTTTTGGCTCTGTTAACTGCAAAGGAAAAACGTTGTGCACATTTCCAACAAGATGGGGCAACTTGTCATACGTCAAATTTGTTCTTAGCTCGTATACATACTGATTTTACAGAAGAGAGGATCATTAGTAAGGGCTTGTGGCCACCCCGCTCTCCCAACTTGTTACGATGTGACTTTTACCTCTGGCGATTTCTAAAGGCCAGAGTCTACCGCAACAACTCCAGAACACTTGACACATTAAAAAAACAACATTCCTCAAAGAGTACGGAAAAGTGTTTTCCTTAACATGCTTCGACGTGCACAACTTTGCTTGGATGTTGGCGGAGAACATTTTGAACACAGGCTTTAAATTCCTTTCTAAAATATGCTTGTTAAACCAATAAAAGTAAATCTGTTACTTAAACTGTTAATTACATAGTTAATAACGAAACGGTACAATAAAAATGTAAGAAAGCGATGAAGTACGTTGATTTTCTTCATTCATATTCCTTTGAGCGCAGGGGCAGGTTTTATGTGCGCCACTCTGTGATTGTCAGTTATAGCTGAATTTCGGAAGAGAGTAAATTCTTAACAGAGCAAGAAGTAATTGAACTGATAGCGGAGTGACACTGCTTTCCATTTAATCTGCATGCAAATTTCATATAACTGTCACTAGTTTTTTTTATTCATTTTATACGCTAATACGATAAATTTCTTTATGAATGAATGTGAGTATTGTATTTAATCGTTGTTTCTGCTCGACTATTTCACTTTAAGTGCAGACCTGTAATCTATGTCCAGGAAGATATTAACAACCAGGTCAAAACCGTAATCAATACACTATTCCACTCAGATGGCTTTAGTCACAGCGAAATTTTGTGCAAATTCCCCACAGAAATTTCGAGGTTAGTTCTCAAAGTGGTGGCCTGCCCAAAGTTAATTTTAAAGGGTTAAGGGAAATTCTGCATCGTGGAGTTTTGCGCACTAGAGCACTCTTGTAGCCGTTCTGGCTGCCACAGAGATTTGCAACTCGAAATCATTTACACACTAAGTGATGGTGCGTCCGTGTGAACGAAGTTAGGTTGACGTCCGACCGTATCTTCCAGGTGTCCCACATTTTTTTTCTTTCATCAGGCGGTGTATTTTATTGTTGATGGTAGTGACGGAGGATGTCTAGGTGTTATTTGACTTCACAGCTTTAATATTTCCATGTACGCTGGTAGAAATAGCTTTGAAATATCTGAAGATAATTTGAAGATCGAAAACAGTTGTGAATAACGAATTATTCATCAGCAGTTCTTGGAGGTTGAAATATTAGCTTTGTCATTGAGGATAGCTCCAACTATGAGACACAGTTAGTTCAGTCCCAGTTTGTGCACAGCACTTTGAGCAGACGCTGCAGACACAGCAGTTCAAAGAGATAACCCTGCAATTATTTTCTCAGATTTCCTCCAAGGCAGCTCATCTCTAGTTCTGCTGACATCCGTACGCCACCTGTCGGAGTCCGATGAATGATCCGGGACGGTAAATGAGCAGGGACGGTCTGGGTGACCAACAGTCTGTGGCTGGTGTCTGATGACGCTGTGGCGTCGTCGCCGTTGAGTGACTGTAGGAGGATACAAGATGACTCAGACAGAATTTATTCTTGGTATTGTGACGTAACGAGCGAGTTGTGGCACCCTGAAAATATTCTAAGTTCGAAGTTGGCATGGCCGCAGAGGCCGCTGGGCAAGCCGGGGCTCATCAGCAATTGTGTGGTGCCAAACATTGGCCGGAGCAAGAGGGGTAGTCCCAGCGCGTAGTCCAGGCCTACCGCGTGGCTGCAATTTCCATGTTGACACTGTGTTGAGGACTGTGCTTTGTGTTGATGAAGGAGATTTGTATGCAGGGAGTGCCAAAGATGGCAGACTTTGTGAAACCATAATGGCAGACATTTCACAGTTCATGTAGGAATTAATAATAGCCAGAGGAATCGTTGTACGTTAAAAAGAAACATGTACATTACCATTATTTGCATGACGATTGTGATCGTGTGATCAGATTTCAATATCTTTGTTAGTTTAAAGTTTAGTATCTGACTGAAAAATTATACAGGTAACACCTAGCAACGAGTTTCCTAAATCTAAACGGTTCATCCGATTTTGTCGATCGACAAGTCTTTAGAAAGCTATTAGTGTAAACCTAAATTGTTTTGAATTACAGGCATGTAACTTGAATAGTGCATGAGTTATTGGAGGTGAAAGTGGCCGATTACTATTAATCGCGCCAGGCAGCAAGTACTCATCAGTTACATGAAAAAATGGTATCAGCATGCTTATAAATATATTTATTCATGTATGTCTTTGCTTATATCCGATATATACTATTCATGAAGAAATTGGTCAATTATTTACTGTGTTTTAGAAAGCACAGAGACATTAGACTACTGGCTTGCTTCTATTCCTTTGGTATACGTTTTTCAATTTATTTATGTATTTAATAATGTGTGTTAGAGCGTGTTTATGGTCCAGCCGTAGAAGTATTTATTTGATTTCAAGTTATTTAAATGTAAATCCAGTATCTCGAATGTGTTTCATTATGTTTGTGAGTGGGCGTTGGCTTGGAGACAGGGCGGGAGCGCTCTAGCCAATCACAGCAATCGTTCCAAAAAGGACACGTGGAGAGACTGTATGGAAGTGGGGGAGGAGCATCGTTTCGAGAGAGGACAGGGGAGTTCTGGACGGTACGGGAGAGGTCACGACAGAGTCCTAGATGGTACGGCGGACGTACGCACGGTTGCGGGAAAGTCTGGACGTGGAGCAGCGACGTACGGTCATGGGAAAGACTTGGAGAGTGTTGAGCAGTTTGGGCGTTGTCGCGGGAGATACATTTCGTAGTGCCGACTTGTGCACTTGTGAGATTTCCGTGGCTTCTGCAGTGAAGACATAGTACGCGTTTAGAAGTGAATATCTCGCGAGCTAAGTTGCTATTCATAACTAATTACGTGAAGTAGGAATATTTTGTTTCCCTCTTATTCAACTTATATTTTATTTAATTGCTGGGCCATCGACACCAGTAAGTGTTTTGAAGTAATAAATGGCATTCTTAAAGGTACTTCTGCTATCGTATTCATCACTTTATTTAATTGCAATCTCTCTTTTGTAAATTTCTTTATTACTTTCAAAATTTGCAATTACCGAGTGATACGAACCTTCGACCATTCGATTCATGTGTATATTCATATTGTATACTGTAGACAATTTTACTTGTAATGTGGTAACTGCGTATCCCAGCCCTTAGAGCAGGGATTCCCAAAGTGGTCGATATCGACCGCAAGGGGTCAATATCGGTTTCCTAGGGGTCGACATAAACGAAAACAGATTTTGGGGGTCGACGAGGTCTAAAAATCGACCCCTATTAAATTAACACAACTTCTTATTTAAAACTTTCAAGATAGGTAGGTACTGTATTAATACTTTTTTAAATATAAGTTCCTACCTACTTAAGATTCTTGAAGTACTTAATTTGTAATAATCATTATAAATTAAACTTGATATTTACTGAATTGTATGTCTTTTTATTTTATTAAATTTTAATGAGAAAATGAAGTCAACTTTACTCACTTAACCAAGTGCAATGTTTTCCAATTGGTACCTTAGTACCTAGGTATTTTGTATCAATAGGAAAAAACTAAAGATAGGCCCCCTTATTCATAATAGTCTGCTAACTTAAAGCATTGTTAATTCTCACTCTGTCTTCTTCTATTGACCTAAGTCAGAATGAAAAATAACACTCTGTAGCAGCTGTTTTAAGTTAGCGGACCATTATGAATAAGGGGATTGATGTTAAAAGTAGGTAGTTTGGCCATGGGGATCTGAGGTAACAGTTCATTTTGGAAAAGGAGTCACTTGTCCAAAATAGTTTGGGGATCCCTGCCTCAGACAATGAAACCAGTCAAAACATCTAATATTACAACTCTGTCTGAGGATACGTAGTTGAGGGCCACATCACATGACATTTCATTTTCTTTTCAGAAAGCCCGCAGTATGATGAATGGCAGCTTGTTCTAGACGTAGAAAAATATAAGTTATGCAGATGAGTCGAAAAAATCCTGTAACGTGCACAGTCAGCATTAGTCCTGTACTACTTGACACAGTCACGTCAGTTATATATCTAGATATAACGTTACAAAGTGATATGAAACTGAAAGAGCACGTAAGGACAGGAGTAGGGAAGACAACGTGTCGACATCGGTTACATCTTGGGTATTAATAAACACCTTCAACTGTTTTTATTCCTTTATTGTTAGACAACTACCGGTTTCATGACATTTCACGGGACATTAATGAGGAAAGTGAGAGAGCCAGCCAGCATCTGAAGCTGATTGCAGAACAGTCCTACAGCCATCATCAGCGTGTGTTTCGCGTATTGACCAGGAAAGTAAGATAAGAGAAATTTGGTCTCGTGTGAAGGGAATAGTCGTTTTTGACTGGCTCTGTTTGCGAGTGGAGTAGGAAAGGAAGTTACCGGTGCCGCGCGGGATTAGCCGAGCGGTCTAGGGCTCTGCAGTCATGGACTGGGCGGCTGGCCCCGGCGGACCCCTCGGGCATGGGTGTGTGTGTTTGTTCTTAGGATAATTTAGGTTAAGTAGTGTGTAAGCTTAGGGACTGATGACCTTAGCAGTTAAGTCCCATAAGATTATTTTAAAACACCATACTGTGGCTTGCCGAGTATACAAGTACACAGCGATCGTCACCTGCCTCCCCAGTACTCGTCAGCTTGAAACGCCAGACACAGAACCTGCATCACACGTGAACACCAGATATTACAAAAAATTAACAGGATAAGTTACGAAAATTTTGATGACATAAATGGAACAAAAGTAGTGCATACCATTCAGCATGAAACTTTAGACACGAGTTTATTCATTTCATTCGAAACTGATAAACACATGTCTGCATTTTCGTTTACGCAGAAAATCTGCGGAAAAATCTGTTTGTGGTCAATACATTCTCGACATTTTTCAACAGAAGAACGCGGAATGACGATTTAGGTGCAAATAGGACGGAGAGGGAAGATGAGAATACGCAGTAAGAATGTCACGTTTTTGGTTTTAGTATCGCATTAGCGCGAGGAACAACGTTTGTTATCCGCTCTATAATCAAATGGCAAAAACGCACATAACGACTGATATGACGAGATTTTTGGCCGACGTGATGCATTAACGATTATAGTAAGCTGGAACACTTTCTGCCAGACTCACTGCAGAGACAACTATCAGAAGAATATTTGCTATGTGACTTCCAAAGCTTAACATTCTTAGGGGTTGAAGTGGGCGTAGGTAAGAATAACTCCGGAATATCCGCAGAAATGTCATCCAAGCTTTATAGTACTCTATTTTGTCGAAAGTCGACATGTTGAGAAACGTGGCTGTTGTACTTAAGGTTTATAATTTATATAAAAAACAGCTACCAGCCCCCATATGCCCTGTTGTGAACTCAAGAAACAGCCCAGCATACTACATAAGCAGAAAATTGAAGGATCTCCTTACCACTTACTACATGTTCGAACATAGTTATACAGTTAAAACACAGTGGACCTTATAGAACATATCAAAGACATCCACATACTACCAACAGCTAGATTTGCCTCACTAGATATTGTAAACCTATACACTAACATTCCAGTAGATGAAACAATTAACATAATAAAAAGTAACCTTTTAAAACACAAAAAGATCAGTCTACCAGAAATATGTGAGTTAATAGAGATCCTCATACTCATTTTGTCTAATAATTACTTCACCTTCAATAATAAAGTCTATAAACAAAATGATGGCCTTGCAATGGGTAGCAGTCTTGCTGGATTATTAGCTGATATTTATATTAACCATCTTGAGCAAAAGTTCTTCTCATCCAATAACCAAATGAACAGTAAAATAATTTACTACAAGAGATACGTAGATGATACTCTATTACTTTTTGATGGTAACAGCAGCGAAATTGATGCCTTAGCTGAAGACCTGAGCAAATTATACAACAACATCAAATTTACAGTGGAGCATGAAATAAATAATAGCATCAATTTTCTGGATCTCAAAATATCAAACACACATAACAAACACCATTTTGGTATCTTTCGAAAACCAACAACCACAGATGTTACCATCAGTAACACATCCTGCCACCCGAACCAACATAAGATGGATAATTTCCGGTCAATGCTACATCGTATGCATAAAGTCCCCCTCACCCCCACTGAACAGCACAAGGAAATCAGCATAATCAAATCAATTGCCCAAAATAATGGCTATGATGCTTCAATCATAGACACACTCTCTCAAAAAACTAAAGTAAAAATTGCTAGCAATAAGTCTTCGCAACAAGCAACAGCCACAATAACTATGAAAGACAAAAATTCAGTAAAATATGTAGCCCTACCATATATAGGCCCACTTTCGTATAAAATTTCCAACTTATTCAAGAAGAAGAATGTCAAAATCAGTTTCTCTACCAATAACAAACTCCAACAAAGAGTCATACACTCACTCCCACACAACAGCATACCCCACAAAAGATCTGGAATTTATAAACTCAAGTGTAACAACTGTCCTAAATTCTACATTGGCCAAACAGGTAGAGCTTTTGAAACAAGATTCAAGGAACACCTTGATGCCCTACGTCTGAAAAACCTAAGCAAATCTGCTTTTGCCACCCATCTTGCAGAAAACAATCATACAGTTGAGAATATAGAAAACAATCTGCAGATATTACACCTCAAAGACAAAGGTTTCAGATTGAATCTCCTAGAGGAGATTGAGATTCATACACATAAAAATAGGTTCCCTGATCTCATTTTGAATGAACAGACAGAGTCAGTTAACACCCCCTTCCTAAATAACTTTGAAGAAGCTTTCAATTTTTTAAAATAACTTAAGCCTATATTCCATCAAAAACATTTAGTATACAGGCCCCAAAAACTGCTTATATGTCATTGAAAAAAATTACATAATGAAAACATGTGAATTGCATTTTATGTCATATATTAGAATTTATCTCCTACTATTGTAACAACTAATTAGTAACACACAGTAATTCTGTACTACATATAATGTTTGTAATCTTATTTGTACGTAATTTTATTTATTCCGTTTTAGATTAATTTCATACAATAGCAAAGAGATATTTTACTGTACCCATATCGACTATACAGCATCTGTAAGTTAACATCGTTATGACTGTAAGCTCTTTGCAAATATTGTTCTCGTTTGTAATGTGATGCTGGGTCACGTTTTGTAAACGTTATTCGTGTGTGCTGCGTGTGTAATTAAGATGACGAGGTTGAAAGTGACGTCCATTGACTGGAATAGCACTCACATAGTGCATATTGAAAAGTGTATTAAGCTTGCGTTCGAAAACATAAACACACGAATATTTTGTCAGGCAGCACTACACAGCTCGTAAGTACACTAACCTGCTAGTTTACTAATGTTTATAAAAACCATCTCATGAGCAATTAGATCTTGTAAAAGAAGTAAATCTTTCGTAAAAATACCATTACCGATATGACAACAAAAATATTTCTTTCCTTTCCCAGTGCAGCAAACGAATAACACAAACAAAACTAGGTCCAACTAAGAATGCTTGTAATCTGGCATCTGAAGATGGATTTGTAAAGAAAAATCCGAAACCGGTCATGGTCTGAAGATAATAAACTTTTTTAAACCATACATATGGCTGGTAGCTGTTTTTTATATAAATTATAAACCTTTGTAGTACTCATTGAACCGCGACGGCGTATGTGAGGGCGCTCGAGCGATCCTACTGGCACCACTTATTCTTGCCCTGGTCACATCATCTCTGCTTGGTCGTGTGTTCCCTCTGTGGCTATGTGGTAAAGGGTGGCGTGTGGGACACGGAGCTGGACGGATGTGCATAAGTACCGGCGTCCTAGCGGTTGACCGTTGGGCCATGGGGGCCCGAGTTTTCCTGCAACGTTGACCGTTGCCATTGGCGAGTTCACTGGCCAAGGAGCGGCTCTCGTCCCGTGCATCATGGTTGCGAAGTGCCTCAGTCAGCTGTGCTGGGCTAAATACGCCGAAATGTAATGAACAACATGTCAGCAGCTACGAGCTGGAGTGCAGTACTATCGGGGGCCTACCTGGAGTCCTGAAGCTATTGCCGTCCTTGTCATTTATTTGAAATTATGTATGAAGACTTTTCAGTAAGTACTGTATTAAAGATTGTTAATTCTGCCCAGGTGTGAGTCGTCCAGGAATCTGGTTCATTTATGCCTTTCGGTGACCCATTTTGGAGCTGTGTGCATCCATCTGCAGGTTTTTGTAAGCGCCAAGCTAGTATTTTGCAATGTTAATCTGGTACTTGGAATCATTGTTTGTTATCATTGAGTATTTGATACTATTGATTGTAATTTCTGTTTGTTGCAGATCTTTATGACCCTTCCTGGGGCGAGTTACTGGTTTTGGCCTGTACCTAAAGTTTTGTGCGCTCAGCGTAAGGGTGGGTCACGTGTGTGTGTGTGTGGTTGTATTTGCACAGTCTCCTACTCCGTGTTAAGGAGCCTTTCGGGTTATAGGTGTACATTTTAGGCGGTCATCTGCCATTTGGTGCGTACCCAAGTTACAGCGTCTGTTAACCCGCAAGAGGCCCCAGTAAAGGTGTAACTGTAATTTAATCTTGTTTTATTTATCACGTAATTATTCATTTAAGTGGCTTGTACATTGTTTCTGTTATTGCTAGGAAGTTTAACTTGCAATGTTTATGAGCGGCCCGCTTCTACATTGAAGTTTTAATAGTCTATTTTCTTGAAATTAATCTTTAATTATTCGTTTAACTATTGCTGTGTGTGTTAATTTCTATCAAACTTGTTTGCTGTTTGTCGTTTGGTATATGTTGACAGCCTTGTATCAGCAGCGGTTAACGTGTTGCTGTTCTACTGGTCCGGGGCAGTGACGAGTTTTCCTTCTGCTTCGGCGGCTTTCCCGCCATCGCAAGAGGCCTAGGTGTCGGAGGGTCACACACGCTTCTGCGGATCTCTCGATCCAGTCTCAAGTTGAGTAGTTTATTGTCATTCTTTTGGTACCGTGCCGCGGCGGGGGTATCATCGGACTAAGACTTGGCTTTAGTGATTTTGGGAAGTAATTTGCTCAGTGTTTCTCTTATCCTGGTGGACAAGTGATGGAAACCTTTGAGCAAACTGAACACTGAGTTTCTTGATTTCTTCAAACAAATATAGGTTTAGTTGTCATTACCATTTTAATAGTGTTGTAGGGTCCCGGTATTTTATTAAAGTGGTTAACTTGATTTATGTGCAACAGCCTTGTGGCCAATCGCTTCGATTTATACACGAGGGTAGCGTTTGGCCAGCTTGGCCATATGTTGTCTGTATGGGAGCAGAATAACATTGTCTTACGCAACCAAAGTGTCGTCATTAGCCTTATGCTTCTTAGTATTGGTAAATTTAATGTGATTGTGTACCTCCTAGTGGAGAGGTGGCTAATGGACTTGGGATACCAACATTATATGTACCTGTGTCTAATTTCTTGCTTTGGAGTAGGCCTCGAGCTTACTGTTGCAGTGGAGACATATGCATTTTAATGGCTTTTATTTAACGTTCGTGGAACTTATATTAAAGTCCTTGTATTAAAGTCCTATTGCGGGGATTAGCCGCGCGGTCTGGGGTGTCTTGCCACGGTTGGAGCGACTCCCTCCATCGAAGGTCGGAGTCCGCCCTCGGGCATGGGTCTGTGTGTTGTGCTTAGCGTAAGTTAGTTTAAGCTAGAATAAGCAATGTGTGAGCCTAGGGACCGATGACCTCAGCAGTTTGGCACTATAGAACTTACCACAATATTCTTCGAGTAGTATTTGTAATTTTATGTATAATGCAAATGTCCTTATACATTGTGATATTAATTTAAAAACCTTAACTGTTTGCATGAACTTGGCAAGTATCTTGGTAACTGTTAGTTGGCTTATGATAGAATTGTTATTAAATAAAAATATATGTTTGAGAGTGACAAATGACGTCAAGTTGGGCCACCCTTCCCCGTATTTTCCTTAATACCAATCCTTGTTCGATCTCCCAATTGTTAGCAGAGCGTAGTTACTTTCTGTTTGGGAGAAGGGGTTAGAGTTGTCTATCCTATAGGGAGAGACGGGTAATATACAATATGCACAAGAGCCAAGAGGGAATAATAAGAGTGGGAGTCCAAGAACGAAGTGCTCGGATTAGAAAGGGTGTAAGACAGGGATGTAGTCTTTCATCTCCACTGCTCAATCTATTTATCGAAGAAATAATGATGCAACTAAAAGAAAGTTTCAGGAGTGGAATTAAAATTCAAGATGAAAGGACATCAATGATACGATTCACTGATGACATTGCAATCCTCAGTGAAAGTGAAGAAGAATTTCAGGATCTACTGAATGGAATGAACACTCTAATGAGTACAGAACACGGACTCGGAGTAAATCGAAGGAAGACGAAAGTAGTGAGAAAAAGGAGAAATGAGAACAGTGAGAAACTTAACATTAGTGTTGATGGTCAGGATGTAGATGAAGGAAGGGAACTCTGCTACCTACGCAGCAAAATAACCAATGATGGACGGAGCAAGGAGTATATCAAAAGGAGAGTAGCACTGGCAAAAAGAGTATTCCTGGTCAAGAGAAGTCTACTAGTATCAAACATAGGCCTTAATTTGAGAAATAAATTTCTGAGAATGTGCGTCTGGAGTACAGCATTGTATGGTAGTGAAACATAGACTGTGGAAAAACCGGAATAAAAGAGAATCGAAGCGTTTGAGATGTGGTGCTACAGATGAATGCTGAAAATTAGGTGGACTGATACGATAAGGAACGAGGAGGGTCCGCGCAGAGCCGGGGAGGAAAGGAATACGTGGAAAACACTGACAAGCAGAAGGGACATGATGATAGGACATCTCTTGAGACATCAGGGAAAGACTTCCATAGTCCTATAGGGAGCTGTAGAGGTCAAATACGGTAAAGGAAGACAGAGATTGGAATACATCCAGCAGTACGTTGGTTGCAAATGCTACTCGCTACTCTGAGTTTAAGAGATTGGCACAGGAGAGGAATTCGCGGCGGGCCACAGTAAACCAGTCGGAAGACTGAATACTCAAAAAAAGAAAACTGAGAAAATGCGCTGCAGCACTTCAATTTTCACTTGCGCTGATATGTCGTTAACTCTGAAGAACGAAGAAGTAAGGAAAAGAAGGGGGTCTATGACATTGTCGACTAGATTGCGAGACTCAAGAGGTGGTGGAAAGGACACATAACGGGGAACAGCTTCAAAGCCAAAACAGGGGCAGTGGCGTCCGAGTGAGTCAAAGACAAGTGTCGGACGACATCTGACGAGATGGAAAGACGACATCGTTAGCGAGCCAGGGTGTGAATCGGACATTAGAAGTAGCTACGATCCCCCTTCAAAATGTCCTTCGCAACTAAGGAGATGGGTTTTAAGGTGAATTACATTCGACCATGGAATAACAGTCCGGAAAATTTTATTAATAGTGACATTTCCGGCCGTGAAAGTTTTCATTTTACAAGCCATATCACTGTCGCATACAAATTAATGTCTCTGGAACTTGACTGTAAAAACAATCTCAATCGAATTTATTTAATGTTACTGTTGTTAGTGCTTTCGGTCAATAGACCATCGTTACACAGCACTTAAGACAGCGACTACGTGTTCGTCGAAGTAATACCAAATGGTATCAGGCAACTGGTTGCTGCACCAAGATTCATCCTGGCAGATCCTCAACAACTTTTCTGACACAGTGGGAACCCCATCGTCTTCAGAACCAACACGCCCCTCCTGCGTTACTGCAGCAACAGCTCAGCTATAGTACTGGTCTGCGCACACGAGGAATCCCAGAGACCGGGTGGCGCGGGTCGTCACGTGCCACAGGACGAGGGGAATGTTCCCTGAAACCTCAGAACACAAAAGAAATATAAACGTCTTCAGCATAAGCACCACAGCCTCGATAAATTTGAAGAAAGACGTAATTCCGCGAGGCGTTGTTTTAATACTATACTGTATTGTGCACTATTACTTTTGCAGGAGGTCTGGATACATCATCATCTTCAAAGAGTAATAGGGTACCATGGAAAATAGTATGTAGCGCGGCCGTCAAAATGCGCGGTCATATGGTGCATAGCCACAGAGTATACCTACACACAATTGTTTTCAGTACCGCAGTACAGGAGAAAAATGTGACGACGATGACTGCCGTGTAAACAGAAACGGACGAAGGCTTCACATACAAACGTCCTCTTCTTATCCTACAGAACCGAAGTGCAACTACAAACTACAGTGAGAAAGAGTGACTGTGGGGAACCTTCGACGCAAAAACTGTTGAAGTGAAGAGTTTTCTGCGGATATGCATCGTAATAACACCAGAAGCGAAAACGGTGGAGATACACATATGTTGGTGGTAGTACTAGCATCAGTTATAGAAAGAGCAATATTTTGATAGATGATTAATGATAGCGTCACTGTTTTCAACATAAAGTTAATGCAGAAAATACGTCTCATCCTTGAATACTAGGTAATAAGCCATAATGTTGCATAAAAAAATAAACGAATACGTCTATAATGTACGGATACCTGAACTGCAATGCAGTGTCCCTCGTTTGCCCGTCACATTTTTGTGCAACATTTCTGTGGTAAAAACACGCTAAAGTTTACTCTGAGTAGCTTAATGTTTTCTTGAATTTTTGCTGGTTTCTGAGTTACCCTAACGGACTGAACCAGAGTAACACTCCTTGTACTCGCTTTCGGGTAGAGTGGGGTTCAAAGCCCCCAATGGCGATACAGACTTGGACTACCATGGTCACCGTAAATGATTGCTATTATTCTTTCCCTTTTACCCTCGTCTTCGACAGCACGCGAATCCCCAGTCTTCGTTGCTCCCTTGCAGGTGAAGTGTTACGTGGAGACAAGCGGGTTACGCCTGTGAACTGACTGCACTGTTGTGACGGTTGCCACCTTTTAGGCGTAATCGTCTTTAGCAATGGAACATACACTACTACTTTTCTGACCGTTACGAGGTATCCCAGTGTTGGTTTCAGAATTTAATTTAGTTTCTCCTCGTTTTATTCTCGCTTGGTTGTGACTTTAGAACTAGCCTTCTGCAAGGAGTTGTTAAGTGTGATCGTCTTTAATAGTGGTGTCGTTTCCTGTCTTGAGGTTTACCGACTGTCAGGCTGTACATCTGCTGATGTGACCATTTACATTCATATACTCCTTCTATTCTCCGACTGTTCACTGTCAGTTTATTACCCTCATTTCAAAATCTTAACGTGTGTTAAGACTAGGAAAATGCAGACAAGTAAACAGGTTGAGCACAAAGATTTTCCCGCAATACAAAAATTTACTTCAGCAAACTATGCTAGTCACAGTTATGCGGTTTATTTCAAAATGGTAGCTTAACTCACCAAATTTTTTTATGGATGCTCTTCCACATGTTCCGCTTTTTGCCCGTAGCACATCTTAAGCGATACTTAATTGCACTCCACGTCTTTGTCAACATCTCTTTCGTCGCCACCTCTGCAGCACGTCGTATTCTTGCCGTAAGAGTTAGGACGTCATGCATTGGCGAATTGAATACTTTATACTTAACGTAACTCCATAAAAAAGTGAAGATGAGCTGTGCCTGGTGAAGGTGGTGGCCACGATGTTGGACTAATCTTGCGACGCATCCGTTCGGAAAGGTTTCATCCAAGAACTGGCGAACACATAACCCCCGTGTGACTGTGCACCATCTTGTTGAAACACTACCCACTGTTGAAATTCCTGTAAGTGATTTGCAACTTAAAATTTCGACATGTTCAGGTAAACTGCTGCCGTAATGGTGGGCTCAGTGAGAAAGATGAGTCCAATAATTGTGTTGCGCCTTAAACCAAACATTCACTTTCTGGCAGCGCTGTACCACGATGTGTGGTTTCTCCAGCCCTCCAGATCCGGACATTATGCTTGTTTACCCACTAGGACACATGACAAATCGCTCATCGGAAGATAAACCATCCTTTATTGTGATGTTTATTGTCTGCATCGATTCGTTTCAGCAACTTCCTAGCAAACTCAGCACTTCTGGGTTTATCATCTGGCTGCAAGAGTTGCACTTCATATGCATGGAAAAGTAGCCGTTTGTGCAAAATCTTCACCGCTGTGCTCTGAGGCGTGCCTGTGTCTCAGGAGACACGAAGCGGCTGTTTCCGCAGGCAGCGATTAAATTCTTACCCACAGTATCAGTAGTGCGTATCCAGGACTGCCGCTTTTGGTCTTGCTACCAACACTCCCACACTCTTTAAACTTTTCATACCATCCTTTGAAGCTCTCCACATCTGACAGATCTCGACCATAGGCACTTCGGAACTGTCGGTACTAGTGAACTGAACAATTTATCCTTACCGTAGCTCCTTAAAAAAGTGAAGAGGGGCTATGTGTGCAATAGGCAACCATCTTTCATGAAACCACAAAATACATTACACTTTCTCCTGCACTGACGCCACTGTAATAGCAGCACTTCTAAACTTCGCTGCCTTTGACATTTGGAAGAGAGGCAGAGAAAATAAATCATATGCTGACAGAGCACGTGTGGAAGTGACTCCATAGAAATTTCATGAGTTAAGCTACCAATTGCGATAAGCCACATAGTTCTCTCTAGACAGTTTCTTAGAAAAAAAAAAGAATTTTGTAGTCAGGGAAAGATTTCACGTTCACTCTTTATATCTCACGGGACTAATACACACGAGCCCATAAGAACATCACAGCACGAGAAATGCCTACAAAACTGCAAGTGCACTTTTCGTGACTGAGATTCACAAAAAAGGGACATGCGTCGTAGCTGAACTTTGGGTAGTCACAGGTAAACCTGTGACGTACATAGAACGCCAATATGAGTCCGATTGCTGAACATAAAGAAGATAGCGAGGGCAGCGCTCCTGTAGGTAGTCCAGGCCCGCCCGCGTTAGTGCCATAGAGAATGTTGAATGAATGCGGAAGTGATTTGTGTAGTTCACCTACAATTCGGATGTGCTACAGAAAACTCGATTCCTGGCCCACGTGAATCGAGGCTGAATACCTCACAGTACAAAGCATATTGTATTGCACCATTTTTAATGGTTCAGTATGGACGTGAATTCGTCGCATTCAAACAATGCAGTAAGTTGCGCTGTGAAATGCGTTACTTCACTTTAACTCTTAGTTCGTAACAAGAGAGTGCAGGCAGCGAATCTCACTGCAGATTTGTACATCATTCTTCTCTACAAGGAACGTGCCAGCACAAAGCCTGCACATACAGACTTAAGCAGCAACCGCCAACTTGAACTCTTTCTTCCGACCTCCATACTACAACTCCCTTGTTCGGACTAGACTAGATACGGACTACTTCGTCCCCAATCGAACGCAGACCGTGACGTACGTGCCGTGGCCACGCTGATCTCCTCTTGACTGAGACTCTGCTCATAAAAGAATGTCACTCAAATTAGTCATCTCGACTGAGCAAGGACTGTCTACATCTCAGAATTAGACTACTGAGCAATGCGGAAAATAGTAAAAGCTGAAAGTGGACATATGTGACAAGCAACCTTGAAGCGTATTACACACATCAGGGTCGGCCAAGAATTCCGAACGCCTGCCGAGCTCTTGCTTGCATGGGGATTTCTATCGCGCAAGTGCATACTTCCGCCACTGCCAAGGCACTCCGTCTGAGTGGGAGGAAGATAACGAAGGGAGTGAGAAGGGAAACTGGAGCTCGCCGCAGTTTTACGTATTATTTAATTATTTTTGGCATGCTGAAGATATAAAAAAATTTATATCTGATACAAACAGTCGACACAGAAAATTTTGCAAATTTTCAATGCTCAGATTGCCACTTAATCGTGAATTACTTAATTTCATAATAAAAAAAGCATTTCATGAACGTATGTTGATCGAAAAGTTATGTTACGTTTGCAAAGTCATTATGGAGACATGACAACTACAGAAATTATGGAAGCTATATGAAAACAGGTTCGATTAAGGAAATTCGCTGAATTTTTGGGGTCAATATTTGGTAGAGTACCAGCAAAGAGAGCAATACAGGGTCTGCATAAAAACTGGCGTACCTACGGATCTGTGCAAAATGTAAAACGGCAAAGAATTCCTTCAGTTCGCTCACCAGAAGATATTGCAGACATCCGCCTCTTAATTATTCAGAGCCCAAAGAAGTCTACCAACTGGCGCATGAAAGTAGGAAGAGTTGACGCCATATATTGAAAAATATTAATTTAACGTCATATCGTGTGACAGCTGTGCAGCAGGTTCGGGAGGATGACAAGCAGAAACGTGTAGATTACTGCACGCGGTTTTTGGAAAAACTTCAACGATGGCTTGTTAGATTCTTTCCATTACTGAAGCATGGTTTCACCTTTCTGGTCATATGAATTCACAGCACAAGAGGTACTGCGCACCGGAGATCCCTAACACTGGTCTTTTGTGCGGTGTAACATTGCATCATTGGATCGATATTTTTTTAAGCTATCCTCAACACGGTTGTTTACATGGGAATTTTTAATACATTTTGCGCTCCAGTCACTGAATATCCAATACTGCTTCTTCCAGCAAGATGGGGAAACAAGCTATACACATAAGTTATCACAGGTACGTATCCGTGATGATGTCTTCACTGAGGCACGAACCGTCAGCAAACATTTGGTCACCACGTACGCCGTGGGGAGCTTGAAGAGCAAAGTCCATGAAACAGGTCCACATACAACATGAAAGACAACATTAGTCGTGAAGTTGCTGCCATCGATCACCGAATTTTACGCTAGGTGGATCTGAATATTCTTAGATGTGCACAGCCTCGTTTTGACGTCGAAGAGGTCACTTTCAGTATCTTATATAAATTTTTCATTGTATTTTTCATTATAAATAAATAGTAAGTCGAGTTCAGTGTTTAGTTTCTGTAGTTTCACTGAATCCCCTTCATACTTAGACGGGCGATTTTGATCTGCACCTTCCTGTACTTCACAGTAGTATGTGTGTCTGTGCTCCGCATTCAGTTCCATCGAAAATTATTATAACTGACTGTGTAATAATGCGTGGGTCTTCAAAAAAATTAATATTCATGCCACCAATCTCACCACGTGATCCATTCCTAATAATTTAGCATAAAGTGGCTCCTGATGATCAGCTTGTTCCTAAATTTCTCTCTGTGTGATGTTGTAATTTCATTCCATAGCAAATTTGCGGTACCGGCCCATTATGTGACTGCGTAATAGATATTAAGAATTCTCATCTTTCTGTGATACCTATTAAATGTGAAGATAGATTAATAGATCGTCTCTGTTTGTGTAAACAGTGACTGGACCTGCGAGCTTTCTTATGCCACGAACAAATAGCGATGCTCTGAAACGACGATTCTGCCGAATTGAAGTAAGCCATTCAGACCGTAAACCCCCGCACCAGATCTCGGAAGGAACAGCGTCGCATCGCGCTGCTAAACGAAATGTCACACTGCAGCGAGTAGTTCCGAGACGCAGCGAGTAGTGCGGAGACATGCCGAGTAGCACATTATGCACACATTCAGCTTTGCACGTCGTGGATATACAAGTGATCAGCGTTTGAGTGCAACCCCACAAAGTAAGTATGAGTAACACCATCCAGACTCCGCACAGAAGGAAGGATTACGCGGCGAGTTTCTTGTAAAAAAACTCATTTGGGTCTGCACCCATCATTTAGGGGTACTTCCATAACTCGGTGAATAAAAAAGTTTAAAGCATTTGCAGACACATGTGCCTCGTTGCATGCTACCACTCCCCAAAAAAAAAGTTTCATTTCGATATCTTGAATCGTTTAATCGTTTATGAGATATGACGATTGTTATGATCACATGGTTTGCGATGTGTAAGGACGTGAATGGGAGCATCATTCGCAACCATGCTGCGGATATAAAACCCAGTAACTCAAGAACGAAATGAGGTGTCCTTCTGCTTTCAATTTTAAATAAAATTTCAGCATGTTATGTACAATTCATTCACTGCAACGTAAGAGCTAAAATCCACCGTACTCAGAGTTTGCTCAATATCTTTTTACCTCTGAGAACTCTTTAAGTTTTCGTACAATGTTTTACTTAACTTGATTCAGCGCAGTAAGTATGACGGGTAACGAAGATAAATTCAGTTCTTTATCGAATGAAGATATCAGACTGTAAGTCGTACAAAAATCAATGTTTTTCAGCTAATAATTCTTGAGAAATCGGATGGTAAATATTTCACGTCGTTTGGAACGCCATCTGTCAGCACAGCCACCAGCATTTGGCGAGCAGTACAACCACAACAAAATACGCCTCAGCACGGAATGCATGGGGCACGTCTTTAGCAGGGAAAGAATTAACACTGCCGGTTTCGCCAGCTCGTAACTCTGGTGGCGCTGTGTTCGGCTGCTTTGAGGCTCCGCGTATCTCCCGCCACGCTCCGAAGACACCAATAACCTAGGAGCCAACTGTCGAGTGGGACAGAACTTATACTGTGCCGCAGAATCATGTCACATGAGAACAGAACCAGTAATCTGTGACGCGACTCCAATTTTCATTATGCTACACTGAGTCTTGCACAGATTAAAATTTTCGTAAAGAATAATTTGTGCCCATTATGACGTACGGGTTAGTTGACCCGGAACAGAGGCGTCACAAGCTACATTTTCAATAGAAGCCGCTTCAGCTGAAGGAAGGCAGTGGCTGGTCTGACCAGCAGAAGCGGAACGCAGCGCATCACTTGAGATGGCACTAGATTTTGGTTTTGGGCAATTCATTATTATTATTTTCACATCCAGGACAGTACAGCATAGTATTTACACATTCAAGATAATACAGTACTACAACATATACACGTCAAATTGAGCTTGAGGGCCAAATTCGGCAGTCATGATTGCTGGAACATTTCCTGAAACCAGGTCTTCCAGCGAGCAGGCTTCATGCCCTTCGGGCAGACCACGAGGTGTCCAGTGTCTTGAAGTTCTCTACATTCGCAGGTTGCATCTCCAGTAATGTACCCACACCGCTTCAAGTTTTATTTGCAGGGCCTCACTCCAGTTCTCAGTCTGTTCAACCTCGAAGCTTAGGTTATTACCTCCTGTTGCCTTGTTTCACCACAGTTCTATTCGGCGAGTGGAAGGTGATGTTGTATTGCATTCAGTAGTTCGAAGAAAGCTCATTGAAGAACCTCAGCCTATAGCATGATGCTCTGCTTCCAAACATGGGGTACCTGGAATTATTTTCCTGTTTTTTTTTTTTCTGGCAATCTATGTTGTTTGTTATGTACGTGTTTATTTGTGCTGCAGGTAAACGTAATGAAGAAATATCTCCCCTCCTGGTGATATTTGCTGAGATGTGGTGAGAATTCCCTCCCCCTCACGTGAGGATAACTGACAATCGGGTAAAATTATGTAGAAATGATTTTTTATCTAACCATTGATTAAAGCACTTTATAAAAACATATTTTATGTGGAAAGTGTAAAAAAAACAGTATCTTAGACACGTAATAAAAAAACATATTTTTAAAGATGCCAACCTAGGCTAGTATTCTGAAGCACAGGCGGACACAGAGAAAAAGGACAAAAAGGCTCCACGAAAATAGTATTAATCGTTTTGGCGGATCCCTAAATAATTGACCATTCATCGTATAAGAGGGCTATTCGGAAAGTAGAGACCGGTCGGACGCGATATGGAAACCACTGTCAGTATCAAAAATGTTTTATTTGCAATAGTTAACTACACCTTCCGCTTACTTCTCTACGCAGTCGCTGTTCCGACTTAGACATTTGTCGTGTCGTTGTCTCTACTTTCCAATACTCTCGTCATAGAAGGCAGCCACCCGTTCTCTGTACTGGTCTACAACTCGTTGTCGTGCGAAAATGTTGTCGTCATAGCCAGTAGTTCATTGAGCAAAGAGATTAGAAGGAGCCAAGTCGGGGCTGTAAGGTGAGTAACCAAACACTTCCTATGGAAAACGCAGCAGAAACATCTTCATTGCCCGTACAGAGTGGGCCGTAAATTGTCATGAAGAAGAAAGTGCATGACAGTTATGTTGCGTAGGCACCATGATATAAGGCTAAATTTCTCACCAGGCCTTCATACTTGACACGAGACACTATTTCCTAGGCATCTTTACGTGTTCACTGTGAGTTCAGAACTGAAAAGAGTGACGTGACGCTATCGACGCGCGCACTAGAGGCAATGCCCAACACATATGTGTAAAACTGCGTCGAATTATCACTGTGGTTTCCGTTTCGCATCTGATCGGACCTTACTTTCCGAATAGCTCTCGTATTACATACATTAAATGTAACTGATTCTTTGGTTACTTTGCAAATGAACGACGACATTGTTGGTACTTTCCCTTGAACAATACGATTACGCATCTTTCCAGTCTCTTGATTAACATAATCACAAAGTGAATTCTTGTTGGTGACCTTCAGCTCAACTTCTTCCCTCAAGCGATTAACTTCTTGTTAGCACGTGCGTTTCAACTTATCAGTATGGTGCTTAACATACACTTTTTAAAAGTTTTGATACAATTTGTGTTGGACACAATAACATCACCTTTATATGCGCTGAGGATACCACGAGCGACTCACTGACGCACGCAGTTCAAATAGCTCTAAGCACTATGGGACTTAACATCTGAGGTCATCAGTCCCCTAGACCTAGAACTACTTAAACCTAACTAACCTAAGGACATCACACACATCCATACACTAGCCGGGATTCGAACCTGCGACCGTAGCAGCAGCGCGGTTCCGGACTGAAGCGCCTAGAATCGCTCGGCCACAGCGGCCAGCGACGCACTCAGTGCTTTCGACCAGCGTTGCACCCCGAATGAAATCTGACACTTGTGCGGCAATTGTTTCAAATCAGGGAATTCCGGACATATATGCGTGTAAAGCATTCAGTTAAGTTCAGTGAGACCATGGAGGCTGGTGGTCATTTTAATATTGTCTAGGCTAATGTTGTCCATCATAATAATGTATATTCTTTGCATTAAGAAGTTCACGTGAGATTTTCCTTGCCTCACTCTCCGCCTCCCCCCTCCCCACCCAAAAAAATGACATTTGGAGAAATTTTGCTGGATCTCTGGCCATTTTGGGCTCATCTAAGTAATTGTGGAGCTCTAACAGCAGCTGCGTTAAATGTCAGAAAATAAATATAGGTGCATCTCAAATGGTTGTTCTATATGCTCAGTGACCCATCACGTACGTAGTGTTCACACAAAGGCATGGCACGGCGAATGTAGAACCATGTTGAACCCAGGAAGAGTGGAGTGTTGTTTGCAGTGCAGTTGCAGTTTAGCCTAACTCACCTTTCATCTGACGTGCCTTCAGAACGCAAGCAATAGGCAGAAACGGACCAAAATTGCAGCTCCGAAGCACTCGTCTGGCATATGTAAGCCGCTGTACAGTCTTAGACAATAAAACTGACCGCCGGCCGACCGCCACAGAGACTAAGTCCGAGTCATTCACTTAAGGTGGCCAATAAAACTGACCGCCCCTGACAACTCTAAGTCCGGCCATATGCACAATCTGGCAACACTGTACGATGTGGAAGTGTTAGGAGGAAGTGTTGTCTACTTCCGAGACGTTGTCGGACTACGTGAGCCCGTGGTCTAGTGGCAGTCTGCTTTCTGCCGGTGAGCG
Source organism: Schistocerca serialis cubense (assembly GCF_023864345.2). Taxonomy (NCBI): domain Eukaryota; kingdom Metazoa; phylum Arthropoda; class Insecta; order Orthoptera; family Acrididae; genus Schistocerca; species Schistocerca serialis. The sequence goes on along the minus strand of NC_064639.1, from coordinate 301,887,474 downwards.
GCGAGGACGTCTTGTTTACGTCCCGTCCGCAGAGTCGTGGTCCCGTCCGCAGAGTCGCGAGCGCGCGTAGTTTGTTTACTTCCTCGCCGCAGCTAATACTCGCGTCCGTTAACACTGAGTCGCCATGGCTCATTCGTACAGAAAAGCTACCATCAAGATCAGCTTCCAGCCCGACTACGCACGACCACGAGCCTTTGAAGTCGAACGATTCATCCGTGACGAAGTTCAAATACCAACACACCACATCATCGGTATTCACCTATCCATCACAAGTAGCGTCGTTTACGTCAAGATGGTCGGCGACGAGTTATGTCACGCAGTTGTGAACAGATGCGCGAACACTCTTAAGTTCAAACACTCCGTTGGTCACATCGGAGAGGTTACTGTTGACCATGCTGGACTAGGATTACGCACACTAAGAGTCTTCGAACTGCCTTTCGAAGTACCACCGGACGTCGTTACCTCAGCTTTCCGCCCTTATGGGACGGTCATTAGCCACGTGGCCGAAAAATGGAACACCTTCGAGACGTACCAAGTCCTCAACGGCGTCCGACAAGTGAAAATTGAATTAAAGAAATATGTGCTGTCCTACTTAGTCATAGGTGGTTGTCGAGCAATAATAATGTACGACGGCCAACCTCGTACTTGTTCTGGTTGCGGCCAGGAGGGTCATGTGCGCTCGGCGTGTATTCAACGCCGGGTTACACAACTTCCATTGCATGACACGACACCACCTCCTACGCTCACGGCCCTCCCCCTCAATTACGCAGAGGTGACTCGATCGACCGTCATGACAGACGACGACCCCCCAGGCAGACAGGAAGTGTTAGAATGCTCACCTGTCGCCGGTCCTGGATTGACCAACACCATTACGGTGTCTGCAGGGGTTGATGAACGCCGCCCATCGACTTCACATGAAGATTCGGACGAGAGAATGGAACTCGACGCTAGGGTTGTATCGACCTCTGCCTTTCTTCCTGAGGGGGATGCTATACGGGAACCACAAACTCTTTCGGACACAGAAACCCACGTCCGCAAACAAAGGTCACCGAGAAAACATAAAAAGCGACGTCGCACACCCTCAGACGATTGCCTCCAGCGGACGTCTTCTCCAGTTGACGACCGGACGGCCGATGAAACGACGAGAAGAATGGATGACACGAGATCGCCCTCACCTGTCACTTTGTCTGATTTTGACAAACCCGATTCCGCTCCCTCGGACAAACGGATGGCCAGCACAGCGCCCGCCGTTGGTACACAACCGGAAACAACTGCGGATTCACCCTTAGTCACTCAGCCCACAAGTGTTCTACCGCAGCCACCGTTAACTTACGGACCTTGGGCGGATGACATTGAAGACGATTCTACGGCCGCTGTGGTGGATGAGGAGAGGGGTTTCTCCTCCCACATCTTGGCCCCTCCCGAGTAGCAACAGATGGCGGCGCGGACGCGGCCAGCAGATCACGGGCCCCACCTTTTACGGCGACACTGACGGCAGCCCCCACCGCAGGACACGATCTACAAACCTATCGCTTGACGACCATCAACATTAACACCATTCGGACACGTACGAAGTTGTCGCTGCTCCAAGACATGCTCAATGCAGCAGACGTTGACATTGTCTTTCTCCAAGAAGTCTTCGTCGCCGATTTCCCGGGTATGTATGGTTATACGGGTCATGTGTCCCACGCCTCGCCAACTAACAGTGGAGTCGCCATTCTCCTCAGAGAGGGTCTCGAGGCGGACGAAGTCCGATATCTCCCCGACGCTAGAGGAATGGCCGTAACGGTGCAAGGCGTCCGGTTTATCAATGTGTGCGCCCCTTCCGGAACGAATCGCCGTCGTGACCGGTCGCTCTTCTTCGCAGAAGGAATAGCACCGCTTTTTCAGGGCAGGCACGATGACTTGATATTAGGGGGCGATTTCAATTGCACCCAAGCACCTAAAGATCAGCTGCCACGCCATTCACCGTGCCCCGAACTTGGGACACTCATCGACGATCTCCAGCTAGTAGATACATGGGAACATGTCGGAGGAAATAGACCGGGATACACCCATTTCACGAGTCACTCGCCTAGTCGCATCGATAGGATTTACGTCTCCCGTTCTCTCGCGGCAACGGTGAGTGACGCGGAGGTGTGGCCAGTAGCCTTTTCTGATCACGAGGCCTATATATGTGCCGTCACCCTTCGTCGCCAACGGGTGTGGCGCAGCCGACATCCCTGGAAATTAAACCTTGCTCATCTCGCTTCTCCGGATTGTCGACGCGCCATCGAAGACACGTGGAGTTTGTGCGTCCGCCACTTCCCAACGCATCCTACGTCGATTAGTTGGTGGTTAACCTGCGCCAAGCCGGCCCTACGGCGAACCTTTATTACGTATGGTCGTGAGACTGCTGCTTGGAGGCGGCAGGCCCTTGATTTTTATTTCACCGTCCTTCGGGAATGCGCCTCCTTGCCACCCACACCGGAACGACAGCTGACAGTTCAGCGCGCGAAAGCACAGATCGTAGCCCATATGCACCGACACCTCGAAGGGACCATCGTCCGAGCGCGGACACAAGACAGAATCGCAACGGAACGACCCACCATGTACCACGTCATCCGAGAACGTACACTGCGAAGACGGGCGCTGATACATGCCATCACCACTGAGGACGGCCATCATCACACCACACAACGCGATATTGCTGCGGCCTTCTTCGACCATTACGCACGACTTTATTCTGCTCAATGTTCCGACCCGACGACGGTGACAGCAGTCTCACAACTGGTTTACGGCATTGTCCCACAGGATTTAGAAACTGAATTATTGAACGACATTACGGAAGACGAAGTTATCGACGCCATCGGTAAAGGAGCGGCGAATAAGTCTCCTGGCCCCGACGGGCTCCCTGTGGAGTTTTATAGAACTTTCCAGTATTTACTGACTCCCAAGTTAACAGACATCTGTCGGGAGCTTATGTCCCCCACGGTGCCGCTCCCTGCGACCTTCGTAGAAGGAATAATTATACCGGTTCACAAGCCTAAAGGTGGGGCTCGAATACAAGATTACCGCCCGCTAACACTCGTCAACTGCGACATGAAGATATTCACCAGACTATTAGCAAACCGTCTACGACCGACCCTACCTTACGTCATCTCGCCAGATCAGACTTCCTTAGGGGGTATCAACAACATCCACACAGCACTGTGTCGACACCGTGACTTAATAGCCCTAGCCAGGGCACGCCACATCCCGGGAGCGCTGGCGTCACTAGATTTTAGCCAAGCTTTTGATCGAGTGGATCACGCGTACCTAACGTCCGTTCTCCAGCACATGCAGTACCCACAGCAATTCACAGACGTCGTGAAGCCGCTTACTCCGAGGGGCGACTTCCAAAGTGCTCGTTAACGGGCGTCTCTCGCAGTCCCTCCCGATTTTCCGCTCCGTCCGTCAAGGCTGCCCCTGGTCGACGTTACTATATGCTCTGGCACTGGAACCGCTCCTCTGTGGTGTCCCTCAACGCCTCACTGGTCTTACCCTACGTGATTCCCTTATTGCGTTTGTATCTGCCTGCTTGTAGCTCTGCTACAAAAGAATTAAAAATCTGGCTTTCAGCGAGTCTCGAAAGGCGAACGAAAGCAGCTTGCTCCTGGTAGCCAACCATGTTTCTCGGGAACAGGCTACTTCCTAAAGTGTGAAGACATTCTTTTGTGGTTGAATTGTTGGCAAATGTCAGTCAGACGTGTGCCGTTGGTCTAAGCGTTTCGGTGTGTTGAATTTGTACCAATGATTTTTCTACAGGTTTTTTCTGTCCCAAATAGAGAGTTGAAGTCTCCCATTAGTATTTCCACGTCATCTTGGTGAATTTTGCTCATAGTATTTTCGAGTGTGTTCCACAATTTTTCGACATTTTCGGTGTTTTCCTTATTTTCGATGTTGGTGGGGGCATGTGCATTTATGAGTGTATATTTTTTATAGGGGCTCTGAATGAGCATAGTCATAACTCGATTGTTGACGGTTGTGATTTCTTCGACAGAGTTGTTGATAGATCTGTGTTCGAGAAATGTAATGCCGAAGATTGGTGCGAGTTTCGCTACCGTTTGTTGTATTTTGAAGATGCCGTGGTTTCCGTAATGAAAGTTTTAATTGCCAATTAATCGTGGTTCTTGAAGAGCAAGGATGAGAATTTTTTGGCGGACGATTTCTATTGTGAGATTATTTAGGTTTCTTGTTTGGATCAATGTATCGATGTTTAGTTTTCGAATGAATGTTTTCTGCTTGTAGGGAAATTTGCCAGAGATCTTCGACATTCTCTGCCGTGCTAACCTGGACTGCCCAGAGTGCGAAAATCCAACTGCCGCCTATCGGTGGCCAAGTTGTGTACCACCTGGGGTAAAGTTAGCTTTGCTTGCATAGTTCATGTTTTCTTGTGTTTCATTGGTTTGGCCTGGGTGATACCAGGACCGGACAGGACCAGAGGGTGTTGAAGCCTTTGGAAGCAAATATTTTCAGCCAAGCTCATTGAGCTAACAGACGGTGACCAGAGTAGCGGTGATTTACACTCAGATGTGTCTGGATTTTGGGTTCAACGGATTGAGTAGCCGTTCAGGACTGTGTTAGTATTTGGTTCACCACAAGTATTTGATTTCCTCAGTACCACCCATATGGGGGAGGGTTTCCCCTATCGGCCACACGGGATTTTTATTATTATTACTATTGTCATCGGCAAATCCGATATGGTGTATCTTCCCTCCACTGAAATAGATGTGTATTGTTCGATTCAGTATTTCCATGACGGCCGGTGTGGGCGTGCGGTTCTAAGGGCTTCAGTCTGGTACCGCGTGACCGCTACGGTCGCAGGTTCGAATCCTGCCTCGGGCATGGATGTGTGTGATGTCCTTAGGTTAGTTAGGTTTAAGTAATTCTAAGTTCGAGGGGACTGATGACCACAGATGTTAAGTCCCATAGTGCTCAGAGCCATTTGAACCATTTTTTGAAGTATTTCATGAATTCTTAAACACTGTGGAAAATAATAATCCAATGTGCTTATTGCAAATACGTTTTTTAAATATAAATGTATGAACTAACGACATAAAAATGTATTTACAGGAGCGGAGACCCATCCATCATTGTAGAGCAGTGCGAGATTGGTTTCAGGGCCAAGAGAGGATAAAGCTGTTGCCGCTTGTTCCACGATCACCGAACATCAACCAGATAGAGAATATGTGGGCAGAGGTAACAAGGTCATTGCCATGTGTCCCTACAAATGCAAACGACCTTTGGACGAATATAGAAAACGTATGGTGGGAAGTAAACCATCACGCTACACTGTCGACGACTTAATGAAATCAATTCCCCTACGCCCTCGAGAAATCTTACGTAATAATCGTGGGTGGGTTGGTTACTGTAAGTATACTCGTCCACAAAGCCCCTGTGGACAATTATCTGATAATCGGTCAAGCTTTGGTTTGTCGCAGCTCTTTAGCATACATCAAGTCCATTTACTTTCAGTCCCCTCCTTACAATTCTTGCAGTGCAAGGTAATTGAAAAATCTCATCCACTCGACGCCAACTGAAGAACTGACTGGTGCATGTGTTGTTCAACACACAGTAGTTGTCACCCTCACTGGAATCAATGACTGTTTGTGTGTGAGTGTGTGTGTTTTCGTGTTAACGCACGATGTGAATCAATACTATTAACATTAGAGAGACAACCAACAATAAATATTGCATCAAATATGACTGTAAAGTATTTTAATGCGATGGGAAGCTACAAACTGAATTTTTACCCATCCCACGTCCTGCGTATTAGGTTAAGTAAGATGTATTAACTCCATGCTATCGTTAGCAGAGACAGTGCGCTCTTGTTGTCGAGGCTCGCGACAAGTGCAGCGATTAGCAGTGCCCAATGCCGCCGCTATTTGTTTATGTTGGCTGAGCGTGGACACTGCAGCAGACGCTTCGCCCTAAACAGAAAGAAATCACATTGGCTCTGACTGCAGTGAGCGGATATCACTGCCAGCGTGTTCATATAGTAACCAACGTGAGACTCTACTCACAGGTGCCATGGAGCAATTGCAACGGGTATCATGTCATTAGTCATCAGAATATTAACTAGTGATGAAACGTCCACTCTATTTGAATCCCAAGGCAATAGGAACTTTCTCACAAAGGAATGTGAGGTGATATCAAAATTTATCCAACATACAAAAATTAACTGCAGGGCTTTCATGTATGCAGTAATAGCACACAAGGAAATATTATATCTTGGAAGCGTATAATTCATTTCCTCTTCTCATATTACCGCCCTTGTTTTAATATGAAGTGAGAAAATAAACACGAAAAACTAAAGTTCCTGAGAAGCATATAAGTCATTTCCTCTTCTCATATCACAACTTTTGTTTTAATATGAAGTAAAAAAATAAACAGTTTAGAGTTCTGAAGCATAATATGACACCAGATTCTTATCGTAGGCGCTATCGGAAACGCCAAAAGCAGGGAGCTGTCCATTCTTTTGTCCAACAGTCTGTTTCCTTTCATGTATTTATTACTCCCGCTAGGAGATTCTTATTTAAGGACCTGTGGGCATCAAGTTCTTCAGCAGAACAAGCCTTATGTTATTGTGCTAATTACGGTATGGAAAAAATGCAACAAAGACGAGTTCCGCTAGAGCAGTGAGGATATTTGCTCATGTGTGTATTCAGCAATGACTGCCAGCTGCCACAACACTTCACAGAATCCTTGCGGCAGGCAACACAACTGTGCGTGCACTTCAGACTTCATTCAGTGAGACGTCAGGAGATGGATGAAAACGTCAAATTAACGTCGCTTTCCGAATCGTATTCAATCCAGAATGAGGTGTTATTAAGGTAGTAGAGCTTTCTAGCAATTCCACTTTTATGATTCCCATATGAGTATTTCGATAGCCAAAAGAACCCGTTAGTGCGAAACTATCGGGAACTGCATTATATCAAACGGCAAGAACTTGAGACAATACGTGGACTCTTCTCTTCGCTGGGTGAGCTATTACTGTTATTTAGCATTCTCTCTGTCCTAGTGTGAATCGCGTCTGGTGAATACGCTTTCGATGTTTCGATCCGATTAAGACAGTAAAACACAAATAATTGTCGCAGTTATTAATATATGACATTTAGTTTGCATTCAGTGCATCGATGTATTACAAGTAATTGCACTCTAGCCTCTAAACCTGGTTACAGAAATGCGAATAAGACTCTTGGGCATATAATGAGGATCTTGCGGCCCTTGCCACCCGCAACTTTGAGATGAAGCTATAGTCACTTCTGAAGTCACTCACAGAACATATCAGCTGGTATCCTTCCTTGCACTATAATTGAAACTTGGCAACAGCGCAGAATATGTTTGGCAACTCTGTGACCGACGAGTTACTACCTTGATGGCACAGAACTATCCTGCTAAATTCACATGATATTATCGTGTCATTTCAATTGAATACCGTAAGTGATTTTCTCTTGAGGCGTGACATAAGGATATCAGTTAATGCTTTTGAGTCAACGAAAGTGGTTCCCCACGGGAAATACAACTACTCTCGTCTCTTATGTTGCGATTTATTTGCCATAGCGTCTACAGAGCCAGTAAGTACGTCAAAGACCCCCCACCTGTTCGCTAGCTCGTAGGTAACGTGCTTGCCTGTCAGGTGCACGCTGCCTTTGTTCGCCTTTCGAGACTCGCTGAATGCAAGATTTTTAATTCTTTTGTAGCAGAAATACAAGCAACCAGATACAAATTCAATGAGGGAATGGTAAGACAACGCTCTAGCAAAATTCGTCTTGCTACTTTTAGTAACCCTTAGGGTCAAAGCGAAAAACCTTACGGTACTGCCAAATCCATAATGCCACTTTTATTTTCTGCCGACTTACTTTTTGGTTGTTGTGAATACGTAATTTTATCTATGAACTGCCACATTTTCATAATACTTACGAAGCAAATCATGTGAGGTAACACTTCACCAACTTGGGAAGGTGGAAAAAGCACTACCCTTTCTGGATGCTGTCTGTATCTTCCTGGATGTCGAGGGGGTTCTAGTAATACGACCTTCGAGTAAATGGTTAGAGATGAAGAACCTAGTGTTGAATGAACTCATAGATGAGCTGAATGCGAGAGACTATTCTTGAAAAGAATAAGTAGACGATTTATTCACAGTAAGACTTAGAAAATTTTATAGTATTGTTAAACCTATGTGCACTGAACATTGTGAAAAAGTATTTAAAGACAAGCCGCACGAAAATTGGTGAAGTATTATTTATGGGGAAGCATGTCCAGCACATATACTGAAAAATTATGTTTCTCGATGAAACTTTAGAGATGGCTGTAGTGTATCTAGAGGTAGCACTGGATGGAAAACTATTATGAACACCTCACATAAAGAATATATTCCACTACGAAAGATAATCTTATAAGCACTAGAAGCTGCTGTAGGGTAAACTGGGGTCTAAACCCAGTACGTACTGGATATACACCTCTGCAAAAATACCAATGATAATTTATTTTCATATAATATGAACAAAGTCGAACAGAAGGTGGCTGCTAGGAAGTCTGGCAAAGTGCAGAGGCTGGCCTGCTTTCACAAACAGACGGAATTATCAGGACATCCACTCTTGGGATGGATATTAGGCTAGACATGCCCGCCTTACACCTGTGGCTTAAAATGGAGGCCGCAGCAGGGACATAAAGGCTAAAAATTGTAAATAACTGGATATAGTTAGAATATACGGAATCCCAAATCAGTATGGCGATGGCTGGGGAAATGCCGACTAACTATACAATAACCTCTAGCTGTTTCAATAAACCTTGCAATGTAACAGTTGGAAGCAGGGAGCAGTGAAAGAACGAAACACTACACCGTTCAGGAGACATAATATAGTGGTTTACTGACAGGTCGCAAACAGATGAAAGTACCGGGTCTGGTGTACTACCTAGAATCTCTTTAGGGAAGATGGCCACAGTATTACATGACATCTTTTATCAGCATGTGCACGGAGGAGAATTAGAGTAGACCCTATAAAAATCGTAGCATCTTCTTTTATTCAGACAGCCAAGCAGCTCTGAAATCTCTATCAGCCCCTGCGGCCGAAGGTCGTTGCAGAATGCCATGAAGCATTTTCTTTCGGACATGGCCGAAAGAACAGACACCACACATATATCCATATACAGAGTGTTTCAGGAGGAATATTAGATATTTTAGCAGGTGGGAGTACAGACGAATTGCATAAAAAAATTCCATATAAATGCGTCCACTTTTTATTGTGTACAGAGATACAGCTGTTAGTACGTAACCCTAACAAACTCAAAGCAAAAGCAACGAGGACATTCAAGTATGCAGGCCGGGGTGACCGAGCGGTTCCAGGCGCTACAGTATGGAACCGCGGGACCGCTACAGTCGCAGGTTCGAATCCTGTCTCGGGCATGGATGTGTCTGGTGTCCTTAGGTTAGTTAGGTTTAAGAAGTTCTAAGTTCTAGTGGACTGATAACCTCAGAAGTTAAGACCCATAGCGCTCAGAGCCATTTGAACCATTTCTGAAGTATACGAGTATTTACGCACAGTACAAGCAGGATTGCAGCGAACTGATCACTTAACCAGCGCAACATGGATTACCTGTGTAATGAGTCATTCCAGTTGCATAGCTGAGGGTAAGATTTGTTAATCATTTCATTGCAGAATTAATGTAATACCCGCACGATAATCTCTGCAGTCATACTGTATTAGAAGCATGCGATTGGAGTACTATGATCGTTGAATCGGATTACTCAAGCTGAGGCCAAATAAAGACAAGCGATGACGCCACAGCACTATCTTTACTTAAGTAGGTAGTCAGCGCTAAATTATGTGCGCCACCATTAACGTTACTGTAAGCAGTTTGACAGCATAACACCACCACAACTACTGACAACCTGAACCATTGTCATCACGCAGTTGTGACTCTCAGTGATTACAGGTTACTGATGTTTATCAAGAAGAGCGGAAAGCGCCTCTGAAGTTCCATTTGAATTACGACTAGGACGGAGAGAATGCTAAATAACAGTAATAGCTCACCCAGCGAAGAGAAGAGTCCACGTATTGTCTCAAGTTCTTGCAGTTTGATATAATGCAGTTCCCGATAGTTTCGCACTAACGGGTTCTTTTGGCTATCGAAATACTCATATGGGAATCATAAAAGTGGAATTGCTAGAAAGCTCAACTACCTTAATAACACCTCATTCTGGATTGAATACGATTCGGAAAGCGACGTTAATTTGACGTTTTCATCCATCTCCTGACGTCTCACTGAATGAAGTCTGAAGTGCACGCACAGTTGTGTTGCCTGCCGCAAGGATTCTGTGAAGTGTTGTGGCAGCTGGCAGTCATTGCTGAATACACACATGAGCAAATATCCTCACTGCTCTAGCGGAACTCGTCTTTGTTGCATTTTTTCCATACCGTAATTAGCACAATAACATAAGGCTTGTTCTGCTGAAGAACTTGATGCCCACAGGTCCTTAAATAAGAATCTCCTAGCGGGAGTAATAAATACATGAAAGGAAACAGACTGTTGGACAAAAGAATGGACAGCTCCCTGCTTTTGGCGTTTCCGATAGCGCCTACGATAAGAATCTGGTGTCATATTATGCTTCAGAACTCTAAACTGTTTATTTTTTTACTTCATATTAAAACAAAAGTTGTGATATGAGAAGAGGAAATGACTTATATGCTTCTCAGGAACTTTAGTTTTTCGTGTTTATTTTCTCACTTCATATTAAAACAAGGGCGGTAATATGAGAAGAGGAAATGAATTATACGCTTCCAAGATATAATATTTCCTTGTGTGCTATTACTGCATACATGAAAGCCCTGCAGTTAATTTTTGTATGTTGGATAAATTTTGATATCACCTCACATTCCTTTGTGAGAAGGTTCCTATTGCCTTGGGATTCAAATAGAGTGGACGTTTCATCACTAGTTAATATTCTGATGACTAATGACATGATACCCGTTGCAATTGCTCCATGGCACCTGTGAGTAGAGTCTCACGTTGGTTACTATATGAACACGCTGGCAGTGATATCCGCTCACTGCAGTCAGAGCCAATGTGATTTCTTTCTGTTTAGGGCGAAGCGTCTGCTGCAGTGTCCACGCTCAGCCAACATAAACAAATCGCGGCGGCATTGGGCACTGCTAATCGCTGCACTTGTCGCGAGCCTCGACAACAAGAGCGCACTGTCTCTGCTAACGATAGCATGGAGTTAATACATCTTACTTAACCTAATACGCAGGACGTGGGATGGGTAAAAATTCAGTTTGTAGCTTCCCATCGCATTAAAATACTTTACAGTCATATTTGATGCAATATTTATTGTTGGTTGTCTCTCTAATGTTAATAGTATTGATTCACATCGTGCGTTAACACGAAAACACACACACTCACACACAAACAGTCATTGATTCCAGTGAGGGTGACAACTACTGTGTGTTGAACAACACATGCACCAGTCAGTTCTTCAGTTGGCGTCGAGTGGATGAGATTTTTCAATTACCTTGCACTGCAAGAATTGTAAGGAGGGGACTGAAAGTAAATGGACCTGATGTATGCGAAAGAGCTGCGACAATCCAAAGCTTGACCGATTATCAGATAATTGTCCACAGGGGCTTTATGGACGAGTATACTTTCAGTAACCAACCCACCCACGATTATTACGTAAGATTTCTCGAGGGCGTAGGGGAATTGATTTCATTAAGTCGTCGACAGTGTAGCGTGATGGTTTACTTCCCACCATACGTTTTCTATATTCGTCCAAAGGTCGTTTGCATTTGTAGGGACACATGGCAATGACCTTGTTACCTCTGCCCACATATTCTCTATCTGGTTGATGTTCGGTGATCGTGGAACAAGCGGCAACAGCTTTATCCTCTCTTGGCCCTGAAACCAATCTCGCACTGCTCTACAATGATGGATGGGTCTCCGCGCCTGTAAATACATTTTTATGTCGTTAGTTCATACATTTATATTTAAATAACGTATTTGTAATAAGCACATTGGATTATTATTTTCCACAGTGTTTAAGAATTCATTCCCTGTCATAGATAAGTGATCTGGATTCAACAGTCCGATTAAGAATGTGCTTCACCCAGTCTATCATATGATGAGAGTCGTAGTCGGATAGCCACATTAAGACTGACTGGCTGAATCCGATTAGGACGATCTTGTGTCGAAATGAAATTACAGAAATCGGATAATTTGAACGTCTCTATTGCAACAATGCTACGCACATAGATTCCTATGATGGAGTAACAGCTAGCAACTGTCTAAGAAAAAGTGAGAAATACAGGGCGTTTCAAAAAGAAAGAGCAGATTTCAAACATTTATTTCTCAAAAACTACAAATGATAGAAACACAATTCCAACGGTCCTTCACTCAATATGAGTACCAAATGTTACACAACAAATATCAAAACTGTACCTCAATATGAGCACCATTTGTTACACGACAAATATCAAACCGGTATCTCATTTCTTGCCACACACGACGCAACTGGTCTTTAGTTACCGAATTCACGGCCGCAACAATTCGATGTCGTACCTCTTGAAGAGTAGCGGGCATAGGTGGGACATAAACACAGTCCTTTATGTACCCCCACAAATAAAAATCGCAGGGAGTAAGGTCTGGTGACCTGGGAGGCCACAGACGATGACATTGATCTTGTGCTCCTGCTCTTCCAATCCACCGTCCTGGAATGGTGTTATTTAGGTACCGTCGTACAGGTTCAGAGAAGTGTGGTGGGGCGCCATCTTGCATGAAGATGAAGTGATTTGAATCTTCCTGAAGTTGAGGAAATAGCCAGTTTTCTAACATGTCCAGGTAAATGGTTCCTGTGATAGTTTTCTCCATGAAAAAGAAAGGTCCATAAACTTTGTTTACCGAAATTGCACAAAAGACGTTAACCTTTGGTGAGTCTCTTTCATGTTGAATAACGTCCCTCGGAGTTTCACTCGCCCAAATTCGTACGTTATGCCGATTAACTTTACCAGAAATGTGAAACGTTGATTCATCTGAAAAAATTAATCGTTCGGCAAAATTGTCCTCTTCCATGTCCTGTAGAATTGCAGTTGAAAATTCGAACCTTTTGTTGTGGTCGTCAGGACGCAATGCTTGCAATAACTGCAGTTTGTACGGCTTCATGTGCAGACGCTTACTCAGAACGCGCCATACCGTTGTTTTAGACATGTTTAGTTCGTGACTTGCCCGTGTCGTGGATTTTCTAGGGCTCCTTTCGTAAGCTGCACGGACACGCTCGACATTTTCATCCGATGTGCGTGGACGACCCGTGCTTTTTCGCTTGCAGATGCAACCATCTTCTACGAATCTGTGATGCCACTCATAAATTTGCTTATGACGAGGCGGCTGTTTGTTGAATTGACGGCGGAATGCACGTTGCACACCAACAATGGACTCTAACTTTGCAAATTGCAGCACACAAAATGATCGTTCCTGTGGTGTCGTCGCCATTTTCCTACAAACAAACGCCAGCGCCACTGCGGATTTGCATGGAACTTCTGCGCGGACCATTGAAAAACTTTGAACCTTTCTCTGACAAGAAACGTTTGAATTGTGTTTCTATCATTTGTAGTTTTTGAGAAATAAATGTTTGAAATCTGCTCTTTCTTTTTGAAACGCCCTGTACGTCTACTAGCAGCAATGTAACGTGATTATAACCCATATTTATGTGATGGAAATACTGAATCGAACAATACACATCTATTTCAGTGGAGGGAAGATACACCATATCGGATTTGCTGATGACATAATGACAATAATAATAATAATAAAAATCCCTTGTGGCCGATGGGGGAAACCCTCCCCCATATGGGTGGTACTGAGGAAATCAAATACTTGTGGTGAACCAAATACTAACACAGTCCTGAACGGCTACTCAATCCGTTGAACCCAAAATCCAGACACATCTGAGTGTAAATCACCGCTACTCTGGTCACCGTCTGTTAGCTCAATGAGCTTGGCTGAAAATATTTGCTTCCAAAGGCTTCAACACCCTCTGGTCCTGTCCGGTCCTGGTATCACCCAGGCCAAACCAATGAAACACAAGAAAACATGAACTATGCAAGCAAAGCTAACTTTACCCCAGGTGGTACACAACTTGGCCACCGATAGGCGGCAGTTGGATTTTCGCACTCTGGGCAGTCCAGGTTAGCACGGCAGAGAATGTCGAAGATCTCTGGCAAATTTCCCTACAAGCAGAAAACATTCATTCGAAAACTAAATATCGATACATTGATCCAAACAAGAAACCTAAATAATCTCACAATAGAAATCGTCCGCCAAAAAATTCTCATCCTTGCTCTTCAAGAACAACGATTAATTGGCAATTAAAACTTTCATTACGGAAACCACGGCATCTTCAAAATACAACAAAAGGTAGCGAAACTCGCACCAATCTTCGGCATTGCATTTCTCGAACACAGATCTATCAACAACTCTGTCGAAGAAATCACAACCATCAACAATCGAGTTATGACTATGCTCATTCAGAGCCCCTATAAAAAATATACTCTCATAAATGCACATGCCCCCACCAACATCGAAAATAAGGAAAACACCGAAAATGTCGAAAAATTGTGGAACACACTCGAAAATACTATGAGCAAAATTCACCGAGATGACGTGAAAATACTAATGGGAGACTTCAACTCTCTATTTGGGACAGAAAAAACCTGTAGAAAAATCATTGGTACAAATTCAACACACCGAAACGCTTAGACCAACGGCACACGTCTGACTGACATTTGCCAACAATTCAACCACAAAAGAATGTCTTCACACTTTAGGAAGTAGCCTGTTCCCAAGAAACATGGTTGGCTACCAGGAGCAAACTGCTTTCGTTCGCCTTTCGAGACTCGCTGAAAGCCAGATTTTTAATTCTTTTGTAGCAGAGCTACAAGCAGGCAGATACAAACGCAATAAGGGAATCGTAAGACAACGCGCCTTGCTACTTTCAGTAACCCTTAGTGTCAGAGCGAAAACCTTACGGTACTGCCAAATTCATAATGACGACATATTTTTTGTTGTTGTGAAGACATAATTATATCTATGAAATGCCACTTTTCATAATAATTGCGGATGATACAGGAAATGAAGTAAATACGGATCTTTTCGAAGTCAAAAGTCGGTAATGTCCTACTAATTCGTATTAAAATAGTCTCAATCGTCTTACAGATGCTTAATGCTTTATTAAGATAGTCTGCCGTCGTGATGTTTCTGTAGTAAGCTGAATTTAACTTGTATTAGTACAGTGAATATTTTAATTGAATTTTCCATTAGTTTACTAAACGCAACAGTAATCATTAAAGAGAAATTAATCAGCAAAAGAATTTTCTTTCACGATATCTAAAACGATCTGACAATGCTAAAGTTGTTTACAAATTCTACGCCAGTAGTCACCTACTGGTTCCAACGATATCATTATACCAGAGTAGTTTTAAGAGTATTTTCGTCTAGAAATGATCGATCAAGAGCGGGAAAGGTAAATCTTTACGAATATATGACGAGAGGGACAAGTGCTTGAGAGAGGACTTCTCTATCATTACAAGTGCCTGAGAGAGGACTTTAATTACAATCTCCTGGATAGTTTTGTTTCTCAAATCAAGAAGTGCGTTATCCTGCAGTAGCACATGTGATGTAGTTGAGTTGCTCGATTTTCTTACGCTGAGACCGAAAGGTGTCTCAGTTGATGGCAACAATTTCCAGCTGTGTTGCATAATGCCCTTGGGGCAGAATTCGTAGCCCAAAACACACTTTTTGAGCTATCAGATGTAAAATATTATGGTGGTGGTGGTGGTTAATGTTTAACGTCCCGTCGACAACGAGGCCATTAGAGACGGAGCGCAAGCCCGGGTTACGGAAGGATTGGGAAGGAAAGAGGCCGTGCTCTTTCGAAGGAACCATCCCGGCATTTGCCTGAAACGATTTAGGGGAACCACGGAAAACCTAAATCAGGATGGTTGGAGACGGGATTGAACCGTCGTCCTCCCGATAAAATATTATGTTCACACTACTCTTTGCTCGAGTTTATGTCTTTTGGAGGGGCTCAGCCTTTCATTTCTTCTTAGGAAGTTAACGATAAAGGCATCATAACACGTCACCAGTAACAATACTGCATACGAATGCTCAATGAGCGACCTGATGACGTTCAATAATAGTCACTCCGTTGATTTTTGTTGTTTCGAATTAGAGCATGCAGTACTCCTACACCAGACTTCTGAACTTTGCCTTGTGAATGCAAATGTCGCATGATGGTAAAATGGTAATCTATCACATATATCAGTAGTCGAGACCTCCTTAATGTGGAAAATCATTCATGCCAGAACAATCTTTGTTGAAACAAGAATATCTTTTTCTGGCGTATTTTTCCCAAAAGCACTCGCTCCATACACAGTTCAAATCTTCCTAGCTGCCTCCTCTGCATTCACCCCTCTGTTATACCAAAAGTAAACGTTGTGTTGCAGATGTTACACCTATTTCCACTTGCGACTCAATTTTACAATGCTTAACTGTAGTTCATGATTTTCAAGTATGCAAAATCCAATGCTTAACTGCAAGATGATAACTAGAACTTCAAATTCGAAAATGACAGTTGATACACACACTGACAGCGTCGCGCCGCGTTCACTTGGGCGGCGCCGGATTTCAGGCGGCGGGTGGCGTCTGGCCGGTGGCCGGTAGCCGCTTCAGCGCGAGGAAACGCTCGAGCGTAAGCTGTTGCGACGCAGCCACGAGCTATCCTGCGGAATTGTTTCTGGAATACTTGTTATTGCTGGTGGGTAGAATGTTAAGCGAATTATCTTCGATGTTCAGTCAGACTCATAACTTTAGACCGACTGTGGTAAAAAAAAAAAAAAAAATAATAATTTGCAGTTGGGCGCGAACATGCGACAATAAGCTTATAACGCACGACGCTTGCCACTTTTTTTTATTTTTATTTTTGGAACAAAAAAAAGTTTCTCAAAGCCAAAATCAAATTTCTTTTTCCTTTAAGAACAAATTGTGAGGAATAAATAAGGAAAAGTTTTTTTTTTTTAAGAAAACAAAGACTCCGATTATACTGGTTTCTCCTTCCAGCAAAAAAAAAAATGAGTCTCCTTCGTCTTGTTGGCGAAGAAGCAATCCTTTGGAACAAAACAAATTTTTTTTTTCCTCAAAGCCAAAATCAAATTTCTTTTACCTTTAAGAACAAACTATGAGGAAGAAATAAGGAAAAGCTTTTTAAGTCGTCATGCGACTTGTAGTTAAAGTGTAGTTCTTACAGGAGCTCCTGAAGTGTATCCGCCTACAGCATGCCAGCTCGTCCAAACGTGTCTTCTCATGGCGTAGGCGTGAGTTCTGGGTAGCAGATCTATTCAGTTCGGTTCGTTTTATACAGTTTTCAGCTTCTCAGGGCTTGGACGTTCCAGCTACTAGGTGGGTCATCGAAAGTGCTCCGTAAGAAATTAGAAAAAATATTGTTTATAGCGTGGGTTGCGTATCAGGACGCAGTGACGTTCGTTGAGATAAGTCCAATATCCTATCGTAGACTTGTCGCCTGAAGTAAAAAGATAGCGGATCGTGTGGCCACAGATCCAATTCACAGAGTTAGTTTTGGCGGTGGGGTAGAAAGTCTTATCGGGGTACAAAAGCATGTGGACGTCGATCTGAGCCGGTGTCTGGCGAGTAAGAAACGCCAAAATTCGCCGCGCAAGTGTCCAGACGTCTAGCGCTGTTCCACAGTGGAACCGGTGGACATCCGTGTCATCCACGCCACAGTGGGTGCAGACGGATGAATCGGCGAGATGGATGAGGTGCAGACGATCTCGGTTAACTTGTTTGCCATTCACGGTGATGTACCACGATGATTGAACATCTGATTCGAGAAAACGCGCATGGATCGCCTTCCATAAGTGTCGCCACACGTACGTTCGATGGGGTTGGACGGGCGGCACTGTTGTAACAATTCGGAGACTGTTTTCGTGAGGTACAAACGTGGAAGCGGTAAGGACCGGTAGATATAACTGAACTCCAGGAAAAATCGTTGGATGTAATAAAAGGGGGTTGGAATGGTCGATATCAGTACTGGGGCGGACAAGGAGGCCGGTGCAAAGTTGTGAAGCAGGAGGCTAGTAAGGCTCTGCGGGCAACGATGCCAAAGTTTGAGTTGGGAGCTGACGTATAGTGCCTTGACACGAGTCGGCACGTGGATGAGTCCCACCCCGCCACGATCTCGTGGCAGTGCAAGGGATTCATACTGCACCTTGAATAACATCCCCGAGCTGACTAAGGAGCCGAAAGCCATCAACAGTCGTCGCGCAGGAGATTTGGGACTGGTAGTACTTGAGCCACGTGTGGTATACGGGAAGCATGATACATGTTCACGTATTGCGCGCGTTGGATAACGTCGAGAGCTCGTAGCCGGTGATCTGCGAGATTTGCTCTGATTGTCTGTAGCAAGCGTCTACCATTGATAGCCGCTGAGCGGCGCAGGTCTGCTGTGAAATCAAGTCCAAGACACCGTATGGTGGCGGCGACACTAAGGGGGGCAGCGCATCTCTCCGGCAAGCCCTCACCAATGAGCAGGACCTTGGATTTTGACACGTTGAGGCAGCTCCCCGACGCTTCGCCGTAAGTCGCCACCCATGTCAGTGCTGCTCGTACTTCATCTTCACTGCGCAGATATAGTACTATGTCGTCTGCGTAGGCGGTACAACAAAAACGGTGGCCTTGCACAGCCATGCCTTCCAAACGTTGGCGCATGCCCTGGAGCAGGGGTTCCAAGGCGAAAGCATACAAAATCGTGGAAAGAGGGCATCCTTGCCGTACAGATCGTGCGATGACCAGGGACGGTGTAAGACGACCTCTGTACATGATTTTAGAGGTTGCACTACTCAACAGGCGCATAACCACTGTTACAAAACCGCCAGGAAAACCCATATGCTGAAGAACTGTCCGTAAATAGAAGTGGTCAACACGGTCGAAAGCCTGGCTAAAGTCCAGTGAAGCCAAGGCGCCAGGGAGACGCTGATGATGCGCTAATGCTATCATGTCTCTGTAACGGCAAAGGGCCGTTCGGATGTTGTTGTCGCCTCCTAGGGAAGTCTGGTCGCAGGATGTGACGTAACGTGCGACCTTCTTGAGTCGCGATGCCAGAAGCCGTGTGAATATTTTCATGTCGCTGTTGAGCAAAGTAATTGGTCGATAGTCCTGGACCCACGATAACCCGCGCGGTTTATGTACGGGGATAATAATTCCTTCTAGAAAGGCGCTCGGGACCACTGTCCTCGGTGACATCAGCTCTTGTGCGATTGCCGTCCACGTGGAAGCCAACAAATACTGAAAACTTTTATAAAATTCGATGGGTATACCGTCAGGTCCAGGAGACCTGTTATCGGAACCCGCCTTGATAGCATCTACCACTTCATCTGTGGTTACGTCGTCTTGGAGGTCATGCACAGCATCCTCCGGAAGAGTGTTCGTAGTGAGCTGAGCGACTTCTGTGATCAGTGCTGCAGAATGCGATACGGCTGCGTATAGCCCGGCAAAATGAGCATGGAAAGCACGACCGATGCTTTGTTGGGTGTCGTGCCGGCGCCCTTCCACATCAGTGAGGACTTGGATCAGAGCTCGTCGTCGTCGTTGTCTTTCCTGAAGGAGGTGGTACATCGACGGACGTTCTTGAGGGATTCGATTAGAAGCTCGAGAACGGACTACAGTGCCTTCCAAGTTACGCCGCATGACCAAGGAGATCTGCGCCTTCGTGCGATGGACCATCGACTGCCGGGCTGGCGAGAAAGGCATCGTCGCACAGTCACGTAGAATGGTGTAGTAGAAGTGCAGGGTATTAGTTTGCCACGCCTTTAATTTCTTCCCAAAACTCATCAGAGTCTTCCTGAGGGTCGGCTTTGCACAGGGGAGCCACCATGATAAGGTGGAGTCATAGGCTTCTCGACGATGGTGGCAGCGTGCCCATGCTTCTTCGACCATACGGCGACAGTCTGAGGAGGTCAGGTGAGCGACATTGAGTTTCCACAGACCACGACTATGCCACACTTGCTGTCGGGCGAGAGTGACGTCACAGAGGTATGCATAATGGTCTGAAAAGGCCAAGGGCCAGACTTCCGCATGACGTGTGCCATCAGCAAGGGAGCGGGTAACGTAGATGCGATCTATGCGGCTTAACGAGTGAGAGGTGTAGAATGTATAGCCCGGTTGAATTCCGTGGAGCTCCTTCCATGTGTCAACAAGTCGGAGACGGTCGATGACCATTGAGAGAGATGCACAAGGGGAATGTCGCGGGAGTTGGTCCGCGGGCTCTTGTGTCGAGTTAAAATCCCCACCGAGTACCAAATCGTCCTGCGGGCCGGTGAAGAGGGGTGTGACGCTTTCGGCAAAAAATGTTTCTCGGTCATGACGGCGGCCAGTGCCGGACGGAGCGTAGATATTAATAATACGCACGCCGAACAGTGTGAGGGCCATACCTCGCGCAGTGGGGAGGTAGATGACGTCCTCTGCAGGGAGTCCGTCGCGTAGCAGGATGGCGACGCCGCTACCGGTATCGGATGCGGGGGAAACATGGGCGTTGTATCCGGTGGGAACTAGGAAGTCAGCCACAAACACCTCTTGTAAGAGTGCTATATCCACATCCGCAGAGTAAATAGTGTCTCTGAACATGGCCAGTTTATGGGGGGCACGAATGGTGGCAAGATTCATCGTGGCGATGCGATATCGCTGCGTGCGGCCATCCTCAGTATGTGCAGAACGTGCAGTAGAAGTAGCCGGCAGGTGGAGACCCGCCGGTGGTCCCGCAGTGGTGATAATTACCGGCAGGGCGCCAGCCCCAGTGTCGCCGAGGTGGACTCCTGTGCAGACACGCTGGCAGTCTGTTCCGCTTCTTCTTCAACGTCATCGGCCCAGGAAGCTGACGACGTGGACATGTGACGGTCACGTACTTCCGGAACGGGTGTTGTGGATTCCGCAACATGAGTGGCAGGGGGACCGCCGTCATCATTCGTTGACAACGGCGAGGACATGTCCCTGGCTGGGAGAGTAGGCGTCACAGGAGGGGCTCCTGTTGCTGCCACATCGCGTGACTGGACGCAATGTGGGAGATCACCGTCAGACATCAGGTCGACATCTCGTGGGGCCGTCTGAGAAAGGGCGTCATCGGAAGGCGTTCGTCGTCGTTTCCTGTGTTTGCGAGGCGACCGCTGTTTTCTGATGTGGCCTTCTGAATCAGAATGTGGTCGCCCGTCGTCTGACGCCGAACCCGTCTGGACAAAGGCAGACGTCGGCACGACACCGAGGTCGACGTCCATGGTTCCAACAGGAACATCGGTTTCGGTCTGCAAACCGGACGGTCCTGAAGCGAGCACTGGAGGTGACGCCGTGCTTGTGTCCTCGGCGCGTTGTGCTGCGGCGGGTGGCGTTGACGATGCTGCTGGCGCAATCGATATTGGTACGACGGGGTCCTGTGCAACCTTGGCGTAGGTGATGGGTAAGGACGTGACCGTCGAAGCCTGGGTCTCTTCACGTAACGGCGTCTGTATTAAACGGCGGTGTAAGCATTCGGAACGTACATGTCCCTCCTGGCCACATCCTGCGCACGTTCGTGGCTGTCCATCATACATGACGATGGCCCTCACACCGCCAATCAGCAGGTACGATGGGACATGTTTCGTCAGCTCAATTTTTATTTGCCTGACGCCATTTAATACGGGGTAGGTCGTAAATGTTTGCCACTTCTCCGCGACGTGACCCAAGACGGTGCCATATGGTTGGAAAGCGGCAATGACCACATCCTGAGGCACCTCGAACGGGAGTTCAAACACCCGCAATGTCCGGAGACCGAATCCAGCGTGGGCGACTGTCACAGCACCCATATGTCCATCAGAGTGTTTAAATTTTAGTCCGGTGGCATGACGGTGAATTATGTCATTGCAAATTTCCTCTGTCGACATCTTGATGTAGACAACACTTCCAGTGATGGAAAAATGTATGCCGATTACGGCCTGGGGGTTCAAACGTAGATCCTCACGTATGAACTGTTCGACTTCGAAAGCTCTGGGTCGTGGATGTTCGGCCTGAAACGTTACTTTGCTCGTTGCACGGCGGTACGAGTGCGCCATGGTGTACGTTAGTACTGGACTCGATAGACACAAACACCGCGACGCGGAAGTAAACACCGCCAAGAGCGGAGCGGCACACGGCGCGCGGAGCAGCTCCGCACGCTAGCACGGCTGCGAGCCGACCTTCACGACGCTTGCCACTAGACCACGGGCTCACGTAGTCCGACAACGTCTCGGAAGTAGACAACACTTCCTCCTAACACTTCCACATCGTACAGTGTTGCCAGATTGTGCATATGGCCGGACTTAGAGTTGTCAGGGGCGGTCAGTTTTATTGGCCACCTTAAGTGAATGACTCGGACTTAGTCTCTGTGGCGGCCGGCCGGCGGTCAGTTTTATTGTGTAAGACTGTACATGTTCTCTAACGCTACTGTGGTGTTCTGACTACCTCGTACAGTGTGCATGTTGGTCTACAAGATTTTTGGGCTTGCAGTCGAGATGCTGTTTCCTTTTTATTCGAGACAACGTCTCCATCAGGTGTGGAGCGCCGCTTTGATTGGTCGCTATTTGAAATCCCGTCTGTGGTTGCCAAACGCTGCACATTGCCCTACGTATTGCCTCTGGGTGCCATTAAACAAGAAAAAACAAGCAACAGAAATTCAGATTGTAGGAAAGTTTAACTAAGGAAGGCTACAAAAAAAGAAAAAAAACTATCTACGTGAACATCACTAACTACCACGTGCAGCCGATATTTTTTAAATAATTGTATCTGTCCATTCAGTTGAGTGAGTGAGTGTGTGCGGCAACTTATCTTTATTTCATTTACAAGTGAAGACGTGAGACGTTTCCACATACCAGTACAGATTTGGAATTTGTTCATTTCCGATTTATTTTGATAAAACACTTGCGAATGTGGAAACAGGCATTAGAATTCTAGTTAGAAGCAGTTAAGAATAGTGACCGACACTCACACATCGTTCATTCACTCATAATAAACATTTTAGTACTGTTATAAACATCTAGTCGAAGACTGTATCTGCATTTTCCCGTTCACGTACTTATACGGTCGCAATGAGAACGCAGTGCAACTAACCTTACTTATTTAGTTGCCTTTTCCTTCGACGCAGAACAATTTTCCACGTATTTATAATGTTAAAACTCGCGTTTAGTGACTATTTATCGTTAGGTGCACGCTGAAGTAAAATGCGGCGTCACTGATGTTTCGTTGAAAATGAATGCCAGTGTTAAGAGGAAACAAGAAATCTGCAGTGCTAAGCTGAGTACCCCCGAACGATCAGTTATTGTTCCTACAGCTGAATACCGCAGCACTCCATACTGATATTCCAGAGGATTAAGGATACCTGGCGCTAATTACGGCGTTTCCAAAGGAAAAAACTGGAGGTAAACACGAAACGGACCACTGGCGTAAGCACGAGAGCCGTTAAGCTTCTTTACTGGCTGCTCACGTTGCTCTTACCTCGACTTCCCAAACAACAGCTCTGTGAAGTGGATTGACTATCCACTGAAAAACAGGCGCCTGTTCAGATATGTGATTTTTGGAATGGGTTTTTGTGCAACAAAAAATGACGGGTCGTAAACCTCTTCTCTGGAAACGGCGCAAATATTTGGAGAGGCTCTTTCGTGATAAATTATCAGTCACACAAAAGGCGGCTGTGTTTTGGCGTTGAGAGAGCTAGCTACATTATGGAGACCCCTACCAGCACCTAAAGAGGGACAGTGAAATGTAAACGGAACATCCACCACAACGGGAGAATGGAAGGACTCCATTCAAAAGTAATCATCATAAGCATTAAGATATTTACTCCTCTGGGAGACGAGCCGATGAATTTCTGTTTCGTAGAACGCAGTCGGCTCCTTAGTGATCCGCAAAAGCACCACTCCACTCCCTCGTCCGACTGAAGCCGAAGTGGATACATGTCTTTCTTCCGGTCGTCAAAGATATGGAAATCACACGGTGAAAGATCCAGG
This sequence comes from Schistocerca serialis cubense, assembly GCF_023864345.2. Taxonomy (NCBI): domain Eukaryota; kingdom Metazoa; phylum Arthropoda; class Insecta; order Orthoptera; family Acrididae; genus Schistocerca; species Schistocerca serialis. The sequence continues at coordinate 301,863,382 of NC_064639.1, read as the reverse complement.
CTATAAGGAGGATGTTGCAACGTTCCCCAACGAAATCGCAGAGGCATAGCCTTGGTCCGAATGTGGTCCCTCGCCCAAGAAACTTACGAGGGCTGTTCGGAAAATAAGGTCAGATCGATCGATCGGAAAATGGAACCCACTATGAAAATCAGAAATGTTACAGTTAGCTACACCTTCCTGCTACTTCTCGGAATAGTCACACCTCCGGCTTAGAAAACTGTAGTAGCGTTGTACCAACTTCCCAATATCCTCGTCATAGAAGGCAGTCTGAAACGTCCCCTTAGAAAATTAATGAATTACTGTGCTGATAAGCCGGCCGAAGTGGCCGTGCGGTTAAAGGCGCTGAAGTCTGGAACCGCAAGACCGCTACGGTCGCAGGTTCGAATCCTGCCTCGGGCATGGATGTTTGTGATGTCCTTAGGTTAGTTAGGTTTAACTAGTTCTAAGTTCTAGGGGACTAATGACCTCAGCAGTTGAGTCCCATAGTGCTCAGAGCCATTTGAACCATTTGAACTGTGCTGATAAACCTCTTACGCTATTTGATTTTCAAACAGCTGAGCAGAACTGAACTGACACACAATATTATTAGCGCAATGCGATCTAACTTTCAATAATACCTACAAAAGAATGGTCCTGACTAACAATAACCTATACCTTTCATGAATCACTTACTTCACAAAAATCTTCGTTACTCGAACTACTGCAATACAGCGAACGCCAATACTGCCAGCTAAATAAAAGATTCTAACTACTGAAGGCACTAACTACTGATAGGCATAGTTAGCAAATGAAAGATTTTGATAGAGAACAAACAATGTATTTACCTTAATAGTGTTCAAAAGTCATAATATATATAGCAGTTCATGACATCCAGTCTTACAATTTACTGCCTCTGATGGACACACGTCCAGATCATCCGCTCTCAAAACTCCGCAATCTCTCCCCACACATCCACCACTGCTGGCGGCTCACCTCCAACTGCGCAACGCTACGAGCTGTTCACGTCCAGCTGCCCAACACTACAACAGCATATACTCCAACAATGCAAACCAACCACAGCCTTCACACAGCTCAGTCAGTGATTTTCATATAGAGCGCTACGTGGCGTTACCAACATAAAAACCTAAACAGCCTACTTACAAGTTGCGTGTTCTTAGCATTAATTGTGTGAGTAAATGCTGTCTTTACAGCCAGCAGTTCATGTGAGCGGATGTGAAATCGAGGGGCAGCTAACGACGGACTGTGTTGTGGGTACTTAAACACTACTCATCGACAACGCTGCAGGAGCGTCTTCATTGCCCCTGCAGAGAGCGACCGAGAATTCTCATGAAGAAGGAAACGGGTGACTGTTATGTCATGTGGGTTGCACAGCATTAGGTGAAATCTCCGACCATGCCTTCAAGCTTGGCAGTAGATACTATTGTTTTAGGCATCTTTACGTGTTCACTGTGCGCTCAGAACTGAAAAGAGTGACATGACGCCATCAGCGGGTGTACTAGAGGCACTGCCCAACACTTTCGTGCAAAGCTTCGTCGGATTTTTACTTTGGTTTCCATTTCGCGCCATATCGGACCTTACTTTCCGAACAGCCCTCGTATTTCCATGTGATCGCTGGCGGAGTCGGTGCAGCTAGCGGGCGAGCAATGCAAGCTACACTGAAGCATCAAAGAAACTGGTATTGGCATCTGCACTCAAATACAGAGACATGTAAACAGGCAGAATACGGCGCTGCGGTCGGCAACGCCTATATAAGAGAACAAGTGTCTGGCACAGTTGTTAGATTGGTTACTGTTGCTACACCGCCAAGTTATCAAGTTTAGGTGAGTTTGAACTTGGTGTTACAGGTGCCGCTCGAGCGATGGGACACAGCATGTCCGAAGTAGCGATGAAGTGGGGATTTTTCCGTAAAACCATTTCACGATTGTACCGTGAAATTCAGGAATCCGGTGATACATCAGATCCCCGACATCGCTGATGCCGGAGAAAGATCCTGCAAGACGGGACCAACGATGAATGAAGAGAATCGTTAACGTGGTAGAAGTGCAACCACCACGCAAATTGCTGCAGATTTCAATGACGGGACTTCAACAAGTGTCAGAGTGCGAACCATTAAGCGAAACATCTTTCGGAGCCTAAGCCTCACTCGTGTACTCTGGACGACTACAGGACATAAATCATCACTCCTCGCCTGGGCCCGTCAACACCGACATTGGACAGCTGATGACTGGAAACATGCTGCCTGGTCGGACGAGTCTCGTTTCAAATTGCATCTAGCGGATAGACATGTACGGATATGGAGACATCCTCATTAATCCACGGACCCTGCATGTCAGCGGGGGACTGTTCAAACTGGTGGAGGCCCTGTAATGGTGTGGGGCTTGTGCAGTTGAAGTGATAGGGGACCCCTGATTCGTCTAGATACGATTCTGACAGGTGACACGCACGTAAGTATCCTATCTGACCACCTGCATCCGTTCATGTCCATTGTGGATTCCGACGGACTTGGCAATTTCAGCAGGATAATGCGATACCCCACACGTCCAGAATTGCTACAGAGTGGCTCCAGGAACACTTTTCTGAGTTTAAACACTTCCACTGGCCGCCAAACTCTAGACATGAACAGTACTGAGCACATCTGGGGTGCCCTGCAACGTGCTGTTCAGAAGAGATCTCCACGCCCTCCTACTCTTTCGGATTTGTGGACATCCTTACAGGATTCGTGGTGTCAGTTCCCTCTCGCACTACTTCAGACATTAGTTGAGTCTATGCCACGTCGTGTTGCGTCACTTCTGCGTGCTCGCGGTGGCCCTGCACGATATTGGGCAGGTGTACCAGTTCCTTTGGCTCTTCAGTGTATGTCGGTTACACAATCACCTGAAGGTCATACAACTGTGTGCACCTGTGATGTGGTACTATGCCTTTCTCCCACTACAGCAGTGACAGAATCGAAAGGCACCAACAATGGGGCCGCACGTCGCGTGCACTGTGTGCTATGGTGGGTATTTGATTTTCATTTAAGTTTCTCTTATATGTTAACCGGCTTGTTAGAACTGTTCTCAAGCAACAATTTTAGTTTCGATGTTTAAGTTAATATTTGCCCCAACTTTCTGTCTTTGTGTGGAAGATAAGATCTGGTGAAATCCGATGAATCTTTGGGAAATACCCCGCACTCTGCAAGGTTGCTCTCTTTGTTTACTAGTCGACTCTTTTCCTGCTCCATTCGTATTGCATTCACATATTCCGAATCTTGACAGCCTTCTGAGGAAAGATAAAAGGGTACAAGTGGTGGATGAGCTGCCGTTGGCTTATTAGCCCTTGAGGCAGAACCTCTGCTTGCATTAGTCTTCACCTGTGAATCGTAGTTCCTTAAAGAATCGAACTCTCATGTAAAAAGCAGCTTCAAACGTGTGATTACAAGTGAGTTAATGTGTATTTGAGGTTAGCATGTAAGCGAGAAAAATATTAGAAAAGATTTGAAATTGTGTTATAGTTTGTTGGAAGACGTCATGTGCTTTCATTATCAAGCGATGGCTGAATATAGTCAGCACAATGTCCGCTCCGTTTTAAGTGAAAGCTAGTAATTCACACAATGTTTTTGACGTCGTATCTCTCAGTCTTTGTAGTGCAGCATTATAATTTTTTATATCCTTTCGGTGGTACATGTGGATTTTGTCTGGAAAATGTGTTGCCATAACCACTACTTAAGAAGTAATAAATTAAAACGTCGTGGTTAATGAAGAAGTTTTACTGCACGAATAGCGAACGTGTAACAAACAATATACGTTCTCCTTTCATCGTTTTGTACGGGGTTCACAGCGAGAAAAAGTTTCATAAGGCTTTGGAATTATGTGTAAAGTTGGTTGGAAGTTGTGAAGTGCTCTCGTTCTAAAATAGTGGACGAATATAGCACGAGACATTTGCGCTCCCACAGTCACGAGTAGTAGGGCCAGTTACATTCTGGTGCACTTTTGTGAAATTGATATGTTATTAATTGTGTGCCGGCCGGAGTAGCCGAGCGGTTAAAGGCGCTACAGTCTGGAACCGCACGTCGGCTACGGTCGCAGGTTCGAATCCTTCCTCGGGCATGGATGTGTGTGATGTCCTTAGGTTAGTTAGGTTTAAGTAGTTCTAAATTCTAGGGGACTTATGACCACAGCAGTTGAGTCCCATGTGCTCAGAGCCATTTGAACCATATTAATTGTGCAAATTAGTTAAACTGATCAATTCATTACCCCAACCCCTGATGATGTCATGGGTTTTCCTTAGTTGACAACCGGGCCCTTCCCTCAACACCCTCTGGGAAAATATAGCGGGAAATTCAAATTTTGGTAGGAAACTGAGAAAAAGGCGGGACATTCCTGCTAAATTTGAATTTCGGTGTAAATTCAAATGATAATTAATTATACCGCAGAGGACATAATAATAACATATTCTTTGCTTATAGAAATTCAATTTGCATATCATCTTTGGAATATAGACGCAGTCTAATTACGACATCACACTCCAAGATCACCAACCCAGAATGCTAGTGCAGTCTAGCTCCCTTCCTCCTATTGGTGGGAAGTATCTGATCAAATCAATTGTAGTACATGGAATATTGTTCAAACAATTTACGGGGTATTGTTTATTTATTCAAACAATTTGCAGAAGCCAAGTCAGTTGGAATATTGTTTATTTAACCAATTTGAGTTGGGCAGGGGTAGTTGTCATCGATTGAGCACTAGACAGTAGATCCATCCAGTTCCGTCAATAATTGATGTATGTAGAGAGGATATTTTCGCTTATAGTCTTGCACTGGGGGGTTGCTCCCACCGTTCTGCCCTATATGAGAAGGATGTGTAACAATAATAGGTCAGCAAGCCTTCACTGAAGTACACAGGAGTAGCCATCTGCTGATCTATAAGTAATTAGGTGCTGGAGGAGCATAAGGCTGGATAATAATATTAGAAGAGCTAAATTTCCCTGCCCCTATATACAGGACTCCTGTGGTAACATCATCGGAGAGTGAAACATACCTGTTTTTGAGTCACAAATGGTATCTTACCCGACAAAACAAGGGGAAATACATCATGCACAATATTATTTTATAAACATAGTGTTCATTATCTTACTTGACACTGCATCTCAAGACGAAAAATCTGAGCAGTCACCTTGAGTCTAGTCCAGTGCCATCTAGTAACTGTATTGTGTATCTGAAGAGGCGGCCAGCCTTGAATTGCAACTTTCAGCCACTAACCCCTTGTGATCACTCCTGCCACTGGCTGTGGCCCTATGAGAGATAGGTAGATGCAAAAAAAAAAAAACTGCAAAAAATGGCTCTGAGCACTAAGAGACTTAACATCTGAGGTCTTCAGTCCCCTAGAACTTAGAACTACTTAAACCTAACTAACCTAAGGACATCACACACATCCATGCCCGAGGCAGGATTCGAACCTGCCGTCAGGCGGTTCCATACTGAAGCGCCTAGAACCGCTCGGCCACAACGGCCGGCGACTAACTGCAGTTCCACCTCTGACAGACTCGTCATTTTAAAGAATCCTCTTCACCCTGTCCAAAATGGGTATACTTTTTTGTCAATACACTTCGAATTTCTCATGCAAAATGTAGACCCTCCCTTTTATACGAGTTGTTTTCGAAGACAGAAAAAATCGGACCATACACGCGTTTTCACATCACTAAAGTATCATTGCTTTGTTGTGAAAATCCTGTACAACACTATGCTATGGGGCATATTTCCTCTAAATATTTCTCATCAGGTAAAAAAAAAAAAAAAAAAAAAAAAAAAAAAATATCTTTCCTTATCAGCTACGTCCTGCATCACAGGACTAGAATAGTAAACTCATTTTTGGCTCATGATGGAGTACTAAGACCATCCTCTACCTCAGTCAAGGAAACTTCCTCACTTTCAAACTCTCTTGAAGTAAGCAAATGCCTCGTCACCTACGAAGTCTCTCAGGGTAACAGCGCAATGAAGTTGTAAACAGCGGGTTTACATTTCGTACTACTTTATAAATTCCTAAATATAGTTAACTTTACTGCGATGGTCATCCCTCCCAGTCTAAGTGGGAGATTGAAATTTCGTTAAAGACCTCGCCGCAATAGAAAAACGCCTGATTGCCAATCCAACTCTAAGTCGTATCTGTGGTACTCTTGCCCTCGCTTACTCTCACGTGGCAGCACGTCATTGATATCAAACTGACTGGCTGATTAGTTAAATTGTTTATGAGATTTTCTTTGCGTGGTGAATAACTTTCTCGTGCAGTCGCATTACCTGGAGACTTCCCACAGTCTAGGTAGTCACTTCCTCCGACAGGATAATGGCTGGTAACCGTCATCAACACTAACTGGATTCTGCCTCTCAGTTGCCTTTCATGCTGGTAGAAGTAGGTCACCTACAATTCTGGTTTACTGCTCCTGAACTACTCCTGCTGAGATCTGTAGGAATACGTGGTTAGTAGGATGTTTGACTCTCTTCTCCTGCCTCGTAACGCCTCCGCTACTGGGTCGCATGTGAACACCTGCCATCACCACCATTGAGTCGTGAACCTCTGCCCACGTGTCAGGGCTGTGCTGAACAGCTGTTAATGATTCCAGACTCGCAAAAGTTGTCCTTTGATTCTCAGAAGGAGAGGACGCTTGAATGTCACTGGGATAAATACCAGGATTTTGAGCAGTATGCTCCCCATCATGCCTCCATCAGACCAAAACATTCTGAGATGTGATCTCGAAATATCCCGGAAAGGTTGATGCAATGAGAAATAACAAAATACCTAGTTACTTACCGCCACTTCCCAAAAATGTACGAGTCTGCAGACCTAGGTTTCCTTCAGAATACAATCCTATAGAAGAGTTCCTATTGGCTCCCGCCAAATTAGTGGGTAGATGCTTCGAGAACTCAACTGGGAATACCTAGAAGGAATGCAACGTTCTTTTCAAGGAAAACTATTGAGAACTGACATTTGAATCTGACTGCAGAAGGATTCTACTGCCTCCAAAATACGTTTCGCGTACAGACCCCGAAGGTACGATACGAGAACGCTCATACGGAGACATATAGACAGTCTTCTTCTCGATCACTCTGTTTGTGAGTGGAATAGAAAAGGAAATGAGTAATGTTATGAGCTATCCACGCACTGCACGATGACTTGTGAGGTACGCATATAGACGTAGATGTAAATTTAGTCTACCTATTAAGATGTCAGGCCATCCATTTATAAACACACAAAACTCACGGAAGAATGTCGCCTCTTATTTATCGAGAAAACAAATCACGGAAGTTCTGCTGCTGATTGTCTATTTGTAGAAACCTTCGTGTTAGCCCCTAATTTTCTCACTTTAGTCACTTCACAAGATGTATATGAGAAGTTATAATATGTTTGCCCGCAACACTTAGAAGAAACGATATACAGCTCACCTCTCAACTCCCCTTTCGACATAGTATCGCTTACGTCCCGTATTCTCACAAATCCTCCAGTCTTCGATGTATGGTACAGCATTTGAATCCACCAGATTTCGACTAGTAAGAGATGTCCCCCGCTAATTACAGACACCTGCTAATTATCTCGAAATCTCATTACATCCTGACAGCACTGTTCCATTAGTTTGAAGATCTTCAATTCCTCCACCCATCACTGACTAAATAGGGAGCTATCAGAACGATAAAAATAGTACACGAACGTACAGGAGGAAGTTCACAGCCAAGCAGAGTAAACATGGATTGAACAAAGAAATTCAGAAGCGTAACAGCTACCATTCATCGATGTCAAAGGATTGTTGAGAAACAAATACCGACTGTGTGTTGACATCATCCATGTGTGGCGATCCCATTAAATACACGTGTATTGGTCCACTGGAGCAGGCGATCAGTGATTAAAGTCGCTTCCATGGACCTGTGAAAAGTTTTGTTGTCTGTACTGGAGGAAGACCATATCGACTATCAGTAACAAGGAGAGGGTTCTTGTGTTGTTTCAAAAGCATTGTTTTTTGCTCTGTCACATCGAAGTAGTGTATGACTGCAGCGGTGTACACAGCCATGCATTTTTTTTCTACAATAACTACGAGGTCTGTGTCAAGTGCTAAACAGACATTAGCACGTTTGAGTACACTGGCTCTCACAGAAAGTTGGATATCACATGATGTATACTACGTTGCTCCCACAACACACAAGCTGGTTGAAATAAATGACAGAGGTGCTGGTTCTTATTGACAAAAATGTGAAAGACATCGCAACATACGGAAACTGGAACAGTTTGCAGTATTGTGGAGCCTTTCCAAACAGCTGTCCGAAGGTGACGACCTTCACATTTAATCTCATCTTCCACAGTGCCAGGGTAGAAGGAATTTTTGTGTTCAGTTTTGAAGTGACAAAAAGCATGGATTTCTCGTATTGCATCTAAGTACGTCACTATTGTTTCGGTGGTGGCCGTCCCTCGAGGGTGTTGTTCCCACCAAGACTCTCTCCATCTCAAACAAATGGTGTCAGTCACTCTTTATCTGGTAATGAACGGCATACCAGCGAACGGATGGGATGGCAAACACACAGTCGATATGGGACGATGTACTATAACAAGCAGCGCAATTGGCAGTGCGATCAACTTTAGCAATTTCACCAGTTTTTCCGTTATTTCAACGCCAGCCAATGACACGGCTGCATACCTCCCAATTTCTGCGTTATCACTGCAGTTAGTCCAAGTCTTGCTTGTTTGCTTTTCCATACTGCCACAGTCAGTAGCAGGAGTGGTCACGAGGGGTCGACGATTGGAAGCCACGGTTTAAGGCTGCCCCGCTCTACAGGTACACAATACACCCAGTAGATAGCGCTGGAATAGACTGGAGGTGATTGCTCGTATTTTTCGTATTGAGAGGCCATGTTCAAGTGACACAATGAGCACTGCATTTGTAAAACAAAGCAAAAAAAATCATACGGTATATTTCCCATGTTTTTGGTAGCTAAGATGCGATTTACGAGTCGAAAATGAAGTTGTTGTAGCAGTCCTGTGCATGGGGGCAAAGAATTATAGCCACTCTGGGACAGTGGGTCGCTGTTCCAAAATTATTACCCAGCCTTATGTTCCTCCCACCACATATTCACTTGCGGACTGGCAGAAGGCTGCACTTTAGTGACAGCTTGCTGACCTATTAAAGTTACCCAACCTTCTCATGTAGGTCTATTGGCTAGACTGGCGGAAGCAACTCTCCAGTGCTGGACTATCAGCGAAAATATCCTCTCTACATCGAGCAGTTATTGACGAAACTGAATGGAGCTACTGTCTAGTGCTCGATCAACGGCAACTACCCCTCTCCAACTCAAATTGTTTAAGGACTTTCAACATCGCAGCGCGTCAGCAAACGTTGGTTAATATATTAAAAACTAAAAACCCGCCTCGATTGCGAAAAAAGCACCTAGTGTTAAGTGTTACCCCAGGTTTCGGCGTAGATAACTACACCTTCTTCAGAACAACAATAAAACCTACAAGTGCCTAAGAAGACCTTTGTCATAGCTATACATTTATAAACGAAAAAGAAAAGGAAGCACAAACAGTACATATGTTTTGGCTTTGTACATATGTGCTGTTTGTGCTTTCCTTTTCTTTTTCGTTTATAAAGTATAGCTATGGTGTTCTTTTAATCATTGACAAAGGTAAGGTGATTCGTGGTGACACTGAAAAGCATATTACAAACACTCTGCACGACTTCAAACAAATTCAACGAAACAGACATAAGTCAGTAATCCATCAATAACAGTGCATGGGGGCTTAATTAAATAAAGAATGCAAATACTTTTTTAATTTTTTGATTTAGTAGCTGTATGTACGATTACGAAGTCTCGTAAACGGTTGGCCCTGACCAGTATTACTCCGCAATCTGACTGCATAGAATAACAACAAAGAATGAAAGAAAATTTCCGTTAACACAATTAATTAATTAAGTCCCCAGCAACTATAAAACGTACGAAACAACAAAACACAAGTGTAGCTGTTCTGTGTGTGGAAGTGTGATTCAACGTACACATCTGGCACGGTTCTTCCTCAATAAGACTAGATATTTTAAACACCATTTATACTGAAGTAATTAAAAAAACCAGAAATACTATAATTGTACATAGAAACCAGAAAACACAGCGCGGTATCCTTGTATTCTCTGCATGTTTACATGTAGCTGTTAGTCTCTCAAAATTATGTCATTCCACAAAAATTTTAACGTTCGATATATGATGTACTCCCTTAGAGCGCCGAGATTTAAGAGTTTCTACTTCGACAGTGTTATCATGAATAATTTTGCGAACTCTATATGGACCGTTATAAAGCAGAAAAAATTTGCGACATAAGCCTTTTCCTTTGTGAGACAAACGATGAGACTTAATTAACACCTTTTGACCAACTGACAAGATTTTTAAACGACCAGGACATTTAGCTGAATACTCTCTTCTAGCAGCCGCGGATGCAATATTTTGTAGAGCCAGGTTCACAACTTCAGAATGCCGCAGTTTCCGTGAAGGCGGAAAAAGGCACGATTTCAGAAATGCGATTTGTCGGTGCTTTGTTTTTTCATATCAATATAGGCGGTAAAGAAGTTGAATCATTAGGAAGTTCATTCAGAATGTTTTGAAAAATATGAAGATACTGATCCCAAGTTCTATGATTCTGATGACAATAAAGTCGACACAATTTATTGATTTCCTTCATCCATCTCTCTGAAGCGTTAGATTGAGGGTGAAAAAGTGAAATGAAAATTGGTTTAACCTTACGACGCCGTAGAGTACGAAGCCAAATTTTAGAGCGAAACTGTGATCCATTATCTGATATAGCCTTATCAACATGGCCCACTTCTTTAAGAAAATGTTTGATGAAAGCGTTAGATGCTGAACGAGCTGTTGCTTTGCGTAAAGGTGTAAAACACACATATTTTGAGGTCAATTCCACTGCTACCAAAATGTACGCAAAACCATTAGTAGAACGAACCACTGGACCGAATAAATCGACTGCAGCCATGTCCTTTAATTTCGCTGGAGTGATAGGAAACAACAGTGCTCTGTGAGAAATAGTTGGCGGCTTAGCCTTTTGACATAATTTGCGTTTGGCAAGAACAGATCGGCAATAGTTTTCTGCACTACAACGCCGTTATCTTCTATCTCTTGAAATAAGTGTGCACCTAGGCCTTTGTATGATGAGTCCGTCGCCAAACAAAAATCTTTAGATAAATCCGGATGTGGAAGAAGTGGAGCAGCATCTAAAGCATCACGAGGTTGTTCAAATCCTGATTGAGCTTCCTCATTCCAACACCAATTAGAATTCTTTCCAGATAGTTCACATAAACGAGGTGTGGCCAAATTGTCCAATCTAACAAAGCGTCTACGAAAATTACAGACTCCAAGGAAACTACGAACATCACGTTTTGTAGTAGGAACAACATAAGTACGAATAGCGTCTAGTTTCTCTGGATCAGGGATAATACCTTCTGTAGAAATAATATGACCAAGAAATTTCACCTGAGAACGACCAAATTCAGATTTTTCTAAGTTCACTGTAATGCCAACTCTGGCAAAAATACATAATAATGAATCCAAAATTTTGTTATGCTCACTCCAAGAACGTTTAGCAATAAGAATATCGTCAACATATGAAGTAATATTGTCATGAAGATAAGCAGGTAAAATTTCGTTTAAACTACGAATGAATGCTGCAGAAGATATATTAAGTCCAAACGGTAATTTCTGAAATCACTTTTGGGTAAAATTGTCATATCCGGTTATTCTTTACCGATTCTCTAGATAGATTGATAGTCGAAGAGTTGTTTTGATAGATGCAAAAAATAGTAAAAGAGTAGGCAGCAGTGCAGAAAACGAAAACGGAAATAGCACTACTACAGCTTGGGGCCCTGTGCACACTACGGCACATATTCACTTAGCATAGTGAATCCCCTGAGGACATTAATAGCCGCACATAAATTCCAGTTTGTGACTTATTGGCCAATTTGGTGGAAGTGCGTGCATAAATTGTTCTAACCATGAACATGGATGTATGTCATTCTTAGAATTGCGAAAGATCTTAAATTTCCGAACAGTTAAGAAGTGTTTATAGTCAAAGTTTTCTCCTCGTGGCGACAAAGACCTACCGCGACTGTTCCAGTCCGAATGTCGATTATTGTCAAGTTCGCGCACCTGGCGCTCTCTTGTGGCATCCCGTAAATGAAATAAATTATTGTCTTCAAAGCCCTCTGCTATCTGTGATTCTAAATTTCTTCTACTGTCTTTTCCTACGATTTCGCCTTCAATTTGTTTGACTTTCTTTCATAATGCCTCAAATTCCCTTTTAATGCGTTCATTAAATTTTCCCTGATTTTCAACATGTTTATTTATGTTCTGGTACTCTTCGGTTTCCGCAAATGGCAGTGGAGCTGTATCATCTGAATCTCTGTCCCCATTTAAACTAAGACTTGTCAATTTATCTGCAATCTCCTCAACTCTTTCCGATAAGTCACCTATTTGTTCCTTCTGTTTATTTACGTCTTCCGTAAGTGTCGCGACTTGGGTTTCAGTATTGACACATTTAGTAGTTAATTGTTCATACTGTTGTGTTAAGTTATTTATTCTGTCATTTGGTACGGATTCCTCAATTCTTTCAAATATTTCTTCCTTATCGTGTGCACATTGTAAATTTAACTCTGAAAATTTTTGTACTATCACGCGATCTCTTCCTTCCTGTTCTCTATCCTGTCCCCTTTGTCTGATTTCTATTGAAATTAATCTATTATTGTGAGCATTCAAAATCGGTTGTACTTCTTCTCTAATTTCTTTCTTTAATTCATCTTTCATGTTTATGAAGCATGTCCCTATCCGTGAGTCTAACCGTGTTTCCATTGTTCCCACATCAGTTTCTAACCGTGTTGCCAAAGTTCCTATCTCAGTTTTGAACTCAGATCGTAACTGTGATCCCACTGTTTTTAATTCAGATCCCAACTGTGATCCCAGTGAGTCTAACCGTGTTTCCATTGTTCCCATATCAGTTTCAATTGTTCCTATCTCTGTTTTAAATTCAGATCGTAACTGTGATCCCACTGTTTTTAATTCAGATCCCAACTGTGATCCCAGATTTAATATTGCACCCATCAACTGCTCCACATTGACTGGTTCGAAATTCCTTTCGCCCCTAACATTTCCCGCAAAACCAGCTTCTTTCGTCATAGCTGTAAAGCTATCTTTGTTCGATACTATTCCAAAATCTTCTGTCGTTAATCTCGCATCCTGAAAATGTTTTGATTGTGAAAAATTTTGAACTGATTCTGGACTATTTTCCCTGCTTATTAAATTGTTTTCTACTTCATTATTCATGATACTGTTTTCCTCTGTTGGCGAGTTCACCATGTTAACAATTTCGTCATTCTCACTATTCATCATTTTTGCCTTTTTCATCGATCGCGTAATCATTTACAAAACATACAAAACTCGTCACTATATGAAAATTACACACAATGACACTTTATCACCAACAATATCATTTACACGAAATGCTTCCCTCAAACACGATTAACGAACAATTGAAATCTTCATATTTGCACAATTTGTCAAACCCGTATACGAGTCATCAGAAATTAAATTCTGCAAAAATACCATTAGAAGAAAGACAATTACCAAATCTACACATGCAATATAGACTACAATTACTAAACTACAAATTACTACAACAATACAGGGTGATTCAAAAAGAATACCACAACTTTAGGAATTTAAAACTCTGCAACGACAAAAGGCAGAGCTAAGCACTATCTGTCGGCGAATTAAGGGAGCTATAAAGTTTCATTTAGTTGTACATTTGTTCGCTTGAGGCGCTGTTGACTAGGCGTCAGCGTCAGTTGATGCTAAGATGGCGACCGCTCAACAGAAAGCTTTTGTGTTATTGAGTACGGCAGAAGTGAATCGACGACAGTTGTTCAGCGTGCATTTCGAACGAAGTATGGTGTTAAACCTCCTGGTAGGTGGTGTATTAAACGTTGGTATAAACAGTTTACAGAGAATGGGTGTTTGTGCAAAGGGAAAAGTTCTGGACGGCCGAGAACGAGTGATGAAAATGTAGCACGCATCCAGCAAGCATTTGTTCGCAGCCCAGGAAAATCGACTCGCAGAGCTAGCAGAGAGCTGCAAATTCCACAATCAACCACATTGGCACTTATCTGTCCGTAACTACCTGAACGTCAACTACCCGAGGCGATGGATCGGCCGCCAGGCAGCCCGTGGCAGAGCACTTCATCATTGGTCTCCAAGAAGCCCTGATCTTACCCCCTGCGATTTTTTCTTATGGGGGTATGTTAAGGATATGGTGTTTCGGCCACCTCTACCAGCCACCATTGATGATTTGAGACGAGAAATAACAGCAGCTATCCAAACTGTTACGCCAGATATGCTACAGAGAGTGTGGAACGAGTTGGCGTATCGGGTTGATATTGCTCGAGTGTCTGGAGGGGGCCATATTGAACATCTATGAACTTGTTTTTGAGTGAAAAAAAAACCTTTTTAAATACTCTTTGTAATGATGTATAACAGAAGGTTATATTATGTTTCTTTCATTAAATACACATTTTTAAAGTTGTGGTATTCTTTTTGAATCACCCTGTACTACTGTCTGCTATTTTTACAATCAGAATAATTCCAAGGGACGATCCGAAGCAGCGGTCGCCACGTGCACGGGGGCTTAATTAAATAAAGAATGCAAATACTTTTTTAATTTTTTGATTTAGTACCTGTATGTACGATTACGAAGTCTCGTAAACGGTTGGCCCTGACCAGTATGCTCCGCAATCTGACTGCATAGAATAACAACAAAGAACTCTCCACCACGACATCTTAATAAGAACTGCCTACTACGACTTCTCGACAAGAACTGCCAGTGGAGGCGGCTGAATAATACTCTTTGGCGCAATCTCTGGCGCTGTGGCTCAGTGTAGCCACCTTTCAACAGTCACTCAGTGTATGTTTGAAAACCAATGAAGCTGGAGTTTGGCGCCTGCTTACCGATGTTTTATTCTTCAGCTAGGCGTCTTAATTCTTGTGTAACATATGCGCTTCGCGTAGCATTTATCAGTGCTACTTTTACCATTGATATACATGTAAGTAACTACCGGACCATACTTCCTTATTATCAAAATCAACTCTTCCATATGTGTTTACCATTTGTTTGTGTACACTATCGATGTCGAATGTCATTTTTATTCTGCCGTACATTTTTAAATTAATTTAGGCAATTCTGCCCCCTGAGTTGGTACATTTATGCATGCTTGTTGTATGTGGTCTATATCCTCTAGAACTGGATATGTTATTCCTCGTTCATTTGCATGCCCTGCTCTCGCCAGTTGTCTTAAGGCAGCGGCTAGCATCTGGGGCTCTTCTAGGCGGGCCGGCCTTACTGCGTCCTCACAGTTCCTGTGCTTAGCTTCTGGACCTACCTGTTTTTAAGAGATAGAGCTCCCTCTCCCTGCCAAATCCTGTACCATCTCTCCGTGATTATCTGTTTGTGTTGTGCCACACGTTTGTGTTTGTAAATCTGCATGTTTCGTGTTATGAGAATCGGACGATAATTGTCATCTGTCAGTCTGTATTGATTGATCTTGTGTTGATTTGTCATTCTCAATTAATACCTGCACGTCTGTTTGTATGCTGCTGTTGATCATGTGTCTTTGTTAGTTTGAGTATATGTTTAATAGTTTTATGGAGCCCATGGTCCCCATCTTGTTTTAGTGTGTTGGAATCCAAATTGAATTTCAAATTCTATACTTCCTTCATATTTTGTTGTTTGTGTACCAACCCCCCCCCCCCTTCGCCCCCCCGGAGCTATAAGTCGGTCTCTGCCTTCTTTGTGGTTTTAATGTGTACGTATTACTGTTATCAGCTGCTGTTTCCAACTCGTGTTTATGGGGCTACAGCTAATGCTTGATTTCCATCCTCAAAATTCGATCCAGGTTCTCGCTGTTGGGGTGTCATTCTCCTCTAATCTATTGTGAAGCCTCTCATTTCGTCTCTCAATTTCTTGCTTTGAGATTTATGCTTCAACTTTTTATTAGGATCTTTATTCTCCATAATCTCTGGGCGTAGTTAAGCGATTAACAGTAGCTGGTAGGTCGGGCAGTCTGTCGACCCAAGTGGGCGGCACCTTTTTTTCCCGTTCCTTAGGCAGGGTATATATGCTGCTGGCTTTCCCATATAGGGGAAATCTTTTCTGCTACGACTTTCCACGATGTCCACATACTTGTTCCTTTCTGGGGCAGTGTTTCTGTGCTAGGCTACAAAACATGTTGCATCCCAGGACTACACAGTAGTCCTTAAGCGACACTGAGTTGTACTCAGTAAATAGCCTCCCTATCATCAGGATCTGATTCCGTAATTTCGCAGATACCTCAGCTGCATGATATCCTAAGTCTTTTTCTTTATTTCCCGTTCTTATGTCAGTCTGAAGTTTCTCTTAAATTCTTCAAGTATATACTGATCCTAAAAGTTTTGGTTGTATAGTCTAGTGTCTCCTCCCCTGATAATCTGTTAGATACATCATGTATTGCCGTTACTGGCCATCGCTATCGTGGTGGTTCATATTTCATCTCTTCTTTCAATTTATCGTTGGTCAGAATTTTTTCACAGTCCTACCATGACTGCGTTCTTCACTACTGTGACATTGTTTATTTTCACCTTATCTTCTCGTGGATTATTGTTTTGATGAAAATGTCTTTTACCTATTGTAAATTCTGTCCCTCCTTGGGCCTTAGGATTACTGTATCCGCCTGTCTTGCTATGGTTTCGTCAATACTCTGTTTCACTGTTATCTGCGGCGTCACATGATGTCACATTCTTATTTTTTACTTGTTTTCGCCATCTTTCGTTCTCTTTCTCCAGTTTAGCGAGCCTACCCTCTAATATCCTCTGCACCATTGCCCACTGAGTCGCTCTATCTTTGATTTCGTTCAGCTTCTCGACTGACATTTTTCTTTTATCCGTATATAGCAGACTCTTAATCTCTGCTACCGTCTCTTCCGCCGATTCATCGTCTCAAGTT
Source organism: Schistocerca serialis cubense (assembly GCF_023864345.2). Taxonomy (NCBI): domain Eukaryota; kingdom Metazoa; phylum Arthropoda; class Insecta; order Orthoptera; family Acrididae; genus Schistocerca; species Schistocerca serialis. The sequence continues at coordinate 301,846,346 of NC_064639.1, read as the reverse complement.
TCAAGTCGCTCGGCAGTATCTCTATTTGTAGCCATATTGCGGTTCTAGAGACTGACAACGAACTGCTACAAATCGGATACTTCCGGACAGCTCTAGGTCAGACGCTTTGTAGTGTGCATTCCATCGACACTAAACCACCGCCGTTTGCGTCTTCAGTAGTGTAAGGTGAGGACTTACTGGACGAAGTGGAGGTCTGTTTTCTTTTCTGATGAAAGCCGATTCTGCCTCGGTACCAGTGCCAGCCGCGTGTTGGTTCGAAACAGGCGAGGTGAGCGCCTGAAACCAACCAGTCTGCGTGATAGTCACACTGGGCCTACACCTGGAATTATGGTCTGGGGTGTGATTTCGTATGACAGCATGAATACTCTTGTGTTATCCCGAATACCCTTATTGCTAATTTGCACAGCAGTCCCGTGATTCTACTTATCCTGCCATTCATGAAGAGCATTCCAAGGGATTTTTCCAACAGGATAACGCTCGTCCGCATACCACTGTTGCAGTCCAACATGTTTCATAGTGTGTCGGTATGTTGCCTTGGCCTGCCGGATTACTAGTGAGCAGGTGTGGAACGTCATCAGAAGACATCTCCAGCGTCATTCACAACCAATACTAAGCGTCCCTGTACTGAACAAATGAATCAGGCCTGGAACACATCCACACAAACTGACATCCCGCACATGTACAACACAATGCATGCACATTCGCATGCTTGCATTTAACATTGAGGCGGTTAAAGCGGTTATTAATGTACCACCATTTCACATTTGCAATTTCTTTTTTCGCTCTTACATTAGCCTGTTATTTTGCAGTGTTAATTACTTAAATATATTACCGAGACAAATGTATTCCCAAAATTTCCTTACTCCACATTAATTATTTCATGGTGCTGTTTTTTTCCTGTCAATGTAATGTAGTGGAAGTTCAATTATTAAATGAATCTTTGTATGTAGTTGTTCACCTCTTATACACATTGTTCTGTAGTTGAGATCTGAAACTATTTATTAATAGAGATATTTTTGCGATCTTGACGCAGGATTCTTGATCGATACATATTAAATGTGAATCATCTCAACGCCACTAAAAGCCTTCTCCCAGCTGGGGTATGAAACTATCTACCGTAACAAAATGTTCCCCGCAATTTCTCGTTGAGTCTGTTGGCAAGGGGCGGTGACGCCATTCTCGAGAACACGTGTCCCGCGGCTGTATGGCACGTGCGCCCCCTGCTCGAGAAGTCTGTCCTGAAAACGTGCAGCTTTCTCGACTGCGAGGCACTGGCACATTTGTTGTTCGTCACGTGGTGACACCGCATCAAGTTCGGGACGACGTAGCTCTGTATCTTCACCAGATTTAATAGCTCATTTATAGATGCGCAGCAGAGCCCTAAGCTTCTCAAAGCAGTTTGCTTTCGTCCTCACTGGAGTTCGACTTGACAGTGGTAATCCAGAATATAAAATGAGTGTTGCGTCAATAAATGAATGCATTGATGGAAACAACCCCAATACAAAAACATGAAATTTCTGGAATAAATTTGCCCAGATAATGTATTTAATTGGTTAACACAGGTTAATGTAAGTGTAAGTAGGCTGTTTATGTTTTCTCTATGTAAGTAGGCTGTTTATGTTTTCTCTATGTAAGTAGGCTGTTTATGTTTTCTCTATGTAAGTAGGCTGTTTATGTTTTCTTATTGGCAACGTTACGTAGCGCTCAATATGAAAATCACTGGCTGTGCTGTGTGCAGTCTGTGGCTGCTTTGCATTGTTGTAATACTCGCCATTGTAGTGTTAGGCAGCTGGCTGTGAACAGCGCATAGCGTTGCTCAGTTGGAGGTGAGCCGCCAGCAGTGGTGGATGTGGGGAGAGAGATGGCGGAGTTTTGAAATTTGTCATGAACTGCTATATTTATATATGATGATATCAAGGTAAATACATTGTTTGTTCTCTACTAATATCTTTCATTTGCTAACTATCCCTATCAGTAGTTAGTGCCTTCCATAGTTTGAATCTTTTATTTAGCTGGCAGTAGTGGCGCTCGCTGTATTGCAGTAGCTTGAGCAGCGAAGATTTTTGTGAGGTAAGTGATTTGTGAAAGGTATAGTTTAATGTTAGTCAGGGCCATTCTTTTGTAGGGAATTTTGAAAGTCAGATTGCGTTGCGCTAACAAAATATTGTGTGTCAGTTTAAACACAGTCATGTATAACTGTTCAAAGGGGACGTTTCATATGTCGACCCTTAGCCTAGGATACCTCACTGGAATCTTCTGATTTTTTCTTGTAGTTTGTGTATTTAGTGTAGCTTTTGTTTATTGCTAGCGCGTAATTGTAGAGAAAATCTCCTTTGTAGTTGCAGTCTTTCATTGTTGTACAGTAAAACAGTTGTGGCATGCATGTAGATTTGCACCAAGTATTTCGCAGCTGCAATTAACTAGATATTATATTCAGTGCTATGTTAATGTGTTCTCTTATTTTTGCACTTCAAATTGTGCTTTTCTGTGTTATCGTGTGAAATATTGTGACAATTATGGCGTGTGAAAAACGTAACACTAGGCTCCAAAGTAAACTGAGAAATAGTAGTGACGACGAGCGTAGCTTATCAGCGCCGCAGAGTAATGAATTAACTAATGTTCGAAGTAGTAATTTGGTAACGGTGCACAGGGAAATGGAGCGGGCGTCAAACTGGCGTGGACAGTGAAACAATTAGTGAAGAGGGAAGCACTATCGATCGATCGGTCGGCAACAGCTCGCCTCAGGAAGCCGAAATGACACGACACGATCTCGCAAATACTGTAGATTCAGGTTTTGGATCCTCACCGTTTTCCCAAATAAGTCAAGACACATTTTCTGCTTGTCAAAATGTGAATGTTTCCGGTGTAAATTCACTGCCGAAAAGCACTGAGGAACATGTTTCAGACACCAATGCATTGTTATTACAATTAATACAACAAATGGGACAAACACAGCAAAAGCTTCAAAAGTTAGACACAGTGGAACAAAGTCTCAAAAAGTTAGACACAGTGGAACAAAATCTTAAAAAGTTAGACACACTGGAACAAAATCAGAGACAAACACAGCAACAGCTTCAAAAGTTAGACTCATTGGAACAAACTCTTGAACAAACGCGTGAAGATTTAACTACTGAGTTACATAACATTGAATCGAAATGTCAAAAAGTCTGTAATGACGTAAAAACTCAAATTTGTGAGCATTTTCAACCTATTTTTTCGCGGCATGAAAAGGCATTACAGAATCACGAAGCAGCCATAAAAGAACTGCAAATTATTGTTTATGAAAATCATGAGACCTTGCAAGCTAAATTTGACTCAGTTGCATCTACCGATTCGGTTACGCAACTTGCAAAAACTCAGGAAAACTTAAAGAACACAGTAGATTCGATTTCAACACAAATGGACAATCTGAAACTTGGTTCAGAAAAACACATTGAGGAAATGTGTTCACTATCGGAGAAAGTAGCCGAACTTTCGGATCAGTTCACTAACTTATCTACGAAGGTAGATGATAATCAGAACGACACAAAACCGGTAGTCTTTAATGACACAGAAGAATGCGAACAAATTAAGAAATTCAAACAAAATCAGAATCAAATTAATACGCAACACCAAAGAGAAATCCGGGAAGTACAAGATCAGTTGACTCAGGTAATACAAGAATTACGTATTTCAGAGGCCACTCGCGCTCCAATACGGGAAGAGGGACTTAGAAATACGGAACAACCACAAAATAATAACACAGGACACTTCGGAAGTTATGAAAGAAATTGGCAAGGTGCACCGAATTTTGAAATGGAACCGCCGAAACGACGTAACAATGACCGATATGCGACTCGCCGACATGATGACTTTGACTATAAGCTGTTCATTACTACACGTAAATTCAAAACATTTAAGAATTCTGGGAACGACATTCATCCACAAGCATGGCTCCATCAATTCTCTCATTGTTTTCCTCCCAACTGGTCATTAGAGCACAGATTAGAATTTGTGTGTGGCTACTTAGAGAATGAACCAGCTGTAAGAATGCGATCGGTCATTCACGATTGCCACAGTGAAGGAGAATTTTACCATGCCTTCCTCTCAGCATATTGGTCTCAAGCCACACAAGACCGCGTAAAACATGGCATCATAATGATGAAACATTTCGAACAATCTGAATTCTCCAGTCTTGTGAAATATTTTGAAGACATGTTGCACAAGAATCAGTACCTGACAAACCCATACAGCCCCTCAGAACTCATCCGCATTTGCTTAATCAAACTGCCTGAACATTTACGACATATTATTTTGGCAGGACGTTGCAAAGACGACATTGAAGCATTTCAGGGACTCTTACAAGAATTAGAAATTGACACTGACAATCGCGGAACGCGAAACCAGGAACACAACAATTACAGGTCACATCCGTCGCAATTCCGCGATGAAAGAAATAATAACTGGACACGACAAGGCTATTCTCACAACGGAAATCGTGACCAAAACAGACACCACCCGTATGACAACCGTTGGCAGAGCAGTAATAATTACAGGGAAAGATCACCTCTCCGCAGTAATGACTATCACAGAGACAATCAGAGAAACAGACAATATGGGAACCAAAACAAGCATTATCAAGGGAGGCAGAATAACTTCAGACGCAACAGTTCGGCGCAGAGTTACGATTCAGGGAGAACTTCTCCACCACATGACCGACAAACAAGAAACTATGTAAACTACCGACAAAACGACAGACGTGAATTTCATCAGAACTGGCGGGATTCTAACAGAGCTGGGCCCTCTCGGCAAGGCGAATTTGTAGAAGTTAGGTCTCCTAATCCCAATAACAACGCGCGCCAACAAAGAGACAGACAATGACTCGCGCCGCAGGCACCCACGTGCGCCGGCTGGCTCAGAGAAAAATAACATAGACGCTAACCTTGAGAAAAATTCCAGTATTCTTTGCCGACGTATACCGCATGACAATTGCATTCAAGTTCAAACTCTGAGTACTATGAAGAGTAAAGGTTTACACCAGGTTTCACATGTAAAACCATTTATTGAAAGATAACCTGCTTTTTAACTTTGTCTTTGTCATAAAATTTTTCGCTTCACATTACTAATATGCTTTGTCAGACTTAGAATCTGTTAACATGTAACAATGTTTGAAGTGAAATATCCAGTCAAGAACCAAGAGAACTTATTTAAACAGAAATTACGAATGCATTGTTATAATGAACAGACAACACAGTGTTGTTAGTTGTACATTCTTGCTTGTTAGTTGCACGATTACATAACGACTATCAGGCTTACATACTTGGGACACATACTGGTACTGCTAATGAGATTTTAATGCAACATTTTGGTTTACTTGAAAATACATTCTGGGTTTAAAGTACTTTCTGTGAGATACCAGAGGACACAGTGGTTAGTTTATGTGACAGCTACACGATGTTATCACGACGCTACTAATGAGTGACAATTTACAATGTTGCTTTTGCAGTGTATCTGTTTTATATCTGCACAGTTTTCTGAATTCTTCTAAGAAGAAAAACATGTTTTAGTAGTAACTTTTGTGGTATAGCAACAATGAGACAGCCTTTTTCGTGGCATAACAATACGTTACTGTAGAGTACTTTCTTCATCACGCCAATAAGCATAATAACTACGATATCTATACACAAAGCATTTCACTTTTGTTTATCATGTGGTAAGTACATTGACCTCTGCAGAACTTAGCTTTCGGAGGACGATAACTACGACACTTCCACAGAGATTATGTTGCGACAAGATGCACAGTTTAGCGCTACAGTACACGCATTTGAGTGATCAATCTTATACTTAAAACACTTATTTTTAAATATTTTTTTAATTACAAAGAAGGTTTTCCGTGATACATTTCATTCCATTGCTGTAATTTGTAACACCTGGGAGTATAATTACATTTATCCTCAGGGGGGTACACGCTTACTTTGTTTACCATGTGTGTGGCAACCACAAGGAACCCTAGCTAATATGGTATTTGCTTATACAACTTTACACATCGGTACCATATTTCTCTAACACACAAATTACACAGCTATCTGATCATGTAACTGAGAGATAAACTTTTTTATTACATCAGTGGCATATGTTTACGCAATTACAGAGTTGGATTACTTCACACTTACGAAATTGTATTTTGTCTGTACTGTGTGAACTGTTCATATTTTTTTTTGGAACCATTGTGATACTATGAGAGCTTTGAATGATGTATTTGGTAAGGGAGCATGATTTTAAAGTACGTTTGAGGTAGATGACACTATTGAAATGAGCAGATAATTTTTTTTAGGTTTTGAAATTATTGGAGGAAGCTACGACGATTTTGAGATTTGACTGAGGTGTTATGATGTTATTATTACGACGACGATGTGTACTATGCTGTTGAGATATGTTTATGATCAATAAGATGTTGCTACCGTATATGAGGAATAAGAAGTATGTTGGAAACCAAGAATCGTACTTTAAGAGTTATGAAATGTGCGTAAATGCGTTGAAATGTGCGTAAATGCGTGACTGTATCACAATGCTGACGAATATTTTATTTGGACACTTATATTTATAGGATTTTCTTTCTACAGATTTGCAACGCTAATTCTTGACCTGTGAAATATTTTTATGTGAGACTGTCACTGTAGCGGAAACTGCTGTCGTAAATATTTCCGTAAGAAAGTTAAGTGACCACCTGCACGTAATGCGTCGTGGGCACCCAGCTGTGTCGGACGCCTGGAGAGAGGGCCATTGGCGCGTGCCTTTCAGAGCACAGGAAGGACAAAAAAAAGGGAGGCCATTATCCTGGCCATTGTCATTCCTTTAGAGAAAGCATCGCAAATCCGACACGCTAATTACTTGGAAACATATCGTACTTTCTGATATTTCCTGAAATGCCTAATAAAATGACAAGAAATATTTTTACATCTGCACACCTGATTATGACAAGCGTCTTTCTATGAGAGTTGAGAGAATTTCTACTAACTTATGAAATGCCACATGACTATTGAATGATATTTTTATGCTTTGCTTTTCGTAGTTGCTTATTTCACTTGATATCTGGTTTCCAGCTGTGTTGCAGCATTGCTTTTATAAAATAAAATGCATTTGCTAATGTGAGCACTTTCTGTCAACAGATCTATTAAATAATAATTTTGTAATCCACATTCTTTCAAAAAGGAGCACTTGGAAAGGAAAGAACAATAAGAAGGGACTAGTAACAGTAACTGGACACATAATATTCTTTTCAAGTACATGGTAATATTTCTTTTTACAATCAGTTGTTGTGGTGCACCACTTTAATTACATAGATATTAAGATGTGAATATACATTTCCCTTATCTGCATTGTTGTTTTTACTGTAATATTTTTTCTGCTTGAGCTTTGTCATGTATAGATATAAGTTTTATATTTTTTATATTTTTTATATTTGCTGCTGCTGTTTGCCAGGCATAGTGCTACTGAATTTTAAATTGTGTTACTCTGTTAAGCTAATTTTACTACTGACTTATTTTTCTTGCTACTGTACATTGGCTCATATTAGTTGTAATGTTGCGTTGCTTGGTTATTTAGATTTACTGTAGCTTACTTTGCAATTTTCCAATTTTTTGGTCATTGCTGTTTGTGTTACTTATTATGTGCTGCTGCATTGCCTCATCCCTTAGTTTAGCATCTGAGCTCAGTAGATTTAAGTTAGCTTAAGAGGGGGTAGCCTCTAAGAGAATGAGTTGCGATGAATTGGAAGAAATGCATTGAGAAAACAGGTTTAGGTAGGATTTTCTTGGAATTAAATGTTGAGGTAAGAAATGTATGAACATATAAATACAGAAAGCATGCTTAGATAGAATTTTTTTGGTGGATACGAAGGATGAAATAAGAGGAAAGATATATGAAGTTTTGGGTTGGACTGCAGTACCACATGTTACACTGAAAACGAACCCTGTCCTTTCCCATTGGTGTTATCCCACTATGTGTTTGTGTACCCTTGTGTATTTGTTTTCTTCCTGTCTCTGTGTAGTATCATAGAATTTTTTCTTCTTTTAATATTAAGCTACATTCACTATGATGAGGAATACTGTTATCCTCGAATATAATTGGCATTAATAATATGTTATTTACTTTGTAAAGATGTTAGACATTATTTATTCTGTTTTGTGTTAATGCTCATGTGTGAAGTTGATGTTTCAAAAGTTATTGTGATCTTTTATGTATGTACTCATGTCATAATTCCACTGATGTATATGTTATTTCGATTCTTTTGTAAAGCCCATATTACTACAAATGTTATCTGTACTATTATGTTCTTTAATGATGTTTTTGTACCTTTGTAATTGTATTCTTTTGTTACTAAATTGTAATTGTCACCAGTTCATGATATTATTAACTTGTTAGTTACATTTCACTGCACACGTTTCTGTTGGTCATAGTATATGGACAATATGTGAGAAGTAGGGACTGATAGTGTTTGCACGTGTGTTAATAATTCAGCAAGGGACTGGATAACAGCATTGCTGGTTCGAAGGACAATTCCAGAAACTTTGTGAGTGCACAAGTGGTGGTTTATGGACTTGCTATATTATCCGCAAGACTCTTCAATGGTGATTGTGCACCTGCACAGTCACAACAGATGGCTGCTGGCTATCTCTACAAGGACTACAGTGGGTCTGCATCTTTGATGGCCAACCAATACCACAATCTCTACCAGGACTACAGTGGGTCTGCTCTGTGATGACCTACCTACCAGTATTCGTCAGAACTTGGAATGACTCTGCTGTGGGTTTGCTCTGTTGTGGCCCATTACCTGTCAGCATGTCTAGAGTCAGCACTGTCTTTCTGTTGGAAGGACAACACTACTTCTTCAAGACTGCATGGACATCCACTACTTCCGTGTGCATTGTCTTTTACTGCTCAGACTTTGATAAAAGAAACGGCAGTTTTACTGTGGTGAATGATCAGGACTGTCTTTATGGACTGTGATAAAATTTTAGCTTTTGACCAACGTTGTATCAATAAGTGTGTGCATTTGATATCTTTGTTATTGTAATTATGAAAAATTTTTTCAAATCTGTATTGGGCACTGCCCAAACCAATTTGTAAAATTTTTTGTGGGGAGCATGGGGGCTATGTAAGTAGGCTGTTTATGTTTTCTCTATGTAAGTAGGCTGTTTATGTTTTCTCTATGTAAGTAGGCTGTTTATGTTTTCTCTATGTAAGTAGGCTGTTTATGTTTTCTTATTGGCAACGTTACGTAGCGCTCAATATGAAAATCACTGGCTGTGCTGTGTGCAGTCTGTGGCTGCTTTGCATTGTTGTAATACTCGCCATTGTAGTGTTAGGCAGCTGGCTGTGAACAGCGCATAGCGTTGCTCAGTTGGAGGTGAGCCGCCAGCAGTGGTGGATGTGGGGAGAGAGATGGCGGAGTTTTGAAATTTGTCATGAACTGCTATATTTATATATGATGATATCAAGGTAAATACATTGTTTGTTCTCTACTAATATCTTTCATTTGCTAACAATCCCTATCAGTAGTTAGTGCCTTCCATAGTTTGAATCTTTTATTTAGCTGGCAGTAGTGGCGCTCGCTGTATTGCAGTAGCTTGAGCAGCGAAGATTTTTGTGAGGTAAGTGATTTGTGAAAGTTATAGTTTAATGTTAGTCAGGGCCATTCTTTTGTAGGGAATTTTGAAAGTCAGATTGCGTTGCGCTAACAAAATATTGTGTGTCAGTTTAAGCACAGTCGTGTAGAATTGTTCAATGGGGACGTTTCATAAGCTCGAGGTAAACCATTGTAAATGTGAAATACTGGTAACTTAATAACCTGTGTAATCGCCAGAATGTTGGATGCAAACGAGCAAACGGGCGAGGAATGTGTTGTACAGGTGTCGGATATCAGTTTTTAGGATGGAGCCTGTAGCAACTGTTCAGTCAATACAGCGACAATTAATGCTGTTTGTGAGTGACAGTGGACTTGTCGCCCGATGCTATCCCCTATGTGCTCCACTGGAGACAGATGTGGTGATCTAGCAGGACAAGGCAACATGTTGACGCTCTGTAGAGCATGTTGGGACTCAACATGCTCTGTAGCGCATGTTGGGTGTCAACAGCAGTATGTGGGCGAGCGTTATCCTGTTGGAAAACAGACACTGGAATGCTATTCACGAATAGCAGTACAACAGGTCGAATCACCAGATCGACATACAAATTTGCAGTCGGGCTGCGCGGGATAAACACTAGAGCACTCCTACTGCCATACAAAATAACACCCATGACGATAATTCCAGGTGTATGTCAAGTATATCTAGCGAGGAGACAGGTTGGTTGCAGGCCCTCAGCTGGCCTCCTTGTGAGCAACGCACGGCCATCAGTTGCAACGAGGCAGAACCAGCTAGGCTGTGGAGGAGTCACTGGCGTCGCCTTCCGAGTTTCTGGCGCCACTAGCTCGATCTGTCGTGTGGTGTCCCTCTGGTTTGAGGTCACTAAGATCTTTGCTCGAAGCCGTGGTTGGGGAGTGGTGAGTGGTCCGCTCGCCGAGAAAGGCAAGCACTTGCGCAGGCGTCTTGGGCACGGAGTCCGGCGAGCTGTTGTTGGGCATATTTGTGAGCCGATTTGAACCCGTGGCTGACTTCGAGGGCCGTCTTCGTGCGTAGCCTGACAAGTCAGCTCCGGGACGCGGCTCACAAATAAGAAAGTTGAAGCCAGTTTCGCTGTGCTGAATACTGGGCCCCCTTTGGAACCGGCAAGCTTCGGCTTCGATTCGTGAACTTCAGTTAAGTGTTGCATTTTGAGGTTTTAACTGTTATTTTCTTATTGATCCTTAAGGTCTGTTTGCCATCATTGCGATTTCTTAGCTGATCTATCTCTTCATCAGTTGATTCCTTGAATTGTGACTGTTGTTTGCTTGTCCTGAGTCGATACTGGCCTTTGTTGTTTGTTAACAGGATATCTTAAACTGTGTGAGCCGGCGCGATAACGTGTTTCTTCTATGTTGTGGCCAGATCCCTCCCCTCACCCCCCCTCCCGCTCCACCATCGCCACGCAGTACCTAGAGGGTTGGGTTCTACCCGACATCCCTGCGGAACGTCTGCGAACACCTGACAAGTTTCTTTGTATTGCAATACGGACAGATGCCGGTTTCAAGACACCTTCGGGCATTCGAGACGTCATCGCTCCGTTATTCTAGATACCTTCGGGCATTCGAGACGTCATCGCTCCGTTAATTATATTGAATTAGGAAGTGCCAATGTCTCAAATTTTGCAATTGCTGAGCGTGTGTAATTGGGTTTGGCAGCCTAGTTTTCTTTCGGGAGTTTCGCCATGGTTATAGAGGTGATATCTTGTAGGGCGCGGGTATACCGTTTAGCTAAATGTTGTTGCTTGTATGCAATTAACCTTGCTGAGTTAATACATATTTTGCCAGCCTGTACCCAATGAAAAGGACCTTGGAAGGCCTGCCCTCTCATTGTAACTTTTCTTGGTCTTTCTATTTGGTGTAGTCTTGTGCTTCTTACGTACAAGGCTTCTCTCTTGCACCCCTTGAGAGGAGGCAATTCAAACTCTTCTTTACTTAACTGAAGCTGTTATCATTAAAGACCTGCCTGTTCTCTATTTATTATTTTTACTTAACTGAAGCTATTATTATTGAAGGCCCGTCTGTTTTCCATTTTGATAATTTTACCTAACCGTAGCTGTTATTATTGAAGTCCTGCCTGTTGGTATTTGGTAATTTTACTTAACTGAAGCTGTTATCATTGAAGGTCTGCCTGTTTTCTATTTGGTAATTTTACTTAACTGAAGGTGTTGTCATTGGAGGGCTCTGTGTTCTCTATTTGCTAACTTTACTTAACTGAAGCTGTTATTGTTGATGGCCTGCCTGTTCCCTTACAATTAAATTAAGAGCTATTTCATAATTTGGGCTAGGTGAAACTCTTATTAATTCTGACCTATCTGTTTTTATTGCCCTATTATTGAGATCTGTTATTCTACTCAATCTGTGTTGGAATCAACTGAAATTGTGATTGCAGAAGGTATACCTGTTTCAGCGGTATTTATGTCAATAAGATAGTAAAAGGAAATGACACGTGACGGTACATGGGCTCTAATCTTTCACCTTACATCCCTTCAGTGAACTCTCGCTTGACACCTGTTAAGTCGTAAACATCAATAGTTTGGGGTCAGTGGAATGCACGCTACAAAACTGGGTTTGAAATAAACCGATTTGTTACAGTTCGTTGTGTCACTGTGTTGCCACCTGCTGCTCGAAATGCTTCTGCAGATGCGGTATGATGCGCCAGAAAACAATGGTCTCTGTTCTCGGTAGTGCCACGTGTCCGTCCGGAGACCGGTCTTCTTGTTACCGAACATTTTCGTGAACACTGCTGTGGCTATCATGTGCATTGGCTACATTCCAGCCAAGTCTTTTTGCGGTATCGCGGAAGAAACATCCAACTGCTTGTACCCCTATTACACGACCACTTTCAAACTCAGTGAGGTGTCGATAAAGGTGTCTTTGTGGGCTTAAAAGCATTATTGACTTACATCGACTCACCAAGTCCAATCTCTTACGTATCTGACGCTCACGATCGCTACAGCGTGTATTTAAAGTAAACCAGATCTGCGCTACCAGCGACTCTCAGAAGGGCAAAAACAGAATAAGCATCATCTTTCAGATGTAGAAACATGCCTGGAAACTTTCGTTTATGGTACACAACACCTTCTTGATGTTGTGATTTTTTTTCCGACAGTGTACTTTAACTCTGGTTCGATTGAGGATCTAACAATTCGTTTGAGGAGCTACTGCAGTGTGAATGTGTTTTTTCTTTAGTTACTGCATTTTCGAATATTTTCTGCTTTGATCTGGAAATGTTACCTGCTTGCAAATTTGTGGGGTTGCAAGTGTGTTAAATGTAAAAACTAAATCAGAAACTTAATTGTGAAACAGACACACTTCTGTAAGACCCAAGCTAAATTACTGAGCACGGATGGATTAATAAGCGCAGTGAGGTTTTATGGACCTTGCTGTGGATCCTCAAGGGAGGAATTAGGCAATAAAAAATGATAATGTTGAAAGTATTAACAAAAACACGATTTGAATGCATATATTAATTTATTCAGATAAAGTACAAAATACGGAGTACCATCTATCTGACAATAGACAAAGTTAAAAATATGAACTGTACCAAGAACACCAAACAAAATCATTCTTCTTGTTGGCAAGGTTACTTCAAATGTTGAAAAAGAGCAACTATAGCTGCAACTGACGTTCTGAAATTAACTCACAATTTTCTACCTATTAATTACAGTGATTGCTTGGATGAATGTTAAACTGAAGAGACGAAAGTGTCTACCAATGCTATGATGGAAGTAGAACAGATAAATGCAATGCTCAGACTGAACTCTGACCGCGGATTGTCTTAACATGCTGGTACTGCTGTTCTGCTCACCGTAAATTATCAGTGGAAAACGAACAGAGCACTGACTCCATCTGTGGGTCTCTGTAGTGCGACGCTAGGTTAACGCTTCCACAGACTCAAACACTGGACTCCCAACCGTCTGCTGCAGTGAACTCTGGATCCCCAACCGCCTGCTACAGTGGAGACTACAGCCTGCAGAGATGCGTTCAGTGCCGCAACCCACAACCCACGTCAAAGACTTCTCTTTCCCTCGCTCCAAGATGACATGACCACCAATAATTTTATAGGACACCATTGTCCGCCAATGACGCAGTTGTTTCCTCAGTAGAAATCACATCAAGAAAGCACTTCACGTAAAAACTTCAAAGTTTGGTTACCCTTCTCTATTCTATGAAAATCTTCCCTGTACGTGATTTGCCTCAAGGCGTCACATGTATTTATGCTAATTGGCATTTCTCGCACCCAGCAGCTAGCCTCCGTTCCAGGTCACAGTAAAGTTAAAAAACGGCGCCGGAGGCTGTCTGCTATTTCTGCACCCTCTCTAAGCAAGCTTTCTCGAAATTTAGAGATATCTTCTGAACCCACTATACTTAGCACAAAAGAATCCCAGCCTCCTGCTGACACAAGCTCTTTCTTTCTGTCACCCACAGTTCTGCTTCACTAGCTAGAGTGAGCACTTGCCATGAAGCCGAACGAAAACTTCCGCAGGATGGGGTCCCCTCAGCGTTGCAACTCTCACTCTGACAACATACGGCTCCCTACATGCAACCTGGCCCAGTGCCGCGTCTGCGAAAGCCTGAGTCCCTCCTGCATATTAGGCGCCGCATTTTCAGCCAGTCCTCATTCTATCAACTTTGCGAAGAAAGAACGGATTCAAACCAGGTTAAACGTAAAAACGCCAATTAATACAAGCCATAGCTAAGATGTCAGCACACACAGTATTTGCAATCATATACGCTCTCCAAAGCTATTATTTTTAGATCACGTCTACTCATTAACGTCTCACTGAAATTAGTTAGAATAGAGGCAGTCTGAAAGGCTTGTAGCCTAAGGTTTTCCTCGCTTTGGCACTGGTCTTTTTAACCAATTTTCACTTTTACTTGCAGCGGAACCCACTTTGTGATGTAGCATATCGTTACGGATAGGCATTTGTTTGCTCTGATTAAATGTTTGTCTGTGTGCTTTTGTGTGTGTAGTCACCAAAAAATATAGAGCATGACAACGTTTTTGAGTTAGGTGACAAGAAGTTAAGATGACAACGAGTCTGTCCGCAGCTCGTGGTCGTGCGGTAGCATTCTCGCTTCCCACGCCCGGGTTCCCGGGTTCGATTCCCGGCGGGGTCGGGGATTTTCTCTGCCTCGTGATGACTGGGTGTTGTGTGCTGTCCTTAGGTTAGTTAGGTTTAAGTAGTTCTAAGTTCTAGGGGACTGATGACCATAGATGTTAAGTTCCATAGTGGTCAGAACCATTTTTGACAACGAGTCTAACAGGTACATTGGACGAAGAAGTCAGTATAAATGGAGGACTTCAGTTTTTAGAAAGGAACCGTTCCAGCATTGCGTTAACCGATTTTGGGGAAACACAGAGAAACCTGCATTTGGATGGTGTGACATGAATTTGAACTGCCGTCATTGAATTGCCCGTCCCCTGTGCTAACAACTGCGTACTTGTTCGATAAATTTGTTGAAGAGAGTGCATCATTACACAAGAGCTCATCACAGAAGTCCATGCGCTTCACACATACACCTGAAACTTCAACTGCCTCTGAGTTGATCCATTTCGATGAAACTTGTTACAGTGTAAGTGCACTGTACAAATGGTTTCTTAGTAATTTGAGGTGTTTCGTTTCTCCTGTATCACTGTAATGTAACGTTCAATTACTCCAGGGATTAAATTGTGTGGAGCTTCTCTAACTCGTAAACTGATGTACGAAAGCATATCGCATGTAATGTGGGAGTAGATGTGCTACCTGAGCAGTCTGTTACGGTCAGGTGTGGAATGATCAAGTTAACCGACTTTGAACGTCGTGTGGTAACAGGATGCGAGCCAAACAGGTCATAGCATATCTGAGACGACATAAGATTTGGGTTTCTGAGGTCTACAGGGACACTGGAGTGAGGATCACAGACAATGTCTCCACACGTTTAAGCCGCAGCACAGAATGACTTCAAGTATTTGACGAACTGACACCACGTCGCCTCCGCTGACGGTCTACATTGTTGCCGATCTGAATGTCAGGCGTTAGGAAGCCATTTCTACCAACAGTGTCCGGAGACAAACGCACCAGACCTACATCGTATCCGGTGCTTTCCCATGACTTTTGGACACTCACTGTAAACCCACACTGGATGTTGTTCTGGTTTCCAATGCTTCCCTGTCAATACACGCTATCCCCAAGTCGTTTATGTTGTGTTTCTTATTTCGGAATATGTTAATACATAAACTCAAAGTATCAAAACTCTTCATAATTTTTTTTCAAATCAGTATTTTTCTTTTTTAACATATACTTTCCACACTGATTTTAAATTTCAAATTTGGCTTTAATATTGCAGGCATTCAGGTTTAGGTACGTACGTTTTCAAGAACACTGAATCTGGGAATACATAGGAGCGACTTTCTTATGAACCCAATAACTTTTCAACTCCGAAAGGAAGTCGAGATGAGCATTTCGAGTTGGCGTGTGTTTCTAACAGTTATTGACAAAAGTATCTAATGGCAGTGCATGGGCATCGGCTCTGCTTGTTTCTATCAGCTTTCTGCTAAAAATTCATGTAAACGATAAGGACAGAGAGACTGCAGTGACATACCTGCAGAAACTTAAGAATGTAGTATCTCCAAAATGCAAACCTATGGGTTTAAAGATTGAGTAGAGTAGTTGAGACTGTGGAAACGGGCCACGGACGACAATAAAGAAACACCAGCTGTTCTGCAGAACAACGGCGTGTACACAAGTTACGTAACGTCAAAAAACATACAAGACTGTTTCTATCATACGAATGAAGATGTAAGCATGGGTGTACCTATAACTTAAATGTCGAAACTAAAAGTTTACGTCGGGATGGACATCAAAATGCAAAAAAAGTCATTTTACATTTTTTTTTCATTAGTACGTCTCATTGATGCTACTTTCCTGAAGTTTCAAAATCTAAATCGCATCATAAGTGCCATAAAAAATTAAGTGCGTGATGTGTTCATCTTGCGATGCCCTCTTGGTGAAGAGACGCTTCAATATTAGTTTTCGTATTAATTATGTAGCGAGTTTCTGAGAACTTCGTTCAAGGAAACTTACTGCTTGTTTTGTGTGTCATCTATGACTTTTGCATAGTCTCCTTCCAAACAACAGGCAATCGTAATCTTTCGTTACAATGTGTGATTGCTTGTATTTGCTCGCGTTATTCAAATAACATCGTCGTTCCATTTTGTTCTGTTTTTTAATCATGCAAGGTCAACGAAAAGTGTTTACAAACATGTGCAAGAAGCTTGTGCGTGCGCTATTGGTACGATAATAACGCCGGTAATGGAAACGATTTTATGTCTAACGAGACCACATGTTTTGAACGCCCTGCAGCTCAAAACGGAGGATTAGAAGTATAAATACTAGCGATAATACTGATTAATGTCAAAATGGCACAGTGTATAGGTTTATTGATATTAGTTTATTGACACTGAGTTATTTGCCAGTGCAGAGAAATAGGCATGTGGTTGTAAGAAATGTGGCCCCAACAATGTGGAACTACTCAATGATGGAATTGAGTAGGCGTGATGTGTAATGTACACTGATGAGGCTGCGTTCCATTTAAGTGGAAAACCGAACCGTCACAATGTAATAATAAAAGACTGTGGCCACATACAGTCGTTGGACAAAGATATGGAAACACCCTGGGAAAATAATGATCTGTGTAGTTGTGAGAGCATTATGTCGGAGGTAAGTGAATTGGAACATGGGAATATTGCTTGTGATCGATTGGTGGGATGTTCCTGTAACGAAGGTAGCCGAAGTGTTTGGTGTTTCAAGATGCACTATATCGAAGATTTACACCGCGCTAAAACATCATCCGCTGAGTCACAAAGAGGACAAACTGTGTAGTGAGTGAGTGGTCGTGACGCACGATCATTGAACTATGACAAAAAATAAGAGGACGGTAGCTGGGAAAGACACTGCAGAACTAAGTGTTGAACTCGCAAATCCTCTCGACAACAAAACAACAAGAAAGGAGTTGCATAAGCGGGGAATTTCAGGGCGAGCGAGACTTCCAAAACCATTAGTCAGTAATGCAATTGCTCTTAACAGGAAAACGTTGTGCCGAAGCTGGACTATGAAGCAGTGGAAGTATGTGATTTGGTCGGGTGAGTCTTGTTGTACATTTTTTTCCAACTTCCGACCGAGTTTACATCCCAGAAGTGTAGCGTGGTGGGAGTTTGGTGATGATTTTGGCAGCCATGTCGCGGTGTTACTTGGGTCCCATGGTTACTCTGCAAGGTCGCAATACTGCAAAGGGTTATTTGACTGTTTTAGCCGATAAGGTCCATCCTATGGTACAATGTTTGCTCGGAAATGCTGACGCTATGTTGCAAAGCAACATGACTCTTGTTCACACAGCTCATATCGTTCGTCCGCAGCTCGTGGTCGTGCAGTAGCGTTCTCGCTTCCCTCACCCGGGTTCCCAGGTTCGATTCCCGGCGGGGTCAGGGATTTTCTCTGCCTCGTGATGACTGGGTGTTGTGTGATGTCCTTGGGTTAGTTAAGTTTAAGTATTTCTAAGTTCTAAGGGACTGATGACCATAGATGTTAAGTACCATAGTGCTCAGAGCCATTTGAACCATTTCACATCGTTCAGGACTGGTTTTGTGAGTACGACTTGTCGCATTTCTCCAGCCCACCATAGTCACCAGATCTCAATATTATTGAGCCTTTATGACGTTCTTTGGAAAGAAGGGTGCATGATCGCTATACATATCCACCGTCGTTACCTCAACTTGCCACTGTTTCGCAGAAAGAGTGTATAAGATTCCCTTGAAAACCATACAGGACTTCTATTTATCCACTCCGAGTTGTTTTGAATGCGAAGCGGTTTCCTACATCATATTGGATATCTTTAAGTGATGTGCATTTTGGCCTTTCCATATCGTTTTAATACATTCGAGAGCGAAAGAGATTTGTTTTGCGCAGTTTCCGGAGAAAAGATTTACTACCCGTTCTTTTTTTCGGACGAGACTGTTAATCAGGTACCAGGATATGCTGGAGATCTACCTTTTATTCACAACTGCGAAAAAGTGCTCAAAATTTAGTTTCTCAAAAGGGCGGATTATCACCGCAGTGGCAGCTGCGTCTAGGAGCATTACTTAAGTACTTCAAACGATGAATCGACCGTAAGAGACGCACGGCATATCGTTCGTCTTTTGTGGGTGTTTGTGTAAGACTCCGTCTATGACCCCCTCCCTCCATAACACAAGGTGATCCGCGACGCCGCAAAGCAGCCGCACCGAATACAGTAACTCCACTCAAACTTGCAAGTGCATACGATGAGTCGAACTAACGTCTCGTTGTTTCTTGTGCGTCCTGAGGATATCACATTATACATTTGCGAAAGATAATTGCGAAATGTGATCCGAAACGTAATTGTGAAAAGAGCAGCAAAGTTGTATGTGCATGTATGTAAAAGGCGTACTGTTGTAAAATGGTATGGTTTTTATTTCAAAATAAAGTTTTTGAGGTCATTCAAGCACAAAATATAGTCTCATGCAGCTGCACGAATCCATCTAGAGCTCATGTATAGTACTAAGCTGAAACGAAATATGTTTATTTTTAAAACTTTTTTCAGTTGAGATTAAATTTATTCACTTTGGAAATTCTATAAGACGTGATTGTGTGTTAATTGAGTATAAATATAGAAAACTGCCACCAGTCACTTTTTGAAATATTCGTTTCGTCCCATAACCTAGTTGTCAAGACTTTTCAGGCTCATCTTCACAACGAGCATGCAGAAATTATATCTGTATATCGTAGCACAATGCTTGCTGCTGGCTCTGCTATAAGAAAACAGAAAATGTATCGACACGAGTGATAGGTGCACGGTGAGTTGTGTCAGAAAACCCATTCTTTTCCTTATAGCAACAGTTAGCATGGACTTGGCACCTTCCATTTTAGCTGTCTGTTGGCCAATGATTAATCACTTTTCACTGTAAATGCTGATTGTCACAATAAATCCGCCAACAGCCAGCATGAGCTACACAACTGATGTATATCAGAAATATCTTCAAAGCTACAGTATTGTTCACTCCGAAGCATGACTATCGTTTGTTTATATAATAAAGTCGGTATGTAGGAAAATATATTGATCTAAAGTGGTGCTAATGTTGAAAAATTGTCTTACTGTCTGTCTCTTTGTCCATTTCCTCCTCCTCCTCCTCCTCCCTCTCAGTCCATGTTCTTCTTGCCCCTCACTCCACTCTCAACTCTCTGTCACTCTCCTCATCCCTCTCTCTTTGTCCATCTCCTCCTGCTCCTTCTCCTTTTGCATCTCCATTTCTACCCTCTCTGTCCACGTCTTCCGAACCCCTTTCTCTGTGCATCCCCTCCTCTCCCCCCTCTCTATCCATCACCTTCTTACCCCACACCCCGTCCATCTCCTCACAGCTCTGTCTGTATATCTCCATCTCCCACTTTCTTAACCACCACCTCCTCCTCTCTCTGTCTGTCTATATCTTCCTTCTTGCTCTCAGTCTGTCCTTCTTTCCTCCTCTTCTCTTTTTCCTAGCACGATGAAGTACCCGAAGGTTGGACAAGATGTGTGGCTAAGTCATATTTGATCATGTTCTTAAATGGAGTGCATAGAGGCGCTCTTTGAATATTTTTGTATCTACCAGTTTGTCTAATGTAGAAGATTAGACATAAGTTACAAGTAGGTTTGGGTACTGCAGATGATTTTCTTCTGTAATTTGTTGTTGGTTAAAAGTCTTGCTCTGATGTCATAAAAAATTAGCATTTTGGTAAGATTGCCTCCCTAGGAAAGATAGGCTTTCGAATGTGGTTTTCTTATTTGTTGGTGGTTGTTCAGCAATTTATTGGCTTAATTTTGTTCAATGAATTAGTTTTCTTCATTACGGCTGGAATATATTCATTAATAGAGACAACTAATTATAAAATTTTAGTTGCTTTATGTATTTCACTTGCATGGATTGGGATATTATGCATGTGATTAACTGTGTATCTGGAGAATGTCTTTTGATGTCTATTTGGGTGCAGAAAGTAGTAATGACTGGTAATGCTGGTAAGTCGTGGCTTACTGTAAAATTGAAAGTTACGTATTTGGGTTTTATTATTCTAGAGTCAAGATTCCATCTGGTGTTCATGATCTATAGTGAATTAAATTTTCTGGTGTAATTTGTGAAGTTCTTCAGCTAGGCTGTTTTTTATCTTCTGTCGTTCTATTAAACAGACTGTGTGTGTGTGTGTTTCTTCCACAAAATATTTATACTGAAGCTGCTTATCTAGCAGCTGAGTTTGAGACCAAAAAACGTTTTTTCAAAACTTTTAGTATATATGACTGCTAGCAGACCTGAAAATGATATACGCGGTTCTCATCCTAAGGCATAGCGCGATATTCTCACCAACAACCAACATACAAATGCAATATATTAACTGCAACCCGCTGTGTACTATTTATTTGCAAAAGTAATGTAGATGGCGTTCCTACTTAATTTGTGCGGTTGTGTTTAAATGCTAAACCTTTGCCTATCCAAGTTTGTAGTACACCTCATGTGTTACTCATGAATGAACTACTGGCTTTTCGAGTCTATAACCCAGTTTCATGTTTTAATGAAGAAGGTTAAAGTTTGAACAATACTGGATGTGAGCTCTAATAGGAATATGTCGTATGTTTTAAGCCTCTTCGACAAAAGAACAAGTATTTCAGAAGTACATTGAAAAGAGCCAGTCAGTTAAGAAGGCCATATAAAAGAAGGAGAGAAGGTGCAGATAATGATCAGTATGCTAAATATGACGCTGGGATGTATTAAGAAAAGTACTCCGCGAGCTACTCTACGGCGTATGGCTTTTTAATGTTATTTTATATGTTTCTGAGATAGCTCAAAATTACCACAAGATAGAACACTCAATTCAGTAGGGATAACACACGTACCGAGAAATAAACACATCCAATTTCTTGCCTAATTTTATTGAATCAAATAATTCTAATGAAAACGACCAGATTAAAATTTTGAGAAACAATATGTATTTAAAACATGTACAGTTTAAACATTAAATTAGTGAAGTACACCTGACAACAGCTTCAAAAATAATTGCTGGCTCCAGCCTTCCAAAATGTTCCCTTATCAACTAGATTATTAGTGATACAGAGGTGATCTCACTCTCCAGCGATGTAAAGTACACATAATAAGAAACAATTGTAAGACATTTATATCAATGCTTGGCGTCTGTTCTTTCGGACGTGACGGAAAGAGACATCACGCGAAATCCGCACCTTTGATACGCATTATGTAAATTGAAGGAGCAGAGGGGAGAAACGAAAGGAAGGGGAAGGAACTAATGCTATGAGCTGGATCGGGACGTTAAGCGGAATCAGCGGTGAAGAAAGAAAGAAAGTGTGTGCCGAACCGGGACTCCAGCCCGGGATCACCTGCTTATTAGGCATTTGCGTTAACCACTGCGCCTGCCGGACACAGTGTTTGTCGCAAATGCGCGGACTGTCCAGGCATTCTCCCCGGCCGACTCACATTCTCAGCTAGCCTAACCGCGGTCCCCAGCTGCTGTCACTATTTCTTGTCGTGCCTAGTAAGCAAGAGATTACGGATTCGAGTCCCGGTCCGGCACATATGTTGACTCGCAGTCTCTGAGTCCGCATAAAATTCCGATGCAGCTGATATCACCAGTTCCTTCCTTTCCCTTTCCTTAATCCCTCCTCAACCTTCAATTTACATAAATTATAAAACATGTCTTAAAATAAAATAACAAACACAATCATATTCCCTGAAAAAGGAGGAACACTTCCTTAGGCAGAGTCATCTGGAAACCAAGTACTCTTAACTCTGACTTAAATAAAAAAGGCTTTATCACTATTCGGACAAAATATCAGACATTAAAAGATTAAAACAATTTCCTCACAATATGATTTCAGCGGCACCCTTATGACATGAATCACAGGTTAGCCAAGCTCTCTTTCTCTAAGGAAAGCAGATCACTAATCTTAACTGAGAGCAGAGCTATTAAAAATACATTTGGTTTTAGAATAATTAAAGAAAGTGTAAAAAAAACATATAATTTTAAAACCACTGCACCAGCAAGCATGAACACGAATACACAAAGCTTAACGGCGCTCAGCCAAAACAAAGTGCTGAAAGATCAGGGACTGTCTCGCCATACAGTGTACCACTCACAATACAGACAATACTATACTCTCAGACACAGCCAGGCTATTAAACAAGACTAATCGGTGGAGTACATTATTACCAAAAGCTGACAAATATTTGAATATCAAACTGAAAGCGCACAATTTATTCGTTTGCGCTCTCCGTTCTTTTGCCGCGATGAAAATCCACAAGCAATCTGGTGAAATCCAGCCAAATTACCACGTGACCCAAGCCTGTTGACCTTTAGATAAAACAGGGCACACGCAACTCGTAATCTCGACGGAGAACTAGCTGGCCCAGCAAGCATAACGCTTTCATGCGAGTGCTCAGTTTAAACTCCAAACGTAACTCGAACTACACTTCACTTGCAGGTTAACCTGCGAACATCTGCTATAAAAGCTGCCACCGAACTTTCGTCCGAGGTAGAACTGTGCCAACACGGCAGCATAAACTCCACAGGCGAACAGTTCCCCAGCTATTCCACAATGCTCACTCGCTCCTCCGTCCGCTAGAGGTCACGAGGCCCTAAGCCGATGCGCGTACAGCGCTTTAAAGCCTCATAGCAAAACCCCGCCTCCGCCTAAGGACGCGCCGGAGAATCCGTTGCCAAGAGATGCGGTCTCGTAGTCTTTGAATATCAGTAATGGAACGGTTCAATTTCTGTACGACGATTTGTTTTAGAACGTTTTGCCTTTATGTACAATCATCTTCTAAATTACAAGAAATAATAATCTGTGTTTTCCTTATTATGTTGTAACGTCATTGTTTAATTCCTACACAAATATTTGCAATAATAGAAGCAAACGGTGCATATAGTGACGTACTTGTAAGGCTATGTAAAATTCTTCAAACAATACATTTTCTAACAATATTGAAATTCAGTATTTTCATTTTAGTTAACAGAAATAAATTATTCTTTAAGTAGATGTCTGAAAAGGACTATATAAGGAGTGGTAAAATTTTCATGTATCTATTTGTGCTAATAGCTTTGGGAAGTGTACCTATAAAAGAACAATTTAAGCATTGCCAGCAGATGGTTTTCCATCTCCCTAAACTTAACCTTGAAGCTAGACAAAATATTCTAATACGATATTGCAGTGCTTTCGTTATTCTGAATTATAATACATGCATGCAATGAACTTCGCATCCTAATTCAGAATATAACAGGCACTGTAATATCGTTTTTATCCGCCGACACCGGTCAAGCGAATTTCAAGTAAAACGTGTGATCTGTACGGGAATAAACATAATGGATGTACGAATACAGGTTGCAAACGCATCGATGACGGTAGTATCGCGTACGCAAGCTACGAGGGTTGGAACTTTAATAGTGGCAACTATTTATTTACAGCTCGTACAAAATAGATACGTGTTTGAAAGTTTTACTGACCTTCAAAGTAGTCACCAGCATTGTGTATAACCCGTTACCAGCGATGTGGAAGTCGTAGGATACTCTTACCATTGGCAGTTGTGTTGACAGTTCGAGTGGTGCGGTCTATTGCCCGACGAATTTGTAGCAGTTCTGAAGCGAATGCAGTGAAGAGTTTCCTTCAGTTTAGAAATCGAGTTGAACCCACGAGGGCTTTAGTCAGGGGAGTGCAGTGGTACAGCACTTAGCAGCCCCATCAGTCAAACGTATCAGTAACAGCTTGCACTGTACGTGCTTGAGCATTGTCCTGCAAAATGATGGTCAGAACCTGCAGAAAGTGTCATCACCTCATTCTAAGCTGGTCTTAGGGTGTGTTCCAAAAATGAACAGCATAGAAACGGACTGAAGGCTGGAATGACGAGATACGCTTGAAGTTCTCTAAGGCAATAGATGCAGCAATAAGGAATATCTCAGTGGGCAGTACAGTTGAAGAGGAATGGACATCTCTAAAAAGGGCCATCACAGAAGTTGGGAAGGAAAACATAGGTACAAAGAAAGCAACTGCGAAAAAACCATGGGTAACAGAAGAAATACTTCAACTGATCGATGAAAGGATGAAGTACAAAAATGTTTCGGGAAACTCAGGAATACAGAAATACAAGTCGTGGAGGAATGAAATAAATAGGAAGTGCAGAGAAGCTACGACGAAATGGCTGAATGAAAATGGGAACAAATCGAAGAATAAATGGTTGTCGCAAGGACTGATTTTGACAGCGTTAAGGGTACAACTGGAATTCCACTGTTAAATTCAGAGGAGAGAGCAGATAGGTGGAAGGAATACATTGAAAGCCTCTATAAGGGGGAAGATTTGTCTGATCTCATAGAAACAGGAGTCGATTTAAAAGAGGTAGGGGATCCAGTAATAGAATCAGAATTTAAGAGAGCTTTGGAGGCCTTAACATCAAATAAGACAGAAGGGACAGATAATATTTCATCAGAAATTCCAGTATCATTGGAGGAAGTGTCTACAAAACGACTAATCACGTTGGTGTGTAGAACGTATGAGTCTGGCGACATACCATCTGCCTTTCGAAAAAAATGTCGTACACACGATTCTGAAGACTGCAACAACTGAAGAGTGTGAGAATTATCGAACAATCAGCTTAACAGGTCACTCGTCCAAGTTTTTGACAAGAATAATGTACAGAAGAATGGAAAAGAAAATTGAGGATGTGTTACATGACGATCAGTTTGGATTTATGAAAGGCAAAGGCAGCAGAGAGGCAATTCTGACCTTGCGGTTGATAGTGGAAGCGAGACTGAAGAAAAATCAAGACACGTTCATCTGTCGACTTAGAAAAAGTGTTTTACAATGTAAAATGAAATTCTGAGAAAAATGGGGTTTAGCTAAAGGGAGAGTCGGGTCTTATACAATATGTACAAGAGCCAAGAGGGAATAATAAGTGCGGACGATCAAGATCGAAGCGCTCGGATTAAAAAGGGTGTAAAAGAAGGATGTAACTGTTCAATCCGTACATCAATGATGGAAACAAAAGTATGGTTTAGGGGTGGAATTAAAATTCAAGGTGAAAACACATCAATGATACGATTCGCTGATGACATTGCTATCCTGAGTGAAAGTGAAGAAGAATTACATGATCTCCTAAATTGAATGAACAGTCTAATGAGTACAGAATATGGACTGAAAGTAAATCGCATAAAGAGGAAAATAATGAGGAGCACCAGAATTAAGAACAATGAGAAACTTAACATCAGGATTGATGGTCAAGAAGGTATATGAAGTTAAGGAATTCTGCTACCTAGGTAGCAAAACAATCGATAATGGACGGAGCAAAGAGAACATCAAAAGAAGACTAGCATTGGCAAAAAGGTCATTCCTGGCCAAGAGAAGTCTACTAGTATCAAACAAAGGCCTTTACTTGAGGAAGAAATTTCTGAGAACGTACGTTTGGAGCACAGCATTGTCTGGTAGTGAAACATGGACTGTGGAAAAATCGGAACAGAAGAGAATAGAAGAGTTTGAGATATGGTGCTAAAGACGAATTTTGAAAATTAGATGGACTGATAAAGTAAGAAATGAGGGGTTTCTGCGCAGAATTTGAGAGGAAAGGAATATGTGGAAAAATCTGACAAACATAAGGGACAGGATGATAGGACTCTGTTAAGACATCAGAGAATGACTTCCATGGTATTAGAGGGAAAAAACTGCAGAGAAAGATAAGAGATTGGAATTAATCCTGCCAAATAATTGAGGACGTAGGTTGCAAGTGATGCTCTGAAATGAAGAGGTTGGCGCAGAAGAGGAAATCGTGGTGGGCCGCATCAAACCCTTTCAGAAGACTGATGACTCACAAAAAAGTTTGGCTAAGGGGCGGCGGGGGGCTCAGATCATAAGCAGTAGAATAGGGAGACGATGTCGGAGATTTGATTCGACTGAGAGGATGCTGTGGAATGTGTTGAATGCACAAGAAATGCGCACAGGAAACAAGTTTTTTTCCCTTTTCTTTTTTTTTTGTTTACATTATAGTGTTATACCTAAATATTTCTATTATCTATCCCATTCCCTTAAATGGCACAAAGTGCATATCTTATATCTCCAGATTTATTTACTCATATTCAAGAATTCATCCATGGTATAGAAGGAATTGTCAAGGAGGTATGATTTCAATTTTTTTTGAAACTGTTACTGCTGTCTGTTAGACATTTTATTTCATCTGGTAATTTATCAAAAAGTTTTATAGCAGCATATTTTACCCCTTTCTGTGCCAGAGATAGGTTAAGTAAAGGATAATGTAGGTCTTTCTTTATTCTGGTATGTGTAATCATAAATGTCGTTGCTGATTTGAAAATAATCCATCTTATTGAGAAAGAATTTCATTACTAAGTAAATGCACTGTGAAGCAGTTGTAAGAATTCCTGACCTTTTAAACAGATGCCTACAAGATGTGCGACTATGAACCCCGCACATTATTCTAACTACTTTCTTTTGAGTAGTGAATACCTTTTGCCTAAGTGTTGAGTTGCCCCAGAATATTATTCCGTGTGACATCAGAGAGTGGAAGTAAGCAAAGTATGTTAGCTTACTAATTTCTACATCCTCAAAATTGGCAATTATTCTGATTGCAAAAGATGCTGAACCTAGTCGCTTTAGGAGATCCAAAATATGAATTATCCAATTAAGATTCTCATCTATATGTACATTCAAAAACTTAGTATGCTCTAACCTAGCTACTGACTTCTTTTGATGTGTTATATTTATTGAAGGAATTATACTTTTTCCAGCAGAAAATTTGATGTACTGTGTTTTTTCAACGTTCAGAGCAAGCCCATTCGCAGAAAACCAATTAATAACTTTTCCAAAGGCCTTATTTGTATCATTTTCTATCGAACTTTCTTTTACTAGCTTAATAATTATGCTTGTATCATCAGCAAACACTGTCAGTTCAGCATCTTGTTTGACATAAGAAGGGAGGTCATTCACATATATCAAGAACAGGAGGGGACCGATGAGCGAACCTTGTGGAACACCTAATGCAATTTCACCTCAGCTAGATGAAGTGACAAACTCCTTTGAATCACTTGAGTGCATAAAGAGACTTTTGCTTCCTGTTCTGTAGATATTACTTAAACCACTCATATGCTGTTCCATTTATACCATACAATTGTAATTTCTCTATCATAATGTCATGGTTCACACAATCAAATGTTTTGGATAAGTCACAGAATATTCCTACTGGTGACATTTTACTATTTAAAGACTCTATTATGTGGACAGTGAAATTCTATACAGCTCTCTCAGTGGAACAGCATTTCTGAAATCCGAACTGTGATTTACTAAGTACCCAATTACTGTTGAGATGGCTAACCACTCTTGAGTACATTACTTTTTCAAAGATTTTTGAAAATGCTGTAAGCAAGGGTACTGGCTGGTAATTATTAACATCTGTGGTTTTCCCCATTTTGTAGAGAGGTCTGACAACGGCATATTTTAAACTGTCTGGAAAAATACCCTGAGTTAGTGATGCTTTACATATGAGACTCAAAACGTCAGCTGTAATTGCTTCACATTGTTTTAATAACTTGTTAGAGATGTCATCTACTCCAACAGAACATTTATTTTTCAAAGATTTAATAACTTTTCTTATTTCACAAGAGGTTGTTAGATGAAACTTAAACTGACTAAAGCTTTTCAAAACTGGCTCTTCCATTTACTGCCTAGTTTTTTCTTTTGAACTATTCTCACCAGTTTTTTCTCCTAAACTTAAGAAGTGATTGTTAAATACTTTGGCTATACATTGGCTACCTGTGTGCTGTTGGTTAAGATGGTCTCATTCTCTTTCACAGTAATACTACCTACCCCAGTGGTTACTTTTCCTGTCTCCCTACTAACAACATCCCATATTGATTTGATTTTATTGCTGGAGTTGTTAATTTCTTCTCTAACATACATATTTCTTGCATTCCATACAACTTTTCTCAGTATATTACAATAATTTTTATAGTGTAAAACTACTTCTGGATCTTTACTAGTTCTTGCTGTCTCATACAGTTTTCTTTTTCTTTCTGAAGACACTTTAATACCTGTAGTAATCCAAAGTTTGTGGTGTTACATTTAGTAATTTACTTTGGAAAACAATATTCAAAAAGGGATATAAACTTTTCAAGAAATATGCTGCATTTATCATTAGCGTTTGGCTCATTATATACATCTTCCCAGTTTACATTTCCTAAACTTTCTCTGAGCACCCCTTTTACTTAATAGTTTCTGAAGTGTACACCCTGTTAGGTTTTGTAAGTCAACCAGTTGTGCATCATGGTCAGATAAGCCATTTACCACAGAGAAAGCATGTGTTTGCTTTACATCCTCTTGCTGTACAAATACATAATCTATTAGAATACTACTGTCCTGAGCTATACGTGTAGGGAAATTGCTCACTGATTCTAAGTTATATGTTGTTAACAACACTTCTAGTTCACTTTTCCTATCAGAATTGCTTAGAAAGTTAACATTGAAATCACCACAGATTAATAACTTCTTCTTTTTGTCTAACAGCATAATAGGGAGTCAAACTTTTTTATAAATAGCTCCCAGTCTCCTAGTGGAGACCTGTACGCTGTTGCTAATATCAGCACAACATTATCTAGCATAAGTTCACATGCACAAACCTCAAAGCGCTGATCAACATAAAATTTGCTTACTTCAACAGTTCTGTATTTATACCCTTGTCTTATGAAAATGGGAAATCCTCCTTTATCCATACTAGATCTACAAGTGTACGATGTTAAATTATACCAATTTATACTGACATTTTCCATCCCCACAGTTACATGATGCTCAGACAGACAAAGTATATCAATCTCATTCTAATTTTTGAGATCATCTAAACACATTATCAGCACATCTACTTTATTTTTTATTCCCCTGATATTTTGGTGAAGCAAGTTGATACCACCCTTAGCTTTATCCCTATTTGCTGTGCATGAAGTTGCTTTTCTTCTATTTTCCTTGGTTGTTGTCTGTTTGTAATTTGGCTTTAACCTAAAAAACCTGTCTGCCTAGTCCCAATAACCTCTTGTGTGACTGTGGCCCCCTTACAGTATCTGCTAATAGAGAAGCTAACATCATTCCCTTCCTATTAAGGTGCAGGCCATGTGTAGTGTAACCCCACCTACCAATAGCATCAACTGGAACAACACTCATGTGAGACTTTGCCGGTGTCTGGAGCATCCTGTTCAGCTCAGTGTTAACACTTCTTACAGCAGTGTTTACCCAGGGCTGATCATGGCGCTGAAAGACCTCCACAAACCCCACACTCGTGTGCCCAGTTTCTGTTCCTATTTTATCCAGGTCACTCCTAATACTATATCCTGGATTCATGGCCAGGCTGTTTCCTGCTCCCCCAACTATAATTACATGATCTTCCTTCTCAAAGTCTTTGCATAGCTGACCTAAGTTTTCTGTCACCTGGCTAAGGCTAGCACTTAGTTTTACAAAACTTGTGACCTGGTACTCTGTCCCTAATTTCTCCTGAAGCTGTTGGCCCACGCCCCTCCCATGACTGCTACCTATAAGCAGAATTCTTCTTTTCCTATTCTGGTTTGATCCCGACCTGTCTTTTTTCTTTAAGCTAGTATTCTGCTTCAACCTACATTCAACTACATCTGAATGAGGCCCTTCCTCCCCTACTTCAGATAGCAAGCCAAACTGATTTGATAATTGAATTTCAGAAGTTTTATCAATTGTTTCCCTTTTTCACCCTTTGCTTGCTACCTTTCCGCAGCGCCCAGAGTCCTTTTTCTCCCTTAGCTTACATAATTCCAAATTCTCGAGTTCTAATTCATCCTTAAGGGCACAAATCTTTGCCTCCTGTTCCGCGATTTTTCTGTCCTTTCTACATAAGCTACACTGCCATGGAAGAGCCTCATTATCTACCCTCGCTTCCTCTCCGCTGCTCTAGCCCCAATGAAAGCACAACCTGCAGTCTATACAGAACATCCCCTCTTTCAAATTTCTACGGGAACCACCACACTTGTCACACATGGTTTGATAGTAACACGTAGCACAAAAGCAGAAAATAACTTCAACAGCACAATAGTTTCGTAACCTGTACTGATACGTAACTAAACACTAATGTAAACAAACTGTTAAACTTGCTTCAGAAACTTTTAATTACCCACACAAATTCTGGATAAGTCTAGTCAAAAACAAATATCTACGCTAGTATGAAATTTACGCCGAAGTATGTAAACAAACTGGCGACTGCCGGCCTTTACGACATACTTCCTTTTCGATGTAATTACGTTTAGAAAAGCGAAACCTTCAATAGATAGATTAGATAAGAAGTAAATGCACTATTCTAAAATGTAATATTAACTAAATTAGCTCTTATTTCAATATTAATCGCTTAACTTAGTGAGAGCTTCGTACACGCGCGTCCGCCTATGCTGTGAAAACGAGACATTGGGAAACATCCACAACAGGTTGGAAAAGGTATATGGAGATGCTGCTGTACAGTTAGTACAGTACAGTTAGTCGGTGGGCAAGCAGGTTACGTGATGAAAGCGGGCACGGCAGTATTGAGGATTGTCCTCGCAGCGGCAGGCCTAGTACTGCACACACTCCAACGTGCAGAGAGTTAACGAATTGGTGACTGCTGACAGACGTATCACAGTGAAGGAATCGTCATGCTACGTTGAGATGGGGGAAGGAAGTGTTTGCAGAACACTGAAAGTGCTGGCGTTAAGAAAGGTTTGTGCCAGGTGGGTTCCCAGGTTGTTGGTAGTGCGTTACAAAGGAACAAGAAAAACGGTATGCAGCAAACATTTGGAACAGTACGAGAATGGAAGAATTGTGACAGGTGATGAAACATGGCTCCATCATTTTTCACCAGAGACGAAGAGGCAATCAATGGAGTGGCATCATGCAAATTCACCCAAGAAAAAAAATTCAAAACCACACCTGCTGGAAAAGTTCTGACTACGGTGTTTTTCGGTTCCGAAGGACTCTTGCTTGTGGACATCATGTCAAGTGGAATCACCATAAATTCTGATGTATATGTGAAGACACTGAAGAAACTTCAAGCTCGACTGAGTCGTGTTCGACCACATCGGCAAAATCAGGATGTTTTGCTGTTGCACGACAATGCACGGCCACATGTCAGTCAAAAAACCATGGAAGCGATCACAAAACTCGGATAGACAACACTGAAACACCCGCCTTACAGTCCTGACCTGGCTCCATGGGACTATCATATCTTTGGGAAACTGAAAGACTCTCTTCGTGGAACAAGGTTTGAAGATGGCTCCCTTGTGCACGCTGCCAAACAGTGGCTCCAACAGGTTGGTCCAGAATTTTACAGCACGGGTATACAGGCGCTGGTTCCAAGATGGCGTAAGGCAGTTGAGAGGGATGAAAATTATGTGGAGAAATGAAAATATTGTTCCTAAAGGATGTATCTACACACTGTAAAACTTTCAAACATGTAGAATAAAAGATAGATTTAAAAAAAATAGTGTGCATTTCTTTTGAAGTGACCCTCGTATTTACCAAATCCCGTCTTAGCTCAGCGACAATGGTACGTAGCCCTTTCAAGGGTAATGAATCAACTAAAATTTTTGTCTCCCTTAAAGAAAGTGAAAAACAGGAAGCATACTTACGTAAAATATCGTTTACACCGATGTATTTTAACGCTCTGTACAGAATTTTGCTCAAAATTTTGTGCATACAAGGATGTATCATAAATTCATGATTATTATTTCACGTCGTTCGGTACATTTTTTAAGATATTTTCCCTTCATTCCCACAGCTAACCTTATCTTAACTACTACACTTATTCCAAATACTTTCATTATTTAAAACTATAAAAGTGCGAAAGTTTCGCACGGATCCTCTGATTATTCAGTACACGTGGTGTTTGGAAAAGATTCATTCGATTTCACAGGACTGTATCTTTTACGCGAATGAAGATGGGAACTTCGGGTGAATTTTAACTTACTTATACCACTAGTTCTTATTTACAAAAGAAGCATGCGATTTCAGAAGGGAATATCTTTTACTTGCATGGAAACACAAACCTAAGCTAATTTTGACAGTTAAATTTAGAATTAAAGTATTCATTCACTTTGCCCTCCACCGGATGCACAACACACATCCACACTAATGTCAATATCGTCCCATACTTTTGCACATCCCTCCTTAAACAGTGTCCCAATCTTCACCAATCTTCAATCTTCACTTCAATTTCACACCTGTAACTTGTCCCTTTTGACCTGCTTCTACACCTCTAAGGACAAACATCCTCCAACATTCCAACATAACTTCAAACGTTGACCGCATCCGCCCTATCGAAATGCTACACCATCGTAACCCCCCCCCCCCCCCCAAAAAAAAAAAATCTTCAGCAGACCTCACACATGACTGTCTATTCCATATTCCACATGAATACCACTGTCATACACTGTCATAACTATTCCCGTTTATTCAACATAGATATCCTTGCTTGGTTCCACTCCTACCATACCAAGCGCAAATCCACTGCTTTAAATCTTCACAGGAAGCATGAACAGTTCTCATTCGCTTACCCAAACGCCTGACTTTTTCGGTTCTCCAATCTCCAACGGTATCCCGTTTTCCATCTCGTGATATCATGATCTCTGTCCATCTATCTGTTTACCCACAGTTGACGATAAGCCAGTGAAACTTCTGAAGAACTAATATCATTGTCCAGCACGACATCAATGTCAAAACGATTATATTGCAAACCATCTTCACCGCTTGGATGTTACTTTTAATTATGCTTTTCTTCTTTTAATTTTTTTACTAACGACACTAAGTAAAAGAAAATGTGTTTCCAGCCCTCTTCCTGCCACTTGAGGAACTTCAATGACTATATAGAATGATACTATGTAGGAAATACTGTTTTCTACGAAGGGGAAGATTTTCATATTAACGTGGAATAATCTCCCCCATCTTCCTTGTAACCCAGACCTCACTCAATGGGATTTTCGTTCATCAGGGCCTTTAGAGGAGTTTCCGGTAGGGGAGAACTTTGGAGACAGTGAGAAAGTCACGAATTATATTCAGAGGTGGAAGTGCCGCCAGCCAGTAAACTTTTTATTGCAGAGGGGGGAGGAAGCAATCGTAGCGCTGATCTCGCTGCTTTTACAGGAAGAGAACGACAGGGCTTGACCTGAAATCTGCCATGACGTAAATCGAAGAAGAACGGATGAAGGCCTGTAGTGAGCTGTGCTCGTAGGCTCGTAGTTGCCCGTTATGAGATTCACATATCTGAACACTTATCAGACAATGCAGCACACTTTTATATATAACAAAAAACATTGCTAAACAGCAAGAGACCACAGACCCTTACGGCGCTCCAGCAAGTATAATCTTCGTACCAATTTTGCATGTGAGAACAACAACATCCTGGTTTTGTTAACTAGCTAGAGTTATGAGTAACATCAGTGGTGGATCATGTCACCGTTCACAGACGTGAATTGTATTTACACGTTCTGATATACTTAACGGCCATTACAATGATTGCATAAGGCTGTCCCGAAAAATATCGGTTGGAGGCTTAGTCCTTCTAAATTTTAACAACCGTTCTGTTTTGTAAATGGGACTTTAGTGAAAGAGCGTTAAGTTTGGAGTGATTGTTGTGATTTTTAGCGGTGGTCGTTATGGTGGAAGACAGGCGCTTTTGTCGCGAAGTGTCATACCGTGGACTAAAATATCCCAATATGACGGAACAATCGTCATGAACACTGTGATGGTGCAGATATTTATTCTGTACGTAATGTATGGAATCTACTCTTACTTTGTTCGGTTGTAGCAACATAAGTGAACCGGGGACTCCCCATATTATCAGCGGGAATAGGTTTTGGTTAACTTTTGGTTTAAAGTTGATGACTACCCCTTTGTTTTATTTTACTTGCTACAATGCTCGCCTAATCTTTGTCACACTTTGTGGATCTAATGATTTACAGGGGCAACAAAAATTTGATTTTTAGTATTTCGTATAATTTTCGAGAGAATTTTAACATTTTAAATGCTGTTATAGTGTGTTCATTAAGAGGCATAGTGATACTCTAAGAGTTTAGCACAGTGAGCCATGCACTGGAATTATAAGCTGTAGATATATATCTTGAGGCAGTATAACTCATGGCATGTATACTTGCCAGAATTTATTCATTTAGTATTTAAGGAAGAGAGCACTCCACGCCTTCCAGCAAGCTTTACACAATATTTGAAACCTTTTCGAAACTCTTTATCGTTGACACTCCCAAAAAATAATGACAGAAAAAAAAGCTTAGCGCCTTCTATATTTTCGATGTTCCTGCACTTCAGCATCAGTCTTGACGTTTTAATTTATTACTTCTTTACTACCAACTCTATTCGCGACACATTTTGCAGACAGTGTCCGCATAAACCACTGAATGTACACCATGTGATCAAAATATCCGGACACCCCCAGCAACATACGTTTTTCATATTAGGTGCATTGTGCTGCCATCTACTGCCAGATACTCCATATCAACGCCTCAGTAGTCATGAATACCATGAGAGAACCGAATGGGTTGCTCCACGGAACTCAAGATCTTCGAACGTGGTCAGCTGATTGGGTGTCTCTGACATACGTCCGTACGCGATACTTCCGCATTTCTAAACATCGCTAGGTCCACCGTTTCCGATGTGACAGCGGACTGGAAACGTGAAGGGACACGTACAGCACAAAAGCGTACAGGCCGACCTCGTCTGTTGACTGACACAGACCACCAACAGTTGAAGAGGGTCGTAATGTGTAATAGGCGGACATCTATCCAGACCATCACACAGGAATTTCAAACTGCAAGTACTATGACAGTTAGGCGGGAGGTGAGAAAAGTTGAATTTCATGGTCGAGCGACTGCTCATAAGCCACACATCACGCAGGTGAATGCCAAATGACGCCTCGCTTGGTGTAAGGAGCGTAAACATTGAACGGTTGAACAGTGGAAAACATTGTGTGGAGTGACGAATCACAGTACACAATGTGGCGGTCCGACGGCAGGGTGTGGGTATGGCGAATGCCCGGTGAACGTCATCTGCCAGCGTGTGTAGTGCCAACAGTAAAATTCGGAGGGGGTGGTGTTATGGTGTGGTCGTGCTTTTCATGGAGGGGGCTTTCACCCCTTGTTGTTTTGCGTGGCACTATCACAGCACAGACCTACATTGATGTTTTAAGCACGTTCTTGCTTCCGACTGTTGAAGAGCAATCGGGGATGGCGACTGCATCTTTCAACACGATTGAACACCTGTTCATAATGCACGGCCTGTGGCAACATCCCTGTAATGGACTGGCCTGCACAGAGTCCTGACCTGAAGGCTGTACAACACTTTTGGGATGTTTTGGAACGTCGACTTTGTGCCAGTCCTCACCGACCGACATCGATACCTCTCCTCAGTGCAGCACTCCGTGAAGAATGGGCTGCCATTCCCCAAGAAATCTTCCAGCTGCTGACTGAACGTATGCCTAGAGAATGGAAGCTGTCATAAAGGTTAAGGACGGGCCAACGCCATACTGAATTCCAGTATTACCGAAGGAGGGCGCCACGAACTTGTAAGCCAGGTGTCCGGATCACATAGTGTACCTGCAAAATTATATCATTGTGCAACACATAGTGCTATAAATGGCAGGTAGATTTTGTAAATAACTGTGGATGGGAGGTTACATTTTTATGTAGACTCTCTTCTCCATTAGCGAACGCAAAGGAAAATTTATAGTATGTAGGAAGCACTGGTTGTGACACTCATGACATAAAAGACATGTATTGCAAAGTTCACAAAAGTGATTTTAATTGATTTAAAACAAATTATATGTTGGATTTCATCCTAAAATTAGATTATAGTAGATTCGATATGGAGTTTCATGAGGTCAAAGAGCATGGAGTTATTAAAAAAGAATAAAAAAAACTACGTCAATGCGTGGTGCTGTCATGATCGAAAGAGTAAGCACGTATTTTCCGATTTTTGAAAATAAGCTATTCTCGTAAGAACCTCAAACTCGTCGCTTCTGTAGTGTTTCTCCTCTCGTTTTGTTAACGTAATGTCTACTATTAATGTTATGGTATGGCGCTCTGGCATGAAATTATTCATCTCACACACTCACGGAAAAAGAAATCGCCACTCTAAGAAGGGTTTGTGCGACATAAACTGAAGGTTGTAGGCGTGTTTCTCAGCTGAAATAAGATGTCTATTCAAATTTCGCGCCAATCGCATAAGAATGGTGCTAGTAGGATGTAAGTCAGGTTTCCTTTAAATACACGCTGTAACGATGGTACCTTTGACATTGAACGTGGTGAGTCGATGTTAGTCAAGAATGCCTTTAAGGCGACAGAGACGACGTTATGAGCACCTCACCGAGTTTGAACGAGGTCCTGTAATAGGGCTACGTGAAACTGCGTGTTCATTCTGCGATATTGCAAAAAGACTTGGCAGTAATGTAGCCACTGTACGTAACTGCTGGCAGCAGCGGTCACGGAAATGTATAGTCGCAAGAAGACAGGACTACGAACGACCACGTGGCACTACCGAGAGATAAGACTATCGTGTTCGGCGTATGGCTCTGGCGCACCGTGCTGCGTCTGCAGCAGCAAACTGAGCAGCACTTGGCACCGTAGTGACACAACGAACTGTTACAAATCGGTTACTTCGAGGGCAGCTCCGAGCCAGACGCCCCGTAACGCGCATTCCACTGACCTCAAACCACCGCCATTTGAGACTTCAATGGTGTCAAGCGAGAGCTCACTGAAGACCGGGGTGGAGGTCAGTTGTGTTTACTGATGAAAGCTGGTTTTGCCTCTGTGCCAGTGACGCCCGTTTGTGGTCAGAGGAGGCCAGTTAAGGGTCTGCAAGCAACTTGTCTACGTGCTAGATACACTGGAATCACACTTGGAGCTGTTGTCTGGGGTGCGGTTTTGAATGACAGCAGGGGCACTTCCGTGGTTATCCCATGCACCCTAACTGCAAATTTGTATGTCAGTCTGGTTATTAGACCTGTTGTGCTGCCATCCATTAACAGCATTCCATGTTTTTTTCCAACATGATAACGCTCGTCCACATTCCTCTATTGTAACCCACCATGCTCTACATAGTGTCGAAATGTTGCTTTGGCCTGCTCGATCACCAAATCTATCTCCATTTTGGAACAGATGGAACGTGACTGGACGACAACTCCAACGTCATCCACAACAGAATTAAGCGTCCCTGTATCGACCGAGGAATTGCAATAGGCATGGAACTCGATCTCACAAACTGACGTCCGGCACTTGTACAACACAATTCATGCACGTTTGTATGCTTTCATTCATCATTCTGGCGGGTACATCGGTCATTAATGTACCAGCATTTAACATTTGACATGACTAATCTTGCCTTACATTAAGCTGTGCTCTTTCACTGTTAATCAATTAAATATATTACCTAGACGAATGAATTCCCGAAATTTGATCATCCTACATTAATTATTTTTTGATGTTACCAATTTTGCACCTATACGGCAACATACTGGGGGCACCCGTGCTTTGTAGCTGGCCTACTCGTTCCGTCGGCAGCTTCCGTCGACGCGGTGTGTAGCGCGATGTATGGAAAGCGAGTGATCGATCGATCGACGGTCCGCGTGTCTGAGGCGGCCCTTCCCCCGCTGCTACGGGACACACAGCCGTAGATCCGGCAGCCCGTCACGCCGGCCCGTCATAACTCAGACCTGCGAGCGGCGGCGGGCGCCGCCGTGTTTTGTCATGGAAATCGGACACGCATCTGCGTACACAAACAATGGCGGCGACGCATCGGAACGTGCGCGTTTTGCATACCGCGCGAGGCGGCACCGGCGGCGCATGCGCCGTAACTCGCGGCCGCCGATCGCAGCAGACAGCTGACGGCGTCGCCAAGGCAACTGCACGCACGCCCCCTCGTGGGGTCGACGAGATGATGGCGGGCGTTTCAGGTCGCACGACAGCGGCAGGCGGCGCTGTTCAAGTTCTGCCGCGTGCATCGTATGGCTGGTCACACCTAATATCGGAGTTGAACGGCTCAAATCAACAGTCGCACAGCAATCAAACTGACAAGATAAGGGGGAGGCAGAAATACAAATTGTTTCGGAAAAATTTTTCCGATTTCGCAAGACTGTATCCTCCACATGAGTGGACCCCGAAGGTAGTTGCAAATACCAAGATCGCTGGCAAAGAATGTGCTAGATTTAGGTAACCGACTTCGGGAAGACTATGTTGCTATCTTCGAAAGAATAAACAGTTAACTGGCATGATAAAACACTGTTCACAAATATTTCTATTTATAATATATGGAAGAACAACATACTTTATGCTTTATAACATTAAGACATTACATCATCTTTTTCATAAGGACTGGGAGTTACACGAAATACACTAGAAATTGGCTTGTCAAACGTAAAGACATACTATGTACAAACATCATACTAATACGCAAATTGCAAGTGCACACACACATCGGCAGCTGACTACTGACTGACAATGGGCGTAAACGTTCTCTTATATAAGCTCGTGTATGATCTTTTCCAAATAACCATCCAGACACCGGGTGAAGTTTTCAGTTGTAGTAATTTATCACCCATTTTATTGATATGATGTTACGTAAGACACTATAGTAATTATAATTTTTTCTCTTTGGGTGTGTCAAAATAAAGTTAGTTTTAATCAGCATTAAATCTGTCATGACATAGAAAAGTAGACACGTAAATGTCGAAGGTATTTTGGATACTAATCGGTTCAGCTACATGCTGCTGTATGTTACGTATGTACTGGTAGCCTAAAACACATTTAGTTGGTTTTAACAGTGTACCCAGTTTAAATTGCTTTCTAGTAAGACTTCGCCTACATATCAGTAGATTGTTATATGTGCCTGAACATTATACTACTTTCACAACGACATAAGTCTACCATATAGTCTTTGATTAGTAGTCATCGTGAAAGATTATGAATTTAATTTGCTTATAGAATGGAAATTGAGAGGGCTGTCACTTCTAATCGATGTACTGTTTGTACTTCAAATCATCAAGGTGTCAGATGACATTTTGCAATGCAAAACTTGCGAAAGTATCGTTCTTTTCCAATGATAAAATTACGCAAGGCACTCCAATATCTCCCTTCGTTTGGTTGTGAGTAAATCTGATTGAAGTATTGTATTTTAATTTTAAAGATAATTGAATTGTTACACACCGACGTAGTCTTGGATATAATAAAGTTTTAGCTTTATGCCTGTTACTATTAGATGTGTACAGAGAATCTAACCGAATATCTACAGGCTTTTAACACTGTAACTTTTTAAAATTATAATTTTTTTAAATATGTTACTATACAAAAATGTTTTTTTAAAGATAATTTCAAACTCTTTATGTTCTCTGACTTGACTTGTATATGCTGTAAATAACAATTGGATTTTATTTATCATAAAACAATGGTATGGTATAAATATGTCAACGATTGTGTCCAATGGAACACAATATTATCGAGTCGCACCCCCACAGAACCGTCTGGTGGGCTCATGTGGCAGAATTTTTACGCTGATTCTCAGTCAGCTGTCAGCTGTTGATATGTGTGAGCACTCTTCTGCGCATTTCTGTCGTATTTCTATATACCATCTCTGTTAAATTTTACAAGCCGATTTCTAGTGATTTCATGACACTGATATATATGTCGGTGCGCGCACGCGCGGGTGTGTGTGTGTGTGTGTGTGTGTGTGTGTGTGTGTGTGTGTATCAGCACTCGTGGTCTGCGCATTAGTATCTTGTTTGTATTTCATTACAAACGCACAGTCCGCAGCTCGTGGTCGTGCGGTAGCGTTCTCTCTTCCCGCGCCGGGGTTCCCGGGTTCGATTCCCGGCGAGGTCAGGGTTTTTCTCTGCCTCGTGATGACTGGGTGTTGTGTGATGTTCTTGGGTTAGTTAGGTTTAAGTAGTTCTAGGGGACTGATGACCATAGATGTTAAGTCCCATAATGCTCAGAGCCACACACAGACAAGTTAATTTTTGCATCACCTCGGTTCCGAGACCTATACAGAAAATTGGATTATGTCTGGAGAGCGAGGTCGTTATCCTGAAGGAAGTCAATCACAAGATGTGCAGGATGGGGGCGCGAATTGTTGTCCATGAAGACGAATACCTCGCCAATATGCTGCCGATACTGTTGCACTGTCGGTCGGAGGATGGTACTCACGTATCGTACAGCCGTTACGGCGCCATCCATGACCACCAGCGGCGTACGTCGGCCCCACATGATGCCACCCCCAAAACAGCAGGGAACCTCCACCTCGCTGCACTCGCTGAACAGTGTGTCTAAGGCGTTCAGCCTGACCAGGTTGCCTCCAAACACGTCTCCGACGATTGTGTGGTTCAAGGAATATGCGACACTCCACGGTCAAGAGAACGTGATGCCAATCCTGAGCGGCCCATTCGGCACGTTGTTGGACCCATCTGTACCGCACTGCATGGTGTCATGATTGCAAAGATGAACTTTGCCACGGACGTCGGGAGTGAAGTTGTGCATCGTGCAGCCTATTGCGCACAGTTTGAGTCGTAATACGACGTCCTGTGGCTGCACGAAAAACATTATTCAACATCGTGACGTTGCTGTCAGGGTTCCTCCGAGCCATAATCCATAGGTAGCTGTCATCCACTGCAGTAGTAGCCCTTGGGCGGCCTGAGGAAGGCATGTCATCGGCAGTTTCTGTCTCTCTGTATCCACGTCCGAACAACATTGCCTTTGCTCACTCCGAGGCGCCTGGACCCTTCCCTTGTTGAGAGTCCTTCCTGGCACGATGTAACAATGACGACTCAATCGAATCGCGGTATTGACCGTCTAGGCATCGTTGAAATACACACAGCACGAGCTGTGTACTCTTCCTGATGGAGTGACTGGAACTGATCGGCTGCCGGACCCCCTCCGTCTAATGGGCGCTGCTCATGCATGGTTGTTTACATCTTTTGGTGGATTTAGTGACAGTTCTGAACAGTCAAAGAGACTGTGTCTGTGATACAATATCCACAGTAGACGTCTATCTTCAAGATTTCTGGGAACCGACGTGATGCAAAACTTTTTTTGACATGTATATATTCGGTGTAACATCATTCTCAGTACTGACGATAAATATGAGGTATTTTTATAAAGCATAAGGCATGGTTTTGTGCTGTATATATCAAACGGAAAAATTTGTGTAGTATTATATTATGCTAGTTAATTGTTTATCCCGTCGATTTCAGTTCAGTTATATTGCAGATGTGAAGATGATAATATAGTCTTGTCGAAAGCATTTGCTTAAATCTTACAGATGCTTTACTAGCGATCTTGGCGTTTGAAAATTTGTTCAGTGTGCATACTATTACAGACCACCCCAACACTGACACACTGTCAGGAATGCGTATCTTCTACATGCACCAAGATATAAACGTACGGTAAATTTTAACTCACACATAGGACTGCAAAGCTTTTTTAAAAAAAAAAAGAAAAATAAAAAAAAAGAAAGACACGCGGAAATGTTTAACTTGCACTGCACCGTACACCGGACTGGCGACCAGACGATGATAGTAAACTCGGCCCATTCTTTTGCGGGCTTGTCGAGAGTTCCTGCATTCACTGCTGTTGCTATGTGGTGTCGCTGTTTACCCTAGGTTCTTGGAAGTGTTGCCACCTCGACGAAGTCTTTCACACAAGCTCACTTACAAAAGTTACGTACGCTGAGATAAGTTGACCTTGTAAGCGACTTGTGCAATGCTAGATTCGTAAGCCTCTACGGCAGATTGAGTGTTGAGGCCGTTCATTGTTGATTTGTCAAAATTTTCAGCATATTTTCACAATTGTGGAAAAAGCCAAAGCTCCAATAACGCTAACAGCTGGGTTCTCAGGATGGGGCAGGATAAAGTAACGATTGTGGACGGGGCCCTAATAAGTTACTCTCGGTTGTACAACAAATACGTAAACTTTATGTAAAGAAATTAAAATTTTAAAACAATCTCTTAAAAACCACAATGGACTGTATGACGGCTGAAGGCTTTATCACAGAAAAAAAATTCACGATTTTAGGGGCCGAATGCCACCAACAATAACCTCAAACAACAAACGGCTGAAGGCCTGAATTAGAAGTCAGAGAAACAATTCCAAATAGCACATATGAAGATAAATACTTTGTTTTAAAGCAAAATGTAACATGGCTCAAGGTCTTATTATGAAAGAAGTGAAATTATTACTCTGCTGAAGGCCACAAACAATTCCAAAGCCGGCCGAAGTGGCCGTGCGGTTAAAGGCGCTGCAGCCTGGAGCCGCAAGCCCGCTACGGTCGCAGGTTCGAATCCTGCCTCGGGCATGGATGTTTGTGATGTCCTTAGGTTAGTTAGGTTTAACTAGTTCTAAGTTCTAGGGGACTAATGACCTCAACAGTTGAGTCCCATAGTGCTCAGAGCCATTTGAACCATTTTTGAACAATTTCAAATAACAAACGGCTGAAGGCCTGAATTAGAAGTCACAAGAACAATTCCAAATAACACACATTTCAACAAATACTTTGACTTT
Source organism: Schistocerca serialis cubense (assembly GCF_023864345.2). NCBI lineage: Eukaryota > Metazoa > Arthropoda > Insecta > Orthoptera > Acrididae > Schistocerca > Schistocerca serialis. Next base: position 301,803,089 of record NC_064639.1, on the reverse strand, counting down.
AAAACAAGTTTGCTTAAAAAAAAGACTATATGTAACACTGCTGAAGGCCTTATTATGAAAGAAGTGAAATTATTGGTCGGCTGAAGGCCACACCAACTGTAGCTAGAGACTTACAAATACCCTTAAAACAACATCACAATCTAAGGAATCAGTGCATGCGGTTCTCAGCAAGCGTTCCAAGGGTCGGCCTGGGAAGGTAACTCATACATAAGGTAAGGTGAGACAGGTAGCCAAGAGCTGTACTCACGTAACAGGATGGCAACTCAAACTAGGGGCAGCTTAAGCGCCGACAGACCGACTAACCAATCCGCCTAACGTCCGATCACCAGTACAACGATGGAGCATTTTTAGGCAAGGGCGAAGAGACAGAGAGCACTACATCTTCAGAAAACACCCAAGGCTGAAGGAAACACAAGAACCAAGGTAGACCTCCCAAAAAAATATGCGCAGAGCAAACCAAGAGGCTGCCAAACTACACGCCGTGTCGAACAGCATCGCCGGCCGGGGAGGCCGAGCGGTTCTACGCGCTACAGTCTGGAACAGCGCGACCGCTACGGTCGCAGGTTCGAATCCTGCCTCGGGCATGGATGTGTGTGATGTCCTTAGGTTAGTTAGGTTTAAGTAGTTCTAAGTTCTAGGGGACTGATGACCTCAGAAGTTAAGTCCCATAGTGCTCAGAACCATTTGAACTATTTGAACCATCGAACAGCATCAACACGACAAGGGAATGTACACTTCCGGGAAAGTATACTAACCTCCAGGGCAGGTAACTGGGGCGTTAGTGGTCACAAGGCAGAAAATACGGTCCGCAGCTCGTGGTCCTGCGGTAGCGTTCTCGCTTCCCGCTCTCGGCTTCCCGGGTTCGATTCCCGGCGGGGTCAGGGATTTGTTCTGCCTCGTGATGACTGGGTGTTGTGTGATGTCCTTAGGTTAGTTAGGTTTAAGTAGTTCTAAGTTCTAGGTGACTGATGACCATAGATGTTAAGTCCCATAGTGCTCAGAGCCATTTAAGCCATTTGAGCAGAAAATACGGCTGGTTGCACTTCTCTAATAAGAATGATACTAAATTTAATGATGAATAACAAATAAAGGCTGCAATATTTCACCGCCTCAAAACACTTCACTCATTGCTGCCATGCTCAGGGGCCTGGGAGCCAACAACCCGCCGACCAAAGGCGAGGTCTCAGAATAGTCGAGGTTGCATTAGCAGTTAACTCTTCACTCAACACAAACGTCCAGGGTTCGGTGTGGAACGGAACCGTCGCTCTCGCTGCTGCCCCTCCTCGATCCGGCAGTGGCAGCGCGCCTCCAGCGGCCCCGGCTTGCCCCTGGGCTGCACGGACCAGCTCACTGCTGCGCCCCCAACCAAACTGATGTCCGTTCGCAACCCTCCACGCCAGACAACACGACCCAGAAATACTAGCGATCGCTCCAAAGATAGTACCACAGTACTCGTATGGATAAGCCCTGCTGCTGCCACTCACGGGCAAGCCAGCCAGAAACTTAGTCAGGCCTGTAAATCAAATAAGAAACGAGTTGCCATGACCGCAATGACAAGATGCCATGCAATAAACGGCAAGAACACGAGCTGCGGACGGCTCAATCACCAGGTACACGATTTCGGCATCCGTATCGTCCGCAAAAAAGTTCAGGTCGTAAATCTTTTCTGGGGAAAGAGCGCAAAACACAAGAAGATATAGAGAAACTTTCTCGTTCTCGAATATGCGAGCATTGATTGCTCTGTTCCTCGTATCGTTATGTTGTGGAAGTGACCGCTCCCACTTAAATCGATTATAGCCTGATCACAGAACACCACACGTGGAAGAGAATTATTCTCTGTGTCCATGGCCTGAACGAATTTACAGAACTCTGCATGTTTCAGATTGCAGTGGGTTACAATAAAACGCCTTTTTGCTTGTTCCACACGAATTTTTGTCTTAGTTGAACACCCAAACGCGATTCACTTTTTTAAAAGTCGTCTTCAGTGGAAGTCTCGCAATTCCCCTCGATTTTTGTTTTCAAATATAGGTTTTTCCATTTAAAACAGTTCACGGAACTATTTTGTAATAACTTAGTTTTGTATGGGTGTGAAATCTTATGGGACTTTACTGCTAAGGTCATCAGTCCCTAAGCTTACACACTACTTAACCTAAATTATCCTAAGGACAAACACACACACCCATGCCCGAGGAAGGACTCGAACCTCCGCTGGAATCAGCCGCGCAGTCCATGACTGCAGCGCATTAGACCGCTCGGCTAATCCGCGCGGAAAGCCCTTAGTTTCTCGTGGCGAATACAATGTTCAATAATGTACGGGAATGCAGCCCGGTGACATCGTCGACACCCGCCACCCTGTCGTGTTCAAGGCAAGACTGCAGCAAGCAAGCGCTGTGCAAGCGAATATAAAACTTCCATTTTGCAAACGAAATTAAATTCACTTGGACAGCCCTTGCTTGCTGCGGTCTTGCCTTGAACACGACAGGGTGGTCACCTGTCGAAATATTGGCAGTTGTCGACGACGTTTTGTAATAAACTGAAAACGTCTTTAATATGAAACATCTTATCCATTGTTTGAAAAACATGTTTTGGCAACATCGTGTTACGAATATACCGTGACTGTAGAAAAAAGCGAAGATTTTGAACCGATGTTCCGCATGAGCAAACGCTGCATGTTTCTCAAATACTGAATTACACGCATACGTTTGCCGCCTACACATATTATACGTACATTAAAGACTCCTGCGTTGTTTCTCTGTTTTCATGCGTAGGCTAATCTCAGGAACTACTGTAGGAATTTCAATACGGTTTTCACTAACACATAGAATCATTTAGGAGGAATGTTCATGTTCATAGTATAATTCGTTACCACTACGCCAGAGAGGTTCGTCAGGCCATAGATCATAGATACTTACGAGGGAACCTCCCCATCGCACCCCCATCAGATATAAGTTGGCACAGTGGACAGGCCTTGAAAAACTGAACACAGATCAATCGAGAAAACAGGAAGAAGTTGTGTGGAACTATGAAAAAATAAGCAAAATATACAAACTGAGTACTCCATGCGCAACATAGGCAATATTAAGGAGAGTCTGAGCCCTAGAGCGCCGTGGTCCCGTGGTTAGCGTGAGCAGCTGTGGAGCGAGAGGTTCTTGGTTCAAGTCGTCCCTCGGGTGAAAAGTTTAATCTTCTATTTTTCAGACAATTATCAAAGTTCAGGCACTCACACATAAGCAACTTCTCTCTCCAAAATTCCAGGACATGTTCAGTGAAAGGTGGCTACACTGTGCCACTGCGCCAGAGATTGCGCCAAAGAGTACTATTAAGCCGCCTCCACAGTGCCTGTCAAGAACTCGTAGAAGTCAGTGTGTGGGCAGAGCTCGTAGTAGACAGTGGTTGTCGAGAGTTCATAGCAGTCAGTGCTAGTAGAGAGCTCGTAGAGGACAGTATGTGTTAAGAGTTCGTACCGAGATGTGCTAGTGGGCACTGCTTGTCGTGAAGTCGGAGTGAGATGTGGTAGTAAAGAGTGTTGTTCCATGTTTTATGCAGTTATTTGATGGGAGAGATAGCAGATGTTATTGTGTGCATTTCGTCAATATATATGAAGGTAAAAACTACAATGTTCTTTTATTAATTGTGTGTCTGAAATAATGCATCACTACAGGTTCAGTCAACAAAGCATCTGGTTTGTGTTCTTGCATTAGAGTGTAATTCTGGTTTTCTTGCGTAATTATAGTTTTTCTAATTTTCTTTTGTCACCTCAGTACAGTTGGTATTTAAAAATTCTTGTCTTGTTGGAAAGAACCGTGCCAGATGTGGACGTTGAGTCACACTCCCACATACAGAACAGTTACATTTGTGCTTGGATTTTGTAGGTTTTATAGTTGCTGGGGACTTAATTAATTAACTGTGTTTACGAAAATTTTCTTACATAGTTTGTTGCAGTCAGATAGCGTAAAAATACTAGTAAGGGCCAACCGATTACGAGTCACAGCGTAATCGGACATACAGCTATCAAAATCATTTTCATTATATTAATTAAGCCCCCATGCACGTGATGGTATTTTTGCCAGCATTGGTGGTGAAAATACCACCAAATTCGTCCACAAAAATACAGACAAAATAAAAGATAATATTAATACCTAAGTATCACATAATTAGTTAAAAATTTTGGCTTTGCACTGACCTTTTACTAACCTAATATATAAAGTACAGTAGGCAATACAAATTCTTTTCATACACGTGGCTTTACATAATAGTTTACACAATATACAAAAAATCAGTTTATACAAATGTTCACATAAAATGCTTTCAATGATTAGTTTATACAAAAAAGAACACCAACAGGTAACATCTTTTCAGTAAAAGCAGTCCATCAGTTGCACCCAGTAAAGTTTAGCAGGTACACCCAGCAACAAGTCACATTAGTTCAGTAGAAGCAATCCATCAGATGCACCCAGCAATGTTGAGTTGGTGCAAACACCAATAAGTGACTTCATTTCAGTAGAAACAGTTCCATCTGTTGCACCCAGCAACGTTGAGAGCGGGTGCAGACACCAACAAGTGACCATCATTTCAGTAGAAGCAGTCCATCAGTTGCACCCAGCAATGTTGAGAGCAGGTGCAGACACCAACAAGTGACACCATTTCCGTAGAAGCAGTCCATCAGTTGCACCCAGCAAAGTTTAGCAGGTACACCCAGCAACAAGTCACATTAGTTCAGTAGAATCAGTCCATCAGAGGTACCCAGCAATGTCGAGTAGGTGCAGACAGCAACAAGTGACTTCATTTCAGTAGAAACAGTTCATCAGTTGCACCCAGCAATGTTGAGCAGGTGCAGACAGCAACAAGTGACTTCATTTCAGTAAAAACAGTTCATCAGTTGCACCCAGCAATGTTGAGCAGGTGCAAACAGCAACAAGTGACTTCATTTCAGTAGAAACAGTTCATCAGTTGCACCCAGCAATGTTGAGTGCAGCTGCAGACACCAACAAGTGACACCATTTCAGTAGGAGTAGTCCATCAGTTGCACCCAGCAATGTTGAGCAGGTGCAGACAGCAAAAAGTCACCTCTCTCAGCAGAAGCAGTTCGATAAAATTCACTAGCACTGATCACACTGTTCATCAGAGTTTATGAGCAGAAATTAAACATGTCCTAGTGGCACCAATCATGTAGAAAAGGTACAAATAACAGTCCATAATTTTTTAGAATCACTGATCACACAGTTCTTCAGCAGAAATTAAACATGACTAAATGTCACACATCATGTTGAAAAAGTGCAGGTAACAGTTCAGAATATTTATCTTCACTAATCAGACAGTTCAGGCATGAACAATAGTTTGAATACACATACAAATGCTTTTACAATGCTCTTATACTAAACATACAAATTCTAATAAACACACAAATGATATCAGATAATTGTCGTAGTAACTATTACAAATAAACAAATAGCAGTAAACCTATAATATTTATGGGTGTCAGTGCAAGCCACTACCAACAAATAAAATAATATTTAGGAGATAGGTGGGTAGGATTAGTAAAGGAAAACACACAAAACACACTCACTCATCTTTCATCCACATTAAGTACTACTGTGTAATTGAATAGTGTTAATTGTGTAAATGCAATTCTGTCAAAATTTAATGTTCATCATGTGTATCAAGTAGTAGTGGCAGCAATGTATAACAGTCAATAATAGTTAAGTCAACGTCATAGTCATCATGTCAAGACCAATGTTTGCCAAGCCAGATCAAAATGTACTGTTGTTGAACAACTGTCAGTGAGCCAAGATATGCAATTACTTCCTCTCTCCAAAAAAAAGTATATACTGCTTAGTTATTTAACAAAGTGTGTGTATAGACTATCTTCCTTCTATTTTAGTGTTCTAGTCTGCTATCTTCATCCTCCTTGTTCCATAAGACCAACAAAAAAATATGCTCCTCACTTACTTTACCTCTTATACACCAAAACTCCAATAATCATCAGCTTCACACAATCTCAATAATACCTCAATAATACCTCTTCAATACGTCTTATCATCAATATCATTTACCTTACCTCTTGTCCACAAAAACTCCATAATCATCAACTTCATATAATCTCTATACCTCAATAATACGTCGATAAATGTGAACCTTATTGCCAATATCATCTCACTTCCAACACAACTCTTTCCTCTAGTCAGTCTCCTCGAACAAGTACAGATAAAATCCTAATGTAAACCTCATCATCCCATAAAATCCGAAGACACATTGTCAACACACAACCTCTGTGTAATCCATCTGAGCCCAATCTTCTTCTCATTATGAATTATAAACAAAGAAATGCAAACATGACCTCTAACAGACTTAGTTCGAATAACTCTCAGTAATTAGGTACGATTACGGAGTGTGAATAATCATAATGTTTCACAGTGTGTACACCACTTCAAGAATTATGGCAAACAGAAGCAAACATGTGGAGTATTTTTTGTGTCAAGTGTCACTTCCTATTTCAATTGCTCACGAAAAATGCAGTGTAATAACTGTCAATGGTCTAAACCTAGTTTTGGTATGTCATGTCGTTAGCTTCCTTCCTATTAGCATAAATTTCTACAGCTTCCATAAAACCACCAGCTCATGTGACTTCTATGAAGTTTCTTGTACTAATGTCGTTTATGTCGAATTATAGCAGTTAATTTTCTTATCTTAAAAATGTAAGGCACTGAGCGTAAGCAAAACAAGCAATAGCGAGTAAATATACCAGTAGAGAACAGAATGTCAACAAGTGTATGCAGCACAATTCCTACAACGAGGCTCTGCCAAGCGAACAATCTATAATTAATCCAATAGTGTGACCTAAACTCTATGTTCATACACAGTATATCAGCATTTCTATATACTAAATCAAAGAGTAGTTGTGACGACAAACAGAAATGTATAAATATGCAATCCATAAGCATAGTAGTAAACATCTCTTACGTAATAAACAGGTCATTAGCATCATATCAGTATAAGCAAATAAATGTTCATATGTCATCTTAATAAGTAAACATGAAGGCGCAAGCAGATAAATCACAAAGTATAACTTACATACCTAACCACATCAGCACAATAAATCAGGTTACAATTATAATTTAAATAAATAAGCACAGCAGGCACATAATTAAAAAATATGACATCAGTGAAATAGCAGTGCAGCCAAGCGATGCATAATATATACAAGTCACAACCCAGTTCATTAATAATCATTGTCAAAATCAGTTAACGTACGCAAGCACGTCGCTTCACAAGTAAATTCATAGAACATGAAAGTAGCACATCACGTAATCGCGAGCAGCAAATTACGTCTAAAGTACGTACCTAAGTGGAAATATGTTACCTGAAAAATAAACTCCATTAATAGTTACCTTTTTAGTTTATTAGTTTCTTCTTCGAAATTACATTCTTCCTGAAATTTTCTCGATAGCAAGTCGTCTTAACGTCGGACACGCACAGAATTTACCTGAAGTTCTTAAATACTTTATACACCGTATCCTGCAAAATACTGAATGTTAATAACACAATTCAACAAGTCCTTATAGCTTTATACTGAATTTAATCGGAGAAATTAGACTGTGTGTTTGTTTACGGCTGTCAGTGCATTCGCACTGAGCGCTCGATCAGCTGTAGGCGCGTGACGTAGGAAGCTATTGTTCGCGGTCAACGACTGCCTCGTGCGGCGCGCAGACTTGACTGTTGCTTTGAGTATGTGCCGCCGCCAAAACACAGCGCGGTATCCTTGTACTCTCTGCGTGTTTACATCTAGCTGTTGGTTTCTCACAAGTATGTCATTCCACAAAAATTTTTACGTTAGATATATGATGTATTCCTTTAGAGCGTCGAGATTTAAGAGTTTCTACTTCGACAGTGTTATCATGAATAATTTTGCGAATTCTATATGGACCGTTATAAAGCAGAAAAAATTTGCGACACAAGCCTTTTCCTTTGTGAGACAAACGGTGGGACTTAATTAACACCTTCTGACCAACTGACAAGATTTTTGAACGACCAGGACGTTTGGCTGATTTCTCTCTTCTAGCAGCCGCAGATGCAATATTTCGTAGAGCCAGGTTGACAACTTCAGAATGCCGCAGTTTCCGTGAAGGCGGAAAAGGAACGATTTCAGAAATGCGATTTGTTGGTACTTTATTTTTTAATATCAATAGAGGCGGTAAAGAAGTTGAGTCATTAGGAAGTTCATTCAGAATGTTTTGAAAAATATGAAGATACTGATCCCAAGTTCTGTGATTCTGATGACAATAAAGTCGACACAATTTATTGATTTCCTTCATCCATCTCTCTGAAGCGTTAGATTGAGGGTGAAAGAGTGAAATGAAGATTGGTTTAATTTTACGACGCTGTAGAGTACGAAGCCAAATTTTAGAACGAAACTGTGATCCATTATCTGATATAACCTTATCAACATGACCAACTTCTTTAAGAAAATGTTTGATGAAAGCATTAGATACTGAACGAGCTGTTGCTTTGCGTAACGGTGTAAAACATACATATTTTGACGTCAACTCCACTGCTACGAAAATGTACGCAAAACCATTAGTAGATCGAACCACTGGGCCAAACAAATCGACTGCAGCCATCTCCTTTAATTTCGCTGGAATGATGGGAAACAACGGTGCTCTGTGAGAAATCGTTGGAGGCTTAGCCATTTGACATAATTTGCATTTGGCAAGAACAGATCGAATACGTTTTTCCATATTACTGAAGTAACAATTTTCTCGTAATTTATGAAAGCATTTTCTGGGACCAAAGTGCGCATAACTGAAATGCGTATACCAAATCAGCTTATTAACCCACTCATCAGGAATACAAACTAACCAAACAAAGTTGTCGACCGATTTTCGTTTAAAAAGAATGTCATTGCGGACTAAATAATGCTGTCTAATCGCTACGCTTTCCTTTCTCCTCCACTTCTCCTTAATGTCCTTCCAGATTGGATCCTTATTTTGCTCCTTAGCGATGTCCTGGAGCGAAGACGAAATAAAGTTCTCAAACGCAACACCTTGAATATACATCAAACAATAATTATTTTCTTTGCAGTCCTCTTCAGCACTTTGTTTCAAACCCATAGGTGCACGTGATAAAGCATCAGCAACAATATTTGAAGAACCCTGTATGTAAAAAATACTAAAGTCAAATTCCTGTAGGTACAACGCCCATCGTGACAATCTGCCGTGAGTTAATTTTGTTGACATTCCAGAGCTCGATGATCGGTATAAACCTTAGTATGTCTGCCAAACAAAAATGTGCGAAATTTTGTAAAAGCCCAAACAACAGCCAAAGCTTCAAGTTCCGTAATCGAATAATTCTTTTCTGATTTAGAGAGAACACGACTTCCAAATGCAATAGTCTTCTGTACTACAACGCCGTTTTCTTCTATCTCTTGAAATAAATGTGCACCTAGGCCTTTGTATGATGAGTCCGTCGCCAAACAAAATTCTTTAGATAAATCCGGATGTGAAAGAAGTGAAGCAGCAACTAAAGCATCACGAAGCTGTTCAAATTCTGACTGAGCTTCCTCATCCCAACACCAATTAGATTTCTTTCCAGATAGTTCACATAAACGAGGTGTGGCCAAATCGTCCAATTTAACAAAGCGTCGAAGAAAGTTACAAACACCAAGGAAACTACGAACATCACGTTTTGTAGTAGGAACAGCATAATTACGAATAGCATCTAATTTTTCTGGATCAGGAAGAATACCTTCTGTAGAAATAATGTGACCGAGAAATTTCACCTGAGAACGACCAAATTCAGATTTTTCCAAGTTTACTGTCATGCCAACTCGTGCAAAAATACGTAATAATGAATCCAAAATTTTGTTGTGCTCACTCCAAGAACGTTTAGCAATAAGAATGTCGTCAACATAAGAAGTAATGTTGTCACGAAGATAAACAGGTAAAATTTCATTTAAGCTACGAATAAATGCTGCTGAAGATACAGTAAGTCCAAACGGTAATTTCCGAAATTGGTAACAGTTACCAAAAGCTAAAAAGGCAGTATATTTTCTACAATCAGGGTGGAGTTCTATTTGCCAAAAACTTGCGCGCATATCAATCGTGGATAAAACTTTAATTCCATGAAAATGTTGAAGAAGTTCATCTAAATTTTGTGGGCGGTCAGTTTCAGGAATGATGATGTTATTTATCTGTCTGGAATCCAGAACCAAACGAATTGACCCATCCTTTTTAAGAACAACGTGTAATGGGCTAGTATAAGGACTGACTGCAGGCTCAATAATGCCCTGATCTAACATGTACTGAAGTTCATTCTTAACCTTGTCTCTGTAAGCCAAAGGAATAGCGTACGTTTTTCCGCGAAATGGTGTGTGTTCTTTTACTTTAAATAAATATTGTAAGCCTTGTATAGTTCCTGTGTGATGACTAAACGCTGTAGCATGTGAAGTCAAAATGTGGTGCAGCTCTTCTCTTGCAACGTCATCTGGCACTTCAGCTTTCTTAACCTTTTCATTAATTAATTCTTCGTTATTAATTATATCATCCATCGCGTCTCTGTATCTGTTGTCATTATCATGAATAAACACATTGTCGTCATGATGCTCAACGAAAACATCAGAAGTAAGAAACCTTAAACATTTTGTATCTGATTCAGATCTTGTTAAACACTCGAAAAATTTTAGACATTTCGGCATTCCAGCAACAGTCAAATTTACACTTCCTTCTTTAAAGTTCAAAATTGCCTTATGTGCGTTAAGAAACTCCATACCTAATATAATTTGTGTACAGAGTAATGGAACAATAATAAAATTAGCAGAAAATTCGTATCCTTGACAAATGAAATTTAAATTGGTCTGTTGTTTAACTTCCACACTTTTTCCAGAAATAGCACCTCGAATTGTAGTTTTAGAAATAGGTAACACAGGACAGGCAATAGTTCTTTCACATATACGAAAAACTGATTCACTAATGACATTCAATGGGCTCCCAGAATCTAAAACTGCAGTGAACTTATTCTTACCCACACATACTTCAATAACAGGATGTAAAAATACGTCAACATTATTTTCCTTTTCGTCTAACAAAATGTCTCTCATGTCTTCCAGGCGTACGTAGTGTAAAGTCGTAGTGTCATTACTTTCTGAACCGTCTATATTGCTGCCAGAAGCCGAAGCTGCAAGTCATTGTCGATTGTTTGCGTCACGTCTTTGAGTATTCGCGTCATTTCGCGGATCAATTTCTACGATTTGCACTTGTCTCTCTGAAGTTCTGTCACGTGGAGGATGCCAATTAGGTCCCTCTTGTCTGTTAGATACAAATTCTTGGTTGTGTCTGTTATTAAAATTTCTGTTTTCCTGTCTGTCTGCATAACTACTTCTTGTGTAATTTCGACTGTCATTTCTGAAATTATTGTTGTATCTACTACCCTGACTATTTCTGTAGTAAGAATTTCTATTACTGTATGAATGATTTCTGTCCTGATGATACCGATTACTGTTTCCGTATGATTGATCATTCCGGTACGAATTACCGCTATTGTCTGTGTAATTTCTGTTAGAACGTCTGTTATTGTCATAGGGCTGGTATCTATTGTCCTGTCTGTTACGTCTATCATTCTCAAAATTACCCATATAACGTCCGTTCCGACCACTATCACTTTTCTCTGAAAGTCTATTGTAATTACTGTTACTGAAAAAGTTACAAGAGGTCCCGTCGTCGTTGTCATACTCCAGTTCTTGCAACAAAGTCTTAAAAGTCTCAATGTCGTCTTTACATCTTCCGGCCAAAGCAATTTGTCTTATGGATTGTGGCAACTTAGTTAAACAAATGCGAATTAATTCAGTCGGGCTATAAGGGTTGGACAGGAACTGATTCTTTCGAATCATGTCTTCAAAGTACTCTGCCGGCGTGCGGAACTCAGACTGTTTAAAATTACGCTGCATAATCAGACTATGTTTGACTCTATCTTGTGTGTTTTCGGACCAATATGCCGATAGAAATGCATGATAAAACTCATTTAAATTATTGCAATCTCTAATGAGTGCGCGCATCCGCGTCGCCGGTTCGTTTTCTAAATATCCACACATGAATTCTAGTTTGTGACTTAGTGGCCAATTTGGTGGAAGTGCGTACATAAATTGATCTAGCCATGCACATGGATGTATGTCATTCTTAGAATTGCGGAAGATCTTAAATTTCCGGACAGTCAAAAAGTGTTTATAATCAAAGTTTTCGCCTCGTGGCGACAAAGACCTACCGCGTCTGTCCCAGTCCGAATGTCGATTATTGTAAAGTTCGCGCGCCTGGCGCTCTCTTGTTGCATCTCGTAAATGAAATAAATTATTTTCTTCAAACCCTTCTGCTACCTGTGATTCTAAATTTCTTCTGCTATCTTTTCCTACAATTTCGCCTTCGATCTGCTTGACTTGCTTTCGTAATGCCTCAAATTCCCTTTTCACGCGTTCATTAAATTTTTCCTGATTTTCAACATGCTTATTTATGTTCTGGTATTCTTCGGCTTCTGCAAATGGCAATGGAGCTGTATCATCTGAATCTCTGTCCCCATGTAAACTAAGATTTGTCAATTTATCTGAAATTTCCTCAACTCTTTCCGATAAGTCACCTAATTGTTCTTTTTGTTTGTTTACGTCTTCCGTAAGTGTCGCGACTCGGGTTTCAGTATTGACACATTTGGTAGCTAGCTGTTCATATTGTTGTGTTAGGTTATTTATTCTGTCATTTGGTACGGATTCCTCGATTCTTTCAAATATTTCTTTCTTATCGTTTGCACGTTGTAAATTTAACTCTGAAAATTTTTGTACTATCACGCGATCTCTTTCTTCCTGTTCTCTATCCTGTTCCCTTTGTCTGATTTCTACTGCAATTAATCTATTATTGTGAGAATTCAGAATCGGTTGTACTTCTTCCCTGATTTCTTTCTTTAATTCATCTTTCATATTTTTGAAACATGTCCCTATTCGTGAATCTATCCATGTTTCCAAAGTTCCCATCTCTGTTTTAAATTCAGATCCTAACCGTGTTTCCATTGTTCCCATCCGTGTTTCCATTGTTCCCATATCAGTTTTAATTTCAGATCGCAAAGTTCCCATCTGTGTTTCCATTGTTTCCATTCGTGTTACCATTGTTCCCATTTGTGATCCCAGATTTAATATTGCACCCATCAACTGCTCCATATTAACTTGTTCTAAATTCTTTTCGCCCCTAACATCTCCCGCAAAACTAACTTCCTTCGTCACAGCTGTAAAGCTATCTGTGTTCGATACTATTTCAGAATCTTCTGTCGTTAATCTCAGATTCTGTAAATTTTCTGATTGAGAAAAATTTTGAAATGGTTCCGGACTGTCTTCCCGACTTATTACATTGTTTTCCACTTCATTATCCATCATACTGTTTTCCTCTGTTGGCGAGTTCGCCATGTCAACAATTTCGTTATTCTCACTATTCATCATTTTTGCCTTCTTCATTGATCGCGTAATCATTTACAAAATATACGAAAGATTCGTCACTGTACGAAAATTACACACCGTGACTCTTTATCTCCAACAATACTATTCACACGAGATGTTTCCTTCAAACACGATCAATCGAACAATTGAAATAATTGCACAAAATTGTCAAACGCGTATACAAGGCAATAAAAATACAACAAAAAAAAACTAAATTTTGAAAAATACCATTAGAAGAATGCCAATTACCAAATCTACACATGCAAAATAGACTACAATTAATAAACTACAAATTACTACAACAATACTACAGTCTACTATTTTTACAATCAGAAAAATCCAAGGGACGATCCGAAGCAGCGGTCGCCACGTGCATGGGGGCTTAATTAATATAATGAAAATGATTTTGATAGCTGTATGTCCGATTACTCTGTGACTCGTAATCGGTTGGCCCTTACTAGTATTTTTACGCTATCTGACTGCAACAAACTATGTAAGAAAATTTTCGTAAACACAGTTAATTAATTAAGTCCCCAGCAACTATAAAACCTACAAAATCCAAGCACAAATGTAACTGTTCTGTATGTGGGAGTGTGACTCAACGTCCACATCTGGCACGGTTCTTTCCAACAAGACAAGAATTTTTAAATACCAACTATACTGAGGTGACAAAAGAAAATTAGAAAAACTATAATTACGCAAGAAAACCAGAATTACACTCTAATGCAAGAACACAAACCAGATGCTTTGTTGACTGAACCTGTAGTGATGCATTATTTCAGACACACAATTAATAAAAGAACATTGTAGTTTTTACCTTCATATATATTGACGAAATGCACACAATAACATCTGCTATCTCTCCCATCAAATAACTGCATAAAACATGGAACAACACTCTTTACTACCACATCTCACTCCGACTTCACGACAAGCAGTGCCCACTAGCACATCTCGGTACGAACTCTTAACACATACTGTCCTCTACGAGCTCTCTACTAGCACTGACTGCTATGAACTCTCGACAACCACTGTCTACTACGAGCTCTGCCCACACACTGACTTCTACGAGTTCTTGACAGGCACTGTGGAGGCGGCTTAATAGTACTCTTTGGCGCAATCTCTGGCGCAGTGGCACAGTGTAGCCACCTTTCATCAGATTTGCTTGGACATATGCAGGATTTGACGGTCTACACACGGAAAGATTTGAGAACGTTAAAAACATGTTTTGACAGAGCACAGGGAAAACTGTGCGACTGTGAAACTGATGCATTCATTTGTTGCAGTTTATGTGACAAACATTTATGTTTTCATCATTTTTTTTGGGAGTGATTATCACATCCACAAGAAAACTTAAATCGGGCAAGGTAGAAGAATCTTTTTACCCATCCGCCAAGTGTACAAGTTAGGTGGGTCGACAACATATTCCTGTCATGTGACGCACACGCCGTCACCATTGTAGTATAGAATATATCATACGTGTCTCCCTGTGGAGGAATCGGTTGATCTATGACCTTGCGATCAAATGTATTCCGTTCCCATTGGAGAGGCACGTCCTTTCGTCTACTAATCGCACGGTTTTGCGGTGCGGTCGCAAAGCACAGATACTAAGGTTGTTACAGTGAACAGACACGTCAATGAACGAATGGACAGATCATAAGTTTGCGAAATAAAGAAAGTTAATATTTCACTCGAGGGGGAGACTTGAACCAAGGACCTCTCACTCTGCAGCTACTCACGCTAACCACGGGACCACGGCGCTCCTGCACTCGTATTGTCCTTGATGTTGCCTATTTTGCACATGGACTACTCAGTTTGTATATTTTGCTTATTTTTTTCATAGTTCTATACAACTTCTTCCTGTTTTCTCGATTGATCTGTGTTCAGTTTTTCAAGGCCTATCTTATAACTAAATCTGAGGGGGGGTGCGATGGGGAGGTTCCCTTGTTAGTGTAACCCACGCGAAGATGGAGTGGGTCGCTAGCTTACTATTAAATATTTACTCACGTTATTTATATAAACAATGTCTGTTTATTAGTGAAAACCGTATCGAAATCCCTGCTACAGTTCCTATAATTAGCCTACGCATGCCAAAAGAGAAACGTGGCGGAGGAGCTTTATTTATAATATCCATAGAGATATTTGTACAATCTGGTGGAACTTCGCTGCTCTCAGGAGGTGGGACGGCTGTTTACTGCGTTTCCTGCCAGATACCGCCTCCTCTGTAGCTGACCTGTTCGTAGCTTCCATCATTTTCAAGAGATGTAACTCAGATCGCCAATTAAGTGTGGAACGGAAAAAATCACGTCATTACTGTAATTTCAAATCTTGTACACAATACTTGGTTGCGAAATAGTGAATTAGTGAAAACTGTACCGAAATCCCTATTCTAGCCTGAAAATGACTTTCTCGTACAGACCGAAATAGGCAGTGTGTGACGTCAATTTATAACAAGTATAGGTGTCTCCGTGAACTGTGTCTGATCTAATATTCTACATGAAAACGAAAAGTTGTGTAATATTCCAGGGCAGCCATTGAAAAACAGGTGAAACGCGTGTGGGTGTACAAAGAAAATAAAAAGAACCATGTGAAGCATGCAAAAAGGCGTGTTGTCGTAAACTACTAGGATTTAAATACAGCTTGTGCGATTAATGGCAACCACAAAAAACGTTGTACATGTGTTCCTTGTTGCCATCGTAAAGGGCTTGTAGCAACTGTATCCTGTGTGGTCTGAAACATAAACGTAGCTGATACTAGTAGTAGACGTTTGTGGGCTACGTGCAACACTTTTGAAAGCGCTCTCCGTTTGAACGAGCACACGGGGACGAGCTGTGAATTCCCCATTACATAAACCGTAGCCCGCTAGTATGCTCTAACACCCTTGGAACTCCTTAGCTGAGCTTTCTTATGATGTGAAATTCAGCAGGTCGCCGCATGCGCTGACTGCTGACTGTTACCAGCTGTACGAATAAACGGTTCGACTTCAAAAATTTGTGTTTTTCGTAAGATTCTATAGCAAAGGAGGCTATCTGCTGCAGCACAAATGGTAAGAAATATATACATACAGGAGCACTAACAAGTACTGGACTGTTTTCTCCACTGTTACAAAAAAACCGTACTGCTTTTTTTAGTTCCGTCACTATACACATTTCCAACTGTTTATTACACCATAAGTTTTCAAGTACTTTCATTACGAAATATCCACCCACAAAGGCCAATAATGAAAGCTTAACAGTACTAGGACAATCTTCCTCTTGGAACCAGATTTATAATCTGCTTTGGTAAAGTGTTGACTACAGATGAATTTGACAACGTATTTAGCGTGAAGTTTTATCGAGAAATCAATCGTAACCAAGTATTTCTTATGTTATTATCAACCGGAGATCCGTCCGAACTTGTGTCACTAGCTTTTCCTTTTTCGTTTTTACTCAATGGAATACAGCAATACGTCATCTGTAATTAATAATGAGTGTATTTGAGACTTATTTATTGTAGAAACACAGTATCAATGTAGTTTCAGCGCAGATATTCAGTGCATCAGCAATAGGCACAATATTAGTACGAATGCATATACTACAACAACACTTTCAACATTATGTGCTTTCTGTACTGCTTACCTTCGTTAAAAGCTGACTGCAGTAAATAATAATCTTCAAACACAATAAATCTGGAAAATGATATATTACGTTTTCACTATTCACAACCTAACATGCACATGTGATCTTAACACCAACAATTTCACAGTCCAGAAATGCTGGGAAACCGTCTTTGTGTGACGCCAAATGCGGGAAAAATTAGAAAACTCCACAGACACGCTCACCTCCATCTGGTACCCGAAAGTGTCGAGACCGTCAGAGCATACCAGCTGGTTCCATCGTCGAATGCTCTGAGATACTGGGGGCTCTCGCTGAAAATCACGTCGCGCAGCTGCAAACTGAACTCTATCTGTTCAAACGGAGAACGCAAAACGCTTTTTCTCGCTGCTAGATTTGCGCTCTACCGGAACTGCGGCTCGATACACAAATGACATAGTAAATGGTAGGGTAACTGGTACTATTGATTTGTTTGTTTTGCACATAATTAGAACCCCAAATCATTCAGTATTGGTCCATTGTATGTTTTGTACCCGTACACAATATAAATTATTGCATTTTATAATTAATAAAAACTAGCTGAGCGTGTAACTTCTGAGATTCTATGTAACCAAAGTAATTACACTTGATGCAAAGTTAGTTTAAATCCACAAAGGTAAAAAAACTACATAATTATTGTTATTTTGCGTTAATAAAACTTCCTTCATTATAATAAAAGGGAAATTGTTTATGCACAAGACAAAAATGTTTTATATAAATTCGACGAGGTACTGAAGTACTGAAGCGATATTTGATATATTTTTGTTTTGCGCTTTTTTAAAATCTTATCTTTTTATGAGGAAATCACTTTTTGTAGCTCTATATGATTAATCTAGACTGTTCTTTCTATTTTTACTACAAAATCCCTCTCTTCACGTTATGTATCAACAGATTTCGAATAAAACCTGAATTAGACATTGACAATTTCAAATTTGCTATAAATATTGCTTATTTTAAAGTAATAGGCAGGAGGAAACTATGTAGAACAAAAATGTTTTGTAGGCTACACGATCTTTTATGTATGCTCACTCTGTTTCTAGTGGCTCACTGCTTTCGGTTTATGGGCGACTCCAGTAAGACAAACAATGCAATCGACGTGAGGTAACTTCCGACAGATATGGAACACACCTGACGTATAGGTAAAGTCGGTACAACCTTAACCGACTAAGGGTACTGTAACCTCCCCACAAAAAATTTTAAAAGACAGAAATAATAAATGAATGGTAGCCAAGCGTAACCTCCCTAGCAATTAAATTTAATGACAATAAAAATGTGAAATTCGCAATCTGACTCTAGTGTAAGCTCCCACAAAAAATAATAATAAAAGATAATTCAGTGCTAATGAAACTTCAGTGATAATGAAAATTCAATTAAACCGAAATATCGGTCTTTGGCCCTGTGCAAAAATCACAATTAATTTCTTACCTCAGTATAACTGGATGTCAGGTTTCTGCTCTTATTGTTGGCCACGGCTTGGAGGAAATGCATTGCAAGTAATTTTTTTTTTAAATTTAACTGAAACTTTACTTTAAAGGAAATGGAAGGAGATCGTTGGTTCAATTAAATGGTTATTTTGTAAAAAAATTGCTTTGAAATCAAAATTATTATTGTGGCGATTATTGCACAAATTAGTTACAATTAATTTACATTATTAGCTAAGGGCATTGCTGATTCATTACCTTGTTCAAAAAATAATATACCTCGTCCTGAATCTTGACCAGAATGCCATGTCGACGCCCGCCGACTCCTCACACACAACTGCACTCGACTGCTACTACCGACATACTGCACTGCTCACAGACTGCCCACTGACAGACTGCTCGCAACTGTACTGCACGACTACTACCGACCGACGACTGGACGCAACTGAACTCAGCTACTGCTACCGACAGAGTACTGCTCGCAACGACTACTGACAGAGAACTGCTCGCAACACTCGCGCGGTCAAGCGCAGACTAACCACGATAAAAGGCTCTCTGGTCAAAGATTTTATCATGCCTCACCATCGCTGCTACGTTACATACGTGTTTCATAACCCTCCACTGGGGGGGCAAAAATTTGGCAGCGATGGTGAGTCATTTGGACTTGCCATCGCAAGAAATTTTTACAATTTACAGAATATTCAAATGTAGTACATAAATTAAATGTGGTGCACACGCACCAAGTACAAAATATATCAGACAAAGACAAAATGTGAGTACAAAACATAGTAGCAAATCATAAAAACGTATGTACAAATTATTTGACAGATAACAGAGTGCATACGCACTGAAAAAATTCTTTAGCATTTTCAGAACAAATAAACAGAATGGCAGAAAATCATGTTGACCAGTGACATGAGTGTACTCGCACTGGAGTTGAGAACATATCAGCAAATGACGAAATGTATATACAATGAGTAACAAATGATATAAGTGCATATGCACTGAAGTAATGAACATATCAGGAAATCATAAAAGGTATACAGAATGAGTACAAATCATATTGAAAAATGAGAAAAGTGCACAGGCACTGAAGTTCAGTAGAAAACATATTAACACATAACCTAAGTGCACATGCACTGTAGTTCAGAACATATCATCAAATTAAAAATGTATATACAATATAAAAGACAAGAGTGCACATATACTGTGCTTCAGAACAAATCGAAAAAATGTCTTTAGCATTTTCACAACAAATAAACATAATGGCAAAAAAAAAAAAAAATCATGTCGACAAGTGACATAAGTGTACTCGCACTGGAGTTCAGCGAATCGAAAAAAATGTATAACCCATGAACATAAATGATGTTAGCAAAAAAATGATCCTCACTATGTGACAAGAATTAGGATAGGAAAGGGAAGGATTGCATCATGGTTGTAGCACTTTAGATTGCACACAGCTGTTCTGAATGTCCATATCTTTCCACAGAAGTACAACACCAAGTGACACAATTTGAAGTTCTTTTCCCATCAGAATTTATCAGCGTAGCCAAGACACTGAACTGTCGTAGTAATGTTCCATGTTTTCATTTTGGCAGTACACTAGGTACACCAAACAGTGGGACCATAATAACGTCTTCATCGCTCACGGTGGTGGACAGCATGTCGGGTCAACACCACGCTCTTACAAGGCACACCAACGTAGAATTAGTGCAAAAACCAAATATAGTGCTCCATGATCATGAGGATGGACAGGACAAATCGAGATTCCAGTAATTCAGGGTAGTTAGCTCATAAGGTGAAGGACATTAAGTCACATAATATTGAGAATTACAGTAGTAGTTTGCGGCATTCATAGCCCAGTTATTGAACATTTCTGTACCAAGTATGTAGTATTACAGAATAATGTTCATAAAATTAAATTATTGGCATCATGGGTAATCGTATTACAATAAACAGTGGCAGTCTTTGGCCAGTTACAAAGCATATTTAGTATGACAGAATAACGTTCATCAGACGTCTTAATTGAAAAGGAGAGTCAATTATTGGCCTAGCATTAACATAATACATTGAGTGATACAAATTATTGGCACTCATTGGCCATTTGCCAAAACATGAAAAGTCAACATTGAAAACAAGAGTTAATTAATGGCATAACTAATAACATAATTCATTTAGTGACATTAATTATTGGCACTCAGTGGCCATTTAGCAAAATATGAAAAGTCATAATTCATTTAGTTATATTAATTATTGGCACTCAGTGGCCAGTAATAGAACATGAACAATCATCATTGAAAACAGGAGCTAATTAATGGCATAATTAATAACGTAATTCATTAAGTGACACTAATTATTGGCACTCAGTGGCCAGTTATTATAACATGAAAAGTCGTAATTGAAAACAGGAGCTAATTGATGACATAATTAATATATAATTCATTAAGTGACACTAATTATTGGCACTCAGTGGCCAGTTATTATAACATGACAAGTCATAATCGAAAACAGGAGCTAATTGATGACATAATTAATATATAATTCATTAAGTGACACTAATTATTGACACTCAGTGGCCATCAAGTATTGAATAGAATAAAACATTGTTCATCATTCAGTATTATTCAGATCATTAAGAAGTCATTATTAAAAATCAGTTAATTACAGTCATAGAATTAATAATCAGCGGCATTATAAGTAGTCTCATTACAATAAACAGTGGCAATTATTAGCCAGTTACAAAGCATTATTTTATATATTTTTTTTGTATCATTAAGAAGTCATTACTCAAGTGACATACTATTCAGAGCTAATCAGTATTATTCAGAATTATCATAAACTAGTGACATTATGTGGGACTGGTAATACATTTTTTTTGTTAGCAATGCATTGCGTTGGGATCGATAATTAATTGCTGAGGCATAACACTATTTGCTTTTGACCTATTGCTGCAAATGAGGATAGGTGACGTCATTCGTCATGAGTCAGCTGTAGCAAGGTTATGTAACAAGGCAGTATATGTGATCACATTTATAAAAGATAGACACAAATGGGCAAAAAAAATAAAAATGCAAGTACTAGAACAGGTATAATAAGTAACAGGTTTAGTAAGTATCATGAAAAGCTTCTCCTGGAAAACCTCTGTTAGTTCTCGGAATAGGACCAAAAATGTCTACAGCGGCCATGTGTCTTAATTTAACAGGTACAATGGGATATAAAGGAGGAATATGTGAAGTGGTGTCTGATTTAGCTTTCTGGCAAATTTTACAAGACGCTAAAACTCGTCGTATACGTTTTTCCATGTTGGTAAAATAACAGTTCTGTCTCAGTATAAGAAAACATTTTCGTGCTCCGTAATGTGCGTAGCTTAAATGAGTGTACCAGATTAATTTGTTAACCAGTTCGTCAGGAATGCATAATAACCAATTGTTGCTGTCAGGATGAGAGCGGCGAAACAGAATGTCATTGCGTACAGTGTAATGGTTTCTAATCGTAACATTATTCCTATCTTGCCAAAGGTGTTTAATTTCTTTCCACACGTTGTCTTTATTTTGCTCTTTTGCTATGTCCTGTAATGACGACGAAATAAAATTTTCAAATGCAACTTGCTGAATGTACATGACACTGAAATTTGCTTTGCAGAAGTTGGTTGCTACGTCTTGCTGATTGTTGCTCAGAGAACGCGATAGTGCGTCTGCTATAACATTTTGTGTGCCGGGAATGTGAACTATTGTAAAATTAAATTCCTGTAAATAAAGTTTCCATCTGCTTAATCTGTCGTGAGTGAATTTAGCCGAAAGTAAAAATTGTATTGCTCTGTGGTCTGTGTAAACGGTGGTATGTCTGCCATAAAGAAAATGCCGAAATCTCGTAAAAGCCCATACAACACATAATGTTTCCAATTCTGTAACGGAGTAATTTCGTTCAGCAGGTGACAAAATGCGACTTGCAAATGCGATGTTTTTAATTACTGTTGAGCCTTCTTCTTCAATTTCCTGGAAAATGTGTACGCCTAAAGCGGTATTGGAACTGTCGGTGGCAATGGAAAAATTTATGCTAAGGTCTGGGTGCGATAAAAGTGGAGCATTCAACAAAGCATGTTTCAAATAACATTCTCGTGAACAAAATTCTGCGTGTCAAAAGTAATGTCTGCGTTACTGTAATACGCAATCTGTGCTGTATCTGGTTAAGATCTATCGTAAGTGTTATTATTTACGGGAGGATGCTGTGGCATTTCGACTATTTGAACTGCTCTGCTATTTCTTCCTGACGTCTTACGCTATGGATGACACCTATTGTCTGTTTCATTCGTGATAATATGTTGTTGCTGATGTTGTTGCTGCTCATAAGATCGACTGTTATTAAATGTACGCTGAAAATTGTGCTCGTTATTTTTACGTCCGTCGTAATAGTCATTCCTATACGGTGCAATACGATAGGAATTGAAATACTGTCTTCTCAGTACGTAGTTATTTCCTTGCTGCCGTGCGTTACTATTTGTTGGAGCTGGGACTATACGTGCACGCGGCGAAACATTAAAGTTTGGTTGACCTTGTAGACTGCATTGTTGGTTAGGTATGCTAAGCGGTTGACTTTCATGCTATTGTAGTGAAAAACATCTATTGTTACCAAAATGTGGTTTGCTATTGCTGATAATTTTACACTTACTGATGATTACGATTTTATCTGTAATTAAAATTACGCTGGTTCTGGAGTGCCTAAAGGATGTTGTCACTTTCAGTAAAAATTTGTCTTATCGGGTATTCATTACATGTTCTTAATTCTAGGTAGAGCAAAAGTTATAGAGCTGTTTTGATAGATATAAAGGATAGTAGAAGAGAAGGCAGCAGTGCAGAAAACTAAAGATGAAACAGCACTACTACAGCTCGGGGCCCTATGCTCGCTACGGCACATATCCATTAAAGCGTAATGAATCCCCTGAGGTCTATTACGCACTGCAAATAATTTCTAGCTTTTGCGTTGCAGGCAATGGCGGTAAAAATCCAAAAGCAAATTGCTGTATTCTTGCTAATTCAAGTTTCCTCATTACAGGCAATGCTGATGAAAATGCAATAGCAAATTGTCGCATCAGGTTCAAAGCTAGCTTCTCCATTACAGGTAATATCGGTGAAAGTACAAAAATAAATTGTCGTATACAGTGCAAATCGTGTATCTGTGTTCTGCCATTATTAAATTCCTTACATTTTCTTGCGGATAAAAATTGCTCGTAATATACGTTCTCGTCATTGAATTTGAAAACACGTTCGGGTTTGTGTGTGAATCTGTGTGTCTGTGTCATTTCGTACTTCAAGTTGCGTAGCTTTTCAGATTTTATGTCGCGTAGCTTTTCGGATTTTAATTCGCGTAGTCTCTGTAAATTGTTCACATTACACACGCTGCGTGACTCTGATAAATGCTCGCAACGTGGCGGGTTCTGTGACGTATTGGTGACTGAAATAATTGTTAATTCTGTTACTTTACTACTGTTGTCAATTTGGTTGTTGTGTCGTTCACTTTTATTAACAACTTCCGTATTCACAGTGTGTGAAACTTCCAGTGACTTTAAATTAAACTCGTCGCGTATCTGTACTGCGTTTTTAGGGCATTGTTCAGTGACTGCATTAATTTCGTGTATCTGTGTTGCGTTTGCTGAACATTGTTCAGTGACTGCATTAATTTCGTCTTTATGTGATTTTGTTGTGCCTACACGTGTACTACTTAATTCTTGTGCAACAGTGCCAACTTCTTCATTACTGTTATTAGCACAAGCCTTAGTATCCTCACGTAATTGTTCTTCACTGTCTTGACATTGCACGGTAACAGCTGTAATCTGCTCACTAACTTGTTTGTTCTGTTCTTTAAGGTCGTCTTGTTTTTCGTTTGCGAGTTTGAAACTTTCATTAATTCCTTCGCTAAGTTGTTTGAAATGGTTGTCTTGTCTTTCATTCCGTTGTTTGAAAATCTCATTAATTTGTTGTAGCAATATTGCCATAATTTGATCCAAGCCATCATTACCTACTCTATTCACTGTGCTGTTTAATGATGGCTCTGGAATTGTCTCGCTTTCTGTAACCATTTGGTTATTCTGAGATTTACAAAAAGATTTGCCAGTCGAATGTACACCGTTGGTCACTATTTCGGAATTAAATGGATCCGTCGTACTTTCAGTACCCTGTCCATTTTCATTAGAAAAATTTGTCTGAACGTTACTTGAATTTAGTAAACCGGATGTGTTAAGCTGGGCAGCGCTCATTACAATAGAGCGTCCCGCGTCATCGATTGTCGTCAAATCAACAGAGGACATAACCGAGTTCGTTTGTTCATTATTAAGACAAAAATCATCATTAGTGGTTGGAATGCACTGATTCTCAGTGAACGCACGATTGTCATCATTACACTGCGTGTCACAATTACTATCGGTCACGTTGTTTAAGTCGGTAAATTCATTCATAATACCTCGCGATACACTATTCACAGTCTTTCGCGGCATTTTCACAATAGTCACAATTATTCACAAAAGAAATAAGCACATTGCAAAAAGCAACAAACAAAAACACAACAGAGCAACGAATTGCCGTTGACCTGTAGAAAGAAAGTCACAAGATTAGTAAAAGCGTAGCGCCAAATCCTAATTATACTTAAGCAAATAAGAGCAGATATCTGACTGTTTTTCAAAAGATTCTCAACGAAATACGATCCTGGAATGGGTGTCGCCAAGTGTAACCTCCCACAAAAAATTTTAAAAGACAGAAATAATAAATGAATGGTAGCCAAGCGTAACCTCCCTAGCAATTAAATTTAATGACAATAAAAATGTGAAATTCGCAATCTGACTCTAGTGTAAGCTCCCACAAAAAATAATAATAAAAGATAATTCAGTGCTAATGAAACGTCAGTGATAATGAAAATTCAATTAAACCGAAATATCGGTCTTTGGCCCTGTGCAAAAATCACAATTAATTTCTTACCTCAGTATAACTGGATGTCAGGTTTCTGCTCTTATTGTTGGCCACGGTTTGGAGGAAATGCATTGCAAGTAAATTTTTTTTTTTAAATTTAACTGAAACTTTACTTTAAAGGAAATGGAAGGAGATCGTTGGTTCAATTAAATGGTTATTTTGTAAAAAAATTGCTTTGAAATCAAAATTATTATTGGGGCGATTATTGCACAAATTAGTTATAATTAATTTGCATTATTAGCTAAGGGCATTGCTGATTCATTACCTTGTTCAAAAAATAATATACCTCGTCCTGAATCTTGACCAGAATGCCATGTCGACGCCCGCCGACTCCTCACACACAACTGCACTCGACTGCTACTACCGACATACTGTCCTGCTCACAGACTGCCCACTGACAGACTGCTCGCAACTGTACTGCACGACTACTACCGACCGACGACTGGACGCAACTGAACTCAGCTACTGCTACCGACAGAGTACTGCTCGCAGCGACTACTGACAGAGAACTGCTCGCAACACTCGCGCGGTCAAGCGCAGACTAACCACGATAAAAGGCTCTCTGGTCAAAGATTTTATCATGCCTCACCATCGCTGCTACGTTACATACGTGTTTCAGTACCAGAAAAACTACCGTAGTTACACTTACGAGCGGTTGTCTACGACAGCCTACAGTAGTTTTATAACTCAACTTACTGCGTTATCGCCAAACCGGTGTGGCGAATTTAGGTGAATAAACTTTGCGAACTTGCGTGGCAGCTGCAGAAGGGAGACCCCCACCAGCATCCACATAAATCGACAATTTATTAATGTTGTCAATGCAAACTCTTAGTTTTGTTTCCCAACTTAAAATCCGTCTGAAGTTTCCATCTCCGTTCATATGGAAGCTAAACTATAGCAAAATCGTTAAATATGTTTGAAATGTTATGGAACAAAACAAGACTGCTACAGAGATAAGTGTCTGTGGGAACTACACGCGATTGATGTCGAATGGTGGCGGCTATGCCAGTGGACACTTCAAGCTCTTGCAGATTGTGTGCAATGAATAATCACACAGTATTAAGATGTAGGATAATTCATAAAACATCCTAATTTTTCGCGCCAGACACCACTCCATACAGTGACACGCACACTCATCCACAACACACGACAACCAAATTACATTAACAAAGTTTAAATTTTTGACTGGGACAGTGGGGAACATTGACCAAGAAATAAATTAAAACAAGACCAATATCCTGGTTCCGGCTAAGGACTACTGTATGTTTCCCGCGGTTGTTAGGAGCTGCTGGGACTCGTAAGCCCATCCCATCTATTCTCCATTCCCCATTACCAACGGGCCTGATAATGGTCTGAAAAGAACCGCGACTTTGTAATGGGTCGAATTCAAAACAATCCACTCTACTCCTTGAAGTAGAAAATGAAAAGTGAAAAAAAGGCATCCGGTATCAAGCAAATTCTCGATTTAACTACTTTACACACACAAACAGATACATGAACACGTATTAGGCATTCGTAGTTTTGTCCAGGAGGTACTGTCCTACAGATGAAAAGTAAAAATAGACTTACGATCTTCCAGTTCCGTCATCGGTTTTTGCGAGGTAAGTGCCGTCACTTGGAGTTCCATCCTATCCCAAATATTCAGATGTGGAGCCCTCCCCCCCCCCCCCCCCCCCCTCCATCTGCAATCCAAGTATCTTGTCTATGTTGTCAGCGCAGAGCGGGAAACCAACAACTGAGTTTTCACTTGTGGCCCTGTCAAACATTTAAAATTATTTCTCATTTTATCTGTTTAGATCACGGATCTATTTCAGATATCGTAATTGTGTTCCCACCCAGATGAACTGCTATAAACTATTCACAAAAAGACGTACATTCTTCCGTCAGAGCTAAATTAGAGAGATATCAACTTTGGTTTTTTGAAAGGTAATACAATGATACCTGCTGTTAGTGTCGTAGATCGTAAAACCATAAATTCAACTGGGTATCACTCGCTGAAATTCAACACATAGTTTCTGAGAAATTATGGAATTTAGATGTTAGGTTTTATTTCTATAGGGATGGAACTGAGATGTTTCGGTCATCACTGTCTCAGATTTCTTGTATAGATTTTCTCTTGTGACAAATAGCGTTTCACTCCAGGATTAACTGAATACTGACTTGCATAAACAAGAACTTGTTTACTAAATCTTCCAGTACAGATTAACTCCTCGCGAACTTTGACGATTCTGCAATAGAGCGCAACACAACATTCACGTAAAGGAAAGAGCAACAACAACAATAGAAGCAATTTAAAACATCAAGAAGTCTTCAAACTTTCAACGAAATCGGCAATGACACTACTGAAAACGGTCATAGCACAAATAGTAACTTACGGGCTGCACATAATATGGGACAAACCAAAAGCCAATGACTTCGTAACGTTAGAGAAAGCCGCTATATGCAACGAATCCTGGGCATCGGGAAGACTGCACCTTTAAGACTGGCTCACGTCTTACGAAAGAAAACCTCCTCATAAAAGACGTCAAAATGCAGATGCTCCTGCAAAACACTGAGGCTTACGAAAGCACTAGCTAAATACTCATAGAAAAACATAACTCTGTCTGGAACGACTTTTACTCAACCGACGCCATAATGGCAGAAGATTGGAAACAGGCAAACTACGAACTCCGACATGTAGTAACACGGCACGTAAGATTATCACCTGAATTTCTGCCAAAACAAGAAATTCTACCAGCCGAATGAAGACTGCATTTGTGAACTATGCAATGAAGAACAAGAAAGATACAATGAGGCTACCAGTAGTCATGAAAGGTGATGTGCACATATACAGATGGCGGCAGTACCGAGTATAAAAGGGCAGTGCACTGGCGAAGCTGTCGTTTGTACTCAGGTGATTCATGTGGAAAGGTTTCCGATGTGGTTATGACAGCACGATAGGATTCAACAGACTTTGAACAGGGAATGGTAATTGGAACTAGGCGCATGGGATATTCCATTTCGTAAAACGTTAGGGAGTTTAGTATTCCGAGACCCAGGGTGTCAAAATCTCGCCGAGCATACCAAATTTCAGGCATTATCTCTCACCACATACAACACAGTGGCCGACGAGAGCAGTGGAGTTTGCGTAGAGTTGACAGTGCTAACAGACAAGCAACAAGAAATCAATGTGGGACGAACGACGAACGTATCTCTTAAGACAGCGCGGCAAAATTTGGCGTTAATGGGCTATAGCACCAAATGAACACAGCGAATGCCTTTGCTAACAGCACACCATCGCCTGCAGCGCCACTCCTGGGCTCGTTACCATATCGGTTGGACCCTGGACTGGAAAACCGTTACCTCGTCAGGTTGGTTCCGATTACATTTGGTAATGGCTGATGGTAGGTTTCGAGTATGGCGCAAACCCCACGTTGCCATGGACCCAAGTTGCCAACAAAGTACTGTGCAGGCTTGTGGTGACCCCTTCTGGTATGGGCTGTCTTTACATGAAATGGACTGGGTCTTTTGGGTGTTCGGCCTTTCATGGACATCATCTTCCCAAACAACGGTGTAATTTATACGGTTGACAATGCACCATGTCACCGAGCCACAGTTATTCGTAGTTAATATGAAGAACATTCTGGACACTTCGGGGGAATGGTCTGGCCATCTAGATTGCCCAACATAAATCTCATAAGACACGTTTGGGACCTAACTGAGAGGTCACTTAGTACATGAATCCTACACAGGTAACACTACATCTACATCCATACTCCGCAAGCCACCTCACGGTGTGTGGCGGAGGGTACCTTGAGTACCTCTATCTGTTCTCCCTTCTATTCCAGTCTCGCATTGTCCGTGGAAAGAAGGATTGTCGGTATGCCCCTGTGTGGGCTCTAATCTCTCTGATTTTATCCTCATGGTCTCTTCGCGAGATATACGTAGGAGGGAGCAATATACTGCTTGACTCCTCGGTGAAGGTATGTTCTCGAAACTTCAACAAAAGCCACACTTTTGCAATTATGGACGGCTATACAGGCAGAATTGTTCATTATTTGTGGAGGTGACTTCCAGAGATTATTGAGTCGATGCCACGTCGGGCTGCTGTACTACGCCGGTCAGAAGGTGGTCCAGCACGATATTAGGAGTTTCTTATGAATTTTGTTACCCCAGTGTATTAAATAAGAAACAACAGGAAAAGACAATTTCAAAAATAAAACTAGGCTTACAGTGATTCAACTCAATTTTGTGTTCGCACATTGTGCACACTTTCATTAACAATAAAAATGGTAGGTTCTAAATTTACAAACAGGCATAACCGCAGATCTTCTCGACAAACATTGTTCTACAACATTAGGAAGAAAATCATAATTTATTGTACCATTGCGCTTTGTTCCATTTGTAGTCTCGTCCGAAATTGTGGTGTAATGGTACACGTGGGCTTACGTGGTTTTGATCTGCGCATTTGTTAGTGGCCTACAGCCTGTGGCCTAGTTTCTTTGCCTGGGCTGTGATCAACAGCCGTAACTGGTTGATCGCTCTGAATACTTGGAGGTGCCGAAGTAATATGGAAGTTGATTCGGCCAACAGAGTTTTCTGGCAAGTGCCTCCGAGTGGTGACCGTGTCAATGGACCACTAGAGGAGGGAGCGGAATTGGTTAAGGGGATGAAAACGGCGGGGGAGAGGGAAGGGGATTGAGGAAGGGGGAACGTGGAGTACGGCCGGCGCTCGTCTGGAGCCAGGGACGAGCAGGGGAATGGAGCTGTCAGGGGGAGGCTTCTCAGCAAATGAGAACTGGCCCAGGACCACGAGCTTTACTCTGTCTCGCTGACGTGAAAGAGGCGCCAGGGAGCTTTTGATTTTGTCACATACCCCATATTGGCTACCCGCAGGTCGCCGCCCAGTAAAGGCTCTCGTATCGCAAAGCCTTTATGCTTATACCCGGAAAGTTTTATCTCCCTTTATAACACTTCTGTCTGTTACTACTGTACCATAACCTTAAAGCTGGAAACAGGTTTTGAAATAAAACTATTTTGTTATAGCAATTATGGTATAAAGCAACAGAGCAGTGTTACCCTCTGAGAGGAATTTTGTTATGTTGACCGTGATATTCCTAACGGAGGTGGCTTATCGGAAATGAAAATCAGAATTACGTAAATAATTAAACAGTGACAAACAAAATATTGTCTATCTGCACTGTTTAACGGATAACGAAAACGGTCGCCAGCCTAACTAGGCAAGAGAATGATTAACATTCTCGTTCAAGAAAATAGTTATTAGCAACTTTAATGGATAAACACAACCTATACTTGGCCACACGCGAGTGCAATGAGCTCTGACACACTCATATGTTTACGGTAAGATTGAAACTAACAGTTGGAGCAGCACAAACTATTTGCAAAATTATAACAGGTACAGAAAAACACTATGACTTTCAGGGCTTACATAAACTGAGTGGACTTTACAACACTACCATTAACATTCCCTCTAGGATCATAAATTGGACATAGGTTTAGGTTAAGTCTCTCTCAGTTAAATACTTTACTATTTAAAATGAGAGTTAGTTGAAATTCACTGACAGGTTACTTATCACTGTCTTTCTAATAAATGGATTATGGTTTTCATAAATAGAGATCTTTCCGTTATTTGTTACCTAGTATTTGCACACTAGACAAACTGTGGATCCTGTTATACTGTTAATATGCACTTATAATACACAAGAGAGACAAACACTTAGTAATCATGAACATATAATTTCCTACTATGCAGTTTTCCACTTTTACTACCGTGAGACATAAAATTAACATTTATGTAAGATACTGACTCACTTTCTGCGATTAACAACAGGCAGTAATGTGATCATTTACTAAGCAAAACTTTATAAGCCTCAGTCTTGAGAAATTTTAATTTGAAGTTGGCAACAACACATTAATAAGCAGTTTTACTAGGAAAATTATTTCAGCAAGCATCATTGACTTTAACTCACTCTCTTGCCACATTAGCTTTAACTTTCTCTTTACTATGTTCAAGAGGCATTAATTAGAAAACTGGGTTTTAATGTACTTGCAGTAAGGACACTCGGTAATCACTTTAGTTCAAACGGAGAGGACCCTGAGAGGTGTTATGATGAGGAGAAAAATCAAGGTAGGTACATAAATTCAGATATAAATTACCTTATATTTCAGCACATTAGCACATCATTAAGCTGATCCTTAACTGTACATCATTATAGTATTACGTTGCAATAATTGCGCAATGTGGTGGCAACTGCATGTTGGTAGGTGGAATTGCAGGCAGAATTGCTGGACTCTGTCATTTCTTGGTGGCGATGATAGATACAAATTCCAGAATAGTTCCAGCTATTTATCCATCCATCCGAGGCATTGGAAAGAAGCAGAAAAAGCCTCTCTCGGAACCAGCACAATATGCAACATTTACATCGCAGTGCACAGTTTGGTAGCTCGTCCCCGACTGGTAGCTCGTCCCCGACTGACTATCAGTTCCACCTTTTCCACCTAAGCCATCCACAATTTGCGCGCGCTACACAGTTCCGTTCCCGAGGGGAGCCACTACACCATTTACATACAAACTAACTAAGAACCCTAAGGGAGGATCAGCAATTTACATAACAGCAACCAAATGCATTAAATAAAACAAAACATTTACACATATTGACATCTCTACAAAAAAATTATTCACACAAAATTACAATTATATACAGTACGTTTTGTTCCCTCCAAATGGGACAAATAGTTTAAATGAAAGATATGCTACACAGCATAGAACCAAACCATGACATCAAAGTTTGTATAAAGAAAGCAGTATACAATTTTACATTATCTATTCTATCACACACATTTACAGAAGCACAGCAATGTAACATTAAATGAAACAAAAGCAAAATAAATCAGTACAGCTTTAGAGCTATGGTGTTACACCTTCATCCTCTGTCTAGTGGACGAGTATTGATATGTCTAGAATGAGATTTTCACTCTCCAGCGAAGTGTGCGCTGATATGAAACTTCCTGGCAGCTTAAAACTGTGTGCCGGACCGAGACTCGAACTCGGGAACTTTGCCTTTCGCGGCCAAGTGCTGTACCAACTGAGCTACCCAAAGACGACTCACGCCCCGTCCTCACAGCTTTACTTCTGCCAGTACCTCGTCTCCTACCTTTCAAACTTTGCAGTAGCTCTCCTGCGAACCTTGCAGAACTAGCACTCCTGAAAGAAAGGATATTGCGGCGACATTCTGGAAACATCCCCCAGACTGTGGCAAAGCCATATCTCCGCCATATCCTTTCTTTCAGGAGTGCTAGTTCCGCAGGGTTCGCAGGAGAGCTTCTGTAAAGTTCGGAAGGTTGGAGACGAGGTACTGGCGGAATTAAAGCTGAGAGGACGGGGCGTGAGTCGTGCTTGGGTAGCTCAGTTGGTAGAGCACTTGCCCGCGAAAGGCGAAGGTCCTGAGTTCGAGTCTCGGTCCGGCACACAGTTTTAATCTGCCGGGAAGTTTCATATTGATACGTCTGTTTTCGTCAAGGAGCTGGAAGAATGGGGATTCGTACCAGTCTCGGATATCAGATGAGAGTGACGGGGCACGATTCTTCTAATCGCGGCATGGGCATTAGTAGAGAGTTTGAAGGTAGATGGAAGAGCGTTTGCTTTGAATTCTGGGATTATTTTAGAGGCTGTTAATTCTAATGTATGTACGAGGACTGCAAGTCAAATAGTGGCAACTATTTATTCACAACCGATACAAAAGAGTTACATGTTTGCACCTGTTACTGTCCTTCAAAGTAGACACCAGCGTTGTGTAGAACCCGTTGCCAGCGATGTGGAAGGCGTAGCATATCGTTAGCAGAGCCTGTTCTGTTGATGGTGCGAGTGGAGCGGTCTACTGCCTGTCGAATCTCTGGAACAGTTCCTTCATCTTTGGAATCAAATCAAAGTCACAACGACACATCCGGGGAGTGTGGTGGATGGTACAGTACTTCTCTGTCACATCGACCGAACAGAGCAGACACTGCTTGCGCTGCATGCGCTCACACTTTGTCGTGCAAAATGATGGGTGGGTTGCGTAGGAAGTGTTGCCGCTTCTTTCACAAAGCTGGTCGCACGTGATGCTCCAAAAACGAACGGTAATACTGTGCATTGACGGTCTGCCGTGGAGGAACGTAAAGCGTTAGGATAACATCATCACAGTCGTACAAGAGAATCACCATAACTTCAGACCGTTCCATTCGCACCATCAACAGAACAGACTCTGCTAACGGTATACTCCGCCTTCCACATCGCTGGCAATGGGTTCTACACAACGCTGGTGACTACTTTGAAGGACAGTAACAGGTGCAAACATGTAACGCTTTTGTATCGGGTGTAATAAATAGTTGCCGCTACTCAAGTTCCAACCCTCGTACAATACATGATATTTATTGAATAAAAAATCACACAGAGGTGTTTAGGCGTTCAACGTTTACCGTCTAGTGTAATCGTTGGCCACAAGTGTAATGATTGCAGTTTCTGGCTTACAGCAAACTTTCGTCACATGTGTATTCCGTTTCGTTACAGGATAGGTTACCTCTATTAAACTATCCACTGATGTTTCGTCTTTCGGCCAACAGACCTTGTACTGCGCTGGATACCGCAATGGAATTTGCAGAACTCGCTCGGTGGTATATTTGTAAGAATGTTCAAATCGTGAAACAATCTTGTGCATCTGACGGTGTTAGTTCGCCATTCGATTCCTCATCACACTCATATACATCTTATGGACCTTCTTTTCATTGTCCTGCATAAACGCATGTTTCGTAGATTTTACTGTACTTTTTGACACACCGTGCACTTGCGACGCGTTGCGAACGAGTAATGTCCGCGAAAAATGCCAGCTGCCGGGTTACAGGGACAGGGAATTCCGTGATGATCCTTGAGGGAAAGGGGAGGTCACATCTAGGAAACTTATGAAGGGAGCGTTGTCCAAATATTTGGAATTTTAACTATCAGATGCAAACAGAATACACATTTGAAGAAAGTAACGATTTACTTATTAATGAAATTATCACAGCGAAAATGACTTGCCGGCCGGAGTGGCCGAGCGGTTCTAGGCGCTTCAGTCTGGAACCGCCTAATCGCCACGGTCGCAGGTTCGAATCCTGCCTCGGGCATGGATGTGTGTGATGTCCTTAGATTAGTTAGGTTTAAGTAGTTCTATGTCTAGGGGACGGATGACCTCAGATGTTAAGTCCCATAGTGCTTAGAGCCATTTTTGAAAATAACTTGTTTTGAATAATTGTGCCTGATATATATTATTTAATGATATTGTGTACCAAAAAATTAAAAAAAAAGTTGCACTGACAATGTGTTAGCGAGGAATCTTAACCGCTGTACTACGCACACTAGCCGGAACATGGCTAACATTGCAGGTGCAGATGATCGGGGGTGGGGGGTTCGGAAAGAGGGTACGCATTAAATTTCATCATCAGTTTTCTCGAAATCCAGGGGCCGTCACACGAAATCCCGCTAGCCGGGTACTCAGGAGACACGCCCTTCTACAACGTACCCATCAAAATCCGGGTCTCATGGTCCCCTTGTGAGGCTACTCTCCCTTAATTTGAGGTATGCCCTTTTGTACCCCTCGGATCACATATGAAACCTATTCAAGAGTTACATGACTATTCTGTTGCACCCCTAAATAGTTTAGCTAGCTAACACTAGAGAACTGTTAAACATCCTTTACTGGCGACACCAGAAGTCAAGCCGCCATAATCAATGACCGGAAAAGTGCCAGCTGGGAGGAAATACTGAGCTGGTCGAGCTGAACGCGGAAGCGATTGTCCCAATCGATAAATGAAGCACAGTGATCTCATGACAGCAGACAGATATCGTCATACTGGTGACAGAGCAGAATGATACAAGAAAACACAGTTATAAGTTACGAAGGTTGAAGCTACTGGAGGAGCTGACCATACCAGAAAACTAGCACACATTATGTCACTCCTCCGCCCATCCTATCAGAGCGCACGGAAAGCGCAAGCATACATAGTACGCCTTTCTTAATCTCACTTTCAATCGCAGATGTTCCGTAGCACAAGACTACGTCAATCGACTCTCTGCGCGCCTATCATCTACAATCATCTATGAAATCGATAGTCTCGCTGGAGAAACTCCACCATTCCAAGTTGCAACGTCAATTTCCGAATTATCACTGATGGGGTGCAGGGACCGCCATCAGTCTGCTGGCCCACTGTAGGTCCTGGAGACTACGATATCCACCATCGTGAGGGGAAGCCACTACTACTGCTCGACTCGTTCCTGCAACCGGCGCTGATTCTGCCAGCCTCTATGTGCTAAATGGAGGCTACAGGTCGGACTGTACACGACAAGGAGTACCTGAGGTTGGACTGGATGGTATTTCTCCTGGGCGCACGTCTTCAACGAGAGCGCTTCAGAGATCACCCAAAAGAGGCTGCTGTTCGCCTGTGTCCGACGAGGGCCGTGCCTGCCGGCGCCTGCGGGCCACCGACAGAGGCGTGACGTAATGAACACCGCACGAGACTTCGGCAATGCAGCAGAGCGGCTGGGGATGTGTGCTCACTTCTGCTGACAGATTGCGCACTCGGCTGACCCAAATGAGCTTCCAGCGGTCGGCCGCTGTGGCCGAGCGGATCTAGGCGCTTCAGTCTGGGACCGCGCGACTGCTCCGGTCGCAGGTTCGAATCCTGCCTCGGGCATGGATGTGTGTGATGTCCTTAGGTTAGTTAGGTTTAAGTAATTCTAAGTTCTAGGGGACTAATGACCTCAGATGTTAATTCCCATAGTGCTTGCTCAGAGCCATTTGAGAGCTTCCAGCGCCTGAGGAAGAGAATCCTCTTCTTCCAGTTAATAAATATTTGTTGTGAATAATGTTTTCTTGACCTCGAGCGTCAATAAATTCTCCACAGCACACCCTGCTCGGTTCAATCCTGACAACCATAGGTGTTGAAATTTTTAACATTTTTATTGGCTAAGGTCCAGCAACCGTGTGTTAACTTAATTACAGGACGTATTTCTAGCCACCTCGGTTGCACAAAATTATTGTCAAATTGAAAATGGTTTCGTCAGCACTAAGGCGGTCTTCAAAAAAATAAAAATTAAATAGAATTACCTGGAAAATATAATGACATGGCTCAAAAATACAATATACTTAATAGGATTACTTCCATAAAATGTGTATACAGTATACTTACATGTAATCACACCATAGGAAAAAAACAACTGAGCAAAAATGCTCTCGTCAAATAGAAATTGTCACAAGAATAAAAATTAAACTGCAAAAAGGTAACTTGTTTGTCAACTGCAATAAAATGTTCCATCGAACATCCATAAGCTACCTCGCGACTGCCATTGTATTTCGATGGAACATTTTATTCCAGTTCAGATGGTTCAAATGGCTCTGAGCACTATGGGACTTAACTTCTGAGGTCATCAGTCGCCTAGAACTTAGAACTAATTAAACCCAACTAACCTAAGGACATCACACACATCCATGCCCGAGGCAGGATTAGAACCTGCGACCGTAGCGGTCGCTCGGTTCCAGACTGTAGCACCTAGAACCGCACGGCCACTCCGGCCAGCTGGGACTTAACATCTGAGGTCACCAGTCTCCTAGAACTTAGAACTACTTAAACCTAACTAACCTAAGGACATCACACACAGCCATGCCCGAGGCAGGATTCGAACCTACGACAGTAGCAGTCGCGCAGTTTCAGACTGAAGCGCCTAGAACCACTCGGCCACATCGGCCGGATATTCCAGTTCACAAACATATTACATTTTTGCAGTTTAATTTTTATTTTTGTGACAATTTCTGTTTGACGAGAGCATTCTTGCGCAGATGTTTTCACCCATGGCGTGATTACATGTAAGTACACTGTTTGTACATTTTATGGAAGTAATCCTATTAAGTATATTATATTTTTCAGCCATGTCATTATATTTTCTGTGTAATCCTATGTAATTTTTATTCTGATGAAGACCACCTTAATGCTGTCGAAACCACGATCAATTTGACAATAATTTTATGCAAACGAGGTGGCTATAAATACATCCCGTAATTAACCATGGGACCTCATTCTGAATACCTAATAGACGCATTCAGTAAGCAGTACAACACTTATTTTTCTCAAAGCACATTGGATTTTCCAGGATTCCAATACTCCAGATTATTCTTCACTCCTCTGGCTACAAAATCCTATTTTTGAACATAATATCCGTTCAGTGCGACTGCCTTGTGCCACGTTACTGGGAGGGCCTCAGAGCTTCCAAGGTAGCACTCTAATTGTCGATGTTGGAGCCAGTATCTCGCCGCATCGACAACCTGCCCACCATTCACGCACTGCTTCCCGTGGAGTGCATCCTTCATTGGGCCAACCAAAGGTGCGAGATCCAGGCTGTGCAGTGGATGACAAAGAACAGTCCAATTAATTTATGTGAGCTCCTCTCAGTTTTGGGGTGAGGTCTTGAGTTTCCTGGAAAAGGAGAAGTTCATATGCATTTCTGACGCGACTAACACGTTGAAGTCGCTTCTTCAGTTTCCTCATCGTAGCACAACATGCTTCAAAGTTGGTCATTGCACGATGAGGGAGGATATGAAACAGAATAACCCGTTCAGAGTTCCAGAAGATCGTCGCCATGATTTTACCGGCTAAGAGTAAGGCTTTGAAGTTTTTCTTCGGAGAAGAGGTGGTGTGGCTTCATCAAATAGACTGCCGTATTGTTTCCGGTTCGAAGTGACGAACCCATGTTTCATGGCTTGTGACGATGTCCGACAAAAAATTGTTACGATCAGCCTCTTAACGCACAAGCAATTCCACACAGATTTCCTTCGTTGATGTTTATAGTCTTCTGTTAGGCAGCGAGGAACTTAGCGGGTATACACCTTCGAGTACCCCAATTGATGGACGAGTGTATGAGCACTACCAACAGAGACGGCCAGTTGAGCAGCATGATGAATGAGAGTGTCCGCACGTTCCAACACTGCAGGATTCTCATCCGTGTCTTGCCGGTCGGCACGCTGGAGATCGGGCAGGTTTACACGAATTTATGGCGATAACGACAGACGCTTCGCCGAACGATTCACCGCGCTTTTGTTTACGGCCAGATCTCCGTAGACATTATGCAAGTACCTATGACTATCTGCCAAAAGAATTTCAATAACAGCTCTCTGACTGGAAAGCTCCTCCGTTACGGATGTCATTTTGAAGGCGGCGTATAGTACTGCCACCTATAGGAGCTTCATGAAGACATAGGGACTGAAGCAAAAATATTTCTCAACGAATTTTGCATCTTTTAACCGAAACCGAAACTGGCTGAGAAAAAAATGTGTATCAATATTTACTGAACACTCCTCGCATATCTGGTATCAGATGTGGCTGACACCCCTCTGTCTGGGGTCAGTGAGTGGCTGCCAGCGGTGGGGAAGCCTACGCTTAATGCCACATCCACACGTCGGCGACAAAAGCAACCGCTATTGTCTGCGCTGATCTGTTGTAATGTCAGCGGCTAATGATTGCAGTTCGCTATGGTGCGATGCGGTGAGTGACTGATGTTTGTCGGCCTTCTTGTTGTGTCTTTTGTGGTGACTATGCTGAGCCGAAGGATGTCCACAGTACATAAGTGTCGTTTGTTGGACTGCAAGAACCTGCAGAGTTGTCTTTCTTTCGTGGAAATACTAGGGAAGTTCACCTGCAGCCAGTGAGATTTATCTAGGCATGTCAAGCTGTGTAGTATACGTAGAGGTTTTCTCATGAGGCACAGCAGTGTACAGAGACCCGTTGGGCCATGATACGGTGTAAAATTTACATGCAACAAAATGTTTAAACTGAAGAAATATATGCAATGTGTTCTTATTTATGTACTGTTTCTGTATATTTTCTTGTATAACGGCAGATGGATGTTGCCCAAAAGGCAGACACAGAGGCAGGACTTTGAAGGACTTGGTGGAAGCCTTGAAGGGGCAAATGGTTCAAATGGCTCCGAGCACTATGGGACTTAACTTCTGAGGTTATCAGTCCCCTAGAACTTAGAACTACTTAAACCTAACTAACCTAAGGACATCACACACATCCATGCCCGAGGCAGAATTGGAACCTGCGACCGTAGCGGTCGCGCGGTTCCACACTGTAGCGCCTAGAACCGCTCGCCCACTTTAGACGGCCGAAGGGGCAAATAGCAGCGTTATTACAGACTGCAGTCCTAAAGAAACACGACAGTGAGAGATTGCTTCAAAAGGTAGAGGAATGGGAAACCGCTAGCGGCCAATTATGTACCGATTTGGGGGTAATCAAAACTGTGTTGAGGGTATCCTTCCCTTCCGCTGATCCCACAGCAGCTAACCGTACAGTGCTGGGAAAAAGCAACCAAGGATGCATCTGCCTCTGTTGTTTTGTTTACAAATTTGGAAAATTGTCGGAGAAAACGGCCTTCAATATGGTAAAGTTGTGGTTAGTAGGCAACGCGAAAATTGAAACTTCTGACTGTTTACCAGTTGAAACTACTGAGTAGGTGAAACTACTGAGACTCCTTACTTATTTTTATCATTTAAAACACTGACCTACAGAATTTTCCCTGACAAAGACAACTCAGACTTAACCTATACATTTATTACACACAGTGCATAAGCCCAACGCAATCTGACTGCTATACAATGACATCATGGCTTCAAGTAATAAAACAAAAGAATGGCCCTGAACTGCAAGAAATCCTAACAATACCCATACTCTTCCATAAGTCTCTTCCATAAGTCACTTACCTCACAGAAAATCTTCATAACACGAACTGTAGTAATTACAGATAGCAGTAACTACAGCTAGCTAACTAAAAATATTCTAACTACTTTAGACTCTAATAACTAGAAGGCATATGGTTAGCAAAAGAAAGATTTTGTTGAAGAGCAAACAATGTATTTAGAAGATTTTACCTTACTGATCTGACATCCAGTTCCAAAAATTATATATTTGTCAATAATTCCACGATCCAAACATTACCAACTACATCCATCGTCATTTTACAATGCATGTCCTACCAACACTGAGTCTCCACAAAAAAAAAAAATCATGTCCAAACCCTTCTCTGTCCGCTCGCTAACTGCTAGTCCGTCCAATCACACAATCTGCTGCCGAGGGCAAAGAGCGCTGTCAGCGATATTAATACAGTCTATAGCGCTGCCAACACACAAACAGGATACTTGCAAAATATACGTCATGAACCACTAGACTCTTAGTAAGGTTTGGATATTTGGTGCGCTGGCTAACGGTCTCGTCTAGCACTATCATAAGCAGAACAGCGCAAGGTTTTTCAGAGAGAAACTCAGTGAACTGCCGCAGAAACACGGTGAATCAGTGGAATCATTCTGTTACGGAATTAGGAAACTAAATGCACAAAAGCGCAACACAGATCATCCTCCTTGAGGCAGAGAATAGGGCTTTGGATGTGTTAGTAAGGGGTATTTCTGCTGACATGACAAGAAAGGTCAGAATGGAGAACCAAAGGGATTCGTCTGCCGCCACTAGTATTACCGGGAGGATTCGAGGAAGTCGACATACGTCCGTGGAGGCAGAATGACCGCAGCGTTTCCTCCTCTGAGGTGAAGGGCGTTTGGGCCACACCAGGCAGTTACATCGTCATCTGGAATGTTTTGATTGTGGGGAGGTGGGTCGCAAGGCGCGTGATTGCCGGAAGAAAGCGCGAAAACGGCAACAACCGAATACCTGATCGTTGAACGAGAACAGGAATGACTCATCCATCGGATGGCATTCCTAAAAGAGCACGAGATTGCAAAAATGTATGCAGAGATGGAACGCTTTTTACTAGGCAAAGTGGACGGGAAGGAATATAAATTGTTAGTGGGCACATACGTAGGTCATGAGTCTGGATATCTTAGGCAGAAAGAGATTGAAGTCTCCCGGTGTAGGTACTGTGGAGTAGGTGATAATGACGTACGGCCATAGGAGATAACACTGCTCGGTTCTAAGGCGTGGACTAAGCGTTTTTGGGATCATGTGGAAATGTTGCGTCGTGTTGGACAAAGGTACTGTGCGATCCTGGGACTTGACGTTCTTGTTAAACATCACGCAGGAATTAACCTTCCACAGTGTACAACTTCTGCAAGTGTTGTGGTGTCAAAGGTTCACCGGTCATAAAGGTGGCACCAAATCAACTGTGGACCCAAGCACTAAAGACCAATTCGCACGATACGATATCGCAAGGTACAGGGAAGTTGATATGGGTTGGTACAGGCACGGACTTACCCAATGGCTTATTATGTGCTGTGGAGCCATTGGAAGCTAACAAGAAAGACGAGTCACACTGTTTCGTAAGCAGAGACAGTATTCATTGGTGACATGTGGATGGAGATACTATGGTTCCAGTTAGTCTCGATAATTTTGACATGAATGAGGTGAGTCTGCTAAAGGATCTGTTGATTGGTAATTTGGATGTTTTCGAGGGACATGATGTAGATAGATCAGTTGAGGATCTCTGCCGCAAACAAACTGTCAACACATCTGCATTGCATGAAAAAGTAAAACATTTACAAGGAAACAACTGGAATGCGATGGAGCGAGTGGAAGTGTTGCTGCGTTTTGGGGAAGGGTAATGTGCGATCCTAGGAGTATACTTTCTTCTTAACGTCACTGCAGTTCATAGGTTTATTTAATCCGAGTGATCCATTGCCACCAATACCAGTCACGCAGTCCAAGACTCGACTACATTTAACGTTCGTTAAAGTTCAGTTGTCAGTAGCTAAATTTCGAAAAACTTACTATGCGGTGTGAATACAACTTTAAAGTTAAAGTAATAAAATCACGAGAAACTGAAGCGGAAAAGAACAGGCAAAACAATAATGTGACTGTGAAACTTGGACTGCATGTTTCTAAAGAGTTCCACGTGCGTGTCGCAAGTTTGTAATACTGTCAGTGGAAATTATGGTGTGGCACAAATTTAAGACCTGCGATAATTTCGGATAAATCAAAGTGTCACGTGATAAAATAGTTATGAATATTCGTCTTACAGATTAGCATGATATCTCCTGCCAAACCGATGTTTTATTATCCCGAATCCTCTAGAAATTTCAAGAGCGTCTACGTTCCGTGTGACTGATAACACACTGCGATCTTTACCGATACAATGAGTACGACATAGTAAAGTCCGTTCCAAAAGGGCAGTAGATTAAGTGCCGTGCAGGCACAGTATAACAAGTGTCGGCCAATATAATGGCACTTAACGAAATACGCGTGCATCGTGGAACAAATTACCGTGCAATGGACGGATGTTGTGATAAAACCGGTAATGGAAGCCTCAATTCCTGGGATCACGTGGCTCTTGTTTACGTACCAGGCGTATCGCGATGGATATTACTGGCCGTGCTGTGAGCTGTTGCACGGCGTCCACGAGAGGCGAAAAAGCCGCGATGCGCCAGACAGCGTGAAAGATTAATGCACTGAAATCACAAAATTCTACACTTCGCTGACTGACAGGCAATGAAGAGCTGGGTTTTTCCACAAAGAGAATTCATGCAGCACGATGAGGGAAGTGAAGTGAATTACAGCAAAGCTCTTTACAAATCCATCTCCTTTCTAAAATAAAGAACATATTTAAAATGTGTGAAATACATTCTTCAGACGCTGTTAAAACATTAACAACGATATTGGTGTTAAAATAAATTACAGGGGCTGAGTGGAAAAATTTGATTTCACAAGACTATGCAGGGTAAAGATAAACAACCTGATAATAAGGTCAAAAAAGGTTAGCAGATGTATAATCGAGAAAACTTTTCCCAATTACCAAAGGTCAGATTTGCATCGGTGCGGAACTACTGCTACAAAATAATGACCAATCAGCTAGAAGCGCACAGAAATGTTTACATTTAAACTAATTTGTCTCCGGTAAGGTACGAGCAATGATGGGGTGGTAAAGTGCCAGTCTAACATTAATTCAGACATTCCTTAAAACAAATTTATTAACAGACAGTTCTTAGTCAACACTCATTAAAAACCATATTGTGCTATCCCTTTTATTTTTTTCTTCTTTTAATGGATAGCCGTTACAAGGCTTACACTTAACTGATAGTATTTACACTGATCTAGGGTAAAACACCGGTGATACAGTAGTGTGAAATTTGAGCCCAAAGCAATTATAACATAAATTAAAAGATTCAACTCAAGCTCGATAACTACTTGTGATAAAAAATTTAAAATTCCCAGTGCTATCTTAAAAATGCACGTAGTAACCCTTTAACAAATTTATAACAACAAACTGACAGCGTTTCAAACCTGGAAACGATATTCAGATAAATCCAGTTTAGCAAAGTAACTTGAAATACGCAACAAATTACAGCGGGAACCTTTTATCACAAGTTTTGTAGACACCAGTTTCCTCGTGCCACAATTTAAAATTTACTCTTTTATTGTACAGGAGTACCGAAGAATTTCAAAACAA
Organism: Schistocerca serialis cubense; assembly: GCF_023864345.2. Lineage (NCBI taxonomy): Eukaryota > Metazoa > Arthropoda > Insecta > Orthoptera > Acrididae > Schistocerca > Schistocerca serialis. The sequence goes on along the minus strand of NC_064639.1, from coordinate 301,759,164 downwards.
GTTTAGATGCAAACACTATTACTGTGCGGAATGAGAAACAGTTTACAAAAGTGAAGCGTAAATAATGCAGCTCAAGTAATACAGCAGAATGTGAAAAACTGCGAATTGGAAATATCTATAATCACCGTTACTCTGTGGAATTAGAAACAGCTTACAAAAGTAAAGTGTAAACAGTGCAGCGCAAGGAATACTGCAGAACGGCAAAAGCTGCCAAGTACAAATATGAATCTAAGTCTTTCGACATCAACCCCTGATAGCAAGGAGGGAAGGTACAAAATACGTACGAGTAAAGAAATACCAATAACCACGGAAGATGCTTTTAAATAAAAGCGATATGCGTCTGACGTAATTCTTTTTAATTAAATTGCAGTCAGCTCAAGACGGATAACCAATAATGAACTCTTTTAACAGCTGCTGCGGAAGATGGCCACGCAAACAAACGTAATAACCGGATTTGATCTTAGTAAGGTGAGCAGAACGGCACACAAAGAGGCGCCAGAAATTGATGGCTGTTGTGGATGGTGGATAATTTTAGGATGTGTGCACGAGCGCGTCTGCATCATATTACAAATTTTTCTAGTAGCTGAAGACGTTGTAAATGTCGCGATTCGCGCCTGACTGCGAAGATGCAGCAGTGCGCATTTTTGAACAGATCCAGTGTTCATGCGTCGAAAGGAGCACTCGCAGGTACAATTGTGTTCACTTGCTTGCCACACAACACTTGAATTATCTCGTGTCAATAGTTTGAAGCCATCACATCGTCAGTACGTATTGTTTTATGTTTCCATAGTGCAGTCTCCAAATGAGTTAATATAGCAGTTGGTGGGACATCGGCTGCATTCTTGAACTAATGAGAAGCAGTAATGTCAATTTGCTGGTGACTATCGCAACTGATAATCCGCCTCCAAGCTCAGCTTAAATCGCCCTACCCGTTATGCAGATTAAACACGACGGAAGGTAAGGAGACGCAGCTTGCAGTAGTCGCTGCTGCCGAGGGTGCTCAGTCGAGATGATCGCCAACAAATGAGTAACGACCGTCAGACTGAGAAGAAGCAGACTAGTGCACAGTGAGTCGACGCGCTTATACGTAATTCAGCTAACATGTACTTTCTAACTGGCTTAAAACCTAATGAAACAGTTACATCTGAATCGTATTCGTTTTATTGAATTGAATGTGTCAGCAACTGAAAGAAGCACTTTAAATGCTGCTACTTCAAATAACGTGAAAACTCAGATTGTTTCGACTTTTTCTTTAGAGTAATAGATTATCACCTTTTTGTACGCATGTAAGTGGTTCCAGGCTTTTTCATTTCTGAAGAGTCTTTCGGCGTTGCCACGTAACTAGTGAAATCCAGCAGTTTTGAGTACGTATTGCCAGTAGAGCTCTAAAACTAGTTTCAACAACGAAACACTTATTTGATTAGACGGCGGTTCTCATTAATGCATCACACTCGTCGTGAAAGCAAGACAATCTCCCCTACAGAAAGACAAAGGACATTTGGGGTTTGGGAACTGAAGAGGAGCCATAAAATTTGGTGTCCTGTAGAATGCATCCAGTGAAACTTGCGCCTAGTGAAATTTGCAACTAGAAAACGTCCACTAATCTCTCTGTCTGATATCAGAACTTGTCTGGAAACTGGAAGAGCTGAGGGCTCTTCTGGACTGTTAAAACTGGCCATATTTTACAGCAACGTGTGGCCTCAAAACTGTTGTCAGCAACATTTCTGCAGCGTGTTGTCATACATGGCAAAACTACTCTATGGAACTGTAGTATAACTGTTGGCGTTCTTGGCATCTCTCCCATCTATTTTTGTGTTGAGTGATTTTTCATGTATCCTCCTTTCTCTCCCCTCCCCTATAATTCTGTTAAATGATTTCCAAGTCGCTGAAAATAGGCCAGAACAAAGTACTCCATCATCCTGTACTCTACAGATCCAGAGCGAAGGGCATTCTTCCCAAAATCAACCCCTCACCTCCCCCCCCTTCACTGTTCTAGAACAAAGGACATTAAAACCCCTCTCCTCTTTAAGTTTCTCATTTCTTGCACAGAGGACACTGCATGCCCCCTGCATTTCCGCAATCTGGGATGTAGGATTTTGTCTCGACGATCACCCTATCTTCCACCTTCGCAATTGCCCTGTGTATAAAATAGCAGGAAATTCAAAAAATGGGAAATTAAAAACAGTCAAGATTTCCTTCCAGACCTATGACATTGCTGTCCAAGAAAGGCGGTTGTCCTAAGTGTAAATTGGCGGGAAATTCAAAAAATTCGAGATGAGGTGTTGCTCTGCTGATGTGAAATAAAAATATGCGAGATGGTGGACCATTGGATACAGGTACAGCCTGAATAGTTGCCAACTCACTTCTAAGATCAGGTTTTAGTACGGCAGGAAACAAAAAAATTAATAATAGCCACAGGAACGCCCCACTGCATAATGTTATTTTAAATTCAAACTCAAATCGTAAATTAAATTCGATTTCGTTAAATTTAGTTCAAATTCAAATTCAAATTCAATTCAATTCAACTTCAATTCAATACAGTTCAGAAATAGGGAGCCTAATTGCCCTAAGATTAAAAATACTGCTGGTCCAGAAGTGCAAAGTTTAAACAGCTGCCCCCATCCTACCCCTCTGCTATCAGAGTTAAAACAAATCTTTTCCTACATTTAGATTTGACTTGTTCCTAAGTTTAACTCCACTTCCACTACGAGTAAACAATGGGCACCATTGCTGGGAAAGGGTATTCAAAACATTCACTCATCCTAAATTTAAAATGGTGAGAAATTGAGTCAAATAATTGGTAGCCTCCAACACTGGAATGTGGCCGGCCACTGTGGCCGAGCGGTTCTAGGCCCTTCAGTACGGAACCGCGCTGCTCCTACCGTCGCAGGTTCTGCCTCGGGTATGGAGGTGTGTGATATCCTTAGGTCAGTTAAGTTTAAGTAGTAGACTGATGACCTCAGATGTTAAGTCCCATAGTGCTTAGAGCCATTTGAACCATTTTGAACTGGAATGTGCTGCCTCTGGACATTCTCAGGTATTGTGACCAATTGCTCATCAATCCCATCTGCACCCTTTTCAGAAGAATCACGTGTTATGCTCTTTTGTACGGATGAGTGGTCGTGTGTATGGGGTAAAACGTCTGAAGCAACGAACCTGTAACAATCGTTGGAAGGGTGCAGGCCAGATGAGGGAGCTTTATGCAATGCGGAATGTTTTCGTATCATTACAAGGGCGACTTCGTCATTCTAGAAAGCACAGTGGATCAACACAAGGAGGCATCTATCCCTGGAGACCATGTCTACCCAGAGGCGTAACAAAACCAGTGCAGGGTGTGCGGTCCGCAGCGTGTACCAGCTCCACGGGGGTGGCGAAACTTGCTAGGTTCTCTGGCACGAATTGTAAGGAAATTTTTATTCGTCGTTTCACTGCTGGTACTTATGGGAGTGGGCAGGCAACTAGAGAGGTTACAGACCGAACCTGACCACTTTGCATGACTGCACTTTACTGCTAAAATAGGACGTAGACATAACAGTCTTATTTTATTGTCTACATATCTGGTACAGGTTAATCGGAGTCATTGTTGGTATTACTGTTTCACGTTGAACTATCATTACTCTGTGTGTTATCCGATGTGATGGGTGTTAGCACTATTTTATTTTTGTGTGTGACCAGATGCACATGAATGTTTTCTCCGCAAGAAATACCTGATCCGTGGCTGGCTCGAGTCATGCTTGTCATGGGTTAAACCCTGGTTGCAGTCCTGTGGTTTTATTTCTCCTGCGCTTATCGCGATAATGTTGCTGTCCTCTCTGTGAGTGGCAGCAGCAGCGTGTATCGATATAGTACTGCTGTACTATCTTTGGTGTGGCGGATATTGTTTCCGGCTGGGCGGTGTATGACCAGTCGGTCGGCTGATGTGGAGCAGCAAGGAAGTCTCCGTCACGCATACTCTGCCCGAGGCCCCTGGCGGTGTGCACGCGCGATTGGAGTGTGAGGTGCTGCTTGCGAGTGCTACGAAGTTCGTCGCCCACCTATCTTGGACATGAAAGTTGAGTCCTCACTTAACCTACTATTGGTCCTCAACTGTTTACATTTCTTCGTTTGATCCTGGCTGTCGCTTTTGGAACATTCCCGTGAGCAACAGCGTGTATGTATGCAAGTCGGATAAGATTCGAGCCGTCTTCCTGTGGAGTTTAACTTAATTTATTCCTTGTTACTGAGTTGACCAGCGGTATCTTCTGCCTTGTAACCGGTGGCGTTCCGGTTGCCTGCCCTCGTCGTTGACGTAATTTTCGGCAATGTATTTTCCTCGTCGTGTTTTTGCCGTCCAGCGCGGCGTGTAGTTCGACAGGGGAGGTGTTGTTGGTCGCTGTCGGCGCCAATGTTCTGCGTGTCGTTCCATTGAAATCTTGTGGTCGTTTTGCTGGTTGCGTGGAGCGGAACTGATTTTGTTGATTGGTCGGTCGGCTGTTTGTCGGTTGGATTGCCTTCAGGTTAAGAAGTCGTTGGACAGGCTGCCTGTCTGACCTGAGCGGCCGTTAGTGTTACAGTCCCAGGTCCACCCTTGAAAACTTCTGAGCGCCATTCCTTGTGTGTTACAGAAATTTCTCTGTCTGGGTTTTAGTTATTTGGCTGATGTGTGGCCTTCAGCCGAGCATCAATATCTCTTAAATTAATGTTCTTGTCTTGCCCTTAAGTCATGAGATTGTTATTCTTTATAGGGGCCTTCAGCCGAATTTTATATGAAATGTTTTAACATACGACCTTCCGCCTTTTCAAAATGAAACTATTCTTTCTGGAGCTTAAGCCGTTAAATTATTTGTTGATGTGCGGCCTTCAGCCGAGTTTTAATATCTCTTAAATTAATGTTCTTGTTTTGCCCTTAAGGCATAAGATTGTTATGCTTTTGTATGGGGCGTTCGGTCGAATTTTGCATGAAATGTTTTAAGATAAGTCCTTCTACCTTTTGATTGAAACTCTTCTTATTGCTTAATATGCGGCATCCAGCGAAGTTCAATTAAAATTAAATTGCTAAGGCCTTCAGCCTGTTTAGATTGAAGATTTAGAAAACATTCTTGGGCGAAACCTCCAGAAGAACCTTGTATTTCAATTTCTTGCTTAGGCCTTCTGTCTTGGATTTTGAGTGTGGCCTTCAGCCGATCTAAAGTAAATCAAAGGAGGTCGATTAAAGTTTTGAGTGTTTTGCATCCTTGTTGTAATATTGTGTGTTGATTAATAAAGTTTGTATGTTGAGTGCAACTGACAGCAGCTTATTTTGGTCCCTTTCCACAACCTAATCCGATCTGTCCTGCTAGCCCAGGCATTTCAATACCTTACGGGAGACCGAATTAAATATTTTATTCATTTGTATGTAGATAAGTGAATATTTTTTGTATACTTTCTTGTCTTAGTTGTAAGGAAGGTGACGAGAGCTTTCTTTATTTTCTAATGCAAAGTACTTTAAAATACTAACGGAATTACTTTACGACGATGATTCTTTGAGCTAAAACATGATAAGGCCATTTTTAAACGATAGTTATTCAGATATCACTGCCATTTCTAGTTCTTATCTGAACGATAAATCCAAATGAAACAAGCAGGCGTTTTGGCAAAGGAGCCCTGCTAAAAACACAATATTACTATCACGCATTTACATAGGATCACAATGACTAAGTGCTCAGATATGCAAATTCCTGGTTAACTTAAGAAGTCAGCTTGGTTGACTTCTTAAGTAATAGAACCCAGTACGTTGTCCTCGATGGTGAGTGTTCATCGGAGGTGAGGGTATCATCTGGATTGCCCCAGGGAAGTGTGGTAGGTCCGCTGTTGTTTTCTATCTACATAAATGATCTTTTGGATAGGGTGGATAGCAGTGTGCAGCTGTTTGCTGATGATGCTGTGGTGTACGGGAAGCTGTCGTCGTTGAGTGACTGTAGGAGGATATAAGATGACTTGGATAGGATTTGTGATTGGTGTAAAGAATGGCTGCTAACTCTAAATGTAAATAAATGTAAATTAATGCAGTTGAATAGGAAAAAGAAACCTGTAATGTTTGAATACTCCATTAGTAGTGTAACGCTTGACACGGTCACGTCGATTAAATATTTGGGCGTAACATTGCATTTGCTAAATGAATCCCAGCAAAAAGATACGAAGGAAAGTTTTTCTCTAGGAGGTGATGTTTAAAGCTTTCCCGGCGTACTGATTGTTCCATAAAAACACGAGAGAACTGCCGGATATCTCTCTAGGAACTTGAAACTAACGTATCATGGGAAACGTTGTCAGAAAATTAGTAATAGCCATATATCCCATATTAATAGGGAGAATGAAGTTGCTTCAGATGGGTAGAGGAACAGAAGTACCAGAAGTAACAAAAATCCGAGGAGAACTAGGCCAACATTGCAGAAAATGAAGAGACGCCAATCACCCCTAGCACAAACGTTAACTGGCGTTCACCATACTGTGCTATATCCAAGGGGAGCAAGAGGAGTGTGTTTAAAATGCTTTCACACATTGTATGCACAAAATGTTTAGTAAGATGAAGTATTTTGATGTTACAAAACGTTCTGTGCTACAATACTAAACCATTGGTTGCATTATAAATTAGTATAGGCTACCACGGATTTTTAGGTCGCGAGAAGAGCATTTTAGGCACTTGAAATAGGCTCTTTCAGTACTTAAGCTAGGCCACATAAAACTTAAAATAGACACTAAAAGGTATAATGCAGAGCAACTAAACGTATTGTAAAATACGTGGAGTTGACATTTGGTCATATTATTAATCATTAAAAATAAACAAAATGGAAATATGCACACTTGCTCAACACGGAAAACATAATACGAATTTAATGGTCAAACTGACCCCAAACCATTACACTTTTTCTACGATAAAAATATAGTGTGAAACACGTACTGGATGTCAGTCTTATGGGTCGTCAAGCACAATCTCTCTGGTGTTGGCGGGTATTTTCAATTTCGGTTTTGCAATACGTAGCTGGAGTCAGCCCAAACAAACCCTGATCATCAGCTCTTTAATATATCGCCCAGCATCGACAGAAAGCGTCGGTTTGTTTCCCATTACGAACAAAATTATTTTTAAAGTGGGATTTTATGCACCCATTCGATAGAACGGTCCCAAATTAGTCTACTGAGATGTTCGTGTTACCGATGTGTATTGACAGGAACAGTAAAACACGAAGAATAACCAGTACTCCAACGGCGACACCATCGCACTCGCTCGCGCTGAGTACTACCACTCCACAGCAGCGCTTCTCAGTCGCTGCTGCAATATCGGCTATTCCTCGTGTTTTACTTTCTGTGGTAATACGTCATAGCGGTAACACGAATAACGCGCCAGACTAATTACATGGGAAGAAATGGAAATAGCTATGAAGAAGATGAATGGGGGGAAAGCCCCAGGACCTGATGAAGTATCAGTGGACATGATAAGAGCAGCAGGTCCAGTGGGAATGCAGGGGCTGTATGGAGTACTATCAAGTGTGTGGAGAAATACTACAATACCTGACGATTGGAGAAGAGGAGACATTGTTCCCGTCTTCGAAAAAGGCAATAAAAGACTTTGTAAAAACTACAGAGGAATAACCCTTATGAATCATACAACCAAATTTTTTGAAAGAATTTTACTAACTCGCATAAGTGAAAAGCTAGAAAAGGAGCTGAGTGAAGAACAGCATGGGTTAAGGAAAGGAAGATGCACAATCGACCTGATATTTTCTATTGGTCAACTGATGGAAAAAAATTGGGAGTATAACAAAAGGGTGACATTGGTTTTTATAGACATAGAAAAGGCATATGACTCTGCTAACAGGAAAAGACTCTGGGGAGAAATTAAAAAGATAAATATAGAAGATGAGTGCATTAATGTAATAAAGGGAATGTACAGAGGACACAATTGTAGAATTAGAACACCATTTGGGAAGTCTGAATACTTCGAAATAAGACAAGGACTTAAACAAGGAAGTATTCTATCTCCTGCACTTTTTAATGTTGTGATAGAGGGAATGAAGAGGGCAGTTAAAGATATAGTAAAAGAAAAAGACAAAAAGATGATTTTTGCGGATGATATGGTAATATGGGGCGATAAAGAAGTAGATGTGCAATTAAAATTGGATTCGTGGAAGGAAATAAGAAAAAGCTATGGATTATAAATAAACGACGATAAGAGTGAACTAATGGTATTTGGAAGAGAGAAAGGGATCAACAGAAATATTTCTTTGAATGGAGAATCCATCAAAGTTGTAGATAGTTTCACTTATTTATGGAGTGAAATATCTAGTGATGGAAGAATAACAAACGAAATTAATAGGAGGTTACAGAAAGGAGGCAATTTCTGCCAAACAATAAAACACTTGATTTGGAATAAGGAAGTTTCATAAAAATCAAAACTCCCTATGTACGAGGGTATTTTGGAAAGTAATGATACACCATACGCCAGAGGAACAGAAGAGTTTTGGCGAGCAAGTTGGCAACACTGGTGTTAACCTTGAACCGTTAGCTTTCTCCTCGCGGTCGTCGGGCAGTTGAACGTTGCTTCTGGTTGGAGTAGGTCGTGTTTAAAATGGCTGCGCCGATTCAGAATCCCGCCAAATGCGAAGTGCGCTCTGTCATACATTTTCTTCATGCAAAAGGTCAGCGACCAGCGGATATTCACAAAGAAATTCTTTCTGTATGTGGGAACATTATGAATCGACAAAATGTAACGAAATGGTGTCGTCATTTCTCCGAACGTAGGACCGATGTTCATGATGAACAAAGAAGACTAGGCGCGCAGTCCGGAACCGCGCGACTGCTACGGTCGCAGGTTCGAATCCTGCCTTGGGCATGGATGTGTGTGATGTCCTTAGGTTAGTTAGGTTTAAGTAGTTCTACGTTCTGGGGGACTGATGACCACAGCTGTTAAGTCCCATAGTGCTCAGAGCCATTTGAATCATTTGAACAAAGAAGAGGTCGGCCATCTGTGATCGCTGATGCCCTTCTTCAGAGAATGGAGGAAGCATTTCGTGCGAATAGACGTCTCACATTGAAAGAATTGCTTCAGATCATACTGGACGTGTCAATGACAACTCTTTATGACGTTGTGACTGTCAAGTTAAGGTACAGGAAATTGTGTGCGCGCTGGGTTCCAAAACTGTTAACGGAAGAACACAAAGAAAAGGATGGGTTTTGCACTCGACTTCCTCACACGCTATGCTGAAGCAGGTGATGAGTTCCTTGATCATATTCTGATAGGTGACGAGATGTGGGTTTATCACCATACACCTGAATCCAAGCAACAATCAATGCAATGGCGCCATTCGAATTCCCCAAAATGCAAAACGTCGATTTCAGCGAAGAAAATCATGGCTTCTGTTTTTTGGGGGCAGACAAGGCATTCTTCTGTTGGAATTTATGCCTCCTGTAATGACAATTAATGCTGCTGCATATTGCCAGACTTTGAAACGTCTTCGAAGAGCAATTCATAACAAACGCAGGGGAATGCTGACAAGTGGAGTCCGCTTGTTTCATGTTAACGCTCGGCCTCACTCAGCGCTCGTAACCAAAGCACTACTCAAACAATTCAAATGGGTCGTATTGGACCATCCGCCATACAGCCCAGACCTTGCGCCCACCGACTTCCATGTCTTCCGTTACCTGAAGTCACATCTTGGTGGAAAATCATTCCACGACGATTAATAGATCAAAGATGAAGTTGAAATGTGGTTCCGACAACAGGTGGCAACCTTCTATGACTGTGGGGTACAAAAGCTTGTGCACTGACTTAACAAATGTTTGGATAATGGAGGTGATTATGTCGAAAAATAACAAATAATTCAGTTAATAAGGTGTAACTGAGGTTTTCTAAATAAATGTTCTATTTAAGGACTGCGTGTCATTGTATCTTTACTTTTCGAAATGCCCTCATATGAGAGTTATTACTTCCCTATTGTCACCTACAGAGGACAAACATGAACAATGACAGAAAGGGATTGGAGCAGACTGCAAGCAGGGGAAATGAAATTTCTCAGAGGAGTTAAGGGAAAAACCAGAATGGACAGAGTAAGGAATGTAGGTATTAGAAAGGACCTTAAACAAGAAAGTATGAGAGAAGAAATTGAAAAAAAGAGACTAAGATCGGAAGTTCATGTTAAGAGAATGCGTGGGCAGAGACTCCCCAAAATTACAGAAGAAGATGGATGGAAAAAGACCTAGAGGGCGCCCAATAACACGGTGGAAAACTGGAATGAGAATATCTCTGGAAAGGAGAGGTGTGACCTGGCAGCAAGTGGAGGAAGGAAAGTGGTGGGAGGACCAAGCCAAATGGAGAGGACTCGCCAGCGCCCAAACTGGGCAGCAGCTGGAGCGAGATCCGAATATAGATAGATAGATAGACTAATTTGGGACTGATTTGTCGAAAGGCCATGTAAAATTCTGTTTTATTTTATTTTATTAATTTATTTACTTTTTTTATGGACTCAAACCTGGATTTCACGTTTATCGCGAGCGGTCGTCTTAACCATTTCCACCATCCATAACGCTCATACATTATACTGCTATACAAAGAAGTGGATAGTGTCATATGGAGGTTTGGATCACGTCGGGAAGCGTGAAATGTGGGTTTGAGACGCAGTATGGCACAATTTCGTAAATGAAATTTGCGTAATACATCTATACCCATTGCAGCTGCTGCTACGAAACTCACATTCAGTGAATAATACGGAATAATTAATTCATATGCAGAAAAAGAATATTCTAGGTCTACATTAACGGAGGAGACAGGGGCGCAGCTGGATTCTCCACTTGGTAAGTATGCTGCTGCCCATAAGTTCTTCAGGCCTGTGTTCTTCTGCAAGACTTTTTGCATTTTTTCCTGTACTTTTTCTCCCACATCACCTGGTCCTTCATTAATTTGCTTTTTTAACATCCTCGAGTTAAGAAACGTTTCTCGTAAATAGGTCTAACTGAGCCTTCTAATTTAGAAAGAATTCATGCTACACTCCTGGAAATGGAAAAAAGAACACATTGACACCGGTGTGTCAGACCCACCATAATTGCTCCGGACACTGCGAGAGGGCTGTACAAGCAATGATCACACGCACGGCACAGCGGACACACCAGGAACCGCGGTGTTGGCCGTCGAATGGCGCTAGCTGCGCAGCATTTGTGCACCGCCGCCGTCAGTGTCAGCCAGTTTGCCGTGGCATACGGAGCTCCATCGCAGTCTTTAACACTGGTAGCATGCCGCGACAGCGTGGACGTGAACCGTATGTGCAGTTGACTTTGAGCGAGGGCCTATAGTGGGCATCCGGGAGGCCGGGTGGACGTACCGCCGAATTGCTCAACACGTGGGGCGTGAGGTCTCCACAGTACATCGATGTTGTCGCCAGTGGTCGGCGGAAGGTGCACGTGCCCGTCGACCTGGGACCGGACCGCAGTGACGCACGGATGCACGCCAAGACCGTAGGATCCTACGCAGTGCCGTAGGGGACCGCACCGCCACTACCCAGCAAATTAGGGACACTGTTGCTCCTGGGGTATCGGCGAGGACCATTCGCAACCGTCTCCACGAAGCTGGGCTACGGTCCCGCACACCGTTAGGCCGTCTTCCGCTCACGCCCCAACATCGTGCAGCCCGCCTCCAGTGGTGTCGCGACAGGCGTGAATGGAGGGACGAATGGAGACGTGTCGTCTTCAGCGATGAGAGTCGCTTCTGCCTTGGTGCCAGTGATGGTCGTATGCTTGTTTGGCGCCATGCAGGTGAGCGCCACAATCAGGACTGCATACGACCGAGGCACACAGGGCCAACACCCGGCATCATGGTGTGGGAAGCGATCTCCTACACTGGCCGTACACCACTGGTGATCGTCGAGGGGACACTGAATAGTGCACGGAACACCCAAACCGTCATCGAACCCATCGTTCTACCATTCCTAGACCGGCAAGGGAACTTGCTGTTCCAACAGGACAATGCACGTCCGCATGTATCCCGTGCCACCCAACGTGCTCTAGAAGGTGTAAGTCAACTACCCTGGCCAGCAAGATCTCCGGATCTGTCCCCCATTGAGCATGTTTGGGACTGGATGAAGCGTCGTCTCACGCGGTCTGCACGTCCAGCACGAACGCTGGTCCAACTGAGGCGCCAGGTGGAAATGGCATGGCAAGCCGTTCCACAGGACTACATCCAGCATCTCTACGATCGTCTCCATGGGAGAATAGCAGCCTGCATTGCTGCGAAAGGTGGATATACTCTGTACTAGTGCCGACATTGTGCATGCTCTGTTGCCTGTGTCTATGTGCCTGTGGTTCTGTCAGTGTGATCATGTGATGTATCTGACCCCAGGAATGTGTCAATAAAGTTTCCCCTTCCTGGGACAATGAATTCACGGTGTTCTTATTTCAATTTCCAGGAGTGTATAAACGTGCAGTTGGCTCTAATATAACCCAAGTCCCGTTGAGTTGAGGGATCTTTGAGTAATTATTTTGCTGAAGATACAGAGGCAGCATCCTTCGGTAGATTTATAATTACCTCCTGGACTGGTGGGAGATGCTTAGGGGGTGTAGTACTCCGCTGCTGCGAGTCACGCGCCCCAGCGGCTAAAAGGTGGCAAGAAAAGAAGACATCTGAAAGTTGTTCTTTGAATGCCTGTATCCTTGATGGTGCCTTGACGAAAACTTTATTTAGCATGGAGATTAATTTATTCGCCTTAGGGACTTCTAGTCTTACTTGCTTTGCAATGCGGTTGATACCATGTCCTACACAACTTAAGTGCAGCCTCGAAGGGTAGACTACTTGAAGCAATTGAAACGCTGCCATCATATAAGCAGCGGCATCTGTGAAAGCAATAAGCACCTTGTTTTCATCCACGCCATTAGATACAGCACCTTCAGCCCATCGTTCACAAGGTGTAGAAATATTTGCTGTTTAGTCTTTGAAAGATTTTTCGAACACATCAAATAAGAAACTTCCTGCCAGGTTAAAACTATATGCCGAACCGAGACTCCAACTCGGGACTTCGCCTTTCGCGGGCAGGTGCGCTACTGTCGTTTTTTGTCTTTTTTTATCTCACTTTGTTCGTTATGGGTCGTCGTTTTTGTTCGGAGCGGACAGCCTATGACGCTTGTTCAGCTTCATCGTTGATCCATTAACTCAGCCTTTTTTTAAATTTATTACAGAGGGCAGCTAACCCTCTGTCCGAACACGCTGAGCTAGCGTGCCGGCCACCGTCTGCACTAACCAAGCACGACTCACGCCCTCTCCCCACAGCTTTACTTCTGCCAATCCCTCGTCTCATACCTTCCAAACTTCACACAAGCTCTCCTGCGAACCTTGCAGAATTAGCACTCCTGGAAGAAGGATATTGCAGGAGAGCTACTGTGAAGTTTGGAAGCTAGGAGACGGGATACTGGCAGAAGTAAAGCTGTGAGGAGAGGGCCTGAGTCGTGCTTGGGTACGCCAGACGATACAACACTTGCCAGCGAAAGGCAAAGGTCCAGACTTCGAATCTCGGTCCGACGCACAGTTTTATTCTGCCAGGAACTTTCATATGAGCGCACACTCCGCTGCAGAGTGAATATCTCATTCTGGAAACGTTAAATAAGACTTGGATGATGCATCAGGTTTCAACTTCCCAACAATACGATTTGCAGTGCACCGATCAAGACTGTTAGCGGTTTTATCAACAGATATCCAAATGCAAGACTCCCCTTTATCATCCCGCATTCTCTGCAATGCGTCGTTGTATGCTGAATACATATAGTTTTTACGTAATGTTGACTCTGCGGGAACAGAATGATTGCTACAAGTCACTGTAGAATTGGTTCTTTTTGATGAATTTCAAAAAATGGCCCTAAGCACTATGGGAGTTAACATATGAGGTCATCAGTCCCCTAGAACTACTTAAACCTAAGTAAGCTAAGGACATCACACACATCCACACCCGAGGCAGGATTCGAACCTGCGACCGTAGCAGCAGCGTGTTTCCGGACTGAAGCGCCTAGAACCGCTCGGCCACAGGGGCCGTCTTGGTGGCTTTATCAAACGCCTTTCGTTCAACATTTGTCTTATGTAACACACATTTGCATTCTGAGATAAGTGGGACTTTTTATCATTGGAAATCTATTACAAGAAAGAAACAAAGTGCTACATAGAAGTGTGGGTAAACAGTATTTGCTACTGTTAAGGGACACCAGTACTTAATTTCAGCAAAATAAATAAAATACAACTAAACAAACATGCAACAGAGTTAAGTAATTTCAGTTTTCCGACAATACTGTCATTGAATCTTTATTTTTGCTACAACTCAAAACTTAAAAGAAATCAGGATCAGGTGCGTCATTTTAAAAACATTAATGTTTTATTCTACATGTATGACATTTTCATATTGCTTACTTTTCCTTTATAGTAATATTGAACTCAACAACTTGAAAATTATAACAACAGTGAACAACGCGTCTAGGTCTTTCTTAGTATAGCTTTAAACAATATGTACAAAGTAATTTGCTTCACGAACGCCCTGGTGTTGAAAAAAGTGAGAAGAAATTCGCAATTCCGAAGCGGTAGGAAAAACTAAGAAGCAAAAAAACATTAGAGCTAACCTCTTTGTTGCATGGTTGGTAGAAAATAATCATTCGACCAGTTCACGCGACAGCCAGCTGTTCTCAGCATTTTCTTCTGTTGAACTATTCCCCGCACCAAACTAGAACAGATTTTGAATAAGATACATGTTACACTTTATACATCCAACGGTACACTACCCACTTGTTTAAATTGGCGGGTGGATAAGAAAAGTTTGATAATGGCGTCGCTTTACTGTAACAACCACGGACAGAGGCGAGGTTTTTTATACCTATGGCTATGTATCTTAAATTCTCCGCTTGGGTATGTGTTCTTTTTTCCATCCGAGGTCAATTCAATGCCTACGAATATCTTTCTTTGTCAAAACAGGCAGTTGGCTGGAACTGTATCAGTTTCCCTTTTTTTCTTTTCTTTATGTCACCTTCAGTGTTCCCACCTTCCTTTGTTGTAAGCCATTCAATTTTCTGAAAGTAAAAGAATTTTATGTTACATTAAAGAAACGGGCACTTTTTAAGATTTTAAAGCTAAAAATAGGTAAAAATTGGCGTTAAGGTCTAAAGAAGCTGTTTTATGTGCTAAGTACAAGTTTATTTGGAACTAGCAGCTCAGGAAAAGTTTTAAGTTTAACCTAAAGATTCGAAGTCTATAAATTACATTTCCTTTATTTTCCATGAAATAATTTCAGTGACATTAAGTGCTGATAACTAAATGCAGTTTGTACTGTGGAAACTAAAAGTTTTTTTGTGATTATTCATTTATCAATGAGCAGTTCTACTTATCGACGAAAACGAATAAATTATTTGATAAACTTTATGTCTTTTTCCAGAAATATACAGGGGGATTTTTTCCACCGTGCACAAACTCAAGGGATTGTTCGTCGAGAGGGTACGGAACAAAAATGGTCAATTGAACTTACGTTTGGAAATGCAAGGTTTCCATACTAGAGGCCATTTATTCAGTCATACATTGTTAAGGAGACTGCAGGCTAATAAGCGCAGCCACAGTTACAGTATGTGTTGAAAGGGTTTTGCATTTCCCTCAACGCATGTATGTGCGCGACGTAGCGTGTTACGTCTCACACGTTCACATCTACCAGGCTGCATCTGAACAGTGTCAACGGCAGCATGAATGCGCTGCTCCAGGGTCTCCACATCTGAAATTGGCTCTGCACACACTACACTATTTAGATGGCCCATAACCAGAAATCGCACAGGTTGAGACCCGGTGAACGAGCAGGCCGTGAAACTGGGCCAGGGAAGACACGATTGAGATGCGTTCGGACGTTAACGGCGATGTGGGTTGGCTCGTCATCGTGTAGCAGCCACATAACTCTTCGAATCATCAATGACACCTCTTCCAGCAGGGGAAGCAAAGTCACCCGCAAGAAACGCCGATAGTTCCGGCCTCTTAGGCGACGTGGAAGGAATACTGATCCCAAAATACGGTTGCCAATTATCGCAGCTCGCACTTCCGGTTGCACCGATGCTGATGATTCGCTGTCACCATACCATGGCGGTTCTGTATACTATCCCACTGATGACTGTTATGAAAGTTGAAGATACCATTCCGCGTGAAGGTGATCTCACCTGTGAATAGGATGGATGACACAAATCCCGAAATCGTGGTTGCCTGGTTAAGAAACCAGTAACAAAACTGCTCCCGATATGGAATGACAGTCGCTAGTAAGCCCCGCACACGATGAAAGTGATAAGGGTACCATACAGTCGTCTGGTTTATCCTGTACTGGCGGGAAAACTGCTTGGTATTGACACGTCGGTCGCCTTCCCCATGAAACACGTATGTTGTGTGGCGGCGATGGCGAGGCATTGCAGTGTCTCTGACCAGAGAGCTATTTGTCGTTCCTAGTCTGCGCTTGACCGCGCGAGAGTTGCGAGCAGTAGTCTGTCGGTAGTAGCAGCCCAGTGCAGTTGTCTGTTGTACTCCGTCGGTAGCAGTAGCCGAGTTCAGTTGCGAATGGCAGTCTGTTAGCACTAGTAGTCGAGTACGGTCGCGAGCGGGACGCAGTCGCAGGCGTCGACATGGGTCTCTGGTCAAGATGCTGAATGAGGTATATTGTTAATTAAGGTAACCAAGCTGCATTGCGCACATCAGATAATGTAAAGTTTATTTATTGTAATTAATTTTCAACAAGTGCCCCAATAATAATTTTGATTTCAAAGCAATTTTTAACAAAAGAACCATTTAATTGAACCAACGATTTCCTTCCATTTCCTTTAAAGAAAAGTTTCAGTTAAATTTCGAAAATAAAAAAAAAATAATACTTGCAATGCATTTCCTCCAATCTGTGGCTAACAATAAGAGCAGAACTTTGACATGCAGTTATACTGAGGTAAGAAATTAATTCTGATTTTTGCACAGGGCCAAAGACCGATATTTCGGTTTAATTGAGTTTACATTGTCACTGAAGTCTCATTAGCATTGAATTGTTTTTCATTATTTTCGTGTGAGCTTACACCTTGAGTCAGATTGCGATTCTCATTCTTATTGTCATTAAATTTAATTGGTAGGGAGTTTACGCTGGGCTCCCATTGATTATATTTCTATCTTTCGAAATTTCGGTGGGGAGGTTACACTTGGCGACACCCAGTCCAGGATCGTATTTCGTTGAGAATCTTTTGAAAAACAGTCAGATATCTGCTCTTATTTGCTTAGATATAATTAGGATTTGGCGCAACGCTTTTACTAATCTTGTGACTTTCTTTCCACAGATCAACGGCAATTCGTTGCTCTGTTGTATTTTTATTTGTTGCCTTTTACATTTGTGCTTATTTGTTTTGTGAATAATTGTGACTATTGTAAAAATGCCGCGAAAGACTGTGAATAGTGTATCGCGAAGTATTGTGAATGAAATTACCGACTTAAACAACGTGACCGATAGTAATTGTGACACGCAATATAATGATGACAATCCTGCGTTCACTGACAATCAGTGCGTTCCAACTACTAATGATGACTTTTACGTTGATAATGAACAAGCGAACTCAATTGTCTCCTCTGTTAATTTGACGACAATCGATGACGCGGGCTCTATTGTAATGAGCGCTGCCCAGCTTAACACACCCGTTTTAGAAAATTCAAATAATGTACAGACAAATTTTTCTAGTGAAAATGAACAGTGTACTGAAAGTACGACGGATCTATTTAATTCCGAAGTAGTGTCTGACAGTGTACATCCGACTGATAAAACTTTTTGTAAATTACAGAATGACAAAATGGTCACACAAAACGAGACAATTCCAGATCCACCATTAATTAGCACAGAGAAAAGAAATGCTAACTTTGGCTCGGATCAAATTATGGCACTATTGCTGCAACGAGTTAACCAAATTATTGAAAAACAAGACAACCAGAGTGAAGATAACAAACAATTGAAAGAAAAACAAGACAAACTTAGTGAACAGGTCAAACAAGATAACGAAAAACTCAAACAACACTTAAATGAAAAATTAGACAACATTTCCAGACAGCTTAATGAAAAATTAGACGACAATTCCAGACAGCTTAGTGAACAAATTAGAGCCGTTGCCGCGCAGTGTCATGACACTGAGGAACAGTTACGCGAGGAAATTGAGGCTTGTTCAAAGAAAAGTAGCGAAGAAATTAGGTCTGTTGCGCAAGAATTAAGGGAATTGCAAACAGCCGCAACAGAAACACTTAGAGCGGAAATTAGTACAGTCGCTAAACAATGCTCTAAAAAGGCTACACAATTACGCGACGAGATTAAAACAATGACAGCAGAACTTTCGCGCACAATGGATGAAAAGATAGACGCGAAATTCGAGCAACAGAACTCTCAAATTAACGAACGTCTTAGTGTTCACATGCAAAACAGTGATACGCGTTTCCGTAAATTTATTCAGGATCAAAATAAAGTAAAACGTCAGGTAATGGAAACAATCACTGCACAGAGACAGGAAGACAAACGTAAAATGTTTGCGAAGGCAAAAACATATGTAGACAACAATATTGCTACAGTATCGGACAAAATTAATACCATCGAACAGTTGAGCACTGAATTACGAGATGAGATTTCTGACCTTAAAACAAAAACAGATACATACACAACAGATTTTCAAACAGTGACCGACAGACTCGAACTATTAGAACTAACACAGGATTCCGATGTCGTCAAAGCTGACGTTAAAAAACTGAACGAAACTACACGTAAATTGCAAAAACAGATTAATGCCACTGACACTAAAACCGATGATCAGGTAAAAATACTGACTGAGAAATGTGATGAAATGGCCAGTCGTATTGACGTCATTGAAAGTAATAATGACAGCAAATCAGACGATACTTCACCAGTTTCACTTAATCAAACACCTGAATTTAAAAATCTACAGCAGACGATTAATGAGATCGATTCGTCTAATAACACCTTGCATAGAAAATTGTCAAGTTTACAGCAAGAGGTAGCAGAGATAAAAAGTATTTCAGTTAATAGCACATCACAGCAGACGCCACTTTGCGAACATCTGTCAGACTCGCGCAACGCGTATAATTTGGGTAATCTACAGAGAGTACGGGACTTAGATTCCGAACAACCACAGTTCAATAGATTCTCTTACAATCCTGAACCTGTTCCATCACACAGAGACGATAATTTTGATTACAAACATTTTCTGTCAGTGAGAAAGTTTAAAGTGTTTAAAAACGACAGAACACAGACTCACCCACTGGATTGGATACAACAGTTTAGCTTTGCTTTTCCACCGACTTGGCCCGTAACACACAAACTTGAATTTATTTCCAGCTTTTTGGAAGGCGAACCGGCAACTCGTATGAGACCGATCGCGAGGCAATGTTACTCGGTAGAAGAATTTCAGAATGCCTTTCTGTCAGCGTACTGGTCGAAGACGACACAGCGCGGAATTAAAGATCAATTAATTAGTTTATCAAATTATGAAAACACAAATTTTCCCAATGTGACGCAATTTTTTGAGCACATGGTCCAACAAAACCAGTACCTAAGTGAACCGTACAGTGAATCTGCACTCATTCAATTATGTATCTCTAAATTACCTCGGTCATTGAGAGTTTCACTTCTAACGGGTCAACAAAAGGAAAATATTTCAGCATTCAGAGATCTGTTACAGCTTTTAGAAGTGCAGCAATCTGATTATTCTTTCGTAAACAAAAACTTTTCGTATAACAACCAAGGCCAACAAAGATACAGCAATTACGAACAGCCACGTAATTTCAATAGTAAAAGTAACAGACGCTTTAGGAATGACAACTACCAGAACTTAAATCATAGACAAAATTCTGGTTATCAATATCGTCAAAATTTTCAGCAACAGGAACCACCTTTTAGTAACAATAGACGTTTGCCACCACAAAAGCATGAAAGTCAACCGGTTAGCATACGTAACCAACAATGTAATGCACAAGGTCAACCTAACTTTAATGTTTCGCCGCGTGGACGTATAGTCCCAGATCCAACAAATAGTAACGCACGGCAGCAAAGGAACAACTACGTACAGAAAACACAGTATTTCAATTCCTATCGCAATGCACCGTATAGGAATGACTATTACGACAGACGTAAAAATAATGAGGACAATTTTCAGCGTACATCTAACAACAGTCGGTCATACCAACAGCAAAATTATCCACAAGAACATATTCTCATGAATGAACCGGACAGTAGGTATCATCCAGAGCGTAACACGTCTGGAAGAAGTAATAGAACTGTTCAAACAGTAGAAATGCCACAGCATCCTGTTGATAATAATAACACGTCAGATAGAATCTGACTAGATACTGTACAGATCGCATCTTCCAGTAACACAAGCACTACCTTAGACACGCAAAATGTTGTTCACGAAAACGTAATTACTTTTGACGATATCAGAGACACTCTCTTGCAGGAAAGACCATTTGTTCAGAAAACTATTTCACATCCTGTTATCGAAATTAAAATTGGTTCATCGAAATTTTCAGCAGTAATCGATTCCGGATCACCTATATCAGTAATAAATGTAGAAACTTTTAACGAGTGTAACAAAGAGAATACCTATCCGACATTACCTTTAGGCAAAACAAAAGTGAAGGGAGCAGTATCGAGTAAAGGAGTAGACGTTAAATTACAGACGCATTTATCATTTTGTATTGGAGGTCATACTTTCCACTCAAATTTTTGGATTGTTCCTTTATTGACAATAGACGTTATTTTAGGTACGAATTTTCTGGTACAACACGACGCAGTTATTGATTTTCAGAATTCCTATTTAATGTTGAAAGATGAAAATATACAATTTGCTATAGAATTTCAACACTCACTATCTGCGGAAGAACAAACAATTAATCGCACAGAGGTCATTTCCGTATCACGTAACATAAACTGTAATCCCACATTGTTCACTGATACGTACGTACACAACTATAATACTCCAGACGAAGCTGACTACGACGTAATGCAAATGATTTCTGATAAAGTTAAACAAAGCAGTGCAAATACAGACGACGAACGCACGCAGCTACACAAAATTCTTTTACAGCAATCTCCAGTTTTCGACAATGTTCCTGGTACTATGTCCGGCTTTATGTATGAATTTCAAGTCAAACAGCACGACACATTTAAAGCAAAGCATTATCCCATTCCATATATCCACAGAGAACAGGTTAAAAAAGAGTTGCAGGATATGCTTGATCAAGGAATTATAGAACCGGCAGTTAGTCCGTACATAAACCCGCTACATATTGTTAAGAAGATGGCTCACTTCGCCTTGTACTTGATTCACGTCACATTAATGACATTATTATTAATGAAACAGATCGACCACAGACATTAGAGGAACTTGTATAGAAATTTCATGGTACGGCTATTTATTCTACACTAGATTTGAAATCGGGATTTTGGCAAATTCAACTTCATCCGAATTGCAGAAAATACACAGCTTTTCTCTGTTTTGGCGACTGTTATCAATTTTGCAAATTACCATTCGGATTAACTATTTCTTCAGCAGCTTTTATTCGCGGTTTGAACACAATACTTCCGACAGAACTTAAGAACAGAATTACGACGTACGTAGACGACATTCTTATCGCAGAAGCTAACTGGTCTGAACACAGTATGATTCTTGAACGTCTGTTACAAACTTTTCATGCACAAGGACTCACAGTTAATCTCAGTAAATCGCATTTTGGTAAAACTTCTATAAAATTTCTTGGACACGTAATTTCAGCAGAAGGCATTGCACCTGATCCGGAAAAACTTCAAGCTCTACGTGATATTACTGTTCCTACGACAAAAAAGCAATTACGCAGTTTTTTGGGTTTAGTTAACTTTTTTCGTAAATTCATTCATCACTCTGCTTTAGATACGCCTGGATTATGCCAATTAACAGGTAAAAACAGTATTTGGTCTTGGGATAAGCAAGCACATTCTGAATTCATGAACCTGAAACATGCTCTGTTGAATGCACCACTTTTATCGCACCCAGACCTTACCAGAAATTTTTCCATTGCCACCGACAGTTCTAACACCGCTTTAGGCGTACACATTTTCCAGGAAATTGAAGAAGATGGTTCTACAATAATTAAAAACATCGCATTTGCAAGTCGCATTCTGTCACCTGCTGAGCGAAATTATTCTGTTACAGAACTTGAAACATTATGTGTTGTTTGGGCTTTTACGAGATTTCGGCGTTTTCTTTATGGAAGACATACCACTGTCTACACAGATCACAGAGCGATACAATTTTTACTTTCGGCTAAATTCACACACGATAGATTAAGTAGATGGAAGCTATATTTACAGGAATTTAATTTTACGATAGTTCACATTCCCGGCACACAAAATGTTATAGCAGACGCACTATCGCGTTCTCTCAGCAACAATCAGCAAGACGTAGCAACCAACTTCTGCAAAGCAAATTTCAGTGTCATGTACATTCAGCAAGTTGCATTTGAAAATTTTCTTTCGTCGTCATTACAGGACATAGCAAAAGAGCAAAATAAAGACAACGTGTGGAAAGAAATTAAACACCTTTGGCAAGATAGGAATAATGTTACGATTAGAAACCATTACACTGTACGCAATGACATTCTGTTTCGCCGCTCTCATCCTGACAGCAACAATTGTTTATTATGCATTCCTGACGAACTAATTAACAAATTAATTTGGTACACTCATTTAAGTTACGCACATTACGCAGCAAGAAAATGTTTTCTTATACTGAGACAGAACTGTTATTTTACCAACATGGAAAAACGTATACGACGAGTTTTAGCGTCATGTAAAATTTGCCAGAAAGCTAAGTCAGACACCACTTCACATATTCCTCCTTTATATCCCATTGTACCCGTTAAATTAAGACACATGGCCGCTGTAGACATTTTTGGTCCGATTCCCAGAACTAATAGAGGTTATTGCTACATCTTTGTCGCTGTTGAACTCACTTCAAAATTTGTTACTTTCACTCCGTTACGCAAAGCTACTGCTAAAACTGTTTCGAAAGCATTTGTAAAACATTTTCCATTTCATGTAGGGCATGCGATGAGAGTAATTTCCGACAATGGATCACAATTTCGATCTGCTACATCGACACGCATGTTACGAGCTAGAAACATTTCTCCGATCTATATATCCAAGTACCACGCTTCTTCGAACCCTTGTTAACGATTAATGAAAGAAATTGGTAAACTGTGTAGAATATACTGCCACAAAAGACATATTGATTGGGACACACACATATTCTCATTCTAAGATGTAATTAATTCCATTCCAAATGAATCCACTATGCTATCTCCGTCTGTTATACTGAAAAACGTTGAACCACCAAACAAAATTAAAGAATTAGTAAACTTCCCTACCTGTCGTCGACTAAGACACCACGAAATAATTGACATTGCGCTGAACAACATCAAACGTGCCGCAGAGCGCCGGAGAAGACAACAAAAACAGGTTTGTATGCGCCGAGACTTTCACGTTGGACAGAAGATATTAGTACGTACACACTATTTATCCAGCAGAATAAAAGGTAAGTGCAGTATCTATACGCAGGTCCATATCGGATTCGCAGCATCCCTCACCCCAATGTTGTATACGTCGAAACTTTGAGAACCAGAAAATCGAAAGGCAATCACCATATCTCAAACATTAAACCGTTTATTGAATGAAACCACTTTATGATGTAACATGCTATGATGCCATTTACTAATCTTTATGACCACTTATGCAATTATATTCACATGACTAATTACTGATGATTATCGTATTTTTCTTGGCAAGTGCCCGGCAGGGTAAGCTTAGCAGGTCGCTTTTCTTGTCGTTACATATCAGACCGTGCATATCTTCCAGATGAATTTACACATTTTATGAGCGCTTATGCAATTATAATTACATCGCTAATTACTGATGATTATCGTATTTTTCTTGGCAAGTGCCCGGCAAGGTAAGGTCAGCAGGTCGCTTTTCTTGTCGTTATATATCAGACTGTGCACATTATTTTCAGAGACACTTACGTATTTTATGAATACTTACGCAATGTTATCTAATGACATGTTAATTTCGTTACATTTTTTCTCCATTAAAGGCTTTAATTATCGCCTCTATTAACTACACTACATACAAGCTGAACACAACGAACATCACATTTTTTCTTTCTTATATATATACGATTTTTTCATGTTTTGTTTGTATGTATTGTGAAATAGTTAAGGTATAACACATCAGTTGATTTTGACATTTTTTGCCCTATGATATTTCAACATCGTGACTGTTTTACATTTCTTTTTTTTGCTGCTGCATCGTGATTGTACATTTTTTGCCTTTGAACACTGTCTATGCTTTTGACATATTACGTTTTCTGTCATGTTATGCTGTATGCTTAATTGTGTCACCATTAACCAGTCATTATTTAGTGGGTATATGATTTAAATGCAAGACATTAATCTTTGTTCATCATTTTCAGAAAGAAATGATGCGTGTAAGAAATAAATTAAACAGAAATGGGAATTTCACCTACGGAATAAACGAAAGAAGATGCAATAACTTTATGAGGAAGAGTAAATGGATCAGGATTAACAAGCATTAACAAGAATATACTATACACATCGTAGAACAGCAGTCTTAACTAATTTTTTCTTTCAGAATACAAGGCGATTGATGCAAGCTGTCAGACAGAACTACACATCTTAGTTTTAGTGATGAAATATGCTAGAGATAAGGAATAGTTATGTAATGAGTAATGAAGTGATTTTTTGCAGATGATAATGAATGCTGATGAATACTGATGAAGAATATGCTACTATAAATAATGAAGTTTTTCTTTACAGGTGATGGTGATAATGGAGTTATGATGATATGGATAGTAAAGTTTTCTTTGCAGATGAGGATAATGTTGAAATTATGTTTATGCTATGTAGTTATTTAAGTATTTGTTGCAGTTCGTTTTGACAGCAGGTGTTATATTGCATAGTATAATGACTGAAGGTTTTGGAAAGGACAGCTATGGAACACATTTTTTATACACATTTCACTACCTGTTAATTCGATGTTCACTATTTTTCAGCATAGTCTGCGTTTCTTCTTTCAGCTCAATAATCCATTTTGTACTTTTTTCAGGAGAAGCTTTTCATGATACTTACTAAACTTGTTACTTATTATACCTGTTCTAGTACTTGCAATTTTATATTTTACCCATTTGTGTCTATAGTTTATAAATGTGATCACATATACTGCCTTGTTACATAGCCTTGCTACAGCTGATTCACGACGAATGACGTTACCTATCCTCATTTGCAGCAATAGGTCAAA
Organism: Schistocerca serialis cubense; assembly: GCF_023864345.2. Classification (NCBI taxonomy): domain Eukaryota; kingdom Metazoa; phylum Arthropoda; class Insecta; order Orthoptera; family Acrididae; genus Schistocerca; species Schistocerca serialis. The sequence goes on along the minus strand of NC_064639.1, from coordinate 301,733,803 downwards.
AGCAAATATTGTTATGCCTCAGCAATTAATTATTGATCCCAACGCAATGCATTACTAGCACAGAAACAAAAAAAAATGTATTACCAGTCCCGAGTAATGCTACTAGTTTAAGAGAATTCTGAATAATGCTGATCAGCTCTGAATAGTATGTCACTTCAGTAATGACTTCTTAATGATACAAAGAAAAATATATATAAAATAATGATTTGTAACTGGCTAATAACTGCCACTGTTTATTGTAATGAGACTACTTATAATGCCCATGATTATTAATGCTATGACTGTAATTAACTGATTTTTAATAATTACTTCTTAATTATCTGAATAATACTGATTGATGAACAATGTTTTATACTATTCAATACTTGCTGGCCACTGAGTGCCAATAATTAATGTCACTAAATGAATTATGTTATTAATTATGCCATTAATTAGCTCCTGTTTTCAATGATGATTTTTCATGTTCTATAACTGGCCAATGAGTGCCAATAATTTGTATAACTCAATGTATTATGTTAATGCTAGGCCAATAATTGACTTTTTTTTCAATGAAGACTTCTGATGAACATTATTCTGTCATACTAAATATGCTTTGTAACTGGCCAAAGACTGCCGCTGTTTATTGTAATACGATTACCCATGATGCCAATAATTTAATTTTATGAACATTATTCTGTAATACTAAATACATGGTACAGAAATGTTCAATAACTGGGCTATGAATGCCGCAAACTACTAATGTAATTACTAATCAAGACTAGTCTGTGACTTAATGTCCTTCACCTTCTGACCTAACTACCTGGAATTACTGTAATATCCGTTTGTCTTGTCCATCCTCATGATCATGGAGCACTATATTTGGTTTTTGCGCTAATTCTACGTTGGTGTGCCTTGTAAGAGCGTGGTGTTGACACGACATGCTGTCCACCACCGTGAGCGATGGAGACGTTATTATGGTCCCACTGTTTGGTGTACCTGATGTACCGCCAAAACGATAACATGGAAGATTACTACGACATTTCAGTGTCATGGCTACGCTGATAAATACTAATGGAAAAAGAACTTCAAATTGTGTCACTTGGTGTTGTACTTCTGTGGAAAGATATGGACTTTCAGAGCAGCTATGTGCAATCTAGACTGCTACAACCATGATGCAATCCTTCCCTTTCGTATCCTAATTCTTGTCACATAGTGAAGATCATTTTTTGCTAACATCATTTATATTCATGACCTATACATTTTTTTTGATTTGATGATATGTTCTAAACTACAGTACATGTGCACTTATGTCATGTGTTAATATGCTTTCTACTGAACTTCAGTGCCTGTGCACTTTTCTCATTTTTGAATATGATTTGTACTCATTCTCTATACATTTTGTGATTTCCTGATATGTTCAATACTTCCGTGCGTATGCACTTATGTCATTTGTTACTTATTGTATATACATTTCCTCATTTGCTGATATGTTCTGAACTGGAGTGCATGTGCACTTATGTCACTTGTCGGCATGATTTTTTTGCCATTATGTTTATTTGTTGTGGAAATGCTAAAGACATTTTTTCGATTTGTTCTGAAGTACAGTATATGTGCACTCTTGTCTTTTATATTATATATACATTTTTCTGATTTGCTGATACGCTCTGTACTCATTGTATACATTTTTTGTCATTGTCTAATGTTTTGTACTCGGTGCATGTGCACCACATTTAATTCATGTACTATAGCTGTATATATGCTGTAACTGTAAAGTTAATTAGTTAAAAAAAAATTCTTGCGATGGCAAGTCCAAATGACTCACCATCGCTGCCAAATTTTTGCCCCCCCAGTGGAGGGTTATGAAACACGTATGTTGTGTGGCGGCGATGGCGAGGCATTGCAGAGTCTCTGACCAGAGAGCTATTTGTCGTTCCTAGTCTGCGCTTGACCGCGCGAGAGTTGCGAGCAGTAGTCTGTCGGTAGTAGCAGCCCAGTGCAGTTGTCTGTTGCACTCTGTCGGTAGCAGTAGCCGAGTTCAGTTGCGAATGGCAGTCTGTTAGCACTAGTAGGCGAGTACGGTCGCGAGCGGGACGCAGTCGCAGGCTGAATGAGGTATATTGTTAATTAAGGTAACCAAGCTGCATTGCGCACATCAGATAATGTAAAGTTTATTTATTGTAATTAATTTTCAACAAGTGCCCCAATAATAATTTTGATTTCAAAGCAATTTTTAACAAAAGAACCATTTAATTGAACCAACGATTTCCTTCCATTTCCTTTAAAGAAAAGTTTCAGTTAAATTTCAAAAATAAAAATAAAAATAATACTTGCAATGCATTTCCTCCAAGCTGTGGCCAACAATAAGAGCAGAACTTTGACATGCAGTTATACTGAGGTAAGAAATTAATTCTGATTTTTGCACAGGGCCAAAGACCGATATTTCGGTTTAATTGAGTTTACATTGTCACTGAAGTCTCATTAGCATTGAATTGTTTTTCATTATTTTCGTGTGAGCTTACACCTTGAGTCAGATTGCGATTCTCATTCTTATTGTCATTAAATTTAACTGGTAGGGAGGTTATGCTGGGCTCCCATTGATTATATTTCTATCTTTCGAAATTTCGGTGGGGAGGTTACACACAGTATTAGTCACATTTTTATCCTAGTCTGGTGTCCGAACATTTGGGGTACGTCATTCATGATTTCTTGCTTCCTGGAATGACCCTGTCACAGACAAACTTCGAAGCACTGGTGCAAGCATTGAATGCTGTGGTTGTCTGCGGGGTTAGGTCTCCTGCCAGCTGCCCGTTGCTATTTGCGTTTCCGTTAGTAAACAACACGTCACAAACTCTCGATTCGAATATGGAACCATTGTGCACATAGCTGTACCACATCCACTACAAGGTGAGTCAGCAAGAGAAGTGAATCGGACAGAACATTACTAATTACTATGGCAGGAGAGGGTGCTAGGGCATGGCGTATGAGCAGCAGTATCACTCTCTAGGAGGAAACAATGAATACTGTACCTGTGGCTGCATGGTACAGCGCGTATTAGACCACAGTCTCTGTAACAAAGTATGATTTGATAAATGGTCACTAGCATGGAAACCATGCATTTCCGAACATAGTTCATTAGACCTTTTTGTTCCGCATCCTCTCGTCAATCAACCCCTAGAGTTTTTACACGGTGGAAAAAATCACTCTGTAGTATAAAATATATACGAAAACATGATACGACATCATCCAAGTGAAGCAAATCAAAGAAAAAAAAAAGCAGAGGCCCAGATTTTTGGAAGACCAGTTGCTGGTCAGCTCAATGCTGAAATTTGCTAAACCTTCTACTTCAGCGTCATTTATTCAGAGAACACTAGTTCCAACTACCATTCCCCGTTTAGAGTCTGTTAATTCCCGCCGTGCGTGAACATAATCACGTTGCAAACTTTTCACACGAATCACCTGTGTACTAACAACAGCTTAGCCAATGCACTGTCCTTTTATACCTCGAATACGAGATACTATCGCCGTCTGTGTATGTGCACATCGCAATGTCATGACTTTCGTCACCTCAGTGTATGCTGGTAGAAAACAAAAGCAATTTTTTGTAGCTGAAAATACTGTTATCTAAATATCATGCTGTACTAAGGAAACACTTGGTCAAACTAGAACCGTATAGTTCACTAAGTCACATTCGTGTAAAGTGTTTACAAGCTATTTATTCTCCACTACATAATATTAATTTATCTCACTTCTGGACAGAATTGTTCATTATCTTTGACAGCACGCTGGAAATCTGGTACACCAAACAAATCAGTGGAAACATGTAGAAAACTGAAAGTATAAGTAAAGTATTGTTTTATTAGTTCTTTCCAGCAAATGTGGAGAAAGCCGCTAAGATAACGGAATAAATTTTGTAAGTTACTGAACAGGATGGTCTGGATATAACAATGTGCCGAGGACAAAGATGCGACAGTCTTCCACAACGGCCGGGGTGCATTCAGGAATGCTACCAAGTGACTGTGAATTTAGGACTAGGGCACTGTTTGTATCCCGCGTATACCGCCCTGTGAATCTGTGCAGATTACACACTTTTGGAACAGTTTCATTATGTGTGACTTGCTTTGCAACCAACATGTTTGATTCCATGGGAATGATTGTGACAGTCTACCGTAATGCAATCCAGGGCAGGAAGAAGGTCAGCATCGGTTGTAAGTCATCTGACTTTTTTATTGCTTCACAGATCTAGATTTCAACTGAGAGTGCAATTGTCATACGTGATATAAATATATGTGGTAAAGAATCGGAAGTGGAAACAGGACATTGATGAAGCACGATGTCACAGTTGGACATAATTACAACTTCTCAATTACATAGCGTTATAAGTAGTACGTAGACTGAACGTAATTATAACGACACACATTGCAATCTAACTTAGGCATGTACAAGAATTGGTCCAATAGAGGCCATTGTTTATAATCCATACAGCTAACATCGGTTTACGTCATGTTCAAAAACTGCTGAGCTCATCGGTCGCTAGACTTACACACCACTTAAACTAATTTTATGCTAAGAACAACACGCAAACCCATGCGCGATGGAGGACTCGATCCTCCGGCGGGAGGGCCCGCGCAGTCCGTGACATGGCGCCTCAAACCGCGCGGCCACTCCGCGTGGCTGTCTACGTCATAATGGATAGCCAATACCATCGGTTTTTTGCACAAATTTAAAAGAACATGTTAGCCTATCATATACATCCATAAAGCAGTGAATTCAAATAACAATTACAATAAAATACAGTTTTGGCTGGAGGCAAATCTTTCAAAAGCATGAAGTACTTCGGACTATTAAACTTTGTTTTCATAAGATATTGGACGAGGACAAGTTGATGCATTCTTAACTGCATAGTCTAAATATAATCTTAATTGTCACTGTACGTGTATAGAGACACTATGTTGTGAAATTTTGAAACAGTTGTCTTTTCTGCACAGCGAATGTATCATACAGTAAAATGTTCGTAAGATGTTTATAAACCAGCTTCAAGCAACATAAATGACATACATTAATGTTAAAATGATACTGCATACCATACATTTTATAAATGCTGGAAATACTGCTTAGAATTTTGCTTATACCGTGTGTCTGAACTTTATATGATGGAATCGTTAGTCTGAATGCATCCCGCTGCAGTTACTTTTCAGGGAAATGTTTGCAGAAATGGACTTCGGCTTAAAAATTTGCATTGATCAGGAATCTAGCCTAAGACCACTACATGGCATGCGAGCATTCTACACATTCTACATGAGAGCCATGTTCGCTGTCGAGGAAAATCGACCTTACTTCAAAGTATGACAGGAAAACTTCAAAGTCGATTTTCCAGACAATTTTTGAAACTTGCATCGAAGAGCTTTGGTGAACTGATATTTTCATTGAGAACTTCACGTACCGTTAATATAAAATACTACAAAAATCTGATTGCCGTGTGGTCTCCTAGCAAGATGATCGTTGGTTATTTTTATTGCTTCATAAATAATCAGGTAAGTATGTTATTTATAACAAATAGTTTTACTTGCTTGTTTCCGTCCATAAAAATTGCTTAAAAATAGTTAACATGTTTTGCTTATTTATCCACTTTTATGAAGAAACTTCTCCATCCTCCCCCCTAAAAAATTAATTTTTATAAGGCCTGGTAAGGAGTGTGCGGGGGGTGGCGAACTACCTACCTACACCTCTGCATCCACCCCTACAGTTTCCTTTTCGTTGGTTTCTCCCAGCAGACAATACAACGTGTCACAAAACTGCCAGTGTAACGGCGTGTTTCGAAGAGCACCAAGATAAGACTACCACTTTCCCATTGCCACCAAACTTCGCAATCGAAAATCTACGGGGCCAACTCGATCGGGCTGTTCTCATAGTAGATCCTCAATCGAGAAACCTACCGCAGCTGGCCACGACGCCAGAGCTGGCATGGCTACACTTCCCTGTCATTATGTTCCAGAACCTCTCTGATTCTCTGCCTGTGCGTTTAGCAGCACTCCGCGCTGCAATAGGTGGCTATTCAGGCTTTTGACAGGTGATCTCTTTAATGTGTCTAGACAGTATATTAGCGCTGCGTAAGTACCAGACGTTTTCCTCTCATCACAGACGAAGCTACTTGACAGAGTTTTTCCCTCTATCAAAATATCATTACTTGACGACTACGGCCATTGATCACAGCTCTTGATCGACTGCGCTTTAATCCAAAGACATAATATAAGATTTACTGCAAATTCTTGAAAAAGGGAATCACTCTTTGACAGCGAATAAAATATTGCACCAGTTCTACACAATACGAGAAAGGTGCAGAAGTCAGGAAATATGAGATCTACTGCCCATTTTGACAGAATCATTGTTTATGGAGTGCTTGTTAATGTTGAGAAAGCTCATTACACGTGATCATAAGACGAATTCAGAAACTCCAGAGGTAACCGTTAGCAGTACACCCCGTTGTGTGTGTTAGCTTAATGGCAAGTCATGACAGTGACAATGACTATTTAATAGCTGATATGAAAGTTCCTGACAAACTAAAACTATGTGCCGGACCGAGACTCGAAATCCGGACCTTTGCCTTTTTCGGGTAAGTGCATCCATCCAACAACCGTAAATTTCTCCCTGGTCTCTATGTGGCTACCAGACGAATACAAACAGTAACCATTGTCCACGAAGTGATAGTGATAGAGGCACTTGCCACGGATACTCACCGTAATCGAGCACCCCACTGGTGCGACACAAGGGGTCTCACAGAAATCAAGCATCTGGATGGGACAGGAAGCTATAACATCCACGTCGTTGTTGTAGGGTCGCCCTAAACATAGTTTCTAACTATACACTGAACCAGCTAACCATGCTTTACTATACAATCACATTTTCAACACTCAAGAAAATTTAGAACTTCAATATCAACTCATAGAACACAGATCATTACATGTAGAATCAAATGCATCAGTTCTTAACTGCAAAAACAGGCACACTCGATATCTGCCGATTACAGCGCCATCTACCGTTAATAGAAAACAATGGTTCCTATAAATCGTACGTATTTTTTGACATAGAATCTGAATATGAAAAAATGGTTGGTTCCCATTTGAAAATCTACATCTACATGGATACTCTGCAAATCGCATTTAAGTGCCTGGCAGAGGGTTGATCGAACCACCTTTACAATTCCCTATTATTCCAATCTCGTATAGCGCGAGGAAAGAATGGACACCTATATCTTTCCGTACGAGCACTGATTTCCCTTATTTTATCGCGGTGATCGTTCCTTCCTAAGCACGTCGGTGTCAACAAAATATTTTTGCATTCGGAGGAGAAAGCTGGTGATTGGAATTTCATGAGAAGATTCCGTCGCAACGAAAAACGCCTTTCTTTTAATGATGTCCAGCCCAAATCCTGTATCATTTCGGTGACAGTCTCTCCCATATTTCGCGATAATACAAAACGTGCTGACCTTCTTTGAACTTTTTCGATGTACTCCGTCAGTCCTATCTCGTAAGGATCCCACACCTCGCAGCAGTATTCTAAAAGAGGACGGACAAGCGTAGTGTAAGCAGTCTCCTTAGCAGGTCTGTTACATACAAAGTTGGCCCTGCCAACACAGGAGGGGTGTTAAAAGGTGGTTAGTTGTGGCACAGAAAGATGTCCCCTTTACGAATACTAACTTTTCACCTGGAACAGTGGTCATCAAACTGTGGCCCGCGGGCCGTATGCAGCCCAAATTAAATGTTCGTGCGGCCCGCCGTTCTCAGTCGTATTTTATAACAATATACTGTTAGCAGCTAACAGCTGAAGCAAAGAAACTCAACGTTGTTGTTGTTGTGGTCTTCAGTCCTGAGACTGGTTTGATGCAGCTAGTTAAGAGCTTCTTAAAAGTGTAGTTTTCCTGCTCAGTAATAAACAAAAATATTTACAGAGATAGTAATATTTTAAGATGTGGTTGATTTTTAATTGACGCTGGTGAACTCAGACGTGAGCTAAGTAAAACTTCCCACCTGCCTCAAGGCCAGAGATGTAACTGGCACGGCCTCTGCAGGTTACAAGATGTGAGAGAGGGAATGTGGTATTGTCTGTCTTCCACTACTGACAACTCGCTGGCGTGCGTGACTTCTACCTACCAGCTACTGCTTTACAAATTTGACATGAGATGTGCATCACAGAGATGGTCATCTTCAAATGCGATACTTATTTTCAGCAAATAACTTTAAATTAATTAGGGACGTTGTAGCACAAGGCAATGAGTAGAAGAAAACTGATATTTCATTTATCAAACTTTATAAGGAGAAATACTAGTACTCATGCAAACCATTGGAACACATGGTGAAATCAATGACGCTTCACCACCGAACTCTAGTGCATCAGCTGTTAGACTGCTCAGGCTAGCAACAATCTGAAATAGACTGCAATCAACACCAAATGTTCCGAATGGTATTCGCATGTAGCGAGGGGTGCTACCGGCCCACTTCTCGCAGGTTTAGTGTAGAATAATACTATCAATAACAAAAGTGATTGATAATTATACAAGTGCAGTTTTCGAGTACCCTTCAAGTTACAAAGACCTGTGAGGTCGAGGTTTTGTTTATAATTTTCTCAGTGTGTTTACCATGGCGTAAATGACTTAGTACGACAGAGAAATTTACCCAACGTGTAGCAGATGTTAACTGCAGCTACAGTGCGATTAATATTACATTGAACCTGGAAGTTAAGAGCAAGTGTTGCCTGTATCTAACTGGGCCAATCATATGTCGCAGTTTAGTGTACGAACTCTGCCTAGCTGCGATCTGCCCCACATACGCTCTGTTACAACTGTCGATGTGCCACTACAGGTAGCAACGCTGGAAGGTTGAAAGTAATTTTTGTCGTACTATAATGAGATTACTGTACCACATAACAATCAAAGATCCGCATTTAGAGGATGTCATATGGATATTATAAATCTGAATAGTGCAAACATGGACGAGAAGGACGAAAACGTTAATCACAAGACACATTACATAATTTTTATATTTTAATTTACAGCTAAAGAATACATAGTTATCATTTGCAATTTTACCTACACCTCACTCCGTCGTTGAAATAAAAATATGGTCACATTAGGGACAAAGTTGGGTGCAAGGGCAGATAGATTTGTCGTAGCAGGGTGAGGGTGTTTGATAGGGGGGGAAGTGGAGGCATTTAACGAGCATGTGTGCTTTGTACTGATCACCTGCTATGGTATGAATTTCAAACAGAAGTAACGTGGATTTGTCAGTGTGCACTGTAAGCACTGTGGAGACGGTCATCTTCAAATACAGTACGTATTTGTATTAACGAGTATGAAATTAAATTAAAGCTGTTGTAATACAATGCAATGAGTTGAAGAAAAATGACATTCAAAACATTAAGTAAATATTTGTTATCGTCTATCCTATTGTGTAATGCATTTAAATATACGCACAGTTACTGTTATTAATCAGTTAATCATCTGCTCACACAGACAATACAATAAATCGTCAGACAGTTATGGCGCTGAGGTGGCAGCAGTGAGAAGCAGATAACAGCCAACACGAAGTGTTCCGAATGGTGCCGATTGTTAACGATCGGTGCTTGAGGGCCTGCGGCTAATTTATTGCGCCATTACTACAGCTTGTCTATTGGGGGCTTACAACTTACAAAGTTATGTAGGTAACCAATTAATAATGCCAAGATCCCTGCCGCAGTGGTAACATCGGTACCCCTTGGATCACCGAAGTTAATTGCAGTCAGGCTTGGCTAGCACTTGGATGAGTCACCGTCTGGGTTTGCCGAGCGCTGTTGGAAAGTGGGCTGCACTCAGCCGGTGTGAGACTAACTGGAGAGGTGCTTGACTGAGAAGTAGCGATTCCACTCACGAAAACTGCCAACGGCCAAGAGAGCGGCGTGCTGCCCACACGTCTCTTCACGTGCGCATCCACTGACGCCTATTGGCAGAGGATGACACGGCGATCAGTCGGAACCGGTGGGGCTTCCGGAGCGTATTCGGACGGAGTTACTTATTGACCAATTAGTCATAAGATCCATAAATTTGCGGTATGGGGTGTCACTCTGCAACGCCAGTATTGGCTCCAGAGCAAAAAGTATGACGACAATTGCTACAGGCGCAATGGCGAACCAGCACATGTTGCTACTGATGTAAGATGGCGTCAAAAGCGCCAATATGGTCCAAGACGCATGGGTCGAGTAGAGCCTGTTCTTCGGCCTCCAACATTCCCTAACCTCGACAGAAAATACTAAACGTCCTCCCAGCATCTTCCACAACTATAAAAGACTTGGAAAAAATTTTCACTCTGCAGCGGAGTGTACGCTGATATGAAACTTCCTGGCAGATTAAAACTGTGTACCGGACCGAGACTCGAACTCGGGACCTTTGCCTTTCGCGGGCAAGTGCTCTACCATCTGAGCTACCCAAGCACGACTCACGACCCCTCCTCACAGCTTCAATTGTGCCAGGTCCCGAGTTCGAGTCTCGGTCCGGCGCACAGTTTTAATCTGTCAGGAAGTTTCATATCAGCGCACACTCCGCTGGAGAGTGAAAAATCTCATTCTGAAAACATCCCCTATGCTATGGCTAAGCCATGTCTCAGCAATATCCTTTTCCAGGAGTGCTAGTTCTGCAAGGTTCGCAGAACAGCTTCTGTGAAGTTTGGAAGGTAGGAGACGAGGTACGCCGGCCGTAGTGGCCGAGCGGTTCTAGGCGCTACAGCCTGGAACCGCACGACCGCTACGGTCGCAGGTTCGAATCCTGCCTCGGACATGGGTGTGTGTGATGTCCTTAGATTAGTTAGGTTTAAGTAGTTCTAAGTTCTAGGGGATTGATGACCTCAGAAGTTAAGTCCCATAGTGCTCAGAGCCATTTGAACCATTTTGGGACGAGGTACTGGCAGAATTGAAGCTGTGAGGACGGGTCGTGAGTCGTGCTTGGGTAGGTTGGTAGAGCACTTGCCCGCGAAAGGCAAAGGTCCCGAGTTCGAGTCTTCGTCCGGCACACAGTTTTAATCTGCCACAAATTTTTATAAAAGACTTATCTGATCCATCATCTCCTCTGTCCGGTACCGAAATACAGTTATAATACTCAAAGAATTCCACTGAAGAGCAAAATTTCAGTCTGATAACGATCAATATGCACTGACGGAAAAAGAATAACAGCATCAAGTAGGAGTTGCACACCATAAACGAAAGTTGGTAAGCGTTTTGTCATTTGAAAGATGACGTCTGTTAAAATTAGTGCCACTCGCATGGAGTGACGCAAGTAGTGCCACTATGAGGATTATATCAGGGTTTGCTTTAAAAACACTCTATAACGGTTATGATAGTTAGTTTTGAGACTGGATGTGGCGAGTTGATGTTGGTTAGAAACGTCTTTAAACAGACAAAGACGTCATCATCAGCATCTCGTTAAGTTTTAATAAGATCGTGTCGTAGGGGTACGATAAGTTAGGTGTTCCTTCTGAGATGTTGCAAAAAGACTTGGCAGGAATGTGGCCACGCTCATGACTGGGGGGAGAGGTGATCACGGGAATGTACGGTCGCAAGAAGGACCGGGCTCCGGACTTCCACGTGGCACAACCGAAAGGGAAGATCGTCGTGTTGCGAGTATGACTCTGATGCACCGTACTGCTTCTGCAGCAGCAATTTCAGCAGAAGCTGGCACCACAGTAACACAACGAACTGGTACAAATGGGATACTACAACGACAACTCCGTGCCAGACGACTTGTACTGTGCATTCCACTGACCCCAAACCACCGCCATTTGCGACATCAGTGGGAATGGAAATGAGCGTTTGGAGCCATTGGCCAGGAAGCCCCTTTCGCGGTAGGTCCGGCCGCGGTGGTGCAGGTCTTATTACATTCGACGCCACATGGGCGACCTGCGCGCCGGATGGAGATGAAATGATGATAAAGACAACACAACACTCAGCCGGCAATCGAACCCGGGCCCGTAAGATGACAATCCGTAGCCGGCCGAAGTGGCCGAGAGGTTCTAGGCGCTGCAGTCTGGAACCGCGAGACCGCTACGGTCGCAGGTTCGAATCCTGCCTCGGGCATGGATGTGTGTGATGTCCTTAGGTTAGTTAGATTTAACTACACTCCTGGAAATGGAAAAAAGAACACATTGACACCGGTGTGTCAGACCCACCATACTTGCTCCGGACACTGCGAGAGGGCTGTACAAGCAATGATCACACGCACGGCACAGCGGACACACCAGGAACCGCGGTGTTGGCCGTCGAATGGCGCTAGCTGCGCAGCATTTATGCACCGCCGCCGTCAGTGTCAGCCAGTTTGCCGTGGCATACGGAGCTCCATCGCAGTCTTTAACACTGGTAGCATGCCGCGACAGCGTGGACGTGAACCGTATGTGCAGTTGACGGACTTTGAGCGAGGGCGTATAGTGGGCATGCGGGAGGCCGGGTGGACGTACCGCCGAATTGCTCAACACGTGGGGCGTGAGGTCTCCACAGTACATCGATGTTGTCGCCAGTGGTCGGCGGAAGGTGCACGTGCCCGTCGACCTGGGACCGGACCGCAGTGACGCACGGATGCATGTCAAGACCGTAGGATCCCACGCAGTGCCGTAGGGGACCGCACCGCCACTTCCCAGCAAATTAGGGACACTGTTGCTCCTGGGGTATCGGCGAGGACCATTCGCAACCGTCTCCATGAAGCTGGGCTACGGTCCCGCACACCGTTAGGCCGTCTTCCGCTCACGCCCCAACATCGTGCAGCCCGCCTCCAGTGGTGTCGCGACAGGCGTGAATGGAGGGACGAATGGAGACGTGTCGTCTTCAGCGATGAGAGTCGCTTCTGCCTTGGTGCCAATGATGGTCGTATGCGTGTTTGGCGCCGTGCAGGTGAGCGCCACAATCAGGACTGCATACGACCGAGGCACACAGGGCCAACACCCGGCATCATGGTGTGGGGAGCGATCTCCTACACTGGCCGTACACCACTGGTGATCGTCGAGGGGACACTGAATAGTGCACGGTACATCCAAACCGTCATCGAACCCATCGTTCTACCATTCCTAGACCGGCAAGGGAACTTGCTGTTCCAACAGGACAATGCACGTCCGCATGTATCCCGTGCCACCCAACGTGCTCTAGAAGGTGTAAGTCAACTACCCTGGCCAGCAAGATCTCCTGATCTGTCCCCCATTGAGCATGTTTGGGACTGGATGAAGCGTCGCCTCACGCGGTCTGCACGTCCAGCACGAACGCTGGTCCAACTGAGGCGCCAGGTGGAAATGGCATGGCAAGCCGTTCCACAGGACTACATCCAGCATCTCTACGATCGTCTCCATGGGAGAATAGCAGCCTGCATTGCTGCGAAAGGTGGATATACACTGTACTAGTGCCGACATTGTGCATGCTCTGTTGCCTGTGTCTATGTGCCTGTGGTTCTGTCAGTGTGATCATGTGATGTATCTGACCCCAGGAATGTGTCAATAAAGTTTCCCCTTCCTGGGACAATGAATTCACGGTGTTCTTATTTCAATTTCCAGGAGTGTAATTCTAGGTTCTAGGGGACTAATGACCTCAGAAGTTGAATCCCATAGTGCTCAGAGCCATTTGACAATCCGTCACGCTGACTACTTTTTATTTTAGTTGATCTCATTTTGTTCTATATTGTTCGTTGAATCTGTTCGGGGTGGACGTCCGAAGACAGCCGTTGAGGTTCTTCGTTGATCCGTTGACTCAGTTTTTTTTATTACAAGGGGTAGCTAACCCTCTGACCGAACACGCTGAGCTACCGTGCCGGCTGTCCACTCAGCTATCGGCGCGGACTGCGACATAAGTGGTGTCAAGCGACAGCTCGTTGGAAGGCAGGGTGGAGATCTGTTGTTTTCTGGTGAAAGACTGTTCTGCCTCAGTGCCAGTGATGGCCGTGTGTTGGCCAGAACGATACCAAGTGAGGACCTACACACAACCTGTCTGCGTGCTAGACACACTGGACCTGTATCTGCAGTTGTGGTATGGAGCTGAGATTTCGTATGACAGTAGGACTACTCTCGTGGTTACCCCACGCACCCTGACTGCAAATTTGTGCGTTAATCTGGTGATTCGACCTGTTGTACTGTCAGTCATGAACAGCATTCCAGGGGATTCTCCAACAGGATAACGCTGTTAGAACCCAAAATGCTCTACGGAGTGTAGACATGTTGTCTCGCTCTGCTCGACCACCACATCTGTCTCCAGTTGATAACATATGGAGCGTCATACGACGACAACTCTAACGTCATCCACGACAGAATTATCGTCTCTGTATTGATCGACTAAGTGCAACAGGCATAGAACTACATCGCACAAAATGACACCTGTACAACAAAATACATGCACGTTTGCATGCTTGGATTGAACATTCTGGCGGTTACGACGGTTATTAATATACCAGCATTTAACAGCTGCAGTGGGTAATGTCGCCCTTACATTAAGCTGTGATTTTGCAATGTTAATCACTGAAGTATGTTACTTAGAAAAATGTATTCCCGAAATTTCATTACTCTACATCAATTTTTTTATGTAGGAATATTTTCTAACGGTGTATATAAAATATAAACAAATGTACAGTGTGTCGTACGGTTCACTCAAAAATTGGCTCTAAGTTTCACAGCAGAAAAACACGAGGGTAAGAAGTGGATTGGCTCATTACAATAACTTCCTGGCTCAATAAATAACAGTTGTATACAAATTTCATTTCAAGAGCAACATATTAAAACAAGCTCAAAACAAGTTTAGCACCTTCCGTGAGTGTCATTACATGCTCAGTGACTGGTTAAGTCTTATGGGGAAACAAATCAGTCGTTCCTGCAAGCACTCGAGTCCGGTAGCAACAGCAGTAATATGAGCGGCAGTAGGTTTAACAAAGAATAAGGAAATAGGATTGCAGTTTGGCTGTTACGAACAGTATAGTGAACGAATTATAGAAGCCAAATAGTCGCGAATCCAATGCTCGCCACAGTTCGAAAAAGTGATGTTTTATGGCCAAGAGGTGCTGATAAACGTTCTTTATTGAGCAACCAGTTTCGGTCCAAGGACCATCATCAGAGTTATAAAACATTTACACCATATTAGGCGATATAAAACGAATGGCGTCAATTAATAGAACCCACTGTTTTCAATTGTAATGTAAATTAAGTCTTCAATCATAAAAATGTGCCATAAAGTGCACTGATTCATATTATTTAAGCAGTGAGCAGTAGGTATTCTACGTACTGCAATATTGACGAATTCATGGATTTTATTATTTGACGCAACTGATCGTCAGGATGGAAAAGCGTCGAAATTTTTATATAGTTTCCAACACAAAGTTGTAACAGCGAACAAATTATTGACGAGGAGACTGGTGAGGGTAAAAGAAAGTAATCCGATGGTTCAGTATGAACCGGTGTGAGTATAATTGAACAACTAACTGCACACACAGTAAATACACTTGGTTTTGACGTAACGTCAAACTCTTCGTTCTTTATCTCTGGCAACTATGCGCACTAATGATTTTGAACACCCATACAGTCACCCAGTGAAGTACAGACTCATGTCGGAGCTTTTACTTTGAAAGTGATGGAAGTTCATTTGCAGTCTATAGTTGCGCCGCCGTAACATGATTCTCCGCAAGCGAAAATGAGATTGAGCGGCAGTTCGCTCAGTCGTAATTGCCTCCTTGTTATGCTACCAGCAAAACAATAACGTATAATGCATTTACATACCCGCCAGACGCTACGAATAGCTGCGAATGCGGTTTTCTCTGTGACCCTTCAACGAGAGAGCTTTCTGAACAAATGATGTATCACACAATTTGTGGTTATTTTAGTAAAGGTCAGTGTACTAAAATAGTAGCCTCGGGCGTTTGAAAAGGAATACGCACGCCGTGCCATGACGAGAAAAACATTTATCAGCGCCGGCGTGGAAGTGATAAATAAGAGTACAATTACTGTTATTACTGCCCACACAGGCAACACAACACTTCGTCAGGCAATAACGGTGTCACAACTTTGAGTCGCTCAGTGTGGCAGCAACCTGAAATAGAGAGCAGCAGACTCGAAGCGTTTCGAATGGTACGGACTTTTAACGATCAGTGCTTGGTGGCCAATGTATTGCAGTCGTACTATAGTTAGTCTATTGGAGTCTCGTAACATACTAACTTATGCAGATTGTAAGCGTATTGTCATATCACTGTCTTAGTTGCGGTGTATCTTTGCGGGCAGCCGCGTCTGTAGGTCGAGCGCGGGACACGGAACTGTTATGTTGTGTAGTGTGTAGCTCTGCATGTGAGAGGCATTGTTAGTGTGAAAGTTGAAGTGTTGCTACAAGTGATATTACAGTAAAGTGATAAAATAAGTAAATGATTCAAAGGAAAGTGCGTCAAGAAGTAATTTAAAAATGTGCAGTGCTGCGGATAACGTACTTGTGTATCCTCGCGCTGCGTGTCGTGCCGTACTGTATCAATCATCCGCGCCGTGTTCGGTCACCAAGAATGAACTAATGTAATACTATTTACCACAAAAGAGTGCAGTCAAGTGCTAGTGTCTTATAGCGAGCGTGAGAACGTGCGTTTGGTCATCGCGTTCCGCATTATCAACAATCAACCGCGCCGTGACGGTTACGCGTACGCTCGTACAACTGAGAACTGTGAACTGAACTGTTAATTTAACTTTGTGAACAGTGTTAAATTTTATTACTAGTGTCAACGAGGGCTGGTACCGAATATCTGTGTATGCTTGACGAGCGTAAGAACTTTCGTGCGATCATTCGGCTTCCGCATCATCAACAATCACCCGCGTCGTGTCGGTTACGCGTACGCTCGTCCAAGTGATATTTTGGACAGATAATCATCAAGATTGTTAATTTGGATAAACATTTACGACTTAGAGTGTAAACAGTGCAACCTGTAATTTCTTATCGTCTCAGAATATAGTTGTTCATACCAGACGTAGGACAGTGTTGTGCTTTGACGTTTAGTGGCTCCCCTAACTTGCTTGCAAATTACATACATAATTTCAGGCAAGCCAGCAGCAGTCTGGAGCAGAACAATGCGACCGCCGCTGGATTATCAGGTACGTGGTGTGGACAGGGTGCACGGTCTAGAAACGACAACCCCTATTTGTACCCCCAGGCGTGTTACAAGATTGCCAATTATTAATACACTGCTGGAAAAAAAGTAGTATATCCTTTTAGAGGTGTCCAGTTCAATAAAGATTCATTGCTGCAACTGTGCATATAAAGTATATGAAATGATTAAGTTTACACATCAATAGAACAACTGGTTCTGAGATACCTAGTGTCAGCCCATGCTGAAACATCCGTATTACTACGTCGTGCAGCGTCCACAGTCGGCAATTCAGGCTCTGACTCTGGCATGCAGTTGATCTTACAAAAGTTATGTGACGCTTGCCCGACCTGTTCTCGTTGTTCTGTAAAAGTTGTTTGTTGATGAGTCCCACCATATCCCACACGTGCTTGACTGATGACAGGATCAGAGATGGCGATGGCCAAAGAAGTTCCTACGTGTCTCGCAGAGCACACTTTCACGGGCAGTGTGTGGGCGAGCAATATGTTGGTGGAAGTACACATCACCTTCCTGTTGCAAGAACGACGAAAGTACTGGTCTAACAACATTCTGCAAGCACCGAACGCTGTTTAGCGTCCTCTCCAGAAACAGCAAAGGTGAACAGAGTTGTAGCACCAGTCGAGCCCCGCACATCGATACTGTGTCGAGAGTGGAACACAGGCTAGAGGTGTGCGTGCCCGTAGTCCCACTGCTAATAACAGGTTCGCAACAGTTCATGTTAAAACGTCTGGGTTAACAAGCCCTCTTATCTGCGCTCTGGGATGCATGATCTGTCACTGTTACCCTCACAATACGACTATTCTGCGTGGACGTCCAGAACCTCGTCCATGGGTGTGAGAAGGTTCACGTTGCCACGTTATCTGGATCGTTGCACAGTTGACGCAGCAGGTCCAATTTGTGTGGGAATTCTCTGAAAGCAGCAGCACCCCACTCGGAAGGCGACAGTTTGACTCCCTCACTTGGCTGTAGGAAGCACGAGTGCACCTCCATGGCGTGGTTGCCTACTTGCTTACACGTTTGCACCGCAATAAGCCTTCTGGCTGTGAGCCTTCCCATTAAAGGGTAGACACAGACGGCGTTCTAGTAGCTATGCCAGTATGCTGTCTGTTGGCGGACAACGTCATCGGATCAAAATCGACGTGTTTCCTGCGTAACATCGGTACATATGCACTTCAAGGTGCCCCTTGCTGGGTCGGTATTGACACTTGGCAAACTCCAACTATACTCCCACGTTCAAGGCCTGTTAATTCCAGTCGCTCGGCCGTAATCACGTCGTAAACCTTTTCACATAAATCACCAGAGTACAAATGACAGCTCCACCAACGCACTGTCCTTTTGTACCTTGTGTACGCGATCCTACCGCCATCTGTATGTGTGAATATCGCTATACTTCTACCACCTGAAAATAATTGGAACATGGTCGAAATGCTTAGATAAGCAGAAATAAGCATAAATATGACTGGTGCCAGCTACAGACAAATAACCGAACTGTAACTTGGGAAAGAGTAGTTCTGCACTTGGACAAGCCATGTATTCATACCTATGTTAGTGTACTGATGAGTTTACCAATACTGCATTTCCCATCAGTCTTTATGAGGAAAGTGGGAAAATTCAGAACTGAAATTCAGGAATGGAGACTTGAGGTAATCGAAACTATTCTTGACGGTCTTCGAGATAATTTTCAGAGATATTCACTAGAGAAATGATGAAGGAACATGTGCTAAAGGAACATTTCCGAACCAGCTTTGCTTTTTTTTGTGACTCTGTAGTGTTTCCTTTCAGTGCAGTTAAACTGCAACGAAGAGTGACAGAAAAAATAGAAAATTAAAATAGTTCCGAAAATTAAATAACACCAAATAATGTCTAACAAAAATATTCAAAATAAAATGGCAATGATAAATAATGAGAAGTTGGAAATAATTTTTGAATTTCTGTGTCGGATTAGTAAATGACACCTCCTAGTTCGGCAGCAAAAGAATTATCAAACGAACAAAACTGTTCTAAAGCGCAACTGGTGAACTAAATAGGTTTTTCAAAACTATACTTCAAATGTGCGCGAAAATTAAATGAAGCGCAGAACAGATTGGGGTGTGAGAGGTAATCATGGCCACAACGAAAACGGAAGGATGGTGGTTCAGAAATGAAACCATGCGGACGTGTGGCAAGTCGATGCACGGAGGAACTCCTTGGCTGGGTTCAAATAACAATGGAAAAAATAATGGAAAGTGGGTAGTTGTCATTAAAAATTTGCCCGAGGACCATGGATACATAGTAGAGTTAAAAGGAGGATTTTGTTTAGCGGTAGACGTCAGATGGTTGATAATCACTTCAGTCATTGTGTCAGCGTGCAGTGTTGATGTGTCCATAATCAAGTCGTGTTTTAAATCCTCCGAACTTGTGACCTTGATACTAGCGCCTTAATTAAACTTGCAGTAATGTTAGGCGATTTATATAGTGGTAACATGGAAACACAGGCTTTAGTGCCTTGAAGCAAGTACTTGGTTGTGTCGTTCTAGAATTAACACATGTGGACGAGCTGGGAGATTGGATGTGGGTACAAGTACGAAGATAGAGGATAGTTGGGTGCTATGAGGCGCATATAAAGTGGTTGCACATCAGACTAACAAATACTTTACCATTGTATTATCTCCTACTTAAACATGAGATCAAAGTGGTCATTACAAGAAACAAACGCAAAAAATATTTACGTACCACAAATCAGCGGCGGAGTCTAGAAAATGCACCATTACGAATTACAAATTTTAGAAAATAGAAGCTGCCGTAATCCTAACCCAAAACCCGAGATCTAGGACACATGATTTATCGATTTTGAAATTAAATACCAATAAATGAGAATATAAACACTACCAAAGTTGCATGAGGTGCCTGCATCATTTAAACATTAACGTATAGTCGATGTCCAAGGAGTTCTCCCTTACAGTCTGTAGTCCTGATACAAAAAAAGTTTTCCTTCATTTCGATTCCGAGAGTTCCGGAACCTGTATAAAATTGGAATAGAGATCAACATAAACGTCATTTCCGCCCTTTTTATTGCTTATGAATATCACACATTGCATGTTGTACCACTGTACAGCGAGACCTTCAGATGTGGTGGTCCAGATTGCTGTACACACCGGTACATCTAATACCCAG
The DNA here is from genome assembly GCF_023864345.2 of Schistocerca serialis cubense. Lineage (NCBI taxonomy): Eukaryota > Metazoa > Arthropoda > Insecta > Orthoptera > Acrididae > Schistocerca > Schistocerca serialis. The sequence continues at coordinate 301,713,558 of NC_064639.1, read as the reverse complement.
TAGCACATCCTCTTGCATTGATGCATGCCCGTATTCGTCGTGGCATACTATCCACAAGTTCATCAAGGCACTGCTGGTCCAGATTGTCCCACTCCTCAACTGCGATTCGGCGTAGATCCCTCAGAGTGGTTGGGGGAGTCACGTCGTCCATAAACAGCCCCTTCACGGGGCATTCCATGACCACCAGCGGCGTACGTCGGTCCACATAATGCCACCCCGAAACAGCAGGGAACCTCCAACTTACTGCACTCGCTGGACGGTATGTATAAGGCGTTCAGCCTGAGCGGGTTGCCTCCAAACACGTCTCCGACGATTCGCTGATTGAAGGCATATGCGACACTCATTGGCGAAGAGAACGTGATTCCAGTCTTGAACGGTCCATTCGGCATGATGTTGGGCCATCAGTACCGCGCTGTATGGTGTCGTGGTTGCAAAGATAGACCTCACCATGCACGTCAGGAGTGAAGTTGCACATCATGCAGCCTATTGCGCACAGTTTGAGTCGTAACACGACGTCCTGTGCCTACACGAAAAGCATTATTCAACATGGTGGCGTTGCTGACAGGGTTCAACTGAGCCATAATCCGTAGGTAGCGGTCATCCACTGCAGTAGTAGCCCCTGGGCGGTATGAGCATCGCCTTGGTTCACTCCGAGACGCCTGGACACTTCCCTTGTTGAGAGCCCTTCCTGGCACAAAGTAACAATGCGGACGCGAGCGAACCGCGGTATTGACCGTCTAGGTATGGTTGAACTACAGACAACACGAGCTGTGTACCTCCTTTATGGTGGAATGACTGGAACGGATCGGCTGTCGGACCCCCTTCGTCTAATAGGCGCTTCTCATGCATGGTTGTTTACATCTTTGGGTGGGTTTAGTGCCATAGATGAACAGTCAAAGGGACTGTGTCTGCGATACAGTACCCACAGTCAACGTCTATCTCCAAGAGTTCTGGGAGCCCGGGTGATACAAAACTTTTCTTGATATGTGTCTATGCAATACCTCGTTGTTTGACGTTAGAATTATAAAATAAAACGGATGAATAATGATTAGCTTGCAACATAGGTAACTGAAAACAACAAAGTGTATCAGCTTTCTGTAGCGGTACACCCAAGTCCTTAGCACTCAGTGGTTCTGCATGTATCAACTGCCCCGATTCATTTAATCGTTGGAACAGTTTTGGAAACATGGAGAGAGCCGGATGTCTTCTAAGCGTATATTTGCACCTGCACAACCTTACCGCTTCCTTGTTGCTTCCATTTGATTGTACATAGATGAAAATCACGTCTGCAAGCCTCGCCACTGGGCACAAGCCCATTTGGTTAGGACTGATCGACATTAGTAAACACAGTCCGCAGTCTGCTACGATGCAGACATTGTACATCAGAATTTGTCAAGTCATTGCACAGTACGCCATCTTGATTGGATTAGTTGAAGTTATTATCCCAACCTCCTCACGTAAGTGCTCGTCGGTATTGCCTACCTACAACATAGCGACGGGAAAACGTGTTCCACTGTCAGAGGTATCAGAATAATTTTCGCTTATAGGGGTTCGACTCGGTCCAGTTAAACGCAACATGACATTCTCAATGCGCAGAAGCCCTCAGAAGCGAAAGCAACTTCGGGCGTACGCCAATGGAGTGTTATAGATCTCTTACTTTTCATAGTAAACAGGGTGGAGAAAAATTGTATCACGAAATTTTAACCCTGGATAGCTGATGCCAGTAGCAACAAAAATTACTAATGTTGTGCAGATCGACAACCCACAATTTTTAAAGTGCGGAAACTTGGTGCCACGCGCTCCGATTGGCCGCGGGGTTGCCCTGTTGCCGGATGACCGTGAACGCTTTGCCTGCCGGAACCGCGATGCATCCAAGGCGGCCCGCACGCTCGGTGGCAGCGCGCCAGCCTTCCACTCTGGTGGCCTGGGGGCGAATCCGCCGGGGTCCCGACCCATCCGTTGTAGTTTCATGATAAGACGTACAGGTAACAAACCCGTCAACAGCTGTTACTTCGCGTAAAGGAAGTCTTTTACAAATTGTGTTTGCCCTGAAAAGGACCTTTTTTGTTGCTAGGAAATTACACTACTGGCCATTAAAGTTGCTACACCACGAAGATGACGTGCTGCAGAGGCGAAATTTAACCGACAGGAGGAAAGATACTGTGACATGTGATATGCAGATGATTAGCTTTTCACAGCATTCACACAAGGCTGGCGCCGGTTGCGACACCTACAACGCGCTGATGCGAGGAAAGTTTCCAACCGATTTCTCATACATAAATAGCAGTTGCCGGCGTTGCCTGGTAAAACATTGTTGTGATACCCGTGTAAGGAGGAGAAATGCTTACCATCACGTTTCCGACTTTGATAAAGGTCGGACTGTAGCCTATCGCGATTTCGGATTATCGTATCGCGACATTGCTGCTCGCGGTGGTCGAGATCCAATGACTGTTAGCAGAATATGGAATCAGTGGGTTCAGGAGGGTATTACGGAATGCCGTGCTGGATCACAACGGCCTGGTATCACTAGCAGTCGAGATGACAGGCATCTTATCCGCATGGCTGTAACGGATCGTGCAACCACGACTCGATCCCTGAGTCAACAGACGGGGACGTTTGCAAGACAACAACCATTTGCACGAACAGTTCGACGACGTTTGCAGCAGCATGGACTATCAGCTCGGAGACCATGGCTGCGGTTAACCTTGACGCTGCATCACAGACAGGAGCGCCTGCGATGGTGTATTCAACGACGAACCTGGGTGCACGAATGGCAAAACGTTATTTTTTCGGATGAATCCAGGCTCTGTTTATAGCATCATGATGGTCGCATTCATGTTTGGCGACATCACGGTGAACGCTCATTGGATGCGTGTATTCGTCATCGCCACACTGGCGTATCACCCGGCGTGATGGTATGGGGTGCCATTGGTTACACGTCTCGGTCACCTCTTGTTCGCATTGACGGCACTTTGATCAGTGGACGTTACATTTCAGATGTGTTACGACCCGTGGCTCTACCCTTCCTTCGATCCCTGCGAAACCCTACATTTCAGCAGGATAATGCACGACCGCATGTTGCAGGTCCTGTACGGGCCTTTCTGGATACAGAAAATGTTCGATTGCTGCCCTGGCCAGCACATTCTCCAGTTCTGTCACCAGTTGAAAACGTCTGGTCAATGGTGGCCGAGCAACTGGTTGGTCACAATACGCCAGTCACTACTCTTGATGAAATGTGGTATCGTGTTGAAGCTGCTTGGGCAGCTGTACCTGTACACGCCATCCAAACTCTGTTTGACTCAATGTCCAGGTGTATCAAGGCCGTTATTACGGCCAGAGGTGGTTGTTCTCGGTACTGATTTCTCAGGATCTATGCACCCAAATTGCGTGAAAATGTAATCACATGTCAGTTCTAGTATAATATATTTGTCCAATGAATACCCGTTTATCATCTGCATTTCTTCTTGGTGTAGCAATTTTAAAGCAGGTGCTCGAAATGGCGACCCTCTGACGCGACACAAGCTTGGTATCATCTAACGGTGTTTCGCCGAACTCTTTCAAAGATTCCTGGCATTGCCCTGATGTGATTGGCGGCATGTTGAATGCGATCCATTAACTCCGCTTCCTTTCCAGGTGGTTCGCGGCCGGATGGGAGAACTAGAACCTTGAAGAATCCTCATAAGGAAAAGTCCGCGGGGGCCATCTCCTACCAGCACCTATGCCAATTACCCGTCCGTCGAATAGTACATTTAAATACCCGCGCACAGCATGACTGTTATGCGCGGGCGCCCCATCATGGTACAACCACATGCATAACCGTATGTCCAGGGGAACATCTTCCAGCAAGCGGGGTAACTTGCCCCGTAAGTCGAGGAGGTGGACGGATCGGCGCAGTCGGATGGTCAGCCACAATGCCGGCCCAATTGCTGAGCGAAATTCGTTCCTGGTGTCCGTGGACATACGGGGCCTTGAAGATTTCCTCGTTCCCAGTAATTAACGTTTCAGAGGTCTTGGACAGGATGGAAACTAAATGGATGCTGGCCGTCATCCGTCAAAACCCCCCACACTAACCGATGAGTGAACCCCATGTCGTGTCCAACCGCTCGAGTACTTGTTTTAGGTGCTTCCTCGATGCGCTCGAGAACAGTCTCTTCAAATGCAGCATTCTGTCGTATTCGAGTTCTTCCAGCATCACTATGATGTCCCGCTAACGGGCCTGTTTCACCAAGTCGCCGGTATGTCGTGTGACTAGAGCCTCCCGTCGGGTGGACCGTTCGCCGGGTACAAGTCTTTCGATCTGACGCCGCTTCGGCGACTTGCGCGTCGATGGGGATGAAGTGATGATGATTAGGAAAACACAACGCCCAGTCCCTGAGCGGAGAAAATCTCCAACCTAGCCGGGAATCAAACCCGGGCCCTTAGGATTGACATTCTGTCGCGCTGACCACTCAGCTACTGGAGGCGGACAAGTGGCCGGTGAAATGCTGTAAACGTTTGCGGGTGTGGGTGGCGTCTTGCTGGGTACCGTTCCTCATACAACCGTCGAGCCCTCATGCGCATTACCACCGGCTAGTCCATAAACAAAAACCATACTTCGTTGTTCTTCAGACGAATACTGTGCCGCCATGCCTACTGTATGACTAAATCGCAGGTGACGTGTGTGTGCCCCGAAGCGAAGCTTACGTATGAATGCCTCTGACGTGAGGTGGAGACAAACAGTAAGACCTATTCGACATGTGTGGGTATCACGTTGGGGCAGTGATGGGGCAGTTTGTATGTGTGAACCGACAACCATAGCGCTGCCTGTCAACCGATGAACGGTAACAGGGCAATCCCACGGCCAATCAGAGCACGCGGCGCTAAGTTTCCGTAGTTTCAAAATGGTGTGTAGTCGACCTACAAAACATTAGTAATTTCGATTCCTACTGGCATCAGCTATCCAGGGTTAAAACTTCGTGATGCAATTTTTCTTCACCCTGTACATCAAAGATCAATTGGATAATGTTGGAAGCTCCATGGTGGTTTTAGCAGATGATGCTGTTGTATAGAAGAACTCTAGAAAGTAAAGAGAAACAGAGGATCGACGCTTGGTGCAGTGATTGGTAGCGGACTTTCAATACAAACAAATGCATAGTATTGTGCATAAGTAGGCAGAAAGAGCCATTACTGTTTGATTACATAATTGCAGAACAAACACTGGAAGCAATCGTGTCCATAAAATATAATGAGCACGGAGAGATTTGAAGTGGAACGACTACATGAAACTAATCTCAGATAAGGCATATGCGACACGGATCCAGCAGAAGAAACCGCAGGAAGTGTACTCGCCTCACGAAGGTGGTAGCTTACAAAACCTTCGACCAATATTTGAATATTGCGCGTCAGTCAGTAATACATACCAGAAAGTCCTGATAGAGGAAATAGAGAATATCCGAAAAAGAGCGGCGCATTTCGTTACAGGTTCACTTAGTACGCGCCCATGCGTCACAGAGATGCTCAAACAAATCGAGTGAATGACGCCACAACAGAGGCTTCCTGCATCATGGTAAGATTTTCTGATAAAATTCCGATGACGTACTGCGTCATGCTTGGGGTTAAATCGATTCCTGTGCTGGCGAAAACTGTTTCCCTAACATTGCTTAGCTGCCGTTTGCTCGGTAGTTCGAGTGGTGGTGCCTTGGCAGCTAGGCAAGGGATTTAAGGGCGCACATGATTTTTATCATTAAATTTTCTCACTGTGTAACAGTTTTTTGTCCTGTAAGTATATCAGAAGTTTGCACAAAAATTTCTTAAAGTCATTTGGAATTAATACTTTCTGAGTCATAAGTTTTATATGGTTAATTAAGTTTTATGAACATTCATATTCATTGAATGATTCACTAAAGCCCATCTGCGTTAAAATATGCTAGATTTTTTAATTCTATCTTTTGTTTTAGCTGAAACCTTTTGTTTCAAATTAAGAAAAAAGCAGTAATAACTCAGCTCAGTACACTGGTCTGGTGATTTAATTATTATTATCGAAGAGCTGATTTTATATAAAAGAGAGAGATGAAACAAAACGACTCTGGGAAATAAATATGTTACAGTTTGACAAAAACATTTATTTTCTGGGTAACCAGGCTTGAGACGTCCATGTCCATCCATTTAAATATTATTTCTAATGTCAGGTATCTATCGATGTACATTTCAGAAATTTTTAATAAAATTTCGCTACGAACAAGCATCAGTTGCTTTTGTAAATTAAAAGCCGACTTCTGTGGTAAAGAAATAAGCAATTTTCTTTCAGATATTATTTTAGTTTCGCTCAGCACTTTACAACTCCCTGATCCTAGATCACGTACGTTCGTAAAAAGCACTTAGCACTCCGTCTTCAGGCCACAAGTGGCCCATCGGGATCATCCGACCGCCGTGTCATCCCCAGCAGAGGGTGCGGATGGGAGGGGCGTGTGGTCAGCACACCGCTCTCCCGGTCGTTATGATGGTTTACTTTGTGCGGAGCCACTACTATTCGGTCGAGTAGCTCCTCAATTGGCATCACTAAGCTGAATGCACCCCGAAAAGGTAGACGGATGATCACCCATCCAAGTGCCGGCCACGCCCGACAGCGCTTAATATGATCTGACGGGAACCGATGTAGCCACTGGGCACGGCCGTTGCCCAAGTTCCTAAAAGATTCAACCTATATGTTGCTTCCTCCTAAATTTACCATCACGGTAAAGTAAAATAGTTTCGGGATCACACGGAGGCTTACCTTACTCGTTCTCTGGGAACCTTTCGCGACTGAAACAGGGAATGGAGAAATTGACCGTGGAGCATAAAAACTTCCGTCACACATCGTAAGGTGTGCCAACGTCCAAGGTCTTTTCCGTGGTCATTTCCGCTGCTACCTGCAGCTGTAATCCACTGCAGCACGGGAATACAGCATCCGTTCACCTTGAGGTTTTCTTTTTTATTGTTGAAACTGTTGTCATGTTGAAGTCGCGTTCTATAGCTTCTCTGAACAAGCGGGTACAATAGCCCTTCTCTACAGCAAAAACTTCCGTGTCGGCGAATTTTACTACACTACTGGCCATTCAAATTGCTACACCACGAAGATGTCGTGCTACAGACACGAAATTTAACCGTCAGGAAGAAGATGCTGTGATATGCAAACGATTAGCTTTTCAGGGCATTCACACAAGGTTGGCGCCGGTGGCGACACCTACAACGTGCTGACATTAGGAAAGTTTCCAACCGATTTCTCATACACAAACAGCAGTTGACCGGCGTTGTCTGGTGAAACGTTGTTGTGATGCCTCGTGTAAGGAGGAGAAATGCCTACCATCACGTTTCCGATTTAGATAAAGGTCGGATTGGAGCCTATCGCGATTGCGGTTTATCGTATCGCGACATTGCTGCTAGCGTTGGTCGAGATCCAATGACTGTCAGCAGAATAAGGAATCGGTGAGTTCAGGAGGGTAATACGGAACGCCGTGCTGGATCCCAACGGCCTGGTATCACTAGCAGTCGAGATGATAGGCATCTTATCCGCATGGCTGTAACAGATCGTGCTGCCACGCCTCGATCCCTAAGTAAACAGATGGCGACGTTTGCAAGACAACAACCATCTGTACGAACAGTTCGACGACGTTTTCAGCAGCATGGACTATTAGCTCGGAGACCATGGCTGCGGTTACCCTTGGCGCTGCATCACAGACAGGAGCGCCTGCGATGGTGTACTCAACGACGAACCTGGGTGCACGAATGGCAAAACGTCATTTTTTCGGATGAATCCAGGTTCTGTTTACAGCATCATGATGGTCGCATTCATGTTTGGCGACATCGCGGTGAACGCACATTGGAAGCGTGTATTCGTCATCGCCACACTGGCGTATCACCCGGCGTGATGGTATGGGGTGCCATTGGTTACACGTCTCGGTCACCTCTTGTTCGCATTGACGGCACTTTGAACAGTGGACGTTACATTTCAGATGTGTTACAACCCGTGGCTCTACCCTTCATTCGATCCCTGCGAAACCCTACATTTCAGTGTATATCACCTGTGCAGTTTCACTTGAACATTGGCGCTAAAGGAGAGAAACAATTACAGGGAAAGGGTGATATGACAGTAGCCTACTGTCAGTGTGCAGCAGCCTTATTGCACTCTGGGGACCACGAGATCACGCCACGCTACGTATCATGGCAGACGAGGTTGTGTCTCCGCATTGTTGCGACACAATGGCCCTTCTGCGATGGCTGGGAGTTGCCGTCAACTCCGCCGAAGATGGATGCAGCTGCGGCAGAAGAAGGCAGTTCGTAGATACCAGAGTCTCTCTATTACCGTTTGTTTACATTCATTGGGCTCTTGGTGCTGCTAGCGTTGATGGTGAGTGCGACAAATACGTTGTACTAACCTGTCCGGCATGTTGTCAGGGGTAGCGTTGTCTAAAATCTGCCGAAGCAACTGCTGGCAGATGTTACCTGGCCTGTACCTTGGTGATGTTTTCTGTGAACATGAATATGGCAGACTGCATCTCGCACCAGCAACGCAGGACGAAGGAGGTATCCGTTTGAACCTTGGCAGATGGTTCAAATGGCTCTGAGCACTATGGGACTTAACATCTCAGGTCATCAGTCCCCCAGAACTTAGAACTATTTAAACCTAACTAACCTAAGGACATCACACACATCCACGCCCGAGGCAGGATTCGAACCTGCGACCGCAGCAGTAGCTCGGTTCCGGACTGAAGAGCCTAGAACCGCTCGGCCACAGCGGCCGGCCGTTGGCAGATGATGTATGGCTCAGTTATTTGCAGGCCGCAGGCTGCTGAGCTGCCCTAATTCTCGGCCGCTCATGCCCTGCTACGCTAATGACGGCAGTGTCACCGGCAGGGCGCTGGCCCACACAGACTGGATGTCAATTACTGCCGAGTTTTCTGGGGTAGATGGCTGGTTCACAAAAGGTTTAAGTGCAGCTGCTCCCGGCTGACTTTTTGGTAGTGTCTGCACTTGTTGTCGCGTTTGGAGCAGAGGAATGACCAAAGCGGCTGTCGTCATGTGGAAGTAGGTCAAATTGGAGTGGTTCCCCAAAAGCGTTGCGAGAACGGTGTCACAGAAGTGTATTGCTGTCGCCGGCCGGAGTGGCCGAGCGGTTCTAGGCGCTACAGACTGGAGCCGCGCGACCGCTACGGTCGCAGGTTCGAATCCTGCCTCGGGCATGGATGTGTGTGATGTCCTTAGGTTAGTTAGGTTTAAGTAGTTCTAAGTTGTAGGGGACTGATGACCTGAGCAGTTAAGTCCCATAGTGCTCAGAGCCATTTGAACCATTTTTTGTATTGCTGTCACGCATGCTGATCAGGCAGGTCGAACACTGGCAGCTGTTGATACCCGGTTGCTGGAACTCCGTCCTTGGCCACACGCACAGCTAGTTCATTGTGCTACTTCTTGTGTTCGCTGCCTAGCGCGCGTATATGGCTCCACTGGCTGTGAGAGCTAATAGCCTCGTGATCTGAGTCGTTGGCTACGGCAGAAACTGATAGATCAAGTACGACATAGCAGTGGATGTGTTATTAAGAACTGTGATGCAATGTTCTTTCGGACATGCGTTGCATAGCACTTCTAAATAACACAGGCACAGCTGTTTGGTATTTATTCGCCAATACCAGGCCCTTGACTCTCAACAAATATATCCTGCCTAGAGGGGAATATACGCAATGTACGAGTGCAGGTTGTGGCACATGGGCGACGACATACGGTAGTTTAGCTTTGGCCGTGATTTGTGCACGGATAGCCGAAGAGGTTAAGAAGAAGGCCCGGTAAAGCGGGAAATCGGGATTCGAGTCTCGTTCCGGCATAAATTTTCATTGTCGTCATTCCAATATACAACTGAATGTGGTTGATATTCGCAACTGCAAAAACATTTCCTGATAGAAAAACCATTGCGACAGTGTTGAAAACCCTCACCGACTAAATGACTAGTATCTACAGAAGCTCCCAAGTCTCCGTTGTCGATACCATTATCGTCGAGAGGGCTATCCTGGACTGCAGCCCACATCAGAAAGCCGTATAACGCCGCCGAATTACGGCAATGAAGGGACAAGTACAGAGGAGAGAGCAGGCCTATGACGACACAGACTGTGAGGAGGCTGGGGGTGGGAGGTAACGGCAGGTAATTAACTGCCGGAGTAATTGACATTCACGCGCGCGGCCTGCTACGCGTCGATATCCGGCGATGGCGCTCTGTGGTCGCGCCGCGGTCACGCCGCTCCTTATAATGCCGTCGCCCGAAATAGCCGACTGCGGCGGCGGCGGCGGCGCCAAAGCTGGCGTGTGGCGGCTGTGTTTCCATTCTCCGTATCAGACACCATCTTTATAAAATGGCAACGTGAACGTTTTATGTTGTGAAACACAGAGGCGGTGATTTTGTGTTGCTTGCGTAGTTTGACGTGTAGTTCAGGGTAACAGGCGCTTTCAACGTTGCCTGTCCTGCGGCAGTGTCGTGCAGTTCCAGAGCGATTGGGAATTTCCGGGATCAGGGAAATGACATGGAAGCATTAGGGCCCTTCAACTAATACCATTTATTCTTTTGACAAAAAATAATAATTATTTTTCAGAGTAACGAAAGGTCACCTTAAAGAAAACGGGGAGGAAAATTCCAAGTTAATTTGCCTTCAAAACGGTGAACAACACAGTTACTGAATTACTGTAATGCCCTTTTAATGGCCTTAAACAATATGCAAGAAGATAAGACTTAAACAATACCGGCCTTTAAAAAATTTTAATTTAAACAACTTTAACCAGCTATTTAGTTAAACCTGAGCTCTAGATAAATTTCTGCAAGCGAGATCAAAAACAAGATGCTCGGTAGAGCCCCAAAAGATAAATATGAACCAGTTAACAAGACATTACAGTTCGTCTTTATACACCAAATAATTTAAAATAAAATTTACAGTAAAGTTACAGTATATGTCAAACACAACAATAATATTAAAGGGAAAATTCCCTATGCAACGCCAATTAATCCGATAGAGACCGACTGCAAAATTTCATTTATAGAGCAAGTCAGACAGGGTACTAACCTTGAGCAGAGTCACGACACGCAACTGCAAACAATATAAAGCCGTGCTGGGAAATACTCGTGAGCCGTTTAACGGTCGCAGGTAAGTCAAGCCCACGCTGCAAGAAGTCGCCAACACGGAACGCTCTTCCGGCAATTTAGTTGGTGCTGTCAACAAACACCGGCTATAAATGTCTCACTGAATTACACTACAACTGAAAATTATTGTTTAAGAAAGATTGCATTTATGGAACCTTCCAGTAAGGTCATACGCGGTAGGAAATAAGCCTAGCTAAGAATATGAGGTATAAAAGAGAACTGTAAATTCTTCCAAAAAGAAATACATATAACTCGCCAAAATCTTATCATTTGCTGCAAGTCATAACACAAAAAAATGAAAGATTTGGACAATAATAATACGAGAGAGCACACCAGCCTCTGAAATATAGTGAAAACAAATATCAAAATTCAGAAACAGTTAGCTCTGACGGATAAAAAATTCAAAAACAAAAAGCAAAATAAAAAAAAATCTGGATAATTTATAGACCCCTGACATCATGAAGTGTGAAAGCTGGGCACATTTCATAGAAACACAAATCGCCATGACAACCAGATACGACGCAAGGCACCAAATTTCATACACCACGCAGGAAGAGCCATAACTTTGAGCAATATGGCCTCCCAATACAAATCGGAGCTTAAGCCCTTCAGCCTAAGGCCAGGCGGAATGTGGACACGAAAATGTCATCGCAAGAATGATTAACCATGGCAAATTTTTAAAGAGAACCATCGCCAGCAGATTTATTCAAGTCACTTTTAAAAACTCACACAGCAGGAAGGGCAATAAATTTGTCCTAGAATCACACAGAGTCAAATAATAAAGGTGTGCATGGCGACTCAATGAATATAAACGCGAAACATCAGCTCAAAGAGCTTAGGGAGCGGGAAATCGGTGAACGGAGCTGAACAACCAGATACGCAAAGCATAGGCGAACCAAATCTTTTGGCTCCTACCCAGTCCAGGCGAAGAAGACGTCGTGCCGACACGCACTGCATGTCGGTTGCTCCAAACACTGGCACTGGCCCCAGCCCCACAATGCGCGATGACTACAGGATAAACTGCCTGCACTGATATGTTCGAAGGCCTCTCTCCTCGCCGCCGCAGCGGCCGCTTTTGAAGCCTAGCCGGAGCAGTGACAACCGCACAAGGGAGTAATAGCCGCCGCCTGGTGAGACGCCAGCTGTAAGGTGGGAAGGTGAGATGAGCCGCCGCAGCTCACAGGGATGTCTTTCTATGGCTTGAGACAAGTTGAAACAGCCGCTATGTTTTTTCCTGTTTGCCCTCCCGCACAGGTAGGACTTCTAGTTTCGCCTCTCGGTTTCTCCCATGATAATAAACCGAGAGGCTTGTTGTAATCCGTGACGTGACAACACAGGGTGGTTAACAAGACCTGGATCGAATTTGCACAGTGGATCCAAAACCACTGGTCTTGTACCCTTGCCTTCCTGAGTGTGTTTTTCTAGGTTCATTTAGGAAAATGCTGTACTCGTTCCCAGCCTACACTTCAGAAAATAACGTAGAAAAGAGTTAAAGTACGCTAACAGACGGACAAAGTTTACAAAGTTCCCAGACGTACACACAAAACTTCCTCCGCTTGGGAATGTGGTAACACGAAGGGGATGTCGTCACAAAACTGATATAAAGTAAATAAAAATAGCGGAACCTGTACGACAGAATAAATGGTAGGAAAGAGAGAAGCCCGAGGGCTTTGATTATGTTAGAAGGACCCAGTACATTACCCTGGACAGGGGGCCCCAAAGAGGGGTAAGACCACATATACTGTTGCCATAGACATAAACATCTTAATCAACTGAAACTATATGGTTCCAAGGACCTTTTCAGATCTCAAACATTCATGTCTTATGTATTCAGACTGAAGCGACGAATAAAAGTTTGTAGCAATGCTAGGACTCGAACCTGGGTCTCTTGCTCGCTAGACAGATTCGCTGACCACCGCGCCACCCTAGTGCAGTCGTATTGCACAACTGCACGGAATACCCTTGCCTGCCACCCGCCTCAATCGAAATTCCCATTAACGTCTCAGCGCACTTGGTATTCCCCCTGCTGTTCGAATGTAGGGAGAATAACAAGTGGGCTGCAGTGAGAATAGGAATTTGAACTGAGGAGGGAGGCTTGCTAGGGTAATGCGTGCAGTTTGCAGTTGTGCAAAGCGACTGTGCCAGGATGGCGAATCTGGATAGTGACCAGCAGACACAGGTTCGAATCCTGGCCTTGGTAAAAGTTTTCATTCGTCGTTTCAGTCTGGTTATATATATAATAAACACTTTACATGACAGTAAATTTGGTGACAACACTGACGCCTACAGGAAAGTACAGGGCGGTTATAATTAAACTCTGGGTTATAATCAAACTCTGGTTACCTGGAAGGGCCGCCGTGGAAAAAGAGTGATTGTAGGACTATGAATCTTTGTGGAAACATTTATAAAGACATGAGGAAGAGAAATAACGAATAAACCACTAAAAGGAACATATTTCTATTTCCATAAGAGAGAGAACATTTTCTAGTTTTGTACGATGTTTACCTTCCTGGTTACAAACATTGCTGAATGTGACGGCCATCTGCGTGCACAACGCCTGAAAGTTTGTATGGATACCATTTCACAGTTACATCAATGACCATTGTCTGTTCTTTTGAACATGTCCGGAAGAACGGAAACCACTCGAAATCCGCAGCTGTGATACAAGTTCTGTAAGTTGAAGGGGGAGGGGAGAGGAAGTAAAGGGAAGGAACTATTAATATCAATTGCATCGGGACTTTCTGCACAATCAGCGGGAACTAGTGAAAATGTGTGGCGGACCGGCAGTCGAGCCCGGGATCTCCTGCTTATTACGCGGACTATCTCGGCACGCTTCCCACTCGACTGACATTCCCCTCCCCCCCCCCCCCCCCACCTCACCCATCTAGCGTCACTTAGCGCAGGCCCCTTCCATGTCCCCATGTCCTACATGCTCCCTAATTTTTAGATTCCCACAGGAGATCGAACGAAATGTGCATCGGCACTGAAGATTGCGGGTTCATTGCCCGTACAGCCGAATCAATTATATGATTGCATGTCTGAATATCTGGAAGTATCGTTTTGGCACTCTCATGTGCCCACTAAAGTGTACCCAGAAGTGAGTGTCATTTACATTCGCAACGTCTTGCGGCTTTGTTACGTGCTGTTACTGTTTACACGTTTCAGTGAATTACGAGCAAACACTCAGCCCTATCTTTACGTGTATAAGTCGAGGATTCTGCCAGTTCGTCAGTAATAATATAATTCAAAATGAATGAAAATTGTATTTCTATGGATTACTCTTCTCTAAAGAATGTTAGTAATATGGTTTATGAGTGTGTCCATACATAGCATTCAGGTACTGATGGCTGAAGATGTAAGGCTTTCATTAAGTCTGACTCTCCAGCAATTAATGGAGTGTTCATTTTCCAATACATTGTGAAATTTGGGCTGATTTCATATACTACTGTTAATCAAATGTATGAAATATTTTATTATATCTGTTGTATGTTCTTAAATAGTCTTTGATAGGTCATTATGATATACAGTACATCAACTAAGTCCAGCACGCCAACATTACATATAATGTGCCTCTGAAATTTGCTATAGATAACCTTACAGTGTTTGGATGTATGTATCTTTGACACCAAAATGTCAGCTGCTCTTAGTTGTCAAGCTATAGCACTTTGAGCAAAATTCACATAATGATGTTTGAAATTGTCATGTTAATGTGGAGATGTATGGAGAAAAATGTGATACTCTTCCATGTTTGTTTTTCAGGAGGCTGAAAACTACATGTATTCGAAACCAGCTAATAGCACGATTTAAATAAGAATCGTCTTCATTACAGCGTACTACGGACGATGTTTTCTTTTGTGGAGCATTTCAAGAATATGAATCCTCACAAAAAGGAGGAACTTCACATGACCTTTCTTCATTTCATTTGTAGCCTCCATCCATATGACACATGATATTCCACACGCACACACACGCACACACACACATACACACACACACACACACACACACACACACACACACACACACACACACACACACAGGTATATACGAGGGCTATCCAGAAAGTAAGTTCCGATCGGTCGCGAAATGGAAATCATTGTAAAAATCTGATGAAGCTTGGCAGAGATGTATTGGGTAGTGTCTGTAGAACGCTCGTCGATCGCGTCACATAGCTCTTTTCAGTTCTGAGCGCACAGTGAGCACGTAAATGTACCTAGAAAGTAGTGACTCACCCCATGTACGAGGGCCTGGTGACAAATTTCGCCTGAAGCTATGCAGCCCACGTAACAGAACTGTCACGCCGTTCCTTCTTCATGACAATTCTCAGCTGCAGCTCAGATCCTCCTACAGCGTTTTCAATTTGAAGTGTTCGATCACCCACAATAAGACTGCAATTGACCCCCTGAGTTTCATCTCTGCTCGCACGAACCGCTGACTATGAAGACAACACTTTGGCACACACAATGAGCTGTAGACCTGCGTAGAGAATTAGCGGAAAGCACTGGCGGCTGCCTTCTATGACAAGGGTATTGACAATTGGTACAACGCCACGACAAATGTCTAATTCGGAGCGGAGATTATTTAGATGATTAGCTGGGAGTTGTGGCTAGCTGTTGCAAATAAAACATTTTTGATTTTTACAGTAGTGCACATTTTGCGGACGATTGGAACTTGCTTTCTGGACAGCTCTCGTATATATATGACTCACATAGAATATTTACATTGTTTGTAAACATAGTCGAGATATATTTTCACCCGCTAAAAAGTTATATATGTTTATGCAGCGGCGCATCATGCGATGTTAGTAACTTTTTCATTCTGGTGGGAATTTGTTGCCAACGAAGCACGAAACACTGCGGAAATTGGTTGTCGCGTGGTATGGTAGTGGGCAGCCGAAAACGATGTGGTCGATGTCTTTCTCTGCGCTCCAGTCACACTGGGGCCATTCAGTTGTAGCGGACAGATGTGCAGTCGGAACCCTCCGTGCTTCGAGCAGTGGTCAGAAACTTTCTGTGGCGCACAGTAGGGAATTATGTCGGTCGTTAATAGAATTTTTGTCTCTCCTATCAGACACAAATTTGTATCTTCATTTCATACATTAAGTGTTTGACCATGTTTACCAATTATCAACTGCTTTTGTGGAAAATTTTCTGAAATTTAACCGGATACTGAAATTTAGCAACATACTGTCGAGTTTTCTTCACATGTGACACAAAAGTTACGCAGTTAAACAATGTCTTATATTTTAATGCTTCAGTATAATAATTAGATTATATGTTTTGTATTTCTGTCCCACCTTTTCCAGTGGAGTTATAGGATTAAACATTTCCATTATTAACTTAAAAGACATGTTATCTTCTCACTCATTTTAATAGATAGCACACTTTTAATTAAGCTAGAACTATACGCTTTCGCTAATGTATTTTCAAGATACCAGCATTTACCTTAAATAGAAGTGAACTGTTTCTTCTTTTAATATTTAGTATTGAAATGTGGTTCAGAAATTTATTTATTAATTTATTTATTTATTACAGAGGAATGTCTACATATTACTGGGTGATTCAAAAAGAAAGAAAACAGATTCCTGTCGTTTATTACAGACAAATTACAAAAGGTGAAACCATACACAAGAAATGTGTGTGAAATCTTATGGGACTTAACTGCTAAGGTCATCAGTCCATCAGCGTACAAATTACTTAACCCAAATTATCCTAAGGACAAACACACACAACCATGCCCGAGGGAGGACTCGAACCTCCGCCGGGATCAAAACATACTGCGCATGTCACATGACACAGGAAAGTTCAAAGTTTTGACACAACTACGTTGTTTTTCAGTTGCAACATGACGACTAAACCACAAGGGAAATCGTTTTGTGTGTTGCAGTTTGCACAAAAGTCAATCCATTGTTCAAATGCAGCGTGCAATCTGCTGTCGATGCAGCAAAACGCCGCCTCTAAACAAGCAGATTTATGACTGGCATACAAAATTCTCGGAAGTTGGTTGAATGTACAAAGGGAAGATGACTAGTCGGCCACGCACTTCTAATGAAAATGTCGAGCGTATCCGATCTGCGTTCACACGGAGTCCTCGGAAGTCCAGAAAACGGGTAGGCCAAGAACATTTACTGTCTCAAACAACGACGCCTTACAAGTTGCAGTTACTGCAGCAATTGAATTCCGGCGTCGATAGCAGAAGGTTGGAATTTTGCATTTCAGTTCCCCAGGATTTGGCAAAGAACACTTTTACCGAAGGACTCATCCTTTCAGACAAATCAATGTTTTATCAATCGGCTAAAGTAAACCGCTATAATGTAAGAATTTGGAGGTCACAAAATCCTGACGTCGTCGTCGAACACGAGAGAGGCTCACAGAAACTGAAGTGTTTTATGCCGTTTCTGTTCGTGAAGTTTATGGACCTTTCTTTTTTGCGGAGGAAACTACGGCAGGAATGTCGTACCTGGATGTGCTGCAAAATTTATTATTTCCTCAACTTCACGTAGATTCAAATGGTTTCATTTTTATGCATGACTTGCGCCCCGTCTAATTTTCGTTTTAAAGTGCGGCGATATCTTAACAACATCATCCCGCAATGTTGGATTGGAAGGGGTGGACAAGAAAATCTTGTTCGTTGCTTTTGGCCTACCAGGTCACTAGACCTCACACTTTGCGATTATTTTCTGTGGGGATACCCAAAAGACAGAGTCTTCGTCTCACCTACGGCAGCTACTCTTAAAGAGCTGAGAAATCGAACTATTGAAGCTATCGATTCAACAAAAAGGGACTTCTTAATTCGTGTGTGGAATAAAATGAACTGCGTTTTCTATATTTCTCGAACAACGCATGGTGCTCATGTTGAGTGTATGGTACAGTGTCTGTGCGAAGATAAAACTATGAACCTTCCTCTCTGCAGTGATGTGCGTAATGTGATTCTATCTTTCATAGTTTGTAATAAACAGCTGAAATCTGTTCTTTTTGAATCACGTTGTATTTACCTCGAATATAAAAAGTGGAGAAATTTTCTCGATCCAGCCTTTCTTACGACTGTTTAGACGTACGGATCTTACCTATCAATTAAAGGACAGGCCGCGGTGCCAGCGCAGTCGTGTTTACGACTGAGAAACGTGGGAAGGGGGGCGAGTAACGGCGAGTATTGCACAGTAACGTTGTAACCCTCTACCCGCCTGTATGCCAATGTCCTGCGTAGCACAACAAATAATAACTCACCGATACTTCTGTTTTACAATATTCCTTTGTCAGCATATATTCGTAGAGCAATGTGTATGAATATGTGTTTTCTCTCAATAAACCACTGGCCTATAAACCTGAAGCTCAATTTGTTCAAAACTGGTTGAAATGGCTCTGAGCACTATGGGTCTTAACACCTGAGGTCATCAGTCCCCTAGAACTTAGAACTACTTAAACCTAAGTAACTGAAGGACATCACACACACCCATTCCCGAGGCAGGTCGCGAGGTTCCAAATTGAAGCGCCTAGAACCGCTCGGCCACTGCGGCTGGCCGCAATGTGTTCATAAAAATCTAATGTAGTGAGCATTTTCTGAAACTTTTTCGTCTCGTCGTGGGTGGTGATTCGTTCGTTCTGGCATCTTTTAAAATTAAATCCCGTTGACACAATAATTTTTTTCTTAGTGTCTACTTTTTGTCCAGCTCAGCGCGACAAAAGCTGTGAAGTTTTCGCAAAGTATATCGTTGTATAGTTCCATTACAACGAAAAAATTGCAGCCTACTAACACAAAGAAATGGTTCAAATGGCTCTGAGCACTATGGGACTTAACTTCTGAGGTCATCAGTCCCCTAGAACGTAGAACTACTTAAACCTAACTAACCTAAGGACGTCACACACATCCATGCCCGAGGCGGGATTCGAACCTGCGACTGTAGCGGTTGCGCGGTTCCAGACTGTAGCGTTTGGAACGGCTTGGCCACCCTGGCCGGCCTACTAACACACTTATTTTATTTATGGATTCTCCGTTATTTCTTGGCAGAGAGTGTCCATCTTCAAGGTTGAATAACAAGGAAATTGTTTTTATCCTACTGATGTTTGTTTATTTCTAAATAGTTTTCGGTTTATTCGGCCGTGTGACTAGCGTCCGCAAGAACACTAGTTCTTAGGTAACTAGACATTATAAACAAAGATACAGACCATTTGTACAGTTAGCTTTGTAGATTACGCTTTAAGTAGTGGAAAATATTAAACACAATAAATAAATACTTCCTTTCTCCTCATCATCGCCAGTGCCTTTTATGACAGTAAGAGCAAGCCTTCGTAGCAGTCTCCAGGGGCATTTTTAATGATAACTTTCCGTATTACCCGCCCAGATATTAAAAAAAAGGAAAGAAGTTTACAGATCAACGTCGCAAAGGAGTACAAGCTCAAATTGGGGAAGGATACGGAAGGAAATCGGCCGTATCCTTTTTTAAAGAAACCATCTCGGCATTTGCCTTAAGCGGTTCAGGGAAATCGCGAGAAACCTAAATCTAGATGGTCGGATGGGAGAACTCGTCCTCTTGAATGTGCTAAACACTGCGTCACCAGCCGGACTCTGTGGCCAAGCAGTTCTAGGCGCTTGTCCGGAACCGCGCTGCTGCTACGGTCGCAAGTTCGAATCCTGTCTCGGGAATGGATGTATGTGATGTCCTTACGTTAGTCAGGTTTAAGTAGTTCTAAGTCTAAGGGACTTATGACCTCAGATGTTAAGTCCCATAGTGCTCAGAGCCATTTGATTTGAACTGCGCCACCTCTCTCGTTGCGTGGATGGCCGGGAGAATTAACGCGCTGCTTTTGGGATGCGGGAGACGAGCCTGGCGCGGATCGAATCCGTCTCGCCGATAGAAGACGAAGGCTGGTGAGTCGGCCAGTCGGAATGCCGTTTCCCGAATCAGGTTGGTGTCCACGTCCGCACACTACGAAGATATTGAGAAAACGTTGTCACACTTTCACATAAGATTTGCTCTAGACGCAGAAGATGGCGTACACTGTTTCCGTTCTGTGGGATTAATAAAGGACTGATGAACATAGATGTTTAGTCTCTTTAAACCCATAATCAACATCATTGCTCTCCGTGCTTGCACTTCGGGATAACAACGCGTGCCAACGCTAACGTAGATAGTCACGTGACCAAATAGTTCCCCCTGCGCTAGGATGAACGAATCGCCACAGTAATAAGCGCCCCTGAAACAAGTGAACCAATTGTAAACAAATAATTCGCCAGATCCGGCTGGAATTCCACTTCGGTTTTACAACGAGTACCCTACGGCACACTTACTTAGCCTGCATTTATCGCGAGTCTCTTGCCAAGTGGAAACTCCCAAGCGACTAGAAAAAAGCGCATAAAGGAAAGAACCAGCAAAATTATTCTCCCATGTCCCCAACATTTGTCTAAATCTTTGAACTTACTCTCAGTTCTAAACAATAAATTTTATTGCGTCTGAGAAGCTTATGTCCACGAATCAACATGGTTTTTAGAAAGCATCGCTCGTGCGAAACTCAGCTTGCCCTCTTCTCGCGTGATATACTACGAACTATGGATGAAGGACAATAGGCAGATGCCATATTTATAGATTTCGAGAAGACGTTTGACTCGGTGCCCCATTGCAGGTTGTTAAAGAAGTTACGAGCGTAATGGAGTACGTTCACAGTTATGCGAGTACCTCGAAGACGTCTTAAGTAATTGAACCCAGTAATTCCTTCGACAGCGATTGTCCATCAAAGGCAAGGATATCGCCAACAGTGCCAAGGGGGAAGTATGATAGAACTGTTATTATTCTGTATATAGGTAAATGGAACGCATCCGTGATCTAGGGGTAACGTCTTTGATTAGTGATCAACACATCCTCGGTCCCGGATTCGAAACCCGCCACCGCTTAAATGTTAATTAATAATCAGCATTGGCAGAAGAAAACTATCGGCGTAACAAGCCACCTTCATTCCGCCAACGGCCTTGTCAATGAGGGCGGAGGAGCGGACTGAGGTCTAGCGCACTCTCTTGTCTTTGAGAAGAGAAACTGCTTCAAAAGGCGAAAGAATCAGCAATGATCAACGGCATGACCATGCAGAAGGTAATGGAACAAGATGGTTCATATGGCTCTGAGCACTATGGGTCTTAACATCCGAGGTCATCAGTCACCTAGAACGTAGAACTACTTAAACCCAACTCACCTAAGCACATCAAACATGCCCGAAGCAGGATTCGAACCTGCGACCGTAGCAGCAGCGCGGTTCCAGACTGAAGCGCCTAGAACCGCTCGGCCACACCGGCCGGTGGCAATGGGACACCACTGCATTGAAGACACATAACGTGATCTCCAGGAAACGTGCCCTATATTTGTAAAAGTGTCATGATGATCTCTCCATCGGCAAAATATTCCGGAATAGTCCCCCCTTCGGATCTCCCACCGAGCGAGGTGGCGCTGTGGTTAGCACAGTGGATTCGCATTCAAGAAGACGATGGATTAGTCCTGTCTCCGGTCATCCTGGTTTAGGTTTTCCGCGATTTCCCTAAATCGCTCCAGGCAAATGCCGGGGTGGTTCCTTTGAAAGGGCACGGCCGACTTCCATTCCCGTCATTCCCTAATCTGATGAGACCCATGACCTCGCTGTTTGGTCTCTTAACACAAACAAATCAACTCGGATCTCCCAGAGGTCTGCCAGGGGGAGGTGACCATGAGAAAACATTGAATAACCAGAGAGAGGATAATGTACTACGACTCGGGGAGTGGAATGTCAGAAACTTGGACGTGATTGGGAAGCTAGAAAATCTGAAAAGGGAAACGCAAAGGCTCAATCTAGATATAGTAGTGAAATGGAAAGAAGACAAGGATTTCTGATCAGATGAGTACGGAGTAATATCGACAGCAGCAGAAAATGGTATAACGAGAGTAGGATTCGTTATGGATAGCAAGGTAGGGCAGAGAGTCTGTAACTGTGAACAGTTTAGTGATAGGGTTGTTTTTATCAAAATCGACAGCAAAGCAACACCGACAATGATGGTTCAGGTATATAAGCCGACGACGCAAGCTGAAGATGAAGAGATATAGAAAATGTATGAGGATATTGAAAAGGTAATACAGTACGTAAAGGGAGATGAAAAGCTAATAGTCATGGAGGACTGGAATCCGGTTGTAGGGGAAGGAGTAGAAGAAAAGATTACTAGAGAATATGGCCTTGGGACAACAAGTGAGAGAGGCGAAAGACTAATTGAGTTCAGCTAGTAATAGCTGCCCCAGGATCACAAGAGGAAGAGGTATACTTCGAAAAGTCCGGGTGATACGGGAAGATTTCAGTTAGATTACATCGTGGTCGGACAGAGCTTCCGAAATCAGATACTGGACTGTAAGGCATACCCAGGAGGAGATATAGACGAAGATAGCAATTAGCAGTGATGAAGAGTAGGCTGACGTTTACGACATTAGGCAGGAAGAATCAATACGCAAAGAACTGGGATACAGAAGTACTAAACAATGACGAGATAACTTGAAGTTCTGTGAGGCTATGGATTCAGCAATAAGGAATAGCTCAGTAGGCAATACAGTTGAAGAGGAATGAACATCTCTAAAAAGGGGCGTCACAGAAGTTGGTAAGCAAAACATAGGTACAAAGAAGGTAACTGCGAAGATTCCATTGGTAGCGGAAGAAATACTTCAGCTGATCGATGAAAGAAGGAGATACAAAAATGTTCAGGGAAATTCAGGAATAGAGGAATACAAGTCGCTTAGGAATGAAATGAACAATAAGTGCACGGAAGCTAAGACGAAAAGACTGCATGACAAACGTGAAGAAAGAGAAAAAGAAGTGATTGTCAGAAGGACTGACTCAGCATATAGGAAAGTCAAAACAACCTTTAGTAAAATTAAAAGCAAAGGTGGAAATATTAAGAGTGCAACGGGAATTCCACTGTTAAATTCCGAGGAGAGATCAGAGAGGTGGAACGAGTACATTGAAGGCCTCTGTGACGGGGTAGGTTTATTTTATGTGATAGATGAAGAAACAGTAGTCGTTTTAGAAATTAAGAGACCTTTGGAGGACTTAAGATCAAATAAGGCAGAAAAAATTCCATCAGAATTTCTAAAATCATTAGAAGTGGCAAGAAAACGACCGTTCACGTTGGTGCGTAGAATATATGCGTCTAGCGACATACCTTCTGACTTTCTGAAAAAGAATACTGCAAGAGGTGACAAGTGCGAGAATTACCTTACCATCAGCTTAACAGCTCATGTAACAAAATTAGTTACAAGAACAATGTACAAAAGACTGGGAAAGAAGATTTGGATCTCTTAGATGACGATCAGTTTTGCTTTAGAAAAGGTGACGGCGGTTAATAATAGAATCAAGAATAAAGAAAAATCAAGACACTTTCATACGATTTGTCGACCTGGAAAAAGCGTTCAACAATGTCAAATGGTGCAAGATGTTCGAAATTTCGAGAAAAATGGGGGTAAACTATAGGGATAGACGAGTAATATACGACATGTACAAGAGCCAAGAGGGAAGAATCAGAGTGGACGACCAAGAACGAAGTGCTTGGATTAAAAATGCTGCAAGACAGGGTTATAGTCTTTTGCCCCTATTGTTCAATCTGTACGTCGAAGAAGGAATGAAGGAAAAAAAGACATGTTCAGGATTGGAACTGAAATTCCAGGCATAAGGGTATCGATGATACGATTCGCTGATGACATTGCTATCCTGAGTGAAAGTGAAGAAGAATTACATGATCTGCTCAGTGAAGTAAACAATCTTGTGAATACAGATTGTGGACTGAGAATAAACCGAAGAAAGACAAAAGTAATGAGAAGTAGTAGAAATGAGCACTGCGAGAGATTGTCACGAAGTACATGAAGTTAAAGAATTCCACTACCTAGACATCAAAATATCAAGCGACGGTCGAAGCAAGGACACCAAAATGACACTAGCACTTTCAGAAAGGGCATTCCTGACCAAGAGAAGTGTTCTAGTATCAAACAGGTCTCAATTTGAGGAAGAATTTTCTGAAAAGTCTGTTTTGAGACCAGCATCACATGATAGCGAAACATGGACTGTAGGAAAACCGGAAAAGAAGAGAATAGAAGCATTTGAGATGTGGAGTTACAGAAGAATGTTGACAACTAGATGGATCTATATGGTAAGGAGTGAGGAGGTTCTGTGCAGAATCGGAGAGGGAAGAAATATTTGGAAAACACTGACAAGGAGAAGGGGCAAGATGCTTTGGTAAAACGTCAGGGAATAACTTCCGTCGTACTAGAGGCAGCTGTAGAGGGCAAAAACCGTAGAGGAAGACAGAGATTGGAGTGCATCCAAGAGATAACTGAGGACGTGGCGAAGAGCATCAAACCAGTCAGAAGACTGAACAGTAAAAAAAAAGGAGTAGATAAATGATCTGGTGGACGGGCTGGCAGTAATCTGCATTTCATTGCTGATGATGCTGTGGTTGTCGTCATTGAATGGCTGTAGGAGGATACAAGATGACTTAGACAATATTTCTAGGTGGAGTGATTAATGTCAGCTATCTATAGTACAAATCTAGAAAAATGCGGATGTGATGGAAAAACAAACCCGTAACGTTCAGATACAGCATTAGTAATGTTCTGCTTGATTCAGGAAAGTCGTTTAAATATCTGGGCGTAACGTTGCAAAGCGATATAAAATGGAACGAGCATCTGAGGATTCCAATAGAGAAGCAGAATGATCGGCTTTGGTTTATTGGGAGAATTTTGGGAAAGTTGGTTCACGTGTAGAGGAAAACACGTATGGGACGCTACTGAAACCTATTCTTTAGTACTGCTCAACTGCTTGAGATCTGTACGAGGTCAGATTGAAGGAAGACATTGAAGAAAATCAGAGACACGCTGCTGGAATTCTTACCGGTAGGTTCGAACACTAAGCGACTGTTATTAAGATGCTTTGAAAACTCAAATGAGAATCCATGGAGGGAAGGCGACGCTGTTATCGAGGAGCACTATGAAGAAAATTTAGAAAGCCAGCATTTGAAATTGACTGCAGGAAGTTCTTATTTCCATCAACATACGTTTCGCCTAAGGAACACGAAGAAAATACACTAAAATTAGGGTTTATACGGAGGCTCACATAAACAGCTGCTTTTCCCCTTCTTTTTCTGCGACTGAAAGAGGAAAGGAAATGACAAGTACTGGTACAGTGTACCCTCCGCCACACAATTTACGGAGCCTTGCGGAGTATATATGTAGATGTTTTAAGCATTGAAACATACCTACAGGACATGAATACGAATTTATTGCGAATAATGATGCCTTTGGGGGAATCTGAATCTGAAGTGTTGCACGGATAACGTGTAATTTCAGTCATGTTTCGATTTGCTGTTAGCAGTGCTGAGAGTTCTCATAGTTTTGACTAACGAAATTATTGCTGTTACTGAACATGCAGCACTTTTATTTGAAATTCCAGTACTAAAATGTGCAACGGAAAGATCGGCTCACTTCACGGAACGGTCAGGATAAAGGAAGGTGATGCCGTGCGTCACATCGGCAGCAAGCGGCCGGCCGCCGGCCGCCGGCCACAGGTCAAACTCGTGTGGGCCCGGCTCGACAGCCGCATCGGAAATCGAACCCAGGACACGGCGCACGCTTCACAGTGACACCATCCGTCGCGTGCCGCTGCGCTGCAGAGCGACCCATTCTTTTATTCGTCTGAGTAATGGAGAACGCCGCACATAAGTATCATTTCGATACTTACGTAATTCCTGAGTCGCGTTTAGGAGGTACTGCTGTCCTGTCAGTGCAGTCGGTCTTCAGAGGACAGATAGTCAACTATTTTACGATGAATCTCAAATATGAAACTTCCTGGCAAATTAAAACTGCGTGCCCGACCGAGACTCGAACTCGGGACCTTTACCTTTTGCGGGAAAGTGCTCTACAATCTGAGCTACCGAAACACGACTCACGCCCGGTCCTCACAGCTTTACTTCTGCCAGTATCTCGCCTCCTACCTTCCAAACTTTACAGAAGCTCTCCTGCGAACCTTGCAGAACCAGCACTCCTGAAAGAAAGGATATTGCGGAGCCATGGCTTAGCCACAGCCTGGGGGATGT
The DNA here is from genome assembly GCF_023864345.2 of Schistocerca serialis cubense. Lineage (NCBI taxonomy): Eukaryota > Metazoa > Arthropoda > Insecta > Orthoptera > Acrididae > Schistocerca > Schistocerca serialis. The sequence continues at coordinate 301,687,343 of NC_064639.1, read as the reverse complement.
TTCCAGAATGAGATTTTCACTCTGCAGCGGAGTGTGCGCTGATATAAAACTTCCTGGCAGATTAAAACTGTGTGCCCGACCGAGACTCGAACTCGGGACCTTTGCCAGGCTGTGGCTAAGCCATGTCTCCGCAATATCCTTTCTTTCAGTCTAGCACATGACCTCTCTCTCCGCCCTCTCACGTCCGAGCGCGACACATTACTTCATAGCAATCTCTGGAAGAGGGGAAATTATCCCTGCCTTACGACACGGCACCCTCCGACACCGAATGTTACCCTTTCGTCGGTTATTCCATCTTTTTCTCATGGTCACTACCTTCTTAGCAGTCCATTCCCAGAAATCAGAATGGGGACTAACCCGGCATCTTTTGTCAATGTAGAGATCAAAAGATATTTTTCGGTTACAGGCTACATGTCCTGTGGATGCACATTGTGTTTTTATGTAGTTGTTTCCATTGTCTTCTTCATTCTCAGGCCGCTGATCACCGTTGATTCTTACGCCTTTTAGGGTCAGCTTCTGTAACGGTACGTCATATAAATGGACATTTGGAGAAAGGGAAAGGAAGTTTTTATTATGAGACGTGTGAATTATAAATTATTTCAAGACTGTGTACGTGTGCACGATGTATAACAAATAGTAAAGAACGTAAGTCATTATTATCAAAACACAATTATCGATGTAAGGAACAAAACACAGTTTTTTTTATATAATCTCTGTGTAATATAGACCATGAAGCTCAGAGACAATGCTTTGATTGAACTATCTCACCTGTTTTGTTTCGTCTAGCGGTAGGCCGCCATTGTAGTGCTGTCTGATAATTAACGTTAGTTTTATCTGTATTTTTGAAAAATACAATAGAAATTGTTATTGGAAAGTGTGTATTATTGACTTAGTTGTCACCTCGCATGATCGCAGCCATTAATTATAATTAACAAAAGTTTTACAGAACTTCATAGTGCAGGGAGCTCATCTCCCTTAGCAGGATTTAGTCGGCCATTACGCTGACTGTATTATTTAATTAAAATTTCATATCGTAATATTAAATGTAAATGCGAGAGACTTCTCAATTTTGATCTTTCGTTAATTTCGAAGTTAAAATTAATTTCAGTTACCAAAATTCACAGCACTGAATGAGTTCAGTATGTTTCATTTTGGCCGCCTAACGGCAGACGAGATTGTCTCCAGTTTTGCCTTGCAAATAATGTATAAGAAACATTGAAAATCTTTACATTCCGCAATATCTCAGTTAATCTTTATGTAATTTGGTACATAAATAACCAGTAGCCCGTGAGACCCATATTAATAATTACAGTTTGCGTAAGAATACGCATATTTTCTTTTCTAAATAGCAGCGCTCACGCAAACTATTTATTAGAAGGTGGTGAGTCGCGCGCTGTGTTTAGAAAATATTATATCGTACGTGCTTCGGGGCAGCCGATGTCCGTACGAGTGTTATCGCGGTATAAGTTAATTAAAAGTCTCATTCTAGCCCACAATATCTAAAGCCACCCCAACCAAAATCATAAAATATATAATTACAAAAATAAAAATATACACTTATACCGTGATACTTCCGACCCTTGGTCAAAAGACTGGGCAGGGGGGGGGAAGAGGGGAGCCATGGCTTTTAAAATGTAGGTCCCGTTTCCTCAGTTGGAATACTGGGGTAGGTTAGGGACACACAAGTGGCTGAAGTTTCATCCAAGGACACAAGGACAGACTTACACCAGACAGTTAAGCCAAATGGAACTACTGGATGAAACAACACGCTCTTGAGCTGATGGTCACAGTGTTCTGGTTCCACAGTGTATATCGTGTTGCTTATGGGGATTTATTCCTTTCTCTCTGCCTCACATTGGGATCAAAGCACTCAATCATTATTCTATGGGATATATTGCCCTATAAGCAGATTTCCTCAAAACAGTACATAAAGTGACATGAGAAATACACGAATCAGGCTCTCGTATATGTGTTAGGTTGGTGGATAAGTTCGTAGTGTTTTTGTTTTGGATGTTGATATTGTCTTGCTAAGGGTTTATTTATCGATTGTGATTTTTTATTGGTGGTTTACTGTTGCTGTTTAAGTTTACATATTATCATTTTGTCATTGGAGACAGTGAGTGGAGCCGTGGACAGTAGAAAATGCAGTGCCAAGTGAAGAAATAGCAACATTTTCCGACGTGTTCTTGCCGGCCGAAGTGGCCGTGCGGTTAAAGGCGCTGCAGTCTGGAACCGCAAGACCGCTACGGTCGCAGGTTCGAATCCTGCCTCGGGCATGGATGTTTGTGATGTCCTTAGGTTAGTTAGGTTTAACTACTTCTAAGTTCTAGGGGACTAATGACCTCAGCAGTTGAGTCCCATAGTGCTCAGAGCCATTTGAACCATTTTTGAACCGACGTGTTCTTCTGTTTATCAGTACGATGGTGACAGCAGCGGAGGCAGCGAGAAACATTTGCGCCGTTAATGGGGATCGTACCATTGGACAGAGCACGGGAAAGAAATAGTTCTCTCAGTTCAAGGAGGATCGTTTTGATATTAGTGACTCTCCATGTCCAGGAAGACCTTCAGGTTTGATGAAGATCGTTTTAACGCATTAATCCACAATGATCCACGTCAGTATGCTCGAGAACTGGCAAATGTGATCATTTCACAATCGTGCGACTTTCTCATACAATGGGGAAAGAACAAAAATCAGGTGTATGGGTACTGCATGCTCTAAGCCAAAATCACAAAAATCTGCGGGTGGCCGTATGCGCATCTCTGCTTGCTCGTCATCAACGTGAAAAACAACGACCATTCTTATCCTGTACCGAACCCAGTGACGAGAAAGGGTGTCTTTACGCTAACATAAGATAAAGAAAGGAGTGGCTGAACCGAAACGAAGCAGCAACTCCCCGTACAAACACCTGCGCGCGTCCACAAAAGACAATGTTATGCTTCTGGTCGAACATCGGCGATGTGGTGTGCTACGAATTTATTCCCCGAGATAAAACCATCAATGCTGACATTTATTGTCAACAACTGAGGCGTCTTACAGAAGCAGTTCATGAACAAGGTAACGCATTCTCCTGATGGACAGAAAACAATACACAGGAGCTGGGTCGGGAAGTCATTCTGCACCCACATTAATCACCTGATCACGCGCCCTTAGATTTTCACCTCCACTCTTTATCGAACAATCTTCAAGGAACTTCTTTTGCGGACGAAAATGCGCTCCGAAAATGACTCGATGAGTTCTTCGCCTCAAAACCACGTGATTTCTACAGTCACGGAATCGAGAAGTTACCCAAGTATTAGGAGACCGTTGGAAATGGTGAAGGAGTATATTTTATCGATGACTAAAGTCTCTGTTATGTGTATCTGTTGTGTTTATTAAACTTGTGGACGAACACTACGAACTTATGCAGCAACCCAATATAACTGACTATGCATTTATTTGGATATATCGTATTTTTTCTTTCATTGTCTTGGAAAATAACAGTCACAGACATGACATACAATATAGGGATCAGTGACTATAATTAATGAACCAAACATTTAGAAGTACTGAGAAGTCGTATTATCAATTTTTGTGATATGTGAAACGATCTAACTTCCGTTTTTTTCTTCGGCGTTCTGCACCTTTCATATCTTACATCCAACTGTGAACATGTATGTGATATTGTCCTGTACTGGGTCGAAATAGATTATATTGTAATCTCGATACAATAGGATTTATTTAAAAACGTCTTACCTTCCTCTTTTCCTGCGCAATAAATATAATTTCATACGTATTTCTTTACTGTTTTAGTGGCCAAATAGAATAGGTTGGAATAACGACCGGACAATTCACGTGTTCTTTCGTTATTTATTCTTTTTTACAAAGTTAAGCCACTCTGAGATTTACCTGTCTATTGTTTCCTCACTGTCGATTACATTTTCATTCAAGAATTTTGTTAAACAGATGGTTCATCTATCAGAGAACAATGACGTCTTCAGTCACCTCAACGGTCTGATGTAACCAACCTCATAGTTTACTTTTGACGTTGAATTATTTCATGAAACTCTGCTGACTTACGATCATTGAAGTTTTTGGGCTACTGGAATATAAAGGGACTAACTTTTATTCATTGTGATTGGAGCTTTCTGTTTCTTGTCGCTGTGTCTTTGTTAAGCAAAATATCTTCCTATTCGTAGCGTCTTCTTATCGTGAATTACCGAGAAATTTTTTTAAAGAAATATCTCGGTTTTTAGTGAGAGGAGAAGGAACGCTGCACCCTCCTCCTTCCTTGCTTTGGAAACGAGCTAAAGACTATGTTTAAGCCGCTGTATTAGGTATATATGTTCTCTAACACGCTTCGTTAGTCCAACTTTTTCCTTTTCTTTCGCTGTTCATTTTGTTCGCTGCCTTCTTGGAAAGGTATCCAGTTCTAGATTATGTTACCGTATTTACCTCTGTCTTTAATCCTTCCCTTATTTTCACCATTTTCTCTCCTAATTCTTCACGTAGTTTTCTTGCTCAATCACGTTCGTTTCTACTTTTACAAAACTATGTACAATTTTTGTCGTCAGATACGACCCATTTGTTGAAGGCATCTATAGAACATCAGTCTTCTTTTCCAAACATCATCTGTAATTTTTACTAGGAATTTGTATACTTCAGCATTGATTCGTAATTCATTAGTTAGTGTTCTTGTTGTTTCCATCTGCCTCTTAACCTACAGTGTTATTTATATTATTCCCTAATGCTCCTTACTGCCACTGCAAATATTTAATGTTGAAAGTATATTACGACTAACATTCGAGTCATATAGACATATACTATTAATTTCTTTCACATTTGTAATGCACTAACGGCAATTATCAACATATAACGAGCGCTCCCTTTTATTACACACAGTGTATATACCACTGAAATTGACCGTTTGCATACACGTGTCCCTGTGTAATAATTTGTCTACTAAATTTCCTCTAGAGCCTCGACTAGTGTGGGCTGGGAAACACCATGCAGCCGTAATCGGGAACGTGTATAGTATTTGCCAAAAGTTCGAAAGAACTGGAAATAAGTCTTCGAATACAGCTCGTTGTACCACCAAACGACCGAAGTCCGGCGGTGTTACTGAATAAGGCAAAGTAATCACGGACTGTATTCTAATTCGGGTCGAGTGGCGTTCAAATCACCGTCCGGCTACACATATTTTGATTTTACTTACAACATAAACGAGCATCGAGCTAGTTCCTTCAACAAGATTCCCATCTTTTCCCTGTTCCCTCCTTGTGTCAGTTATCGCCTCTACACCGACGGGAAGCCTGTCAGTAACGTAGCTTTACCTCCTTTCGAGAATGTCGAGGAACGGTTTTAGCGCCCGTTTCTCTACCCTTAACACGTCGATGGGCGCAGCCGGTTTCTTTCTCCATCGGAGAGGCCATTTCAGTTTCAGCTTTGCAAACCCTCCAGTCCATGGAGACAAGCGCCGGAATACGCGGTACTTCGGCGGAACTGATGGCAGCGGAATGACTTTAACATTTGCTTTGTGCTGCGTCGCAGAGACGACAGTGGAGGATGTGGTGTGGAGGGTGAGAGAGATTGGCCGGCGGCGGATGTAGGGTGGGGGTTGACGGACGGGGTGTGCTGTCCTACGCTCAGAGTTCCCAGGGGCCACCAGGCAGCTAATTCTGGCTACGGCGATCGAACGCGGACGCTCCGGCACTTAAAGCGGGCGCAGAGGCAGAGAGAGGGGCAGGCGACAAACGCAGCGTATTACCCACTTCTAGCATGTTTTTAGTTAAAAAAAATGAAATATGGCATATGAAATATCTTCCATCGTTCCATAACCGCAGTAACAAATAGGGTACGTGTAGCATCTTGGCGATACCTGTGCTTAACACCTCCACCTCCATCCCCTGTAGAAGACGACTGTGGTACAAATCACTCAGTAACCTGCATCTTATCCAAAATCACTCTGCATTCGAGAGGAGATTACAACTCTCTCTTTTTTCTTCGGCGTAGCTTCCGTCTTGGCATATCTCAGCTGTTTTCTTGGTGTACAACATGTAACCGGTATCTCTGTCACACTGTAGAACATCTGTGCTTTTATTATCCATTTCTATTAATGTTTTCTTCCATCTAATCTGTTAATACTGCTGTATAATTTCTCACTCTCCTCTGACAAGTGTACTTCTTATCCACATTGTCAACTTCTATGCATATTGTAACATATACCTATGTTATTCAGTGTGTACATTGAGCAAGCAGTGAAGGAAACCAAGAAAACTTTAATTCCACTCCATAGTCCAAGGAGAATAAATAAAAATTTTAAAGTTTGCGAATGACAACAAACTACTTGGAAGAGCTGTTGAACGGAATGGACAGTGTCTTGAAAGGAGAATATATTATGAAAATTAACAAAAGCAAGTCGAACTAAAACAGGTGATGCGCAAGGGATTAGATCAGTAAACGAGACAATAGAAGTAGTAGATGAGTTTTGCTGCTGATGATAGGTGAAAAAGGGAGGGCATAAAAATGCAGACTGGCAATGGAAAAGAAAATATTCTTGAAGAAGAGAAATTTGTTAACATCGAATGTAGATTTAAGTGTTAGGAAGTATTTTCTGAAAGTATTTGTATAGATTGTAGCCATGTGTGTTAGTTAAATATGGATGATAATGGCTTAGACAAGAAGATAATAGAAGAAGAAAAAAGAATGATGAAGATTAAATGGGCGATCACATAACTAATGAGGAGGTACTGAATACAACTAGGGAGACAAGTAATCTATGGCACGACCTGACTAGAAGAAGCGATCAGTTAATAGGACACATTCTGAGACATCACGGGACCACCAATTTAGTACTGGAGGCAAGTGGAGGTGGGCAGGGGAAATCGCAGAAGGAGACCAAGAGATGAATACAGTACGTAGATTCAGAAGGATGTAGGTTTCAATAGGTATTTGGAGAGGAAGAGGCTAGCACGTCGTAAAGCAGCCTGGAGAGCTGTATCATACCAGTCTTCGGACTGAGGACCACAACAACAAACAGCAACAAGACTGACAATTCTTAAATTACACAAGTTCATTACAGTACATATTGTCGTTATATTATTTCTATCATTTTAATAATATATTACTGAGGTACGACAACAACTGTAATGATTACTCACTGAGAAAGTCTGGTTAAAATGCAAGAGAGGACCTGAAGGACCTAGTCCTGCCAGGTGAAATAATTGCACAAAGTAGAATAAATAATTATTTCTTAATATGTGTGACAACACAAGTTTTCTTAAATTTTTATTTTATGCGTGAAAACTCGCAATAACAAATGTGACTAAAGTGAAAAATATGAGAAAAGGAAACTATTTGAAATATTACTCTTTAAACAAAGTAACATGGTTTTTCGTGACTTTGCAGATTGTGTCAAGTCATGAAACCCGTAAAAGTAGACCAACCTGTACATCTTTAAAATAAAACACAACTTCAGATGACAACTCACTACGAAATAAAGAAGCTCGTGCTGCAGCTTTTACACTCAAAATAGAAAAGCAACCAAAAGTTTTATATAATATTTTACAGAAATAAACGATACTCACTGAATGCGACACACAGGTGTATATTTGGGTACACAATTAAAAAGAATAAAAAAATTCGTTTTTCGAGAGGCAAAGTTTTAAAAACGAAAAGAAGTATGTCATGGTCACAACAAGGGATACAGCAACCTAGTACGGAATTTGTAGAATTTGTATAAGCCTCTGATAACAATGATTATTCTTAATCGGTTACTACACTCATGCTCATAAATTAAGGATAATTGCAGAATGTGGTGCCACACAACGTGGCACTACACAAAACTGGCGCTAATAGCATAGGCACATAGGGAACACACACGACACAGATCTGTAAGTTCACGGTATTGGTGTTAAGTTAAGAAAACAGTTCCGAAAGACATGTGCTACAAAATGCCACTGTTTCCTATGCATGTACCCCGACATAAATATGGGATATGATCACCATACACACGTATACAGGCCGGACAACAGGTTGGCATACTCTGGATCAGGTGGTCGAGCAGCTGCTGGGGTATAGCCTCCCATTCTTGCACCAGTGCCTGTCAGAGCTCCTGAAGTGTCGTACGGGTTTGGAGACGTTCAGCGATACGTCGACCGAGAGCATCCCAGACGTGCTCGATGGGGGTTTAGGTCTGGAGAACAGGCACGCCACTCCATTCGCCTGGTATCTTCTGTTTCAAGATACTCCTTCACGATGGTAGCTCGGCAGGGCCGTGCGATATCATCCATCAGGAGGAACGTGGGACCCACTTCACGCTTGAAAAGGCGGACATACTGGTGCAAAATGACGTTCCGATACACCTGACCTGTTACAGTTCCTTTGTCAAAGACATGCAGGAGTGTACGTGCACAGTCATAATCCCACCCCACACCATCAAACCACGACCTCCATACAGGTCACTGTTCCAGTGACCATGTACTGTGTTCTTGACACCAGGCTTTACGGGCTCGCCTGTGACCAGGGGTCAGTGGAATGCACCTTGCAGATCTCCGGGTGAATAAACCATGTCTGTTGAGTCGTCTGCAGACTGTGTGCCTGGAGACAACTGTTCCAGTGGCTGCGGTAAGGCCCCGAGCAAGGCTACCTGCAATACTCCGTGGCCGTCTGCGGGCACTGGTGGTGAGATATCGGTCTTCTTGTGGTGTTGTACACTGTGGACGTCCCGTATTGTAGCGCCTGGACACGTTTCCTGTCTGCTGGAATCGTTGCCATAATCCTGAGATCACACTTTGTGGCACAAGAAGGGCCCGTGCTACGACCTGCTGTGTTTGACTCGCCTCCAGTCGCCCTAGTGTCATCAATATGTGTTCTTTGAGCCATTTTCAACACACAGTCACCATTAGAACGTCTGAAAACGTCTGTACACTTACTCGCTGCACCGCACTCTGACATGCACCAACAAACACACCTCTGCGTATGTGGACTGCTGCCAGCGCCACCGTGCGACGACCGCAGGTCCAATGCACCGCATGGTCATACCCCGAGGTGATTTAAACCCACAAACCGCCCACTAGAGCGATGTTTCACCGTGTATCAGCATTATCCTTAATTTATGAGCATGAGTATAGTTTCGATCAATTATGATCATATTCATGTAGTTCTAGGGAAGACAAACAATATATGCATAAATATCGGATGGAACAATGTCACACGATGAGTAAAAATTAGTAATAAGATCTACGTAACACGTAAAAAGATGCGGCATGAGAAACAGCGTGATACCATTGTGAGGTAAATCATCTGGGTTAAGGAAATTGTTTAAAAACATGAAGTTTTTCGTCAACAATGACAGCAACAGGAAACATAAAACATGATAAATCTTAATGAGAAAACAACTGTGACACAGACGAGGCAAGCTCCCTTAGACTAATACGTGACTTTCTTGTAGCCGACATTCATTTATTTTACTTTTCAGTTTCAAATTACACAAATATTTCGCCTCATCAACAACTCATCATCAGATGTTATGTTTAAAAATGAGGAAGAAATGGGGTCTGTAAAACGCCAGGAAGCTAAATTGCAAAATAAAAGTAAGGTCTATTTTCAGCGACGTATAGATGAACACGTTACAAAGTAAATCGTCGAAATACAACTATACGGACCATAATGTGCACGTAGTAATTGTCTGCTGACGGGAGTAGCTGTATCGACAGAAGTCGAATGGCATCGGTTGATACTGGCAGCTTTCCTGACGCAGTCTATTCAGTCAGTCTTAGCGAACAGACGGCACTCCTTCAAACGTATAGGTTCTCGTAAACAGTAACAGGTAAGATGCGGAATTGAAAATCAAGCAAATGTTGTATATAACTGACTTTCAAATAGTTTAACTTGATTGTAGGGTTCAGTGAAGATAGTATCTACACAGAGTGCTGAAAAATAAACAAAGGAAAACAGTGAGTATCGGTCCGAAGTCATATACGTTTTCCGACTTCTAAAGAGACAGTTATTCCCGTCAGATTCTTCTTAGAGTGAACGTTTAATGTCTCCACTCTGACTGTCGCAACTGACGACAGCAGTTTGAGTTCATAACGGTATAAAGCTTGTTACTTTTAAATAGCAAATGATATATGAAAATTTTCAGTACGAAATCGCTTATGAGGTACTCCTTTCTCTTACTGAAAATAAGCAAAAGTTGGGTGTCCGCTTGTAAATATAAGCAAGGGTTTCACTAGAAGAGGGTTGAATCACGGCCGCCTAAGGAAGTGATCCACGGGTAGTCGCCGGTAGTCGTATGTGTGCACTAAACAGTCAGTACGAAATAAATACTAAATAAATCTGTTGTTAGATGAGTGCGAACCGAAAGAAGAAAACCCTAATAAAAGAAAAAGATGAAAAACAGGGAGATATGATTTTATAGAAGGTCATAAAATACTTCTAAAGTCTTTGACGTGGAAATATCTCAAAGAGTAATCTATTATAATTTAACCTTATATCTGCGTTTTAAAAATAAACTGATTTAAAAATGTTGTATTCAGCAACTGCTGTTGGTATCAAATACACTTTTCGGTTGGTGTATAATTTCGTAGCGTTTTTGGCTTTTCATTTTGGTATCCCGGTTACTATGGTTTTTTTATCGATTGTCATTATTTATTTGTAGTTCACTGTTGTTAATTGAGTTTACATAATGTCATTTTATTATTTCGAGATAGTGAGTGGGATGGCAGCAGACACAGCCAGAAACATATTGGGATAATTCCAGTGGACAGAGGAAGACAGAGAAGGAGTTTTCTCGTTTTAACGAGAATCATTTTGACGTTAGTGACACTCCATATACTGGAATATCTTAGGGGTTTGATGAAGCTCGTTTTAATATACGAGGGTTGTCCAGAAAGTAAGTTCCGATTCGTCGCGAAATGGAAACCACAGTGAAAACCAGAAACTTTTTATTTGCAACAGTTAGGTACACCTTCCACCTACTTCTGTATATATTCGCCGTTCCAGCTTCGAGTTTTGTAGTAGTGTTGTATCAACTTTCCAATATCCTCGTCATAGAATGCAACCACCTGTGCTTTCGGCCAGTTATCTGCACTGGTTTGCAGGTCGTTGTCCGTGGAGAAAAATTGTCTTCATAGCCAGCGGTTCTTGTGAACAGAGAAGAGACTCAGGGGGAGCCAATTACGGACTGTAGTGTGGGTGATCAGACACTTCTCATCGGAAACGCTGCAGTAGCGTCTTCATTGTCCCTGCAGTGTGCAGCTGAGGATTGGAATGAAGAAGGAACTGCTCGACAGTTGTGTTATGTGGGCTGCATGAGACAGGCGAAATCTCTAATCAGGCCCTGATACTTGGCGGGAGACGCTATTTCCTACGCATCTTTAATGCTTACTGTTCACTCAAAACTGAAAAGAGCGACGCGACACGATCGACGGGCATACCAGAGACACTGCTCAACACATATGGGCTAAGCATTACCTGATTTTGTCAATGGCTTCCATTTCACGACCAATCGGAACTTATTTTCTGTACAACCCTCGTATTTACCCATTATGATACGCGGCAGTGTATTCGAAAACTGCCAATGTGATGGATTGTGATCATTCCACCACTGTGCGACATTTGCAAACAATGGGGAAGATTCAAAAATTGGGTGTATTGGTACCATATCAAGGGTTGACCATATATGCATGTCTGCAAAATGAGATTTTCACCCTGCAGCGGAGTGTGCGCTGATATGAAACTTCCTGGCAGATTAAAACTGTGTGCTGGACAGAGACTCGAACTCGGGACCTTTCGCGGGCAAGTGCTCTACCGTTTGAGCTTCCCAAGCACGACTCACGCCCCGTCCACACAGCTTTACTTCTGCCAGTACTTCGTCACCTGCCTTTCAAACTTTACAGAAGCTCTTCTGCGAAACTTCCAGAACTAGCACTCCTGAAAGAAAGGATATTGCGGAGCCATGGCTTAGCCGCAGCCTGGGGGATGTTTCCAGAATGAGATTTTCACTCTGCAGCGGAGTGTGCGCTGATATGAAACTTCCTGGCAGATTAAAACTGTGTGTTGGGCCGAGACTCGACCTCGGGACCTTCGCCTTTCGCGGACAAGTGCTCTACCGTCTGAGCTACTCAAGCACGGCTCACGCCCCCTCCTCACAGCTTTACTTCTGCCAGTACCTCGCCACCTACCTTCCAAACTTTCTCAGAAGAGCTTCTGTAAAGTTTGGAAAGTAGGTGACGATGTACTGGCAGAAGTAAAGCTGTGAGGACGGGGCGTGAGTCGTGCTTGGGTAGCTCAGACGGTAGAGCACTTGCGCGCGAAAGGCAAAGGTCCCGAGTTCGAGTCTCGGCCCGGCATACAGTTTTAATCTGCCAAGAAGTTTCTTATGCATGTCTGGTTACTCATAATCAACTGACTCGTAGACAACGTGGAAAGATGGAAGGAATATAGGGTTTCACGTCCCGTTCACATCGAGGTCGTCAGAGATGGAGCACAAGCTCGGATTGTGTCAAGGAAGGGGAAGGAAATAGGCCGTTCACTTTCAAAGGAACCATCCCGGAATTTGCCTGCAGCAGTGCAGGGAAATCATGGGAAACCTAAATCTGGATGGCCAGACACGGGTTTGAACCTTCGTCCTCCGGCATGCGAGTCAGTGTGCTAACCATTGCGACACCTCACTCGATGTGAACAACGCGGACCATTTTATCTTGTATCGAACCTGGTGACGAGAAATGGTGTCTTTATGATTACATAAGGAAGAGGAAAGTATGCTTAAGCCCAACCAAAGCAGCAATTTCCCGTACAAAGACCGGAGCACATTCACAAAAGAGAACGTAATGCATCTGGTGGAACAGCGGCGGTGTGGTGTAATACGAATTGCTTCTCCGAGCAGTAACCATCACTGCTCGCATTTATTGTTAACAACTGTGACTTCTTGCAGACGCAGGAAGGCTGGATGGAATGATGTTACTCCACGATAACGCTCGCACGCATTCTGCTAGACTGACGAGAAATAATATACAGGGATTGGGAAATCCTTCCGCATCCACCTTACTCACCTGAATTTGCACACTCAGATTTTCACCTTCTCCGCTCTCCATCTAACAAACTTCAGGGAATTTCCTTTCCGGATAAAAATGTGCACCAACGTGGCTCCACGAATTCTTCGCCTAAAAACCATAGGATTTCTACATTCAGGGAATCGAGAAATTATCCCAGCCTTGGCAGACTGCTACAAATAGTGGAGGAGAATATACTACCGACGAATAATCAGTATTATGAATACGTGTTGTACTCATTAAACTTTTAGGAAAACACAAGTAGTTGCTGTTATGAGGCGCATAGCAAGCAATTAGTCTCCTAATGGCACAAATAAGTTTAGGCAACACTATGGAAAACACAGATTAGCAACATTTTATAATAACTCGTTAAAAGAAGCTTTCTAATAACTGTAGCCTAAACGTGCGCTGCACTACTTCAGTCTTCACTCGCACCGATCACTCTGAAGAGTGATAAGATGAGGAGGAGAACGGGCGTCTGTGGCGCTGTCGAGTGGATACCGAGACTGAAGTTGCGTTGAGAAGGGCACGCGGCCAGGAACAACTGCAAAGGGGCTGTACACTGGTGCAATGGCGTCCGGGAGAGTCAAAGACAAGTGCCGGCCGTCATCTGACGAGATGGAGAGACAACATCCAGGGACATGCGGGAAGAACCTGTACCTAGACCGTTTACAACGATCGACAGGGCAGTATTTATAAGAGACTTACGTCCAGGGGTAGATATTTAGAGGCTGAAGAAGACGGCAAAGAAGAAGTAGTCCTGAATACAGTGAATGATAACTGTAATCACTTGCTCAACAGTTTGACTCCTCTTTGCGGTGAGTGCAGAAACAGTCCTGATGCTGTTTTGAAGTACTGTTAATACTGTGCGGATACTGTTAGTTTTGTGCTGGTGAGTGGAGATGAATCCACTTATATCTGCATTGGCGGATGGATGGCCTCTCACCAAAAATTAAGTGACGTATGGAGGATGCCTCAAATAGACCTTATTGGCTGGTTCCCTCTCTGGTGAGTGGCCTTAACTATATTGCGCCTGAGTCGTAGGCAACATGGCGCTCCTCTACGTAGGTTACGTTCTGTATCTTCCAGGAGATACAGCAATACCTTTACGTAGACTATCCTTCAATTTCAACACTCAGACGTTAACAGTGTGCGCGCCTCTCCTAGCCTCTTGGTCTTGCTATCTAACGCATTCAGGTCCGTATAGTTACGCATACAAGTTGGAATTTGTAATGTAGTGTCCCAGTAGTTTATTATTCTCCATTTCCTTTACTTTTAAACAATCATTCCATGATGACTTATTGAGCTGTTGAAATCGGCAGTGATACCATTTGTGTAACATCTGGCTGAAAAGTTTAATAAGACATTCTACGTGGCTCATTTTGTGGACCCTGTTTCAGCGTACTGTACTTGCAGGTTCGGCACTGGCAAATTTTTTCCGCCTTTCCAGACGGACCTGAAGATGATGATAACTGATAACATTAACCCTCAAGTGAAACTATCGTTGCGATCTAAAAGACACACAATTTCTTTTTTTGTCAATGACTTTGTGTCTTGCTTTTCACTCTTCTGTACCTCTTTGTCATGTTTTCTCCGCTACGATTTCCTTTCATCAGTTTTTTTAATTTTTTTATTATCCAGCTACTGACGTCGCTTTCCCTAATTGGAGATAATCGGATCTATAATATTTTCATTATAGCCCAAGCATTTCTAATAATTTCCTGACGCCTGTATATTCTGTATGAATATAAGCGGTTGTGACTATTAATCACTCGTCGCAGTATATTCATTTATTGAGTTTGTTTGTTGGAAACAATCCTTATAAGCCTAAGATTGATAGAGATACAAATAGATTACTATACGTAAAAATCACCTAAACTCCACTCTAGTGTTGTGGTTTGATTTATGTCACTGAAGACTGCAATGCCTGAAAGATCTAGGAGAGGCCTTTATCCTGTCCTGCGCCAACTTCTTCATCTCACAGTTGCACTAAAGTTAAATATCCCCGATTATTTCCCTGATAGATTCGAACCCTTGCCATCTCTCCCCCTTCCCCCCCCCCCCTCCTTGTACTTAGTCCTTACTACAGATTTAGCCTCTATGTATCCCTCCAGAGATGTTACCATATCATCCTGTCCCTTCTTCTAGATGGTGTATGCTGCACCTGCTATATCATGCCCCACGCTGGGCCCCAAAAATGTGATAAATTGAAATTGTGCTGAGGTATAGGGGATAATTAGTTACTACCATTTAGCTGGGCGCCAGACATGATTGTCATTAATTAGACTCAACATCACCTCTCCGCTGAAATAAGGCTTCTAGTGCTGGACGCCGGCAATAGAACTGTATGACTACCAACAGAACATATTTATTAATTTCAAATATCTGTTTATTAAAACAATGCAAATACGTAAAGGGTTTTGGATCTCAGACGGACACTGCACAATGACTGGATTTACTGGACGCTATGGGTTCTCTGATGAGGTAGGTTTGCTGTTTGGTCTCGCCCAGGTCTTGTATCGGCTATCGTCGGCGAAGAGTGTTATGTGGGCGGTGATGTGTGGCGGCCTGTGTGCTGAGCTGCAGCTGTCTCGCATGTATCTGGGAGAGCGGTCGGCGCGTGACGTATGATCGAGAGTTGTCGGCAGTCCTTCTGTCCTTTTGTGCGAGTAAAGCGGTTTAAGATCCTTATCTGACGCCCGAGGCTACTAGGGCGGGCTTCTTCATCGTTCAAGTCATCGGCTGTTATTCATACTCTGGAGCTATAGAAAGAGATGCATTGTCGTCTCCGAATCGGAAGTGGGATAAGAAAGAAACTGAAATTAGCGTGGGATGGAATGTAGTGGAATTATGCATGCAGCGGAATTGCAGAGCAGCACAAAATGGATCCGAATGGAAGAGGGAGCTCAGGAGAATGACTCGTTCTCAGCAGGCACAAAACTCGATGAATATCAGCGTCATATTACAAAACCAACATAAAGGTCCGAGTCAGAAGGAAGGCATCAGAAGCGGAAACAAAGACGAATTCTCGTGAAAATGAACGCCAGACTGAAATGAAACCACTATGGACTGGAATGGGAATCAGACTAGACAGATATCATCATTGTGCTGGTGAATGTCCAGTCCTGATTACGAGGCCTTGAGTACAAGCTCGTCGGAGACAATGTCTTGGTATGAAGTTCCTTGGCACTCCACGGATCAACGCATAGCTTTCGTCGTAACTTATTCCTCGATGATACATCAGTATAAGACAACAGCCACTTCCTCCTTGACAATGATGCTCCTCTTCGTTGCTCGTCCGAAGATGCTAACTTTGTGCTGGAAGACCTCAAACGTCCCTATAATTCACGGCCAGGTGTTGAGGACTCTAGTATCGTTGGGTCATGCTAACGTTATCACGGTGTCGCATTCCCTGAAGGGCTCTCCTTCGGTGCCGGGCTGACGACTTGGGTCGTAACTTCTTTAACAAGCTTTTGACTGATCTTAAGTGGCAACAGAATGGTTACCGGACTACAGTCACACACTATCACTCTTTCACACCCACTACAAAGTATTATTTTCCTAACCAATTCTGTTGAGGATCTAGTCATTTCGTATCTCTATACTCAATTTTCAGTACCCTTATGCAGCACTAATTTCAGTTTCTTCCAGTCTATTATTTTCCGGCTTTTTCGCAGTCCATGAGTCATTCCCATGCAGTGCTATTGCCTGAGGAGTACATTCTTGAAAAAGTTTTCTTCACATAATGGTCTACGATTGATACTGGTAGATTTCTGTCAATGAGGATGCCCTCTTTGTCTGAGATAGACTTCGTGTCACATCCATCTTGCATCGACCGTCGTCCGTTATTTAACTCCAAGGTAGCAGAATTCCTTCACTTCGTTCCCCATTTTGATGTTAAGTTTAACGATAATATCATTTGTGCTAGCCCTCATAACATTCTCTAGTTCCATTCAACAGTTCCTGCAATTCTTCCTCACTTTTAGCTGACGATATTAATGTCTTGTCATTGATACCTCATCACCCTGAATATTTGATCCCACTTTTGATCATTTCCTTTATTTCCGTAATTACTCCATCGATATACAGGTTGAAGAGTAGGGAAGAAAAATATCTTATCTTCCTTATGCGTTTTTAAGTCCTAGAGCTTCTTTTCTGATATTCCAGTCTTACTGTTTCCTCTTGATTACTGCAGTTATTACCTGTCTTCCCCATAGTTTGTTTCAATGGTTCTGAGAATTTCAAGTCCGCAGCTCGTGGTTGTGAGGTGGCGTTCTCGCTTCCCGCGCCTGGGTTCCCGGGTTCGATTCCCGGCGGGGTCAGAGATTTTCTCTGCCTCGTGATGACTGGGTGTTGTGTGATGTCCTTAGGTTAGTTAGGTTTAAGTAGTTCTAAGTTCTAGGGGACTGATGACCATAGATGTTAAGTCCCATAGTGCTCAGAGCCATTTGAACCATTTTGAGAATTTCAAACATCTTGCGCCATTTTACGTTATTGAACGCTCTTGTTAGTTTGACAAACCCTATGAGAACGTCTTGATCTTTGTGTCCAGCGCAGCGTCATGACTTCCCCTCGGGTGTCTTAGCTTTCTTAATCGAAATTGATTGTCATCTAACAAAAGCTCAGTTTCCTTTTCCATTCTTCTGTTTCCAGTTCGTGTCTTTCACTTGGATGTATGAGCTATTAAAGGAATTGTGTCATAACTCTTACATTTATCTTACCTTGACTTCTTCGGTTTTGTGGATGGTATTCATTAGTGATTTTAATCCACATAGTGTGACTGATCAACCACTAGACGTCTGGAGAGGCGGGCCCGCCTGTACATATGGAGGCGGGGAGTGTTGTTTTCAGTAGAGTGGCGGCAACTATAGTGAGCCGTGCGCGGTTCGTGTTCATGCCGTTTATTGTCTATCATCTTCTCTTACCGTACTGCCGCCTCGTTTTCTTATTCCATTTACTGGCGTCACTAACTTTCTGCCTTACCTGCCCGTGAGTGGCAGCATCAGCGCTTATCGATAAGTGCACTGTCGTACTATTTCTGGAGCGACCGCTAGTATTTCCGGGTCGTCGTCTGTCTGAGTTCAGTCGGGACGCAGCAGCAGTGAAGTCGGGGACGGAGCAGCAGTCGGGACGCAGCGCCAGAGAGGTGCGGACAGCCAGTACTCGCCGACCGCTGGCGACA
Organism: Schistocerca serialis cubense; assembly: GCF_023864345.2. NCBI lineage: Eukaryota > Metazoa > Arthropoda > Insecta > Orthoptera > Acrididae > Schistocerca > Schistocerca serialis. Next base: position 301,669,129 of record NC_064639.1, on the reverse strand, counting down.
CACATGAACTGTCCGACGGAGGGAGATTGGAGCAGGACGACCGTTGGTTGGTCGTTCGGTTGGTCCTCTCATCGGGTGAGATGTATTTGGACTTTTGACCGTTTCCGGGCCTCGTCACTTAGTAATCTTGCCGGACGTGGGTCGGTTCCTTCCTTGAGCGGAGATGTAGGGTGCTCAATGAGCAAGTGTTCCCTCTGTATGGTTGGATACGAGCCAGTGTGCCCGGACATGGACTTGAGTCGGTTTGGAGCTGCAGTCAGCTTCGGACAGCCAAGGCTCGCCCAACAGTTGCCCACACACGTAACTTGAGTGGGAACGACCTGGGTTGGTCGGTCGGTAGGTCGTGTCATCGGACGACGTGTATTTGGTCGCCGACCGCTTGTGGAAACTCTCTGTGCGTAGAACTGATTCGTTCTTGTTGTTCCACAGCGATTCCTTTTACGATTGTTCGAGTTCTTGTGCAAGTGTGTTTACGTGGAACCGTGTGTAGCTTCTGTGATTTCCACTGAGCAGATAAATGCTGTCTGCGTACTGGAGTAGGCAGTTGGTCGGTTGCGACAGAGGGAATCGATTAGGTTGTTGGTTGGTTTCAGCCGTCCCTAGGTAGTGTTGCTACCCGATTCTGTAGTGTTACGCTTGGCTGCCTGTCTCACCTAAACTGTTGTTAGAGTTCCCTCTCCTGGCCAACCTTTGGAACACTTCTGAGCACCACTGTTTTTTGTGATTGTCATTTTATTTGGTCGCAGGTGCTGTGCCAGGCTTTCAGTCGTGTATTAATTAATATTGTCTGTTTATGTTTAGTACATGGCCTTCAGCCGAACTTCATAACAACTTTAAGATTAGGCCTTCAGCCGTGTTTCATTTAAAATTCTTATTCCTCTATATTTAGGCCTTCAGCCGCGTCTGTTTCAGAATCTGTGGCTTTAATATGTAAAACCTTGTCTGTAAGGTTTCTCTTGAATTATCTTGAATTCTTGAAACGGCCTTCAGCCGGGTTCTATAGATGTTTATCTTAAGGTTGACTTCAATTATTCTTGAGTAATTGTTTGGGCCTTCAGCCGACAAGATACTTCAAGTTTTCTTACGATGTTTTTCTGTTGTACTGTGTAAAAGCTTATCTTTAAAGCCTCTCTTTTATTATGCAAAGAAAATTTTTTATTCGGCTTTCAGCCGAAGAATTAACTTCAATTTTCCTTAATTGGAATTGGTAAATCCAACTGCTGAGGTCATTAGTCCCCTAGAACTTAGAACTAGTTAAACCTAACTAACCTAAGGACATCACAAACATCCATGCCCGAGGCAGGATTCGAACCTGCGACCGTAGCGGTCTTGCGGTTCCAGACTGCAGCGCCTTTAACCGCACGGCCACTTCGGCCGGCTTAAAAGCATCATTTAAACTTATTCTGGGGAAGTTACTTGGGCCCTCAGCCGTGAATTGATCTTTGTTGTATTAAAGAGAAAACTGTGCATTGGTTTGAGGAATAAAGTTGTGTGTGTTCTTGTACAACTAACAGTAATTGACCTTGGCCCTTTTCCACAACCTGATCCGCTCTGTCCTGCAAGACCAGTTTTCATGTAGAATGGCTTGGTGAGGAGAGCTAGTAATTTAGAACGTGGATGTTGTGTAAATCAGCGACATTTCACCCCTTATAACGCTGCCCAAGTCGAGAGTTAGTGATGTAAGTGTCAAGTCGAAACGCGAAAGAAACGCAGCTGAATCAATAATAGCCACACCTCGTGTACTGTAGGACAGGGACCGCGGAACGTCGAGGAGTGTGGTTGTGAAAAAATTGCGTGAGATCGACGGAAGGCATCTACCAGAAGTCCAGCTACCACAGTGACCATGGACAGGGAGTTTAAAAGAGTGGTGTCCAATAGTCGAGCAGCTCCTCATAAGACACACATTTCTACAGTCAGTGGCAAGCGACCGTTGCGGTGGTGTAAAGAACAACATAGCTAGTTACAGAGTGCAATTTTGTCATACGATGACATGGTTGGAGACCGTGGCTGTTATTAGAAGACAAATGTTGAGGGTGTTAAGACAGCAACCAGTCACAAATTTATTTTCAGTTCCTTTATTGAAAAGGTACCGTTACCGGTTTCGAATCATTACGATTCATCTTCAGACGGTTTTCATGCTTTCCTTAGAGCATGTGGCTTTTTTTTACAGATTGTCCTAAAATATAAATAATACATAATTATAAGCACGCCACACAGATGGTTGCGTTACAGATTTATGGTGCATCTGTAACGCAACCATCTGTGTGGTGTGCTTATAATTATGTATTTATTTATATTTTAGGACAATTAATCCGTAAAAAAAAACGCACCACATGTTCTAGTGAAACCATGAAAACCGTCTGGAGATAAATCGTAATGATTCGAAACCGGTAACGGTACCTTTTGAATACAGGAACTGAAAATAAATTTGTGGTTCAAACGGTTCAAATGGCGCTGAGCACTATGGGACTTAACATCGGAGGTCGTCAGTCCCCAAGACTTAGAATTACTTAAACCTAACTAACCTAAGGACATGACACACATCCATGCCCGAGGCAGGATTCGAACCTGCGTGGTGCCACACTGAAGCGCCTACAAACGCTCGGCCATATCGGCCTTCTAAATTTGTGGCTTGTTACTGTCTCAACACCATCAACATTAGTTACAGAGTGACTGGCGTGATTTGGAGTGATGACTCACGCAATACTCTGTGGAAACCCGTCGGGTGGGTTTGGGATCGATGAATGCCTGGAGAACATTACCTACCACCATTTATAGTACCAGCAGTGAAATATGGAGGAGGTAGCGTTACGTTACGGGGATGTTGTTCGTGGGTAGGGTATGGTCCCGTATGGTCCCCTTGTTGCACATAAGTGAACCCTAAACGCAGAAGGATATGAACAAGTCTTACAGGTCCATTGCATACAATAGAGGAACAATTCGGAGACGACGATTGTATCAGCATAACAATGTAACCTGCCACTAAGCAGCACCTACGAAGTAATGATTTGTGCATAATAATATTCTTGAAATGGAACGGCTTGACGTGAACTCAATGGAACACCTTTGGGATAAGGTAGAGCGTCGACGTCGCTCCAGATCGGACTGTCCAACATCGCTAGGTCACAGTGGGCTGCAATTCCTCCACAGATATTCAGACACCCAATTCAAAGTGTCCCATGCAGGGTCCAAGCCGCCATAATAACAAAGAGGTGAGACTCGCCATATTCATGCACACTAATAGACATCCCGATACACTGCGCAACAGAATTAAAGAATTACTTCTTCGAAAGCCCTAACTGTCTCCCGTTCCAACGCATAAGTTTGAAATTTGGTTCAAAGGTGCCTACAGCCTTCCTCTGTAAAGGTCCAAAGGCATGAGGCCCAGCGACGACATTCTCGGTCTCGAAGACGACGCTTCCTTGCGAGGAAAAGGTCAGAACTCAGTTAATGTGACGTGTAATGTGGGCTAATGGTGTCACATTGACACCAAATTTCGCCACAGTCTTTTCCGACCCCACCGTGGGCGTACCACATGATGACAAGGTCGTCACATACGCTCTTGCTAACATTTCACCCCTTCTTTCGACGTCAACCTTTGAAATCATGTGGTTTTCTTATGAGTAGTGGAGGAAAACATTTCAGACACATCGCCACTCAGGGTCGAAATGAGAAGGCCTCTGGTGGTGGCTAAAGAGACGTCGACGTGAAACCACGCCTTTCTTTGGGACGCTGACTCGCACACTTTTCGCGGTCTGAAACGACAGTTAGCAGTGCGATGAGCAACAGGAAGAAGTTTTGATAACCTGTGATGCTGTTGACACTTTGCCGGCCGGTGTGGCCGAGCGGTTCTAGGCGTTTCAGTCTGGAACCGTGCTACCGCAGCGGTCGCAGGTTCGAATCCTGCCTCGGGCATGGATGTGTGCGATGCCCTTAGGTTGGTTAGGTTTAAGAAGTTCTAAGTTCTAGGTGACTGATGACCTTCAGGTGTTAAGTCTTATAGTGCTCAGAGCCATTTTTGTTGTTGACACTTTCGGACGTTTCAGCCCTTCTCTGTGAACATTAAGGCCCTGCATCACCATTGAATGTGATTGCAGCACACATTTGAAGAGCAGCGCGATCATAACTGTTGCTCACGTGTACAGGTTGGAACTACTAAGGACCATTCAAAACCATCTGACGGAATTTTAACGTGATCCCAAAGCGTCAAAGAGTCCTTTCGCTTTTTCAAAGCTCCTGTTGCACGCCCTCGTGTGGCGTGGAGGCGAGCGTCATTGACACATGTGAGGATAAAAAAGGGTCCTTCTAAGATACACTGTTCGGCAGAAGCCTCCGTGGCATACGCCTAAATTTGTTGAGAATTTTACAGAGAAAGCCTGCGAAGTAGCAAGGCGCTTGTACTTACGCAATCACTTGATAGGCCTCCCAGGCACCTAGGAGTATTTCGCAGGTTGTCTCTGTAAAGGGATGGAAGGGGGTCGCACAACATGAGCTATGCTTATCCCAACAAGCATACATGCGAGGGCAGTTGACGGACATTACTACACGTACAACAGGTAAGAGCTAGCAATCTCTATTCTGTGGCTGAAAGAATAGTTCTACATCGGTGCAATTTTATTCCTGTGAAAGGTAAAAATAGGTAAACGCGTTATGAGGGCTGAAATTCTGAATTCAACTCTCAACATACCTGCCAAACACCGCAGGAATATTCAGTTAATATCACATGTGTCCACTAAGAAGCGCATATACTGACAAAAATGGTTTCAAATTCAGTTAATACATTTTAGTTTCGTGGTAGTTATTTGTGGAGACTTGGCGATGGAATAAGTATGTTGTCATCAAATACACACCACAGGCCAGAAGAAATTCAGACCAGGTTCAAAGTTCTGTGGCAAGCTGAGGTCCTTACCGCGGGTGGCTACCACAAAGCATGACGCATGCGTGCCCGCGCTCACGGCTTGGGGGGATTCGCCGTTTTCACCATCTGCCATCGCTGATTGCATATCGCGATTGCCCTACTGGTCCGCTGTGGCCCATCAATGCGGAAACGGGGCAAGATCACATTCGCATTTCCTAATCCCTTGTGTGTCCACACACAATGACAGGATTGAAGACATGGAGTAGGCACGGTAAATTCGTTACAGCAGATGTCTGAGTCATTTGCTGAGCTGAAACTCACTGGGTCTGCCCCAATTTTGTTTCCGTCCAGTGTTTGTCAGACTTAGCTGTTTACGGCAAGACGGCGTCATAGGACCGTTGCTATTCACAATGTACATAAATGACCTTGTGGATGACATCGGAAGTTCACTGAGGCTTTTTGCAGATGATGCTGTGGTGTATCGAGAGGTTGTAACAATGGAAAATTGTACTGAAATGCAGGAGGATCTGCAGCGAATTGACGCATGGTGCAGGGAATGGCAATTGAATCTCAATGTAGACAAGTGTAATGTGCTGCGAATACACAGAAAGATAGATCCTTTATCATTTAGCTACAAAATAGCAGGTCAGCAACTGGAAGCAGTTAATACCATAAATTATCTGGGAGTACGCATTAGGAGTGATTTAAAATGGAATGATCATATAATGTTGATCGTCGGTAAAGCAGATGCCAGACTGAGATTCATTGGAAGAATCCTAAGGAAATGCAATCCGAAAACAAAGGAAGTAGGTTACAGTACGCTTGTTCGCCCACTGCTTGAATACTGCTCAGCAGTGTGGGATCCGTACCAGATAGGTTTGATAGAAGATATAGAGAAGATCCAACGGAGAGCAGCGCGCTTCGTTACAGGATCATTTAGTAATCGCGAAAGCGTTACGGAGATGATAGATAAACTCCAGTGGAAGACTCTGCAGGAGAGACGTTCAGTAGCTCGGTACGGGCTTTTGTCAAAGTTTCGAGAACATACCTTCACTGAAGAGTCAAGCAGTATATTGCTCCCTCCTACGTATATCTCGCGAAGAGACCATGAGGATAAAATCAGAGAGATTAGAGCCCACACAGAGGCATACCGACAATCCTTCTTTCCACGAACAATACGAGACTGGAATAGAAGGGAGAACCGATAGAGGTACTCAAGGTACCCTCCGCCACACACCGTCAGGTGGCTTGCGGAGTATGGATGTAGATGTAGATGTAGATTTAATTATGCACATATAATAGTGCATGAGAGTGAACACCTACTTAACGTATTATGACCTATAAAGGCACAGACACCATGAAAGAAGCAAATTCATTAAACTTTTAGTCATTTTATGCGATTTTGGAGACGATATGAGCATGTCTCTTACATTGTTTCATATCATTCTGCCGTTTACCGTCTAGAAAAGTCATCAGAAGATGAAAATTAATTGCTAAAATCATTTCGACAAGATATCTACATAGTACGAAAGGTTTGGTTGATCGAAAACAAGAAAAAGTGTGAGATCTTCCACATGATATTAAAAACTTCGGTTAAATTTCCACTAAAAGATGAATAACTCAAATGTAAGGGTTGTAGGTTCAATTAAATGCGAAGACATTATACTCATACACACAGATACTTAAATTGGAACCATCACATAGAAAATGTGGTGGGGAAGGTGAACCGAAACTGTGTTTTATTGGCAGAACACTTAGGAGACGCAACAGGTCTACTAAAGAGACTGCCTACATTATGCTTGACTGTCCCCTTCTGCAGTTACTGTCCCACGTTGGTTTGCGGAGGACGTCGAGAAAATTGAAAGAAGGAAAAATCGTTTTGCATTGTCACGAAACAGGATAAAGAGTGCCACGAATATCATAAGTGAGCTGCAGCGGCAGTCATTAAAATTAAGACGATTTTCTTTCCAACTAAATCTTTTCGTGAAATTTCTGGCACCAACTTTCTCCAAATATTTTGCTGACTCCCTCCGACGTAGTGAGAAAGTAAAATAAGTCACAGCTCAAACGGAAAGATTTAGGTGTTTATTTTTCCCATACGCTATTCGGGAGCGGAACGGTCCAGAACTAGTCTGAAATTGATTCTAGGAACCCTCTGTCAAAATGTTCAAAATGTTCGAATGTATGTGAATTCCTGAGGGACCAAACTGCTGAGGTCATCGGTTCCTAGACTCATACACTACTTAAACTAACTAATGCTAATAAAAACACACATACCCATGTCCGAGGGAGGACTCGAACCTCCGGCGGGAGGGTCCGCGCAATCCGTGACATAGCGCCTCAAACCGCACGGCCACTCCGCGCGGCCTCTGTCAGACACTTAAGAGTGATGAAATTTAGTCATACACTGTGAATATGATAGAGCAGCTCTGTAATTTACTGGAAAAATACAAAAATTCGTGCCCAACCGAGACTAACCCGGATTTACAGCTTGTTGTGAGTGGTCGCCTTCACAACTTCGGCTACCGAACCTGTTTCAGGAGTGGCCCGTATCTCCAATGTCCCAGTGCCTGTTTCCCACAGTGCTAGAGTGTTTCCTCCAAGGGAGAGACTTCTTCACTTTTCTCGCAAGTTACCTTGGCTTTTGCTTGAAATACGTTAGTGCAATATCTGTAATTGACAGAGTCTGTATAGTTCGATGCAGTGTACCTGCGGACATGCCTGTCGAGTAAAATCTGTTAGGAAAGCAGAAAGTAGGAGTAGTTGGTCTCGTTCTCCAGGGCGAAGAGTTAGTGTTCAGACACTGCAGTGAGCAGACATATGAGCAGGTAGTTCCAAGATATCCCAGCCAGGGAAGCTCCGCAGTGAGTCACTCGTTATGGTAAAAGGGTTTCTGTGTTAAATAACCTGTGTTCTGCTCTTTTATCTGAGTGGAGATAAGGGGAGGGCAGTGAGTCATTTAACACTATACACTTATAACTTCAGTGTACAAGTACAGACAGTGAAGAGTTGCCTACAGGTGACAACATACTTGGTTGGTATGGAGATAGAGTAAACCAAAGAAATTTTCATGTATTAGGAGTAGTAGTAGGGTAATTATATATAAACCTAAGATCAAAAAAGGGAACTAGCTAGTAGACTAATTATTGTAGATGAAGGTGCCCCTAAGAAAACAGTGCTTGCTAGAGATAGCCCACTAATATCAATCATAAGCCCCAAAATTAGGTAGACTTTTTGAGAATGTTGGTGTCTAGTGCAGAATTGTGTGAAAGTGAATCACGGCCTGTGGGAAAACTTGGCAAGAAGAGAATCGAACTGTCTGAGGAGCAGTGTTAGGTGGTGCAGAAAATTAAGTGTACAGATAAGAATGTAGAGGTTCTCTGTAGAATCACATAAGGATGAAATATGTGGGAAACTCTAATCAGAGGAAGGAGGAAGATGACGGAACATGTAGTAAATTCTGTGGAACAGGAGTAGTACGGCATATCACAATTTAAGATGGTGGTAAGCCAAGTGTGTTTCCTCGAACCACAGTGCAGTGCAGTATATAAACCACAATACAGCCATTCACAGTGCATTAATTTACTGGTCAATAAAATGAAACAGGTCAAGCAGTATGTACTCACTACGTTCAAAGTTATCTGAATGGACTTAATTATCAGTGAAAAATACGAAAAAAACGATTGTATCAGAAACTGCACTTATCAACTCACATGAGCGCGCACACACACACACACACACACACACACACACACACACACAGACACACACACATACGCGCACACAAACACACAATGTTTAAAGCATGAACTTAGGTTTAAATAGCACTTGTGAACATCCATATTTCAATCTCTGTATAATACTTGGTGTAGGACACAATGGATCCTCAGGTTAACTGTTTTCCAGATCTAAACTGTATTGCGACGCTTGTGAGGTGTCACAATACAAATTAAATCTTTAAAATGCCTGCAAAGAAAAGTCAACATCACAAACAATACAATGTCTGTGTCACAGTTGTATCATCATTGCTTCAAAAATGTGTCAATAACAAAAACATTTTACAGTGGTATCTACTCGTCTATAATATCTGTCAAAATATGTAAATGGTGTTGATATTTCGCTCTGTGGCTGATAACACAGCTATGAATGGACATGCACTGACGTTTCAGAAGTTTATCAGTAATGAATTATCTCACAAAGCATAATTTTAAGTGGGAAGAAAATAATGCATCATGCTCAAGACTACAAAAATATAATTAATATTGGTGAGAGCCTAATACTTCTTTTGATTGCATTTAATCTGTCCTTACTCCATATTATATACATGAACAGTTTTGAGGACGGCTGCAACATTTACCAATTAAAACCATGGTGCCAAGGCTCTTTAAAAAGTTTACGGACTCTATTTCCATAATCAACTAATAATACCAAGAATCTAACCATAATGCTCCAAAATACTTGATGTACAAGCACACAACATGATCAAATGCAAACGAACTGATCAGGAAATATCTCAAGAGAGAAGAAGGCATTTTATAGCATCCTTATTGTGTTGTAAAACTTAAAATGTATAATTTTGCAGTATGCAATTGAAACCTTTATAACTCATGGAATCCGAAATATTCATGGCCAAAGACAATGGTGGAAAGAAGTTCCACACATAGAGATGAAAGATTGATATCCCGAAAATACGATTTCCCTATGTAAACATATGTATGTGCTTCTGAAGTTATTAACACCTACTGTATAAAATGGCGGTACCTATATTAAACATTCTGTATAATATACAGTTAATGTGTAAAAACTAGACATATTTTGCTGAAAAATGTGATGACTGTAATTTGGAGTACTATAATACTTTACAAAACAAGTCGCTTAGCAACTTACAGTCGTTTCAGTTGGATCTTTTTAGTCATCATCAAACTATCTGTTTTTTATTTAAACAGTGACCTCAAACACTAACCACAGAAACATGTACTTGAATGTAAAACCATCTAAAGATGGATGCAAAACTAAAACCACTAGTGCATCAAATAAAATCACCTACTGTGACTGGTAGCAGTTGTTGTTCTACAGTCTAAGTCAAAACTTGTTTGAACAAACAAAACAGTTAGTCATATTCGTGACATCACGTGTTCTTTATCCGCGACTTCACACTCCCTATAATATGATAGCATAACGACAATGGGCCGATGTAACTGCTCTTGCCCACTTGATGTCACAGTCCAAGATAGCAGAATCCATGACATCATGAAGGCACTGAAACAGTCTTGAAAAGGAACAGACAGTCACAGTGCAGAATTTTACTGACGATTAAAATGAATGTGACCATGACGTCATGGTTTTCGCCATTTTGGATCGTGATGTCATTCAGTTAAGGTCAACAACCTTGAGACATCATGTGCATGTGATGTCATGACGCTGGAAAAATCTTCACTTGTTGCACAAGTCTTGACTTTATGGAACTGTTAACTTTCAAGCTGGAACATATATCATAGTTGGTGATGTATGAGGCAATTTGTTACGGTTTTGATGTAATGTAGTTTTGTATGGAGCAGTTTTTTAAATTTTTGCTGTGGCATGGTTATGTATAGTGCTGTTTTTTATATTTTGCTGTAACAAGGGGACAGTTTGTACAATTTGCTGTAAAATGTAGATGTATTGTGATATTTGCAATTTATGGGATAATATCTTCCAGTTATGTTTGAGATATAGCTTGATGTGATATGATGGTTAGACTTACTGAGGTTCGTACATGCGCAATATTCAGTCTTCAAACATATATTTTGCCAAGATGAGATGAATTCATCTGCGAAGGCTATGGTAGTCACCCTGTCAACTGACCATCATAGGTCCAAAATAGTAGGAACTGCATATTTTGGGCAATGCCAGACTTCCACTGTACATACACACCGTCAGCTACTGGTAGTGGACTACAATTTTATGAACCAGAAGCTGACACTCTCCCAGAAGATGACATCCTAAGTAGCTGACACACCTGATTGCTGACACCCCAAAGAAAATGTGTTGATGAAGAAGAATATTGATGACTAGATGGACACATCTCAAAGCTAATGAAGAGGTACTGAATCGAATGGAGGAAAAAGTAAGGCACAACTTGAAAAAAAGAAGGACTTCTTGATAGGACACATCCTGAGGTGTCCTGCAGTATTCAGTTTGGAAACGGAGGGTAGTTTCGGTGTAGGGACCAAAATTGTACACTGAGAAGCCAGAAGTCATGAAATACTCCCAATACCGTGTCGGACCTCCCGTTGCCCAGTGTATTGCAGCAGCTCCACGTGGCATGGACTCAACAAGTCGTTCGAATTCCCCCGCAGAAACATTGAGCTATGCTGCTTCTATAGCTGTACATAATTGCGAAAGTGCTACCACTGCAAGATTTTATGCACGAATTGATCTCTTTATTTTGTCCCATAAATATTTGATGGTATTCCTTTCAGGTGATCTGGGCGACCAAATCTTTCACTCGAACTGTCCAGAATATTCTTCAAAACAATCGCGAACAATTGTGGTGGTGGTGGTGGTTAGTGTTTAACGTCCCGTCGACAACGAGGTCATTAGAGACGGAGCGCAAGCTCGGGTTACGGAAGGAGTGGGAAGGAAATCGGCCGTGCCCAACAATTGTGGTCCGGTGACATGGTGCATTATCATCCATAAACATTCAATGAGAACATGAAGTCCATGAATGGCTGCAAATGATCTCCAAGTAGCCGAAAATAACCATTTTTAGTCAATGATGGGTTCAGTTGTATCAGGGGACCCAGTCCACTCCATGTAAATACAGCCAACACCGTTATGGAGCCACCACAAGCTTGCACAGTGCTTTATTGGCAATTGGGTCCATGGCTTCGTGTGGTCTGCATCACACTCGAACCCTATCATCAGCTCTTAACAACTGAAATCGGGGCTAATCTGACCACGCTACGGTTTTCCATTCGTGTAGGGTCTATCCGATATGGCCAATAGCCCAGGGGAGGCGCTGTAGGCGGTGACGTTCTTCTAGCAAAGGCACTTGCGTCTGTCGTCGGTTACAATAGCCCTTTAACGCACAATATCGGCGTACTGTCCTAATGTGTACGTTCGTCGTAGCCCCACATTGATTTCTGCGGTTATTTCGCACAGTGTCTCTTGTCAATCAGCACTGACAACTCTACGCAAACGCCGCTGCCGTCGATCGTTAAGTGAAGGCCGTCGGCCCCTGTATTGTCCGTAGTGAGAGATAATGCCTGAGATTTGGTATTCTCGACACGCTCTTGATGCTGTGAATCTTGGAATATTGATTTCCGTAACAATTTACGAAATGGAATGTTCCATGCATCTAACTCCAACTGCCATTCCACGTTCTAAGTCTGTTAATTCCCGTCGTGCGTGAAGCTCGAGCCGTGCGTGCACTGCTCGTGTTCGTGTTGACATCTTGTCTTGGCGGTACCGCCGTCTCGTTTCTTGTTCAATTTACTGGCATCACTAAGTTGCTGGCTTGCCTGCCTGCGAGCGGCAGCAGCAGCACTTATCGATAAGAGCACTGTCGTACTATCTTTAGTGAGACTGCTAGTATTTCCCGGTTGTCATGCGACGAGGGTTCAGTCGGGACGGAGCAGCAGTGAGGTCCGGACAGCCATGACTCGCCCGATTGTTGCCGACACACGTGACTTGATTGGGGACGACATTGGTTGGTCGTTCGGTCGGTCGTCTCATCGAACACCGTGTATTTGGTCGCCGACTGCTTCTGGGTTCTCCGTGTGTGTCCACGTGTGATTCGTCCTTGTTGTTCCACAGTCACTGGTTTTAGTATTGTTCGAGTTGTTTGTGGAAGTGTTTTGGTGGAACCGTGTGTACCTTGTGTGGATTTTGACTGAGCAGCTATGGTTGAAATGGCTCTGAGCACTATGTGACTTAACATCTGAGGTCATCAGTCCCCTAGAACTTAGAACTACTGAAACTAACCTAAGGACATCACACACATCCATGCCCGAGGCAGGATTCGAACCTGCGACCGTAGCGGTCGCGCGGTTCCAGACCGAAGCGCCTAGAACCGGCCACACCGGCCGGCGAGCAGCTGTGCACGCGCTGTCAGATTGTGAGGCGCTAGCTGCGAGAACTACAAAGTTCGTTGCCCACCGAACCTGGACATTGAAGTTGAGTGATCAAGCAGCAACGTATGATGTGTTGGAGTTGGCGAAATTTTGCAACCGTCTTCCTGTACGATCTTTAACTATGAAATTGGTTGTTACTTATCAGAGAACTGCACCAGCGGTCTTTTCTTCCACTAACGCCCCAGTTGCCTGCCCTGGTCGTTAGCGTAGTTTTCCGGCAGTGTGTTCTTCCTCGCCGTGTTGATGCTGCCCGGCACTACTTGTAGTTCGACAGCCTTTTATTTGTTTGTTCATATTTTTATTCTTAGAGTGGTTATTGTGCCTTGGATATTTTTAGACGCCAATTTGGAAGACGTAGTGCTCCTGGTATCTCCGTCCTCGGCTGATACTTTCCATTATCGTGCCGTTGGTCGGGCGGAAGGGAATTGATTAGGTTGTTGGTCGGTCCTTCAGCCCTCCCTGGGTCGAGTTGCCATCCGTTATTTAACCTTACTCTTGGCTGCCTGTCTCACCTCACCTTACGTTAGGGCAGGGGCTGGCAGGAATCCTCCACATGTGCGGTGCACTTGCACGCGTGCAGTTAACAGGTGTTACGCGTGCACACAGGGATAAGATGGCCACCAGCTTATCTCCCCTCCCCATCATACCTTCTGTCCGCTCCTTCCTCTGTAATGCGTTTTGTTTCCTAGCTTGCTTTATTGAGTGAATGAATAAGGTTAGCAGGAGTGCTTGAAGGAAATCATGGTTTGAAAGAGTACCTATTACCTACGATACGTTTTATTTAATTATCACAGGTGGAGTTTACAATACGTTTAATATCTGGAACAAAATTTCTACATACAGACAAACACAAACAGTTACGTAAATTTTCATCACTGATGTTTGCTCTTAACCGAGACTTATTAATTCAGCAAATGGTTTTCCAGCTCTCGCTGTATTAAGCGCAGTCTTATAACTTTGCACATACCGCTGGGCTATTATTGTTGTCGTCCTGAAAACTTGAAAACAGTGCTCCATGAAATTTTAAATCAGTTAGATGAGAGACATGACTAGAGAAAGTCGCAGATCTCTCGTCACAACAGCAACTACGACAAATTCAAATGGCTCTGAGCACTATGGGACTTAACTGCTGTGGTCATTAGTCCCCTAGAACTTAGAACTACTTAAACCTAACTAACCTAAGGACATCACTTCTCCGTTTCTTGAAATACAACGTTCACTACATAGTACTCGCTTCGCATCAACGTCCGCAGCTTAGCCTGGCACTACACTGCCGCAACCTGCCGGCTGTCGCCACAGCCCCGGTCGACGCCTGCACGCGAGCAGCACACGTGCAGCGCTGTGCGCTCATGAGCCGCGTGCAACGTTTGCCCGCCCCTGCCCTGCCCTTTCTGGCCAACCCTTGGAACACTTTTGGTTTTAGACTGTGGTTTTCATTTTAGTCTGATGTACTGCAGGAGGCCTTCAGCCGTCTATTAATTTAGTTTGTTTTGATTTTAAAATAAGGCCTTCAGCCGACTTAAATTAAAATTTGAAGATTGATTTGTTTAAAAACTAAATTTGGAAAGTTTGTTCTATCTGAAATTCTTGTTATCGAGGCCTTAAGCCCTGAGTTGTTCAATATCCAGTGTGTGGCCTTCAGCTGAGCTTTTATGTAAAATATTTTTAAGATAAGGCCTTCAGCTGCCATACTACCACCATCTGTATATATGCATATCGCTATCCTATGACTTTCGTCGCCTCATTGCATAGCGCGGCCAAGACTGGATTACAGTAAGTAGATTCAAATTGTTGTTGTTGGAGTAGTTATGCAAAGATGAGGCTTGACGGGGTATACTAGCGTGAAGAGCTGCATGAAACCTGTTCCTAGACTGGTAAGCACAACAAATGCAACAGGCATATTAGATTATACGAACAGGTCGTATCCACAGGTGTCGCGATTTTACGGACACTGTAATTTTTTAAAGTACTTTCTTGGTTGTTCTAATATGCAAGTGTTGAATGTAAGTGGTGGAATGAATATGCCCTCCGCCCCCCCCCCCCCCCCCCCCCCACCTCACACACACCTTCCCTCCTATCACCAGTATTCGCGCAGGTATTGCAACTGCGTTGAAACAGGAGTGGAGAGATTGTGGACTGACAGGACGCTAGAATTTTACGGATGTGGCGTGGCTGTTGGTGCCATAAAGTAGAAAGAAGGGTGGCAGCGGGTGGGGCGAGGACAAAGCGGGCGCATTAATTAAAGGAGAGGACGCGTGTAGCCGACAAGGCAGCCGCCGCCTGCAATTGGCAGCCCTGCACAACAGGTGTTCCCGACTGCTCTTGTCTCGGTTTTAGCCGCGCCACGCCGCTCACTAGGCACCGATATAGCCTGCATAGGCCGCTACCCGAGCGACAAGAGTCCTCTGTAACAGTCCACCTACATGTGCATTTACACGATACCTCTGCAATTCACTGTTAAGTGCCTGGTACAGGGTTCATCGAACTACCTTCAGGCTATTTATCTACCGTTCCACTCTCGAACAACGCGCGGGAAAAACGAACACTTAAATCTTTCCGTGCGAGCTCTGATTTGTCTTATTTTATTACCATAATCATTTCTCCCTAAGTAGGTGAGCGCCAACAAAATATTTTTACACTCCGAGGAGAAAGTTGGAGATTGAAATTTCATGATACGATCCTGCCGCAACGACAAACGCCTTTGTTTTAACGGTTGACACCCCAGTTTGTGTATTATATCCTTGGCGCTCCCTGCCCTGTTTCGCGATAGATCGAAATGATCTGCCCTTCTTCGAACTTTTTCGATGACCTCCGTTGATCTATCTGATGCAAATCCAACACTGAACAGCAGTACTCCAGAGAGGGTGGACAAGCATAGTGTAAGCAGTCTCTGTAGTCTTTTTGTTGCGTTTTCTAAGTGTTCTGCCACTAAAGCACAGTTTTTGATTTGCTGTAACCAAAACGTTATCTATGTGATCGTTCTTATTGAAGTTATTCCTAATTGCAGTATTTAATTCCTCATTTGTATAGCAATAAATACAGCCGTTAGAGTTTGGTGATTTATAGTGTAGCCCAAATTCAGCGTATTCCTTTTAGTACTCATGTGGATGACAGCCGACTATTCGTTATTTAGTGCCAATCGCCAGTTTTAGCATCGTACATATATCTTGTCTAAATCGTTTTTGATTTGTTTTGGTCATCTGATACCTTTTATAAGACAGTAAAAGACAGCATCGTCTGCAAACAACCTAAGAAAGCTACACAGTTTGTGTCTTAAATTGTTTAAGTAAATCCGGAACGCATAGGGCCTGTAACATTTTCTTGGGGAAGATCAGATATTACTCCTGTGGGTTTTAATCGATAGCTTTCCCTCAGTTACTGCGAACTGTGACCTTTCTAACAGGCAATCACGAATACATTCGCACAACTGAGACGCTACTCCATAGGCACGCTATTTTGTTAGAAGCAGCTTGTGAGGAACGGTGTCATAAGCATCCTGGAAGACTAAAAATATGGAATCAATTTGACAACCCTTGTCAAAAGCTCTCATTACTTAGTGAGAATAAGGAGCTAGTTAGTGTTTCGCAAAAACGATATTTTCTGAATACGTGTTGGCTATTGTCAAGAAATCGTTTTCTTCCAGATAACTCATAATTTTCGAACACAGCACATGTTCCAAAATCCTACTAGAAATCGACGTTAGCGATATGGGTCAGTAATTCAGCAGATTACTTTTATTTCCTCTCTTGGGTATTGGTGTGACTTGTGAAACTTTCCAGTCTTTGGGTACGGATCTTTCGGCGAGCGAGCGGTTGTATGTGATTGGTAAATTTAGAGCTGTTGTTTGAGAATACTCTAAAAGGAAGGTGACAGGTGAACAATCGTCGATAATGTTACCATCAAATTCATTGAAACTCTAAATGTCACCGTGCTGGCTCTCCGCAGGCGCTTTAAGGCGGTAATACCCTTAAACTGATGTGGCCGAGCGGTTCTAGGCGTTTCAGTCTGGAACGTGCGACCGCGACGGTCGTAGGTTCGAATCTTGCCTCGAGCATGGATGTGTGTGATGTCCTTAGGTTAGTTAGGTTTAAGTAGTTCTAAGTTCTAGGGGACTGATGACCTCAGATGTTAAGTCCCATGGTGCTCAGAGCCATTTGAACCTTAAACTGCAAGCGTAGCAAGAGTGCACAAGTCACCTTCGCCTCCACACAGCATGCTTGTAGAAACACGTGTTTGTACTTCGGTTATGTGCAGTTCGAACAACTACGATTCGCTCGTAACATGATGCGCAGGCTAAAGTCTTATTAATGAAACGGAAATCATATTTTAACATTAAGTGCCGCGAGCTGAAGGTGTATCCATGTGTCTGGTATCATTACTTCATGTTCACTAGATGTTTGATTATAATGCAGGACACAATGAGAGAAGCTGCAACACCGCACTAAAAACTGAACAGCAATATTGCCGTTTTTCGCATACCCACATGCCTGTCTCTTATAAACCCACATTAATCGATAACTATCTTTTCTTTTTCTGTCTCCCTCCTACAGTTGGTTCTGCGAGAATTTTTCATCTAAGTAATGACATAACATTCAAACTATACGCACACGCGCACACACACACACACACACATACACACACACACACACACACACACACACACACACACACACAGAGGGAGAGGGAGAGAGAGAGAGAGAGAGAAAGGTTTTGCCAGATCCATTCCATGTGCGTTGTTTCTGGGTTTTCGATAGTTTCGGCTTTCTGCAAGTGACCTCGAGGGAGGAAACGAACCGTATTTTTATCTTTTGTTTCAATCACTGTGTTGTGACGTGTTGTCACAAATGAGCTGGGTTCTAGACAGGTGTTAAATGACGTGGTTATTGCACGCGTAAAATGTAAGAATTGAAATATATTTACAGTTCAAATGAACACTTATCTTTTGTTTTACAGCTTCTAATTTGCTGTGACTGTGGATCAGAGCGTAGGTACATTTGTATTCGGCGATAGAACCTATCTCACACTTGTGAGGAAATGGACTGTCGTTGGTAATACAACTCGAAGCACTGTTCAATGGAAACAAAGACAGAGCTAACAAAGATATGGAAAGAGTTGCAGATTAACTGGAAGAGTTAAACTGGTTGTGTCTAACTGGGCACTGAACTCTTCTCTTTGCTTGCTGTGGACTACGCGTTGACTGGAACGCAGCCTGGAGTAGAACTGCCCCTGTCCGTGTGCCGCTCTATTCCACAACAGGCCACCGGCGGTGGTGCGGACAAGTTCTGTGGGCGTGTCTTGCTACTTACATCTTATCGGTGTTGCCCCTGATGCTCCGATGGCAAGGAGCATCTTTATAGTGTCGATAGCAGGCGCCAGCACTACGCCTATCGATTGCACCCTGCATCTCTATTTGGTTATCGTAATCCTTTTCCCCATGTCCTAACCCTGTGTTTTGATCCCGTCTGCTTTGAGTGTGGTTTTCTCATCGGTGAAGGCAGTCTTGTAGTCTGCAAGGGCAGTTTTGCCAACATAAGGTGGTTAGGAAGAAGGGCTGAGAGGGTTACCAACAGATTTTATATCAGAGATTGTGCAAGGATTGGTATCGGTTATCAGTGCTCTTGTGCTTAACGCTCACCCTCTTGCTGGCTTCCTGAGTGGGGAAGCCCTGGTCAGTCGAATCATCAAACACCATTGATCGAGCTCCTGGTAAGTCAGATTGGGTCTTTTCCAGACACTCCAAGATGAGATAGAGGTACTGGAGTGATCTTCATACAGTTAATCTTGCTTTATAGCAAAGTTTCAAGCTTATAATGTAAAGAGAAAGTTTACGTTGTTAGTTGAGAATATTTTTTCGTATGTGGTGAGTGTTTCTGGTTTTTACATGCCTACCAGGTCGAGTGATAAGGCAAACTAACCATAATTAGTTGCATATTTTGTGAAGTTGTTTCATCCTAAACGCTTTAGGCAAATTGAAGGGTCTTTCTGCGTTTGACGTAATTTTGGAATTCTTAATTTCCCGATTCTTAACAGACTTTGTAATTGGATCTTCATTTCAGCTGCATTTTCGTGTGTTACTGTGGATCGACGTCTATTGCTTTCGTAGTCTTCCACAACTGTTCACAATTTCAGTGCTCGTCTATAAATCGAATGACTTTTCATTAAGGTGTGGTTTTTGTGGCTAAATAGTCGGATTTCGTACTTCACGTGCTCGTCAGGGTTCTGTCACATGTCTACTGGATTATTTTCAGTTGTCTATTCGTAAACACTACTGAATAGGGCTGAATTTTCTTCATAACATGAATACCTGTTCGTTTAGTTAAACTGTCTGTTTTTCTAGTAAACGGGAGTGCATTACCTAAAACTGTATGTTTAAGTTCGTCTTATTATAACCACAGATTATTGTCTTATCTAGAATACTGTTTGCCTCACGCAGATTTTGGTTGCGAACACTCAAACTTTTCCAGAAACTTGCAATTGGTTTGCTTCACATCACCCGTGGCCTACGAACGTTGCCTCACAGCTGATGTTAGTGTGACGCCAACACTTTTAGTCGTTTATCTACAGCGTTTTGCCTTTCTTTCATGTATATTTTGTCATTATTTATCTTTATTTCTAATTATGTATCAAATATTAACCATTTATATACATGGAATGTAATCTGTGAAAATACTGTATGGGTGACTGGATAATGTATATTTTCGATTGAAATGTAACGACAGGATAGAAAAAGCTGGAGAGAGGTACTCTGTGTGTTAACGTGGCAAAAGCGCGCCAATTAAAATGATGGAGGACACGTGGACAGCTCGCCAGCTGCGGACAAATCACCTGTGAGTAATCACCCATCACTGCATATCGCATATCGCATGCGAGGCTAAAATCTATGCAGCTACATAGAAATATTATCTTGGAAGCTCGTTGGATCAGATGGTAACAACGTGGACTATTTAAACAGGGCTCCAGGACAACAGTTAATTACATCAAAATTTTAAACATGGCTGCGAATCAGCAACTGTGTAAACCTGAAGAGGTTGAAAAAAATCAGCTAACCAGATGCAAGACAAAGATTTATTAGGCCTTGACATAGGTTTCGATATTTCTAAAAATGTCTTAAGTAGAAATGGGCCTTTGTCTGTGGCATGGTGGACGCTTAACTTACGCAAATATTTTATCCTGTGACTCCTGCTCTAATTTTATGTTGACAAGAGCCCAAACCAGTGGGCATTCACCAGTGAGCATTCATTCTAAAGTATGCTAAATTTAATGTGGCTGCTAACTGAAGCCATGGCCTAGGATAATTGTCTTTGTCTGTTTTATACACGCCAAGTCCCTGCGCTTGAGCTAATCTAATTGTACCATCATGTGACGTAACGAGGCCCGCTCCATCTGAAGAACTTGTTAAGAAATATCGAGACCTAGGTCTAGGGATAATAAACCTTTGTCTTGCAACTGGTTGGCTAATTTTTTAACCTCTCAATTAGATTAATTAGCAGAAGAGCCATCATATACGCTGTTCAATATAGTTGGCCTTACGTGAGCGTATAGACTGTTACTGAAAGAAGTCGTGTTGCCTGTGATAGGTTCCTGACCTAAATCCTAAAAAGTAACTGTAGCGTTATTATGCAGTGAAAAAGACTTACTTTCTTAATAAAAGCAGTCGGAGCACTGTGTTATGTTGAAAAACGACCTAACGGTTTAGGGGGCTCGAAATTTGAACGTTGCGTAATGCTGTAAATACAATAAGACTTTCATGAGAAGCACGAGGGGGGTTCAATAAATATCGCAACACATTTTTTTCCTGCACACAGGTTGGTTTTATTCAGGTTTCCAATACACAATATTATTCACTACTCTTTTGGCTACAGAACCCTACTTTTCAACGTAACCTCCGTTCAGTGCAATGGGATTAATCTACCGTACTGGAAGGGCCTGTATGGTCGCATGCCACCACTCTACTTGTCGACGTCAGAGCCGACACCTTGCTGCATCAGTAACCTCTCTACCGCCCACGTACTGCTTCCTGCGGAATACGTCCTTCATTGAACCAATCAGATGGAAGTCAAAAGGTTCGAGATCCCGACTGTAGAGTGAATGAGGAAGAAAGGTCCAAAGAAATTTTGTGATCTCCTCTCGTGTGCCTAGACTTGTGTGTGGCGTTGCGTTGTCGGCCACAAGAAGAAGTTCGTTTGCATTTTTGTGAGGGCGAATACCCTGAAATCGTTTCTTTAATTTACTGAATGTAGCACAGTACATTTCAGAGATTATCGTTACACCATGAGGGAGGGCATCAAATACAGGGTTATTACAAATGATTGAAGCGATTTCACAGCTCTACAATAACTTTATTATTTGAGATATTTTCACAATGCTTTGCACACACATACAAAAACTCAAAAAGTTTTTTTAGGCATTCACAAATGTTCGATGTGTGTCCCTTTAGTGATTCGGCAGACATCAAGTCGCAGTTCTGGCACTTTTCTTGGTAGAGGAGGTTTAAACACTGAATCTTTCACATAACCCCACAGAAAGAAATCGCATGGGATTAAGTCGGGAGAGCGTGGAGGCCATGACATGAATTGCTGATCATGATCTCCACCACGACCGATCCGGCGGTTTTCAATCTCCTGTTTAAGAAATGCAGAACATCATGATGGAAGTGCGGTGGAGCACCATCCTGTTGAAAGATGAAGTCGGCGCTGTCGGTCTCCAGTTGTGGCATGAGCCAATTTTCCAGCATGTCCAGATACACGTGTCCTGTAACGTCTTTTTCGCAGAAGAAAAAGGGGCCGTAAACTTTAAACCGTGAGATTGCGCAAAAGACGTTAACTTTTGGTGAATTGCGAATTTGCTGCACGAATGCCTGAGGATTCTCTACCGCCCAGATTCGCACATTGTGTCTGTTCACTTCACCATTAAGAAAAAATGTTGCTTCATCACTGAAAACAAGTTTCGCACTGAACGCATCCTCTTCCATGAGCTGTTGCAACCGCGCCGAAAATTCAAAGCGTTTGACTTTGTCATCGGGTGTCAGGGCTTGTAGCAACTGTAAACGGTAAGGCTTCTGCTTTAGCCTTTTCCGTAAGATTTTCCAAACCGTCGGCTGTGGTACGTTTAGCTCCCTGCTTGCTTCATTTGTCGACTTCCGCGGACTACCCGTGAAACTTGCCCGCACGCGTTCAACCGTTTCTTCGCTCACTGCAGGCCGACCCATTGATTTCCCCTTACAGAGGCATCCAGAAGCTTTAAACTGCGCATACCATCGCCGAATGGAGTTAGCAGTTGGTGGATCTTTGTTGAACTTTGTCCTTAAGTGTCGTTGCACTGTTATGACTGACTGATGTGAGTGCATTTCAAGCACGACATACCGAGCGAGGTGGCGCAGTGGTTAGACACTGGACTCGCATTCGGGAGGACGACGGTTCAATCCCGCGTCCGGCCATCCTGATTTAGGTTTTCCGTGATTTCCCTAAATCACTCCAGGCAAATGCCGGGATGCTTCCGTTCAAAGTGCACGGCCGACTTCCTTCCCCGTCCTTCCCTAATCCGATGAGACGATGACCTCGCTGTCTGGTCTCCTTCCCAAACCAACCAACCAACCAACCAAGCACGACATACACTTTCTCGGCTCCTGTCGCCATTTTGTCTCACTGCGCTCTCGAGCGCTCTGGCGGCAGAAACCTGAAGTGCGGCTTCAGCTGAACAAAACTTTATGAGTTTTTCTACGTATCTGTAGTGTGTCGTGACCATATGTCAATGAATGGAGTTACAGTGAATTTATGAAATCGGTTCAATCATTTGTAATAGCCCTGTAGAATAGTTCCTTCAGCGTTCCAGAAGACAGTCGCCATGACTTCACCGGCTGAGGGTGCAGCTCTGGACCACTTCTTCGGAGGAGAGGCGGATTGCCGCTTCGTTTCCGGTTCGAAGTGATGAACCCTTATTTCATCGCCTGTGAAGAGTCATAAAAAAGTTGTCACGATCAAGCTCATAACGCGCAAGTAATTCTGTACAGATGGCCCTTCGTGGCTCTTTTTATGGTAATCTGTTAGGCGGTAAAAAATCCAGTGGACGCACATCTTTGAGTACCTCAACTGGTGGAAGAGTGTGTCAGCACTACCAGAGACATCCAGTTGTACAGGCACGTGTTTGATTCTGATTGCTCGATCACCTCGAATGAGAGTGTCCGCACGTTCCAACGCTGGGGGAATTACAGCTTCTTGCACATGGTCGACATGTGCAACCTTGTTGCGTCGCCAACGGCTCACCGTGCTTTTGTTCATTGCCAGGTCTCCGTAGGCCCTCTGAAAGCTGCTATGATTATCTTTGATGCACTAATTTTTATTCAGAAGAATCTCAATGACAGCTCTCTGCTTGGAAAGCGCCTCCATTACAGAAGGCATTTGGAGAGCACCACTACCTATCAGAACTTCCTGAAACTCTAGGGGCTGGAAGTGAGAATACTCCACTATGTTCAGCAACAAATTCCGCACATTTTCGACCGAAAATGACCGAGAAAAAGACGTCTTGCTTTACTTACTGAACGTCCCTTGGAAATCAGTAACTTTATTGTAACAATATCATTCGAGAAAGAAACAATAAATTTTGTTGTGTTTATCGTTTCATTATTCGCAAAGTGTGGCAAGCGTATGTTCGTTCATGTGTACTTGTGTTTATGGGACATCTCTGTAACGAAAGAAGCCTGCAAATTAATTTCCTTGATTACGTTAAATGTTTGCTCAGAACCATACAAAATACTTCCCAATCGGTAATGTGAGGGAGTTATTTGCTAATTAATTAGTGTCTCATAGTAAAGCACATAATGAAAGACATAGCTGAAAGTTGGTTCAATAGCTTTGTAATGAAATAGTTAACGCACACATTTAATAAGTAACTGAAATTTTGGGTTGAGTTATTTCAACTCCTTCACTCATTAAATACTTCGTCCGCACTGAACCGCCGACCTGAATTTTGCCTCACTACAACTCGTAGTTATAGTTTTGTGTGACCTAACAAAAACTATTTATTAATCCGCATTGTTTTGCACACTGATTGTAGTGTGTTTCGGGGAAGAATAATTAAGCTTCAGGCCGATTGCCGAAGTCAACCTCCAGTATCACTATCATAATCAAAAATTTAGTAAATTAATATACTTTTATAGTGTTGTGGGAAAGAGTGTTATCGGTATGCGTGAGACAGCATGTGTACATAATAAGTTCCAAACCGCCGCTCAGTAAAACGGGATATTCCGTTGGTCATGCTTCGGGTTCTATTAGTGATAAAAACGTAGAGTCCAGTGTTTCGGGTAGCCTTTGGACTAGGACCCATTTGTATACCCAACACTATCCTACCATACAGGGTCGAAGTATGAATACTACACCCTTCCATCTGCTTAGGCAAATGGAGAAAATCGCTTGGTTCTCTTTGCATTTGACGTTAGCTATGGTGGGGTTGATGGAATTAAATTTATGGGGGCACCATTAGTTCGCGGGCGGTTGCAGGGAAAACCATAGAAAACGCGTTTTGTTACTACACTCCTGGAAATGGAAAAAAGAACACATTGACACCGGTGTGTCAGACTCACCATACTTGCTCCGGACACTGCGAGAGGGCTGTACAAGCAATGATCACACGCACGGCACAGCGGACACACCAGGAACCGCGGTGTTGGCCGTCGAATGGCGCTAGCTGCGCAGCATTTGTGCACCGCCGCCGTCAGTGTCAGCCAGTTTGCCGTGGCATACGGAGCTCCATCGCAGTCTTTAACACTGGTAGCATGCCGCGACAGCGTGGACGTGAACCGTATGTGCAGTTGACGGACTTTGAGCGAGGGCGTATAGTGGGCATGCGGGAGGCCGGGTGGACGTACCGCCGAATTGCTCAACACGTGGGGCGTGAGGTCTCCACAGTACATCGATGTTGTCGCCAGTGGTCGGCGGAAGGTGCACATGCCCGTCGACCTGGGACCGGACCGCAGCGACGCACGGATGCACGTCAAGACCGTAGGATCCTACGCAGTGCCGTAGGGGACCGCACCGCCACTTCCCAGCAAATTAGGGACACTGTTGCTCCTGGGGTATCGGCGAGGACCATTCGCAACCGTCTCCATGAAGCTGGGCTACGGTCCCGCACACCGTTAGGCCGTCTTCCGCTCACGCCCCAACATCGTGCAGCCCGCCTCCAGTGGTGTCGCGACAGGCGTGAATGGAGGGACGAATGGAGACGTGTCGTCTTCAGCGATGAGAGTCGCTTCTGCCTTGGTGCCAATGATGGTCGTATGCGTGTTTGGCGCCGTGCAGGTGAGCGCCACAATCGGGACTGCATACGACCGAGGCACACACGGCCAACACCCG
This sequence comes from Schistocerca serialis cubense, assembly GCF_023864345.2. NCBI lineage: Eukaryota > Metazoa > Arthropoda > Insecta > Orthoptera > Acrididae > Schistocerca > Schistocerca serialis. The sequence continues at coordinate 301,643,810 of NC_064639.1, read as the reverse complement.
GCATCATGGTGTGGGGAGCGATCTCCTACACTGGCCGTACACCACTGGTGATCGTCGAGGGGACACTGAATAGTGCACGGTACATCCAAACCGTCATCGAACCCATCGTTCTACCATTCCTAGACCGGCAAGGGAACTTGCTGTTCCAACAGGACAATGCACGTCCGCATGTATCCCGTGCCACCCAACGTGATCTAGAAGGTGTAAGTCAACCACCCTGGCCAGTAAGATCTCCGGATCTGTCCCCCATTGAGCATGTTTGGGACTGGATGAAGCGTCGTCTCACGCGGTCTGCACGTCCAGCACAAACGCTGGTCCAACTGAGGCGCCAGGTGGAAATGGCATGGCAAGCCGTTCCACAGGACTACATCCAGCATCTCTACGATCGTCTCCATGGGAGAATAGCAGCCTGCATTGCTGCGAAAGGTGGATATACACTGTACTAGTGCCGACATTGTGCATGCTCTGTTGCCTGTGTCTATGTGCCTGTGGTTCTGTCAGTGTGATCATGTGATGTATCTGACCCTAGGAATGTGTCAATAAAGTTTCCCCTTCCTGGGACAATGAATTCACGGTGTTCTTATTTCAATTTCCAGGAGTGTATATTTTCGCCTTTACCTGCAGACCAAAACCCAGAGGATTCCAAGACGTCTATGCACAGCAGATAGCTGAAATTTTTAATACGAATTCCTGAGATCTCTAACAACGTCGAAAATTTTCTTGATATCTTTATCCGATTCCAAGATGTTCAGAGGTTCAAAGTTACCTTACTTGTACACTCAAAATAGGCATGTAAAATTCGGCGTGGAGCGAAAATGTTCTTTACAATTTGGCGCAGCATAGAAAAATATGCTGTAAAGCGTCTCCATTATCATCACAAGCGTTCTGGGAACTCCATGTTGTAGTACTGAGTCAAATGCAAAATTTTTGTGCACATAAAAACCTGGTACGGTGTGTAAAGTTAGCTCTGTGTTATTTCAAGCCGGCCGGGGTGGCCGAGCGGTTCTAGGCGCTACAGTCTGGAATCGCGCGACCGCTGCGTTCGCAGGTTCGCAACCTGCCTCGGGCGTGGATGTGTGTGATGTCCTTAGGTTAGTTAGGTTTAAGTAGTTCTCAGTTCTAGGGCACTGATGACCTCAGAAGTTAAGTCCCATAGTGCTCACAGCCATTTTTTTGTTATTTCAATTTCACGGAAGTAAACTATCAAAATTTTACTGGTGCTTAAAGTTCTTTTCATTCCAATGACATGCCCTGGTACAGCAGGGAAGATAAGGGAAACTGGGGAAAAAATCATATCGCAGCACAAAATAGGCGAATAAGTTCCTTATTAAATGGCTGACTGAAAAGTGGGGTACCAGCTGCTTCGTTCTACTTCCGTCAGCAAGTTTAAACATTTTCCCAAAAATTTTGGCATGCGAACATATTTGCCCTTTTATATGCTGATAAAGAAGGAGACAGTGACAGTGGGAAAGAGTCTGAAAAAATAAAAAATACTGGTGAACAATAGCAGTGGTTGTGGTGTAGAAAGAGCGAAGGTGACAATGACAGCGAAAGAGAAAGAGATGGACATTATGATAGTGGAACATAGTTTACAGTGGGAAAACAGTGCTAGGAAAACATCGAAGGAGATAGTGCCAGTGCGAGAGGAATAAAGAGAAGGAAGAAGTGGGCGAGAGCCAGAAATAGAGAGAGAGAGGGGGGGATCAGGGAGGGGGAATCTATGACAATGACGAGGGAGTGAGAGTGACAGTGAGAAGAGACAGCAGCAACGGGAAGGAATGATTGAGATAACGGCAGTAAGTGAGAGCAGGAGGCAGACACTGACAGAGAAGACTTTAGCTGTGAAGCAGGAGACAGTGGCAGCTAAAGAGACACAAAAATGTAATTACAATGTGATTGGTTGAATGATTTGGTGAGAGGGGGCAAGTGGTGTGGATGGATATGAGTGACTTGCGGCGGTGGCTAGTGAGAATGGGTTACAGTTAGTAGAGCTGGTGGGAGTTTGGGGTTAGTTGCGTGTTAAAAAAACCGCTAATATGTTCGCAAACCAAGAATTTTGCAAAAATTTTTCAAGGTTCTGAGGAAGGTTGAATGAGGCAGCTGGTGCGTTACTTTATAGTCACAGTCTTCTAATAAATAGGAACGTCTTTGCATTTTTCGTGCTCCGATAGGAGCATTTTTCCACTGCTGTTATCTTATATAAGCCTTGATAGATTAGGCATCAACATTTTCAAGTATATCCACGTTGCTACGTTTGCACAAGTTTGTTAGACTGAAAAGCGATCAAGTTTCAAGCCTCTCGAACAGTCCGAGTGACAGTCCGAATGCTTGCCCAAATATTATCCTGCAATCGGCCAAGTATGCTTGCACAATGTGCTTCGTAGCGCATGCTCGTCAAGGCTGGAAATCCATACGTAGCCACCTTCAGGCATGATGCGAATCCCCTGCAGCTTGTTCCAACTATGAACAGTCGAGAGCGGATTCTGAGTTGCATGAGATGTAGCACCGCTATCCCGTAGCATCATCTTCCGTTCTTGTTGAAAATATATGAATATTTACGCCTACCTTCGTTCCTTGCACATATTCTTCTCTGCCACTGCTCTGCAACAGGGTGTGGTAGTGTAATCGCACGTTATAGAGCCAAAAGGTTCAACTTTTTTTTCATAAATATGCTCATTCATTTGCGGATGCCTTCCTAAAGAGTTCGATGTAGAGCAGTTATATGTTTCAGCTAATTTAAAGTGACCCTGAGCCTTCTGTATATGCAGATAAAAGTTAAGGAACATCATCTTTCCTACCACACGTATCATAAAGATAATATTTTTCAAATACCATGGTGGATATGTCTGATACCTTTTATCACACTGATTTCAGTACCCTGATAATTGTTCTCTAGGATGATAATTTTTATAGCTAAAAGTTGACACACCTTTTTCGGGAAGGTGTATCAACTTCGTATCGATCATTTATTTTTTGTCATATTATAAAATGGCTTCGATGAAATGGGTAAACTGATAAGCTGTCCAAATATTTTACGTCTTTATTAGTTCAATTGAAAATGTTCCTTATACAGCAAAAAAGCACATCTGTGAGGAACGGTGACTGAGTCTCAACAACAGTTCAATGAAGTGCCTGTGTGTAGGATGAATTTTCCGAGCTATTAGACAACAGTTCATCTGTGGTTCTTGTACAGATTTTGAGCCTTGTCTCGCTTGCTTCTCCAGTTCCTTCCGTTTCTTCTCGGCATTCCTCTCTCTATGAATGAGACGTAGCACTGATCCTTTGTTTTCCAGACCATATGACAATAATACAAGGGATAGCAAAAGAGCTTAACATTTCAAAAATTCGTACAAACTAAATGGTACAACCTATTGGCTTCAAATCTTATCCTGTTAAAAGTTTCTTTTATAGGTTAGAGGTATTCGGTAAGTGCTCGTCGAATCTCACGACAAACGCCGAGGTGATATTCACATTCTTCTCAAACCTTGTGTGACATATTGGTGGTGATGGACTCTGCTGCAGCTGCGATTCGCTTTCATGGTTGTCGCAAAGATTGTGGCAGTTAAGTCTTGTTACTTGATGGCCATCTGCATCACACATCATTATTAGTACCTATACGGCGTAGCCGTCGTCCAGGTAGAGTGTGTTTAGGTGTTTCCGTGCAGTGAAGTGGAATTGAGGAAGTGCACAACATTGTTGCAAGATGACGTTTCTTTATTGCTGTTAAGACAGACGCCAAAAAGAAAGAATGTCTATTTACCAATTGCATGTGACGATTTTCTCTGGGAAAAAAAGGTGGCCGTAAATCTTCTCCCTCGACATAGCGGAAAACACGTTGACTTTTGGCGACTCTCCTTCACTTTCGATGGAAAAAATGAGGGCTTTCTGCTCCCCAAACGCGAACATTGGAGTAGTTAATTTCACCATTAATGTGAAACGTTCTTTCTACGCTAAAAATTAACCTCTTTGAATTGTCTTAGTTACTGTCATTCTGGTCAATATACTCCTCTGGAGTGAGTGCCTGTACCCATTGCAGTCTTTGTGGTTTCATGCGCAAAAGTTTATGAAGGATCTCTGTGTGCTTTGATGGAATGCTGCACGGACACGCTCAACATTTTACTCAGACGCAGGAGGCCCACAAGGACCCTCGTCTTTTCAAATGTATTAGATCAGATCAGATTAGATTAGATTTACTTTCATTCCAATTGATCCGTAGTGAGGAAGTCCTCCAGGATGTACAACACGTCAGAAAAACAGCAGTACATGACAAATCTTTACAACTCAAACAAATAAGCTAATGTACCATTCCACAGGTCCCAAGTGGAATGATCGTCATTCTTTAATGAACCCTATATGAAAGAATCATTTTACAAATACTAATGCACTGAATTTAAAATAAAAAAAACTTTTATTTATTTATTTATAAGGTAATAAATGTGTAATACAACTACTAAAATATTTACAATGAACACATTACTGCACTGAAATGGTGCAGAAGTTATATATATATATATATATATATATATATATATATATATATATATATATAGGGTGTTACAAAAAGGTACGGTCAAACTTTCAGGAAACATTCCTCACACACAAATAAAGAAAAGATGTTATGTGGACATGTGTCCGGAAACGCATAATTTCCATGTTAGAGCTCATTTTAGTTTGTTCTTCCACCTATGCTCAATGGAGCACGTTATCATGATTTCATACGGGATACTCTACCTGTGCTGCTAGAACTTAAGCCTTTATAAGTACGACACAGCATGTGGTTCATGCACGATGGAGCTCCTGCACATTTCAGTCGAAGTGTTCGTACGCTTCTCAACAACAGACTCGGTGACCGATGGATTGGTAGAGGCGGACCAATTCCGTGGCCTCCATGCTCTCCTGACCTCAACCCTCATGACTTTCATTTATGGGGGCATTTGAAAGCTCTTGTCTACGCAACCCCGGTACCAAATGTAGAGACTCTTTGTGCTCGTATTGTGGACGGCTGTGATACAATACGCCATTCTCCAGGGCTGCATCAGCGCACCAGAGATTCCATGCGACGGAGGGTGGATGCATGTATCCTCGCTAACGGAGGACATTTTGAACATTTCCTGTAACAAAGTGTTTGACGTCACGCTGGTACGTTCTGTTGCTGTGTGTTTCCATTCCATGATTAATGTGATTTGAAGAGAAGTAATAAAATGAGCTCTAACATGGAAAGTAAGCGTTTCCGGACACATGTCCACATAACATATTTTGTTTCTTTGTGTGTGAGGAATGTTACCTGAAAGTTTGGCCGTACCTTTTTGTAACACCCTGTATATATATAAATCAATTGGTTCTACTGAAAAATTCATCAATGGAGTAGAAGGAGTTGGCCACCAGTAAATCCTTTAGGCTTCTCTTAAACTGAATTTCATTGGTTGTTAAGCTTTTTATGGATGCTAGCAAGTTATTGAAAATGTGTGTTCCTGAATAATGCACACCTTTAGTACAAGATTCAGTGACTTTAAATCCTTGTGAAGATTATTCTTATTTCTAGTATTGATTCCATGAATTGAGCTGTAGGTTTGAAGAAGTGATACATTTTTGGTCCAAATGGCTCTGAGCCCTATGGGACTTAACTTCTGAGTTCATCAGTCCCCTAGAACTTAGAACTGCTTAAACCTAAGTAACCTAAGGACATCACAAACATCCACGCCAGAGGAAGGATTCGAACCTGCGACCGTAGCGATATATTTTTAATGACAAATTTCATTAAAGAATAAATATATTGAGAAGTATCCCTAGTTCCCTAAACAGGCTTCTGCAGGATGTTATTGAGTTCACACTACATATAACTCTTACTGCACGTTATTGTGCCCGGAAAACGTTAGCTTGGCTTGATGAATTACCCCAAAAAATAATCCCAAATGACGTTATGGAATGAAGGTAAGCATAGTATGATAGTATGCCAGCTTTTTCATTTTTATATCCCCTATGTCTGTATCCCATCTCCTCAAATTGTTTGTACCAAGCACAAATTGGTGGATCATAGTGAATGTGTGCGCTAAATGCTCGTCGAACGGCAGTTACCGACTCCCTTCTTGCTATCTGAAGGACACAGCAGCTCTTCTGTTGTTTTCTATAGTTACTGTTTTCTATACTACCACACGGTGGCGGCGGCAGCCATCGACTAAAGAATAACGCTTCCAGAGCTAATCTACTAATAGGTTAAGATTTCAAGCGATTAAATTGTACTTTTTAATTCGTATGAATTTTGGAAAAAACGTCTTTCATCCTGAATTTGTGGAGTATTATAACTCCGTCTGCACATCTTGAACTTTTACATGGCTTATGTCCAAACTGACCAGGTATTTTAAGCCAATTTTCAGAGATCTGACTGTTACTGAACTTTATGTTGGAATACAGAATAAAGCTAAGAGATTGACTAAGCCTATAATTATTCGCATCTGATTTATGACCCTTCTTGAAAATGGGAACGACCTGCGCTTTCTTCCAGTCGCTAGGTACTTTACGTTCTTCCAGCGATCTACGATAAATTGCTGATAGAAAGGGGGCAAGTTCTTTAGCATAATCACTGTAGAATCTTAAGGGTATCTCGTCTGGTCCGGATGCTTTTCCGCTACTAAGTGATAGCAGTTGTTTTTCAATTCCGATATCGTTTATTTCAATATTTTCCATTTTGGCGTCCGTGCGACGGCTGAAGTCAGGGACCGTGTTACGATTTTCCGCAGTGAAACAGTTTCGGAACACTGAATTCAGTATTTCTGCCTTTCTTCGGTCGTCCTCTGTTTCGGTGCCATCGTGGTCAACGAGTGACTGAATAGGGGATTTAGATCCGCTTACCGATTTTACATATGACCAAAACTTTTTAGGATTCTTGTTTAGATTGTTTGCCAATGTTTTATGTTCGAATTCGTTGAATGCTTCTCTCATTGCTCTCTTTACGCTCTTTTTCGCTTCGTTCAGCTTTTCCTTATCAGCTATGATTCGACTACTCTTAAACCTATGATGAAGCTTTCTTTGTTTCCGTAGTACCTTTCGTACATGATTGTTATACCACTGTGGATCTTTCCCCTCGCTTTGGACCTTAGTCGGTACGAACTTATCTAAGGCGTACTGGACGATGTTTCTGAATTTTTTCCATTTTTGTTCCACATCCTCTTCCTCAGAAATGAACGTTTGATGGTGGTCACTCAGATATTCTGCGATTTGTGCCCTATCACTCTTGTTAAGCAAATATATTTTCCTTCCTTTCTTGGCATTTCTTATTACACTTGATGCAACCACTGACTTATGATCACTGATACCCTCTTCTACATTCACGGAGTCGAAAAGTTCCGGTCTATTTGTTGCTATGAGGTCTAAAACGTTAGCTTCACGAGTTGGTTCTCTAACTATCTGCTCGAAGTAATTCTCGGACAAGGCAGTCAGGATAATGTCACAAGAGTCTCTGTCCCTGGCTCCAGTTCTGATTGTGTGACTATCCCATTCTATACCTGATAGATTGAAGTCTCCCCCTATTACAATAGTATGATCACGAAACTTCTTCACGACGTTCTGCAGGTTCTCTCTGAGGCGCTCAACTACTACGGTTGCTGATGCAGGTGGTCTATAGAAGCATCCGACTATCATATCTGACCCACCTTTGATACTTAACTTAACCCAGATTATTTCACATTCGCATTCGCTAATAACTTCACTGGATATTATTGAATTCTTTACTGCTATAAATACTCCTCCACCATTGGCGTTTATCCTATCCTTGCGGTATATATTCCATTCTGTGTCTAGGATTTCGTTACTGTTCACTTCCGGTTTTAACCAACTTTCCGTTCCTAATACTATATGCGCACTATTTCCTTCAATAAGAGATACTAATTCAGGAACCTTGCCCTGGATACTCCTGCAGTTTACCAATATTACGTTAACTTTTCCTGTTTTTGGTCTCTGAGGACGGACGTTCTTTATCAACGATGATAATGTCCTCTCTGGTAAGCCGTCAGGTATTTTATCGTTTCGCCCAAGGGGGGGTCCCTCTAACCTAAAAAACCCCCGTGTGCACGCCACACGTACTCTGCTACCCTAGTAGCTGCTTCCGGTGTGTAGTGCACGCCTGACCTGTCTAGGGGGGCCCTACAGTTCTCCACCCAATAACGGAGGTCGATGAATTTGCAACCATTATAGTCGCAGAGTCGTCTGAGCCTCTGGTTTAGACCCTCCACACGGCTCCAAACCAGAGGACCGCGATCGACTCTGGGCACTGTGGTGCAGATATTAAGCTCAGCTTGCACTCCGCGTGCGATGCTGGTTGTCTTCACCAAATCAGCCAGCCGCCGGAAGGAACAAAGGATGGCCTCAGAACCCAAGCGGCAGGCGTCATTCGTTCCGACATGTGCTACTATCTGCAGCCGGTCACACCCAGTGCGTTCAATAGCTGCCGGAAGGGCCTCCTCCACATTACGGACGAGACCCCCCGGCAAGCACACCGAGTGCACACTGGCATTCTTCCCCGACCTACCCGCTATTTTCCTGAGGGGCTCCATAACCCGCCTAACGTTGGAGCTCCCTATAACTAATAGGCCCGCCCTCTGTGACTGTCGGGTCCTTGCCGGAGAATCGGCCACTGGCCCAACAGGCGAGGCATCCTGTGGTGGCTCGGAAACGATCTCATCACCACTAGGAAGCACCCCGTACCTGTTGGAAAGGGGTAAGGCAGCTGCCACGCGGCCAGATCCCACCTTCGCCTTTCGGCCAGGCACGCGCGAGCCCACCGCTGTCCGCCATTCACCCTGGAGTGATGGCTGACCGGTAAGATGCTCACTGCCGGAAGACGCAGCGACATCAGGGGTTCCATGTGATTCCAAGGCCACCGAAGTAGGCATAGGTCTCACCACAGTTGCCCCAACGCCACTACGAGCCGACGCCTGCGCCTCGAGCTCGATGAGCCTAACAGACAAAGCCTCCACCTGCCCCCAAAGAGTGGCCAATTCTCCTTGCGTCCGCTCACAACAACCACAGTCCCTACACATGACTATGTTTACCCTACTCTATACGGTGACAAATTCCCAAGATAATCTTCTGATGAGCTACTCTGATAATCAAGAAACACTCACTGAAATACGAGACGCGAAAACTACGCTAGGTTTTCCCAGAAAAACTATTTAAAAGCTAAGCGCAGCAAATAAGTACAAAAACGCTTTATACAAACAGTACTTGCTGCTGCTGGTGCTCTCGCTCTGGCTGTCACAAGACAACTGCTGATTCAAGTGACTAGTGGCTAACGGCCGCGAAACAAACAAAAGACGGTTTTAGGGCGCTTTCTGCTCTAAACGATCAAGAAAACACTAAGAAATCTAACACGAAAACTACGTAAAGTTTTATCAAGAACTGTTAGTTACTATGCAGAGCAGATAAACACAAATAGAATCCCTTCCTTAGTGGAAGGTCGTAAACAAAATGCAAAATAAACGCTTTATACAAACAGTACTCGCTGCTGCTGGTGCTCTCGCTCTGGCTGTCACAAGACAACTGCTGATTCAAGTGACTAGTGGCTAACGGCCGCGAAACAAACAAAAGACGGTTTTAGGGCGCTTTCTGTTCTAAACGATCAAGAAAACACTAAGAAATCTAACACGAAAACTACGTAAAGTTTTATCAAGAACTGTTAGTTACTATGCAGAGCAGATAAACACAAATAGAATCCCTTCCTTAGTGGAAGGTCGTAAACAAAATGCAAAATAAACGCTTTATACAAACCTCCGGTTTTTCGCTACGTTTTGCGGAAGTTTTGTCATCCCCTGAACCTAATATTTGTTGTCGGACTGAGTTCAACTAGTTTCATACTCTTCTATGAACACTCATACTCAGTTTCATTATCTGACCCGTGGTCTAGGAGTAGCGTCTTTGATTCATAATCAAAAACGTCTTCGATCCCGGGTTCGATCCCCGCCACTGCCTAAATTTTGATAAATAATCAGCATTGGCGGCCGAAGACTTCCGGCATAAGAAGTCAGCCTCATTCTGCCAACGGCCTTCTCAAAGAGGGCGGAGGAGCGGATAGAGGTTCAGGGCACTCTCTTGTCCTAGGGGTGGGAAATTTCCCCTAAAGGCGGAAGAATCAGCAATGATCAACGACATGAGGAAGCAGAAGGCAATGGAAACCACTGCATTAAAGACACGTAACGTGTATCCACAGGACATGTGGCCCGTAATTGAAGAAGTGTCATGATGATCTCTCCATTGGCAAAAGATTCCGAAATAGTCCCCCATTCGGATCTCCGGGAGGGGACTGCCAAGGGGGAGGTTACCATGAGAAAAAGATTGAATAATCAACGAAAGGATAACGTTCTACGAGTCGTGGCGTGGAATGTCAGAAGCTTGAGCGTGGTAGGGAAACTAGAAAATCTGAAAAGGGAAATGCAAAGGCTCAATCTTATAGTAGGGGTCAGTGAAGTGAAGTGGAAGGAAGACAAGGATTTCTGGTCAGATGAGTATCGGGTAGTATCAACAGCAGCAGAAAATGGTATAACAGGTGTAGGATTCGTTACGAATAGGAAGGTAGGGCAGAGGGTGTGTTACTGTGAACAGTCCAGTGACCGGGTTGTTCTAATCAGAATCGACAGCAGACCAACACCGACAACGATAGTTCAGGTATACATGCCGACGTCGCAAGCTGAAGATGAACAGATAGAGAAAGTGTATGAGGATATTGAAAGGGTAATACAGTATGTAAAGGGGGACGAAAATCTAATAGTCATGGGCGACTGGAATGCAGTTGTAGGGGAAGGAGTAGAAGAAAAGGTTACAGGAGAATATGGGCTTGGGACGAGGAATGAAAGAGGAGAAAGACTGAGTTCTGTAACAAGTTTCAGCTAGTAATAGCGAATACCCTGTTCAAGAATCACAAGAGGAGGAAGTATACTTGGAAAAGGCCGGGAGATACGGGAAGATTTCAATTAGATTACATCATGGTCAGACAGAGATTCCGAAATCAGATACTGGATTGTAAGTCGTACCCAGGAGCAGATATAGACTCAGATCACAATATAGTAGTGATGAAGAGTAGGCTGAAGTTCAAGACATTAGCCAGGAAGAATCAATACGCAAAGAAGTGGGATAAGGAAGTACTAAGGAATGACGAGATACGTTTGAAGTTCTCTAACGCTATAGATACAGCAATAAGGAATAGCGCAGTAGGCAGTACACTTGAAGAGGAATGGACATCTCTAAAAAGGGCCATCACAGAAGTTGGGAAGGGAAACATAGGTACAAAGAAGGCAGCTGCGAAGAAACCATGGGTAACAGAAGAAATACTTCAGTTGATTGATGAAAGGAGGAAGTACAAACATGTTCCGAGAAAATCAGGAATACAGAAATACAAGTCGCTGAGGAATGAAATAAATAGGAAGTGCAGGGAAGCTAAGTCGAAATGGCTGCAGGAAAAATGTGAAGACATCGAAAAAGATATGATTGGCGGAAGGACAGACTCAGCATACAGGAAAGTCAAAACAACCTTTGGTGACATTAAAAGCAATGGTGGTAGCATTAAGAGTGCAACGGGAATTCCACTGTTAAATGCAGAGGAGAGAGCAGATAGGCGGAAAGAATACATTGAAAGCCTCTATGAGGGTGAAGATTTGTCTGATGTGATAGAAGAAGAAACAGGAGTAGATTTAGAAGAGATAGGGGATCCAGTATTAGAATCGGAATTTAAAAGAGCTTTGGAGGACTTACGGTCAAATAAGGCAGAAGGGACTGATAACATTCTATCAGAATTTCTAAAATCATTGGGGGAAGTGGCAACAAAACGACTATTCACGTTGGTGTGTAGAATATATGAGTCTGGCGATATACCATCTGACTTTCGGAAAAGCATCATCCACACAATTCCGAAGACGGCAAGAGCTGACAAGTGCGAGAATTATCGCACAATCAGCTTAACAGCTCATGCATCGAAGCTGCTTACAAGAATAATATACAGAAGAAAATTGAGAATGCGCTAGGTGACGATCAGTTTGGCTTTAGGAAAAGTAAAGGGACGAGAGAGGCAATTCTGACGTTACGGCTAATAATGGAAGCAAGGCTAAAGAAAAATCAAGACACTTTCATAGGATTTGTCGACCTGGAAAAAGCGTTCGACAATATAAAATGGTGCAAGCTGTTCGAGATTCTGAAAAAAGTAGGGGTAAGCTATAGGGAGAGACAGGTCATATACAATATGTACAACAACCAAGAGGGAATAATAAGAGTGGACGATCAAGAACGAAGTGCTCGTATTAAGAAGGGTGTAAGACAAGGCTGTAGCCTTTCGCCCCTACTCTTCAATCTGTACATCGAGGAAGCAATGATGGAAATAAAAGAAAGGTTCAGGAGTGGAATTAAAATACAAGGTGAAAGGATATCAATGATACGATTCGCTGATGACATTGCTATCCTGAGTGAAAGTGAAGAAGAATTAAATGATCTACTGAACGGAATGAACGGTCTAATGAGTACACAGTATGGTTTGAGAGTAAATCGGAGAAAGACGAAGGTAATGAGAAGTAGTAGAAATGAGAACAGCGAGAAACTTAACATCAGGATTGATGGTCACGAAGTCAATGAAGTTAAGGAATTCTGCTACCTAGGCAGTAAAATAACCAATGACGGACGGAGCAAGGAGGACATCAAAAGCAGACTCGCTATGGCAAAAAAGGCATTTCTGGCCAAGAGAAGTCTACTAATTCCAAATACCGACCTTAATTTGAGGAAGAAATTTCTGAGGATGTACGTCTGGAGTACAGCATTGTATGGTAGTGAAACATGGACTGTGGGAAAACCGGAACAGAAGAGAATCGAAGCATTTGAGATGTGGTGCTATAGACGAATGTTGAAAATTAGGTGGACTGATAAGGTAAGGAATGAGGAGGTTCTACGCAGAATCAGAGAGGAAAGGAATATGTGGAAAACACTGATAAGGGAACGGACAGGATGATAGGACATCTGCTAAGACATGAGGGAATGACTTCCATGGTACTAGATGGAGCTGTAGAGGGCAAAAACTGTAGAGGAAGACAGAGATTGGAATACGTCAAGCAAATAATTGAGGACGTAGGTTGCAAGTGCTACTCTGAGATGAAGAGGTTAGCACAGGAAAGGAATTCGTGGCGGGCCGCATCAAACCAGTCAGTAGACTGATGACCAAAAAAAAAAAAAAAAAAGACTCAGTTTCAAAAGGATAACGCGAATATTTTCGAGTTTGTCAGTGGTGGGCGCAATTTGAAATGCGTATCTGTGGAGTTGTTGCGACTCAGATATAGTCTGTCTTTTCAGTGTGATACGGAATGCAGCAGCAAGGGGTTCTTAGGTATCACTGCTTTATTCCCAAACCAAGTTGAAGTAAGCAACAGTTCCCTTACACACAAGAAATGTGTCTGGTGTTAAGATACAGTATTAGTAAAAATAATAGTGAAATATGCTCACAGGTAATAATTCAGTAAGTGAAAGAATTAAAAAGGAAAATGAAAACAAAAAGAAATATAAGCAATGTGTCATGTCACCAACTTCAACACGATATCTGATCCACAAGCTCTATAAAATGAAATACATAATCATTTATAACTAAGCTGTCCCATATGGCATATTCACCCAATTAAATGTAACTTTCAATAAAGGAGAGGACGTCAGGAGTCTTCCACATGGGACCTCTTTAAATACATGGTGCAAAGGGACAGGCACGGCCCATGCGCTCGAACTATAAGAATTGTCCAGGTCTCAGGAGCAAAACCGTATGGAAGACTCAGTCGGCAGTCCGAAGCACAGTCGGGGCCTTCTCCTCAGCTCATCGATTCAGTTGAACTAGAGGGCCCAACCATTGCACGTGAACACAGCCCACACTAATACTAAGGAGCCTCTGCCAGCTTGCACAGTGCCTTGTCGGCAACCTGTGTCCATGGTTTCGTGGGGTCTGCGACATTTACAACCATCCCATCAGCTCTTAACAACTGACCAGACCACTGTTTTCCAGTCGTCTAGGGTCCAACCGATGTGGTCACGAGCCCAGGAGAGGCACTGTGGCGATGTCAAGCTGATAACAAAAGCACTCGCGCCAAAAAATGGTTCAAATGGCTCTGAGCACTACTGAACTTCTGAGGCCATCAGTCCCCTAGAACGTAGAACTACTTGAGCCTAACTAACCTAAGGACATCACACACATCCATGACTGAGGTAGGATTCGAACCTGCGACCGTAGCGGTCGAGCGTTTCCAGACTGTAGCACCTAGAACCGCTCGGCCAAACCGGCCGGCACACTCGCGTCGGTAGTCTGCTGCCATAGCCCATTAACGCCAAGTTTCGTCGCACTGCCGTAACATACGTTCAAATGGATCAAATGGCTCTGAGCACTATGGGACTTAACTTCTGAGGTCATCAGTCCCCTAGAACTTAGAAGACCGTAGCGGTCGAGCGTTTCCGAACTGTAGCACCCAGAACCGCTCGGCCAAACCGGCCGGCACACTCGCGTCGGTAGTCTGCTGCCATAGCCCATTAACGCCAAGTTTCGTCGCACTCCCGTAACATACGTTCGTCCCACATTGATTTCTGCGGTTATTGTACGCAGAGATGTTTGTCTGTTAGCACTGACAACTATACGCGAACGCCTCTACATTCAGTCTTTAATTGAAGGCTGCCGGTCAGTGTGTCGTACGTGGTAACAGGTAATGCCTGAAATCTGGTATTCTCAGCACACTCTTGACACCGTGGATCACGGAATACTGAATTCCCTAACGGTTTCCGAAATGGAATGTACCATGCGTCTGGCTCCAACGACCATTCCGAATTCAGAGTCCGTTAATTCCCTTCGTGCGGCAATAATCAAGTCGGGAACCTTTTCGTATGAAGTACCTGAGAACAAATAACAGATCCACCAACGCACTGCCATTTTATATCTTGTGTACGCGGTATCACTGCCATCTATGTCTGTGCATATCACTATCCCATGACTTTGGTCACTCAGTGTAACACAAAAGAAATACGCCGGCAAAGAAAAGAACAAGAAGTCCTACTGAGAACTCGCTGAGTGCAGCTTCAGTTTATCGTCTTTTACGACTGTCTGTAGACAGACGAAGTGCTTCATTCCGCTTATTGTTATTTATATTTTTTTCTCTCTGCACATTTCTGATTCTCTGAAAGGTGGAGCAACACCATTCGTTACGATAAATAATGTTTCTGTTGCCTAACTGACGAGTGTTTAATATAAGGAGTGACAGAGTGCAAGTGTTAAACTACTATATTACCACTGCTTAATCCACTACTCTTGCACTTTGGTACACAATAGGACGATACAGCCAATGCAAAAGTGTAATAGTGATGTCTATCGATCTTACATGGGAATCTGTGGAAGAAAAGCATTTCTTTTCCGAGACCGAGTCTGCTAAATTTGAAGAACTACTTCGTGAGGGAGACCTTGTATCGTTTCTACTAGTCTCATCGTATAGGACTATTCAGGTTAGGGTGCTGCGGCCCTCGTCTCTCAGACTTGCCTGATGCAGCTCTGCATGTTAGTCAGTCCTCTAGAAATCTCTTAGTCTCAACATAACAACTGCAGTCTACAACAGTTAGAACCTGCTTGCTGTATTTGAGCCTTGGTCTCCGTCTATAATTTTTAGACCCCAAGTTTTCCGTAGTTACCGTACTCACTTACTGAACTTAATTAATTCGCCGGAAAACTTTTACGTAGTCACATGAAACTGAAGAATTCTTGATTAGTCAGGATGTCTCCAGCCAATCGATCTTTTATATTACGCAGGTTGTGCCATGAATTTCTTTTTACTCAACATGGTTCAGCTTCTCCTCAATGGTTATTTAACCTACCCACCAAATCTTCAACATTCTTGTTTAACTCCATATTTGAAAAGCTACTAGTCTGTTATTATCTTAACTATTTATTGTCTGTTTCCTTTTTAATTTACGTTCGACTTATCCCTCTGTTTCAGAAATGCTGTATTTCCAGTTGCCAGTCTCGATTTTATTTCCTCTCTACTTTGACTGTGATTCGTTATTTTCCGGCCCAAACAGCAAAACTTATTACTTTTAATGTTTCACTTCCTAATCTACTTCATTCGGCATCACCTGATTTGTATCTACTGTATCTCATTACCCTTACTTAGCATTCATCTTATAACCTCTTTTCAAGACACTACCCATTCCGTTCAACTGATCTGTGTCATTTGGCGTCTGTGACAAAACGTCGTTAGCAAACCTCAGTATTTATTTCTTCTCTCTGAGTTTTTAATATCCTCCGTCATGGACTGTACAGTGACTATGGACAGATTTAGTGACACAGAGCTTCTCTTATTTTGTGTACCTTCTTACTTCCGTGTGGTTAAACAAATTGCTACATTAAATGAGAGTTCTGTTAGAGATACGAGTATTGAGCGTTATTTTGTAGTAAGAGAAACATTCCTTCGATATGCCTGTGTAACTGTGCACTGGTAGGGTGTGCATCGTTATTCGGCGCCCTGCAGGGGTTGAATGGACCCCCGCGCTCTGATCTGTCTACCAGTGGCGTCGGCACGCGCGACCAGCTGTCGATACAGCCGCCCTACAGCATGCTCACGAAGCCACTCCACAGGGTGTTCCTCGAGTAGACCGGCGTGGGATAGAACTCCTGGCAACTGTCAATGGAAAACGTTGCATAAGTACACACCACATTCCCAACGGTTTCGTAAATGCAGTTATTTGAAGCAGTGTGGAAGGGAAAGAAGTGTAGACGAAAGTTAATATGTGGTTAGTTATTGCGTCTTACTATCGAATTCCCTTCACGATCAGAAGACTAAAATGAGCCCGCAGAAGTCAATACATTTTGGGTCTTCTATGAACAGATAAGAAAAGACTAACTCAAGCTCTGTTATTAACGATTGTGGTAAAATTCAATGTTAGGGTTACATGTTAATTTACTGCTGTTGTAATATCGTCTGACTAAGAAAAGACTAATTCATGCTCCGTTATTAACGATTGTGGTAAAATTCAATGTTGGTGTTGCATGTTAATTTACTGCTGTTGTAATATCGTCTGACAATTTCTTTGTTATTGTACCAGATCTGGAAAAAGGAAGGATGATAGATTAGGCTTCAATAACTTGCCCACGCGATGTCATTCGAGATCGAGTAACAGCTCAAATTGTGAAAGGAATACTGCCGTGCCCAGTTAAGGGAAAAATGCCGAGATTTCCCTTAAGCAATTTAGGAGAACCTACATTTGGATGGCTGGGCGGGGTTTCGAACCGTCTTTCTCCTGAATGCTAATCCATTGTCTTACCAACGCGCCACCTTCCTCGTTATCAGGGCTGGACATGGTACTCGACCGAAACTGGTAATAGAGATATTTCTTTGAATCATGGGCCCCTCCCTCTAACATATTACAAAGGCTAATCAAACTCGAACGTTACTTACACTTACAAAACAGATCTAAAATAATTATACTGTCACAAAAATCGAAGATTGCCACGTAATTCATGTTGCTGATATTTTACCATTCAGAGAAATAGCAATAAGATTAACGTTTACGACTATACAATTTAAGTCAAGTGGCAGAGATTTCCTTCAATAAAAGAATTTTTTCTTTTTTTTTAACTTTGAAATTATGCTTTAGCTTATGAAAAAACATTTGCAAAATGCAGATTTTTTTAATAAATGGCTTTACAGATAATCTACTTCTGCAGTGCTAATACTTTAGCCAAAATTATTTAACATAGGAGTAACAATCCCGGGAGCTTCGAAAGGGGTTGAAAATTCTGTAACATACCAAATAAAGTGTTAGAAATTTTCCATGAAAAATGTTGAATCAGATATTTTTACAGCCTTGCGAACAGTCAGTAAACCCGAAGTTTCTAAAGCAAACTGCAATACTTTAAAGCACGTAAGACATTTTAATTTCAACTTTAACCATCAAACTATTTAAATAGGAAGCTTACTGCGCAAAGCATTAAAAGCACAGCTCATAGGATTACGATAAAATTACACCTTGAAAACTACAATTAAAACGGCGCTGCATAATTTGAGCTGCTTGCGCGCACAGTTGAGCAGAGGTAAACATTATGTAATCAAGTATTTCTAAAGCAACAGTTGCCAGTAATTTGACTTGCAATTAAGGCTACACATGCTTCTATTCAATGCAACATACTTCCAACAACATAACAGACTTTACCGCCGTCGCGCTTGTGGTACTTACCCGGCATTTACATTAACAGATATTACTCCAGCAAAATTTCCCGGATGAAAGCTCTACACATTTGAACAATGTGCACAGCTCACATATTAGACACAGGTAGTACTTGTAAGCAAAACGGCACCTACAGGGAGCGGAACTCCCACACACAAAACGCGACAACACATCCGAGGTACTATAGCTTAACACGAACGTCTTGAAGGGCAATCCAACAGTTAATCGTACAAGAATGATCTTGGAAGAGAAAACAGCCTGCCCACCAGAATTAGCCCGCCGCTGTGGCCGAGCGGTTCTAGGTGCTTCCGTCCGGAACCGCACTGCTGCTACGGTCACAGGTTCGAATCCTGCCTCGGGCATGGGTGTGTGTGATGTCCTTTGGTTAGTTAGGGGACTGATGACCTCAGATGTGAAATCCCATAGGGCGTAGTGCCATTTGAACCATTTTTTGAACCAGAATTAACACAGTTGAAGGTGGCAGCGGCAGTCAGAAGTCTTGACACGGAGATAGGATGCAGACTGTTGTATTCAGTCCCAGTTCCGCCACATCGTCCACTCACAAGCGTTGCTCTCGTTCTTAGCCGAAAACTCGCAGGGCCAACCACCGAACACGGCACGAATAATACTGCAACAACGACGATTCACAGTGTCACTGCTCTCTCTCGGTAACCAGCGTAGCTTCCAACACGTGTCGCTGCTGCGCTCACTACACTTTCGAGTGTTTTTTTCCTGTATTGACTTTCGATTCCCCCTGTAGGGGGCGGGCTGGAAGCAGCTTAGTACGCTGCTCTTCAGCCTCCAGAAATTTTAAACCATTAGAAGATAATAAACAATAAAGCAGGTGATAAAACGGTGACTTAAATTGTAAAATGGTAGGAATTTGTGGAAGTTAAGACATAAAAAAAGGATTGGCGATGCTAATAAAATTCACAGGAAACAGACAGGTAAAATAATAGACAGAGAATTTAAAAAAACACGGTGGCAGTCTGGTTTCTGTTCGCAAGAGATATAAAAATATCACACACAGTGACAGTATGATTTCAGTTCGTAACACTTCGAGAAAGACGCACAACACTTAACACTCACTTAAAACACTGCACAAAAAGGTTGGCATGAAGATGACACACCACAGGCAAGGGCAGATGGGGGCAACCTGAACAGATGAGGGGCAAAAAAGGAGTGAGGAGAGGAAAAACGAAGTGGGGTGGCGGGAACTGACAGAGGGAGAGGACTTATAAGCGGGGGCCGGGCAGACGCGAGAGGGAGTGGGGAAAGGCAGAGAATGGGAATGCAAACGGAATTGCTGGAGAGAAGGGAGGCAGAGAGAGGGTAGATATTCAAAAAACAGGATGAAGGGGAGGGAGAGGGAGTCCGGAAAAGGACAGAGGGCCGCATAGGATTAGCCGAGCGTTCTAGGGCGCTGTAGTCATGGACTGTGCGGCTGGTCCTGGCAGAGGTTCGAGTCCTCCCTCAGGCATGGATGTGTGTGTTTGTCCTTAGGTTAATTTAGGTTAAGTAGTGTGTAAGCTTAGGGACTGTTGGCCTTAGCAGTTAAGTCCCATAAGATTTCACACACATATGAACATTTTTTTGAAAAGGACAGAGGAAGGGAGGGGGAGGTGAGGATCAGAGTTGATAGGAGGGACAAATGAAGGGAGAGAGGGCATCATCCGGGGAGGGGAAGCCACCTTGGGAAACGAGATGAAGGGTGTAGAGGTGGAGGGTAGGGGGGACACAATGGTGTAGGCGCAGCAGAGGGTGGGAGTTGGAGAGGAGAGGAGCAACCAGGAGATGAGGGGGATCAAGGCAGCAGGAGGTGTAGAGTATGTGGATATGTTCGAGGGAAAGGAGCAGATGGGGGAAAGGAATCAGGTCATAGAGGATCCGCGTGGGGGACACTTTCGAATTGTTCTGAGCGCTCCTAAGTAGGCGATCGAGACCATTTGCACTGCGGCAAAGCACAGGTGTGAGAAATAGCTGACACAGTAATCATTCCAGAGATGTTACGGCTCACGGTTATATTATAATGTTATTTACGGGTTGTAGTGAAGACCTGTACGGCTATCGCTGAGTTTATTGGGTGGCTCAGTAAAAAATGAGAGAAAGGGGAATTGCTAGATTACATCTAAATCGTCAAACCATTGATGTTAAAAGGGTTACCAGTAGTTGACTCTCAATCAAAAATAAAGAAGCGACAAGAATGTAGTGATATTTCTCAGTTATAGGAGTATTTTTCCCACGTTTTTGTAGTCCTACTAATATTACAATGATAGGTTTCCAGTTATTGCCCAAGTGGTCATCTCCATTAAAAGTCTGAGTAGAAACGAGCCTGGTTTCATGTGCAGTGATGCGTCAGCAAGATGAAATTTCCCTAGGACTTGCTGCAAGAGACGTTTTTAAATAGATAGCGGCCTTCTCACTTAATAGGTCCATTTCGAGGAGACAGCCCACACTGCCCATATCTTTGTTACTCTGCTTCCAGTCCACATGGAGCCATAATTTAGTTGCCATGTAGGTCGAAATATTTACTGGATGCTGAAGCAACTATTTATTTTCTCTCTTCTCTCTCTCTCTGAACTCATCAATCACTTTCGATACAGGTCAATTTGTGTTTTCAGTAATCTAAGCCATATCATCAGTAAACTTTCTTGTAGATTTATGTGAAAATTTATGCACTCTTTAACACCTTTTCAGCGCTTTTGTTGTCCAGTCGTTGTGGATGATTGTCTGTACGTTACACGAATATAATATTCATGGTATTGTTTTGTTTTCGAGTCTAACTACAACATCACTCTCGCCATCGTTTACAGAGCATCATTCTGTCCTAAATTTTTATATTTAACTCTGATTATACCATTGCAATTGGGCGGAAATGGTGGGCATAAATTCACTCTCGCCATGCGAAAAGAAATCTGTTGCTTTGGGGTATCATGGTCCTGACAGCAAACTTTCACGACGGTTCCTACTTTTATTACAACTTGACTACCAGCAGAGAATGCTTTAGATTCTATCCCATCTGATCAGGAGGTGCATTTTTACAGTCATTTAAGTGTTACTTAGTTGTTGCAGCCGCATGTAGTAAGCGTTGCTTTACGCAGTAGATAATGGCACAGCAGAGGCAGCCGGCGATTGCGGCATTGCGAAGTAGGCGTGGCACAGATAGCCTTGCTGAGAGTTGCATTCTACCAACCGGCTGACGCAAGGACGCACGCAGACCGAGCGCCGAGCGAAGCCTGGTGAGTGCTGAGTAAGGGAAGTGAGGCCAGCACGCTAAGTTATGCTGCAACACACTGCGGGAGAAATAACAAGAAGCTGCCACCGAGGGTAAAAAACGTCCTCCTGTCGGATATAAATAGTCGAGCGCAGGCAGCAACAGGGAGAAACCATTAGGAAGCAGTTCGTATCTGAGGACGGACGTGGTCCGTATCCAAATGTTCAATCTTCGTAGGTGACGATTCCGTAAGTCTGTTCCAGCTCGCAGGAGTCATCCGTTCGCCGCCATATGTCTACTTCAGCTCTGGGGGTCGGCCCGGGTTCGGTCGGCACCATGGCTGACTAACTCCAGCGAAAGCTTCCAGCAGGACTGGCCGCAGCGCGGTCTTGGGCACAGGCACCGCCGGGGACTGACGCCCGGACCCCACGGCAACCCGGCCCACGGCGCTTGGTCCATCATGACGGGAGCTCGCGGACATCGCGACTGACGGCTTCCCAGCCACTGGTGCAGCAGGCGGCGGCAGCTGACCTCACGGCGACGCGGCTCGATGGGGGTGCCATACTGGGCTGCCGAGCGGCGACGAGTTCATCTCAACCACAGGGCCTCCTGACTTCAGCGCAGCACTGGTGGCGCGCGTTGCGCGCATTGTCGGAGATCTACACAGCAGCAGCCAGGCGGAAGGATCCGCAGTGCTGGGCAGCAGCAATAAATAATTGTAAAACTCCATGCCGTCTCAGTCTTTAGTGCAGCCATTGTGTCTGCTGCTAACAAGTACTGCAGAAGTCGTAACAAGTAGCAAACGGCCATAACAAGTACTGCAGAAGTCGTAACAAGTGGCCATCTGACATATGCTGAATATGTCAATGGATTTATGACTACCTTTCTGACCTTCTGCAGTAGAAAATTATTAGTAAAGCTACATGTTGTTGATATTGACACCATGTTACCGATTATGTAACTAAAAGTGTCCCTTTTTGGTGGACATGGGAAGAAGAATTTTTGGAAATCAAAAGAAATCTCTAAGATGACACAGTTGAACAGGTGCCCTACTTGATATATTTAAGCACCATTCTGGATCAGAAATGCTTCAAAGCACAGATAAACTCCAGAATGGAACAGGATAGAAAACACTCGTGCATGTGAAAATTCTTATGAGATCCTACCTTAGTTTCCAACTAAGAATCCGAATGTTTCCATACTATGTATTCTCTGTTCCCCTTTGTTGTGTGAAGTTCGGTCTTGGGTCCACCTACAGGAAAGCAAATTGAAAATTTTTAAATGTATATCTTCAGATTTTGCTTATACTCTTCATATCGAAAATTTCAAATGTCGAGGCCCTTCGCCGGATGAGAAAGGGAAACGACCTGCCACATATTGTACAGCAAAGGGAGACACAGTACTTGGAGATATTACGAGTGGAGACAGATATGAATTATTCCAGATTATTATTGGAGATACACGGCAAAAGGTCCCTTGGAAGACGGAGACACTCGTGGCTCCAGTTAAAATAAACACTGAATTGCTCTAAAGCGGAAACAACCTGCATTGAGAAGAAATGATTTGGGATTGTTCCTCTTCGTTTAAAATTTGGGCTGTCAGTGGGCCATGTTTGGGTAGCAAGACTGAAACATCCCCTTTGAACAATTACAAATGACTGTGCTTAAACTGACATACAATATTTTTAGCGCAACGCAATCTGACTTTCAAAAATCCCTACAAAATAATGGCCCTGACTAACATTAAACTATACCTTTCAGAAATCACTTACCTCACAAAAATCTTCATTACTCGAACTACTGCAGTACAGCGAGCGCCACTACTGCCAGCTAAATAAAAGATTCAAACTACGGAAGGCACTAACTACTGATAGGGATGGTTAGCAAATGAAAGATATTAATAGAGAACAAACAATGTATTTACCTTAGTATCATCAAAAGCCATAATATATATATCAGTTCATGACAAATTACAAAACTTCGCCATCTCTCTCCCCACATCCACCACTGCTGGCGGCTCACCTCCAACTGCGCAACGCTACGTGCTGTTCACATCCAGCTGCCGCTGCTCAACACTACAATGGCAGACAACAATGCAAACTAGCCACAGACTTCACACAGCACAGCCAGTGATTTTCATACAGAGGTGGCGTTACCAATAAAAAAACCTAAACAGCCTACTTACAAGATGGCTTCTAGAGAAACAGGATATTTGAGAGGTGTGACTAGGTTGGGGACCAGGCCATCGCTGTGAGGAGGAAAGAGTAGGAAATCTTTGGAAGGAAAGAAGGAGTCCTGCTGCGGAGCAATATAGGGCATGGGTTATATCTGGTAATAATGATAACGTTAGAGAAGAAACTGGATGACTTTTTCATTTAACAGTTATTTTTCTGCTTTCAGGAGGTGAGCTGCCAGCGACCAAATTGGCTGCTCCTCAGACCTCGATTTACGTAATTTACAGTTTAAAGAAGTAAGAAAGTAAATTAAGTAATTTTCATAATACGATGATATTAATATACTGTACGTCTCTTTATACGGATTATAACGCGGAGAATTTTTGATAGCATACGACGCGCATGGCGGAACATCAACGGCTGTACAGGCAAGTCCCTGTAACAATGAAAGAGAAGAAAAAAAATTAATGCCGTAATTACAACCGCAGATTCAGGTCAACTACAAAATTCTAAGATTATTGATAATAATGTCAACCAGATGGATCATTAATTAAAAAGTTATTAAATTGAGTCGACCAGTGGGTGCAGTTAGATTAATTTACTCCGGCGATGGATCGCTTACATGGAGCATCATCGAATGGGGGGAGAAAAGTAATTTCCACACTCTCCGTTTATTTACTATCTAAAACTGCAGAAAATGACGAAATTCTCTAAGGATTTCTCGCTTTCAGTTGAAGCAACGCGATGGGGGAGATCTACCAAATCCTCCTTCATTCAGGGAATTGGCACTCAATCAGGTGTCCCAACGTCAGAGGCAAAGAGACCGTGCCATCTCTCGGAGCGCTGCTGAAAAACAGTCCGTTTCCTGCCCCTGTCATGTTGGCTGTGGGAACCGACTTGTTAACTGCAGACTCTCACTATGGTGTGGCGTCCAAGTTTCGTTTGTTGATCTTGGACGAGTATCAATCGACCACAATATTATTGCAACTGGGAGTGAAGGCGCTTCGTTCTCCTTATTGTGAGTTTTTAACGTAACATTTAACGAGAACACCTGATGGTATATGCATGTTAGTCTTTGAATCACTCACAGGTGTGAAGCACTTTCCTTCTTTTGACTACCGTAACGTCACCACGAGTTTCCGATAACGGACGTGGGAGGCCAAGTGCAATGATACCGATATCGGACAGTAAACATCGCAGATTGTAGGAGTGCGGCAACTGCCACCATTTCGGTACGCAAACGTCGCTCTCCATCACCTTTCTAGCAGCAGCAGCCTCGCGTTCACGCCGTCCTGTTTGGTCAGTATGTTTTGCATTATGAAACGTGCAACAACTGCAGGGATTACTTTCGTGCGATCACGCCGTTTTTCACCGAGAGAATTCAGTATCGCGACTTCACTGATTGCAATGCGGTAAACTCTGTCGTTCGACCCCTTCCTCTGTGCATCTAATAAGGGACTTATAACTCAGAATTCTCAGTTTCATGATTCAGTTCAGTGAAACATTTCTCGATTTCTCTAGGGCTGGACCAATTCCTGTTTAGAGTTTTTTTTTTCATTCCTTGTCCTGAAGCAAGGTGGAATCTCGCCAAGTCATCCAGAATGGTGCATGTGACAGACTACCTAGCATTTCTATGTCTTCCAGCAATATAAGTTCAAATTTTTATAGAATTTACTGGCTATCACTGTTCTGTTGTTCTATCACTGCCCCTTTTTCTTTAAATTAATCTGCCAATTACTCAATCAAACACCAGTAAAAGCCTGACACCTTCAGCGTCCAAGGACAGAAGATTAGCAGGTGAGTGATACCAACTTTCTAATAGGGATAGGCAGTGATTTCCCAAGTTTTATTCATAGCATTCATCAATTACAAAGGAGTAGCTGTAGAATGATATCATGAGTAGTGGGTGCTCGTAACTTTGGGTATGGTATCGGGTATGTAAAGTGTTGTTCAAAGAGCTTACGAATGTGTTTCGAGAGGATGGATTCGAGGGCCCTGCTGAAAGTTGACGTAAGGTAAATGGGTCGGTAAAATGATTTTGGATGTTTACGTGCAAAGAAACTGACAGGTAGGACGTAGGTATTACAGATAAGTGGGATGCTGTGGTTTTGATGCTTTCCATTGATCTAGGAAAGGATAGGATGGGTAGGGCACGTTCCGGTTAGAAGGATTTCAGGGATAAATCCATGATCTAGGAGGAGAAGGCAGTTAAAAACTGAAGTGTATGGAAGTGGAAGTGAGAGGTGTTAATAAAGCGTGGCAGAAGGTCAGGATTCTCAAGGATGGAGGAGCCGCGTAGGTGTTCTAAGTATTTGAAGAAGTGTGAGAACTTAAGGAGCTGGTACGGGATATGGGATCAAGTCAAAATGTAGTCGATACGGAAAGCAAGGCAGACAGCATGGCGCTCCAGAAGTTGAAGCGAACTATAGAACTTGGGAGGAGTGAAAGGCAAAGGTAAGCATGGGACAAACAAGGATTTTATATGTACTGGTATGTATGATGGTTGTCGAATTTAAACCGAATGTCCGGCTGATAGCAGTTTCAGTCTATTGTGGATTTTCTTTTGGATGGTTGGTAGATTAGGGTTCCGCGTCAGTTTCTGATCTTCGTGTAAGATATTACAGTGTTTTAGTTAGGTAGATTGGAAGCTTGTGGACCGTCAGGTAAAGGTCTCTGGGACGAAATATTTGGGCGGTGTTCCCTGTATTTCTTGTGTTTTCGCAGTATTGATAAAAAGATACTACTTAATATGGTGATGTATTTGAGATGGAGGCGTCGTTGGTATGAAAGGAGGTTATGAAAGGCTGCGAGGATGGCGTTATGGGATGATTTTGCAGTAGGTTCATAGGAGGTGGTAGTTTTGGGACGTCCACTGAGTATAGATTTTTTTTTTTTTTTTTTTGGTCATCAGTCTACTGACTGGTTTGATGCGGCCCGCCACGAATTCCTTTCCTGTGCTAACCTCTTCATCTCAGAGTAGCACTTGCAACCTACGTCCTCAATTATTTGCTTGACGTATTCCAATCTCTGTCTTCCTCTGCAGTTTTTGCCCTCTACAGCTCCCTCTAGTACCATGGAAGTCATTCCCTCACGTCTTAGCAGATGTCCTATCATCCTGTCCCTTCTGCTTATCAGTGTTTTCCACACATTCTTTTTCTCTCCGATTCTGCGTAGAACCTCTCCATTCCTTATCTTATCAGTCCACCTAATTTTCAACTTTCGTCTATAGCACCACATCTCAAATGCTTCGATTCTGTTCCGGTTTCCCCACGGTCCATATTTCACTATCATACAATGCTGTATCCAGACGTACATCCTCAGAAATTTCCTCCTCAAATTAAGGCCGGTATTTGATACTAGTAGACTTCTCTTGGCCAGAAATGCCTTTTTTGCCATAGCGAGTCTGCTTTTGATGTCCTCCTTGCTCCGTCCGTCATTGGTTATTTTACTGCCTAGGTAGCAGAATTCCTTAACTTCATTGACTTCGTAACCATCAATCCTGATGTTAAGATTCTCGCTGTTCTCATTTCTACTACTTCTCATTACCTTCGTCTTTCTCCGATTTACTCTCAAACCATACTGTGTACTCATTAGACTGTTCATTCCATTCAGCAGATCATTTAATTCTTCTTCATTTTCACTCAGGATAGCAATGTTATCGGCGAATCGTATCATTGATATCCTTTCACCTTGTATTTTAATTCCACTCCTGAACCTTTCTTTTATTTCCATCATTGCTTCCTCGATGTACAGATTGAACAGTAGGGGCTAAAGGCTACATCCTTGTCTTACATCCTTTTCAATACGAGCACTTCTCTCTTGCTCGTGCACTCTTATTATCCTTTATTGGCTGTTGTACATATTGTATATGACTCGTCTCTCCCTATAGCTTACCCCTACTTTTCTCAGAAATTCGAACATCTTGCGCCACTTTACATTGGCGAATGCTTTTTCCAAGTCAACAAATCCTGTGAACGTGTCTTGGTTTTACCTTAGTCTTGCTTCCATTATTAACCGCAACGTTAGAATTGCCTCTCTCGTGTCTTTACATTTCCTAAGCCACACTGATCATCATCTACCGCACTCTCAATTTTCTTTTCCATTCTTCTGTATATTATTCTTGTAAGCAATTTGGATGCATGAGCTGTTGAGCTGATTGTGCGGTAACTCTCGCACTCGTCAGCTCTTGCCGTCTTCGGAATTGTGTGGATGATGCTTTTCCGAAAGTCAGTTGGTATGTCGCCAGACTCTTATGTTTTACGCACCAACGTGAAAAGTCGTTTTGTTGCCACGTCCCCAAATGATATTAGAAATTAAGCGGATGTAAACACCATATGCTTAGTCTGAATGCCAACCAGAATCCCAGTGGCGGCCATTCTCTGTAACACTAACGGAAACTTTACTATGGTACCCACACTGGGTGAAGGGAATGGTGTTGTTCGGGGAGCTTGTTGATGTTGTTGGAGGGGTTGGATTCAAGGCCGACTGACGTAAGGCTAATAGGTCGGGAGGAAGACATTTGACTGGGAGATCTCCTGTGGCTCAAAATAAGAGCCTTCAAGAGGCTAGCGTTATACAGGTTTGCCAGGGTTTTTCGGAGTGAGGAAAGTCATTCTTTAAGGTAGAGGTAAGAGAGGGAGTCATGACGGGGTTGTCAATTACGGGGCAGTAGAATGGTCAGACGTAGAATTTTAAGGAATGGTGAACTGTCTTGTAGATAAAAGGCCTTACTTACATTGTTATGGAGGAATTGGTTGTCGTGAAGCTATGGGTTGTGTGAGACAGAATTGTGGCCAGAAATTCGGTGCGTGAAAAGTTTTCAGTTTAGTGTAGTTTGTATTAAATTTAGTGCAAATTGTTGCCTGTCCCGCGTCTTCTTGCGTTCAAAAAATGATGGACTTGTCTCTGTAATTGCCAATGGCGTGTGAGTGTGTCTCGGTACCTGGATCGAAAACGGGAGTAGGGTGGTCGGGATTTTTTTGCTTTTTGAGATCGTGGGGCCAGGAAGAGGGAGAGACAGAGAGACAGAGAAAGAGGAAGTCGGTTGGGGTAGATCGGACGAATGGGTACGTGAAGAGCAACGGCTTCAGCCAAGGTTTGTTTTGTTCCGTCATTTTGAGCCCAGACAAGCTTCTGTGCTACCTACGGAAACGGACGTTTTCTAATGAAGAGTAGTATGTTGATTTTTAATAGAACGAACTGTTTTTGCAAAAAAGTCGAAGGTTAATATTTTGTATTTGGTACGCGTGGTTACTTACATGCAAAAATGTTATCCCAATGGTGGCCATTCTTCCTAACACTACTTTATTCTCTTATCCTGTGGTTCCTTATTAGTAGGGACAACAAGCACTGGACAATGAAAACCACGTATATTGTCATGGTGACTTTGAACATCAAACTCTTAGATTTGTTAACATAGAGAAACTCCTTCAGATACACTCACAAGTAATTTACAACTAGTTCTCTCGGTGACTGTGACACCTCACCGAAACGACAAAAGAGGCGTCTGCGGAAATGTTTCTTACAACTGACATGGATGTATTTCATCCACACCTACATCTACCTGACAACTCAGCAATTCACACTTAAGAGGCTGATAGAGAGTGCACCAAACCGTTTTCACACTATTTCTTCACAATTCCACTGTCAAAGAGCGCCAGGAAAAAACGAGCACACGTAGCTTTCGGTGCGAGTTACGGTTTTTTTGCAATGATAATTTCTCGCTATGCAAGTGGATGCCAACAAAATATTTTCTCATGCGGAGGTGGTTGAAATTTCTGGTATATTGTCTATATTTCTGGTATATTGTCTATACCAGAAGACTTGCCATTATTAAGTGGTATAAACGTGATTGTCTCTTGCTGTTGGTATACTTTGCATGCTATCATAATCTAGTTTTATTTTCTTCCGGATTTCGAGACACAGTTTCTTTGTGGAAACTATTAAAAGCATCTCGAATTGTTGGAGTCTTCTTATGTTGTACAGTCTTTTTTGTCAATAATCAGAGTTTAATTTTTGAAAAACGATTTTCTTTGAAGTAAAACTCTCCCCCATCATTCTTAGTAAAGTTTTGAATATTTTGTCTTGTGTGTGTTGAACCTGCTGCCACACGGACCTATAGTTTTTTTTTCTGCCAAGCAAAAACAAATTTTGTTGCGAGAAGATTACTTTTTTTAGCTGATGCATTTGCTGATATCAGTTTGATTTCGACAACATCAGTACACCAGCGGCAAAACTGCACGCTGAGCATGAGGTAAGTTATTTTTACTTCACGGTAAATCTCACTTTGCATTCTTGTGAGAAAACAGCACACAGTTTCTTCAGGTATTGTGCGTATTAAGCAGATTAATTTACAGTGAATGGTGTAGGTAATGTTAAACAGTTATTTTCTATCGGGATGAGAAGTATTTTATTTCTTGGATAGTTTAAGTCAACCTTTACACTTCATGTTAACACAACTTTCGTAACGTACTTCAGTATTCAGATACAGTTAAATAGTTTTCACTGATTACACTATTAGTGTCTACATTTATTTTCATTATGTCAAATTCAGCATTTCACTTAGATGAAAGTCTTGTTTCACGACAATGTTCACAAGCGCAATACAGAGCCAACCAACAGTCAGTATTGCTCAGCATTTGAAACACATGTTACACGAGGAGAATGTTTTCGGCGAAAGAATATTCATATTTTCATTCATCGATAAATTTTTAAGGAAAGCTCACACATTATCTGTATTTCCACAACTTCGAGCTATGCGATTAAAATTGCTACGAAAGATCCAATCTCTTGCAACGACAAATTCAGCATTTCGACCAGAGGTATCGTACGCGAGCACGCGTCGCTCAGTCGTTCGCTGCTCCACTGCTACTGAAATTGTGGTCCGTCCCGAACTGATTGATGTATGCGCTGTCTCCCTCCTACACCTAACAGCGGCGTACTTCCCAATCCATAAACGTCCGTCTCCCCGGAGATGCACATTTAAGACCCAAGAACTTTCCGAGACAGCCATCTACGTGACTACAGCACGTTTTATGCCCGCATACGATGACATTTCTGGCGAACGAAATTATCGTCTGTAGAAATCAACATGGATTCCACAAAAAACGCTGGTGTGAAACCCTGCTCCATCTGTTGGTCGACGAGATCTAGAAGGTAATAGATATCGACTCCTAAGTTGACACATGCGGAATCTGTTATGTTGACGACGATCGCACACTACCTTGCTATGGCGCTTCTTCGAAGTCAGGCGAGTTCGGAAACTCCACTCTGGCCACCAGCGAGCGATTTCTCTCGCGCCGTATTCTCCATCAGTCATCGTGAATCGACGTTTGGCTCTGCATACTCAAATAGTGATCGGCGCTAATGGACACGCCCTCACGGTATCTAATGATATTCATCCGCACCTCCTTAAAAGTCAGCCCACGCGGAGAACGCGGAGGAGAAGACACGACGAACATAGGAAAACTGCCATCGAAGCCTTATCGAGATGGCGAGTCCACACTTTCGCTGAGTCACCAATACACAAGAAGCTACGAATCAGTAAATAGAGGACAGGAACAATTGTCAGTTCAACGGAAACAGAATTCCTTTGCTTTTGCCAGTTTGGCTGCTGGTAACATTGTAAATAAACGTGTGTTAGTTTTACGTATGCAACTGTATTTCTTAGTGTTTGTAGATCTACCCCGAATCCGCCTCTTACAACTGCAGACACAGCAATACAGTGTCCCTTGTTTTCCAGAATTCTTTCCATACAGTTCTATACTGAGGTGTAATCAGCAAAATACTAGTGTACGGAATATCAGGCAATTTTGAGGTTGGACTGAAGAATTCCCTCAAAATAGTACACAGGATATGATATCTTCAGACGTAAAAGCAATTTTGTACGCACTCCAGTGGAGTTTTATAGGATAATAACTTTTCACAGCACAGGGTGTGGCTATAATTAGAGTCGAGTTTCAATATTCCCTCCACCGTTTTCTGCCAAAAGTTGAAATCGAAAACAGCATATTCAGCAAGAGATCGGAAAGTCTGAGGTGTAACGTATAGAATGCGTTGCACAACGCATACCTTCAATTCAGCTATGTTCATAATTGGAGTACTGGCACAGTATCTTTCAGATAACCCCCAGAGCCAGAAGCCACAGATCATGCCAGGTGATCTGGAAGGCCAGGCTGTAGGGAAATGGCAGCTGACAATCTCAGCATTTCCAAATCGCGTCTGCCGCTGCTGCTTCACCGGCTGCGCTATGCGCGGAGAAGCGCCTTCTTGCTTAAATGTGATCCTATCCGCGGATCCACGCTGCAGAAGGTTTGTAATGACGTTGGCCTGCAAAAGACTGTCACAGCATTTGCCAGGGAAGGCACAGGTAACAAGATCCGCAGGATCCATCTCCTCGAAAAGCTATGGCTGTTCGATAAGCGATGACATAAACCTGCACCACATTTCCAGAATAACGCACTGTATGTACGGGCGGATTGATTTTCCGTTGCCCATATGCTGCAATTCTGTGTATTGATGTATCCTTGGACATCGAAATCGTATTCGTCTGTCCACAGCATGTTCCAAGGTCATATATTGTCGGCTTACATGAGAACAAGAAATTATAGAGCAGAAGTTTTTGCTCGCAGGCCAGCATGGCACAACTCCCGAACACAAATAATTTTATATGGATAGCAATGCAGGATGTTTCGTAGAATTTTGTGAAGCGTGCTCACACATATGTCCAAAGTTGTGGTAATTTCACGTGCACTGCCTATTTGCACAATACCACTCGCCCCTCCTGCAACACTGTGACCGCGTCCACAGGGTACAGGAAAATTGTCACGATATTTTAACCCTGGATAGCTGATGCCAGTGGGAACCAAAATTACAAATATTGTGTAGGTCGACAACGCACAATTTTTCTACGGAAACTAGACGCCACGCTCTCCGACTGGCCGCGGGACTGACCTGTTGCCCGAAGCTCTGGACAACGCATGACCGCAAATGCTTTGCCTGCCGGGGTATCCAAGGCGGCTCGCGGCCTCGGTGGTAGCGCGCCAGTCTTCCACTCTGGGGGCGAATCCGCCGGGGTCCCGATACATCCACTGTAGTTACTGACTACCCTCTGACGCGACATAAGCTTGGTAACGTCGAACGGTCTTCTGCTAAATCTTTCAAAGATTCCTGGCATTGACCTGATGTGATTGGTGGCATGTTGAATGCGGTCCATTAATTTCTCTTCTTTTCTAGGTGGTACGCAATCGGGTGGGTGAACTAGAACCTTGAAGAATCCCAACAGGAAAAAGTCCGGTGGCGTGATCTCTGGTGAACGCGGGGGCCATGTTCCATGAACACCTCTGCGTATTACCCGGCCGTCGAAGAGTTCATTTAAATATCCGCGCTCAGCACTACTGTTTAGTGCGGGCGCCCCATCATGCTGCAACCACATGCGTAGTCGTGTGTCTAGGGGAACATATTCCAGCAGGCTGGGTAGAATTTCCTGTAAAAAGTGAAGGTTATTTGCTCCGGTAAGTCGAGGAGGTAGACGAAGCGCCACAATCAGATGGTCACCCACACTGCCTGCCCAAATGTTGGGCGAAAATCGTTCCGGCTGACCGTGGACGTACTTGACGTGAGGATTTCCCCTTGCTCAGTAATGAAGGTTTCGTGTGTTGTAAAGGCCATCCCAACGGAAGGTGCACTAGTCGACAAACAACGAAATGGAGAGGTAGTCGTTATCTCGTTCAACGCGTCACAGAAACTACCGGTAAAATCCAAGCCTGTGTCATGCAGCTGGCCGTCATCTCTCAAAACCTCCCAGACTAACCGATGAGTGACACGCATGTCGTGTCCAACTGCTCGAGTACTTGTCGTAGGTGCTTCCTCGAAGCGCTCGAGAACGGTCTCGTCAAATGCAGCATGTCGCCGTGTTCGAGGTCTTCCAGCATCACAATGATATCCCGCTAACGAGCCTATATCGCCAAGTCGCCGGTGAATTGCTGTAAACGTCTGCGGGTGTGGGTGGTGTCTTGCTGGGCAAGATTCCTCATAGAACCGTCGAGCTTCATGCGCATTACCGTAGGCTAGTCCATAAACAAAAACCATATGTCGTTGTTTTTAAAACGAATTCTCTGCCGCCATGCTTACTGTATGACTACATCGGCGGTGAGACGTGTATGCTCCGAAGCGAAGCTTGCCTGTGGATGCCTTTGACGTGAGGTGGAAACAAACAGCAAGACCTATTCGAGACGTGTCCGTATCACGTTGGGGCAGTGACGAGCCGAGGGTCGTTTGTATGAGTGAACCGACAGCCATAGCGCTGCCCGTCAACCGACGTACGGCAACATGGCAATCCCACGGCCAATTGGAGCGCGTGGCGCCAAGTTTCAGAAGTTTAAAAATGGATCGTTGTCGACCTACACAACATTAGTAATTTTGGTTCCTACCGACATCAGCCATCCAGGATTAAAATTTCGTGACAATTTTTCTCCACCTTGTATTGATGTCGGATCAATTGTTTTCCTCCCCCTGCAACATTGCTCTTCAGATGGACCTGTCATTTCTAACTTCTTAATAATGCCAGACATAGGAGGAATGCCTCTTTTCATGCCTCTGAACGTCCGGAGCTTTTAGAGCTATTGGCGCACAGTCACCGTTCTTCTGAAAGAGCTTAACCAGCAGCGCTGGTCCTCCATTGAGACAGTCATGTCGAGCGTCCGACCCGCAAACTGAGGAACAGCTGTGTACTCCGCGACTTTTATTTCTCATATTCTGCTGCTTACGGCACCAGCTAGTGGTAAAATTGTCATTAAATTTCTTTTGTTTCCGTTACATTTGCCCCTTCTCCGTTAGTATTCCATTCAAAATTGACGTCATTCTGAGCAGTGTTTCCCTTTTTACAGAGTTTTGAAACAGGAACTTTAATTAAAATCCCTCTGTATACATAAGACCTAGTGGATACCGTCGGAAGTTCCACGAGACTTTTCTCAGACGATGCTGCTGTATGCAGACAAGTCACAAAGCTAGAAAATTGTAACGAAAGACAGGAAGACCTACTTAGCATCTACTCTTGGTGCAAGGTCTGGCTGTTTATCCTCATCATAAATCAATGTAACGCATTGGGCATAAATAATCAGAAAGATCCGTTATCGTATGAGTACATTATTCCAGAAAAATCAGTGGATGGAGTCACATGCATCAAATATCTGTGAGTGTGCGTACGGTGCGATTTACGTGGTGCGGCCACAAAAACAAATCTCACCTAAGTCCGATGTCCGTCCCGGTAACTGCGCAGTCAGCACAGTTGATTACTAAGTGAAGGGGACCGGGTTCGATTCCAGCACGTTCTAGTTGTGTGTGTGTGTGTGTGTGTGTGTGTGTGTGTGTATGTCAATGTGAATGAATGATCTGTGTGTAGTGTGATTATAACATGTTGTATGAAATTGTCTTTTAAACAGATAACGGTTAATTATTTTTACCACAGATCTTCTTACAATCTTTCAAACAGTAAACACGTTAACACAGATTTATTACACCTGTAGCGACTTTCTAGTATGCCCAAACTATAGAATAATACGCAGTTATTCAGAATAACTTTTATTACTTTCACACTCGAAAACAAAACGATAAACATAAACAACTATAAGTCACTATTCCAACAGCGGCAAAGATTATGCTCTAATACGTCACCGATACGATCGCATTAAACTCAAGTGGCAACGAATGTCGAAGTGTTACCACACACCGAACTCTTCAGTCTGCTAAGTAATTGATTATAATTATTTCCTTTTATTGAAGTTGCGTTATCGAATAGATATATTATTGCACACCAAAGCAAAAACAACATACGAACGTAGCCTCTCTTGGCCTCAGGGGCTGAAAGTCTAGGGTTCGTATGTATGTATATTTGTTAATAGCACACTGGTTTCTTAATTTTAACTGCCTGAACCATATTTATTTATAGCTTTCTCTATAATGCCGTCTATGTGAAAATTAACGCACCCTACATTTGTAGCCCAATACTGCAAACTTACAACAACAACAACAACAACAACAACAGCTGCAAAATTTGCCTCAGGAAATGAAAACATTCACTGAGATACTTTGATAGTTTCATAAATGCATAAACTGAATCAGTTATCTCAATAGTATCTGGGATACAAGAGCCGTAATTACCAAAAATAGTTGTATCGGCCGTAATAGCAGACAACAACAGGATAAGATCGTAACAAATAAAACTTTCAGTAAGCGCAGGAAAGATAAAATTCATCTAAAAATGAAAGATGGTTTCAGTAGTAACAAATAGTAACTTGTATTCTGAAAACGATTTAGATAAAATAACAATTATTACACTTATTACAGACTTCGTAACACGGAACGTAGCAGGAGTGCGTCTTGCTAGGTCAGCGGTACTACTGTAGAAGGTACGTGTTCCCTTTTATCAGACAAATCAAAATTTACAGAGTATATATTTTCTTTTTTTAGCCATTGCCTAAACAGATAATAAATCGCGCTTATTCTCTTTGTCCTTTTCACTCCACGCACTTCACATGGAAAAATGCCATTGTTTTTCACATATTACAGAAAAATCTTAAGTCTTTTCTTGAAGTATCTTCATAGGAAAAAATAGGCCAGGAGACGGCACAATGGGTCAGAGATTTTCTCCGCTCGGGGAATGGGTGCTGTGTTGTCCTTACGTGCTTATCGTCATAACCTACATTTTACTATTGACATGGCTGTATGGCCACGTTCCTAATGCCAATAATTAAAAAACGGAGGGTAAGGCAGACACCAGACAGATTCATTCGAGGAATCCTCAGCAAGTACAAACTCTTGTTTGACCAATACCTGAATACTGCTTGTCAGTCTAGGGTCCGCACAGTATAGGACTGAAAGGGGAAATAGAGAAGATCCAAAGAAGAGCGGCGCGGTTCGTCACAGGTTCATTAAAAAATCACGAAAGCGCGCAGAGATGCTCACCCATCTCCAGGAGCAAATGCTACAAGATAGTCGACGTGCTTGACAGCGTGGTTTACTGCTAAAATTTCGAGAAAATTCCTAGAAGAGTCAGCCGATATGTTGCTACTTCGTACGTATACTCGTATCTTGCGAAAAGAGACTCGATCTCATACTGAGATTTACCAGCAATCGTTCTAATCGCGGACCATTCACGACTTGAACAGGATTAGGGGGAAAGTGACTACTGTACACAAAGTATCCTCCGCCACACACCATAAGCTGAGTTACAGAGGCCAGTTGTAGCTGTAGGAGCGTACGGTGCCCACTAGCAGTTATGCTGCTCTCCCTTCCTGTTGATTGCAGGTGACAGATTTTTGAAGTTCCCTATTCCAGCCATTATGGCCGCTATGGCCTAACAGGCGGCTCCAGCCATCCTCCGCTGTGTGGTCCGCGCTCTGGGAGCGGAGATCGATCCCCGGGCCCCACGGCAGCGGACCACAGCGCGGCAACAGCCACGGCCGGTCGATTACGCTACGCGAAGTACCAGCGCCCAGCTCCCAGCTGCCTGCCCGGCCGACGCGAGGTGCGCCAAGTCGCAGAGAAGTCTGACTTTTACGACAGCCCTCCATTCTCATCGCAGAGATACTTGCGCTTTGTTAGGCCACCCTGTAAGTTCGACGACACAGATCCTTTAAATCTGTCGTAAGGTCAGACTCCTCCTGTACTCTCCACAGTGCGCGCTGGGCACGTACCACTCTTTGATACAGCAAATCGAGGACTGCCTTCACTGGCTCGAGGAAAATGCCGCCTTCTTATACTGTCCATCTAAAGAACCAAACGTAATGGTTGTTAAGGCAAGTGTTATAAACATTTTAGCAGACAACCACTAACATTACGAACATAATTCACAGCAACGCGTTTCGGGAGTCATGTTCCCATCATCTGCCTGTCCAAGTTAGTTCTGCAAAAGCATTCAATGTCAAAATAAAAATTAAAAACAGTATTCCGACATAAAGTCGTCGTCTTGCTTTATAAATGGCAACGCCTCATCCCCTACTCCGCTTATCCGTATTACCGCATATTCTCTAAAGCGTTGCTTCCGTAAGATAGCAAACAT
The DNA here is from genome assembly GCF_023864345.2 of Schistocerca serialis cubense. NCBI lineage: Eukaryota > Metazoa > Arthropoda > Insecta > Orthoptera > Acrididae > Schistocerca > Schistocerca serialis. Next base: position 301,606,160 of record NC_064639.1, on the reverse strand, counting down.
TGGTCACATTAGCTGCCTCTCCGTGCACCGCTAGTTCGTAAATACAGCGCGAGTCAAAAGTCCTTGGACACCTTCATAAGTTGGAAGATTAAAGGGAAAATCGAAATGTGATGATGGGAACATAGGTTTGATGTGGGACCGCAACATTTGGAGTGAATGTCATTCGTGGCCGCCATCTTGAAATCTGCCATTTTGGATTCAAGTCTTTTTTTTTTTTTTTTAATGTGAAGGAGTATGTGTGACACATCAAATAACACTCGCTTGCGCTCTGGAATTTAGTGGTGTAATTTGGTTTTGTCTATCTTGTACAGTTTAGAGGTTATTAATGTTCAAATTTGGGAAATTACCTTCATACCGACTGCTACAACACATGTTCTACGTGTTGTCCATCCGGAGACATGAGACGGTATCAAGGTAACTTTCAACATTAATAACTTCTAAACTGTACAAGATAGACAAAAACAAATTACACCAATCAATTCCAGAGCTCAAGTGAGTGTTATTTGATGTGTCATACATCCCCCTTCCCATTAAAAAAAAATGACTTTAATCCAAAATGGCGGATTTCAAGATGGCGGCCATGAATGACATTCACTCCAAACGTTGCGGCCCCACGTCAAACTTATGTTCCCATTATCACATTTCAATTTTCCCTTTAATCTTCCAACTTATAAAGGTGTCCAAGGACTTTTGATTCGCCCTGTATACACTGACAGAAAAAAAAAATCGCAGCACCAAGAAGGAGTTGTGCAACATAAGCGAAAGTTGGTCCGCGTGTTTCTGCATCTGAAAGATGATATCTATTCAAATCAAGCGCCAGTAGCATAAGAGTGGCGCTAGTAGCGCCAGTATCAGGACGCAAATCAGGTTTGCTTTAAATACAGGCTGTTAGTTACTTTTGTGATTCGAGGTGGTTAGTTGATGTTAGTCAAGAGTGCGTCTAAGGCGACAACGAAATCGTTGTCAACACCTCACTGAGTTTGAACGACGTCGTGTAATAGGGCTACGAGAAGCTGGATGTTTCTTCTGCATAAAGACGTGGCAGGAAAGTAGCCATTGTCCATGACTGCTGGTAGCGGCAGTCTCTAGAATGTACGGTCGCAAGAACACCGACCTCCGGACGGCCACATGGCACTGATCCATGGCGATTGTCGTACTGTACCGACATCGATAAGGTCTTATCTCTGTTTCTAAGACAGCGAGCACAGCTTTCTCTGGGGTGGCTTGAAGGGCCGGCTTGCTGGGCCCGCAAGGGCAGTATGACAGTATGATGAGGGGAGTATCAGTGGATCAATCAAGCGGAAAGGAGGCCCTTTGCCACCACCCACCTGTCTCTGTGTTGGCGTAAATTGGGAAGAACATGCAGGGGTCATGTTGGCCTGTGCTTGGCTAGCAGTCCCGAGAAATCTCAGGAGTGGATTATTGGAAACCCGCCGAGCTCTCGGGGGCGTCTTTACCGGAATTTCTGGATGCTCCGGTTCTGTTTAATGGTGCTGAAGTCCGTGCCTCTATGGAATTCGCAGGCTGAATTGTATGAGCAAGAATTTGTCTGCTAAACATGTCTGTTAAATATTTTAATCAGGTCTTTGCGTACTGAATCTTATTGGAAGTTTTATCTGTGGATTTAAAGTGTCTGTGGTCCCTTTGATTTGGGCTAATGTTGTCCACCTCTACACGGAAGCTTGTTGTGAAGTTCGTTGGCAGTGTAGTATTTATGTGTGTTTATGTATTTCTACATGCCTGTTACTAATTATCACCTTCCTTGAGGCAAATAACTATCACCTGATATTAGATATGGCGCATGGCGTTGGTCGATGTTAAATATTAGATCGTCTACTCATGGTGCGAAAGAGGACTCTCATGTTGCGCGAATGTTATCAGGGTTATTGTTAAGGACAGTGTGACTCTGGATAAATGCTGTGTTCAGCTTGTAGTTATCGTATGGCGAAACATTAATCGTCTTTCGGGACTTCACTCCAGTGTGTTTTATTCATTGAGGCTAATGAACCGCTTATTCCGCTTCAGGTCATGTATATCGTGTGTTTATTTGATTTAAGTGTTTTATATGTTAATTTTAGTTTGTTTTAGGACACATTGTCCGTTCTGAGTTTGGCCTGGACTGTCTATGTGCCCAGGAGTCGTAGAATTAAGGTAGTTGTCTCGGAGTTGGCTTAGTCATTGTTCCAGGAGCATTTGGTATAACTATTTACTTCTGAAATTTCCGTAAGCCAACTGTAAATTGTGTCTTAAATTTTCTGCTAACTTCTTAGAAAACTTAAATTTCGAGTATCGCTCCTTAAGAAGTTGCAATGACTATTGGAAGCGTAACAATTATTTATTATAATCATGGCTATGGCTTGAGCTTGCACTTCCCTGAATTTATTTGTGCTGCAAGGAATTTTATTAAGAGTTTGTGCTCTGACGTCGGTGCTGTTTACCAATGCTTGTCAGGTCCACTCATTGTGGGCCCAGTCGGCTTATACATCCGCCTGTCTACGCGGTTCTGTGCACAAACCTTGGGTAGCGAAAGCTCGCGCTGTCTGTCTTCTGCAGTGTTATTTCTTCCAAGCGCAGCCGTGCCCTTTATGCTGCTGTTTAAAGATACGTTGAAATTTATTGCAATTCTAAGTCATACTCTTTGTTAATTAAAAGAGGTTCGATTTTTATTACCTTATTGCTCCTTTAAGTTATATAAACATTTAGTAGTTATTGATATTTCAACGGTCCTTATTATTTAATGAAAATTTTAATTATTTAAATATTATTGAGGAACCCTGTAAGCCCTGCTACCATGTCTGTTTTGTGAGGCTTTAAATCTTTTATTCTCCTTCTCTGGTCACTTTGTAATTTGATATAAGAACTTTTTGGCGGTAGCCTATTTAATGGCCGGTACGGTGTCTTCTACGCACGAAATTTTGATAAATTTTGTGGCTGTCTAAATTTTGATTGAAGTTTGCATCGTTAGTCTTTCACCTTATAGTCTGGCAAACAGTGATTGCGTGCGAGCTATAATTGACATTTTCTGACATCACTGATTATTGTTGTTTAATTACATTCTTAATTGGGGTTAGTGTAATTCACTCTGTGAAAAATAAATTTGTATGTTGTACCAGTGAATGAACTGTGCCAGTTCCCGATTGCTTTAGCCCTTCCTCATTTTCCTTCCTGGTCAAATTAAGACGCGTTATTTCCACATCCCAGGCACTGCCGAGAGGGAAGACCATCGTCTTCAGGATACCGCACTGGTGCATCGCACTGCATTTGTAGCAGCAACTGGAACAGCGCTTGACACCACAGTAATACAACAAACTGTTACAAATCGGTTGCTTCAAGTGCAGCTCCGAGAGGGAATCAATGACCACACACCAACGCCATTGTGAGTTCAATTGTGTCAAGTGAGAGCTCCTTGGAGTGCAGGGTGGGGGTCTGTTGTGTTTACTAATGAAAGTTAGTTCTGCCTCGGAGCCAGTAATGGTTGTGTGTTGGTTGGAAGGAGGCCAGTTTGAGGCCCTGCAGCCAACCAGTCTGCGTACTAGACAGACTGAACCTGAAACTGGAGTTCCTGTCTGGGGCACGATTTCGTATTACAGCAGGAGAAGTTCATGAACAGCATTACAGGGGTGTTTTCCAACAGGATAACGCTCGCCCACATAAACCTGTTGTAATCCGACACGCTCTTCAGAATGTCGTGATGTAGCCTTGGCCTACTTGAACACCATATCTGTCACCAACCGAGAACATATGGGACAGCTTCAGGGGACAACTCTAGCGTCATCCACAACCAACATTAACCACCCCTGTATCGACTGACCAAGTTCAGCAGGCGTAGAACACCAAACAAACTGACATCGTGTACCTTTACAACACAATGAATCAACGTCTGCATGCTTGCGTTTAACATTCTGGGGGTGACACAGGTTATTAACACACCACTGGTCGCGTCAATAGGAGGAACATCGGAGGTCGCGTTGTCCCTGCAAGATATAGGGCCAATGTTGCACCATTACCTTCAATTAATTCCAGAGAGCATAAGTAAACAACACTCATAACAAACCATATATGTATTAAATATTAGCAACAGAATATTTATTTACGAAAATTAGAAGTTTTGTGTATTAACATTTAGGACCTTTACTCCGTATACAGTATCTGTATGTAGAATACAGCAATGAAACAGTTAGGAAATTAATACAAAATAACAAGAAGGCAGGTGTTGACAGATGTGAAAATTATCGAACTATCAGTTTCATAAGCCATGGGTGCAAAATACTAACACGAATTCTTTACAGATGAATGGAAAAACTGGTAGAAGCCACCTCGGGGAAGATAAGTTTGGATTCCGTAGGAGTATTGGAACACGTGAGGCAACACTGACCCTACGACTTATCTTAGAAAATAGATTAATGAAAGGCAAACCTACGTTTCTAGCATTTGTAGACTCAGAGAACGCTTTTAACAATGTTGACTGGAATACTCTCTTTCAGATTCTGAAGGTGGCAGCGTTAAATACAGGAAGCGGAAGGCTATTTAAAATTTGTACAGAAACTAGATGGCAGTTATAAGAGCCGAGGGGCATGAGGGGGAAGCAGTGGTTGGGAAGGGAGTGAGACAGGGTTGTAGCCTATCCCAGATATTATCCAATCTGTATATTGAGCAAGCAGTAAAGGAACCAAAAGAAATATTCGCATTAGGAATTAAAATCCATGGAGAAGAAATAAAAACTTCGAGGTTCGCCGATGACATTGTAATTCTGTCAGAGACAGCAAACGACCTGGAAGAGCAGCTGAACGGAATGGACAGTGTCTTGAAAGAAGGATTTAAGATGAACACCAACAAAAGCCAAACGAGGATAATGGAATGTAGTCGAATTAAATCGGGAGATGCTGCGGGAATTAGATTAGAAATGAGACGCATAAAGCAGTAAATGAGTTTTGCTATTTGGGGAGCAAAATAGCTGACGATGGTCGAAGTAGAGAGGAAATAAAATGTAGAATGGCAATGGCAAGGAAAGCGTTTCTGAAGAAGACAAATTTGTTAAAATCGAGTATAGATTTAACTGTCAGGGAGTCGTTTCTGAAGGAAGTGTAGCCATGTATGGAAATGAAACGTGGGCGATAAATAGGTTAGACAAGAAGAGAATAGAAGCTTTCGAAATGTGGTGCTACAGAAGAATGCTGAAGATTAGATGGGTAGATTACATAACTAATGAGGAGGCATTGAACAGAATTGGAGAGAAGAGAAATTTGTGGCACAGCTTGACTAGAAGAAGGGATCGGTTGGTAGGGCATATTATGAGATATCAAGGGATCACCAATTTAGTATTGGAGGACAGCGTGGAGGGTAAAAATCGTAGAGGGAGACCAAAAGATGAATACAAACTAAACAGATTCAGAAGAATGTAGGTTGCAGTAGGTACTGGGAGATGAAGAAGCTTGCACAGGATAGAGTAGCATGGAGAGCTGCATCATAGCAGTCTCTGGACTGAAGACCACAACAATAACAACGTCCCTTTAAGAGAAAATAAAATAAAAACGGAAGATGTATCAGCCATCGTCTTCGATGTCATCATCAACGTCACAACCATCGGCACGAAACATTGCACAGTGTTGCAGGCATAAATATTGACCACACCCTTTGCACTAGTAGTGAGTGAGTTTTGTAGTGTCGTTCGCCCAACATATTTGGCATCGCTTTCGCGTTTCGGTGCCCTCGGCAGTTGTGTTACAGAGTGTCGCAGGTGTTTCATTTTGGGGAAGAAGTTCCCGAAGCTGGAATGAAATGGTCTGACGCAAGCTAGGCAACAGCGAACGCTTTAGCATCTGGCCTTTTATTAGTTCTTTCCCAGATTACGGAGGAAGATTCGGCGGGCCATCACTTCGATTCCGTTTCCTAGACATATCATCTGGTTGTTTATGCCAGTAACATTGAACATCGGTGTAAAAAGTAACCATTGGCCAACGTCTTGTGTCTCTTGGAGCATAGTACATAGAACATATTTTATCGACCACGTCCACACCTATTTTTTGGCGATTATAATAGATAATCACTTCCGGTTTCTTTCTGTCCCCGGTTGCTTCGTCAATCGCTCCATCCATATGCAAACTGGAAATCACAATGACGTTTTCCTTGTTATTTTTATTTTGGGGAACATACGACACCATGCTGCCCTCTTTGAGGAACGCAAATATACCAGAAAACCGTTCTCTCCTTTTTATCTCTTTCAATTCACTGGGGATTTGCCATTTATTGTTTTTGAGTGTTCCCACTTAGGACAGGTTGTATTTCGTGGCCAAGTCGTGAAGAGGAGTGGTGTCGCTAAACCAGTTGTCAGCAGTGATATTTCAGCCAGAGTTAGCTAGAGGAGCAACCAGACGTCCAGCCACGTCTACGGGTTTGTTGCTAACCCGGAAAGAACCGTCGGGTTGCCTTCCTGCATAAGGACCTGGGGCGGAACCCGAGAAACTCGAAATGTCATTAGCACTCAGGTTACATCCGTCAAATAGGAGTTTATGTCAGAAAGATCTTAATGCATTCGACGCCACATTTGCCCGCATCTCGTGGTCGTGCGGTAGCGTTCTCGCTTCCCACGCCCGGGTTCCCGGGTTCGATTCCCGGCGGGGTCAGGGATTTTCTCTGCCTCGTGATGGCTGGGTGTTGTGTGATGTCCTTAGGTTAGTTAGGTTTAAGTAGTTCTAAGTTCTAGGGGACTGATGACCATAGATGTTAAGTCCCATAGTGCTCAGAGCCATTTGAACCATTTTTGTCGACGCCACATTGGGCGACCTGCGCGCCGGATGGGAATGAACTGATGATGAAGACAGCACAACACCCAGTCCCTGAGTGGAGAAAATCCCCGACCCAGCCGGTAATCAAACCCGGGCCCGTAGGACGGCAATCCGTCATGCGAACCAATTTTTTTTTTTTTTTTTTTTTTTTTTACAGTTTCTTTCGTTGCATCTGATCGGGGCGGACGTCGTAAGACACCTTTTTAAATTCGTTGTTGATCTATTAAATCAGTTTTTTTTACTACGGAGTGGGGCTAACCCTCCGACTGAGCACGCTAAGCTACCGTTCCGGCTAAAATACTGAAACTTCCTGGCAGATTAAACCTGTGTACCGGACCGAGACTCGAACCCGGGACCTTGCCTTTCGCGGGCAAGTGCTCTACCAACTGAGCTACCCAAGCACCACTTAGCTATCGGGGCGGACCTGGCACACAAGGGACCTCCCGGCCAATGACGCCAAACGTTCATTCATTCATTCATTCATTTATTTATTGTTCCGTGGGACCACATTTAGGAGAAGTCTCCATGGTCATGGAACGAGTCAATACATGAAATTATAACACGATTGTAGAAACAGATAAAATGAAATATAAGAAACATATTCAGGTGACAAGTCGTTAGTTTAAATAAAGAAAATCAAGAATGTAACACTGGAATTTGCTTAATTTTTTAGCTCTTCCAGGAGCTCCTCGACAGAATAGAAGGAGTGAGCCATGAGGAAACTCTTCAGTTTAGACTTAAAAGTGTTTGGGCTACTGCTAAGATTTTTGAGTTCTTGTGGTAGCATATTGAAAATTGATGCAGCAGAATACTGCACTCCTTTCTGCACAAGAGTCAAGGAAGTGCATTCCACATGCAGATTTGATTTCTGCCTAGTATTAACTGAGTGAAAGCTGCTAACTCTTGGGAATAAGCTAATATTGCTAACAACAAACGACATTAAAGAAAATACATACTGTGAGGGCAATGTCAAAATTCCCAGACTATTGAATAGGGGTCGACAAGAGGTTTTCGAACTTACACCATACATAGCTCGAATAGCCCGTTTTTGAGCCAAAAATACCCTTTTTGAATCAGAAGAATTACCCCAAAAAATAATACCATATGACATAAGCGTATGAAAATATGCGAAGTATACTACTTTTCGTGTTGAAATGTCACTTATTTCAGATACTGTTCTAATGGTAAATAAAGCGGCATTTAGTTTCTGAACAAGATCCTGAACATGGGCTTTCCACAACAGCTTACTATCTATCCGTACACCTAGGAACTTGAACTGTTCCGTCTCGCTTATAACATGCCCATTCTGTCTGATTAAAATGTCAGTTCTTGTTGAATTGTGGGTTAGAAACTGTAAAAACTGAGTCTTACTGTGATTTAGCATCAAATTATTTTCCACAAGCCACGAACTTATATCATGAACTACATTATTTGATAATGTTTCAATATTACACACAAAATCCTTCACTACCAAGGTGGTGTCATCAGCAAACAGAAATATTTTTGAATCACCTGTAATACTAGAAGGCATATCATTTACATAAATAAGAAACAGCAGTGGCCCCAGCACCGACCCTTGGGGAACGCCCCATTTAACAGTGCCCCATTGGGACTGAACATCATTACCACTCTCAATATTGCGGAGGATTACCTTCTGCTTTCTGTTCTTAAAGTAGGAGGCGAACCAATTGTAAGCTACTCCCCTTACTCCATAATGTTCCAACTTCTGCAGTAATATTTTGTGGTCAACACAGTCAAAAGCCTTCGTTAAATCAAAGAAAACACCTAACGTTCGCAACCTTTTATTTAATCCGTCCAAAACCTCACAGAGAAAAGAGACTATAGCATTTTCAGTTGTTAAGCCATTTCTAAAACCAAACTGTACATTTGACAGCAAATTATGTGAATTTAAATGCTGCAGTAACCTTGTATATACAACCCTCTCGATAACTTTAGCAAACACCGATGGCATAGAAATAGGTCTATAATTGTCAACATTATCCCTGTCTCCCTTTTTATAAAGTGGCTTCACTACCGAGTACTTTAATCGGTCAGGAAACCGACCACTCCTAAAGGAAAAGTTACAGATATGGCTAAGTACTGAGCTAACATATGTGGAACAATACTTCAGTATTCTGCTAGATACCCCGTCATATCCATGAGAGTTCTTGGTCTTTAGTGATTTAATTACTGACTCAATCTCCCTCTTGTCAGTATCATGGAGGAGCATTTCAGGTAACAGTCTCGGAACACTTTTTTCTAAGAGCGCTATATGATTCCCTGTTGGGACTAGGTTTCTATTTAGTTCACCTGCTATATTCAGAAAGTGATTATTAAGTACTGTACATATATGCGACTTATCAGTAACACGGACATCCCCACTACGCACTGATTCTATATTCTCGACCTGTCTCTGCAGACCAGCCACTTCCTTTACGACTGACCATATGGTTTTAATTTTATCCTGAGACTTAGCTATTCTATCTGCATACCACATACTTTTTGCCTTCCTAATAACTTTTTTAAGCACCTTACAATACTGTTTGTAATGGGCTGCTGTATTTAGATTTTGACTGTTTCTAACGTTTTGATATAATTGCCACTTTGTTCTACAAGATATTCTTATCCCTTTAGTCAGCCACCCAGGCTGCCTGTTTGTGCTAGTACCCTGTTTTGAACGTTCTAACGGAAAACAACTTTCAAAAAGCACGAGAAAAGTCTTGAGGAAAGCATTATATTTATCGTCTACTGTATCAGCACTATAAACATCTTGCCACTCTTGTTCCTTGATAAGGTTTACAAAAGTCTGTACAGCAACTGGATCAGCTTTCCTAAAAAGTTGGTAACTATCTTTAACATGTGTTGCAGCACAAAAAACTTTTAGACTTAAAATTTGTGCATCATGATCTGAAAGGCCATTCACCTTTTTGCTAACAGAATGCCCTTCTAATAATGACGAATGAACAAAAATATTGTCTATGGTTGTTCTACTGTTCCCTTGCACTCTCGTTGGAAAGAATACGGTTTGCATAAGATTATATGAATTAAGGAGGTCTACCAGCATCCTTTTCCTTGCACAATCACTTATACAATTAATATTGAAGTCACCACATATAACTAACTTTTTGTATTTCCTATAAAGTGAACCAAGAACCTCCTCTAGCTTTAGCAAAAAAGTTGTGAAATCGGAGTCTGGGGATCTATAAATAACAACAGTAAGAAGTTTAGCTCCACTAAATTTAACCACACCTGCACAACATTCAAACACCTTTTCAGTGCAGTACTTTGAAACATCAATTGACTCAAATGGGATACCGTTTTTCACATACATGGCTACTCCCCCACACCGCAAAGAGCTCCTAGAAAAGCTGCCAGCCAACCTGTATCCTGGTAAAGGAAGCCTCTGAATTATCTCCTTATTTAAGAAGTGTTCAGATATACCAATAATTTCAGAGTCAACATCTATAAGCAGTTCACTAACTTTATCTCTAATACCTTGTATATTTTGATGAAATATACTAATTCTCTCATTAATCGGATACCCAAGCTTTGTAGAAAGTGGCTTCTTTGTTAGAGAGACTTCCCTTAAGCAGGAATACCTATCAGCTGACTTCAATCTAAAAAAGGTACAGCTCTAACACCCACAACTACCGGAATTTTCCCATGAGTGATCCCACCACCCCCACCTATGCTGTCACCTACAAGTTTTGCCAACCTCCCCTTCCCATACCTGTTGAGGTGCAGGCCATGTCTAGTGAAACCCGTCCTACTGATAGACTCCACCGACACCACTGAAATGTGACCCATGCCTTCTGTCATCAGCGCACCCCCAAGTCTCATGTTATTACGCCTGACGGCTGTATTAAGATGAGGCCGATCGTGACGCTGAAACAGTTCCACGAAATGCACATTCGTGTTGCCAGTCTGAGTGGCTATCTTTTCCAGGTCACCATCTATGTCATACTCCCCATCCCTATCAATACTATTACCAGCCCCACCCACAATCACTACCTGATCCTCTTTAGTAAAATCCCTACATAACCCCCCTATGTTAAAAGTCACCTGAGCCAATCCTGCATTAGGCTTCACAATGCTGGTGACCTGGTACTCACTCCCCAAAACTTCCTGCAACTGCTGGCCTACACCTCTACCATGAGAACTACCTAACAGCAGAACCTTCTTCTTTCTCTTAGACTTTGCAATTGTCCTAGCCACCGTAACTGCTGACGTCTGCTGCATACTTCCTACATCTACAGCTACTAGAGATTCCTCTCCACTAGACTCTGACAGTTGGTCATATCTATTACAAACACCAATAGTAAAACTGTCTGAAAATCTCGTTCTCCTAGCAGATCTCTTGCCAACAGCCAGCTCCCATTCCCCAACCCCCTTCTCCCTCCTCATCCTATCTAGCTCCTCCTGTGCTCCATTTCTATGTCAGAAGGATTACTGAGATCATATTTTGGTTCATATTGACCTATAAGATGTCGACGATTGTATATTATCATCCAGAAACATTCATTGATAGCCGTAAAGACAGTACATATGTCAAGTAAACGTATATAGTCGCGTTCTATCTGTGAGATACATGTACTTATTTGGCTACGGTATTTTTTCGGTGAGTAAATGATTACAAATGAGAGACATCACTCTATGTAAACGACTTACATCAAACATCAAAATCGGAAAGCAGACACAATGCTCGTATAGTCTCGTGGTATCTCTTCGATACAAAACGGCTTCACACTCATCAAACAGAAGCGGACAAGGTCACAACACGTTGCGTCGCCATTCATTAACATCATTCCAGGGGTGTGTTCCAGCAGAATAATGGTGTCTTTCAGCTGAATAACAGTCGCCCACATACCGCTGTTGTAGCTCAGCACGCTCTCCAGTGTGCCGACATGTTAACATGGCCTGCTTGATCAACAGATCTGTCTCCAATCCACAAATGGGCCATCATCGGATAACAACTCCAGCGTCACCCACAGCGAGTATTAACCGTCCCTGTATTTCCCGACCAAGTCCTTGCGGCTTGGAACTCCATCCACAGAAAGACGACTGGCACCTGTACAACACAATGCAGGCACGTTTGCATGCTTGCATTCAACATTCTGGCTCTTACAGCAGTAACTACTGTACCAGCATTTAGCATTTGCAATGACTTATCTCTCGCTTACATTAACCTTGGACCTTGCAATGTTAATCTCTTAAATATGTTATCCAGACAAACATATTCCCAAAATTTCGTTACTCTCCATTAATTATTTTTTGGTGTTGTGAATTTTTTCCCGTCAGTGTATATAATTTTGCGTAAAGTAGTGATGCTAAACACTCCACTGGGGTGTGTCCGAAAACATCTGAATGTCTGAACATTTCTCTCCATTGAGACTGCCGCGCTGTGTTCTGTTTACTAGGAACTCTTCAATCTATTTACAGAGGTAGTCTGATGTTGAGCTATAGTCGGCATAGGATCGATGCGAAACAACGCTGATGCATGCTGCGTCAACGCCAGAAAGCCGCCGCTAAACTCAAAGTTAATAACCTTCTCTATGACGTCACCTGCAATGAGGCCAGCTCAGGCGTTTTAGCAGGCGGCCGGTAGCAGCAAATTGTCGGCGGCGCGCGCTGTCCGCAGTTAACTGAATCAACCTGGCAATTATCAGAAATTGGCACTAATGCCTGCAATTAAGATGCGAGCACTGGATAATAATGTGTTTTCGCCCGATGATTGAAAGGTGATATCGGCAGGTTTATTTTTAATGAGACTAAAAATTTCGTTAAGCTGTGGCGTGTGCGTCATAGCTCACTATAGCATTTTCAGTTAATAATGATTTCAGCAAGAGAGGTTGTCAGAAGGAAGAGCGATAAACGTGTACACTGTTCCGAGTTATGAAACACTGCAGGGTAATTTATTTATTTCGTATCTGATACTCATAAATACAGTGTGTACTCTAACATAGCTACAGAAGCTAATGCAGTTGAAAAACAATAAATGAAAATTCTTAATAGCGTCTTAGGATCAACATGGTGAAATGTAAATTGAATGTAAAAGAAATCACTGAAGATCTATCAATTTACAGAAAAAATTACCAACGCCTTCAGAAAATGGCGATTAAACTTTTACAGTTCAACGACTCGTCAGCTGACTCACTAGGGAAATTTTAAGCTCGTGCTTGTCAATGAAATACCACAACTGGCTAAAACAAGTTAATGAAGACATAAAAGAAATAGGCATTGATGAAGAGCCAATTGAAAAACATGCTGAGAAGCTTACCCGATGGAAGAACGTAACAAGAAACACAGTGGATAAATTAGTAGATAATGGGAGGAAAGTAAGAGAAAAGTGGTAAATAAGTTCAAACGAGCTGGGGACAACTACATAATGAGCTCCTCCCCAGGCAGTGAAGGCCCAAGGGATGTCTACCTGTCGCCGTGGACCACTTTCTCGGCTGTTTTGCAGACTTTCCAGATGGAGGAATGCACTCCTTACCAGTCCCCACGTCAACAACAAATCCTTGGGAGTAACGGGAATTGAACCCGGGTCTTTCCGATGACAGCCATGTACCCTGGTCAAGGTTTTATTTTTTTCCCTGATCACAAAAAGTGAGTCGTGGCGGAAGGGCAGGAGAGCGAAGTGGGCAAGGATCGCAACCTGAGGCCTGGCCGCGACTTCCCCACCTGCTGCGATGGATGTGACGGGAAAGGAATTAGGTCAACGTAATGACAACAAGTTTCTAAATTTTATTTTTGTTATTTTTATTTCACTTAATTTTGTTGTATTTTTTAAATCTGTTTCAATGAGCAAGAGTGGCTCAGAATATCAGATCATTCCTAGGAAGGGGGAGAGCCGTAAAGAGGCCAGCAACATCATGGGCTGACAAACACAGGAACTAAAATTTAAATTCCGGAAAAATAAAAATGTGCATTCTGCTACACCATTACCCACACACACATTCAGGTCACTGGCCTGAACATGTTGGTACACCACACCATTCCAGATGATCGTACACGTGTCAAGAACACAGTAGGAGCTTGGGTATTCCCCAACTATGCCAACTGGCAAAGGTACGATAATGTATACGGGAACAGCCAAGAGCATTGTGAGCTTCCAGTATATGGCACCAAAAATCAAGTATGGAATGTGGGTGATCACAAAAAAGGTAGGCGGTCGCCTGATCTGGATACCTCACGATAGTGTGGTGCTTAGACTGGGGAAAATGAGAAGTGTGTAGGAGATGTAGAACATTGTGGTGTACCATTTCTGGTGGGGCGTGGAGGCAACAGGCCTGAATACATTGTGCTAGGAACCAGACCTTAAGTTTTGTAATGCTCATCTGTTTCCTCACATAGACAACTTGTGCAAAGTGTCAATGTAGCCAGCCCGATACAGTGTAGTCGTTGGTTGTTGGAAAACTTGTCACTGACAATGTGGTACCAAAACGCCCTGATGCCAGAGATAAGGAGAGGGGCATGGACAGTTTTCCACCTGGTCGACCATTGTACATCAGGGCACTGCGCGTCCAAACGTTTTGTGGGGGTGTGCATCAACAACATCTTAGAAAAACCCCTCACCCGTGGTGAGCGTGCTGTTGGAAGAGTATCATGTACATAACTGATTTCGACAAAATAGGTAGAAATTTGCGGTAGTGTTGGAGCAATGTGCGCCACGTTGATTGACGGGGCAAGTGATACTGGCAGTAGGTTTTCCAATATGCATTGCCTAAAGGATGACAAAGGCTCCTGTCAACATCTCAACATGGGGTGTCTATATAATGCATTTCCTCTGGTCCGAACATAGACAAGACTGAGGATTTTGAAGATCGTGTCAGCTGAAATGAGGTACCCAAGGGTGTGTAAGAGTTGGCATATCATTGTTGATGGTAAAGGTTGGCATAGACCAATTTAGACGCCACGTATGTGTTGATATGTGACTTTCTGTAGTGGGTTCAGGCTGTGCAGGAGGTTGTGGCGAACACGGAAATGGATGGACTGCAGCAATCAGTGATGTGTTTTCACTGTGGTACGCTGGATGGAGCCAGTAAAGATATCCAGGTAACGGAACATTGGTGCAGTGGGCAACGGTAGTGATCCCTCTTCTTAGTTCATGTCTAATGTTCATGATCATCAATCTGATGACATTGAGGTGACTACCTGAAGAGTGTCGATAATGTTGGATCCTTGCTATGGCATCATGTATTTCAGTGGGCGACCATGAAAGAATTAGGATGTCGTCTGCATACGCCAAGCAGTGCAACCTGTGGTGCACAATCTAACTACTGTAAGGTGGGATGGGAGGCCTTTGATGAGAGGCTTGAGGGTGAACGCAAGCAAAATAGTGGACAGAGGGCATCCCTGCCTGGCCGAACGCTGGATAGGTATCGGCCCAGCCAACTGTCCATCCACCTGGACTATGGACGTGGCATTCCAAAGTAGGCGCCGAATGGCATCTATGAATGGTGGGAGGAATTTTATGCATTCCGCCACCGACAGGAGAAAATGGAGGCAGAACAAGTCAAAGGCGCTGCTAAAATCCGACGACACGAGTGCTGCATGAATGCGGCCAGTGCAGTAAGGTGGGGACATTCACCAGTGGCCATCTGGAGGGTGGCCCCACCACCTCGCGATGTTTGTTCTGGAGAAAGTACTGCAGGTAACACAGTATGCTTGCTCGCCGCCAAGAGACGCTCGTAGATTTTTTAAACTGCTATGAGTAGTTTGAGGGGGCGAAAGTTGATGATGTTATTTTTCCCTTTCGGTATGGGCGCCAGTATGAAATGCTGTTGTCATACTGACACAGGGAAGGAAAGATTGAACAACTTTTGGAATATTTTGGTCCAAAGTGGAAGCATCAATGTGCTGAAGATCCAATAAAACTCAACTGAAAGGCTGTTGGAGCCTGGGGATTTGTTTGGCATGCCTTTGGCGATAGCGTCTATCACCTCATCTGCTCTGTCACCAATAATGCTGCTTCTGCGTTGTTAAGGGTGACGAGTTGTAGAACATCGTTGGAATCTGCAGATTCCTCATTATAACGCTGGTAGTGATTAGCTGAGACGACCGCTGCTTGAGTGTTGACGTGGTTTCCAGTGTCATCGGTAAGGGAAGAGGCGTAGAAATGTCGTCGACGATGGAGATGACATGAAGCATGGATGGAGACTCCAGATCAGTGGTGTCTTGACCGCGAAACCGCACCACCACACCTTGTAGTTTATTGTGTTGAAGGGACAGAAGTTTGCCTTTGACGTATTGGGGTCCGCGATAGACATCCCATGACAATCTGAGGACATAAATTTCGCATAAGACGGTGTAATAATAGCCTGCAGCATCCCTGTGCCACGCGTGGATAGACACCCTCGTGATCGCAGGCTTCGCTCAAGTCATTCAGCACAGCAGTATGGATTGGTTTCGAGGAAGACATTGCTCGCAGGATGTCCATGTAGCAGCTACGCATTGTCGACAAACTGGATCATGAAGAAGAGAGATATTGAGCTTCTAGGGACCTCGACCACGCCAAACTGGTTGTGATGGCAGAAGTAAAGCGCAGTTAAGCGCACAGTGGTCGGGAAAGGCCTGAAGCTACATTTCCGCAGAGAACACACGCGCCCAAAGAGTTGTAGAAACATAAATCCGATGGAGTTGGCTTTGTGAACGGCTTGTGTGTTGGGTATAACTATGGGATCACTATTCATGATCTCCCATGTGCCAATAAGATGAAAAAAATCCACCAGTGTATGTAAGTCTGAGTAGCTGGGAGTCTGGTCCATTGAGTGGAAGATACAGTTGAAATGGCTCTCTATTATGTTACAGTCGAATCGACCACCAGATAATGGTGCTATTTCTTCTGTATAGAACGTAGTTAGTTGATGTCGGTGTGTCCAGGCTGATGGGATGTACAAATAGATGACCCGGCTGGGGACCTTACCCCATCCAGAAGGGAGAACAACCACACCTGTGATACCTTCCTGGACGTAGAGGGCCACACCGCACCCTGTGTGGCTGCGGACTGAGGAAAGCAACTAGATTCCATAAAGAATCGGAATGGTAGCAAGACACAACTCTTGTAGAAGGGCGACATCAAATTCTGATGCCCTGAGGATGTCACAAAGGAGTTGCAACTTCGCTGCGTTGCTGGCCATATTGGTGTTGAGTGTTGCGAACTTGTCTGTGTGGTGTGTTGGTGCTGGGAGTGGGTCGGCCGTCGTCAGAAGCGGTGGACGGTGGTGGTGATGGACGTCGCTGCCCATGTGTTCCACAGTGTGGATGGAATCTCTATTGGGTATCGGTGTAGGACGGTGGTGATGTCTCATAATGAGGTGCTGGCTCGTCCTCGGTATCGTCGCCCTTCGCCCCTATGTGTAATCGTAAGATTTTCTACAAATCAGAAACAGTCTGAAAAACTTTTAACGTTGTTGGAGAAGGAGGAGATTAGTGTTTAAGGTCCCGTCGACAACGAGGTCATTAGAGACGGAGCACAAGCTCGGATTTGAGAAGGATGAGGAAGGAAATCGGCCGTGCCCTTTCAAAGGAACCATCTCGGCATTTGCCTGAAACGATTTAGGGAAATCACGGGAAACCTAAATCAGGATGGCTGGAGACGGGTATGAACCGTCGTCCTCCCAAATGCGAGTCCAGTGTTCAAACCACCTGCGCCACCTCGCTCGGTTTAACGTTGTTGTAGGGTACGCTGTGATAAGATCTAAATATTAAGAAAAAATTCAATGCTTTGCGCATTTGCCAAGTTGATCAGCATTGAAGTTAGCCAATCAGGTCGTTGTGCGTGTAGATTCAAGTGTCAGCTGTTCTCATAATATTGGTGATAGCACTTGAGACTGCTCAGCTGTTTACTCGGGTTCGATCCATACTACTGCGGCATGTCCAATTTTTCTATCGCTCTCTTGTCCGCCCCTGGTAGCTGAGTGGTCAGCGTGACGGAATATCATACCTAACAGCCCGGGTTCGATTCCCGACTGGGTCGGAGATTTTCTCCTCTCAGAGACTGGGTGTTGTGTTGTCCTTCTCATCATCATTTCATCCCCATCTAGGTGCAAGTCGCCGCAGTGGCGTCAACTCGAAAGACTTGCGCCAGGCGAACGGTCTACCCGACGGGAGTCACTAGCCACACGGCATTTACATTTTATCGCTCTCTTGTTCGATTTTGGTATTCTAAACGACTTACACGATTGGCGACATCGTCTGTGGTGAGCCGTTTGAATTTTCGTGCACAACGGCCTGATTGGCTAATTTCAATGATAATTAGCTCGAAAACGGCACAACGTATCGAATTGTTTACTTAACAATCATTTCGCAGCACACCCTACGCCGCAACAGCCTTTCGGACTACCCTGTATGTAGTTTTTAGGTACTGTTTTTGGTTTTGTATTCGATAGCTAACACAAGTAGCATAGCATAACTGACATATGGCGCGTAATATATTACAGTAGGAAAATGATTTGCATACGTAATTTTGTGACAATGGGTATCAGAAGTTAAAAGAAGTATTGTAGTGTGGTCCGATGGTTCAGCTGACAAAGACAAGGTTATGTGGCCCCAAGAACAGGATGTAGCCGGCCGGAGTGGCCGTGCGGTTCTAGGCGCTAAAGTCTGGAACCGAGCGACCGCTACGGTCGCAGGTTCGAATCCTGTCTCGGGCATGGATGTGTGTGATGTCCTTAGGTTAGTTAGGTTTAATTAGTTCTAAGTTCTAGGCGACTGATGACCTCAGAAGTTAAGTCTCATAGTGCTCAGAGCCATTTGAGCCATTTTTGAACAGGATGTAGACAACAGTTGTCGTCTGCACAAAGATCCATTATGAAGGACTGTATTCAGGACACCTCAACGTAGTTTCATTGCATCTCGAAGTGGCATCCGGTTACGTGTAACAGTGGTACAAAGGAATCAAAAATATGTAATGCACGACTTGTGCATACAGGAAGAACTTTGTTAACACATACGTAATCTTTCTATAAGTAAGAATAAAGGAGAATGACTTAAATATCTGAAATGGATTCACGTTTACATTGGAGACACCTCTTATCTTTCATCTTTCAAAATGGTTCAAATGGCTCTGAGCACTATGGGACTCAACTGCTGAGGTCATTAGTCCCCTAGAACTTAGAACTAGTTAAACCTAACTAACCTAAGGACATCACAAACATCCATGCCCGAGGCAGGATTCGAACCTGCGACCGTAGCGGTCCTGCGGTTCCAGACTGCAGCGCCTTTAACCGCACGGCCACTTCGGCCGGCTCTTTCATCTTTATAGCATTTCTTAGCGTCCAGTACTCTGTGATTTAAACTGTCATTTATTGCTTTGAATCAGCAGATGATCTTCAGCAGATACGGTAAATAAAAATTTTGTAAAATTAATATTCACAAAGCGCACTGTGAATGTGTCTCTGTTGGGCAAATTTTATCTATATTTACTGCACAGTTTGTCAATAATGACCGCGCGCACAGCACGGTTGCGCTGTCGTCTGCATTTCATACGCCATACGGTTAGATGAGAGACTAGCATGATCTATTTCATCTCTAGGCATTCTATCATACGGATCAGGACTATTTCCAGTATAGTCACCACTTGCCTTAGAAACAGAGGGTGTGCGTCATGTACCACTTCTTTGACAGCGGACAGTTCCTGCTGCGTATTACTAATCTGAGAAGTGACATTGTCAAGTAATAAATTCAGGCAAATCTTTACTTAAAATAGCATTGATTTCATTTAACTCTCATTTAAACCATTCCTCTGAAGTGCTTGTCTGAGATAACATTTGAGTACTACACTGTTGTATAACAAGCTGTACTTCTGAATCTGACATTTCGTTCATCTGGGTGTCCTTATCCCAGACACATTTCGAAAACTCCTGTGAAAAACTTTCCCTCTGTGGCTCAAACTGTTCCTTTAACTTCTTGTTCAACACTGAAAATGTAGTTTTGCACTCAGGTTCCGTACAGATGTTTTTGTATAAGTTTCTTCGCTAATTTTCGTGTGTCCTGGAACGCGGTTTTCATTTCCGAAATTTCGGTTGTTAGGGCATCCTGTCGTAATGACAGTTTTCTCAGCTTATGGGACATTTTATCTTTCTGGATGATATTTTATCTTGCTGTAATGATAAGTATTCAAAGTCGTTTTCATCATTACCCCAAACCTTCGATTTAATGTCGTTAATAGATCTTCAGCAGGACTAGTTGATAGAAAAACTTATTTTCTCTCAGCCTGCGACTCCATTTCACGTGCTGAAGCGTTAATATTTTCGATAGAAGCATCAGCGAAATCGCTAGCTTTTGCATGTGATTCTACATCACTGAGTTATTAAGACTCCATTAATGGATTTTCCTATCTTTACCATAACACAGAGATGGCAGAAAATAAGTAACTAGAGTATTTTGCTTTAATAACAGTGTACAAATAATAATAATAATAATACAGAATCGTAATCTGTTGAAACAACGTAAAGCATTACGTCACTTCGCAGACGCGCTACACAAGGTCAGCCATCTTGTGTAATATAACTGTGTGGAAGTTCCGTCGCAGGTTCGAATCCTGCTTCGGGCATGGATATTTGTGGTGTCCTTAGGTTAGTTAGGTTTCAATAGTTCTAAGTTCTAGGGGACTGATGACCTTAGAAGTTAAGTCCCATAGTGCTCAGTTTGCAGTAGTTTGAGTAACGAAGATTTTTGTGAGGTAAGTGATTCATGAAAGGTAGAGGTTATTGTTAGTCAGGGCCATTCTTTTGTAGGGATTATTGAAAGTCAGATTGCGTTGCGCTAAAAAAATATTGTGTGTCAGTTTAGTGATGATCAGAATAAGTAAAGAGAGAAATGTCTGAGTACGTTCAGTTTTGCTCAGCTGTTTGAAAATCAAATAACGTAAGAGGTTTATCAGCACAGTAATTCATTCATTTTTCTGAGGGGACGTTTCACCTTCTGACACGGAAATCATGCAAGTCTCATGTCAGTGGGATGTAAATACGTTTTTAACCACCGTGGCCTCGATTCAAATCCATTTTGAAATTTTTACTATTTCAAGAAATTTCTTAGACCGAAAAATATTATTGCAGAGTATGAAGTTACCAAGTACTTCGAATATTACTGCCATTATTGCTGCTAACTTGCTCATTCTGCTGCTCCTACACATGTGCTTCAAGGAAGCATTTAATGCTTCTTGTCAGTTTTAGAAGTAGTTGCCCAAACAGGTAAATATTTAGTTCGCAGCAAATGGTTGCGGCGTTCTGTGGCAAGTGGAACTTACCAAGTAGTTACTTAGTTCTTTCCATGTCTAGCGAATTCTTTTCAACTTAATATCGGACATCTCCAATTGTTCGTAGATTACATTAAAAATAAATTAACTGATGATGACGTTATTTCATAACAGAAATTGCGTTGCACCACTTCAATAACTTCCGCTTAGCAACGACGATTATAAAATGCTGGAACTGGCGGTAAACTCGACTATGAAAGCCAGAGAATGTTAATGTCTTCTCTTAAATGTCACGATCATTCTCTCCAGATGAATTAGTCGTAGTCACCTTTTTCAAGCGATACAAGAAAGAGAATGTTGCCGAGGATTAACTGTTTCCCGTTGCAATAAATTCATTTTGCGTCGTCCAAACCGAAATTTTCGCAGAATTCCTCTAACTATATTGTCGACCTTAACAATGTAGAAAAATATTTCAACACTGCAAATCGGACATCTGACTCATAGGCCTCATACTTAGTCGCCAAACATGAATTCTGACTTTGTGGAACACTAGTTTGAGCAAAATGATGTAGGGAAACTTGTTTACCACTGTTCTTTCTCACCCGAAAATGTGCAGTTGACTTAATCGGCTCTATAACAACAGTGCAACAGTAATTTCGTGTGCAAGCTAGACATACGAATTGCAGAATTTAGTAGTTCAGTGGCTTCCAGGTCTGTATATTCCTGACCCAAACTGGTTCTGTACAATTTCAGGTCCCTGGTACTCCCACTTGTATGAAGCGCTGTTGCAGACTTGGTGTAATATGTGAGGTAACACTCTTGACTAAAATACGGAGTAACTTGACCTGCGTCACAACGCGAATCTAAATTTTACATTTAACTTCGGAAAATGGTCATAATTATTACTACGTTTGATATTTAGAGACAAAATACATTCCTACGACAGTCTAAACAATACTAATAAGGAAATAATTCATTAAATCTTTTTTCAAAGCATGTAATTGAGAATGAATTTATTTATGAGGCGACGGAAGTGCTCTCAACCCTTGTATTGAACTTCGTATCGTCCTGACTTTTCAGTAGGTCCTTGCATAAGAAATGTCACAGCTCAAGGAATTTGATAAACGTCGGATTCTTGCGCTTTATGGAGATGGATACTGTATCAGTGCCATTTCACATGCCCTAGGATGCAGAACATCTACGACACATATCGAGATGAAGAGGTTGGCGGAGGAAGGCCCAGTCAGCCGTCGTCGTCGCCCTAGACGTCCACGGACTACTTCGGAAGATTAAGACAAGAGTATACTCCACTGCAGTGACGCAGGAATGACGCAGAAATCTTCTAGATGAATATGAGTAGGTCGACCATTCAACGTCGCCTTTCCGAGAACTGAAGGTATGGACGAAAATCAGCTGTTAAGGAAATGTTTGAAGAACAAGGCTACCAGGTTAAACTTCGCACTGGCATGCTGAAGGAAACCGCTTTCGTACTGGAACAAAATTATATTTACGGTCGAGAAGGTGTTTTTTACTGCACCGGATATTTCAGTCCATGTATATCGACCAAGCCAGCGAGATTCTACAGGAAATACGTCCATCAGAGACGAAGGTCTGGCCAGATTACTGTGTCAGTTTGGGGATGGATACCAGCAAGTGGCTGCGGCTTTGTGCGGCAACTGGACCGTTTGTTTTCCAGTCATTACTACTGCGGAATAACGGAGAACGCAATGCTCCCTTCAGTACGTCTGAAATTTTCGTGGGGGCCAGAATAATCTTCCAACATGACCGTTCTCCCTCCACACATCTGGTTTCAAATGGACTTATACTTTGAGACGTTAGACTGGCCTCCCAAAGATGCTGACCGCAATTCCATACAACACGTATGGGCATAGACTGAGCAGATTATTAGGTGTAAATACCAGCACCGACAACCAAGTCAGCGTTGTCCGAAGTAGTTCATGATGGATAGCGAGAGTTGTCACAGAATAGCAAATTCGTCCGGAAAGTTGTTGCCTCTACTCCTCGGCAACCAAAAAGGAACTGTAGAGGAGGTCGGAAAGTGGACACGGTACTGAATTATTCTGGTGTTTAGGAAGAAAATTTTGTTTATTACAAATGAACGTTTTGTTTTCCGTCTAAGTAGAGGAAAATTCGCTTACTTACCTCTCTTTTTTTTGTACAAAAACTAGGCTGTCTATTTCAGTCTTTTCAGTAATTTAATAGACTCTTTATTTTAAATTGATTTAAGCCATTGATCAAAAAGACTGAGACAAACATGAAACCAATTTCTTTGTGACATGGTGCATGACGTCAATGGCGAGGATAGCATCAAAGAGAAAGTATTTAGTTTTCTTACGTCGTGAGAAACATGTTAATTTCTGTTCTCTTTGGCCGGCCGCAGTGGCCGTGCGGTTCTAGGCGCTACAGTGTGGAACCGAGCGGCCGCTACGGTCGCAGGTTCGAATCCTTTCTCGGGCATGGATGTGTGTGATGTTCTTAGGTTAGTTAGGTTTAAGTAGTTCTAAGTTCTAGGCGACTGATGACCTCAGAAGTTAAGTCGCACAGCGCTCAGAGCCATTTGAACCATTTCTTCTCTTTATTTACACGAAGACAGAACGCCAATACCGACAAACGCACAAAGAAAATACCATTTTCTTTTAATGCCAAGCATAAAACACAATGCACAAAGAGAGAAAATGGTGCAAGACCGGCGGTGTAGACGTAGTCGACAGATTGATTCCACTACATCCTCACTTATAACTTATGAATTCTTTAATATTATGAACACTTAAAAATATTTCAAGTCCTCCTAAACTAATAACTCTTACCACGAATTAAAATTTACGGACGTAGCAGGAATCATAACGACAAACTACCACTACATAAGATGATAGGCCATGCTTAAATTCTACCTGTGAAAGAACTGGTCAACAGTGGGTGAAGAGCATCAACACACTAACCCCTCAATCTACACGCAACATGGTGTCAGTACACGCTAGTGAATCGCTGCATACATACCAACTGTGGGTGTCCCGTAAATTATGAGACCAAATGGAGATTTATATCTAAATTAACCAGCTTCTTATCAACTTTTCTGAATATTCTGCCGTTGCTCTGAAGAAAAAATCCTTAAGGTAGGTACGAATATTCTGTTTGACGATCATAGTGTTTCATTTCTTGCAGGCCCATTATGCGCAAAATTGTGAAAATAAGCGACAGAGAAGGACCTACGAATTAATAAATAATGATCTGTGAAATTTGCCGTACTCCATTAGTCATATGACGTTTATGAAAACTAATTTTGACCTACACAGCACTGTAGTATAAACATATGCCTTACTGGTACTTTACGTCGTGGTCTTCATCAGTTAAGATACAAGAGGAAGAAAAAGTTACGTTTCCAGCAGTATTTGAGCCTATGATTACAGTTTTAGTAGCACTCAGCTACCGAGGAATCAAGAATGTGAGCATTTCTGATTTGTGCAGCACAGACTAAGGCAGAGATAAGCAGTTCAATTATTTATTTTATGTTTAATTTAACGTATTGTAACGTATTTCAAACGTCTTGCTCATTATCAGGCACTTATGCGTACAGGAAAGTGTTACATAAAGATAAATTATCTTAATGTAACTTAACATAGAATTTTTTGTTCACTTTAGGCTGCTGGAGTGGCTATTGAAGTACTTGGGTTAGGGGATGTCAGTGGGTGGCTAGAAATCAACGTCCAGTGCTGTCGTCTGCTACCGTGCAGTTGTGTCTCGTTGTGACTGACACCTTAGTCTGTGTGAGAAATAGATAGTTTTGTAGCAGTCATTTTGGTGCGGCGTTGTGTGGTACACTTTTATATATCAGTTGTCTACTTACGATTTAGACTTACGAAACTTTATTTGCTACTTTGGCACTCTGGAGGAGCTGTATTGTAACATTATACTGTTGCACTGCTTAATCTTTCACTGATTTGGATGTAATTATTGTACAGAACCCTGGTCACTAAGTTTAGCAACCGTGGCAACGATTAATGAAGAAAAAAGCAGGTTTCCCACAAAGCAATTGACGAGAGAGATTGTATTTTTTACAGTTAAATAACCTTCTTGCAACACAGAACTTATACTTTTGAACCTATGTTACATATTACGCACAAATTGTTCAGAAACTTTCATCCAGATTACAAGTAAATGTCTAGTGAATTGAGTGGAACAATTTAGTTCCAGTCTTCATGATTACAATATAACTGCTTCTCATGCTTTGCCAAGAAAAGCGAAAAGCACCTTTTGAATGAGAATTTCCATTAGCAGTACAATGGAGTTCTTACAGTTTGATCTTATTTAATCCATGATAGGTTCTCACACTAACCGGTCCTTTCTGCCATCGGATTATTCGTATAGGAAATATTAGCGTGTAATTATTGCAACATGTGACTACCTTAACGAATACTCCACTAAGTGTTGAATGTGACTCGGAAAGCGGCGTTAATTTGACTTTCAGCCGATCTCTGAAGACTTACTGAAAAATTTATGGAGTATTCTGATAATGGTGTTCCATGCCGTGTCAGTTCTGTAAATGGTTGTGGCAGCTGTCAGAGGTGAATGAAGACCTACACAAAGATCTCCAATGCTGTATGGGCTAGTCTCCTTTCCTACATGTTGCCCCTATCGCGGTTAGTAAATAGCGTATGGCAGATTCTGCTACAGAACTTCGTGTCCTCAGTCCGTCAATTAGACTCTGAGAGCAGCAGCAATGGATGAAAAGAAAGACTATTGATTTTTATGACACCTCGCATCGAGACTAGGATAAGGGCCTAGTGTCATATTACGCTTCACTATCCTAAAATTTTTATTTCTGGCTTCATATTAAAATAAGTGCTATGATATGAGAGGAAAAAATGAATTGTATGCTTGTCAAAAAAGTATTTCCTACTATCAAGTGCAGAAAAACTTCTTGGTTCTTTTCGTCTATTGTGTAAAGTTTGGTGTCATATTATCTTACTTTGTGAGTTCTTTCTTTGTTGAGGTCAAAAGAGAGAGGACACTATCACTGGTTGATTTTATGACGACTAATGATACGATGCTGGTTCCACTTGCTCCGTTGGATATGCGAATGGTGTTTCACTTTGGCTACTGTAATGGGACTGTGGTGCGTCTGAGGTCAGAGGTAAGTGAAATTGTGCTATTCAGCCACTGTTGATCAGGCAGAAATTAAGTATGGCCTGTCACCCTATGTAGTGACAGTTTGGCTTTATGACTCAGCAGCACATGGATTGTTACAGAAAATTCTAGAACCGTCTGCCCATCTGTACCGTCGCAAAAGGAAATACGCTGAAGAGCCAAAGAAACTGGTGCACCAGCCTAATATCGTGTAGGGCCCCCGCAAGCAAGCAGAAGTGCCGCAAAATGACGTGGCATGGACTCGATTAATGTCTGAAGTAGTGCTTGAGGGAACTGTCATCATGAATCCTGCAGGCCTCTACATAAATCCTTAAGAGTGCGACAGGGTGAGGATTTCTGAACAGCATGATGCAAGGCATCCCAGATGTGCTCAATAATTTTCATGTTCAAGGAGTTTGATGGCTAGCGGAAGTGTTTAAACTCAGAAGAGTGTTCCTGAAGCCACTCTCTCGCAATTATGGGTGTGTCCTGCTGGAATTGCACTAGACGTGTATGGGTACGGAGACAACCTCATGAATCCGTGGACCCTCCATGTCAGCAGAGAACTGTTCAAGCTGGTGAAGGCTCTGTAATGGTGTGGGGCGAGTGCAAGTGGAGTGATATGGGACTCCTGATTCGTCTAGATACGACTCTGACAGGTGACACGTACGTAAGCATCCTGTCTGATCATCTGCGTCCATTCATGGCGATAGTGCAATCTCGATAACCTCCCATTGCAGTAGCAGTGACCGATCTAACAACTGCGCCAGACACTTGTCGTCTTATATACGCGTTGTCGACCGCAGCGCCGTATTCTGCCGGTTTACATATCTCTGTATTTGAACACGCAGGCCTATTGAAGTTTCTTTGGCGCTTCAGTGTAATTCTCGTACAACTATTGTGGTAGCCTAGGCTCGTCATTAATATTAAAATGTTACAGGCTAAATGTATAACGCTCTGCGCAAGCGACGCGTAGAATCTCAGAACCACGTTCAGTTTGGTGAACCTGATGTTATTACGGGTCCTCTTTGTCTTAAGCATAGTGCACGTTGTAAAGCTCTTCAACATAGGCGCTTTTCGCTTTTATTGACAAGGCATCAGTAGCCGATACATTTTAATCATAACGAACAGATGACACGTATCTTTCTTTTAGTATTTATGGACTGAATAACAGTTTTACTCAAGGATGATTTTTTTCTAGACATTACTGTCGGCGTGGTGTGTTCCTTGTTCCACTTTCTGATAACAGTTGCTTCTCCTTTCGCATTAACAGAAGCTGGAATCCAAGTCGCGCTGCAAACATTCGTTAAAGTAATTTTCAACGGAATTTTGAGCGTATATTTTCTGTCGTTTCTTTTGATTTCCTGCATGGTAGTCTTTCTTGATTTGGAACTTCGTATTATTCGTAGCTTAAATAGTTCCCCTGTGACTGTTACGTTTTACAACCAATGTTGTACTGTTGTGTCTTTAATTTGTTTGACTCTCTTTCATGGATAGTGCCATTGACATCGATCTCAAGAAAAATATTTTCCAAGTCTATTATTATAAAAAATATGTTGCCTACTCATAACTTTTACGGTATATTTACCGGAAATGTTCTAAAAATGTGAAATCTGTCTGGTGAAGAGTTTTTTGGTTTCAGTACGCTTAAGACAGAGAAATACAAATAACTGTGACAGTTAATGATTTGTTAATTTGTTAATGTCAACAGTTGATGTTTGTAGTCGACGCTCTAGTTCCTAAACCCAGTCACAGAAACGCAGATAAGACTCATTCACATATACGTTGGATATTTCGGCGATAGGTCACCACATCTTTGAGACACAAACCGCAGTCATTTCCTGGAACTCTCGAGGCTGGTGTTCTTCCTGCTAGAAGTATAACCGAAGCTTGTAGACAACGCAGGGTATGTTTGGCAATCCTGTGACCGACGAGTTACTTCCTGGATGACACAGAATTAACCTACAAAGTTCGCTTTATATATTCGTATCTTTTCCGTTCAATAACCTGAGTGATTTTCACATAAAGTGTGAAAGTCCAGGAAAGTCATTCGACATGAAAATTGCACTTAATATAGTCGTTTTCGTTGCAAGCTTACCGGTCCTATCCAGCACTGTAGCAATAATGGAGCAATAATTTTTCCTTCATATATTTTGGGTGACCTTTTTTTTCTCTTCTGTTTTTTGTCGCACTCCTCTCGTCAACCATTGAGCAAACAGGAACCAATTTGACTCAAATTTTCGATTACTTAACTCAATGTCGCAGTTACAATGAATATACTAATATACATATCAGGATAAGTGGTACAGGTTGATGCCAATTATTATTTTGAAGATATAATTATAACAACAACAATAACATGATGAAACTATTCATCGCTTCAGCGTACTCAATTCTTGGTTATAGTAACCTTGATCATTATTTAAACACTCATCTTCTATTCTTCTGAAATGGTATTAAAAGTATGTTAATTAACACTGTATACTCACACCGAAGCAGAGAGGGCCATCTCAGCAAAGGGAATGTCATAAGTGTCATATTCGAGAGGAACCTGCAATTAGTTTTTACACGAAGTACTCTACGTGGATCACAACCTGAAATGTTGGCAGTTATGCTCAGACTGTTACTTTTCCACGTAATTATAGATTTATGTTTCCTCTTTGTACATTGTACGTTACAATCCACAGCTACGTTTATTTATAATTGCAATATTTGTGCATTCATTAGCTGTCACTGTCTGGGTCCCAACGCTGGTCATCTTACAGTCTGCGTCACTACTGACTTGAAACACTGCACAGAAGTAAGTGGCTCTTGTGGTCTTACACGCCTTTCTGGCCTCAGAATATGGCGTACTTTGAGTGACTTTGATTTGCTGTATCTATTTTTCCTCTACGAAGAGCAGGCATTCCCTGCATTTCCGAGGATTTGACACACTAGGGTGGAATCGTACAGGGACTTCATGGGAAAGCAAATCCCATTCGTCGAACGTAGCCCGCAGTTTACGTCCCTTGGTAAATGCTCAAGAGTTTAGCTTTATAAGGAGATAAATTTTCAGTGGTTTCTGACTCGATGGGGGGCAGATCTTAGTGGCAACTGTCTTTAATGCGATATATCGACCGTCCGAGTCTTCAGCTTTCAATCAGTGGCGCTGCAAGAGTACTCTGATAAGGGGCAGCACTATAGCTGCGCTCTACAAAAACCACGATTCGGTCGTGTTGGTGCAATACATATATAACATAGTAAACGGTAAGATTACCGGTAGTTGCTAGGTAACATTCTAAAGCCAATCTCGCAGAGATAATTCTTTATTTAAAACAACCGTTTTTGACAGACTTTGCTGTCATCTTCAGGACTTGAAGAACATTTATCTTACGAAACGTGTTCCTTTTTAGTTGGAACTTACCCCAATGAATACGTTTCACAATAAAAAACTTTTTAAGTCCCGAAGATGACAGCAAAGTCTGTCGAAACTGGTTGTTTTAAATAAAGAGATATTTATGCGATCTTCGCTTTAGAATGTTTCTTAGCAAGTAAAACAGATCGCTCCTTCTGTCTTCTCAAAAATGAGAAAATTCAATTATCGGAGATATTGGTAGCAATGGTAGCGAAAGAAAAAAATGAATCTGTGAGAAAGAAACTGGGACCTGACTTGTCTTTGTTCCCTGTTTGTTTGTTTTGCACATATAGTAGTAGCATGTCGTTCAATGTTAGTCCATTGTATAAACTATATCATTACGAAATTAAATTGCATTTTATAAGCAATAAAAATTAGTTGATCGCGTAAATTCTTCGCTTTTATAGAACCAAGTTTACAAGCACTTACATGCACAAACATAAAAAATACTACTGTTGTTGTTTCTCACTCAAAACGTTCTTCATGATGATCAAAGGCAAGAGTTTCTTGTTGTTATTTATAAGTATGAAAGTTGTTTATGAATAACAGAAAGATGTTTTATGTATGCTCGGCGAAGTATTGAAGCCATATTTGATATGTTTTGGTTTTGGTTTTTTTTATTTTCACCTTCTCTTAGAAATGCACCTGTATTGTTTTTGTATTTTTATACAACATCTCTCTGTTTCATGTTAAAAATCAGCACTTTTCGAACAAAACTAGTATTAAATACTGACAATTTCGATTTTTCTATAACTACGGTTTTTTATGTAGCAGACAGGAGGCTAACTGTGTAGAACAAAAGTGTTCCGTGCGTTACGCGGCCCTTTACACATCCTCACTCAGTTCCTAGACGGTGTACCGCTCCTGGATTCTGGAGGAATCTGGTAAGACATTGATCAGAGACCGCTACGGTCGCAGGTTCGAATCCTGCCTCGGGCATGGATGTGTGTGATGTCCTTAGGATAGTTAGTTTTAATTAGTTCTAAGTTCTAGGCGACTGATGACCTCGGAAGTTAAGTCGCATAGTGCTCAGAGCCATTTGAACCATTTTTGAACATCGATCACATGCACAAAAAAAGCGATCGAAATAAGGTAACCAACAGACATAACGTACAGGTAACGCGGTTACGATTTTAACTACCGTAGTAAACGCTTACTTTGGATAGTCTGCAGTAGCCTACGATGATTTAACAACCGAAGTCAGCACTGACGGCTCCTTGTGCGCACGCTGCCTGTGAGGCATGTGAGCTTAGCATCTGAAGATGGTGGCCCATTGGAACGCCGGAATATTGTTAGATTGATTTTACGATCCGGCTGTAAACCCTGCAAACATACTACGAAATACTGAACTAGAAAGCATATACAGTCGCAATGATAGTGTTATGAGAAGCGTGGAGAGCGACCAAAGTACACTGTACACTTCATTTGCTCTGTCGGAAAAAAGAATGTGAGTACTCTACTCGGTACAGTTGCGAATAAACGAAGCGCTTCTCTGGGAAACAAAATGAGCTGACGAGATGGTGAGTCAGTGGAGCGCCTACCGCGCCCCGCCCCGGGGTGAGGCCGTAATGTGCAGCCGAACTGACAATCAGCTGTCAGGAAGAAGGGAGCAAAGTAGTGGGGTGGGGGAGGGGGGGGGAGGGAGAGTGTCTGATTCCGTCCGAGCGCAGGGCGCTCCTCTTTAAGCGCGCTGCGCTTTAGCCTGTGCGCGATTATACTCCCCTCCGCCTGCCTACCAAGGGTGGCAGTCCACCCCCACCAGAGCAAATGTGACGCACTCGGCGCGATGCGACGCGCCAGTAGCCGCGAAACAGGTGCTCCACTGCTAGCGCTACCGCTACGCAGGCGGTCATGGAGACGGTTGCCCGACGTGTTCAACAGATAAACATTTTGCAGTAATGGAAACAATTTGATTCGGTACTTTGCAGTCAAACGGGTTGTAGTGTTAAACTGAAAACTTGAGTGCAAGAACTGAATGATAACCAAAGGCAAAATACTGACAAAATCGAGGAAGCTTGTTACATAATGTTTTACAAACAGCTCATTAAAGATTTACATTAAGCATGGAAATGTGACCCAAAATAAGCTACCTTGTAAGTTTTATATCGTCTCTCTTCCCCATAAGGACTACAAAAGGCGCAAACTAGATGTTGAATTAATCCAGTTCTTTAGTTTTTTGTGAGTGGAAAACAACCCCATATTTGTTTTAAAAGCGAATATCTTCTCCTGGTGCACTTTCGTCACTGTGAATTTACTAGATGCTGACGACACGATATGAAGCCATTCTTCCCACTCGAAACACATATTCGATCATTTGGTTTTTAATCAATTAGGATAAACATATCATCATCGGTCATAAATGAGCGACCAGACTGGGTAAAATAATGATAAATCTTCGCAAACCTAACTGATACACCAAGTGTATTCAGATATTGAGCCATTAAAATATTTTATTCTGTGTGCACAGCTCTTATGAAGATAAGCAAGGTTTAAAGATTCCTCCGTTGAATAACAGTGAAATCCCATGTTAAACATTCAAGCCTCTCTCGTAGCGAACACTCCGCCAGTTGTAAGTAGGGAACTGGAATGCTGCTGATCCAAATATTTTCCTTCCAATGAGGCTACTTCCTGAGCTAACATTAATTTTTTTTAGATCGCCATAGACTTTATGAGCCTTCACTAAACGCAAATCTCTCTAAACCTTTAAAGCCCTAGCTGTGCATTTTACGTAATTAAATTTGAAGTGGTTTACTTTCATTGAGGTTTATATGTAGTTCACATAGATGGCGCCATATAACCAATCGATGTGTTCTCCACACAGCCAGCCTTCCGCAAAAGTTAGTATTCCATGAACTGTGTACAAAGCCAGACCAACAGGCATTACAACGACAGTGGTATGTAATATACAAACCATATTAGTTAAACCCTTAATTGCAACTTTTTTATGACATCATCTAACTATGTACCTGTTGTATTCTTAGCATTGAGAATGGCTAGTTGCTAGCTGTAATCTAGATCTGCCAATAAAAATTCCAAAGGACGACTGATAGCTGAAATCTATTATTTACGAATCAAAATAACGGTCGCTGCGTTCAACAGCCTCTGAATGGAGGGTAACCTGATGAAGAAATACTTCAGTTGATAGACGATCGAAGGAAGTACAAAAATGTTCAGAGAAATTAAGGAATACAGAAATAACACTGAAGAATGAAATAAATAGGAAGTGCAGGGAAGCTAAGATGAAATGGCTGCATGAAAAATGTGAAGAAATCGAAAAAGATATGATTCTCATATGGTCTTATTCAGTATGTATGAAAGTTAATATAACCTTTCCTGAAATTAAAAGCAAGGTTGGTAACATGAAGAGTGCAACGAGAATTCCACTGGTAAATGAAGAGGTGAGAGCTCATAAGCGGAAACACCACAATGACGGCCTCTATGAGGGAGAAGA
The DNA here is from genome assembly GCF_023864345.2 of Schistocerca serialis cubense. Taxonomy (NCBI): domain Eukaryota; kingdom Metazoa; phylum Arthropoda; class Insecta; order Orthoptera; family Acrididae; genus Schistocerca; species Schistocerca serialis. The sequence continues at coordinate 301,573,185 of NC_064639.1, read as the reverse complement.
TTTGTCTGAGATGATAGAAGACGAAACAGGAGCCGATTAAGAAGAGATAGGAGACTCAGTGTTAGAATTTACGAGAGTTTTGGAGGATTTAAGATAAATAAGGCAGAAGGGATTGATAACATTCATCGGAATTTCTAATATCATATCGGAAAGTGGTCATAAAACAATTATTCACTTTGGTATGTAGGCTGTATGAGTCTGGTGACGTATCATCTGAGATTCGGAAAAATATTCTCACAATTACGAAGACTACAAGAGCTGAGAATTATCGCACACTCAGATTAAGGACCCATGCATCCAGCTTGCTGACAAGTGTAATATACAGAAGGATGGAAAAGAAGGTTGAGGATGTGTTAGATGACGACAAGTTTGTCTTAATGAAAGGTCAAGGCATCAGAGAGGTGATTCTGACATTGCGGTTGATAATGGCAGCAAGACTAAAGAAAAATCGGGATACGTTCACAGGATTTGTCGACCTGGAAAAAACATTCGACAATGTCAAATGGTGCAAGATGTTCGAAATTCTGAGAAAAATAGGAGTACGCTGTAGGCAGAGACGGCTAATATAGAATATGTAGAAGGTTCCAGAGGGAATAATAAGAGTATGAGACAGTGATGTAGTCTTTCGCCACTACTGTTCAATCTGTACGTCGAAGAAGCGATGATGGAAATAAAAGAAAGGTTCAGGTGTGAGATTAAAATTCAAGGTGTAATAATATCAATGACACGATTTGCTGATGACATTGCTATCCTGAGGGAAAGTGAAAAAGAATTACATGAGCTGCTGAATGGAATGGACAGTCTAATGAGTACATAATATGGACTTAGAGTAAATCGAAGAAAGACGAAAGTAATGAGAAGTACAGGAATGAGAACAACGGGAAACTTAACATCAGGATTGATGGTCACGAAGTAGGTATAGTAAACGAATTCTACCAGTTAGGCAGGAAAATGACCAATGACGGACGGAGCTAGGAGAACATAAAAAACAGAATAGCAGTGGCAAAAAGGGCAAGTTCTGAGAATGTACGTTCGGAGAACAGCATTGTATGTTAGTGAAACATGTATTGTGGAAAAACGGAACAGAAGAGAATCGAAGCTTTTGAGATGTGGTGCTACAGCCGAATGCTGAAAATTAGGTGGGCTGGTAAGGTAAGGAATCAGGAGAGCCTGCGCAGAATCGGAGAGGAAAGGAGGAAAACACCGTCAAGGAGGACAGGATGAGAGGCTATCTGTTAAGACATCAGGGAATTACTTTCATGATACTATGGGGAGCTGTACAGGGCAAAAACTGTAGAGGAAGACAGAGATTGAAATACATCCTGCAGATAATTGAGAACGTAGGTTGCAAGTGCTACTCTGAGATAAAGAGGTTGGCACAGAAGAGGAATTCGTGGCGGGCCGCATCAAACCAAGCCGAAGAAAGTGTATCACCTATTGGTATATGAGTTTTAAATCCAGAAACGATCTTCCCTCCTTTCTGTTGTTTTTTTTTTTTTTTTTTTTTTTAGTAATTGATTGCAACATAATTGTCGATTTGAAATTGCTTCAGAGCCTCAAGAAATGTGTGTATCTAGGTTGCTTAAGTAGAAGCGGCTATTGGACTTGCTATGGAAACTTTCGCAAGTGTTGGTGGTTTCTGCCTTTTGCATCTCATTTCTATCCACATGGACGGAGGACACAGTGTGGTTTCGCCTATATGAGTATCTACTAAATTGTCATCATCCATACCGGGATACATAAGAATACATAAGACAGAAACTTACTGATTTCATTTTTGGAATAGTAGTCATGTGCAAGTCCCAACGTTAGCGTCTTTCGCCACCAGCTCTGCGTTAGATGAAATTTACAATCTTGGATTTTTACATTAGTCCACGTTTCATGTTCCTGTTTCATTATGGTTTCTTCAAAATCTGAAAACGTTGTTGATGGAGATAATATAGACCGAAATTATCACATTTATCAACAACTATTGAAAATATATGTTGATAAGATCAAGTTTTCTTATCTTTCAGCGATCGTAAGTAGCTGAAAAATGTCTGTTCGATACTTGGGCCGCGTGGGATTAGCCGAGCGGTCTAAGGCGCTGCAGTTACGGACTGTGCGGCTGGTCCCGGCAGAGGTTCGAGTCCTCCCTCGGGTATGGGTGTGTGTGTCTTTCCTTAGGATAATTTAGGTTTAGTAGTGTTTAGCTTAGGGACTGATGACCATACCAGTTAAGTACCATAAGACTTCACACACATTTGAACACATTTTTCGATACTTGGAAGTTCCATCATCATATATTGTGTTACACTAAGTATTTTAAGGTTTTCCGTTTCATAGAATATTACAACGTTCTTGCCAGCATCATTAGGTAACAGCAAATACAACTCATGTTTAGTTTTTACACATAATCTGTTCAGAACAATATGAACCTCCTGAATACTTGTCGGGCAATTTCGGTAGAATTTTTGGCCTAGCTTTGTAAATGGATTTAAAAAACCTGTCAACATCCTTAATGGTTGTCTCCACGTGCGTTTTCCTTGCAGTTAATTATGTATGGGTTTTGATGGTTCTCACATAAATATTCTGTAGCTTCCTACTCCATGTCAAAAAAGTATTTTCTGCAACTGAATTTTGTCGCCAGCTGTTTCAGAGTGGTTCTAGTCGTCTTTACTCTCGAGCACATGGTGTCTTCTATGGAGTCAGTATTAATAAAACTTTTGCAATTTCTAACGTTATGAGTCCATCGCGCTACACCACATTTAACCATTTTTGGAATCAGAAAGCGTAACTGTTCTGAAGTGACATTTTCTTTCCTGTTCTACTCACAGTAAATGCAACAGCATCGGAGGACACGTTCACTATGAAGCGATCTGCTACAGACAGAAACCTGAGCCCACGAACTACCACTCTGAGGAGGCACGGAGGGCTCGAGCTACTGCCTTCTGGTACTTAGACTTGTTCGAGAGCCATGGATCTTCCTACCTGGCTGGACAACCTGCCTACCGGAGGCTGCGCGCGGTCACGCGACAAGAAACAACAACACTCCGGTTCAAAATAATGCCCGTTTGTCACATCGCGTTGTGTGTACTTAAAATTATAACGGAAAACGCCTAAGTGGGCTGGCACGATGGCTTGCTGTTGACTTCAGGGAAAAGGCTGAACAATTTGGCGGCGCTCGAATCAGGGAAGGCTGCGAAGTCCAGCGGAGTGAGATTCAAGTTAGGAAGAGTTGCCTAAACTTTCGGCATGCCTTCTTATTTGGTAGCTCAGGCACATCGCTTGTGTTTGCACATTTATTTCATCCATTCACTATCCCTGTTTAGGTATACTTGTACAGCTAAATGCAATTCATCTGTGCTCCATTTTTCATAACGGCTTTCTGTTGCCATTCAGGAATACTAAAAAGTATGTAATTAATAACTTACGTTAAAGAAGCATTAGAAAATTCACATCGTTTCTAAACATTATGTTGCACTGATAATGCTAAATCCATGTTTCATGTGTCATTATACGAACAAGTTTTTTTTTTTAAATTGTACCAGTACAATATCGGAAACTTGTAGTGGCAACGTCATTGTTTTTGATGGGTGACAGCAGGGCTCAGGACTGCTGGAGTGGAATGTCCGAACCTAACTGAGGATGCTGTATAACAATACTCTTTATTTACCACAAGCTTAAGTATTGCACACTGGTAAAAAAAATCGACATACAGGCTACAACAGCCGATACGCAGCACATAGACATTAAAAAAATGCATTTTATAAAAACTTGCGTTCAGAATATATATGTATATTACACATGTCTCAGTTCAAAACAAGTTATCACTCATTATAAAACATTTTTAATCCGAAATGGGATTTGGGGGTAGGGGGTTGTTTCGCAAGTAGAATGATATTTCAAACGAAATTTACAATTTAAGTCCAATTTAATAATTTCATGAATTATAAGCAAAATGAGTATGAAAGGTTCAACCAACCCAGGCAAAGAGAGGAAATATTAAGTAAATCTCAGTTCCAAAACAATTTATTTAGTCAAAATTACTGTGTAGAAAATCTTCTAGGCAAGAGATAAATTCATCAAACCTCTTGCCAGATTTTCTGTTAACTTAAAATAGTATGACTTGCCAACAATTTAAAGGGAAAGAGCTTTTTTGACAATGTACATCACACCAATCATGGTGCGATTCCACTATGACACCCTTCAGAGAGCATGGCCAGTCTGACTGCACTGGACAGCGACAACGCCTGTGGCTGTACCCGACGGGACCACGCAAAATAAGTCCCACGCTAAACGCATAAAAGCGCAATACATTCACAGTTAAATGTGACAGTACCTGCCGAGGGACCAAACTTTAAGAAACATCAGTATAAGGCCATGTACACTCGATAGCAAAAAAAGTGGGTCATGCCTGAATTCCAATGTGTAGGCTGCACCTGAATGTATGCAACCAACATAGCATATCTGTGTTGCACATCGTCGCAACCCTCCACAGTACAGTCGTTGCAAGATACTCAATGAGCACTGCTAGAGACTACTAGAGCACACTGGTCTTTATGATAGTCCGTCCAGATGTAAAGTAACACCACGATAGTACAGAAGAGATCAGACAGTCCTTAACGTATATAAACTAAACTTAATTACAATAAGTGACATTTCAAACGTTATGGTACAACTAATTTTGTCACATAAATCGTTCAGTAATCCTTAGGCACAATTAAATATTTGAGACAGTATATGGATTTATAAAGTTGTATGGCAATTGGAAACAAGTTCTTTACTGTCTAAAAGGTTTATCCAACACATCCTGAACGTCGTTCAACGTTCAACTGCGAGTGGCATCGCATCAACTTTACGTAATACTAAGCAGTTAAAAGGAAACGTTATTAACGGCTGCAAGCACTCTACGGAAATCCCAACATTAACAGCGAATCACAAGTAATATCATGGTTCACATTACTCATCAACAGTTACTTGTACCCAAAGTTGTACTTTAAATGACATGACCAACGTCTTCGTTCTGGATCCGGCTGGAAACCTAGAACGTAAAGCCACTGTTAACCAAGCAAAGCTTTGTGCCTTATCGTGGCTCGATCACTAGGCAGAAAGAGACGTCAAATATTGACGTTTGCACCAGTATCAGTTATCAATTCTCAACTTGAACGTAAATGACGATAATGTTTATACAGAAACCAGGAACCCTAATATTACAATTACCTTCTTGGTAATTAACCTCGAAAGACGTTGTATATTGTAGCATTGTCAAGAAACAAAGGATGCACATGTTTAAAATTGAAATGCCATCATGTAATGTTGGTGACAAGAATGCGAACCCAGCACCTAATCGGATTGTTGAATAAGTACGTGAAATCAGAATGTAGATATCACAGTTTGTCACCAGTAGAGAGGTTGGAACCATAAATGACGACTGAAGTTGTATTGTCTGACCGGGATTCGAACCCGGCGCCTACCGCCGTCGTTGTCTAATCAGGAACAGACGAGAAATGTCCAATGTTGGTCCACCATTAGCGAGATGTGCGCACGTTCAACTAGAAATAAGGCGACGGAAACGTCTATGCTGACTGAGATCGAACGCCGCACACATGGTTATGAAGACACGTTAATAATCAAATTCTTATTCAGTAGTAGCTAGGAGCAGCATGTTTAGTTGCAAACCTTAAAGCCTTTCTCATCCCTAGTAACGTGTTACCTAATATCTGCGATATCATAGTGTTAATTTACAAGTGGATTGACTGCCGTAAGGAGGAATGTTCTCTAGTAGTCGTGTATCGTTGAGATGTAAATGAAGTGCCTCAGTAGAAAGTAATTTCCGTCGTGCAGCACGTATTGTTTCAGAGACACTGAGTGCATGTTATAAGTGCACAAAACGTGTATTACATACTACTTACATACTATTATTTGGAGAAGCTGCCGCCAAACCTGTTTACTTTTACATTCCGCTTAGTTGTCGTGGTTGCATAGACGTTTTCTTCAAAAAATGTTCAAATGTGAGGGAAATCTTGTGAGACTTAACTGCTAAGGTCATCAGTGCCTAAGCTTACACACTGCTTAACCTAAACTATCGTAAGGACAATGGTTCCAATGGCTCTAAGCACTATGGGACTCAACATCTGAGGTCATCAGTCCCCTAGACTTAGAACTACTTAAATCTAGCTAAACCTAAGGACATCACACGCATCCATGCCCGAGACAGGATTCGAACCTGCGACCGTAGCAGCAGGCCGGCCGGAGTGGCCGTGCGATTCTAGGCGCTACAATCTGGAACCGAGCGACCGCTACGGTCGCAGGTTCGAATCCTGCCTCGGGCATGGATGTGTGTGATGTCCTTAGGTTAGTTAGGTTTAATTAGTTCTAAGTTCTATGCGACTGATGACCTGAGAAGTTAAGTAGCATAGTGCTCAGAGCCATTTGAACCATTTTTGAACGTAGCAGCAGCACGGTTCCGGACTGAAGCGCCTAGAACCGCTCGGTCACAGCGGCCGGCTTCCTAAGGACAAACACACACACACACACACACACACAGACACACACAGACACACGCACACCCATGCTCGAGGGAGGATTCGAAACTCCGCCGGGACACGTTTTCTTAAGTCTGCATCTAATGCAGAGCGTTTACAAGAAAGGATAGTTTCCTGCGCCATGCTATTGCTAGCTGGGTGAAATATTTTGTGGTAGCTATGTTTAAAATGAATGTATTTTTGAACTTCTTGTTCGTCAAACATTTGAATGAATCGTCAACTCTAGGTGTGCCTGCACATATTATAGAATAATAGCTGTAGCTGCGTTAGTTTATACTACAGACTTGGGTAGGTTAGGTGTAACTTTTCATCCTTTTTTTTGTTTATTTGGCCTTTGAGTGTGTACTCAATTTAGCCATCGGCAACACATAGTGACAATGTACACATAATTGAATAAACAAATACAGAAATGCATATTTACAAGAATAAAAAGCTTAACTGTTAGTTTTGCACAGAATGTTTTAAAAATTGAATTGAATGGAATTGGAAAATAATTAAAAGTGTCTTGGCTTACAATTCACACCAATTCTGAAATATCTTCATCAGCAAGACATATTTATAAGTATTTTAAACATAGCTGCACAACAGCAACGGTTCCACGTAATAAAATTATAAACAGCCGACCAGTTGCAATGGATAAAGAATTCTTTACCTAGGTTTCAACAAACGTAAATTTGTCTTCTTCAGAAGGTGGCAATTTTACATTAGTAAGGACTAATGTACCATCGCCGTTTTTACAAATGTCGGCATAGATCGATTTGTCAAAATTAAAATATAGCCCTAGAATTAGGGCTTGTCACGTAAATATAAATTAGTACATGGATCTTGCAGAGCTCGCAACCGACACATCAGGCTGTCTGCCGTAATGGCTCACTGGGAGAGGTCTATTCGAATAGAGTCGTCGCTCTCAAAGAAGAAGGAGGATGTTCCATTAGAGAAGCTGGCAGACGGTATGGCGTACCACATACCACTGCAACGAGATGGTGGAGAATCTGCCTTGAAAGAGGCACTACCAACAGGGCTCCTAGCTCAGGCAGGAAGAGAGTGAGCTCAGAGCAGGAAGACAGGGACCTAGTGTCTAGGAGCAGAGAAAATCCCTTTCTGAACGCGAAGCAGTTGCGGCGGGAGACCAACTTCCCCGCCTCCAGTGACACGATTCGCCGAAGGCTGAGGGACGCTGGACTGGATGCACGACGATCCGCCGTGAAACAAGAGCTCAGTGAAGACAACGTTTTATACCCGCTAGCATTTGCGGAGCTCCATCTGGGACAACGTCATTTTCACTGATGAGAAGGTGTTTTCCACCAGTAACGACGGTCCACGAATTGTTTACAGGCCGCAAGGGACTCGCCATCGACGCGAATATGTAACCATGACGAGAAGAAGTGGCCGGCTATCTGTTACCTGCTGGGGTTGGATTTCTGCGAGAGGGGCGGGAATTCTTCACAGGATAGCAGGAACTCTGGACAGCGTGCAGTATGCCCATATATTGGAAAATGTGATGCTTCCGTCAGTGCGAATGCTGTACGCAGAAGGGGACGTCACATTGCAAGAGGCCCATTCTCCCATTCACAAGTCTGCATTTGTTCAGCAGCGGCTCTCCACGATTGGCGTCAACGTCATGGACTGGCCGCCACGGGCGGCTGATATGAACCCCATGGAAAACATGTGGGCTGAGGTCGCCAGAACATTAACAGAGAACTGGCCACGAAACCAACCAACTACTGCGGGCGCGCTTCGGGACTGCGTCCTGGAAGCCTGGGAGGAAGTTGCTTCTTCAGGCTGTTACGTCCGACGGCTTATACATTCCATGCCAAGACGCATGATAGAAGTACAAAATAATGAAGGATTCTGGATAAAATATTAGAGTCCTTAAAATGTTTTGTTATGTCTTCTTTTTCGTAATTTTTCCTCATTGGGAGCTAGTGGAAGATCGCGTGGCAACAGAAAAGATACAACATGGATTAGTTTTCCTTTGAGTTGCCTTTTCAATTCAAGTGGGTATCTTTTGAATATACAGTTTGTTAAATATTCTATTTTGATTTCATTTATACACTGTCTAGATACTTAAAAACTAATCATCGTAGATAGACTCTGTCACAGTAGTTTTTAGTTTTTGTTATTTCAAATACATCTCTCTCTTCGCCCCCCCCCCCCCCCCATCCATGAACACACCCTCCGTCCACCACACAACACGCAAACGATTTCATATTATGTTTACTTGTTGTTAATATCTCCTCTATTCTCTCTCACACACACTCTCTCTCTCTCTGACACTATCACCGCAAGTGCCCTTCTATTCCATTCTCCCAAAACTTTATAAACAAATCTAGCGGTTTCCATTGACGCTACATTTTCCCTCTTAATTGCTGCTGTCTTTACTCTCTATCATTCCTCTCAACACCTTTGATCTCCCCTTCCCTATAACCCATTCTTCGTTCTGAAAACAGTCCTTACTTATCTCTCGGTCCTAATATAAAACGAACTGTGGCACACATCTAAGTAAGCAATACTTTGCACGCATTTCAAGCTTATATTTTGCACTTCTGAACTTCTATCCATTCCCAGATCCCGCCATCCTTCCTGTTACCCGTCCCTTGACATCTGCATTTACATCTAAATGAATACTCTGCAATTCATAATTATGTGCTTGGCAGGGGGTTCTGTGGTCTGGTGGATTAATCTTGTATTGATGTGTAAAACGTGTAGGTTCACATCTCACGTCAGGCGTAGATTTTTAACACACACAAGTAACTCTCCTTCACCCCTAGTAACGCCAAGTGCAGAACGCCAGTAAGCTCCGCAGTTCAATATCTGCAGTAAAGATAACATCCCTCCGCTGCCGACTGTGGCAGAGTGGCATTCGTTTGAGCTGTGACAGATGGAGAAACCCCGCTAGGCAGAGACTCTGTCACCAGCAAGCTGTCGTAAACTAGAAAATGTATTTCATTTAATGAACCAATGGCAATGTAAGTTCGCAAGGTTTTTACTTTATTTGAAACTGAGATGTTGAAAATTGTGGTGCAGGACTGGGATTCGAATTCGATTTCACTGTGTTCCCCAAGATTGCAAACTCTTGTAGGCCTCCTCGAAAGGGACCTATCTGGTTTCGAATCCTGATCAGCACAAAATATTCAATATTTCATTTCAAGCCCTAGCATGTGCACTCCGGACTCCTAGTGAAAAATAGTTGCGTTTTCAGCGTCTCTTCGTGCGTTGCCAGCTGTAACGTGTTCGTTTCAACTCACAGCCACATAATGAGCTTTTTATCACAACATTACAAAATCAAACGTTTCCTTACATCTTTTCAAGTTCAAACATTCCTCTCCATCCTACTGGCGAAAACAGATTTGGGTTTGACGTTGTGTCCGTTGTGATCACCAACGACGATATGTTGTAGATTCAACTTCTAGCCAGCAGAGTATTTTCCATCACATCCTTGAAAGTACAAACATACCACTCCTAGCTATTACTGGAAAAGAATTTGATGGTTAAAGTGTCTTCATGACCACGTGTGCGGGGTTTGAATTCCATTCAGCACAGAACCTTTCGTCGCCTGATGTCTAGCTAAACATGCGCACATCTCGCTACTGGTGAACCAACAATAGCTATTTATCGTCTGTTCCTGGCTAGAAAACGACGACGCTAAATGCTGGGTTCGAACCCCAGTTAGGAAAAAACAATTCTATCGTCATTTAAGGTTCCAAGATTTCGCTATTGGTGAAAAAATTTGATATTTAACTTCTGATTTTACGTACTTCGTTAACAATCCGATTATGTGCTGGGTTCGCATCCCTGTCACAAGCTTTACATTATGACATTTCAATTTTAAACATGAGCGTACCTTGTTCCTTGTGAATGACGCCATATTAAACGTCGTTGGCGGTAGTTCCCAGGAAGGTAACTTATGACAGGATTCCCAGTTCAGTACAAACATTGTCGTCATTGATTTTCAGGATCTGAATTGATAACTGATACTGGTGCAATCGTCTATATTTCACGTCTCTTTATGCCTAGTGATCGGGTCTCAATAAGGCACAAACAAAGCTTAGCTAGTTAGCAATGGCTATAGGTGCTGGGTTTGAATCCAGGTCAAGTTCAAATTTGTGTACACATAGTTGTTGAGGTGTTAATAGAACAATGATATTACTAGTGATTCTCTGTTAATGTTGAGATTACCGTAGAGTGCTTGTTGACGTTAATCGCGTTTTTTTACTGGTTCTTCCAATATCCAGTTTCCAGAGCCACTCACCATTGAGCGACGTTCAGCACGTGGATGGAAAACCTTTTCGAGAGCGAAAAACTTTTTTCCAGTTGCTATACAGCTTTGTAACTCCATATATCGTCTCAAGTATTTAATTTTGACTAAGGGTTACTGTACGATATATGTAAAATAATCCGTTTTCTCAGAACTTTTGGAATGTCAATTGTTGTAATTAAGGTTAGTTTATGAGTGTTATAGGGTGTCTCATCACTAAGAACGTGTTTTCCAATATGTTTTGTATGATGATATTAGTTGACGCTTAGACTGACTGCCATAAAGACCTTTGGCCTCTAGTAGTCTCTTGTAGTACCCATTGTATGTAGTCAAACGACTGTACCCCGTGGGGTTTTGGTGTTTAGAGGACCTGCAACACAGCTCCGTTATGTTGGTTGCATTCGGCAGTGATCCACCTTTTTTGCTGTCAAGTGTACCTTCCAGTTCATGAGCCAGTGACAGCAAGGAGTCTTTTCTGTTTTTGAATAAATCTCAACGCCAACAGCAGTTGCGGTTTATATGGCCAACATAAACCTATATTTAAAGCACTAGACGATTGAAAAAAAACCAGACTAGCCTATGCAACACCAATTTGCTGTAAGGTGAAGTAGACAACTTTGGATCTGTTCAGTGATTATAATGGCCCTCACAAATTAAAAGAAGTTTAGGAACAGCAGCATAATTACTGGTAGTTAGAACTTGTACTAGCTTCACACACAAGAATGTCTTAAATAGTACGTGCCTTCTAAAACCAATACCAAACCACATCAAAGGTATGACAGTTAACACTGGCCTCATCAACAGGCACAACCAATCGGTTTAAGCATACGCAGCACCATAGGAGGGAAGAGTTTGGACATAGCTGAACCAGAACAATAAGACAGGGAAGTCACAGCAGGGTATGGTTTCTAACAGGAAATTGGCTGACATCAGCTTAATAATTTGTGGCACACTGCTTAAACCAGGAAACAGCTCTCCTGCAACAAGGGGTGGCGTGGGCAGCAGCAGTGAGAAGGCCAAAGACAAGGCGCGATTCTGCAGGACAGGACACAGCAACATCCATGCGTAAACTGCCCAAGGACAGCAAAGGGTTGCACTGTGAACCCTGCCAATCTCGGTTCCACTAGGTCAAGGAGTCCTTTTGCCGGGCAGTCCCATTCACTAGCGCCACCTCTCTGCATCGCACCGAGCCAATAACAACTCCGCCCTGCACTAGCGCTGGTTGCCATCCCTGACCACAATCGTCTCACCACTCGCCACTAAAGCTCTGTATAGGGAAAGTATGGCCAAAATACCAGTGGCCGCCATTTTGGGCCCACTACACAGCTGGTGATACATGTATCACCAACGGCACAGTGGACCCAAAATAGCGACCAGTGGCAAGTTGGCCGTACTTTCTCTATACAGAGCTTTACTTGGCACATGGCTGTACTGCCCTCTCCTGATCGTTCCTATAACTCTCTCTCCAACCTCGCTGCAAGCTGACCGACCACATGACCGTCGCATCATACTCCTTTAAAGCTTTGGGCAGCCAATCACGCCACAGTAAAGGTCAGTCAAATGGAAGAGCCGACACACTACCAGCGCCTTTGTCGGTTTCCTACAAATGAACCACAACGGATAAGAGATTCATGATTGATTAAAAACTAAGTTCATTCTGTGTTGATACGTTATAACAGGAATGCTCTTCGCCAGGTACATAAAAATTTTGATGAAATCGACATAGTCCTCAGACGATGTGTTTTTCAACCTACAGAGCTCAACTGAAAATATGGCACTTACTTCACGCTGATGTCATTAAATTTTGATTATACAAGAGGTGCTGATTTTATAGTAGTGATGCAAATATGGAGCTGGTACAATATAGGCAACCGTCCCCTATCTGACACAAATGATTATTCCATTGACTTCTTTTTCCTGGCCTTCTCATGTGTCTTAATGGGGTCGACATTTTGATCTGGATTTGGCGATTTTAATGACAGGGAGTGACCGGATGCCCTTCCTGGGACCACCCCTACCCATTCCCGCCACGGAATTTCCGTATCCCGTCTGTCTGCATCTAGTGTTATCTCATGTGAAAGTTTGATAACATCACAAAATTGTTAAGGCTTTCGTGGCCACTTGTTGACAAACTGCCTATTGGCTTCTGTCTCGGGTTCTTCGGCCGACGTTCATCTAATGATTTTTCTGACGTTTCGCCAGCACGAGTGGCTGGCATTGTCAAAGCTTCACCCTCCATTGCCGGTGGTGAACTGGAGCCGAGCTCGCGGGCGCAGACTATATGTACCTGGCGCACCAACGTCCGAGGGCTTCTTCGCGGTCATTTCCGGTGCGGTTCTCCTCTTGCTACCTGCGACGGTCGTTCGCTGCAGTACGGGAAGCCAGGATCCGTTGACCTTAAGGCTTTCCTCTTTCTTGTTCAAACTGTTCGCGTATTGTTGTATTTCTACAGCTTCTCTGAACAAGCGCGTGTGATAGTGCTTCTCTACAGCCAGAACTTCCGTGTCGGCGAATTTTATTACGTGGTCGGTCTCATTGAGTGCGTGCTCTGCCACGGCCGATTTCTCCACCTGCCCCAACCTGCAATGTCGCTTATGCTCGTTGATCCTGGTGTTGATGGATCGTCCAGTCATTCCGACATAAACTTTTCCGCATGTGCATGGTATACGGTATATTGCCGACATTGCAAGTGGGTCTCTTTTCTCCTTCGCCGATCTAAGACACTCTTTGACCTTCCTTGTCGGTTTGAAAATCGTCTTTACGCCATGTTTGCGCAATATACTTCCGATTCTGTCCGTCACTCTGGGAATGTATGGCAGAAAGGCCGTACCCGACATTTCTTTTTCTGGTTCCTTACTTCGCCGAGTGTTTGGCTCTCTTACACTTCTAATATAATTTTTGGAGTACCCATTGCTCCTCCGAACAGTTTCCAGGTGTTGCATTTCTCGTTTGAGGTGTTGCGGCTCACATATTCGTCCTGCTCTCGTTACGAGCGTACTAATCATGCCTCTTTTCTGGCTCGGGTGGTGGTTTGACAGTTTGTGCAGGTATCGGTCCGTGTATGTCGGTTTTCGATACACGCTGTGTCCCAGGTTTTCGCCGTCCCTTGTGACCAGCACATCTAGAAATGGCAGTTTCTTGTCCTTTTCTACTTCCATGGTAAATGTTATGTGGGCATGGAGGCTGTTCAAGTGTCTTAGGAAGTCACCGAGCTGTTCTTCACCATGGCTCCACACCACGAAAGTATCATCAACGTACCTGTACCACACCTTAGGTTTGCAAGTCGCCGAGTCCAGTGCCTGTGCTTCGAATTGATCCATGAAGAAGATGGCCACCACTGGGCTGAGAGGACTACCCATGGCCACGCCTTCCAGCTGTTCGTAGAAATCTCCATGCCACGTGAAATAGCTCGTGGTGAGACATGCTTGGAAGAGCTTTCTGATGTCATGCGGGAAAATGGAACCGATGTGCTCCAGAGCGTCACTGAGTGGTACTTTCGTAACACTTTGAGAACATCCTCGTATTGTTTGCGAATCGTGTAGCTAATAACTCAGACCGGACATGGGTCCCAGCGCGGTATTCACCTAGCAAGATGAGGGAAACGGTCAAAACATGACATCCTGATTGGTAAGCACGTCGTTAATCTGCCAAGCCAATTCGGTATGGGGCCGGTGCGCATCCCTCTATCCCAGAAGCGACGTGCTAAAGCAGACGACTATCCGGATGGGTCAAAATAAATATCACATTGACAATATTTATTATTATTCACGTATGGGCGCAACAGGACCGAGCGAGGTACAATCCATCAATGTTGCTTTTGATGGTTGGCCTTCCAAATTTATTTCATCTTTTCAAAATGAAGTCTCTTTCTTTCATCAGATCACCGTGTTCCAATCAATTTTATAACTTCCCTCTGACAAACTTTTCAATCAAATATCTTTTGTCTGAATGTTTTACTATCTACAACGCCTCCCTTAACCGCAGCGATCCATGTAATTGGCTCGGTTTTGCCCTTACTTCTTTTTCCATAGAATCATACCATTTGTTTTGTCAACCTAGTGGGTGCCATTCTTTTAATGTGTCCATAAAATTAAAGTCTTCGTTTTCTCATGTCACCACGTATGTCTGTGTAGTCCTCCATTTCCTTATTACTTCTCAGCCTGTAATTTTCTCCTTCAGTAATTTTGGGGCATAATATTTTTCTAACCATCTTTCTTTCTTTTAAATTTCTTCTAATTAAACTTTCTGCTCCGTAATGACATTCAGGTTTGATTACAGTGCTGTAATGCCTAAGTTTACCGCATTTAGAAAATGATATTTGTTATAAATATTTTGTGTTAATCTGTAAACAGAGGCCATTTTTTGACAGCGATCTTCGTTGTTGCTTTTTCCACATCATTTTCTTGGATGATTTCCCCCAGTATTCAAACTGAGAAACCCTTTTTATATTTCCACATTTCGTGTTCAAAAACTCTGGTTGGTTGTTTGTTTGCTGCATGTCATACATTCCGTTTTTTCGAATGACATTAGTAGTCTTACTTTTTCCACAACTTCTTTAAGAATTTCAGTTTGTTTTTGAACTGTGATAATACCCCCAGTTAAAATTTCCAGATCATCTGCAAAGGCGAGGCAACCTACTGTAATATTACTTCTACCTAACTTGATTGATTGATCTATTTTTTTGACTCAACTTTTGCCCTCGCCATTCTGTAATTACCTCTTCCAAAACACAGTTACACAGTAATGGCGAGAGTTCATCTCCCTGTCTGACACCAGTCTTTTTATCAAATGGTTCAGAAATTTCTCTCATGAATTGAACTTTAGAGCTACTGTCAGATAACGTTTCCTTAATTGGTGTTAGAGATTTATTGTATAGCCTTTGTTGCTTTAAATTTGGAAAAGAGATTCACGATGAAGTGAGTCGTATGCCTTTTTAAAATCCGTAAATGTGCATACAATATTATCACCAGAAATTCTTTGATGCCTAAGGATTAGTTTTAAATGAAGTGTTTGACAAGGCAGGATCTGTTTGATCTAAACCCTGCTAGGTATTCACCAATTTTAGGTTCTAACTGTTCTTCGGCTCGATCAAGAAAACATTGCGAGAGAATTTTGTGTGTGACCTGGAGAAGAAAGATTCCTTAGTAATTATTAACATCGGTTCTGTCCCCATTTTTATGCAATGTATGAATTAGGGTACTTTTCCAGTCCTCAGGTATTTTCTCTTTTGCCAGATACGTCTTATTAGTTGAGTGATCTCTTTTATAGTGTTAGAGCCAGCTGATTTTAGTAGTTCTGCAGTTATACCGTCTTCTCCGGATACTTTATTGTTTTTAAGTCTCTTAATTTGCTTAGTTATTTCGCTTTCGTCAGGTTATTTAGAGTTAGGGTTGGTGTTACTAGTTTGTTTTGTTGTAATTTATTTGCTGATTCTAGACAGTTCAATAGTTTTTCAAAATAATTAACAAGTACGTTACGATTGTCCTGGTTGTTAAGAGCCAAACTGCCATTTTTTGAAGCAAAGACTTTTAGGATGGTAACCGGTCAGTTTTGTATATAATGTTTTATAAAAGCTTCTTGTATTGTTTTTTTGAAAGTCTTTTTCGATTTCTAAAAGTTGGGGATTTTCGTAGGTTCTTTTAGTCTGTCGGATTAACTTAGATGTTTCTTTCACTACAGTTAGAAATGTGTTGTACATATTTTCAGTTTTGTTATTATTCCAGTTTTTGAATTAGAAATGTGTTGTACATATTTTCAGTTTTGTTATTATTCCAGTTTTTGAATGCCTCATGCCTAGACTTAACTGCTATTTCACAATACACGTTCTACCAAGGATGTTTTTCTTTTGATTAACTGTTTTTTTAGGCTTTGTCAGTTTTGGGATTGTTTTTTGTATAGTTCGCTTGTTTTAGAGTTGGGGTTATTTTAGCAGTGTCAAATTTTGGGACAGAATTTTTTGCTTTGAAGGGTTTTTGAGGTTGAAGTTTTGCTTTTATTCGCTTTAAATAATGGGTTGGGGTTGGGGCTTGTTTCGGGGACGAGACCAGACAGCTAGGTCATCAGTCTCATCGGATTAGGGAAGGACAGGGAAGGAAGTCGGCGGTGCTCTTTCAAAGGAACCATCCCGGCATTTGCCTGGATTGATTTAGAGAAATCACGGAAAACCTAAATCAGGATGGCCGGATGCGGGATTGAACCGTCGTCCCCCGAATGCGAGTCCATTGTGCTAGCCACTGCGCCACCTCGCTCGGTTATATAATGGTCAGAATCAATATTAGCCCCTTTCCTAACTTGCACATTCTAAACTTCTTTGTAGTTAGGGAATGAAACTGCTGCATGATCCCATCACGGTTTTCTTATCTTTTTTCTCTTTACCTAATCGAGAATTAAAATTACCTATTAAAATTTTAACACGGTTTGCGGGAATTTTCGAGATGATGCTTTATAACGTTTCCCAAGCTTCATTAACTTCTTCAGGTTTCATGGTTATCCTCATTGACTGGCATATTGGCATTCATTATGTGTATGCTTTATTTGTGCAATTAACAGAAACTGTCATTTGTCTATTATTAATGGGCTTTACCTCTGTCATTGGATTTGGAATATTTTTGGAGACTGCAAAAGAAACTCTCAGATGCGGGGTATTATTAAGTTCTATTTTATCAGTTGTTCTTTTAAAAAGACGATAATTGCCGAAATCCATGGTGTTGTCCGTCATTCGTGTTTCTTAAGGTGCCAAAATTTGAATCTTCTGCTCGTTTAGTGTATCTACCAATTAATGAAGCTTACGTGGTTGCAAAAGTGTTTGTATGTTACAAGTGTTGCTAAAAATGTATTTGTTTTGATTTTCAATTGGCCAGAGGACTCCGACTTCCCCAGTTGAATCACATTGCATCCGAAAGACCAGTTGCGCCAGTAGCACTGACGGTGGACTGACCACCTGAGGTAATATTGTGATTACCAGAATGCTCCACGATGACCGTACCTGGAATCAGGTGGGGTTGAGTAGATTCATTAGGTGAACTCAGAGTGTTAAGACTGGAAGGGTTAGTGCCAGAATATAAATTTCAGCCACACCACTGGTGAAGAGACGCTGACCACTTTGCCGCTTGCTGCAAAACAGACGCAAAGTCGATTTGGTTTTATTTTGCCTTGGTCTGGGACGGCTTATTCTGTATTTGCAGCTGTCCACCATACCTGATGGAACGTTGTCTAACCACCACCTCTGATCTGTCCAATACCCCTGGGCAAGGTCGATTTCTTAGACTTTTAGTTACAAAGTCTTGAAGTTTGGAATATTGATGATATATATTTTTGTCGCACTGAAACGAACTGAAAGAGCTCTTAGGAAATTGTTCTGTCCATGGGTTTTGATTCAAAAGCTGCCGTAATAGACAAGTCACATTGGCGAACGAGACGACACAGGTTGAAAAGAGGCCAATTAGCGACCGAAAAGGAATAAAGGGGCCAGTGATTTGATCCGATGAAGTATGGAATCATACACGTCACACTGAGAATAAATGTTAGGACGATGGTAGTGTGCAAGTATTGACAACAAAAGAGTGCCGTGAAAGTTGAATTGTTGTACTATGTAGAAGATTGGCGTATAGATGTGTAGTTCATCCACTTGTAAGAATACTGAAGTGTATATTCCTACTGCCTTCCCTCCCTGCTTCTCTGGCATAAACACGGCGTTCTGACACCCTGCCAGATCTCCAGTTCGCTTTGTCGGGTGATGCATATCTACTGTGATCAGTAAACTGTGATACAAGACTCTTGAAGGGTCAAAATTTTATAGAATCTAGTGTTTTTATGTCAAGTGCATTTATTTATTTATAACCCTGAGCTCGGAATTATTGCAAACTAGTTTAATGCCCACTTCTTCGTTCGCGTAGACTGTATGCGTGCAGAGATTTTCTTGTTTATATTTAATCGAATTTTTATATGGTTCATCAATTGCAACATCTTCTAAGCTTTTCGCGCTAATTAAGGCCGTGTAAGCATGATCTTTTCCGAATGTACTTCTGACCATAAAGCGATTGTGACAGCTGGAGTCCAAAGTTTTTGTTAACAATGCCTTTTGCGTTCTTGTGGAGATATTGCCATAGCAACTTCCATCGCCAAATATTTTCGTATACCTAAGTCAGAACTGAAATACCAATTTTCATTAATTTAGCCTTAATTTTTTCAATGTAATAAAATATTTTCTTAAGGTTTTTATCTCTTAATGCTCTCCCTTAGGGGTTCAATTTCCAGAAACACTGAAACACTTTCTCCAATGTGCGAATAATTAATTTGAAATAGTGTATTTTCTTTACTGAGTCATTTAAATAACCTACAAACTTCGAAAAATAATTTAAAATGAAATTAAAAAAACAATATTACTTTCGTGTTCAACCTTTTTGTTTTTTGGGTAATCTGATTGGTTGATGCAGCCCGCCACAAATTCCTTTTTTGAGTCGTTGAGTATTAAGAGCTGTACCCTGCATATTTCGGCAACCACACTTACGTGTGTGTCTCGCAGGCTAGGTACGTAGGTACGACCTACGAGGTTGTTTGTAAACGGAAGCGATTAGATACTGCATACAAATGGTTCAAAAGGCTCTGAGCACTCTGGGGCTTAACGTCTGAGGTCATCAGTCCCCTAGCTCTCACTACTTAAACCTAACTAGCCTAACGACATCACACACACCCATGCCCGAGGCAGGATTCGAACCTGCGACCGTAGCGATCGCTCGGTTCCAGACTGTAGCGCCTAGAACCGCTCGGCCACACCGGCCGGCGTACTGCATACAGTCAAGCCGCTAGCAGTCGCCACAGCCTCGCCAATGAGGCCCACGAGAAAGGCAGGCCGCGGGGCGTACGTCACGAAGGTAGGCCTGAACTCGCTCAATTCAGCGGACAGACTGCATTTCTACACCGGTTAACTCGCAACTGGGTGTGTAAGTACTAACTAGAAACGAGAATTGCATCTGTATCTGCCATTATGAAGTCTTACTTATTGCTAGTCGTAGAACAAAATTTAAGATTAGTTCGCGACATAAATGGTATAACGGCTTGTTTATAGCATTTAAAATCTTCTGCATAACAGTCCTCATTTCATACAAGATGTGCTGCCGTGTGCATGCGATAATCATTTTGACATGGTTTTAATCGTATTGTAGCACAGTACAGCCGTAACGAATTATTAGTGGGCTCATGGACTTCCGATCTTTGTGAGACTAATAACAGTAAGATTCCGTAATAGCGGGTTCGAGTAGAAGACGCAATTCTCGTTTGTACATACACACGCAGTTACAAGTTAACAGGTACAGAAACGCAATTTGTCTGCTGAGTTGAGAGACCGAGCGCCATCCGCCTACCTTCGTGACGTACGCGCCACGGCCTGTCTCTCTCGAGGGCCCCGCCCGCCAATAAGTGACGTGCATGTCGCGGCACTCAGCGCTGTAGTCACATGCTCACGTGGTACACGCATGTGTCCTTCCACACGCGTGTGCTTAAGTCCGGGGTCTGCCCCTTGCCAGCTATTCAATACGTGAAATCCATGGTACAACTAGCTAAGTGTGTGTGTATGTGTATGTGTATTAAACCGGGGACCTAGAAACGACGGAGAGGCATCGTCCCGCCGTTGCCCTCAGTGGTTCACAACCGCACAACAGGCGACAGCAGTCCACCCACCCCACCGCCGCCCCACACCGAACACAAGGTTATTGTGCGCTTCGGCCCCTCTGGGAAAGTCTCATACCAGATGAGTGTGACCCCAAATGTTTGCTTGGTAGAGTAATTATGGTGTTGGCGTACGTGGAGACAGTGTTTGTGCAACAATCGCCGACTTAATGTAACTCAGGCACAATAAGGGGAACCAGCACGCATTCACCGAGGCAGATGGAAAACCGCCTTAAAATTCATCCACAGGCTGGCCGGCACGCTGGACCTCGACACAGATCGGCCGGGTGGGTTCCTGCCGGGGACCCGGCACGCCTTTCCGCTCGGGAAGCAGTGCGATAGACCGCGCGGCTAGCCGGGTGGGCTCCTACGTACGCAGTTGTGTTACTTCTTATGTGCAACTTCGAACTCCCACCGTCGGAAGGTAATACCGGGCTTCATATTCCGCATCTTCAACGTTCACCACAATGATGTCATTGCTGCCCACGAAGGTAATGTGCCACTCTAGTCCTAAGCCACGTCTGACGTTACACTTCCACCAGCCTCTCCCAGGGCACAGCCTCGCAGTATACGCGGTGACTGACCATAAGCTCATCGCTTCACTGCTCACCAGTTGACTGCCTACGAGCGTTCAGCCTCGTAGGACCATTTTGTTACCAGTGGATTGCCTACGAGCCCCCAGTCTCACGTGGGCCGTGTCGTTGCCTACAAAGTCTCTGCCTCATACGACCTTGTCGTCACAGCTGCAAGTTACCAGCCTAGTGGACTGCGTCGTTGTTAATCTTCCCTGCTCCTCAATACAGTGTTTCTCTGACGTTGCGTAAACATTATCCTGAGCGGTTGTATTTAGCTTAGTTTTTGTAATAAACAATGTTATTTCATAGTATATTATGTGATCAAAAGTATCCGGACACCCCCAGAAACATACTTTTTCATATTAGGTGCATTGTGCTGCCACATACTGCCAGGTACTCCATATCAGCGACCTCAGAAGTCGTTAGACATCGTGAGAGAGCAGAATGGGGCGCTCGGCGGAACTCACGGACTTCGAAGGTGGACTGGTGAATGGGTGACACTTGTGTCACGCGTATGCACGCGAGATTTTCACATTCCTAAACATCCCTAGGTCCACTGTTTCCGACGTGATACTGAAGTGGAAACGTGAAGGTAAACGTACAGAAGAAAGGCGTACAGGCCGACCTCGTCTGTTGACTGAAAGAGAGCGCCGATAATTGAAGAGGGTCGTAGTGTGTAATAGGCAGACATCTATCCAGGCCATCACACAGTAATTCCAAACTGCATCAGGATCCAGTGCAAGTACTGTGACAGTTAGGCGGGAGGTAAGAAAACTTGGATTTCATGGTCGAGTGGCTGCTCATAAGCCTAACATCACGCTGGTAAATGCCAAACGACGCCTCGCTTGGTGTAAGGAGCGTAAACATTGGACGATTGAACACTGGAAAAACGTTGTGTGGAGTGACGTATCACGGTATACAATGTGGCGATTCGATGGCAGGGTGTGGGTATGGGGAATGCGAGGTGAACGTCATCTGCCAACGTGTGTAGTGCCAGCAGCAAAATTCGGAGGTGGCGGTGTAATGGAGTGGTCGTGTTTTTCATGGAGGGGGCTTGCACACCTTGTTGTTTTGCGTGGCACTATCACAGCATATGCCTGCATTGATGTTTTAAGCACCTTCTTCTTTCCCATTGTTGAAGAGCAATTCGTTGATGGCGATTGCATCTTTCAACACAATCGAGCACGTGTTCATAATGCACGGCCTATGGCGGAGTGGTTACACGACAGTAAGGTCCCTGAAATGGACTGGCCTGTACAGTGTCCTGACCAGAATCCTATGGAACACCATTGGGATGTTTTGGAATGCCGATTTCGTGCTAGGACCCTCCGACCGACATTGATACCTCTCCTCAGTGCAGCACTCCGTGAAGAATGGGCTGCCATTCCCCAAGAAACCTTCCAGCACCTGATTGAACGTATGCCTGCGAGAGTGGAAGCTGTCATCAAGGCTAAGGGTGGGCCAAAACCATACTGAATTCCAGCATTACCGATGGAGGGCGCCACGAACTTGTAAGTCATTTCAAGCCAAATGTACGGATACGTTTGGTCACTTACCGTATATGACATGCTTCAGCGGTTCTTGCTCCACTAGAAGATAGAACATTTATCTTCTGTGCCAACCCCGTATATCTCAGAGTATCACTTGCAACCTACGTCCTCAATTATTTGCTGGACGTATTCGTCTCTATCTTCCTCTACAGTTTTTGCCCTCCACAGATCCATCAAATTCCATGGATGTTATTGCGTGATGTTTTTATAGATGGCGTCTCATCCCGTGCCCTTTTCGTGTCAGTGTTTTCCACATGTTCTTTTCCTCCCCGATTCTGCAGAGAGCCTACTCATGCCCTACCCCATCAGTCCATTTGATTTTCATCATTCTTCTGTAGTACCACATCTCAAATGCTTCGACTTATCTTCTATCCCAATTTTACCACAGTCCATATTCCGCTACTATACAATGTTGCGCTCAAAATGGACATTCCCAGAAATTTAGTCCTCAAATTGACGCCTATGCTTGATACTAGCATGCTCCTCTTGGCCAGGAATGCCCTTTTTGCCAGTGCTAGTCTGCTTTTCATGTCCTCCTTCCTCTGTCCATCATGGGTTATTTTGCTGCCTAGATAGCAGAATTTCTTGACTTTATCTACTTCGTGGTCTCCAGTGTTAAGTTTGTCACTGTTCAAATGGTTCAAATGGCTCTGACGACTATGGGAATTAACATCTGAGGTCATCAGTCCCCTAGAACTTGGAACTACTTAAACCTAACTAACCTACGGACATCACACACATCTGTGCCCAAGGCAGGTTCAAATGGTTCAAATGGCTCTGAGCACTATGCTACTTAACTTCTCAGGTCATCGGTCCCCTAGAACTTAGAACTACTTAAACCTAACTAACCTAAGGACATCACACACATCCATGCCCGAGGCAGGATTCGAACCTGCGACCGTAGCGGTCACGCGGTTACAGACTGAAGCGCCTAGAACCGCTCAGCCACTCCGTCCGGCTTGTCACTGTTCTCATTTTTGATACTTCCCATTATTTTCGTCTTTCTTCGATTTATCTCAATCCATACTTTGTATTCATTTGACTGTTCATTCCATTCGACAAATCCTGTCAATCTTCTTCTCTTTCACTAAGGACAGCAAAGTCATCAGCGAATCTTTTCATTGATATCCTTTCACCTTCAATTTTAATCCCACTCTTGAACCTTTCTTTAATTAACATCACTTCTGCATCGATTGAGCAGCATGAGTGGAGACTACAACCCTGTCTTTAACTCTTTTTTGTCAGAGCACTTCGTTCTTGGTCCTCCAGTCCCATTATTCCCTCCTGGTTCTTATACATATTGTGTTTTACCCGTCTTGCCCTATAGCTTATCCTTATTTCTCTCAGCATTGCAAACATTGGTATCATTTTACGTTATCGCATGCTTTTCCCAGACCGACTAACCATTTTAACGTGTCTCGATTTTCATTCAGCCTTGCTTCCATTATCAACCGCAATGACAGAACTGCCTCTTTCCTAAAGCCATACTGGTCATCTAATAGAATTTCAATTTTCTTTTCCATTCTTCTGTATATTATTCGTGTCAGGTGTTAAGCTGATTGAACCGTAATTCCGCACTTTTAGGCCTTTGATATCTTTGGAATTTTGTGGATGACGTTTTGTCGGAAGTCTGATGGTCTGTCGCTAGTCTCATACATTCTACACACTAATTTAAATAGTCATTTTGTTGTCACTTCCTCTCAATGATTTTGGAAATTCCTGTGGAATGTTATCAATCCCTTTGATCTTATTAGATCTTAAGGCGCCAAAAGCTCTTTCAAATTCTGACAATGAATCCGCTATCTCCTGCATATTCCTTCTGCCTATTCTAATACTGGATCCCCTACCTCTTCTCTACCGACTGCTATTTGTTCTTCTATCACTTAATTAAATAAATCTTGCCCCTCATATAGGCCCTCAGGATACTGTTTCCACCTATCCGCTCTCTTCCCTGCATTTAACAGTGGAATTCTCGTTGCACCCTTAATGTTACCACCCTTGTTTTTAATTTCACCAAAGGTTGTTTTGACTTTTCTATATGCTAAGTCAATGCTCCCTATAATCATTTCATTTACGTTTTCTTCACTTTTTGTTAGATTCCCTGCACTCCCTATTCATTTCATTGGTGAGTGACATGTATTTCTGTATTCCTGAATTTGCTTGAACATTTTTGTAGTTCCTTCTTTCGTCTACCAACTGCAGTATTTCTTCTGTCACCCATGGTTTCTTCGCAGTTTTCTTCGTTCCACATATATTTTTCTGTCCAACTTCCGTGACTACTCTTTTTGAAGATATCCATTCCCCCTTCAGCTGAGATATCTTTATCGCAGTATTTACAGCTCCACAGAATTTCTTTGCTTAGTACTTCCCTTTCCCACTTCTTTGCGCATTGATTCTTCCTGACTAGTCTCTTAAATTGCAGCCTTCTCTTGATCACTACCAAATTGTGATCCGAGCCTATATCTGCTCCTGGGTACGCCTTACAATCCAATTTCTAATAGGAGGATCTCTGCCTGACCGTGATGTAATCTAACTGTAATCTTGCCGCATCTTCCAGCCTTTTCCCAGTATACCTACTGCTCTTGTGATTCTTGAACAGAGTATTCGCTATTACTAGTTGAAATTTACTGCAGAACTCAGTTAGTCTTTGCGGTCTGTCATCTCTACTACCGAGCCCACGTTCTCCGATAACCCATTCTTCTACTCCTTCCCCTACAATCGCATTCCAATCTGCCACAACTTCTAGATTTTCATTTCCCTTTACATACTGAGTTACCTGTTCAGTATCCTTATATGCTTTCTATGTCTCGTCATCCTCTGCTTACTGTGTCGGCTTGTGTACCTGAACTATTGTTGTAGGTGTTGGTTTGCTGTCTACTCTGATGTGATCAATCATATCACTGAACTGTTCACAGTAACATACTTTCTGCCTTATCTTCCTATTAGTAACGAATCCTACTCACGTTAAACCATTTTATGCTGCTGTTGATATTACCGTATACTCATCTGACCAAAAATACTTTTCTTCTTTCTATTTCACTTACTGACCACCCCCCTTTCCCCTATCAGTGGTCATTAATATATGATGTTTGCATCCTTTGCCTCTATGACGGCTTGAACTCTGCTGGGAACATTTTGAATTGGGAGTGTGAACGTCTGTGATGGAATGGGAGCTCGTTCTTTCTCAAGAGCCAAAACGAGAGAAGGTAGATATCGGACGCTGCGGTCTGGAGCGTAGTCGACGTTCTATCACAAAGGTGTTCCATAGCGTTCAAGTCGGAACTCTGGGCAGGCAAGTCCACGTCAGTCCGCAGCTCGTGGTCGTGCGGTAGCGTTCTCGCTTCCCGCGCCCGGGTTCCCGGGTTCGATTCCCGGCGGGGTCAGGCATTTTCTCTGCCTCGTGATGACTGAGTGTTGTGTGATCTCCTTAGGTTAGTTAGGTTTAAGTAGTTCTAAGTTCTAGGGAACTGATGACCATAGATGTTAAGTCCCATAGTGCTCAGAGCCATTTTTAAGTCCACGTCAGAAAAGTTACTATCCCCGAACCATTGCTCCACAGACGCTGCTTTACAACAGGGTGCTCTGTCAGGCTGATACAGTCACAGTTTCCGACTTGTTCCTTTACTGTACGCAGTAATCAGTGCTATAAAATCTGTTCCTTCCACACGTAGCGTTTTCTTATGCGCAGTGACGGGACCACATACTAAACACAAAAAAATACCCCAATGCCACAACACCACTTGACAGTATATATGGTGGCAGGCAACGGCCTCCAGGTATTCACCAGAACCAAACCCTTCCATCGAATTGCCACAAAGTACTGCGTGATTCATCACTGAAAAACACTCGTTACCAGTCATCCAATATCCAGACTTTACACCACCGCAAGCGTCGCTTAACTGTGACTTCATAAATTGTGGATTGTGAAGAGCTGCTTGACATTGTACCCTATTCTTTTTAATTCCCTACCCGCAATCATTTTGCTGGACTTCGGAACTCATGAGTGTTTCCTTCCGTTGCTTTCATGCATTTTTTTACATCCAACATCCGCAATCCTCGTTAGTTTAGATTTGGTTGTTCCTTCGCGTTTCCTCTCCACAGTCTCAACACCGGCAGTCGATTTTGGAAGTTTTAGAAGAGTTGAAATGTCCATGATGGATTTGTTACTCAGGTAACACCCATTAACTAGTCCACATTAGGAGTCACTCAGCTCTCCTGACGGATCCATTCTACTGTTATTGCTATAACTGCCACCTCCTTTTGTACTGTCGGGTGCACCTCTCGTGATACATAGTGGTAAATCCACATTATGTGTGGATACCTGGATACTTTTGATCAAACAGGATACTTTACAGTACTACCCTGCCTCCCCTCGTCCGCCAAATAGCGGTGGCGAAAATTTCTTCCATCTCCAAGATTTGAATTTTTACGCAAGGAAAGCAACTACTGAATCATTCACGATTTAAATAGTAAAACACTGCACCAATGGTTTTTCATGCATAGCACTTCGCGTTTCTAGAACTGATTCTCGCTGTCTAGTGCAAATACACTGACGGAAAAGAACCTCAACGTCAGAAAATAATTGATATAGGGTAAAGAAATTTTTGTCTAGATAAAATATTTAAGTGATTAACATTGTCAAGACCACAGGTCAATGTAAGCGCGAGATAAGCCATTACAAACGAAAAATACTGGTACATTAATAACGGTGTAACAACCAGAATGTTGAATTCAAACATGCATGCATTGTGTTCTATCGGTGCCGGATATCAGATTGCGGAAAGGAGTTCCATACCTGTTGCACTTCGTCCGTCAATACCGGGACGTTTAATGCTCTCTTTGGATGACACTGGAGTTGTCGTCCGGTGACGTTCAACACGAGCTCGATTGGGGAGAGAGATCTGATGATGGGGCAGGCCAAGGCAACATGTCAACACCCTATACAACGTGTTGGGTTACAACAGCAGTATGTCGGCGACCGTTATTCTCTTGGAAAATATCCTTTAGAGTACTATTGATGAATAGCAACACAACAGGTACAATTAACAGACTGACATACATCTACATCTACGTGGTCACTCAGCTGTTCACAATAAAGTGCCTGGCTGAGGGTTCAATGAACCACCTTCATGCTGTCTCTCTACCGTTCCACTCTCGAACGGCACGCGGGAAAAACGAGCACTTAAATTTTTTCGCGCGAGCCCTGATTTCTCTTATTTTATCGGATGATCATTTCTCCCTATGTAGGTGGGTGCCAACAGAATGTTTTCGCAATCGGAGGAGAAAACTGGTGATTGAAATTTCATGAGAAGATCCCGTCGCAACGAAAAACGCCTTTGTTTTAATGATTGCCACTCCAATTCATGTATCATGTCTGTGACACTATCTCCCCTATTTCGCGATAATACAAAACGAGCTGCCTTTCTTTGTACTTTTCCCATTTATGTTATTTGTAAGTATTTAATTGAATCTACAGCCATCAGATTTGTGTGACTTATCGCGTAATCGCAATTTAGCTGATTTCTTTTAGTACTCATGTGAATAACTTCGCACTTTTCTTTACTCAGGGTCAATTGCCACTTTTCGCACCATACAGATATCTTATCTAAACCATTTTGCAAGTCGTTTTGATCATCTGATGACTTTACAAGACGGTAAATGACAGCATCATCTACAAACAATCTAAGACGGCTACTCAGATTGTCTCCTATGTCGTTAATATATATCAGGAACAATAGAGGGCCTACAACACTTCCTTGGTGGACGCCGGATATTACTTCTGTTTTACTCGATGACTTTCCGTCTATTACTACGAACTGTGACCTTTCTGACAGGAAATCACGAATCCAGTCGCACAACTGAGGTGATACTCCGTAGGCAAGTAGTTTGATTAGAAGACGCTTGTGAGGAACGGTGTCGAAGCCTTCTGGAAATCTAAAAATATATCAATTTGACATCCCCTGTCGATAGCACTTATTACTTCATGAGTATAAAGAGCTAGTTGTGATTCACAAGATCGATATTTTCTGAAACAGTGCTGACTATGTGTAAATAAATTGTTTCCTTCGAGGTACTTCATAATGTTCGAATACAGTAAATGTACTAAAACCCTACTTCAAATCGACGTTAGTGATATAGGCCTGTAATTCAGCGGATTACTCCTACTTCCCTTTTTGCGTATTGGTGTGACTTGAGCAATTTACCAGTCTTTAGGTACGGATCTTTCTGTGAGCGAGTGGTTGTATATAATTGCTAAATATGGAGCTATTTTATAAACATACTCTGAGAGGAAACTGACTGGTGTACAATCTGGACCGGAGGCCTTGCCTTTATTAAGTGATTTAAGCTTCTTTGATACACCGAGGACATCTACTTCTATGTTTCTCATCTTGGCAGTTGTTCTTCATTGGAATTCAGGAATATTTACAGATTTGCATTCAGGATTCACGATGCGTGGGGTAACCACGAGAGTGGTCCTGTTGTCATACGAAATAGCACACCAGACAGTAGCTCCAGGTGTAGGAGCAATGTGTCTAGACCTCTCGCTTGGCATCGCTGAAGCCGCAAACGTTGGTTTGGGATCAGTGCAATGCGCGCTGCACGGCGTCTGGGTCGGTGCCGTCCTTGAAGTAAGCGATTTATAACAGTTCGTCGTGTCACAGTGGTGCCAACTGCTGTTAAAATTACTGCTGCAGGTGCAGTATGATGCACTAGAGCCATATCCCGTTCCTTGAGTGGAGCAATAGGTGATCCAACCAACTGAACAACAACTGAACATGTACGCAACCGCCAAAAAATCCGGGAAGCCAACAAAAAGAACATAAATCAGTTCTTGGATAAAGTTATGCCTGTTATATCCTAGCCAGTAATGCCACCCGAGCCCGCTGCCAAAAGGTTGGCAGCATCAAAGTCCGGACGCCGTCCGCATAAGCAGCGCCAGCGAGACAGGAAACCGCCGCAAGTCTGCGCGCGCCACCGCTGGCTTCTGGGTTCTTAAGCGCTGGAGTCGCGAGCGCTAGGACAGTTCTGTATTCGCCGCTCAGTTGTATACTCGCCACCGAATTGTATACTTGCTAGTCAGTTGTGTGTTCATCGCAGCAGAGTTGTTGTTTGTCGTCAGCCGACGCTGACCTAGCCGCTCCGACTCGAACTAGACAGATTTCTGTAGACACGGAGTTCACTACTGTGTTTCTGTATCTTCGTTAATAAAGATAAGTACCGACTTTTATTTAATCAGAGTGTTTGGGTTTTCATCTTTCTGTTCACTGTTCCAGCGGACCGGTCGGCCCGCTATTAAAAGTGTGGCGGTGACTTCGTAAGCCGTTTCTACAGCGAATTGCTTGTCGCTACGAACGCCGCCACAAAAATGCCACCGTACGTTAAAACGGAGCCATTCATTTTCATTATTTATTCATGATGTGGACAGAGTGGTCCGCTATTCGACGAGAAATTCGTGAATGAAGGTGGAGTAGCTACCTGTTCGTTGGCAGTAATTCCTCCGAAGTGTGAGATGCTCTGTCAACCCAGTGACGTATACTTTTAACGGCAAATAAAGCATTTCATCTGAAAACTGCTGAATTACTTTACATTCATTGCCCAAGAAAGGGATGTCACAATTATACCTGACGCAGTAAATGTTCTTGCATTGACACATAACCAGTTGGAAGCGCAAAGTGTGAAATCTTCAGCACTGTTAAAGAGATTTCTTTCCAGAATAAGAAACATATGTGTAAATGAGACTGTGGCAAACAAGTCTTCGTGCTACGCTCATGCTGTTCGAAATTTCTATGTTGCGAATGTTTCTACGATCGCTGTCTTTCAAGAAAATGCATCAAATCTTACTGAAGAATAAAAGTGAGAATGAAACATAAAAATTAACAAAATTGGTATAAAAACATGAGAATTTAAACCTCTGAAAATACTGCAATAAATGAAATTAAAGGAAATAATAAATAAAGCAATAATAAATACATAAAATACCATCATAAATATATGACACTTATTTTGAAACCCAGTAGTAATTTTAGGTTTAATACAACGCCCTTGTAACTTGATAAGCAACGTTCTTGTAGTAGTGCCACGCGGAGTGGCCGCGCTGTTTGAGGCCCCATGTCACGGATTGCGCGGCCTTCCCGCCGGAGGTTCGAGTCTTTCCTCGGGCATGGGTGTGTGTGTTGTTCTTAGCATAAATTAGTTTAAGTAGTTTGTCAGTCTAGGGACCGATGACCTCAGCAGTTTGATCCCTTAGGAATTCACACACATTTGAACATTGTTAGTAGCCTTCTACGGTAGATAAATAAAAAAATTAGTTAATAAGATTAGTAATCGGATGCTGAACACGGGGTACAAAAAATGTGAAGGCCTGACGCTTGCCATTGTGCCACCACTTTGACTGACTTTATCGTCCGCTAAAAGTCATCTGAACTCCATCAAAAACTTTGACCGTCGGTTTCTCAGAAATGATCGAGTATCTACGGACAAGCCGAGACAAGTATTCGCTTATTTTGACTCATCTTCCATTGAGCGTAGTTTCTGGGAAATGGGGCTACGGCACTTGCTTTATGTTCATACGGGTCGTCGATACGAAACCGAGATTCACTTTGGCATAGCTTTCGTGCGTACGATGCGTGACGCAACTAGTCTTGTTGGGGATGCAATTGACGTGAACTGAAGTATGCATGAAGACGTGATTCAGTTTATTGTGGAAAGAGGATTGTGGACGAGCTCGAAATTGAAAGTACTGCTGCAGTCCGTTCCAAATTTTGCTGCTTGTTTAGCGCAGAGAAGTCAGCTAGTGGAACCGGAAAAGTAATGGGAGATGTAGCGATCTGTTTATCGGGACGGGGTGCTATAATCGAATCTCGACAGAAGAGATGATCCAGGTGTAGCGCGAGATAAGAGGCCTTATGTCAGTGCCAGGATTAATAGTTAATACGGTCCTGATACAACTGGGACCGATGACCATGGCAGTCTGGTCCCTTTAATCCCCCAAACCAACCAACCAACCTGATACAACTGTTCCCAATCTAACTGCGCGGGGTTTTCAGGTAAAGTTTGTGCCTGCCCACAAGCGATAAATATTAACACTCTCAGAACTTCTACCTTATCACTGTCGAAACTTTTCCCCTTCAAGACAATAATTTTAGCGTATTAAATTCAAAATTAGTAATACAAATACACATTAAGAGTGAGAGAGACCAACACCGCAGGAATTATCCGAATCGGTACATGTGACGTACATGTACAGATAAATGATTACATTTTTAAGAAAAAAATCAATCACTCATTCAAGATAAAGAGCTTCACAAATTGATAAAGTCAATTAATTGCTGGTCCATCTTTGGCTTTTGTGCAAACAATTATTCGGTTTGGCACTGATTGATAGGGTTATTAGATGTCTTCGCGGATATTGTGCCAAATTCTGCCCAACTGTTGCTTTAAATTGACGAAATCCAGAACTAGTTGGAGGCCCCGGCCCATAATGCTCCAAACCTCAGTTGGGGAGAGATTCGGTGACCAAGGCCAACGTACCATTTGGCAAGCACAAAGACAAGCGGTAGGAGCTCTCGCCGTGTGCGGGCGAGCAATATCTTGCTGAGCCCTGGCTGGATTGCTATGAAGGGCAACAAAACTGGGCGTATAATATCGTCGACGTACAGCTGTGCTGTAATGGTGCCGCACATGACAACCAAAGGAGTCCTGCTATCAAAATAAATGCCGTCCCAGGACATCATACATGATTATGGAACAGTTTAGCAAGCGACAGTCAGGTTGGTATCGCACCGCTGGCTGGGGCGCCTCCAGACACAGTGTGATTGGAGTATAATTGTCTTCAGTGACGAGACTCGCTTTCAACTGAGCCTCGACGACCGCGAAGACACGTCTGGAGACGCTCAGACACTGGTGCGATACCACCTTGACTGTCGCCGAATTACAGCACGAGCAACAGGAGTGGTGTCTGGCATGTCTTTTTTTTTTTTTTTTCATAGCAGGACTCCTTTGATTGCCATCTCCGTAATGCACGGATGTACGTCGACGATATTCTACTCCCAGTCTTGTTGCCTTCCGTAACAAGCCATCCTTGGCTCAGCAAGAGAATGCCCGCCCGCACACGACGAAATTTTCTACTGCTTGTCTTCGCGCTCGCCGAAACCTACCTTGGCCAGCAAGGTCACCGGATACCTCCGCAACTGAGAACGTTTGGAGCATTAAGGGCAGGGACTTCAGCAACCTCGGGATTCTGACGATTTAGCGTGCCAACTGGACATAACTTCCAAGATACCCCTCAGGCGGACATTCAGTAACTCTATCATTCAATTCCAAGCCAAATAACTACTTGGATAAGGGTCGGAGGTGGACCAACGTTTATTGACTTGCTCAACTTCTAAGGCTCTTTCTCTTGAGTAAATCATCGAGTTTCTATAAAACTGTAATCATTTGTTTGTCAGTACTTGTACATCGCATCTACCGATTTCCGTCCCATTAGAATAATTATTTTCTGGTATACCGTTCTTTTTTTTTCCTTGTTCTAGAGTGTATGTCCTTTTACTTTAACGTATCACCAACAAATCAGAATTCAAGAATCTCTGCTGGAACCTAACTGTAATCTACCAAAACAATACTGCCTATACAAACAATGCGCCCTATATTATCTAACCAGCGTTAAGTGTTCAATTCATGACAATAAATACGTTTGAGACTCGGCCTGTCACATGCATATGTTCAGTACACAATACAGACAAAAACTGAACATTCACACTTTACAGAATGCATTCTTTATCATCAGCAGAGTAAGTTGGGCTTTCTTTGGCTGCCAACAGATCTTACTGTCTCTGTCGCGGCGCAAGCTGTTGGGTGCCATCTACTGTTCTTTTCACCATCCCCATCGCACACAGCGTAGCTCGCACAAATGAAGAAAGTCTGCAACATTTTCATCCCAGTCATTAGAAAAAACGAAATTCCACCCACCTGTAGCAAACATTCTCGCTCAAAACCGATAACTCTTTAAAAGTCTCTATTTTCTCAATAGTTTTGAGAATCTAGAATAAACATAAGTAGTTGCCGTACGAACCCGTGTGGGGTTGCTAGTCCCCCATCGGGCGCCTCCCCGGGTGGCGGATTGGGGAATGCTCTCCAGATATGGGGGGTACCGGGGAAATAAAATACCCGGGGTGGACCAAAACTAGTACGGGTAGGGAAGACTCGTTAAGCCATGGTGAAGGCAAATCCCTAGGGGTAGAGTACCCAAAAATCAAGACTCCTGGTCCTCCAGGTTGGGGGTTGTGCAGAGGGCTACCAACCCACTCATGTAAAACAATGGCCGGTCAGGACACTCAAGGTATGCCTCGGAAACAGGACAGAATTTACTGGAACAGAAATTGGCAAAGTTACAAGGATTTCTCTTTTGGCTCGTGGAATGTCAGAAGTCTATACCGCCCAGGAAGCGCACAAATACTAATAAACGAACTAGGAAAATACAAGGTACAACTGGTAGCGCTCCAAGAAATAAGATGGCAGGGAACGGGATCAATGAAAATAGGAGACGGGACAATAATGTATGGAGACTGCGGTCAGCGCCATGAATTTGGAACGGGCTTTTACATTCATAAAACAGCAATTGACACAATAAAGGAATTCAAATCAATTAATAACCGAATATCACACATTACAGTTCAGGCTCAGTGGTTTGATATTACATTTATAAATGTTCATGCACCCACAGAAGATAAGGAAGATGACGTGAAAGAAGAATTTTATAGTCAACTGGAACAGACATATAATTCAATAAGTAGACATAACGTAACAATAGTGTTAGGAGACTTTAATGCCAAAGTAGGAAAAGAAGAAATCTACAAACCAACCATTGGGAATTACAGCTTACATGATGAAAGTTCAGAGAATGGTGTGCGACTCATAAACTTTGCAATGGCAAATGGTCTCACATTAAGCAGCACAAAATTCCAACACAAACGCATTCATTTAGGGACATGGATATCACCAGATGGAAAAGTAGTGAACCAGATTGACCATGTCGCCATCCAAAGACGATTTCAAAACAGTATTAAAGACGTTAGAACTTTTAGGGGAGCAGATTGTGAGACAGATCATATGTTAATCATAGCTCAAATGAAAATAAAGCTAAAAAAGAAACAAAGTACAAATAGGGTTGAAATTAAAAGGTACGATGTAGAAAATCTGGCAGAAGAAAAAATAAAAGAAAACTTTAGGAAAGAAATGGAAATTAACCTACCGGAATCTAGACTGACACATAGTGACCAGCAAGACGTGGAAAGTAGATGGAGCCACCTCAGAAACAGTATTCAAGATGTAGCTTCCAAAACTATAGGTAAAAGAAAACGAACTAACAAAATCTGGTTTAATATAAAGTGCCAAGAAAGAGTACTGGAGAGGCAAAATGCGAGGAAGGCATGGTTACAAGACATGGACAATATTACACTAAAGGAGAGATACTATAAAATCCGCAAGGAAACACAACGAACTCTAAGACAAGAGAAGAGAAAACACTACAACAACATGGTAAGAGAAGCGGAGGATGATTTCAAGCATCACAGAGCAAGGCAGATGTACCAGAATATAAAAAAATCCTTGGGAAAATTCACTAAAAGGGAACAGTTTATAAAGGACCATAATGGGAAAATACTTACAAACAAGAATGACATACAAGAAACATGGAAGACATGCTTTACACAGCTGCTCAACTGCAATGATCCACAATATTACTTTACATTTGAAGAACCAGATACAGTTGATATACAAGTCACCACACCATCAGTAAGTGAAATAAGACAAACAATAAAGAAATTAAAGAACAACAAGACCTGTGGGGAAGACCAGGTATATGCTGAGCTTTTAAAAAATGGAGGACCACAATTGGAAATAGAACTACATTCCTTAATTGAAACAATTTGGGAGACAGAAAACATACCGGCCGATTGGAAAACTGCAATTATATGCCCCATCTTTAAGAAGAATGATCCCCTTGTCTGTGATTACTACAGAGGAATTGCCCTACTCGATGTCACGTATAAAATTTTGTCGATGTGTATACTACACAGACTGATTCCCATAACCGAAGAACTGATTGGGGACTACCAATGTGGTTTCCGCACTAACAGATCCACTTTGGATCACTTATTCACATTGAGACAAATAAATGAGAAGGCATGGGAATTTAATGTAGATATCCATATTCTATTTATAGACTTCAAGAAGGCCTATGATAGCATATACCGACAGACACTCTTAATCACCATGAAAGAATTTGAAATACCATTAAAATTAATCAAATTAGTTAAAATGTGTTTGGAAGAAACCATATGCAAAGTTAAGACACCTGCAGGAGAGACTGAAAATTTTAAGGTGTACACTGGACTGAGACAAGGGGATGCCATCTCACCTATTCTATTTAATATTATCTTAGAGAAGATTGATAGAGAATTCACCAAAACTAATCCACAAGGGATCCAACTGCAGGGACAGAACATTACTAGACTTGCTCATGCAGATGATGTAGCCTTAATAAGCACTTCAAAAGCTGAATTAATCAGGATGATGGAAAATTATTACAAAATAGCTGAGAAAGCTGGACTTCATGTGAATGAAGAAAAGACAGAATATCTAGTCATAAGTAACAAACTCCAAAAGAATACACCACTGACCGTAAATGGCCTCACTTTCAAGGCAGTTGACCACTTCAAGTACTTAGGGAGTCTTTTTAGCAGAGACAATAGAGCAGAAATAGAAATAGACGCCCGTCTAGCAGCAGCTAATAGAACTTTTTACAGCTGTATCAAAATTTTAAGGATGAGATCACTTAGTACTGAATTCAAAATCCGTTTTTATCATTCAACTATTGTACCAGTAGCATTATATGGATGTGAAGCTATTACATTCAGGAAAAAAGATGAAGAAAAACTGTTGATATTTGAAAGAAAAATACTAAGAAAAATATTTGGACCAATCTTCGATGAAAATGTCATGGAGTGGACGATAAGGAAAAATGAAGAACTACGGGAGCTGTACAAACATAGTACCATTGTGGAAATGTTAAAGAAGAGAAGACTGAACTGGGCTGGTCATGTAGCAAGGATGCCGGAGAACAGACTACCCAAAATAGCATCCACTAAGAAATTAGAAGGAAAGAGAAGAAGAGGAAGACCTCGAATAAGGTGGATGGAGAATATCCGGGAAGATGCAGCTAGGATGGGCATCAACTCTGATTGGACAACAATTTCCCTGGATAGAAATAATTGGAAGAGGCTCGTAGAGCAGGTGTATGGTCGATAAGGCCTTAGCCACGTGTAAAGTAAAGTAAAAGTAAAAGTAAAAGTTGCCGTACGAAAACCGCCATAAAGGAAAGACAATGGTGGGTTAGGAAGTGGGTCTGAAAAAGGATCTCAGGGCCATATAATTTAGATGACATGGGAATCTGTAATAGGTACCCAGATGATTTCAAAAACTTACTGCGAGTGTCTGAAGACCAATTTGGTCCGTTTCTAACATTCTTCAATCTGGAACGCGTTTCATTAGCGATTTACAAATCGGAAACAAGCAGTAAATGCCAATAACAAAATCCGAAGAGGCAGTACGCTATTTAGCCCACGAAGACTCTGTGTAAGAGACTGGAATGTTTGTATTTTGCTCCAACTATTAGTAAAGTCAATCTCGATATCTTCAAACCTGTCCACAATCCCCTTAAACTATTCGTGTACAAATATGAATGTTGTTCCTTTATGACATTCAGTTGTGTGGGTCGTTGTGTGCAAAAGGGCGAATGAAAAGAATATTTATTTGATGAAACTAGAAGACTTACCTAAACCTCATACGTGATGGAACCCGACCGCTCGATTTCTGTTATCTTTTTCATTTCCTGATAATAAGTACCACTCAAGTTTTCAAATTGTGAAATCAGATCTTCTGGTGTGAATCCAAGAATTGCGAGCGCATTGGAAATTCTCTTCGCCCCTAAAATTATCAGCCCTCTATTGCATGGCGTTGCCAGTCGGCAAGAAACCCGAAATTCACGTATTCTGTTGAGAAAACCACTCGTATATGCACTATGTTGCCATCTGCAATACTCACTGCAATGAGCTAGACAGTGTCCAGCGCCATTCTGTTCGCAAAAAATGTTGAAAATCGATCATCTTTCCTGAAGGTCGGGTGTACGTAAGCAGCTGAAACAGTGAATTATTTCTGCAATTTACACCACATCAACTTAGATTCTTACGGTACGTAAAACGGTGCTTAATGATAGCACAGACTGTTTCCGGGTCTCTGTAACAGAACGATTAATAATTAGCGAAAAAATTCGGTTTGTTACCGTATGACAACAAATCTAAAATATTTAACAAATCAAAATTAAATCAGAATTTCTATGTCCTACCTGTTACATAGTATTTTGTGTGTC
The DNA here is from genome assembly GCF_023864345.2 of Schistocerca serialis cubense. Lineage (NCBI taxonomy): Eukaryota > Metazoa > Arthropoda > Insecta > Orthoptera > Acrididae > Schistocerca > Schistocerca serialis. The sequence continues at coordinate 301,535,182 of NC_064639.1, read as the reverse complement.
CCAACCTAACCCCAGATATTTGTTTCACGGAAATTAATTTCGTAAAAAGAATTCATGCGAAAGAGGTTTAAGTCTCCGTATGTTTAATGTTCCATGTTTGCATCATACACCACTGCTTCAACTGTATATTATTCCAGAAGCAGAACAGTTCCTTTTATCGTACGTCCCATTGTTGACATGGCGGAATCAGACTCAAGTCTGTAAAATCGGTCGGGTTTGATATGAGGCGTGAGTCCCTCAGGCTTGCCTGTGACGTCAGAGCGCCCGTCAGTACGCTTCGTTCAAGTGCAGTCCACGAAAACGCTGCCCGTACTAGCACGCAGTTCCCCATGGGAACGCAGCATTAAGTAGCTGCAGGCAGGCGAGCGGTTGGGCGGGTGGTCAGCGATCGATGTGGCGGTCCACGGAAGAGGGAGCCAGCGCGGCCCATATGTTACACTTACTGTTAGACCCTGTACGGCGATCGATCCCTCCCTCAGGCGTTGAGCGCGCCCTTTACGCTACCTCATTTGGCCCAGTGGGACACCGTCAACCTTATCTGATACCGGTATCGATATATGGGGCAAATAGCATCACCTCTTCCTCATGGTGTTCCACAGGGTTCAATATTATGGCCGCTCTTGCTTTTCTTGTGTAAGCTCACCAAAAGAAATATTCAACTTGTGATATCCATCGATCTCGTATATACGGGACAGCGAATTGTGATATAAGTAAGAGAAACGAACCACCATAGCTGTATCATCAAAGAAATTTATTTCAAATGTCTAGTTTCAGCACAAATAAGTGTTCCGCCGAAACAAGTCGTTCGGCTGTGGTGCTTCGTTTTCTTTACAAATAAACTATTAGTCACCCTTTAAAAGAACACAGTGATCGCTTGAGAATGCTGTAGATGGTGTGTAGCTGCTACTAACGTCACGCTATCTGGAGACAATAGCTGCACCTTATTCTTAACGTTTTCCAGGGGGTTCAATACTGTGGCCACTCATACTTTGCCATGTAAGTTCAATGAACAAAAAATTAGTCACCCTGGTCGTGAGCGAGCGTTGTAAATGGTGTTTCGTTGCTACTAGTATCACTCTGTGGAGACAATAGTAGCAGCTTTTTCTAACAGTGTCCGGAGGACTTAACCTGGAGACCTGCTTTTGCTATGTGAGCTCACCGAACTAAATATTGTTCACCCACATAAAAAAAGTAGACTTCTCAGTTCGGATCACTGTAGATGGTGTATTAGTATCGACATGTAGAAACAAGATCAGCAAATTTTTCTTTTGGTCTTCCACAGGATTTCTATAATAATGTGTTATATCACCAACAAGTTTTACTTTAGCACATCTTCCACCACCTTTAGCCCAAACAGAAACACTCTCCTGCTCATTTATTTTCCTATGATTTCTTGTCCTTATCGTGAATGGCATTGTAGAGGTAAAATATGATGAACCCATATCTTTGTTGAAAACTTCTCCAACATGATAGGTACGATAAGCTATAACATCTCTGTTATTAAATGCTTCTAAAGAAGTCACACCTTTCACGGTAGTACTTGGATAACGCACTACAGTAATAGTAATCCATCCATTACCAGACATATTTGAATCTTCTTGAGTAAGCGTAAAATTAATTACACATCCACAAGACATAGAAGGCCCTTGCAGAAAACTCTGTGCTCCCTTATTGGCAACTGTAAATTCCAAATCATCTATAGCCTTGTAAACAGCTTTGTAAATTTTTTGACGTTTAACTGTTAACAGTGGTGAAGAAGACCGCCGCAAAGTCAGCCAAAACGTCGGCAAATTTGTTATTTTAGAGGTTTATGGTGACGCATCCTAACAACAAAAATTATTTTATTCAAAATTTAATGTCTGTTTGAAACGCATTTGCTGTTGAACACTTTCACAAATTCATTTTACTCTCATTATTACTGGATTCCTATCAGAGTTCTTCGATTTCCTCCGCAGTGTGGTGGACAGTGACGTAGTGTTTCTGCGTTGGATTAAGCCTGATTCCTCCAGTGAATGCGAAACTAATAATATTAAATTTCGACAGAATGTGTCGGAATGAAATTGGGACAAATATTTTATTATCACTTTAACAGTTCCAACAAATTAATTTCTCATCTTCAGACCTGCTACTGGTTTAGCAGGTGTCACTATATTCTTCACATATTCCTCAGAGGAGCTTAATTCCATGACACGTCCAAAAATGTACATACGTAAATTAAAAATTTAAAATGGCTCTGAGCACTATGGGACTTAACATCTGTGGTCATCAGTCCCCCAGAACTTAGAACTACTTAAACCTAACTAACCTAAGGACATCATACACGTCCATGCCCGAGGCAGGATTCGAACCTGCGACCGTAGCGGTCACGCGGTTCCAGACTGAAGCGCCAGAACCGCACGGCCACACCGGCCGGCTTAAAAATTTAGAAAAGGACGCAAATCCCTCTAAAAAGAAGTAAAATAATATGTATGCCCCTTTAAGTTTAATGTTGTTGTTGTTGTTGTGGTCTTCAGTCCAGAGACTGGCTTCATACAGCTGTCCGTGCTACTCTATCCTGTGCAAGCTTCTTTATCTCCAAGTAACTACTGCACCCTACATCCTTCTGAATCTGCTTAGTGAATTCATCTCTTGGTCTCTCTCTACGATTTTTACCCTTCACGCTGCCCTCCATTACTAACTTGGTGACCCCTTGATGTCTCAGAACATGTCCTACCAACCGATCCCTTCTTCTAGTCAAGTTATGACACAAATTCCTCTTTTCCCCAATTATATTCAGTACCTATTCATTAGTTATGTGATCTACCCATCTAATCTTCATTCTTCTACAGCACCACGTTCGGAAAGCTTCTATTCTCTTATTGTCTAAAATGTTTATCGTCCATGTTTCACATCCGTACATGGCTATACTCCGTGCAAATACCTATAGTAAAGACTTCCCGACACTTAAATCTACACTCAGTGTTAACAAATTTCTCTTCTTCAGGGACGCTTTCCTTGCCATTGCCAGTCTACATTTTATATCCTCCCTTCATCGACGGTCATCAGGTATTTTGCTCCCCAAATAGAAAAACACATCTACTATTTTAAGTGTCTCATTTCCTAATCTAATTCCCTCAGCATAACCTGATTTAATTAGACTACATTCCATTATCCTCGTTTCGCTTTTGTTGATGTTCATCTTATATCCTCCTATCAAGACACTGTCCATTCCGTTCAGCTGCTCTTCCTGGTCCTTCGCTGTCTCTGACAGAGTTACAATGTCATTGGCACACCTCAAACTTTTTATATCTTCTCCATGGATTTTAATTCATACTCCAAATTTTTCTTTTGTTTCCTTTCCTGCTTGCTCAATATATAGGTCGAATAACATCGGGGATAGGCTACAACCCTGTCTCACTCCCTTTCCAACCACTGCTTCCTTTTCATGCCCTTCGACTCTTATAACTGCCATCTAGTTTCTGTAAAAATTGTAAAGAGCTATTCGCTCCCTATATTTGACCTTTGCCACCATCAGAATTTGAGAGAGAGTATTCCAGTCAACATCGTCAAAAGCTTTCTCTAAATCTACAAATGCTATAAACGTAGAGTTGCCTTTCCTTAATCTATCTTCTAAGATAAATAATAGGGTCAGTATTACCCCATGTTTTCCATCATTTCTACGGCATCCAAAATGATCTTCCCCAGGATCGGCTTCTACCAGTTTTTCTATTCGTCTGTAAAGGATTCACGTCAGTATTTTGAGCCTTGACGTATTAAACTGATTGTTGGGTAATTTTCACGTATGTCAACACCTGCTTTCTGTGGGATTGGAATTATTATATTCTTCTTGAAGTCTGAGGGTACTTCGCCTGTCTCATACATCTTACTCACCAGATGGTAGAGTTTTGTCAGGGCTGGCTCTCCGAAGGCTATCAGTAGTTCTAATGGAATGTTGTCTATTCCCGGGGCCTTGTCTCGACTTAGGTCTTTCAGTGCTCTGTCAAATTCTTCACTCAGTATCGTACATCCCATTTCATCTTCCCCTACGTCCTCTTCCATTTCCATAATATTGCCTTCGAGCACATCGCTCTTGTATCGATCCTCTACATACTCCTTCCACGTTTCTGCTTTCTCTTCTCTGCTTAGAACTGGTTTTCCGTCTGAGTTCTTGATATTCATGCAAGTGGTTCTCTTTTCTCCAAAGGTCTCTTTAATTTTCCTGTAGGCAGTATCTATCTCACCCTTAGTGATATATGCCTCTACGTCCTTACATTTGTCCTCTAGCCATCTCTGCTTAGCCATTTTGCATTTCCTGTCGATCTCATTTTTGAACGTTTGTATTCCTTTTTGCCTACTTCATTTACTGCATTTTTATATTTTCTCCTTTAATCAATTAAATTCAATATCTCTTCTGTTACCCAAGGATATCTCCTAGCCCTAGTTTTTTTATCTGCTTGATAGTCTACTGCCTTCAATATTTCATCTCTCAGAGCTACCCATTCGTCTTATACTGTATTTCTTTCCCGTGTTCTTGTCAATCGTACCCGAATGCTCTCTCTGAAACTCTCTACAACCTCTGGTTCTTTCACTTTTTTTCCAGGTCCCATTTCCTTAAATTCTTCTTTCCTTCTTCTTTCAGTTTTAATCTACAGTTTATAACCAATAGATTGCGGTCAGAGTCCACGTCTGCCCCTGGAAATGTCTTACAATTTAAAACCTGGTTCCTAAATCTCTGTCTTACGATTATACAATCTGTCTGAAACCTTCCAGTATCGCCAGGCCTCTTCATCGTTCACAACCTTCTTTCATGATTCTTAAACAAAGTTTTAGCTATGATTAAGTTATTGTCTGTGCAAAATTCTACCTGGCGGCTTCCTCTTTCATTCCTTATTCCCTTTCCACATTCACCTACTACTTTTCCTTCTCTTCCTTTTCCTATCGAATTACAGTCCCGTATGACTATTAAATTTTCGTCTCCCTTCACTATCCGAATAATTTCTTTTATCTCATCATACATTTCTTCAATGTTTAATATATTGATCCAAGCGTCGTCGCGTCGGGGGGCCGATAAGTAAATAGAAAAATAAGAAGCTAGCAGCAGCCATCATTTTTGGAACAGCATACTTTCACTATTGCTGGGTAAATCCTCTTCTGTTTGGCGTCATCTCTTCATCCTGAGCTACCCGCATGCACACCTGAAAATAGTCATATTATAATTACTTATTATATAAAATGTAAAAACCAATCTGTCGTTAATTGTGTAACATTGTTAGCGTGTAGAGCTATTTATTTATTTTATGTCATATTTTTAATTATTACTTACGAATTTAGTTTTACTTATTAATCTATCTTATGAGGCCTGTGTCCTGCAGCGGTCTGATGGCAGAGTACTCACTCGTGCTTCATCAAATCGCAAACGGGCAGTCCCGTGAAGGCAGGTGTCGTTGACGGTTATGTCTACATTGCGATTTTTCGGAGTAAAGTAGTTAAGACTTAGACTCAACAATTAGATATGGTAGTTTTGATATTTACCTACCTTGCTAGGTAGATTACTTATATTTATATTTAATACTTTATAAATTTTAGATGTAATCTGTTTTCATTTTATTTCCTTAGCGGGCCCCCCGACGCGACGGGTCTTGGATGAAAATATTACTACTTATATTAAATATAAAAAGGCAACACATTACTTTTTTACATTTTAAAGGTGTTTTTATCGTTTTTTAAATGCATGCTTGTTAAGCTTTGTATTTCACTCGTAGACACTATCGCCATATTCACACAAATACATACCGGAACGAAACACGAAAATGGGACACGAAATCTTGCCCCACTGATATCTACGTATTCTGACAATAGATGTGTTTTCATAAATACTGTTGCAAGATTTTGGTAATGCAGTATCGCATCTGTGATTTTGAGTTTCAACCTGAAATTAATATTCCGACATCTTTCTTTTATTTGATTTTTGTTCACTTATGCGGTTTACATGTTTCTTGTTTTAATTATTCATTGACTGTGTTTTAGCATATATATTTACCTAATTTAGCTAAGACAAGCAATAATTGTAAATCAAGTCGGAAGAAAGTGGCCTGCCATTCCACTCTCTTGCAATATAGAATAGGCTGCCTAAACTATTAGAGCAAAATCATTTGATTTAGTACTAAAATGTAGACCTCCAAAAGAACTACAAAAAATTCTGTGAGAGTACATGTTTATCTGTTACAGTTGAGTCACAATCACACTTTTTCTGCTTTGTAGGTCCTGAAACGGGTGACGTTAAAAGTTAAAATCATCGTTGTTGGTCAAACGTAAAATACAAACACATGTACTCGTGGACTTCCATTTAGATCTTACTGAACTCTCCAATCTGGTTGTACGTAACTTGATGTAGCTGTTATGCACACGTATTACATAGCGTATATCAAGAGAGCGCGCTGGCGGAAAACATTTTTTTTTATTTAGGTGAGGAAATTTAAACGGCTGAACAGACTTTTATGGAACGGCCAAGAACCATCCTGGTTGAACGACCTTTCGAATAAAATAAAGAAAAGCTGCATTAAAATGGGACCTTTCCATTGGGAGCTACGATGCCATCGACAAACACACTGATTCACACGAGAAACTTACAAGAATCATCTGTGTGCGTCGGGGGTTAAAATGTGATTATTATACACGCTTGACAGATTGATAATTTACAGTAAATGAATGATGTTTATGTACACAGCCAAGTTGTCTGATAGAAAGCTGCCAACATATCGCCGCTAGCAGAAGGCAGTCCAGAGCTTTAGCACTTCCCGTACACAGCGCCTCAGTGCTCTCCTGGGCGAAACTCGATACACCAAAGCAGTACCGGTTGCAACAATGGGCCTATTCAGTCATCTGATGCCAAATGGTATCAATAACAGCAGTACACCTTTGTTGCTGTGGCCATTCAATAGCTCTGTCGGGTTCTCGTCACTGCAGCTCTATACAAGAATGTAGGTGGTCTGTATGAAACAATACAGTCAAGATCCTCCGATACTATTCCTGGTTCCTTGACAATAGAAATTCTCCTTTCACGTACACAGATTCTATTAGCTGAAAATGCAATCTGCGTTCATATATTTGAAAAGAATATTTCCTTCAGTAAATACCTATTTATTTCAATAAATATTTGACAAGTTAACGGCAAGTATTGCCTCAATTTAAGGATTTTTCCACGATTTTGTGCATAGGCTGCCATAGAATGACTGTAGTTAGCTGAGATGGGTGGATGTTAAAATAATCCGATTTATAACATCAGTTTAGTTAGTTTTTGGGTAATGATAATAATTACATTAGGCTCAAAGGCCTGGCAGAAGTTTTTCTTTTGGACACCAGTTCGGCGATTTACGTGTCGCTAAGGCACCCCAGAAATTGTACCGGTGAAAGGCGACTTACATTTAGCGCGGAATGTAAGCCATGTATCGCTCCTGACGAATGTACAAATCATTCGGAAGTGAAATTTAGGTTGAAGACAGACTGAAATATTCCGTGGTTTCCAGGCACGCTCTTTACCACTTTACCACCTGTCCCGACAGCTTTTTGATGATATCAACTACATAGAGAATAAGACAGAAGTCGAAAAATCTGCGTTGGTAGGTTATTCACCTGCTGTAGTCTCACAGAAAGGTATTTGTTGTTACCGCCGGACACAGTAGTTTTATTTGTGGCGTACTGCCTGTGGCTTTTGTCTAAGGATCTTCAATTGACGCTTGATTAACGACACTCTTGACGTTTCGCCAGTACGAATTGCCGGCATTTTCAATATACCACAGTCAGTAACTGATTATTTGTAGCAATACATACTGCGCCATGTAGGACGTGAAATTCATTTTTATCACAGACTTTATAAGATTATTTGTCTATTTCTCTGCTTTCCGCATTGGAACCAACCTGTCTCAAAAAAAAAAAAAAAAATAAATAAATAAAAAAAATGGTATTTAGTGTGTATCATTATAAGGAAGGGAAACGTTGACGATCACAGTGCAGTTAATAAGATAACAGGGTTTCTCAAAGGTGATGATACAGATTATTGAGGAGATCGAAGAATTAATAAACAGGTATTGAACTGAATCTTGGAGAAAAGCGTTTATGGCAAAAATTCACTGAAAGGGTTACGGTCATAGGTATCAAGGAATAGTTAACTACGTAATGGAGGGAAGTGCAGGGAAGGTGGCGAGAATACATGATCAGTGCTTGCGCTTGAGTACAATAAGCAGTTACAATGGGTGTAAAAAGATAAAGAGACTTAACACAAGTCAGATTAGCGTGAAGATCTGCGTCAAAGGAGTCCTCGGACTGCGGCTACAGCGAGAGACGGGTTCGCCGGCCGCTGTGGCCGAGCGGTTCAAGGCGCTGCTGCTACGGTATCAGGTTCGAATCCTGCGTCGGACATGGATGTGTGTGATGTCCTTAGATTAGTTAGGTTTACGTAGTTCTAAGTACTAGGGGACTGATGACCTCAGAAGTTAAGTCCAATAGTGCTCAGAGCCATTTGAACCATTTTTCTTCTGTCGTTTCTATTCATTTTGAAACGGTAGTAACAATAGAGAGCTAGAGTGACTCTTTTTTATGCAAACAGGCACAGGAATCTTCATACCACAAACAAATCGCGAAGAGTAAACAGCGCTGACACCAACATTCTGCCGAACTGAAGAGAACTGTGCCGACCGATAAATGCCTCAACTCAGTACTGTATGAAACGTCGCACTTTACCGAGTACTTGCGGGAAGGAACTCGTAAAGCCGAGACAGGGCTGACCTTGGCCCACACGCGGCCCACACACCCGACCCGAATTTTGCGCACCGTGACCGGCCCTGCAATATACCATTGATTACAAAGGCGAATTGCATAAATAACATGACTCTTTATTATTTTTATTATCTATTTGAGTTTATCAAAATTCTGTCGAGAGCATGAGAGCTAAAAGAAGAACACTAACAGAAAAATATGGTACAAAATTACTCTACAGCAAAGCTGTTGTTACATTCCGACACTGAAAACAGCCTTCACGTGACCAATAGTCACTAGAGCTGTAGTACATTGCACTATTAGTTATAGAGTCTAGAGTATTCCACGAAACTAGAGGCACCGTTTCCTTACAGCTTGAACTGTTTCGTCAGCCGCATGTTTTCTTCCCAGCACGACTTGCCCGACTCGGACCTAGTCCGTACTTTTCTACTTCTCCAGTACCCTCAGCAGTCTCAGAGTAACGGATGCGTTTCGTTAGTCACCTGTCTCCTTTCCCGTACTTTCATGTCTATCCGGTAGTTCTCATAGTAGTTCAGTTTCTGTTCTCAGCAGAGCAAGTCTTTAGTGATACAGAGTACAGAACACACTTTCGCACTCGCCCTGTTTTCTTTCATCACAAGCAATTCGTGCTCAACTCGGACGGAGTCGGCCATATTCGGAATCCCCCAATTCCTGCTTGTCACACACTACGGTACCTGCCGTAAGGCAAGTCGACGATTTTGCCACAGCCCACGGCGTGAAATGGGTGTTCTGACACTGGACGGCGGTTGGCCAGAGAATACTTTACTTCCGTCCGCCGACCGTATATCACTGCACCTTGTCATCCCAGAGGCCGGCCAGTGTAAAGCATAACTTCAGTGTCTGGCTTCTAGAGATCAGACATACATATATTTCTTTCACTGGTGCCATGTCCCGCACTGACGCAGGGTCGGCATTGTTAGGAACGGATTTGGCAAGGTTAGTGGAAGGGGGTGGCCGGATGACCTTCCTACCGCCACCCGTACCCCCTGGGACGGAAGTAATGTACCCCAGCTGTCTGTGTCTTGTGTAATTCGTGGAATAGTGTGAGCGAGTTCACCTAGCGGGATGTGGAAAGCCGCTTAAAAATTACATCCAGGTTGGCCAGCGCAGCGGCCCTCGCCATTGATCCGCGGGGCTGGCGCGCCTACCCGAGTCTAGCGCTCTCGGGTATCCTGGCGAGTAGATCAGACCTATATATATATATATATTGGCTTTAAATTCGCCAGCGAGTCCTATGACATCTCCGAACTCGCTGTCTACAAGTGCTATAAACTCCACTGCATCTCACTCGTCCCCTCACTCCGTTGCGCGTAGAAGTGGACTCCACTCACTCAGAAATGAGAGCAGATACATGAGTTCGCAGCTATAACCGCGGACTCGCGGCATTCCCTCTAAATAAGCAACCGTTTAGAAAGAGATTTCCGTCTTTCAACTTTTATATGGCACAACCATGATTTCGGCTGTATAGCCATTCTGAAGTACAAGTTGAAATGTCATAATATATCCGACCTGCCTGAATGATAGAAGCAAGCCAAATACCAATATAACGACTACGCGGTTAGCAGTAATTTTTATACAGGAATTTATATAGATAAAACATTTTCGAAGACTGCTGGGAATTTATTTTAGTACTAATGTTCAGGAAAAACAGTACGCCTTGAACGAAGAGAGGAAGGACGTTCGTATTCACAGGACATGTACATCAGTATGTTCTCCAGAAATGATTAGCATTTCAGTCACCACGGTCTTTTTGCCTAGTAGGCACAGGACCCGCCATGGATCCTGATAACTTGTCCCACGTGAGATGTTTTGGATAAAATTTCAGACTTCTCCACAGCGTCTTACATGCTGAGGTGACAACAGCAATGGGATGCCTCCTAATATCGTGTCGGACCTCCTTTTTCCTGGTGTAGTGCAGCAACTCGGGGTGGAGAGGTCTCAACGAGTCGTTGGAAGTCCCCTGCAGAAATTTTGAGCTTTGCTGCCTCTATAGCAGTCCACAATTGCGAAAGCATTGCCAGTACGACATTTGTCCAGTAACTGACCTTTGAATATATCCCATAAATGTTCGATGAAATTCAAGTCGGGCTATCTGGGTGGCCAGATTCTAACATTCTGCGTGATGTCTGTTTGTTCTAAGTCGTGTCTCCCTACCACTTTCGCGCAACGACGCTCTGAGCCTGTTTTTTAGGGAATTGACTAGTTTGAACCTGGGACCTGTTGCTGGTAAGGAGACGCCAGACAACACATGACATGTAGAGTTCAGAAGAGTTCAGTGAGACTAGCGATGATATAATCAAATACTTAATGATTTCAGCGACAGCTCCACTACACTCCCTGTAAAAGAATCTTAATACTAACTAAATTTAGTGGAAGGGGTTCAAGGCTTTCCTATTTTTAGTTAGCTGGTAAAATAACGTCGAAAAAGCAGTTAAGTTTACCATTGGAAATTTTATTCTACTCAAAAACCATTGTTTATAAATTTCACTATTGATATTAGGAAATGTTTTAATACAGGACGATAAAAAACCAACTGCGTTCAACAAAAATGTGAACGAATATTCCCTGAATGGGTTTCCGAAGTTCTACAATAGATCGATGGATGACCTATGCCATATTACATCTATAATCTAGATTTAAGTTAAGTTTCAGAAAAGAGAAACCCTCAATTATCTTTAATTACTTATCTAACTTGTCGTAAATTACAGTGGCTGATGTGGCTTCTCATAGGAAAGCGTGTTTGTGTTTCATATGTTCAACGTCGCCGCGTAACCTGCTCCTGTTGAAGAGCACCAACGCGGCTGCCGAGCTTAACGCCCTAATCCAAGGGAAGGATCAGCATCAACAGTGTCACATAACCTCACTCAACACTGAGGTTATATAACAGAAAAATCATCGCGTTTCAGAGTTTTAGTTCAAGTAGCAAATGTGAACACCATGAGATTTAATTGACGATCGACACTAGTATTACGTAAAAAGGGGATGTAACAGATGAGACTTCTGCAGTTCTGAGTGAAGCCTTATGCGCTCAAAAATGCGGCATCGCATGCGTTCATTACCTTGTCGGTGTTTAGTCAGCGTCAGGGGGCGGCGGGCGGCACAGCTCCATGCACCTCGCCGTCCCGGAAGCAACTCTCTCCTAATTTCTCCTTACTACAATTTACCGAAGTTGGTTTGAAAAAAGCTATCTGGCTGTGTTTTCAACTGACCAATCAGGGTCTCAATGTTAACCTTAAGCTCCGCCTACAAAATTCTGTCCATCCAATGAGAAACGTTATACTTTTCGTGGTGGGGCAATGTTTTTAACGTTTGCAACAGAAACGCGAAAAAGTCTCGCGCTAAAACTTGCAGCTGGTGTGGCCCTTTTTGATCTATACTGTTCTTCTGGGGGGCTCTACCTTTTAACATGGACTGGGGGGTGGTCCTGGAGGTCAGCTGGCGACGTGGGTGTCCGGCCCTTATCGTAGGGCCTCCTAGCCTGCACGATTCTGCTCTCAGCTTCTGTCCTCGTTTCTCCCCTGGGAACTGCGTCTGTTTCACGGTGGGACGGTATGACATGCATTTAGGCGTTCTTGTGTTAGTCTGTGGTATTCCATTTGCTCACTCGTTGATCGTATTACTTTAGTTAATTTAAAGTCAGGATTTATTTGGAGCTATGTGACATACTGCCGGATTTGCTACCACGTCAGGGTTTTCATGGAAGGTGTTGGATTTGCCTGACTCCTTACAAGATCATTCGCTCGAGCTGTACAGAACGTTCTTCACTCCAGTCACGAGCAATCGTGGCCCATTGACAAGGCGCATTGTTATCCATAAAAATTCCATCGTTCTTTCGGAATGTCCATGAATGGCTACAAAAGGTCTACTCCAGTCAAAGATCGGTGCAGTTGGATCAGAGAGCGCAGTCCATTCCATGTGAGCACAGACCACACCATTATGGAGCCTTATTGACAACCTGGGTCCATGGCATCATGGGGCCTGCGCCACACTCGAACCCTATCATCAACTTTCACCAACCGAAATCGTGACTCATCCGACCAGGCCACGGTTTTCCAGTCGATTAGGGTCCAACCGGTATGGTCACGAGCCCAGGAGAGGCGCTGCAGGCGATGTCGTTCTGTTAGCAAAGGCACTCGCACTGGACGTCTGCTCCAGCGGCCCATTGACGCCTGATTTCGCCGCACTGTTCTCACAAATGCGTTCATCGTACGCCCCACATTGATTTCTCCGGTTACTTCACGCAGTGTTGCTTGTCTGTTAGCACCAACAACTCTACACAAACGTCGCTGCTCTCGGTTGTTGTGAGGGCCGTCGGCCACTGCATTGTTCATAGCGAGAGGTAGTGCCTCTAATTTGGTATTTTCGGCAGACTCTTGACACTGTGGATCTCGGAATACTGAATTCCCTAACGATTTACGAAGTGGAATATCCTATGCGTCTATCTTCAACTACCATTTCGTGTTTGAAGTCTGTTAATTCCGTCGTGCAGCCATCAAGTCGGAAATCTTTTCACATGAATCACCTGTGTACAAATGACAGCTCCGCCAGTGTACTGCCATTTTATGACTTGCTTACGGGATACTACCACCATATGTGTATGGGAATATCGCTATCCCATGACTTCTGTCATCTCAGTATTGAGTGAGGTTATGTGACACTGTTTGGTGCTGATCCTTCCCTTGGATTAGGGCGTTAAGCTCGGCAGCCGCGTTGGTGCTATTCAACAGGATCAGGTTACGCGGCGACTTTGATCATATGAAACACAAATTTGTCACGACACTAAACACGCTCTCCTATGAGATTTGTATAAAATTATGGAAACATGGCGAGAAATACCTGCTTGAACTTAACTGCAGATGCTACTCCAGCCCACGGGTTGCTCTGTAGTGTTTGATCACGAACAGTAGCTGTGCAGTATGCAAAAGTTAGTTTTGTCGGAGCTAAGTGAATTCGAATGCGGGTAAATGGCTGGTGCTCATATGGTGGGTGTTTCCGTAAATAAGGGAGCTAGAAGATTTGGTTGTTCATGAGGCGCCGTGTCGGAGACTGTACCGCATACAGGAAAAGCGGAAGAACGACATCCGGTAACTTGCAATTCACTTGCTTTGCTACCTGTCAGGCATTTTATATTATTCGGCAAATGATAAAAAACAGCTTTAATAATGGCTAATAAAGGTCATTTTTCCCTCTAGTGTCGTAGGTATGGAGACCAATGTTCTTCCCAAATTATCATGGACTATTTACAATTAATTTCATTACCGAAAATTCGTATTATAACGGCGCAGTTAAATTGCCTACTTCCTTGAATAGGTACTTACATGACGACCAAGGGTCAATACCACATACCATATATAACTCTTAGCGTCCGCTTTGAGCCGGCCGTTGTGACCGAGCGGTTCTAGACACTTCAGAATAGAAATAGAAAAGCAACTGGAATCACTCAATAGAGGAAAGTCCACTGGACCTGACGGGATACCAATTCGATTCTACACAGAGTACGCGAAAGAACTTCCATGAAAGAACTTGCCCCCCTTCTAACAGCCGTGTACCGCAAGTCTCTAGAGGAACGGAGGGTTCCAAATGATTGGAAAAGAGCACAGATAGTCCCAGTCTTCAAGAAGGGTCGTCGAGCAGATGCGCAAAACTATAGACCTATATCTCTTACGTCAATCTCTTGTAGAATTTTAGAACATGTTTTTTGCTCGCGTATCATGTCATTTCTGGAAACCCAGAATCTACTATGTAGGAATCAACATGGATTCCGGAAACAGCGATCGTGTGAGACCCAACTCGCCTTATTTGTTCATGAGACCCAGAAAATATTAGATACAGGCTCCCAGGTAGATGCTATTTTTCTTGACTTCCGGAAGGCGTTCGATACAGTTCCGCACTGTCGCCTGATAAACAAAGTAAGAGCCTACGGAATATCAGACCAGCTGTGTGGCTGGATTGAAGAGTTTTTAGCAAACAGAACACAGCATGTTGTTATCAATGGAGAGACGTCTACAGACGTTAAAGTAACCTCTGGCGTGCCACAGGGGAGTGTTATGGGACCATTGCTTTTCACAATATATATAAATGACTTAGTAGATAGTGTCGGAAGTTCCATGCGGCTTTTAGCGGATGATGCTGTAGTATACAGAGAAGTTGCTGCATTAGAAAATTGTAGCGAAATACAGGAAGATCTGCAGCGGATAGGCACTTGGTGCAGGGAGTGGCAACTGACCCTTAACATAGACAAATGTAATGTATTGCGAATACATAGAAAGAAGGATCCTTTATTGTATGATTATATGATAGCGGAACAAACACTGGTAGCAGTTACTTCTGTAAAATATCTGGGAGTATGCGTGCGGAACGATTTGAAGTGGAATGATCATATAAAACTAATTGTTGGTAAGGCGGGTACCAGGTTGAGATTCATTGGGAGAGTGCTTAGAAAATGTAGTCCATCAACAAAGGAGGTGGCTTACAAAACACTCGTTCGACCTATACTTGAGTATTGCTCATCAGTGTGGGATCCGTACCAGGTCGGGTTGACGGAGGAGATAGAGAAGATCCAAAGAAGAGCGGCGCGTTTCGTCACTGGGTTATTTGGTAACCGTGATAGCGTTACGGAGATGTTTAATAAACTCAAGTGGCAGACTCTGCAAGAGAGGCGCTCTGCATCGCGGTGTAGCTTGCTCGCCAGGTTTCGAGAGGATGCGTTTCTGGATGAGGTATCGAATATATTGCTTCCCCCTACTTATACTTCCCGAGGAGATCACGAATGTAAAATTAGAGAGATTAGAGCGCGCACGGAGGCTTTCAGACAGTCGTTCTTCCCGCGAACCATACGCGACTGGAACAGGAAAGGGAGGTAATGACAGTGGCACGTAAAGTGCCCTCCGCCACACACCTTTGGGTGGCTTGCGGAGTATCAATGTAGATGTAGATGTAGATGTTCAGTATGGAACCGCGCGAACGCTAAAGTCGCAGCTTCGAATCCTGCCTCTGGCATGGATGTGTGTGATGTCCTTAGTTTAGTTAGGTTTAAGTATTTCTAAGTTCTAGGGGACTGATGACCTCAGATGGTAAGTCCCATAGTGCTCAGAGCCATTTGAACCATTTTTCTTGTCCGCTTTGATGGAATGAACACTTCCTTTCTGATGAAGAGTTACCCCAGAAATTACTGCGAATGACGTTATTCAGAAGAAATATGCAAAATGTGTCAGGCGGTTGACACTTTGGTTCCAAGAGTAGCAACTATACGAAGAACAGAAGTAGCTGAACGTAATTGTTTGAGAAGGTCAGTAATGTGGTTCTTCCAGTTAAAGTTTTTATCAACATATAGACCAAAAAGTTGGAGCATTCTTTCCTGTTTATTGATTACTGCCCATATGCTACATCAGTTGCTGTTATGACTGTATTTTTTGCACAGCAGTACTCGTGAGCGGATCACACTACGTCGTTTGTTGGCCGAAATATTGGGCAAAACCGACATTTTGCGCAGCAGTAACCGCAACGTTGCAGGCTTAAGAATGAAGAATTACGTATTTAATGAAGTCAGCAGCTGCGTAATTATCTTCGAGTTGTACAGCTGTCGAGGGCACTAACAAGTGCCGTGCGTAACTTGGCTAATTAAGACAACGTAATTAAAACTATTTACAAAGCAGATCTCATCGTTTGCTCTAGTTCCCCATTCCGCTATATTAATAATAACGAATAATTTTCGAGTACTGCTTACTCCGCAAGAATCTGTGGTGTAATGCAGTCAGCGATGCACTCAAGATGTCTGTAGTGTTTAATAATCTACGTTTTTTTAAGTACAAGACGGCTGGCGAAACTGTAGGAAGGACAGCAAATAACGAAATTTTCCTATTTTGCATGTCTAATATAGGAGGAAGAACAAATAATAACGTGTTTGCTCCGGTATAGGATGAAGAACACATGATAAAATTTTTGCTAGAGTTTTGTCTTTTTTGCGGGGGGGTATAGAATGTGAAATTTACTTGGAACGTTCAATAAATAATGGAACACATTTTATTCTCGGCCAGTTTCGGTTGAAAAAAGACGAAATTTTTTTGTGGGACGCTGTGGAATATTCCGGCTTCAGTCCCTATAGTTCCATGAAGTTCTGGTAAGTGGCTACCCCATAAGTAGCCTTCAAAGTGGCTTCTGTAATGGTCTTTTGGCAGAAAATTAGAGCATCGCAGATATTCATAGACACTTGTAGAATATATACGGTGACTTGCCAGTGTAGGAAAACACGATGGGTCGTTGGGCAAAGTGTCTGTCAGCATGGCAATAAGATTGCGCAAACATGTCCGATCGTTGACGTGCTGATCGGCCCCATACAGCTGAGATTCCCGTTTTGAAACATGCTGACACTCTCATTCGAGATGATCGACGGGGTCACAATCAGACACCTCGCTTCACAATTGGACGTCTCCGCTGTCACACTACTCCATTAGTTGTAGTTCTGAAAGGTGTGTGCCCCTCTGGTTTCGTCGCTGCTTAACAGAAGATCATAAAGAGCAACGAAAGACAATCGGCGCGGAACTGCTTGCGTGTTACGAGACTGATCGTGACAATTTTTTGTCAGAAATTGTCACTACGAACAGGAAACAAAACAGCAATTCATGGAGCGGTGCCACACCACCACTCATCTGAAGAAAAAGTTCAAATCCACAGCCATCTGACAATAAAGTCATAGGGACGGTCTTCTGGGAGACTGAAGGCGTTATTCGGTTTGACGTCCTCCCTCGCGGAGTAACGTTCAGGTCTGCAATGTATTATACTAGGAAGCTGAAGAAACAACGCCAGCGTGTTCTTCGTCACAAAAATGCGATTCTCTCCTTCTCCATGACAACGAGAAACCTCTAAAAAGTCTGCCCGCGCGAAAGAAGCTCACAAAACTTCGTTGCACTATTTTGCTTCATCCGCCTTACAGCCCAGATCTTGCTCCTTCCGAATTCCATCAACTTGGGCCCAATGAGGGATGCACTACGAGAGAAGTAATATGTGGGAGACGAGGAGGTTATTGATGCAGCAAGACGTTGAGCAATAGATGATGATGATGTCTGGTTTGTGGGGCACTCAACTGCGAGCTCATCAGCACCCGTACAAAGTCCCAATTTTTACTCAGTCCATTTCTCTTCACAATCCAATCTAATCACTCTCACAAATGCTGATGATAATGAAATGACACTACACAAACACCCAGTCCGCGGGCAGAGAAAATCCCGAAACCGGCCGGGAATAGAACCCGGGACCCCGTGATCCAGAGGCAGCAACACTAGCCGTAGACCTCGACCTGCAGACGTTGAGCAATGGAGAGGTACCATAAGGGCATATAGGTCCACTCAATACGGTGGCGTAAAAGCACTGCATTGAACGGAGAGTTTGTTGATAAAAAGGGTTTTGTAGCCAGAAGAGAGGAAAGTAATTTGGTGTATTGGAATCCAGAATATAACCAACTTGCTTTCAGAAACAAACTGTCACAATACTTATAGATCGCCCCTAGTAGTAAGACTTGTGATACTGTTGGCCGCATTTGCTTGATACTTACATCCACACTGCTGTTGTCTATTAAAATTGCAGCACCATGAACGAGACCTTCAACAAACGTGAACCTGGTATCAAGTACACTACATGTTTGTTGGTTGGTTCCGGGAAGACAGCGTTTTGAGGCCCACGTGAAAGACAGACCGTGGCGCGTAAGTCACAGCATGTGACACTGCAGGTCTAACGACTGCCAGCAGCCGTCTCCGGCAGGGAGCGCGTATCTACTTCAGACGAGTGTTTCTTTATTGCATGTTTCAGTGCATGCAAGTTCTCGTTAGCATACGATAAAATTGAGACCTATGTAGCGTACCTTTCACTTAAATATTGATTTCCCGTGGTCTCTGCACCGAGCCGATCGTTTGCGCAGTGTGGCGGACAAGCCGGCTAGTGTGACGTCACAAGTTCGTTGCAGGGCCCGCATTTCTCGTGGGCTCTGAGCAGCAAGGAGTGACGTGCCCGAATCTGCTATCGACGCTCAGTTCGAGTCGGTGCACAGACAGATTACAGCCATATCTTCGTGCCACAGGTGTCAAACGTGTTTCCTAAATTTCGCACACTATATACACACAAGTCATCTACAAATTTAATCATGAATTTTTCTTACTATCCTGTGTAAGCACAATAAATAAAATTCCGTTATATTCTACTGTTCCTGCTAATACAGTTTTATTGACCAACAGTACAGATACATATACATCATACTCCGCAAGCCACCTACTGGTGTGTAGCACGAGGTACTTTTGCCGATAGAGTTTGATGAGCAACTCGGTAACGATCGCGCGTCGACTAAATGATCCCGTGACGAAACGCGCCGCTCTTCGCTGTATCTTCTCTATATCTTCTATCAGCCTTCCTGGTAAGGGTTCCAGATAGACAAACAATACTCAAGAATCAATCGAACAAGTCTCTTATAAACAACTTCCTACGTGGATGAGTTACACTTCCTTAAGATTCTTTCTATGAATCTCAGTCTGGCATATGATTTTCCTATTATTTGTTTTATGTGATCATTCCACTTAAGGGGAGTAGGTTATCAGACGGGTTGACTTGGAGCAGGAGAAGCACCACAGGACATTTTAATTTCCACTGTCTATACTTTTACAGTTAAATTCATAAAACTTTGTCAGCCTGACCAAACAGGATTCAGAATTCACACTCATAGCAGTGGAAGTTCAAAAACATAACAAAATAATTTTTTTACATGTGAAATTTCATCATTTTTTCACTTACTATTGGTTGCATTTGTTGCTATAGGTACACTTTTCTTCCTAAGTAAGATAGATTTTTCGATGGATTTTGCACAGCATGCAAACCATACTTGCAGGTGTATGAAACTCTAGAATTTATTTAATTTATGAAAAAATGAATGAGCTGTTACATTTTAAATTTTATGTTTAGAAAAAACTTAAATGTTATAGTTAATTTTATACTTAATTATCTCAATTTTACCACAGCTTTTAATAGATTCAGAAAATTCTAGAGTTTTGCATTAAAGAGTTTGTGTTTAATAATCATACCAAGTTTGAAAGTAAAAGGATATTTATTTTGGATGTTACATGTACCTAAGAACATAATTTGTATTTTGCGGAAAATGGCCGTTACAGTTTCTGTTTGTATGTGGCATTCTTTTAGAACTGTCAAGCACCGTAAGCAGGTTCTTTTTCATTTTCTAAATCAGTTTTCTCCTTTTCAATTCCTATGGTGCACTCTTCTTGATTTTATCACCTCCAAAAATGATTTATCTGATTTCGCTACTCGCTCTCTGTCTACGTACACAAAGCTTTGATGCAGTTCACTCCAGGCTGAATTCCCATTTTCTCTAAAACGTATTTTATACTTCACACACCATCATTAAAACATGAAACTGCATCATAATCACCAATATCATTTCTTCCCACAAAACTCGTTTTTGGCAATCTTTCCCATATTGGTTAAAACTTTCATTTTAGTTTTGTGTGCCACAATGAACACATTTCTTCAATAAGTTTTCATTTGCTGTGTCCCTAAATTTAGGTTTGATATATTCCATTACAGCAGTTGTTAGAGAACACCACTGATTATATTCTTCACCACCAGCAATTGACCTTTGTTGTAGCACCCTTTACTGTGTATCTGTTGAACTAGTGACATTGTTTACGATTGAAGCAACGAATTATAGGTATCTTTGCGACAATATGCAACACGAAACAATATAGCCAAATGGAAATCGTTTCGAAATACACAACACACACTGCAAACCATTCAAACAGCGAACAAACGAAATCAGCGATCAAAACAATGCACATCGATAGCAGGAGAGAAGTTATCGATATCAATAGTCCTTTGTTTCACGTATGACAATCTTTGGTGCAAACATAAACATTGGCATTCTACAGAGAGAAATACACTTATGTATGACAGAAGAATGCTGTTCAAAGGGGTGTGGGGTTGGTAGACTTAATACCAAATAACGTGCCTTATAATATCTCAAATATATATGTTTTATACATCAAACCATTCAGGAAGACGTGCGGTACTAAATAGGCATATTTTTGAAAAATCGATTTTTTTTTTAATTTTTGACGTCCTACCCCCGTTAACGTCGTTCTGGATCGTTACTCCTAGATATTTTACAGTGGATACTGTTTCCAGTAGTTTTTCGTCAACAGTATAGTTGTACAGAAGTAGCTTTCTTTTCCTATGTACACGCAGTACGTTATATTTATTTATGGTCAGCGTTAACTGCGAGAGCCTGCACCATTCGTTAACCCTTTGCAGTTCATTCTGCAAATCGATACTGTCTTCTCGCGTTTCTGTTTTGTCATAGACAACCGCATCATCAGCCATCAGTCTTAAAGAGCATTCAACGCTCTCTACTAGGTTATTTACGCTGATGTGACAAAAGGCAGATGAGATATCTCCTAACATCGTGTTGGAACTTGTGCCTGGCTTAGTGCTGCAACTCGACGTGGAATAGAATCGAAAAGTCGTTGGAAGTCCCCTGCGGAAACTTTGAGCCATGCTGCCTCTATAGCCGCCCATAATTCGAAGGTGTTGCCGGTGCAGGATTTTGTGCACGAACTGACTTCTCGATTCTGCCCCATATATGATCGATCGGATTCATGTAGGCCGATCTGAGTGACCAGGTCGTCAGTCGAATTGTCCAGAATCTTCTTCAGATCGATTGAGAACAATTGTGGCCCGATGTCTTGGCGCACTGTTTGGGAACGAAAGTCCTTGGTCGGCTGCAAATGGTCTCCAAGTATCCGAACATAACCAGGGCAAGTCCCTTCCATGTAAACACTGTCCTCACCATTATGAAGTCGTCACTAGGTTGCACAGTGCCTTGTTGACAACTTGGATCCACGGCTTCGTGGGGTTTGTGCCACACTCGAACCCTACCATCAGCTCTCACCAACTGAAATCGGGACTCACCTGACCTGACCACGATTTTCGTCTAGAGTCCAACCGATGTGGTCACTAGCTCACGAGAGGCGCTGCAGGCGATGTCGAGCTGTTAGGAAAGCCACTCGCGTCAGTCGTTTGCTGCCGTAGCCCATTAACGCCTAATTTCGCATCACTGGCCTGCGGATACGCTCCTCGTATGTCCTACATTGATTCCAACGGTTATTTCACGCAGTGTTGCTTGTCTGTTAGCACTGTTAACTCCACGGAAATGCCGCTGCTCCCGGCAGTTAAGTGAAGACCGTCGGCCACAGCGTTGTCCATGGTGAGAGGTAGTGTCTAAAATTTGGTATTCTCGGTGCGCTCTTTTCACCGTGGATCCCGGGATATTGAATTTCCTTACGATTTCCGAAACTGTCTCATGCTTTTAGCTCAAGAGTCCATTTTGTGTTCAAAATCTGTTAATTCCCGTCGTGCGGCCATAATCACTTTGGAAACCTTTTCACACGTAATACCTCAGTACAGTTCGCCTCCTTATCTCGGTGGTAACGTGTTCGCCTCCTATGCAAGCGGGCCCGGGTACGATTCCCGGCCGGCTTGGAGATTTCCTCGGCTCGGGGACTGGGTATTGTGTTGTCTGCATCATCATTTCATCCTCACCACCGGCGCACAAGTCGTCCAGTGTTGCGTCGACTGAAATAAGACTTACACTTGGCGGCCGAACTTCCCCGGATCGAGCCTCCCGGCCAACGATGCCATACGCTCATTTCCATTTTACCTGAGTACAAATTACAGCTCAGCTAATGCAGTGTCCTTTAAAACGTCTGTATACGTGCATATCGCTATCCCATGACTTTCCGTACCTCAGTTTATACAGGGTGATTTTTTCTACCGTATACGAAGAGATTCATCGATGCGAGGATACGGAACAAAAAAAAAAGCCTAATGAACTTATGTCCGGAACTGCATGGTTTCCATGCTAGCGACCATTTATTCCATCATATATTGTTACAGAGACTGCAGTCTGATACGCTCTGTACTATGCGGCCACAGTTAAACTATGCATGGTTTCCTCCTAGAGGGTGGTA
Source organism: Schistocerca serialis cubense (assembly GCF_023864345.2). Classification (NCBI taxonomy): domain Eukaryota; kingdom Metazoa; phylum Arthropoda; class Insecta; order Orthoptera; family Acrididae; genus Schistocerca; species Schistocerca serialis. Next base: position 301,512,389 of record NC_064639.1, on the reverse strand, counting down.
CTGTTCCTCATACGTCATGTCCTGGCGCCCTCAACTGCCATAGTAATTGGTAATGTTGTGTCCTACTCATTTCTCTTGCTGACTCACCTTATAGTGGTTGTGATACAGTGTTGTACACAATCCTTCCGTAGTCGAATCGAGAGCTTTCCGACATGGTTTTTACTTACGGAAAGGCAAATAGTAACAGGCAGCGGGCAGCAAAGTTGTATCAGGAAGTCTAATCCCGCCGACAAATATCACAGCATTCAACGTTTGCAACTGTATTTCGCCGTTTGTCTGAGACACGGTCGTTTCAGGTTCAAATAGCTCTAAGCACTATAGGACCTAACACCTGAGGTCATCAGTCCCCTAGACTTAGAACTACGTAAACCTAACTAACCTAAGGACATCATAAACATCCATGCCCAAGGCAGGAGTCGAACCTGCGTCCGTAGCAGCCTTATGGATCCGGACTGAAGCGCCTAGAACCGCTCGGCCACAGTGGGCGTCGTCGTTTCAGGAAGCAGGAAATCATAAAGGACGTACCGGAAGTGTTGGGACACCAGACTTGGAGGAAAATGTGGTTAACACTGTGGAAGGAGACCTCCGTATTAGAACCAGGCACTAGGCCCGACAGTACGGGGTAAGCCAGACGACCATGTGGAGCATTCTCCATGACAATTGTTACTACCCTCACAGGGTGTGTAGGGCTTACTAGCGACAGACTTTCCATATTGGGAGTAGTTTTGTAAGTGATTTCTTCACCGGGCAACCATGATTCCGGGATTTGTGTCAGCCGTCCTATTCATAGATGAGGTCACCTTTTACGCAGAGCGGTATCTTTACCTTTCACAACAATCACCTTTGAGATATTATACTGAACCCCCATGGTATGGCGATAGCGAATCATCAGTATCGGGGGTGCCGGAGTGTGTGGACCGCGATAATTGGGGACCGTATTTTCGGAAGACTCTTCCTTCCACGTCACCTAGCAGGCCGGAACTATCGGCGTTTCTTATAGGTGCCTTTGCTCCCCCTGCTGGAAGAAGTGCTAGTGATGATTCGCAGGGTTATGTGGCTGCTAAATGACGGTACTCCACTTCGCCGTTAACGTCCGGACGCATCTCAATTGTGCCTTCCCTGGTCGATGGATCGGACAAGGGGGACCAGTTGCATGGCGTGCACATTCACCGGATCTCAGCCCATGCAATTTCTGGTAATAGGGCCATCTCAAAAGTATCATGTATCCAGCGTCCATTACAGATGTGGAGACACTGGAGCAGCATATTCATACTGTCCTTGACACTGTTCTGTTGTAGCCTGGCCAATGTGAACGTGTGAGACAGAAAATGCTAGTGCGCGTACAAGCATGCATTGAGGCATCTGGAAACCAGTTTCAGCTGCATAGTACTGCTCATATTAGACTGAAGTCTCTTTAACAATGTAGATATGAATAAATGGTCTCTAGCATGGAAACCATGCATTTCCAGACACCATTAGACTCATTTTGTTCGCTCTGGTCTCATCTATCAATCCACAGAGTTTGTACACGGTGGAAAAAATCTCCCCATATAGATTGTAAACAATAACAGTCCTGTCATGCTTTCCTCAGTTAGTGCAGGAGTTACGTTTACGTCCGCCGATTTTGTTCCGTTAAGATATACGTCTACTATCTGCAAGGATGTCTCGAACCCAGTCGCAATTTTGGTCCGATACTCGACAAGCATGTAGTTTTTTCACTAGACGGCAGTGCGAGTCGGTGTCAAATGCCTTCTTGAAGTCAAAGAACACGGTATCAACCTGAGCACCTTTGACTGCGGCGCTGTGGATCTCATGGAGGAACAGAGCGAGCTGAGTTCCGCAGGATCTCTGTTTGCGGAATCCATGTCTGCCGCCGGGCAGCCGCCGGAACGAACGCCAACTACTACTGGCCACAGTGGTGGTTTTCGTTCCTGCCATGCGGCTGTCCGGCGGTGGACGGTTTTCACCAACATGCAGTGACTGGAAGTCTTGCTCTGACTGGACCTACCGCATGTTATGTATTACCAAATACTATAATTTCGTACACCAGCAGATAGTATTTTAAAATCTCGAAACCGGTCGTAGTAATAACAAACATTAATACAACTGAAGCGGATCTCTCTAAATTAATTATCATCTCCCTCAGTCACGGATGTCCTACGTACCAGATCTTGTGCTTCTGTTAATTGTATGGGTTCTGACAGAGTGGGTTTCAAGTGCCATAAATTACACATCAAGTTGAAGTTACTGAGGAGATGGTTGGTGATAAAAATGTGGACTGGTGTGTCAGAAAAGAATCTACTGGGATACATAGTTAAGTGGAAGATCATATACTTGTAGACTGAAAAGAGAGCCATGTGGGGTGGGACCGGCGTAGGGAAGTTTGTTGCAGTAATGAGTGTGAAATAATGTAACGATAACTAATCTCTGCCAGACTTTGTCATGTAGTTGTTATGAAATGCTCGGTATTCGTTCCCTGAGGGCCTCACTAGCCAAATCTCTTTACAACCACGCACGAAAGGCCTCCAGACAACAAAAGCAGATGATTTGAAAATAGCCTTAAAGCATTACCTGTAATCTTTAGTCCCCTTGTTGACATCTCACATCCATCTGCTGAAAAACACAGATTGCTCAAGGTGTATGAAATAATGTAAAGTTCGTTGTAGAAAATGTTTGGATACTATATTCTCTTAATTCCACATCAAAAGCTAGCCTTTCACGAAGAAATAACATACGGCACATGGCGTGTTACTGATTTGGAAGTCTATTATTGTTCAAAAGTTCATGGTTACGAATTTCGTTAATTATCATCTGCTTAGTTTGGCGATATGCTTACTCATCCAAAAAGGGAGAAAATTTGTAGTATTTCATTACATTCGGTGGTACAAACAAACACAGGCAAAGTACCTAAATCTGAGATATGTTGATATAGCAGTCTATCCATCTCTTCTTCTAGTATTATTCCAACAGTCAGTTGTGTAAATCTTCACTAAACCCTAATATTGTCTCATCCACAAAACAATAGTTATCTCTAACTGAGTCTCTGTTTTTCGGACAGCCAACCCATACACGGAATTTTCCTTCCAAACACGAACAGCTAAACGGTATTCTAACCTAGCTCAGGCTAAATATGATGGCTCGCACTACAGGACGCTTTGGATATCACTCTTGGATGCGGATGGCGGAGAAAACATCTGACTTTCTTAGAGGTCGCACACGACTAGAGGCTGAGAATGTCTCCACCTCGTAACTCAAAATTTCGAATAACTTTCCCACCTGAGGTTTTAAATCAATGACAAATTTTTCTGCAGTAGATTCTCCAGATAAGATGATGAATTGCAACCGTCTAGTCAATTAAACAGGGTTGTTACGATTTTAAGATAGAATTGGTGGTAGATTTTCCTTTCCGAATATACCTTTTCAGCACTATCTGCATTTTGAAGCATGACATCTATAAACCTGAAAGTTAGTTCAGCTTTATGGTTCTGCATTCTAAGCTAGCAACTTGTCCCGGCTATGCACGGGCAGCTCTAAGTCTCTGTGGCCTTGTTTGAAATATGTAGTGACATAAAAGTGCAAATATTACATACTCATCATCACTTAGTGTCAATAAATTACATTTAAAAATATTCCCCGTGATTCTGTTATTGAGCACCGCATCAACGTTCCTATAGTAGCTACTGAGATTAGGTCGAAGATACAGACAGAAGTTGTGGAGGGGGGCTTTAATTTGTAAATTGCTTAGAGAGAAGATACGTTGTATTAACTCATCAAATTCCAACCCGTCTTCACCCTCATCGAGCGCCTCAGCATGTCCTATACTATCCGCAAGCTGGATTCCAATAACCCCGTTGGCTCCCATCTGATTACCAACCCTGGTATGCTGCCGCAACTTACAAGCACATCCCACCGTCCCTACACCTACACACATTCCTCGTCCTATCATAACAAAACTTCAATCAACTCTCTCTCCCAGACAATGAGATCCGCCCTGATATTTATCCCTCCTACTAATTTTAACTCTTTCCGACCAATCCCACTGCATATGAGGACTCCTCTCTCTTGTTTCATCTCCATCCATCTCCAACCCTTTCCTCTTAATAGCACTACCCTGTTCACACCCCAGACGCCTTCTCTGTCTTACCCAGCTTCTGTCTTTCCTGTCTCCCCACTACCCACCCCAATACCTAGCTTCTAACTGACGTCTATCTTTTCTACCCATACCCTTTAACCCTATATAACATATTCTCTCCTCACGAAACGTTTCTCATCCAGTGTACATCCTTCAGATTGTAAGTGGAAGCGCCAGTGCTCCAATGTTTCCTTTCTTTTCTTCCAGCAAAATTTGACCAGTCTGCGATGTGTTTTTAAATTGAATACTTTACGTTTTTTAACTGTCCGTGTTTGATATTCAGTTTAAAACAGAACACAGTCCTAATGTTTTTTTTTCTCAGTCTCGTTATATTTCTTAATTCTCTTGCCTGTACCGTCGACAGCCCACCCGCCGCCCATATTGGGAGAGGTAAATGGAATAATAATAGAGGAAAAGAAAAAGAAGGTAAGTTACTGATATTTCTAGTTTCTACCTAATTTCGATTTTTGGCGTAGAAGTCTACATTTTACGAAATAACTCAGAAAATAATGAAGATCTTTAAACAATGAGGATCATGTTTTTACACTCAGCTACACATGATATTAAAATTTCCAGTTTTTAAAACCGGGTTTTAGCGGAGTTAAAAATTTGTAATTGTAAATTGCCAAACGCGTTGTCATCGAACTCAAGATAAGCTAAATCTTTTTACAGGTTAGTTATGGCGATTTCAGTGGCGCAAAATGCCAGTACCGCGCTTCAACTGACACTGCCTGCGGTTGGAAGGAGGGGGATTCCCCGCACTCTCGTAGCTCAAAATCAATCCGCGTATGGTTAGCAAGCGAGAAGCCATACTTGCTTACCTGCGAGGAGAGTTGCATAACCAGTGAAAAGTTATTTAAGGCTTAGCTAGACAAAGAGCGCGGAATGTCTTTTTTTCAGCTGTAATGATATGAAGTGGATGGGTTGAAGACCTGACTGTTTGCGAAATAGGGATAGAAGGGTGTTACAAAGGGACAGATGCTGTTCTAAATGTTTGTGAGTACGCTGGATTAACATAGATTAAAGTATCATACTAAAGACTGAAATAAAACTAGTAAGTAGCTATGAGGACGTTTCACTGATGGGGTTATTAGATTTAAGGAATAGGAGTATCTTGTAGGTCTTCCACGTTTCGGTATATAAAACTGTATGTAGGCTGGCTTCTAATATACTGGGTAAGACTTTTAGGAAGTAAAATTCACTTTATATGGAGAATAGTGCCTATTCTCTTACTATAAGTTCTCCTAGCAAGAAGAGCGTCACCTAAGCCTTTCTCGTTTACTTTAGAGTATCGTAACCGATCAAATCACATCGATGAAGCCGTAGTTGGTTCGAAATCGGTATCAACTACATAAATTAAAGACACAGGATAGCGGAGGGAAAATACACTCACGTTCAGAAAAAAAGAACACCTTGAACGACTAGAGATAGGACGTTCATATTCACAGGACGTGTACATTAGAACGCTCTGCAGAAATGATCAGCATTTCAGTCGCCTCGGTTCAGCATGTGTCCAGTTGGATAGTAGGCACAGGATCCGCCATGGGCTCTGATAATTTGTTCCATGTGTGATGACATCGACGAGTATAAGGCGCGAATGGCGTCCAGTGGTATAGCCATCCACCTGGTTCCAAAGTCCATCTGTGGTGTTTGGCATTGGGTAAAAGCGCTGCACCCGTCGTTTTACTATATCCCACATATTCTCAATTGGTGACATGTCTGGTTATCTGGCGGGCCAGAGCAAAATGCTGACATCCTGTGACACCAAGAACGCACGTGTTTGTGCAGCAACATGTGGTCGCACATTGTCTTGCTGGAAAGAGGCGTCTGAGCTGTTGTGCGGAAAGGGTGTGACTATGGGTCGCAGGATGTCACCCACGTAGCTCACAATCGTCACGCAACAACTCTGACTTGTGGTTGTGCCCAGTAGCACCCCACACCATAAGGCCTTGAGTTGCGTTGTATGTCTTGTTCGAATAAAGTCACTGTGTTGCCGCTCCCCCTGTGTGCAGCGGACCAGAATGCGGCCATCATTTTCAAACAAACAGAACATGGATTCGTCTGGAAACACTATCTGACTCCACTCCTGTCCCCGGTTGCGTCTAGCACCTTTCTGCACATTCGTCAAAAGTAGGCGGAGAAGTGGACGACACGCATGTAACCCACGCCGTAATAATCGGCGACGGCCTGCTACCCCTGACAGTGTTCGATGTGTTACACTGTTCCACTTTCGCGCCAGAGGCGAGTAGGACGAAGATCTGTCCTGCAATGCCTTTCGGATGAGATGTCGATCTTTTTGGGTTGGTGGTCTGGGTGGTGCGACCTGACCCATCTCGTCGTGTTTCACGGCCTTCCGTGAACCATTGTGAACACAGCCATTGCACTGCCCATACATTTCGTTCCACACGAGCAGTAATTTTCCAGATGGATGCAGCACCTTTTCTCACGCCGATAATGCGCCCTCGTTCAAACTCACTGATTTGACGGTACGGTTAGTGAATACTTCTGTGAGGCATCCTGCACGTCTGCTGAAGTCACATTGATCCGCTACTTTCGGTTTATAGCGACATCGAGAGCCGCAAGCGCATTTTACCGGCAGGTAAAAAACAGGATTTTCTTTAAGGTGGTGGTTGGCAATATAAAATTGGTTCAAATTGCTCTGAGCACTATGGGACTTAACTTCTGAGGTCATCAGTCCCCTAGAACTTAGAACTACTTAAACCTAACTAACCTAAGGACATCACACACATCCATGCCCGAGGCAGGGCCGGCCGCGGTGGTCTAGCGGTTCTAGGCGCTCAGCTTGGAACCGCGGGACTGCTACGGTCGCAGGTTCGAATCCATTTGAACCATTTGAACCCGAGGCAGGATTCGAACCTGCGACCGTAGCGGTCGGGCGGTTCCAGACTGTAGCGCCTAGAACCGCTCGGCCACTCCGGCCGGCTGGTTGGCAATATAATCATGATCAAACGCTGTGCTCTGATTTTTGCACAATATGTTTTTAGCATCTTACTCTGTAACTGTTGTGTCTAGTTCGGTTTGTGACGTTGTGTGTAGTTACTGGAAGCCGAGGGTAGAAGGTGGCATTCTTGTGTTGGTACGTTAGGGGACGTAGCAGTTGATGCAGTGGTCAGACTTCTACTGGAAACAGTGAGGACATCTTCAAAATACGGGGTAGAGAAGTTGGCTTTATTGAGGTTTCCAGGAAAGGGTTAGGTGTTGAAGGATTTTTAAAAGTAAGGCGGTGCAGAGGCTCCCAGTACTTTATTGAGCTCTTTACAGATCATACAAGCACAGGGATATTGCAACAGTAGTAGTAGTAGTAGTAGTAGTAGAGGGGTTTTTGGGCGCACGACAGCAAGGTCTTCAGCGCCCGTTTAGTAACATTGTGAGGCGGGTGTCAAGAAAAGTCCCAGAACAGGAATATAAAACGGAACATAAAACACAGGTAACAATTGTTGAAAAATATGTGCTCACCCACACCGAAGTGTTCGTCCATGTGCTGAACGAATGTTCAAGAGTTCTTTCACCGGATAACTCTTCTTCGTTGGCCTACCTTCTGAATTATTAGGCGTATCGCTCATTCAGTATGTCAGTTTTTTGCAGATCTAAAACGCAATAGTGGCGTTTAGTCTCACCACCGGTGTCTTTCGGCCATATCGTGCCTCACTTGTCTCATATTTCGACCTTTCTCGTCGACTACAGTTACATACATGCCAGTCTCCCAGATACGCGCCCACCCAGAACTATGGATTTTTACAGCTTGCTACTGCGCTGTGTTCCCCAGAATGTGATGGAGGCCAAACAACCCTCCATCCAGTGGCCCATAGTGTGGACTACCGTCCACCAGCCCTTCCTCCCTACGAACGTCCGGGCACTGTGGTATCACATAGTCAACAGGAAATTTGCCACGAAGCAGCGACTGCACAACATTGGCTTGTCATAATCCCCTCTTTGTCTCCTTTGCCAGCAACTGGGCACTGATGAACACCGTCTGACATGCGCCTCATAGCAGGATGTATGGCGCTTCGTGCAGCAAATCATTGCCTGCTATCTCCGGGTGTAACCAGACACAATCTAACCTCGAATGTTTCTGTACCCGGAGGACCGACATTTTCCCGCCGCCAAATGTCATGCTATTACGTGGGTCAAAGGGTGGGCGGTCGCTTATCTCTTTCATGAGGGACCTAAATCCCGCCTCGACTTCTGGACCTATTTACGAACAGCCGATGCAGCTCTCGAAAACACGCCACGTTACCGAACATTATTTGCTATCTTCGAGCGGTCTTTGTTAGACCTCCATTGAGTTGGGGGGTGCCTGGCTCAGAGGGCACCTACCCCTCCTCCGTCGCGGTGTCTGAGTTTAAGCCGCCTACGATCGATTCTACTTCTGACCTCCGCGGATGGAAGAGCGCGTCGCAGAATACCCGGATTTTATTTCTTTTTGCTTTTCCTTTTTCTTTTCTTTTTCTTTAACCTGAATTTATATTTCTTTTTCTCTTTCGCCGATGTGTTCACATAATTTCTTGATAATAGTGAATATTACAAAAACTCATGCAAATAAATAAATAATAACGCCTTCCACTACTGTTGATTCCTGTGTCTCCCACTTCCCTAAACACCACAGGTTCGGTGGTGGTGAGGGGGACACAGTGGCCAGGCCTCATGGTTCGACCCCTGCCCACTTTGCCCCCCGAGCCCGCACCGGTCCACCACCAACCCAAAATAAAATTAAAAAAAAGAAAAAAAAGAAAAAAGAAAAAAGGTGTTAAAAAACAAAAAATAAAGAAAAAACAAAAAACAAAAAATAAAAAAGTCAGTAATGATGAAGTTTTGACTGACAAGGGGAGGCCGCCAATTGCGAAATTCGGATTCGATTCATACTGCGCATAATAAAAGCTCATGGCCAGAGGTGTAATGTGGCAAAGCACCAAGATGCACTTCTCAGCCGTTGTCGAGTAAATCAACAGTTGAAAGAAACCGTTGCAGTGAAATACTCTCAACGACGAGTAATTCTCTACAGAGTCGTGGCGCAGCGGTAAGTGCGCTGGTTGGTAATCCGAAGGTCGCCGGATCGAATCTCGCGCTATGCAAACTTTTTTTTAGTATTTGTTATATATATATATATATATATATATATATATATATATATATATATATATATTTGGTACACCCTGTTAAAAAAAACGGACAAATGGAGGCGGTACAACTGGAGAGCGATCTGCCTTCACAAACATGCATAAGCAATTCATTAATACTTTATATATATATATATATATATATATATATATATATTTTATTTTTAGTTTTTTGTAATTCAAATATATATATATAATTCAATATATATATATATATATATATATATATATATATATATATATATATATATATATATATATATATTTGAATTACAAAAAACTAAAAATAAAAAAAAATTGCATGGACCGAGATTCGATCTGGCGACCTTGGGATTACGAACCCGAGCGCTTACCGCTGCGCCACGACGCTGTCGAAAATTGCTAATCGTCGAGAGTATTTCACCGCAACGGTTTCTTTTAACTGTCGATTTTCTCGACAACGGCTGAGAAGTGCATCTTGGTGCTTTGCCACATTACATCTCTGGCCATCAGCTTTTATTATGCGCAGTATGAATCGAATCTGAATTTCACAATTGGCGGCCTCCCCTTGTGAGATGGAAGTTATTATAGGCACCATCAGCCCGCATCCATCACTAACAATGATCTGAAGGCAAAATATAATTCGTATTTGATGATTTTGTGAGTGTATTGCAAGTTTTACACGCCATTCGATGAACTGAGGGGAATCGCCGAAACTAAAATATTCTCTTGCTTGGCTCAACGTTGTTGGCATATCGTCTATCCTGACCTACGTTGACCATCTATTCCCACCTCCCCACGAAACCTTTCCAGAAATCTGCCCGTGCTGCACTTTCCTCTCCATTCTCTTCTCTGCTTTCTCTCTCCGTTTACAATCCTCACCCCCCCAATACCCATCTCACACACTTTCCGAAACCCTCTCCAGAAAAACCCTACATATTAATCGCTTCTTCACGAGATCAACAATGCTCATTTTTCGTTCATCATTGCTACCCAAAATTTCCTAGTCAAGCACTGCCATCACTTATCAGCAATGCTAAGCAACTACGGAAGTTGTCACTTTCATTTGTGTATTCATAAAAATCGGCTTCTATACCAAATTCTAACAAAAAATAAAGAAAACAGCTCTGTACATTACATGGTGTCTGGTACACGGTCTGATCAGTAATGACCGACCCCAGAATATATTTTCTCCCCATCATTTGTATTCTATTTGCGGGAAAGAAAGAATACGAGCTGTGAGTGGGTGGGGCTGCTCTCGGCGTCGCCGTTTGTGTTTGCTCTGAGCACACGGACAGCTCCATCCGCTTTCCGTTACTCTTGCCGCCCCGCCAGGCACACGCTTCGCCTGTCGGGACTACAACTGCAGTTTATTTCCGTTTATTTACTCCGCACGCGTTCCGCTTTATTTGAACACAGCACATTCAGTTGGGTTCCACGGTAACACGGTACATTGTGGATTACCATAAAGTTTGCCAAGTTTTAACTGAAAGCGATTTTGAGCAACTGTCGCCACTTGTGCATTCTCGTTCTCATGTGTTTGTTAGTTTACGCTTATGGGCGGAGGGAGTTGAGAAACGAATCGATGAAGAAAGAAAATACGCTCTTAAGTTCGGCCATTGTCAGCATCCCGCGTTGCTGACAACCAATAAAGAAAAACGGATACTCGTGTTGTATGAAAGTGTTTCCAGGCAATAAATCACAACTATTGCACCGAAGATGTGTATATGCAAGAAACACCTGTAAATAGTGCTGTAAGTGGTCGCTAATAACTAGAAAAGAAGCTGAATATGTGCTTACGGCCTTATTTTAGAGTTCTATATTATAAACTTGCGTGTAAAGTTTTTTTATTGAAATAAAGTGCAACATATCTGACTTTATCACCGTAGAACGACTTCATTTACTAAAGAGCATCCGGCCGAGGTGGCAGAGCGGTTCTAGGCGCTTCAGTCCGGAACCGCGCAAATGCTGCGGTCGCAGGTTCGGTTCAAATGGCTCTGAGCACTATGGGACTTGACAGCTACGGTCATCAGTCCCCTAGAACTTAGAACTACTTAAAACTAACTAACCTAAGGACAGCACACAACACCCAGCCATCACGAGGCAGAAAAAATCCCTGACCCCGCCGGGAATCGAACCCGGGAACCCGGGCGTGGGAAGCGAGAACGCTACCGCACGACCACGAGATGCAGGCAGGTCTCAGGTTCGAATCCTGCCTCGGGCATGAATGTGTGTGATGTCCTTAGGTTAGTTAGGTTTAAGTAGTTCTAAGTTCTAGGCGATTGATAACCTCCAATGTTAAGTCTTATAGTGCTCAGAGCCATTTTTTGATAAAGAGTACATGCTTACTGGCTCTGAGCACTATGGGACTCAACTTCTAAGGTCATCAGTCCCCTAGTACTTAGAACTACTTAAACCTAACTCACCTAAGGACATCACACACATCCATGCCCGAGGCAGGATTCGAACCTGCTACCGTAGCGGTCGCGCGGTTCCAGACTGTAGCGCATAGAACCGCCTGGCCACTCCGGCCGGCCACATGGTTACTCTCCAATGTAATTATTATATCAAGTAGATAGAGCGATCTTTTCATTGTACTACACAGGGTGAGTCAGCAGTTCCTACCTCTGTCGTTTTATGCAACCCGTCATAAACTACGCGCAAGATTTTTGTGTTCTTTCCCTTACAACGTTCAGACTATATAGTTCTACATAACAACGGACGAGGACATTTTTGTAGGAACTTTAATGTAGTTAAATTTTTTACTGTGATTTGTCTTCGCTAGAGTCTACGGTATTCGAATTATTCAAGATTAACGTGTACAACAATGACCTTCAAACGCACCTTCACCCAACACTCATCCCTCACCAGCCAGGGTTTCTAGTATACCGTTCGTGGCACTCCCTCCTACCACTACACAAAAAATTTCCGACTACACGAACTAGTCCAGGCATTCGAACACCACCACACAAAAGTTTCCGACTACACGAACTATTCCAGGCAGTCGAACTTTTTTGGTCTCTTATTGATCGGTCTTTCAGACCTCCAATATAGTCGGTTATTTCGGTAACATTGTTAAATTAAACGTGGCGGTATCGGTAATGAAAGAAAAATGGCTTTTGTAAACGTTGCGCTAAAACTTGCGCAGTAGTTTCGTAGTTATAGATGACGAATAAATCGATGTATTCATTTTTTTATGCTTTTAAAATTTGTCAGGTAAAATGTACAGAAACGTCAATTTTAGAGTTTGTAAGTGCTCGACTAAGCTGGCGGGGTAATAAGGGCAGTCAATGAAGATCAAAACAGGTAGAATGCGGGAAATAATTGGTGCAGTCACAAATATTTGTACAGTGATAGGAGGAAGTGCTATGAACTACATACCAGAAATGCTGACCCGTGGGGGCTCAGTGTGCGAGTGAGAGTGCGTTTGAAGGTCGCTTTTGTACGTTTTTGTTGAATAACTAGAAAACTACGGCCTTTAGCGGTAACGTATCCCAGTACAAAATTTTACTAAATTAAATTTTCTACAAAAATGCAGAACTAATGGTTTGGGCGTAGAAGTGATAGAATACGAAAATGCCGCATGTGGTTTATGATGGCCAGCTATAACATTGCTGGCTGCATAAAACGACAGCGGTATGGGCACTGCATCACCTTGAGTGGCACATTTTTTTTCGCTTCATGCACGGATTGAGAACGGGAGGAATTATTGTTTAAACTCGTCCATTCAAAGTTTTGTTAATCTAATATTACGTTCAAGATCTTGACAGGTTCAATATGTCTGAGCCTTATAAGGTAACAGTCCCAAGTGTCAATAAACGACCTTGATTAACCTTGGTGGGTGTGTACGCCCAATTTCATTTTTAAGGGGTAAAACACACCCTAAAAGGTAACTTCGCATCTTCGGTTTGGAGGGAATATCTTCGAAACAGTTATACATAAAAATGTTTTTCTTATAAAAGCTGATATTTAATTAACGATACTAAAAACTGCAATAAACTTCTGTTGTAATCTGAAATTTTTGCAATACATTCCTCAATTAAGTAATGTCGAAAAATGGAAACTTCTGTTACAACATAAATTAAAGAAGCTTTCAAGCTACATACATCAGTATGTAATACAGCTGTTGGAATATTTTCGGCACACCTAATTAAAATATCTAAATATTCACTATTATTATAATTATTTATTTTGCTTGTATGTATTTCATGTTTTAAATTGTTATTTTACATTAATCTTCCACAATTTTTTAGTTTTTTTAGTTTATCATTTCACATATCTGAATTTTGTTAATTGATAATAATAAATAATTCATTGATATGATACAAAATCATTACAATAACGCTAATCGATAGAGAAATGCTTCAAGGATAAAGTTTTCTACACAGTGTACATAATAGGAACGAATTTCCTAAAATACTCTGCACGACACAAACACAAAATTAAGCAGGATTTCAAATTGTCACAGATGATCCTCTAAATATCCTGATTTTTATCAGACCTGTTTCAGAACGTTGGTAAGCCTCCGCAAAGAGAACTGATTATAACTAGTGATCGCAGGTTGATTATATTGTTTCTCAAGTGGAGACTGGTATCACAACCATTCAAAAGAACAGAGCTGAAAATCTTCACACTAAGTTCTTCCAACATCGAAGCTGTACCTGTACTGCCGAGCCCTTTGGGATTACCAGATGAACAATTTCCTTGCTATCAGGTACGATACCGTAAACGGATCTTTCTCACTGACCATCCCAAGAATCTAACAATAATACAGACTTTTCTCCCTCGCTGTGAAAGAAAATGTCTTTCAAATATGTTTCGACCTGGTCGGAAGTTTGTTTACCTGATTTCGATGCTATCACAAGGACATTTGGGGCTTCAAAAAGCGATTCTCTAATTCTCAGTCCAAATTCACCATTAGCTTCATTTAAAACTAGGGAAAGGAAGGTAGTAAGTGTGAAAAAACAGTTTTGAGCGTCGTACACGATGACAAGAATCTAGATCAACTGGTGATCCCAAAGGGCTCGACAGCATAGGTAAGGCCGTGGGATGAATACTGGTTTCGATGTTTTGGAAGAATTTTGTGTGAAGATTTTTATATCTAGTTCTGTTGATTGATTATGAAGTCAACATCCACTTGACAAACAATATAGTCAGACTACCGGCATTAGCTCATAATCAGTTCTCTCTGCAAAGGCTTGCTAATGTATTGAAATATGCTCGATAGAAATCAGGATGTACAGAGAATCAATCAGGACAACTTGTAATTATGCTGAATTTTGTTGTGTACTGTTTTCTCCGTGGTGTATATTATGTGAAGAGATTTCGTTCACATTACGTGCATGGTGCAAAAAACTTTAACTTTTAAGGATTTCCTTAAGTTTATCGTTGCTGTAATGAGTTTGCACCATAAAACTGAATTACCTGTTATTTTCAATTAACAGAATCCACGTATGTGAAATAATAAAATAAAGACCAAAGGAACCATGAATGTAAAACGTAAAACAACAATTTAAAACATAAAACAAATGTAATTAACATCAATGATTAGAATGATAATGAATATTGAGGCGTTTTAATTAGGTACGTTGACTGATAGCACATCCCGTAAAGCTTATTTCCTAAAAATGGTATTTCAGATGCCAGGTTTATTACCCATGGATGTATGTAGTCCGAAAGAAACACAAAGGAAGTAATGTCATTAGCTGCAAGTGAACTATGATTTGTATCAATGGGGCAAGTTGAAAATGTTTGCCAAACTGATAATTGAACCCAGGTCTCCTTCTTAGTAGTCAGATGAGCTGTCCAAAACCTGGTGCGGCACAAAGTTTCAGTTTTCCCCATTGACATAAATCAAAGTCTACTTGCACCTAATGCCTTTAATTCCTTTTTTACTTATTTCATAGTGACTACGGGATCAAAATGGTGCCTGCTCTTTCAAACATGTCCCAAAGAACAGAGACGTTAATATGGAAAACATTTTTCATTTATAATCGTTCCGCAGATATTCCATCTAAAGTCAATAAGCCAAATTACCTTGCTGGGTTGCCTCCTCTATAAAACACCAAGTTTCATGAAGATCATTTATTGACACTTGGGAATGCTCCCTTGTTCAAAGATGGGCCACGGAGGGAGTTTTTCCGCCATGTGCAGCCAATCAAGACATTTCTACTGCACGCTGCTGTCCAGCCCATTCCCACTAGTGCTGCCCTCCTTTGCATACCCTCGACATCCCCTCTCTGGAATACTTGATCAGTATTCCAGTGAGGGCTGGGCTAACTCTTAAATGAAACGATTAGTTCACAACGTTTCAGTTCCAACCAAACTCTTGCGTTATTCTCTTAACTTTCGTCCAATGGGCTAGCGTTTCTGTGGTTTTATACTCGCGTATTATGACGTCTCGTGATCGAGAATGTTGTTTGTAGTGTCAACATGGATTCCGTAAACAACAAAACATCTCGCTCTGTCCATCCAGGATACCTGGATGGTATTAGAGGAGGAGGAGGAGATTAGTGTTTAACGTCCCGTCGACAACGAGGTCATTAGAGACGGAGCGCAAGCTCGGGTTAGGGTAGGATGGGGAAGGAAATCGGCCGTGCCCTTTCAAAGGAACCATCCCGGCATTTGCCTGAAGCGATTTAGGGAAATCACGGAAAACCTAAATCAGGATGGCTGGAGACGGGATTGAACCATCGTCCTCCCGAATGCGAGTCCAGTGTGCTAACCACTGCGCCACCTCGCTCGGTGGGTATTAGATACAAGCAGCCAGGTTGATGCCGTGTTGCTTGACTTCTTAAAGGCATTCAACAGAGTTTCGCACTGCCGTCTAATGAATGAAACACAATGGATCAGCTTTGTCAGTGCTTAGGAAACTGAACCCAGCATATAATTCTTAACGAAGAGAAACATCAAAGCGTTTGTACTCGAAATGGATGTTATTTACAAATATTGTTCACAACATGTATATAAATGACCTAGTAGATAACGTCGGAAGCTTCGTGATGCTATTTTCGGATGATGCTGATGTATAGTGATGTCCAATTTATACCGATTGCGTCAAATAACATTTTGACCAGAGGCAAAATTTAAAATATAACAAACAAATGTTTAGCTGTCAGGAAAGCATTCCGCATCTTGACTTATTGTCTTGTAAACTGTCTGTAATGAAGATATGAAGAGCCATAAGCTGTTTTAAGTATTAACCTATGTACCCTCTAAACACAAAAAAAGACGCACGACGATGGAGTGTTTTAACTGGGTCACAAATTGATATTCATGCAGGTATGGACGGAAAATGCGAAATTGTAAGCTTTGGAGAGCGATGGATGAATGTGTGGTGCTGCAGCACAATTTCACCGCACACCTGAAAATTGGAAATATGGGATAAAACTGCTGAGTTCATCGATCCCTAGGCTTACACACCCATGCCCGAGGGCGGACTCAAACGTCTGATGGGGGGAGCCGCACGAACCGTGGCAAGGCGCCACAGACCTCACGGCTACCCCGCGCGGCACCGCACACCTGACAAGGACAGTAAAAAGGGTGCATGTAGATACCAGAATAAACAGTATTTTCGGATTTCATCCGTCTACTGATCGGGCAGTAATTCATTAATTGTGTCTCGAGTACAGGCGTGTGAACAACATAGACAGACATCAGACATTTGACAGAGGACTTGTAGTTGGGATGGAAGGAACTGGTTTCAGTTATCGGCGAATCGCTCTACATTTGAATCGATACCTGAATAGGAACGATGGCCCTATTCGACGATGTTGGCCAACATAGAGAGACGACAGAAGATGAAGACCGAGCGTTCGTCAGAGAGGCACTCAGAGCCTCGGATTCATCATCATCTTCGATCCGACGTGCAGCTGGTGCTTCAGTGACCATAAGTATCACTAATAGGCGTCTCACAGAAAGGGGCTTAGCTCATGGCGCCTCTTGCATCGATTACCATTGACCTCTGAACACCAACAAGCCAGTTTGAAGTGGTGTCGGCCACATTCGGTCTGAAATCTCATTGACTGGAGTAAAATTTTCTTCAGTAATGAGTCCCACTTCGAATTGAGGCCCGAAGACTAGTGAAGACGTTTCTGGACACGCCCTAGACAATGGTGGGATACCAACCTGCCTGTCATCCGACATACGTCCGACAACCAGGATGTGCCAGGGTATACCAGTTCATTTCGTACAAGGGCCCCATTGGTTGTCATCCAAGGCGATCGTACAGCAAAACGGTACGTCGACGACATTCCATGTCCCTCGTTTCGTTGTCCCTCATGGCAAGCCATCTGGACTTACATTTCAGGAAGATAATGCCCACGGCGGGAGTTTTTACTGCTTTTCTTCTTGCTCGCCAAACCCAGCTTGGCCAGCAACGTGACCAAATCTCTCCCCAATTGAGAACGCTCGAAGCATTACGTGCAGTGCCCTCCATTCCACTGGTGATTCTGACGATGTGACTTGGCACGCTATACCTCAGGAGGACGTCCAGCAACTTTATCAATCAATGCCAAGCCGAATAACTGCTTGCATAACGGCCATAGGTGGCCTACACGCTACTGATCTGCTAAATTTCCCTTGAATAAATCATCCAATTTTTCTGAAATCGTAATCATGAGTTTGGTTGACCATGTACGTCAATTCGACCGATTTTCCACGATTTCGGATGATTTCTTCGTGTTCCTTCGCTATTTTTAGAGTGTATTTTGTCCGGTAATCCATCTTCTCAAGACCTGTTTGAAAAAACGCCACAGTTTACCGTTCACGTAAATGTCACGTTCAAAACTGACTTTGACCCTCCTGTACTAGCACACTGTGCAAGTATCCAGGCCAAGGTGACCCGCCCACTTGTTGGAGTTTGATAGTATGCAAAGGGAAACGCGAGGAAAAGGCACACTGATCATTCAGTCAGTCGTCTTCAGTTGAAGGTTTGTGTGTGTATCATGTACACCAAGCAAGAGAAGGTAGAAATGTTACTCGTCTGTGGGACAGTAACTGAAATAGTGTTTTCTTATTTACTACTCGGGTACATGTATAGCACATTACTGAAGTACTTTTAAACGATATGTTGGACGCAGTAAACGCATCCTCATTACTGTTCTTTTATTCTGAGTGAAAGTAGTCGTAATGCTACTCAGAGGAACTTTACAGAGTCCTATTTGTGGTCATATTGTAGTTACTGTTCAGCGAACTTCAGTTTCCGTAGATGAGAAGTATTTGTGCTTTGTCATCGTTAGTGTACATAGTGCCGATGCAGTGATATTGTTGTATTGTATTGTATTTTAACCGGGGACCTAGAAACGACGGAGAGGCTCCGTCCCCGCCGCAGCCGCAGTGGTCCACAACCCCACGACGACTACCGCAGTCCACTTCACCCCTCCACCGCCCCACACCGAACCCAGAGTTATTGTGCGGTTCGGCCCCCAGTGGACCCCCCAGCGAACGTCTCACACCAGACGAGTGTAGCCCTAATGTTCGCGTGGTAGAATAATGGTGGTGTACGCGTACGTGGAGAACTGGTTTGCGCAGCAATCGCCGACATAGTGTAACTGAGGCGGAATAAGGGGAACCAGCCCGCATTCGCCGAGGCAGATGGAAAACCGCCTAAAAACCATCCACAGACTGGCCGGTTCACCAGACCTCGACACAAATCCGCCGGGCGGATTCGTGCCGGGGACCAGGCGCTCCTTCTCACCCGAAAAGCCGTGCGTTAGACCGCACGGCCAACCGGGCGGGCAGTGGCAGTATTTCTTATATGTAACAACCAACCAAATTGTTTCATAGTAGCGAAATGGAAAGCCGAAGGAATTTATGTACGCTACCAGAGGTAGGACGTCTGTCGTTGCGGAGTTGATAGTACAGCCATAAATCTAAACGTAAAATAAAGAACACGGCGTATTCTCTGTAATTTATCGACAGTTATTAGTTAGTTAGATACATGTTCCATAAATCATTTGATGGGTTATTTTATCGAAATGATAAGGAACAAGTCAATTTACACCATATACTCAAGGTGTTCGGAAATATCCGTCGCAAATGTCTAGGACCTGTAGAGGGGAATTTCATAATATTTTGAATAGGGACCCATCTCCGGGACAGTTTCAATTCAGACGGTTAGCTCTTCCACTTCTGCTTGACGCATTGAATTAAGTGTGACGCAGTACAGTTATTAAGCAACAATTCGAAAAGAAACATAACGAAACATCCATTTATCAGTTAAGCATATTTGTTTGTATTAATTCTTAAACATTACATTCTGTATGTACAGTATGTTGTGTTCTTTGTTGTTTTGGAATAATGTAGAAATGCCTTGTTTAAGTGTTAATACCAACAAATGTTCTTAATTACTGAGTCGATGTTTCGTTATGTTGGCTTTCTAATTGTTTCCTAACAATTGTATTGTGCCACCTCTAATTCACTTCCTCAAGTACAAGTGGATGAGTTAAACATCTGAAATGAAACCACCGTAGACCGAAAGCGGTACGTTTTCAGACACGGCTTCCTATTTACACGCTCCGCTCTACAAGTCCTATAAGTTTGAAACAGGAATTTCCTGACACCATGTATACGTGTTGAGTGTTAACATAAATAAATGGTCTTCACGGAGACAGAGTGGCTACCAGATTTTTTATAGTTACTGCGTAGTCTGACAGCTTTCTTTGTAAATGAGTAATGTTCGAGGTATGAAACAGGATTTTTATCTCATGAAACATAACTGTATGTTTCTCCGTCAAGGGGTATTTGGTAATTGCTGATTTGTCGGACACTCGATATTCAGTGTGGTGTCAACGCGACACACGAGGCTGTGATGTCCTATGCACTGCAGGGTGTCGGCTGTGGTAGGAGCTTACCCCTAGGATGCACAGAGCCAAACTCTGGTGACCAACAGAGTGGGGAAACACCTCAAATGGTCGTGTAAATTCATTTAAAATAAGGATACTGTAGCGTAATAGAAAAGTCTTATTTAATAGAATATTAATAGCGGTGATCTAACCTTAACACGCTGTCCAGATGTCTGTCTCGACGCAGAGATTTTTCTCGCCTTTGCAGTTCTGTTTATTTGCATAAAATCGCTCCCTTTAGGTCTGGATGACAAATGCTGTTTGATATGGTTGAGCCGTTGTAACACCTATCAGCGCCTCTCGGTGTTGAAAAAACAAAAATAGCTCCCAAATTAGCTCCCATGTCCTTAAAATATCAATTCACAAAATGAACCAAGTCCCTCCACAAGAAGTAATCACGAAAAACAAATAAAAAACAAATAGAGGGAAATGTCTAGTATAGAAAGCAAAAGAAAAGAAAAAGAAATTTTAACCATAAATTTAGAAACATGGGAAGGGGGAGAAACAGTAGAAAATATTAAAATATTAGTTATTCCAATACGTAAGAAAATCAATATTATAGTCATAGAACTTAGGTCTGGGACACCAAAGATAGTGTTTATTAAAGTATTAATAGCCATACGTTGTAATTACGATACTTCAATCTCTAGTCTGTTCTAGTTCGGAAGTTATTTAGGACGTACAGCTTTAGAGAACAACAATTGGGACTTTATTAAACGGGGATCAAGAATAGATCGTGACGAGATTGTTTTTGAGGATTGTCAGTTCAAGACTTTAATTTGGACATTTATCAGATTAGATAAACGGGAAGGTGAATAGTAATCTCTGGGGCTTTAATGCCAATTCGTGTGAATATTTAAACGCTTTACTGAATTGAGAATTTTAACCGGATTAGGACTTTGAACTGTGATACTGGGAAACTTTAATTTCACGCGACTAGTGATCATAGTTAATGATAGTTTGCGGATATTAAATAGAAATAACTTATTTACCGAAAGTGACACGATACTATGTAAAATCTCTGATGCTAGCGGGAATCCTACTTAGACATCTAATTAAAGAACTTCTTTGAATGAGATCGTATGAGTGAACCTATTTATTAACAATTCTTGTCAATAAACTGACGTTGTTAATTTGAAACATAATACAAGCCTTGAACATTAATTTAACTTAGATTAATAAACTTTAAGGTTACGTGATCTAAGCCAAGAACAAACTAGCGATTCGTAACTAAAACAATTGAACGAAAGGTTAAAGTATCGTCGTCTCTAAACACTGGTAGTAAAGCTACGGTACTAAAGATTTTTTTCTCTCGGAGTTGGGAAGACTATACGTGTAGTGACCCGCGTTTAACATGGGGTTTTAAAAGTAATCAAACTGATACTTAGCCGGGACAATATTAAATAAAAGTAAAACCCTTCAATGACAGTCAATGTGTAAAAACTGAAATAAAACTTTCACCTATTAGACGAAAAAGCGAAAACAGAAAAAGGGCTGCTACACCGTGTATCGGCTCGTATCGATTGAGGTCTTCCGTCCTATATCTGACTCCATAACTTGGCAACGAGTGTTACGGTATCCTGCTAGAGTGCGCAGATTGCCCCGACCGCCTGGTTTTCGGGCCGCTGACCACGCAGACTCCCCCTTGGCGCGTGTCTGTCCCCCCGTGCCTTTTAGTCTTCCTGCTGCCGCTAATGAGGGTACACGTCCTCTCAGGATACAGTGGTCGATGAGCAGTGACTAATTTTCTTCCAAAACGCTGGGCGAGTACATTCGTTTGTTCGGGAGGGGATGGCCAACAGCGTTTGCATATTTCGGCCGGTCGTCGATGACAGAATTGAGGCGCACGCCCTGTGATCTTTCTCAAACGATCTTACAGGAACTGTTCGTAATAAAATTTTACGAGGCGTGTTTTTTAAGTAAGTACCGTTTTTAAATTAAGAGAAGACGTGCTAAGATATCTCAATAATTTTATTTCTACATGAAAGCCTGTAACTTAATCTACACTGCTGGCCACCGTAAATGCAACACCCTGAAGGAAGCATCCGAATCAAGTGAAATTTACACCATGGGTTTGCAGCGATGAGATATGCAACTGATTAGAATTTCAGCGCACACGCACATCACGCGCGCCTGTGGCGCCACCTCATAGCGCCATTTAAGGCTTGACGATTTCGACGAGTGTACGTTCGGCACGTGTGTTTACCTTGTGGTTGTTTCACAAGACGATCAGTTATGCCTCGTAGACAACAGCGAACATCGTTTGATCAAGTATCCGAGTTCGACAGAGGAAGGATAGTGGCTTACCGAGATTGTGGATTATCATACAGAGAAATCGCTAGTCGTGTTGGACGAAACCAAACAACTGTAATGCGGATATGTGACCGTTGGATGCAGGAGGGTACGACGGGCCGACGTGGTCGATCGCATTCACCTCGGTGCACCACTGGACGTGCTGATAAGCAAATTGTGCGCATGGCAGTGACGGATCGCTCAGTGACATCCCGAACCATAGCACAGCACATTGCGTCTGTAACGCATCATCCAGTGTCTGCGCGTACCATTCGACGCCATTTACAGCAGAGTGGTCTGTCCGCAAGACGTCCATTGCTTCGTCTACCATTGACGCAGAACCACAGACGTCTCCGTCGTCAATGGTGCGATGACAGACGGATGTGGACGGCAGAATGGAATGACGTTGTCTTTACTGGCGAGGCACGCTTCTGTCTGCAGCACCACGATGGTCGTATTCGAGTGTGGAGACATCGTGGAGAGAGGATGCTGGACAGCTGCATTATGCACCGCCACACTGGTCTTGCACCGGGTATTATGGTATGGGCCGGTATTGGATATTACCCTCGCACGCCTCTAGAACGCATTGCCGGTACTTTAAATAGCCGGCGCTACA
The DNA here is from genome assembly GCF_023864345.2 of Schistocerca serialis cubense. Classification (NCBI taxonomy): domain Eukaryota; kingdom Metazoa; phylum Arthropoda; class Insecta; order Orthoptera; family Acrididae; genus Schistocerca; species Schistocerca serialis. Next base: position 301,489,388 of record NC_064639.1, on the reverse strand, counting down.
TATCCGAGGTGCTGGAGCCAGTTGTCCTTCCTTACCTTCAGGGCTCGGCCACAGCCATATTTCAACAGGATAGTGCGCGACCACACGTGGCACGCATTGTCCAAAGGTTCTTCGTCAATAACCAGATTGAAGTGCTTCCCTGGCCGGCTCGCTCTCCGTATCTTTCGCCGATAGAAAACATGTGGTCCATGGTTGCTCAACGAGTGACCCAGATTACATCCCTAGCTGCCACACCAGATGATCTTTGGCAACGTGTGGAAGCTGCTTGGGCTGCTGTACCCCAGGAACACATCCAACGTCTCTTTGACTCAATGCCGAGACGTGTGGCAGCGGTGATCTCCAACAATGGCGGCTACTCTGGCTACTGATTCTGGCAGGAACCACGTCACAGACGTCTGTAAAAGTAATCATTTAATACTTGGTCAACATGTTATCTACAAAATAAATTTTGTTGTGCTACCTCTTGTCTTTCTTGGTGTTGCATTTACGGTGGCCAGCAGTGTACATTTCTACATAATTTCCGTCAATATTGAGGCCCTTGTCACAACGTTATACCAGTTTTTGAATACCCTCCTCACAAAAGTCTATCACCTGACTTAGTTAACATCATCACTGTTTTTACTTCGTCTTGAAAACGCTGACTCCCCAGATGTTTCTTCAAGTGCAGGAACAGATGGTAGTCCCTGAGCGCAAGATGGGGGCTGTACGGAGGATGATGTAGAGTTTCCCATCGAAAAGATGTGATGACATTTTGATCTGAATCGCCACATGCGGACGGGAATTGTCTTGCAGCAAAACGATGCCCATGCTCAACTTCCATGGACTGTTGCTTTGATTCTGGTGTGACGTAGGCCACCCATGTTTAATCAAAAATGGTTCAAATGGCTCTGAGCACTATGGGATTAACTTCTGAGGTCATCAGTCCCCTAGAACTTAGAACTACTTAAACCTAACGATCCTAAGGACATCACATACACCCATGCCCGAAGCAGGATTCGAACCTGCGACCGTAGCGGCCGCACCTAGAACCGCTCGGCCACTCTGGCCGGCCATGTTTCATCGCCCGTAACAATTTGGCTTAAGAAATCATCACTGTCGTTGTGGTACCGCTCAAGGAAAGTCAGTGCACTGCCTAAACGTTTGGTTTTGTGCACATCCGTCAACATTTTCTGCACCCAACGTGCGCACAATTTTCGGTAATTCAAGTGCTCGGTCACAATGCCATACAAAACACTACGAGAAACATTTGGAAAGGAGGAAATCGTCTATTTTCCCTTACTTTATTGTCCACTTCCTGCACCAAACTTTCATTAACGACCGAAGGACGCCCACTCCTTTGTTCATCACGCACATTTGTGCGGTCATCTTTAAATGCTCTCACCCACTTTCTTACCATTCCATCACTCATAATGTTTTCTCCGTAAACTGCACAGATCTCACGATGAATATCGATCGCTTTTAGGCCTTTAGCACTAAGAAATGTTATAACAATCTGTACTTCACAGTCGGTGGGACTCACGATTATCGGAGGCATCTTAAACACTCAGTACACAACGTAAACAAGGAAGAATCAGACTGTAATGGCGTCAGTGCGTACATTAAGGTACAGGCTTTCACGTAAGAATAAAATTATTGAGCTATCTTAGTACGTCTTTTTTTTAATTTCAAGACGGTACTTACTTAAAAAAACACGCCTCGTATTTTTGCTTTACTTACAGTTTTGTATGTCAGGTTCATTATGCCTTGCCCATCATTTAGTTAACGGTCATAGTTACTGTGATATTTACTTGGAAATAAGACACTGCGAGAAATTCGAAAAAGTTTGTAATGAAAAATTTTGCGTTTGGTGCTTGTTACGTAATATGTTGCTGCATATGAAATTTAGCTAACGTTTCAATATTTTCTTTAGATTTCGTTGGAAGTCTCTCTCCGTCACCAATCTTGAGAAACCTGATCTGATGTAGCACACAAGTTTGCAATCGCGCCGCGCCAGCGATAAAACCACAAATTTCTCATATTTCACAAACTGTTAGAAATATCGAAATGACGTTTTGGAAATGGTAACATGCAAAGAGGAGCGTATTTTGCTATGCTGTTATGCAAAACTTCATCATCTACCGTGTTACTTCACTAACAACAGGCTCTTTCGATGAAAGAATGCAATTTTTAGAGCCATCGATAGGTGGTGAAACGAGAAATGCTATGGGTTTTGGAAGAACGTAAGTGAAGACGTTACACGTTTATTTTGTACTGAGAATGTTCTTTTTCGAAGGATCTGGCCTTACTGTTCCGCATTATGTCACTTAATCAAATTAAGAAACCATTGTTTCAGAATTCTGTCGCATTTGCATCTGCACAACATTTTAGTGTAGTGAAGTGACACTGTGTGAACCCTGCTTTTTTCTGGCAAAAGAACCAATTTTCAAGACGGCAACAACAGAAATGTGTAGGTTTTACTCAAAATTCGCCACTCACGACGCTTCTGAAAGTTACAAATGGTTAGCAAGCTAGGCGAAAATAAATGGTTGCATTTTCAGCAGAATTATTTATGATACTGACCAAAGCATAGATGAGCGATCTTTTTGAATAGTGACCATGGTAGCGTGGACAAAAAATTCGAGCGTAGGCTCCAGTTTAGAACAGCACTTTCTCGCCAGTGCTCAGCATTTCCCTAACAGCCCCTGCCCATAACCGCCACTGCCACTCTCCATGCGTGCCCTGCCAGCTGAGCATCTACCGGCCACGGCATTCTGCGCAGACACCACGTTGTTCATAAACTCGCTGGAAAAAATTACTAACTCCTAGAGAAATTGCGAGCATCACTTACTTTCATGTAGTTTCACCTCTGCACTTGATAACCTGGGTCCCGTTAGGAAGTGTGACCGCTAGGTTGTGCAGGTAAGTCGCATGCACGATACCCCAGGAGAACTTGAGCGCGGCCGGCCGGTGTGGCCGGGCGGTTCTAGGCGCTTCAGTCTGGAACCGCGCGACCGCTGCGGTAGCAGGTTCAAATCCTGCCTCGGGCATGGATGTGTGTGATGTTCTTAGGTTAGTTAGGTTTAAGTAGTTCTAAGTTCTAGGGGACTGATGACCTTAGATGTTAAGTCGCATAGTCCTCAGAGTCATTTGAACCAACTTGATCGTGCACATCCACAAAATTGCGGAGATGCTGATGTCGACGTTTTACCCGCTTTTCCGACATGTCCCATATATTTTTCCTATGCGTATCAAGTTAAGTGATTCAACAGGCCATTACAAATGCTACACCACGAAGATGACGTGCTAAAGACGCAAAATTTACCGACAGGAAGAAGATGCTGTGATATGCAAGTGATTAGCTTTTCAGAGAATTTACACAAGGTTGGCGCCGGTGGTGACACCTACAACATGCTGACATAAGGAAAGCTTCGAACCGATTTCTCACACAAACAGCAGTTGACCGGCGTTGCCTGGTGAAACGTTGTTGTGATGCCTCGTGTAAGGAGGAGAAATGCCTACCATCACGTTTCCGACTTTGATAAAGGTCGGATTGTAGCCTATCGTGATTGTGGTTTATCGTATCGCGACATTGCTGCTCGCGTTGGTCGAGATCCAATGACTGTTAGCAGAATATGGAATCGGTGGATTCAGGAGGGTAATACGGAACGCCGTGCTGGATCCCGACGGCATCGTATCACTAGCAGTCGAGATGACAGGCATCTTATCGGCTCGTGCAGCCACGTCTCGATCCCTTTGTCAACACATGGGGACGTTTGAAAGACAACAACCATCTGCACGAACAGTTCGACGACGTTTGCAGCAGCATGGACTATCAGTTCGGAGACCATCGCTGCGGTTACCCTTGACGCTGCATCATAGGCAGATGATCCTGCGATGGTGTACTCAACGACGAACCTGGGTGCGCGAATGGCAAAACATCATTTTTCCGGATGAATCCACGTTCTGTTTTCAGCGTCATGATGGTCACATCCGTGTCTGGTGACACTGCGGTGAACGCACATTGGAAGCGTGTATTTGTCATCGCCATACTGGCGTATCACCCGGCGTGATGGTATGTGGTGCCATTGGTTACACGACTCGGTCACCTCTTGTTCGCATTGACGGCACTCTGAACAGTGGACGTTACATTTCAGATGTGTTACGACCCGTGGCTCTACACTTCATTCGATCCCTGCGAAACCCTACATTTCAGCAGGATAATGCACGACCGCATGTTTCAGCAATTGAAAACGTCTGGTCAATGGTGGCCGAGCAATACGCCAATCACTAATCTTGATGAACTGTGGTATCGTGTTGAAGCTGCATGGGCAGCTGTACCTGTACACGCCATCCAAGCTCTGTTTGACTCAATGTCCAGGCGTATCACGGCCGTTATTGCGGCCAGAGGTGGTTGTTCTGGGTACTGATTTCTCAGGATCTACGCACCCAAACTGCGTGAAAATGTAATCACATGTCAGTTCTAGTATAATATATTTGTCCAATGAATAGGTTTATCATCTGCATTTCTTCTTGATGTGTCCAGTAGTGTAATAACGTGGGGGAGTTTTCACAAAACCAGTACATATTCTTCCAGCGCGGTGAACATTGCTGCTGCCGTCTTTACGAGGACGTGTGGGCAGTGGCCTCTTGCGAGGTGACAGACTCCAAATGTTCACTACATGCACTTCCCGTCACAATGGTCTCTCGCTAATAGTTTGAGTTTAACCTTCATTCACTGGCAGCAGCATTTCCTGTCGGTTTCGGAAAAGAATTTGATTCACAGGCCGTGAAATGCGTCCGCGGTGTCACTCAGTTAGGATCTTTTCTGCACCAAAATTCTGACGTCGTATGTCATGGCCATGTGCGTTACACCACTGCCTGTAGACACGTTGAACAGTCCGCCGCAAAGCACCAACAAATCCAGCGGCTTCACACACTGTATGGCCATGGGCTCAGCCAAGCACGACTCCCACTTTTTACCACGTTGTTCACGTCCTTACATTTACCTAGAAAGTTCGCTTGGAACGTAAATGTCTCACTGATCGCTCCTGCTTTACACTCACGTAGAGGCAGTGCTTTATCGGATGAGCACGAGCCCTGCGCCGTCTATGAAGGGTTAACAATTCATCTGTGCCTGCGCACTGTGCTCACTAATTTTTTGTCCGGTGAGCTTACTGTACTGTTGGAGCCGACGAACGATTACTGCATTTGCGTAGACCTGAAGGGGAAGGCACTTAAAGAAACCTAGCTGGATGGAACTTTGTCCACTTCACCGCCACCGTACTACTGAAGATAGCAAATCTGAGGGAAATCAATATAAACCCATGCTTCCAGTTGCCTGAGTGCCACGGCCAGTGGTTTGAGTGCATGGTTGATTACAAGACGAACCTTAAGTAACTTTTATGTAACTTGTCTCGCCTCATTTGAGTTCAGCTTTGTGGCAGTGCAGCCTGCCTCTGGCTGTGCTAGCATGATTTTTGCTCCTCCTCCACTGAGACCACAGCGTTTAAGAAATAGGGCAGGTGATTGTGATTTGACATCGGTGTAAATTACTGCCTTTTGGGAGGTGAAGAAGTGTTAAAGGTTCTTTGACTTAACAGTATCAGATTTTAGATTTTTATTAATGTTTTGTCAAAGCTCTGATGATCAGTTTTGTTTTTATGTGCTCCGCATGTGATCTGCAGTAGTTCATTGTCGTATTTTTGTTATTGTACATCAGTTTTGTTTTTATGTGCTCCGCGTGTGATCTGCAGTACTTTGTTTTCATATTTTTATTATTGTACGTCTTTCACTTTAAATTGTAATGAGAATTGTATTTTAAATGTTCTACATATAATGTGCAGCCAGTTTACTGCGTGAAACTGTCGAGTAATACCAGACAGCGTGGGCGTCCAATCTTCTTTACAGTGGCCATCTCCTGACTGTAAATAGCCTGCGTCAAAATACGTTGTTATAAATTCTTTAAGTCCTGGTGTGGTACATGATTAATTTCTTGTGTTTCTTGTTAAGGCTCTCGGCTGCAGATTTGTGTAGAGTTATTGTTTTGGTGCGGTCCTGTTAAAATAAACTGTTTCTGTTGAATTTTCATGGTCTAGTTCTGCCACACCCAGCTCTTCGGTCTCAATCTTTCAATGACATACTAGTAGAGCGTCCAGTAACGTTAATCTGACTACCCGTCGAAAGCTTGGATAATCACATTTTGTAGCACCGACCGCAGCGAGACACGCTGGAAGTGAGTCAATGACTTTCCGGAAGGTACGGAAGGTACCAAGGGGGATGTGCAGTCATGTCGACTCCAATGACGGGACCAGGTGTGCTAAATTTGTTGAGGATCCACGGCGCGAACAGCTCTACTGAGGTGGGCTTACACGTTCTCGGTTGGGTTTAAATTGGGAGGTTTGGTGGCCAGGAGAGTACGGCTAACACATCCTGGTGCTCTTCGAACCACACATGTACACTGTGAGTTCGGTGACCCGTTGCATTGTCCTGCTGGCAGATGCCATAGTGGGGAGGGAAAACATACTGTTTGTAGGAGAGGATTTTGTCCCCAAGGATAGATGCATATTTGCGTTGATCCTTTGTTTCTTCAAGAATGACGAGATCACCCAGGGAATTCCACGAAAACATTCCCCAGACCATAACGCTTCTTCCTCCGGTCTCGACCATTCTGCCTACTGTTGCAGGGTGTATGCTTTCAGACTTATGGCGCCCTTCACGCCAATGGCTGTCAGTCTGATGAAGCATAAAACGTGATTCTTCTAAAAGAGCCTGCTGTGCCACTGTTGTGGTACTGGAGTAAAAATTACAGCCTTCGTCGTCGATGAAAAGCAGTCAGCATCGGTGCATGAACCAGGCGCCAACTGTGAAGCCCATACGCACCAACGGTCGCTGAACGGTCGTTGAGGAGACCCTGTTGGTAGCTCCTTAGTTCATCTGGGCGCTCAGTCGCTCAACAGTTGCACGTCTGTTCACCCGTACACGTCTCCGCAGTCGTCGTTGACCCTTGTCATCTATGGCCCGTTGTGCACCATAGCTGCCTTGACGCCAGTTTTTCACAGCGCAGTATACTTTATCTTCGTTGGCATGCGAACAGCTTACAAACTTAGCCTTTCAAAAAGGCTTCCACCAGCGTCCCGAAAGCCAACGTTCGTGCCCTTTTGGACGTCAGATAAATCGCCACGTTTCCGCAATACGACAACGGCTGCAGTTTTTTCTCCATCCCCCATCCCGACAGGCTGTCTGCGACTGGTTATTGCAAGTTGACTTCGAACATAGGTTTAGCTTGAGGTATTTATTCATCGATTCACTTGTCGTTTTCACCAAGAAACCATCACTAGGGAAAGCTTCTAGGGATATGGCACGAGTCAGGCTGCAAATCAGCAGGCAGAAACAATCTCTACCAACTGCTTCTGTAAAATGTACTCCTCTTGTTCATTCAGCTCCTATTTTGATCTAGCACATCAAAAAAGCGTTTATGTTACTCTTGACAGACCACTATCAGCTGTCTATTCAGGGCGTATATCCTAAGAGTCGTCAGTCGCCATTTCTCTTGTACTCCAGTAGATACTTGCAATTTCGTTCTTGCACTGAGTCAGCCAAAACAATTACGCCTCTCATGCGACACCCAGCGCCAACAGAAAGCGTCGGTTTGTTTCCCATTAGTAACAAAATTATTATTTAAAGCGGAATATTACGTCCAATTTCGATAGAGCCATCCCATATTAACCCGTTGCTATAGTATGGTTGCAATACGTATTAACTGTGAGAGTAAAAGGTGAGCAGTAGCCATTACACCAGCAGCGACTGAGCAGCGCTGCTGCATGACGGTAGCTGTTAGCGCAGACCATGATGGTGCTGTCGCTGCTAGAGTACTGATTTCTTGTTTTACTGCCCCTGTTAATATATTGCAAACCGAATATCACACTAGACCAATCCACGACCGTTCTGTTTACATCTACAGCTGCTTACAAGCTACCATACGGTGAATGGTGGAGGGTATCTTGTACCAGCACTATTTATTTCCATTCCTGTTCCACTTGGAGATAGTGCGAGGGAAAAGCGACTGAGCCATGCTGCGGCTCGCATTGGTGCGGCTTGTAGGTTTCCATCCTCTGTTGGAGGCCAGACAGTATCGTTTAGTTGACATGGTTGCGGTTGCTTGTCTTCGCCTGTTATTGACTGGCGCTACTCGGTTTCACAAGTGTTGCCTGTCCGCTAGTGGCAGCAGCGGCGGTTATCAATATGCAGTCACTGTCTCTGGGGTGACGTTGTTGTTCTTCCGGGTCGTGTCAGTGTGCAGTTCGGAAGGGGGGACTCTGGAGGAGTCAGGTCCGCGCAGTGTGGGAACACGCCGGGACTGCCGGCGGCCCACATGGACTGCCGGATCGAAGGCCTGTGGTCACGAGCGTCACGACCTCGTCGTAAACCAGATTCTCCAAGCTTTAAGTTGAATACATTTGGATTCAAGTAGAGAAACCTGCACCATTGTTAGATCTTGTGATTTTCCAGTGACTAGGGTTCGTGCTGCTGCTCATACTGTTGCTGAGGCGAAGAGTAGCGAGTGGAGTGCTTGGAAAAACCGGATCTGATAAGCTTTCCTTCACTACTAAATTCTATTTATTGCGTTCAGTTTGTTACTATTTGTTAAACTCAACCAGCAGTATTTTTCCTGCTCATGGCCGCTAACACACCAGTTAACTGCCCTGGGGGTTATTGTATGTAACGGCAGTGTACGTTTCCTCGCCTTGCCGCTGGTGTCCGGTGAGGTGCGTAGTTTTGTCGGCTTTCTTGATTGTAGGTTGCTTGGCGATTCTTCTACTCTGGTGGTAGTGATTCTTTTCTCGTTCCGGGCGCTCTAGCACAGTATTATGCTGGTGGAGTCCAGGCCTCCGGTTCCGGCATTGGTGTATTTTTACATCTTTGCATTTGGTTTATTAGACGTCAGGTAGCCTAAGCAAGATTTTCATTAGTCATTAGTTAGACTGCCACTAGTCTGACTTACCATCTTGTGCAACTCCTCGCCGCCTATCTCATCGCTCGCGAAACTGTTTTTTGCCGGACTTACTCAAAGATCGATTCCTGGTGCACCGTCTGTGACTGGTCCTTGTGTCTTGTTATTATATTTGCTGTTTTATTGTATATTTCTAAATTTTTTTATATAATTGCCATTCTTGGCGTTACAGCGGGTTAAATGTTTGTGCTACCAAGTTTACCATCATTTTGTCTCTCCTGTTTGATGATCAGTTGCTTGCCTTTTTAAATTAACATTTGCTGTTGTATTTGCTGTTTTACTGTATGTTTTTCAAATTTTTTATATAGTTGTCATTCGTGGCCTTACAGTAGGTTTAAATGGTTGTGCCTGCAAGTTTACCATCATTTGTTCAAATGTGTGTGAAATCTTATGGGACTTAACCGCTAAGGTCATCAGTCCCTAAGCTTACACACTACTTAACCTAAATTATCCTAAGGACAAACACACACACTCATGCCCGAGGGAGGACTCGAACCTCCGCCGGGATCAGCCGCACAGTCCATTCGAACTGAGAATATATTCGAGAGCTCTGCAGGAAACCAGTGTTACGGATATTGGTCTATAATCAAATTAGCACGTAAAATTCCTCTTTAGAAACCATTTTGTTTGCAACAGGGAACAAAGTGACACTTTCCGTCGACATTGGGCATCGCATGAAAGACGTGATGAGCACTATTTGTTTCGGCTGACTCCAGATACACAACTGAAAAGCCTAATTGGACATGTCTACCGAAACACGAGAGACACTTGTCTGACGACTCTTAGGAGGAACACACCGTACACTTTCAAAGTCAATAGCCGTTTAATACAAACAAGCAAACATTACACCTGTCAGTACAAACTTCTGAGAAGGTGTAGAAGGTAATAAGGGATTCTTTTACTTTATTTCTGAATAACTGATAATTTTTAATTTCTTGTCTGACTTGGGACGGTAACCTGTTACGAACATCTGCGTAGACATAAAACTCCACTACGAATCCTAGAGATACCTAGCGTGCGAGAAGGAAAGAAGGAAGAAAGGATGGATGGAAGGATGGAAGGTTGGCGTTCCACGACCCGTCGACAGCGAGGTCATTAGAGACGGAGCACAAGTCGGGATTACGAAAGCATGTGGAAGGGAGTCGGCCGTGGCATTCTGAAGGAATCCACCCGGCATTTGCCTCAAGCGATTTTGGGAACTCATGGAAAATGGTTCAAAAGGCTCTGAGCACTACGGGACTTAACTTCTGAGATCATCAGCCCCCTAGAACTTAGAACTACTTAAACTAACTAACCTAAGGACATCACATATATCCATGCCCGAGGCAGGATTCGAACCTGCGACCGTAGCGGTCTCGCGGTTCCAGACAGTAGCGCCTAGAACCGCACGGCCACTCCGTCCGGCTTGAACTGTGTAGTTCAGTATAAATGTATTAGTTTGGTGCGTAAATTTATAGCGTTTTTGTTCTGCGTGTTGATATTCCGATTGCCACGAGTTTACTTACCGCTTGTCATTTTTTATTTGTAGTTCACTGTTGCTATTAGAGGTTACATATTGTCGTGAGTGAGTCGTTTGGAGATTGTGAGTGGGGCCGTGGACGCTACAAAACGGAGTCCTAAGTGGAGAAAGCGGAACATTTCAGACTTCAGTAGAAGTGTAACAGCAGAGGAGGTAGCCGGAAACATTTGCGCCGTGTATGACTATAATGCCACTGAACAGAGTACGGCAATAAAATGATTTTCTCGTTTTAAGTAGGGTCGTTTTAACATTAGTGATTCTCCACATTCAGGAAGAGCTTTGGAATTTGATGAATATTGTTTAAATACATTAATCCACAATTATCCTCGTCAGTATACTCGAGAACTGCAAATATGATGAACTGTAATCATTCCGTTCTATTCGTGCGACGTTTGTCTGTAATGGGGAAGGTTCTAAAATTTGTATATGAATCACAAATATTGGCCATAATGCGTCTCTGCTTGCCCGTCATCAACTGGCTTATCCTATACTGTGTAGTTACTAGTGACGATAAAGTGCGTCTTTATGCTAACATAATGAAAAGAAAGGAATGGTTGAGTCCAAACAAAGCAACCACTCCCCGTACGAAGAATACGGGCATCCACAAAAAGTAATGTTACGCATATGACGGAACAGCGAAAGTGTGGTGTACTACGAATTGCTTCCCAGAAGTGAGACCATCATTGCTGACATTTATTGTCAACAACTGAGACTTCTTGTAGACGTAATCCAAGAACAACGACCAGGAAGACTGCGTGAGGTGACGCTACTCCACGCTAACGCCCGCCAGCATTATGATAGACTACAGGAGTTAGATGGGGAAGTCATTCCGCATCCACCATATTGACCTGATCTTGCGCTCTCAGATTTTCATCTTTTACGCCCTCTTTCGAACAATCTTCAAGGAACTTCCCTTTGGGATGAAAATGTACTCCGAACATGACTTGCCGAGTTCTTCACCTCAAAACCACGTTATTTTAACAGTAGCGTAATCGAAAACTTACGCCGACAGTAACAGACTTTCATAAACATGTGATCAAATGTATCCGGACATACCCAAAAACATATGTTTTTCATATTAGATGCATTGTTCTGTCACCTACTGCCAGGTACTCCCTTGACATCGTGAGAGAACAGAATGGCGCCCTGCGAGCAACTCACGGGCTTCGAACGTAGTCAGGTGACTGGGTGTGACTTGTGCCATACGTCTGTACGCGAGATTTCCTCACTCCTAAGCATCCGTAGGTCCACTGTTTCCGATGTGATAGTGAAGTGGAAACGTGAAGGGACATGTACAGCACAAAAGCGTACGGGCCGACTTCGTCTCCAGAATGAGATTTTCACTCTGCAGCGGTATGTGTGCTGATATGAAACTTCGTCTGTTGACTGAGAGAGATCGCCGACAGTCGAAGAGGGTCGTAATGTGTAATAGGCAGACATCTATCCAGACCATCAAATAGGAATTCTAAACTGCATCAGGATCCACTGCATGTACTATGACAGTTGGATGTGAAGTGAGAAAACTAGGATTTCATGGCCGAGCGGCTGCTGATAAGTCACACATCACGCCGGTAAATGCCAAACGACGATTCGCTTGTTCTAAGGAGCGTAAACATTGGTCAACTGAACAGTGGAAAAACGTTGTGTGGAATGACAAATGCCGGCCGGAGTGGCCGAGAGGTTCTAGGCGCTACAGTCTGGAACCGCGCGTGCGCTACGGTCGCAGCTTCGAATCCTGCCTCGGGCATGGATGTGTGTGATGTCCTTAGGTTAGTTAGGTTTAAGAAGTTCTAAGTTCTAGGGGACTGTTGACCTCAGAAGTTAAGTCCCATAGTGCTCAGAGCCATTTGAACCATTTGAATGACAAATCACGGTACACAACGTGGCGATCCGAAGGCAGGGTGTGGATATGGCGAATGCCCGGTGAATGTCATCTGCCAACAGTAAAATTCGGAGGCGGTGGTGTTATGGTGTGGTCGTGTTTTTCATGAAGGGGGCTTGCACCCGTTGTTGTTGTGCGTGGCACTATTACAGCACAGACCTACATTGATGTTTTAAGTACCTTCTTGCTTCCGACTGTTGAAGACCAATTCGGGGATGGCGATTGCTTCTTTCAACACGATCGAGCACCTGTTCATAATGCACGGCCTGTGGCGCTATGGTTACACCGACAATAACATCCCTGTAGTGGCCTGGCCTGCACAGGGTCCTGACCGGAATCCTAAGAACTCTTTTGGGATGCTTTGGAACGCCGACTTCGTGCCAGGCCTCACCGATCGACATCGATACCTCTCTTCAGTGCAGCACTCCGTGAAGAACGGTCTGCCATTCCCAAAGAAACCTTCCAGCAATTGATTTAACGTATGCCTGAAAGAGTGGAAGCTGTCACCAAGGCTAAGGGTGGGCCAACACCATATTGGATTCCAGCTTTACCGATGGAGGGTGCCACGAACCTGTAAGTCATTTTCAGCCAGGTGTCCGGATACTTTTGATCACATAGTGTATTAATGCTGATAAAAACCTCTTTTATGTGAACCTGTTGTGTTTGTTAAACTTACGGAAAAACGCTACGAACCTATGCACCTACCAAATATTATTGTTGTTGACCAAAGCCCGCATCTCATGGTCGTGCGGTAGCGTTCTCGCTTCCCACGCCAGGGTTCCCGGGTTCGATTCCCGGCGGGGTCAGGGATTTTCTCTGCCTCGTGATGGCTGGGTGTTGTGTGCTGTCCTTAGGTTAGTTAGGTTTAAGTAGTTCTAAGTTCTAGGGGACTTATGACCACAGCAGTTGAGTCCCATAGTGCTCAGAGCCATTTGAACCATTTTTTGTTGACCAAAGACACCATTGGAGGGAACATGTATTGGCACGCAAGTGTAAGAATCTCTGCAAGACGCTCTGTTATCAGCTTTTTACTGGATTCTCATTGAACCCTTTTTATAGTCCAAAAACGTTTTTGACCTGAACAGCACTGCCCCAGAAGATTGTACCATAGGGCAGATTTGAGTGAAAGTATGGCAAGTCAGCTAGCATCAGCAGCATGACAAACATTTGTTGCTGCAAAGCAGGCACTTCTGAGCTTTTCCGTTCATTTATCGATGTGCCAGTGCAACACAATTTATCATGTTTATTATGTATCTGGATGCGTAGATATGTCGTACGTGCAGCCTCATTCAGTCTGCACTTTCTTGTACCTGTAAGTCATTTCAATGAGTTTGGAACATAAAATGAATATTTGTAAGATTCAGGGTAAAACTACTTTTTGTAAAACAATTGTTAACCTGTTCCATCATTCTCCTGTGCGTACATTGTTGTAGAAACGTTGGGGCCATTTATAAATATGCTAATGACAAAAACAAACACCAAAGTCTTAAAAGGTAAAGGTTAAGGAATACCTGCAGGCCAATTACCGAACTCTGCAGGACACTATACAGAGAGACCGAGACACACAATATGTACGAGTGACAACTTTCCTTCTCTCTTCCATATGCCGAGATTAGAAACGCCTCGTCAACAAGAGTATATAATCATGGGTACCATATGTAAATTTCTTGATCTTTATCTGACCACTGCACCTAGTATTTTCGTCGATATTACAGCATTAACACTAACTATGCGGATGCTTGCGGGAAATGAGAACATGCGGCCGACGTAATATTACGTCACACCGATTACAATGATTTTCCTCGGTTTCGAACGTATTTTTACGACTTCCAGAATCATCTGTGAGGTTTCATTGATGGCAGTAATGGTATCGAACAATTCATCGTTTGTGAAACTTTTGCTATTAAGAGTTTCGTACGCATTGGCTGATGTTCGACTTCTCTTTTTTTCGTGCGTTTTGTGTGCATTCCTGTTGATGTTAAATTCAAAATGGGCAGTGAAGAGGAGAAACATTCGGATAAAATGATTTGCAAAACCGTTGACGGTTCTACAGACGATGATAAGAAACATTTGATGACGATTCAGATTTGAGCTGGAAACTGTAGTAATTACAAACTTTTTTTGAAACTGAGATGCTGCTTAGTTATCAGGAAATGGATGTGAGCATCAGAGTCCAGAAAATATAGTGTTGTACTGTAAATCCCTCATGTTTCAATTTGCACCACATTCTACTCCACTATGAACGCCAAATTTTGCTTTGATCTCGTGTTTCGTATGTTTCTTTAGATGTAAACTGTTTGTAAAAGGAATATAAACAGAAAGATCAAAACCTACGTATTTGAATACTAAAATTCCTTTTCAGTTATATTTTCTGTTAAGATTTCTGTTAAATCGAAGTTCATCTGCTTATTCGAGTTTTAACACTAACATACATATCTATTTAAAGTAAAAAGTCCACTATGCCTAAAAGTCAAATTCCAACTTCATATTTGTACACACAAATTATAAACTTAAACAAACCAGATACTTTTAGCCACTCCACAGATAATAGCAGCTACCTACGAGACCAGCGCCGTAAATCTCAAGTCCCCGTTTCTACCGTTAATATCTGACAATGATGACGGAGTAAGTAATCTAAAGCTTGAGAATGCAGTTCAGTCTTACACCGCAAGAAAACGGAGATAATTTTACCCACTGTTTACGGAAGTAAAATGTTCGTAATTGAAGTTTTATCTGGCACATACTGGCAACTAATGGCATTTTCAGTAAGAAAGACACATTACAGTTGCATAACATATAGAATTTCTGACAGGAATCGATGGGTGAAGGGCACTGAAAAAGATTCAGTAAAAAAGCGAGTTTGGTATAGTAGAACTGTTTGCGAAAATGTTACATGTTTTTGAATATATAGCTGATGTGTTAATAACAGTGGAAGCAAAACAATCGTATCTGCTGATGACTCACTCAAACTTCTGGCTAGATAGCATATCCCTTATGTATCTCTGCAAACTGCAATATTACAAAATGTAATTCAGGGACACAACTCATTTTTTACAGCCATGATTAGCTGTGGCGAAAAGAAAGTGGGTAAATTCCAAAACAAGTGGGTCATCAGTCTTTTGACTGGTTTCATTCTCTCCTACGCCAATCTTTTCATCTGAGAATAGCACTCACATCCAGCGTTTACAAATATTTCTCGGATATATTCGATCTCTGTCTCCCCCGACAACTGCTGCTCTCCGCAGCTCCCTCAACATCCATAAAGCTTATTCATTGAACATGTTCCTCTCGTCGTTAATTCCGCAGAGACCTAATTTTCAACATTCCTCTATAGCACAACATTTCAGGCGCTTCAATTGTCTATTCCTTTAACTTGTGATACACTTCCTTAGAGTGCTGTGCTCCAAACGTACATTTCTTCCTCAGAGCCGATGTTTTCTACGAGTAGACTTCTTTTAGCCAGGAATGCCCTCTTTGTCTATGCTAGTCTGCTTTTTATGTACTCCTTGATTCGTCTGTATGACTTTTTGTTGCATCCAAGATACAATTATTTCACTTCGTCCGTGACCCCCAATTTAGAAGTTAAATTTATTGCTAATTCCATTTTTGCACAGGAAATCATTAAACGCAGGATACAAAACTTATAGAAAAATTCTTAATCAAAGGCTACAAACTATCGCTGATGCAATACTTCAGAAGAACAACCAGACTCCACAAAGGCACGTTCCTGTAATGCTAATAAATTTATAATAAGGCAGATTATTGAAAAATGTCGGGAATTCGGCTCAGAAAGGCATTTATCATTTATTGATTTTGAGAAAGTCATTGATAAGGTAAAAAGACACTTTTTGTGGAAAATACTGGAAGTAAAAGATTTTCCTAAACAAATTATTAGAACAATAAAGAGTCTACACGTAAAATGCTAAAATAGTTATAAGTTCAGATTCGAGAATTTCAGACGAAAATTTTAATAAATCAAGGTGTTCGACGCTGGTGCAGTCTATCACACACTTTATTTAATTTATGCACGGTGAGTCTTTCCATCGTGTAAAAACTCTAGGGATTGATCGATGAGAGGATACGGAACAGAAAAGGTCTAAAGAACTTATGACCGGAAATGCATGGTTTCCACTTATACAGTCATACTTTGTTACAGAGACTGCGGTATAATACGCGCTGTACCAGGCACCCTCAGTTACAGATTGCGTGTTTTCTCCTAGAGGGTGTTACTGTTCCTCATACATCACGCCCTAGCACCCTCTCCTGCCACAGTAATTGCTAATGTTGAGTACGATTCACTTCTGTTGCTGACTCACCTTGTCGTGGATGTGATACAGCGTTGTACATAATGGTTCCGTATTCGAATCGAGAGCTTGCCGACATGATGTTTACTTATGGAAAGGCAAATGGCAACTGGTGGCGGGCAGGAAGTTTAGTGATCGTAACAGTGTTTTGGCTCAAATGGTTCAAATGGCTCTGAGCACTATGGGACTTAAAATCTGAGGTCATCAGTCCCCTAGAACTTAGAACTACTTAAACCTAACTAATCTAAGGACATCACACACATCCATGCCCGAGGCAGGATTCGAACCTGCGACTGTAGGGGTTGCGCGGTTCCAGACTGAAGGGCCTAGAACCGCTCGGCCACACCGGCCGGCCACAGTGTTTTGCCATTTGTTTGAGACAGGGTTGTTTCAGGAGGTAGGAAATCATGAAGAACGTACCCAGAATGTTAGGACACCAGACTTGGAGGAAAATGTGGTTAGCATTGTGGAAGGGGACCGCCGTGTCAGTACCAGGCAGTTGGTTGCCCAGTATAGTGTAAGCCAGACGAGCATTTGGAACATTCTCCATAACTATTGTTGTTACCATAATCACTTACAGTGCGTTCAGGGCTTACTAGAGACAGACTTTCCACATCTGGAGCAGTTCTGTCCCTGGTTTCTTCACCAAGTAACCACAATACCGAGATATGCGTCATCCATTCTATCCACAGATGAGGCCACCATTACGCGGAGTGATATCTTCAAGTTTCTTAACAGTCTTTTGTGGGATGGTATGTAGACCTCCATGGTATGGTGACAGCGAATCATAACCATCGGTGCAGCCGGAATCTGTGAGCCGGGATAATTGGCGTCCGTATTTTGATACCAGTCTTCCTTCCACGTCGCCTAACAGGCCGGACCTATCGGCGTTTCTTGCAGCTGACTTTGCCTTCATTGCTAGAAGAAGTGCCGTTGATGATTAGAAGGGTTATGTGGCTGCTGAATGATTGTGCTCCAGCCGATTTCGCCGTTAACGTCCGGACGCATCTTAATCGTGTCTTACCTGACCGATGGATCGGACGAAGGGGTCCAGTTGCATGGCCTGCTCGTTGACAGGACCTCAACCGGTGCGATTTTTGGTTATGGGGCCATCTCAAAAGTATCTTGTATGCAGAGCCCATTCGAGATTTGGAGACAGTGGAGCATAGTATTCATACTGCCTTTGACACTGTTCGGATGCAGTGTGGGCGACATGAACTCGTAACACACAACATGCTACGGCTCGTACACGCATGCGTTGAGGCACCTGGAAACCATTTTCAGCACATACTGTAACTGTGGCTGCATGGTGCAGTGCGTATTAGACCGTAGTGTGCGTAACAATGTATGATTTAATAAAAAGGCCTCTATCATGTCATTTGACCTTTTTTGTTGCGTATCCTCTCATCAATAAGACTCTAGAGTTCATAAACGGTGGAAGAAAACACCCTGTATATTGACGATTTAATTATGAAGTGGAAAGATGAAACACACTTAGGAATTAAAGTAGGCTGTAGCGTACCACTAAATACTCTGTTATTTGCTGATGACCAGATACTTCTACAGGAAACAGAAGATAACGTACAAAGACAATTTATACGTTGAGCCAAAAAGCAATATTTTCCACTTAAATATATCAGGAAATAAGATAAAGATAATGGCTATCCAATTAAAGAAACCAGTCAGATAGAAAATAATTATAAATGAAAATTTTAGAACCAGTATCCCACTTTAATTATCTAGGATGTGATATTAGGTTTAACTATGATAAAGACACTGAGAAGATGGGTTAATAAATATCAAGGTATCTACGGAAGAACTGAAAGAACTTTGGTAAGAAGAACAAGAAAAGAAACAAAAATGAAATTCTGTGAAGTTATGGCTGCACCTCAGTTGTATACGATTCCGAATCAAGGGCAGTAACAAAAAAAGAATCGCGTACAAGCAGCAGAGATGAAGTTCAAGAGATACATGTCAGAAGCTGTAGTGAAATGCATAAAATAAGGAATGTAATAATAAATTTAAATATCTTTTCACTTAATGAAGAGCATAGAATGAAATCTAAGGGTCATGTTGACAGAATGACAGAAAAGAGATAGCCAAAAAATATAATGAATTATCGGCTGACTGGAAAGAGACAACTAGGTAGATGGGTGGGTGAATGGATGGATAATAGAGACCAGAACATGTAATTACAATACCTAACGATGATATCATTTCTGCTACATATCTTTACATTCATCTTTCTTCTGTTTACTCTCAGTTCATTATGCGTGCTCGTTATCCTGTTTGTTCCATTGAACATGTCCTGCAGTTCTTCCTCAATTTTACTAACGATGACTGTGTCATCATCGAATCTCATCACTGACATCGTTTCACCTCAATTTCCGTCATTTCTTGGTCTATATATAGATTGAATACAGACGCGGAAGATTATGAAACTGTCTTATGCTCTTTCTAATTCGAGCGCTTTGTTCTTGGCCTTCCATTCTTATACTACCCTCTTCGTTCTTGTACAAACTGTATATTACCGGTCGTCCCCCTTAGCTTACACCAGTTTTTAGACAATTTCAAACATCTTGTACAATTTTACGTTGTCCAACTGTTTTTCTAGGTTCACAAATCCGAGAACGTATATTGTCATGCATAACGTAAGAACTGCCTCTCTAAGGACTTTAGTTTTCCTAAAACCAAACTGCTCGTCATCTAACATATCCTAAATTTTTTTCCCATTCTTCTGTATATTATTCTTGTCAGCAATTTGGATACATGGTTAAGCTGTTTAATCGGAAAAAAAATATCGGTGGTCTGAGCGTTCACAGTTTCATGCTGTCTGTTCAAGGCGATGGGCGTTTGCGCCCGCGGGGAATAGCTAACATCGGCGTGCGGACCGAGTGGACGGTTAATTGATTCCTGACCGCCGGAGAACACTAATGGACCAATTATCGAATGACCACATCCCATACATGTTCAATGTGTACGTGCACTACGCGTGGGGATAGGTAAGCGACGGCTGCCGTGCCGTGTTGTATCGCGAACGAGAGCGCACAGCACCTGTATTCCGGGAGTACATCGCCGGGTGAGTGCTCAGTGCCGCTTCACCTGGGTAGCTGTGGCGACCCTCACTGCTCAGGATTTATTTTCGGATCTCCTGCATTCCGGCTGGTTTGTTGCTGCCCTTTTTTCCCCATCTCGAGCTAAAGTTTCTATCGCAACGGAACTACTACACTCTGAATCCTTTACAGGGCGTTCATAAATTCCTATTACAAACTTTCACGGCTCATAGAGGGGATTGACAACATAATATTTGTTCCGAAACATTCAGATGTTGAACTGATCCACTACTTTTTAATTTTATCGATATTTCGCATCTTGAAACGAGACTGTATTGGCTGGCTCTGAGCACTATGCGACTCAACTGCTGTGGTCATCAGTCGCCTAGAACTTAGAACTAATTAAACCTAAGTAACCTAAGGACATCACACACATCCATGCCCGAGGCAGGATTCGAACCTGCGACCGTAGCCGTCGCTCGGCTCCAGACTGTAGCGCGCAGAACCGCACGGCCACTCCGGCCGGCAAACGAGACTGTATTCAATACACTGGAGGTATGAGTTAAGTTAATCTTTTCCACTATTTTGCACATACTTTCCGCATTTTACTTACGAAATTCATAACCTGACATCAAAACTTTTCGCGACAGGAATATCTATTTCGCCTCATTCAAGAGAAAAAATAAAGCATGTTTTATGACAAATTACCACTTATGATGGACTCACAGGGTCCGAAATGCATCGTGTACTTAATAAAACACGAAAAGTTATGACTGAAGGCGTTTTTTAACTCATACCTCTAGTGACCCAGTACTGCTTGAAGAACTAAATTGGGAGTGCCGCAGTACAATTATTAGGTAACATTTCGAAAGGAAACAATGAAACATCTGTTCATCACTTAAGCATATTTGTTTCTATGAACAATTAAATGTTAGGTTTTACATTATTCCAAAACAAAAAAGAACCCTGCATACTGTAAATACAGATCGGTACTGATGCATTACAACAGCGGTTCGATGTGGCTACCACCAACTTTGTTACAGACATTGTACCTACACGTTCTCCATCCAGTCTGGTGTCTCTTCATTTTCTAGTGCAGCGGGCCGAAGTCGTGCCAATAGATCTTTCTTCGCCGCTACAGGAGTAACGTAAATTATTCTTTGTGTATGACCACACGAGAAGTAGTCCATAGGAGGCAAATCCGGCGTTCGTGGCGGTCAAGTGGTTGACCACCTCGTTCTATCCATCTTTCTCCATATCGTTGTTGAGTAGTCTCTGAGCCGCATGTGAGAAGTGAAGTAGCGCTCCATCATACTGAAATCACAGTCCCTGACAGACATTCAGTGGCACTGATTCCAAGAACGGTTGCAATACGTTTTGTAGGAAGTTCAAGTGTACAATGACAGTTAGCTTGAGAGGAAGGAAGTATGACGCATTCACATCACTGTCCAGAGTACCTGGCCACGCGTTAATCCCAAAATGGTGCTAAAATCCCTATACATGTATGGCATGAGGGTTTTGTATGTTGCGCGAATTCAGAACACAGTCCCTAGAGAACTTACATTCATCTGTGAATAGAACTCGACATGGGAACAGGGATGTGTCGTTGCAGAGGTGCAGGAACAACGCGCAGTAGGCAGTGCGTTGTGGAAAGTCTGCTGTACTCATAGCGTGTACCCTATGATGTAGTACGGATGTAATTGTTGCTCACACAGAACGTCCCAGACGATACTGTGATTAACAACCATTGCACACGCAATTGTCGAGTGCTTGTTGACGGGCTCTCTTCAGAGCGATGCAATACATTTTCTTCTAATTCGAGCTTGCGGCTTTGACGTGGAGCTTCACAGTCTTTCCTCTGCACGGTGGAAGTACGTGCTTCTAAAAGCAGCTGCGCGACTTGGGTTGTCATGGCATGCTGCGTTGCGGAAAACGTTCGTGATACAGCCGACTAGCAGCTCTTACGTTACGTCGAGCTTCGAAATGCACAAAGAGCATGTCTGCATGTACCGAAACCGTGTACACGAACCATGTTTACTGTATCGGAGACGCACAGGCAGTTAATAGGTCTCGCAGCAAGGCAGGCGTTAAGTGAGATCAGGTGACAGTCTGTCGCTGTATGTCCACCTGCCTATGTTGTATCCTCGTCGATACTGTAGTGTCCTCGTCCTGCAAGGAAGCAAGGGAGAGGATTTTGTTATGGGTGGGCAGTATCCTGTACCTACAACACAGATGCATACATGGATTACTACAGTTCTTTTCACGTGAACATTTACTTACCTGGAATAGAGTCCATGTTCTGCGGCACAAGCTCGTCAGTATTAGTGCTCTTGCAGACAGTATCGGTAATCTTGCTATTACAACTTTAGTCTCATTGCTAGTCCCACCATAGGTGCTAATCTGGTCGCTACGTACTGTTGCAAACTGCGATGAACTATACCCGCTCTGCTACTGAATAACAGACGCCAAAGTGGAAGAGTGAGTCTGTGCTGCCCTCCAGTCAGCGGCGGTTCCCTAACTACATGCGTTGACGTCCTGTTGCTTGTCAGTGTGTCTCTTTCCTCTCTCGTGATAGTCGTGCTTGATCCTGGGCCTACTTATCGCTCTGCGCTCTTCATCTTTGCCGACCGGTGTGCTGGCGAGAGCTTACGCCAGCACAGTCTACCCTATTGTATACCAGGACAAGCAGCTCTGAGTCTTTTCTCTTTCCGTGGACGTGTTAGCCGGCCGCGGTGGCCGAGCGGTTCTAGGCGCTTCAGTTCGGAACCGCGCGACTGCTACGGTCGTAGGTTCGAATCCTGCCTCGGCATGGATGTGTGTGACAGTTCACAAGTTCACGTAACATGGAAAGTAGGTTAATGACGTCACTTTGGCACCAAATTTGAACACAGTTCTGCCTAATGAAACCGTGGGCATGTCACGCGATGGGAAGATCATCCACCCTCAACCCCCCCCCCCCCCCAGTATCTATGTCTCACTCTTTCTTTGGACGCCTCTGCGATGGTCACAACCGCGACGTTTAGCGCTGAAATCGCGCTGTTTTCGTATGTGTGACAGAGGAAAACTTTTCAGACACATCGCTCATGAAAATCTGCACGAAAAGGCATCAGGGGGTGGCATAAAGGGCGTGAATGGTACAACCCCATACCCTGTGACGTTGATTACCACACATTATGCGACTGAAAAAGGCAGTTCGCAGCATGATGAGCAGGTAGAAGACACTCTTGGAACCTTTGATACTGCTGACGCCGCCGGACGTTTCAACCCTTCATTATGGGCCCAGATCCTCATTAAACGTGATCGCACCTTCTCGAGTGCAGCAAAACCGCCGTTTTTTTCTCTCGTGTGCAGCCTGAAACTATTAGAGACCGTTAAAAACCTATTCGATGAAATTAGAATGTGATCCGTAGTACAAAGAGTGCTTATGTCTTTTTTTAACAACCATCTTGTTCTGCGTTCTCTTGAGGCGTGATATCGGAAGGCTGCAGCACTGACACGTGTCTGAATAAAACGAAAAAGAATTCCTCTAATATCCCTCTGTTCGGTAAAACCCCCGGTGACACTCTCCGCCGGCCGCGGTGGTCTAGCGGTTCAGGCGCTCAGTCCGGAACCGCGCGACTGCTACGGTCGCAGGTTCGAATCCTGCCTCGGGCATGTGTGTGATGTCCTTAGGTTAGTTAGGTTTAAGTAGTTCTAAGTTCTAGGGGACTGATGACCACAGATGTTAAATCCCATAGTGCTCAGAACCATTTGAACCATTTTTATCACCTCTCCATCTTAAATGAGAATTTTAAAAATGAATTTGTACAGAGACAACCTGTAAAGTAGGCCAAATCACTTGCAGGCAAGCGATAGTGACGGTGGGAGTGTCAAGAGTTTGCTTACCTACAGGCACTGTCTCTGTAAATGTACACTTTGACAATTCTGAATAAAAGTGGGCGGGTGCCGCCGACGGTTCTACCGAACTTGGTCATAGAGCGGCGGTGTGTCCGGATTATTTTCTTTGTCAGTTCCCAATAAAACCGCGCGCTTTATAGTCTGGACATCTTGGTTCCGACTTTCAACCAAGAGGCCGAGTAGGAGGAGACTAGCGTTTAACGTCCCGTCGACAGCGAGGTCATTAGAGACGGAGCACAAGCTCGTATTAAAGAAGGAAGGCGAGGGAAATCGGCCGTGCCCTTTCAAAGTAACTATCGCGACGTTTTCCTGAAGCGAGTTAGGGAAATCACGGAAAACCTAGATCATGAAGCTCGGACGCGTGTTTGAACCGTCGTTCTCCAGAATGTGAGTCCAGTGCGATAACGATTGCACCACGTCGCTCGGCCCAACGCAGAGGCGTCAAAAGAAAAGGTGAAATGTGGGTAGCAGGGGTTGTGACGACCTTCACATCGTGTGACTCGCCTATTGTGTCACTGGTAAGAATTATGGTGAAATTTGGCGCCAGTCTGACGTCACGAACCCACTTTACACGTCACATGAACTTCTGACCTGTGGCCTTTTTTTCGCACGTATCGATGCCTTGCCGTGTGAGGCGTCGTCCAGCCCGAAGATGACGTCGCAAAGCGCAACGCATTTCCACCGTTAAAGAAGAAAGTTATACCGACAATTGAGTCAGTTTTCAAACTTATGCGTCGCAGAGGAAGTCAAGTACGAGGTTTTGATAAAGTGATCCTTCACTTTTCTTGCACAGTGTATTTTTCTCTCTACTGCGGCACAATTTCAACTATTTGCGAATGCTGTAGCCGATGTACCACTAAAAAGTCCCTTCTTCTGGTGATGGTTCTCTTCCCCCACTGTTACTGCCGTTATCCTTACTTTTATAATGTCGTACATAGTAGGTATTTAACAATAATAACAATTAAATATATAAAATCTTTTAATGTGCAGTAATAGTAACTATTTTTGCATCAGAGGCTATTACATCGCTGAAGCAAATCTTTCAAAAAATTACTATTAAAAAACAGTATCATTTGAGAAGTACTTGTTTTATGAAATTGACTAAGGGGTATAGAGACCAAAAATTCTCTCAATTTGACCATCATTATTAAAACGTATTAAAATCGATGTGTGCACTGACCATTTTCAGTATATCTTTCAGCACTACAATTATGAACATTTGTCTGTAGACTGCGGCTACGTGGACGTGTAAACCTATGTCTTCTTCTGCAACATTCTAGAATTCCTAGAACCTTCAATATTTTGCGTTATACTTTTTTTTCTCAGGTGAGGTTGTCTTCCCCGTTCTTCTTGCCCCAACGAATTATGGCATGAATTGTGCCATAAAGCTTCTTTCTATGAACAACTAACTGTGTCGCATTTCTTGTTGGCGTCATTACTTGGCCACTGCAATTGCAATTGCATTAGTGAATTTTCAAACTCATGTGCAACAATGTAGCATGACCGTGCCAATCAGCTGTATCACGAGCGCTTTCCATAATGTAGCACGCTAAGCACCAGCATACGCATCGGTTTCGGAAACAGGTACCTTCACTGTGTCGAGGCAGGACTGTGGTGCTCCATGGCAACGCCACACACTAGAATTCGAAGAAGATGTATTGCATCTCACTGAAGAGAGCCCGTTACTAATGTATTGTCTGACCATCATACAGAATTAATGGAAATAACCAACACAATAACATTATACAGCTCTGAGAAATATTCATAGAAAGCAGTCGGTTAATAATCATACCAGAATACAAGAATAAGAATAAGTTGAAAGAGTTTGTATAGGATGAGATATATATCAACAGAGATACTATTGGCGAATTCAGTACATTCTAACCTACATTTAAAAGTAGCTTTCCCAAAATGTTATCTGGATATCCTACTTTAAAAAAATAAGCCTGCATAACCACAGGATTAAATCTCATATGAGAGGAAAAAAGAAATTTATATAAGGGGCAGAACATGTCAAGATCAGAAGTTACTTGCCTCTACAAAAAAGTATGGAAAAATTTTAAGGAAAATCAATAAATGTCTGCAAATACGTACATCATCTGAAAAAGTAAGCTACAACTTCTACAAATCTATAAAGAAAAAACTGTCATTTCGAAACCGCTATAAAGCCATATCTCAAAAACAGATACAATTTATCTCATAATATTACATACGAAATGTCAAGAAATACTTTATTTCTTACTTCAACTTTCAGTATATTCCATTTTTAGCAAATAATGTCTAGCCAATAACTGCAATAGTCGAGTGTTACAATCTAAATACAGTGGCACTTGCTGGTATCGCAGCAGCAACCCCTCAGCAACTCAACAACAGGTCATAAATAGCAAAGGGACACATCCATTCATTTTCGTAACAGTAATTGGTAATGCCTTCTGATGACACAGTTGAACAAAGTCATCCCCTTGTGGTTGCACCGGATACACGTAAAATACAACGTTGCTGACCATTTTTGATTTATTGAGAATGGCAGCAATCAGCTGCAGTCTTGTTTGATGGACAGGAAACATAAGAAAACTTGTTAATGACTATGATAAGGAACACCTTGTTCTTCAACATCTTTATTTTCTTCAGTTGCCTTTAAGACTTTAACTCCTATAATTTCAATTGTATAATGGGTTTCTCTTCCTTTTTCGACTTCTTGTATTTGGTTCTAGGTTGATTTATCGATTTTTAAAAGTCTTCTTTTGATTGTTCTATTACTTTGCTATTTCGCTTAGCTGATTTAACAACCTACAGATCAATGTCAATTAAGGATAATAAACATTAATTACTTTATTTTTCAACATCTTAAGTTGCACATTTGTTTTTAACACTTGATGATTGTATTTAATGTATATTTTTATATTTTTTATAAACCTTTAATTTTATTCTGATGTGTTTCTTCATTAACTCTTCTTGTCATATCTGTTGTAATAAAAACCATATTTAATACTATTCTAACATTTAGTACATTTTTCTTTAAATTCACTCAATTTTAAATTTATCATTAATATATAATTTAATTTTGTATCATCAAGTCTACCATTAATTAAAAAATTTAAATTTTCTCTAAGTGTTTTGATACTTTAATATGTTTGTGCAAAATAAAAGCAATATATTTCTTTATGTCTTACTCTAATAAAATATTATTTAACTATATCTTGATTTTCAACAACAAAATCACAAATAAAACACCTGAACTATATTCACGTTAATCTACCGATATAATTTCTTCATTACTTTTCAATAAATGTAGCAAATACTCCATTACTTTTATTTTCAAATTTTTACACATTTATGTAAATTCTCAGTATTTTGGTCGACATAAACTTTTACAATACATGGATTAATAATACATTTTATCACAGTCATTTGTCCTGAAGCTATAATATTACTGACAGTCATTAATGCTGTTTTTCCATATTAACTTGGACGAGTTACTGCACATTGAGGAGAATTTGGTAAAAGCTTAGAATATGCATTTTTAAATATTTTGTCATGAATTTTTGTATTTGGCTCACAATCTGATACATGACTCATTTATTAAAATGATACTTATTAATGTTAAGTCAGTTGCCTAACTGAATTAAGTAATACCTCACCAATCATCAAAAAATGATCAAGAATACCAATTAAAGAAAATTATAAAAAAGTTACTTTAATCAGCTTCTACACTACATTGTCAACACTAACTACAACATCAAAAAATAATAAATCACATTCTAGTGCAGAAACGAAAACATTTACTACTGGTCAATATAATTTGAAAAAAATTACATGCATTAATACATATTGAAAAACATTCATTTTATTAAACCTGTATAAATTTTTATCTATATAAGTGAATTATTTTATAATTGAGCATACTATATTGCGACCAGTACAAATAAAATATAAAACTGATCAATTAAACTAAATATTGAGCAATTAAATAGTATTGACAATTTTGAAACTGTTGCCCAGAGACAAAGATAAACAAAAATTGTTGGAAATTAGTTTATAACATTTGGTGTTTGAATTGTGAAAAAAATATTGGGCAGCTTATAAAGAAAGGAAAGAAGAGGTTCTGGATTAAAAAAGCAAGGTGGATGTTTACAATGACTATTGGCTGCATTGTCACATGTAACAAGTGGTGGTACAATAGCTGGTGGAGTAGCTGGTGAAGCAAAACCTATATTTAGACCGAAATCTAAAAGAAAAAAGTAGAAGGAAAAATACATAATTTAGCAATGGAAAGAAAAGGAGCTGATACAGAAAGTCAGCAAAAAAGTAATCAAATAATAAAAAATTCTGATTTATAAAATCTTCCTAAGAAATAAAACATTAAACAGTTTGAATAACTAATAAATCAAAAATTTTGAATTTAGTGTAGTTAATGTCTTTAATAATGATAATTTTGGAATACATTGCACTTGTCATTTTAAAACAATTAATTCTAATATTTATTTTCATTAATTTATTGATGATTAACTAATTAGCAAAGAAAAATTATTTATATTATATTGCTAACTGATCATAAAACTTGATTTAATTTTTGTGATTATTTAAATTTTACCATGTTAAAACTACTTTCAGGTAACAATAGAAGAATTAGAAAAATCTTAGAATCAAACATTAATGAAGTAAATACATTTAGGAGAATTAGATCAATAAAGTAATACAAATATTAATGCCATGAATTATAGAAAATAAAAAAATTGAAAGATGTAAAAATACAAAATTTAATTACACAAGTTGAGAATGAATTGAATAAAATTTAGTATCAAATTGAGACATGTTACATTTAAAAATTGAATATTAGTTGATGCTGGTGATCCAATTTATGGTTATGTTGCTGTTACCAAATAATATTTCGGAAAAGGAAGTAAAAATAAATTAACAAATATAAGTAAAGGAAATACAATTTATGAAATTGCTAGAAAATTATCAGCAAACACACATATCAATAATTCAACACTTAATTATAAGTTAGATAAATGTATTGGCTTATAAAGTAATATCTATGATAAAGAAGTAATTAAATTTACATTTACAGTTGTAAATGAACAAAATTTCAAAAATTCGACGACTGTATTTTTATTCCAAAAATGTTGTTGTTTATTTCACTTTTAATTCTATTAACATTTCATTACATGCTTTGATGATGTTTGAAAATCTGCATAAATCTAGCTTTCTATCGATAAGACTCAAATGTAAAGCTACAACTGCGCCAGTAGATTTAAAAATAATTTCATGTATCGATATATCATCGAATATAAAGGGATTGATTTCTTTAGAAACTGAACAATAGTACAAATGTTAATTAAATGAATAAAATTCAATATTTACATAATATTTATAATTGTGAATAATTAATTAATACATGATACAGACTCAAAAATAAATTTCATCAATTTTGCAAAACTAATATAATAAATCAGTTAACTAATTCGTTTTCAATATTTTGAAGAAAGAAATTTTAAATTAAAATATAGAGGAATGAAAACATGTAAAAATAATAAGCTTCACAATTTGAATTCATGATGTAACACGTTTTTAAGAATCTAATAAATATTTATCGAAATTATATAAAATTTTATTTTTAGAAAATATAATGAGATTTTGCCTTATAAATAAGGCATCAAAATAATAAATGCTAATGTAATTTCTTTAAAAACATCACGGTGCTAGAATGAATTTTTAAATATTATTACTAACAGTGAATATAGCAGAAAACGAAATACACAGAAATTGTTTAGAACTAAGTAATGAATATAAATTATTTGGCCAAAAATATAATAAACTAATTGATTATATGGTTTTGAATGTTTAAAGAGAGAGATAAAAAACTACAATAAAAAGGAATAATAAATAGGTTTACATTCTATAGATCGCTAATATGGTACAACCTCATCAATTTCCTAAAAGTAACTTTACTGTAAATGAACTTAGATATTACTCTAAATTAAAGTAAAAGTGTATTTTAAAATATAAAAGTAATTTGGTTGTATTGATAACTGAATATTTAATAAGTCACAAAATAAAGCCAAAGAAGAATTGGAAATCTTTACTTTAATTTAAAATTAAAATCTTCGTAAATGATGATTCCAAAGTATATCTAGATATAGTTTCTTTTTATAAAAATTTATTTTTGTAGAAAGCAAAAAATTGTAAAATAGTTAAACATTATGTAGTCGAAGCACCATTTAAGAAAGATTACGAAATATATAATCTGAAAATAACATAAAATCAACTGGTATTAACAATTTCTTGAATTACACAAAATCAAAAATTTAGATAATAAAGTGAACAAAATTTAAAAATAGCAGTTTGTGAATATATTTTAAGTAAATTGGTGATTATAAAATTGTGAAAACCAATGAAGTTAAAGAAATTCCCTGTCACATTCAAAAGTATGTGAGTCTTAAGTTTAAAAATGGCTAAAAAAATCTGTAAATTTCAAACTCAGAGATTAGAATGTTCACTGAACAAAATTATCAGAACGCAGTAATTGCTTAATAATTTCATTCAGTTTGTAGAAAAAATTAAAGAATATTGATATTTAATAATCTATAAAATAATGATCTAAAATGAGTTATGTGCTCCACAAAAAAGGCATTAGTTCATCTTGAAAATAAAAATATTAAAATTCACAAATGGTTACTACATATAAAAATTTTATACTCATCATTGATGAAGAAATTATAGATATTGCATTACCAGTTAAGATTTGTGATATTCCAAAAGTAGCAACAAAAATTAGTATATCTATTAGTGTTTTTTCTTTTGATGAAAATAACAAGTATATCAATTAGAAACAATATACCCTATGAAAAAATCATACCAAGTTAATTCATTATAAAAAAGGGAAGCATATCACTATACTGGTGGATAAAACGTCCTTCAAGTTAAACTAATAAAAAATAAACATCAAAAGCTTATTTGTTTTATATGTGTATTTGATTTTAATAATAAATAAAATTTGATTATACCCGAAAATATTGCTTCATTAATAATCCAGTAAAAGTTGAAACAGAATATATAATGGTGTATTCTGACATTGTAAAAATATTATCTAAAAGTAAATAATAAATATATGAAAAATATTTTATCAAATCTTTTAATATATTTTTATTATGCTAAAAACATTATAATATATTATTTAAAATATTCTATGATAACAGTGTGAGTGGAAGTTTACCATTGGGGGATTTCAATGGGATTAACCCAAAAATATTGATTCTACAACAAAATAGGTCATATTCCGAATTCGCTTTAGAATTTTTTATGATTTACAGAAAAATTTACCAATACCATCTTGAAATAAAATAAAATTAACTACATTAGATAGTAAAAATAAATATCTTCTTCATAGTAGAAATCTTGAGTCTTATTTGTCTCTAGGAATGAAAACAACGATATATGATATCTAAAAATATTATATAGATTTTGAAAAAGATTTTTTTTAAACTGATGACTAAGTGTGTACTCAGAAGAATAATGGGAAATATAAAAAAATAACAGAGTAATCCCACAAGTAATTTCATATACTGAAAATGTGATAAATTAATATGTAAACCAAATGTTAAAAGGAGAACAATTTTTATTGAAGAGTGATCTGTTATTCACATAAGTAACACTGAAATTTTCTTTACGAAACCAAATTTTATTGGAAAGGGTATTCTTCGTTTATCAAAATAAATAATGTATGATAATTCTTAGAATGTTATGAAAGTAAAATTTGGTGAAAAAATTGAACTTTGTTACCAAGATGCTGATAGTTACAACTACAGTGTGAAAATTGACGATTTTTGTGAAAATATAAAATAAATGATTAATTATTTTGATACTAGTGATTTTCAGAAATATAACATTTATAATACCCCAAGTAAATAAAAAGTATTCGATAAATGGAAGATGAATGTAAAGCAAAAATAATGGATGAATTCTGCTGTTTAAGAGTGAAAATATATGCTTATCAAGTTGATGATAAAGAAGAGAAAAATCAAAAGGAGTAATGAAATGTGTTGTTGAAAATAAAATATCTTTGTAAGATTATAAAGACTGTTTCCTTCACAATAAAGAACAATGTAGTGTCTAAATATAATGTAACACAAAAACACAGTTAATTCAGTTGAATAGAACAAAAACTTATTAAGTTCTTATGATAATAAGAGATATGCTTCACAAAATAAAAGAAATACGGTAGCATATGGCTTTTGTTTAATTAAAAATGTATTGAGTTATTTTATTTAACAAATGCATCAAATATTTTATTTCAGAACTCATAAATTAATTTTATTTTAAAAAATATAAAATAATTTCAATTTAAAAAATTGTAGATAATTTTCTGTACATAAATTATTAACATTAATTATCTTTCAGTCAATCATATTTGATGTTTAAAATTTTAAAAAAATTACTTTTGTTCATCATCTGGAGAGAATAACAACAAAGTCAATGAACTTATGGTCTTTGGTCAGTATTTAAGACTAAAAAGACTAAATTTAAGATATATTTTTGGTGCTGGAACATGTTCTAACAATATTCAAATAGAAATAATTAATAAATTACACAATAAGTAATAAATTATGCAACTGATGAGAAAAAATATTGAAATATGATGTTTAGTTTCATGTGGCATAGATGATTTATGGCTAACACATTTCGTAGAAATGGATTCAGGCAACTTGAGAGGAATTTCGAAAAGAAATGAAGGATGCAAATAAGTATTAACTATATCTGATGTTTTTCCAAAATTTGCATAGGCTATTCCAGTTCAGGATAAAACTGTAAAAATATAACTAATATTTTTCAAAAAATATTTAGACAGAGAAACCACAAAATCTACAAACAAATAAAGGAGATGAATTCGATAGATATAGCCTCAAAACCATACTATAAGTGGATAGATGTAGTCTCAAAAATTTTTATCGAATACAATAATATGAAAAATTGAAGAACACAATTGAAGTCAAGACAACTAAATAACGAAAATAAAAAATGTTTTAAACTTTTTTTAACAAACTTTGGAGATAGTAAACACAAATATAAAGTTTATGATAAAGTGTGATTTAGTAAACTTAAAGGAATTCTTTTAAAATGGCTATAATGCTAATTGGTCAACAGATCTATTTGAAATTGACAATTTAATTCTTTCTAATCCAGTTACATATAAACTGAAAGATACCAATCAAAATTTTTATAAGCAAGAACTACAAACTACAAAAGATCTTGATGTATATCTGTTGAGAAAGTTTTAAGTAAGAAAGGTGATTAAGTAGATTTATTCAAGAGAAACAACTTCAGTAATGCCAGATATAAGCAATTCGCTGGCCCACCTCTGGCCCTTATGCAATCAGTTACTCAGCTTAGCATTAATTGAGTTCTTGGATAGTTGGTTGGAGGGTCCTGCTCCTGAAGTGGCAAACGTTCTCCACTGGTGGGAGACTTGGCGGCTTTGCCGGACAAAGTAGGGTTTCGTAAGTACTAAGAGAAGCTCTAGAAACTCTCACTTTGTGTAGGTGTTCATTATCTTGCTGAAATTAAATCCCAGGATGGCTTGACATAAAGGGCAACAAAATGGGGTGTACGATATTGTCAGTGTACCAGTGTGCTGCAAGGGTGCCACAGTTCCTGCTATAAAAGGAAATGCTACTTCAGACAATTGGAGCCAAGAGATGTAAATAACGAAAATAAAAAAAAATTAAACTTTTTATTACAAACTTTGAAGTGTATGATAAAGTGAGACTCAGTAAACTTAAAGGAATTTTTTTTAGTGGACATAATGCTAATTGGTCAACAGATCTATTTGAAATTGACAATTTAATTCTTTCTAATCCAGTTACATATAAATTGAAAGATACCAATGAACATTTTTATAAGCAAGAACTACAGACTATAAAAGATCTTGCAGTAAGTACTGGGAGATGAAGAAGCTTGCACAGAATAGGGTAGCATGGAGAGCTGCATCAAACCAGTTTCAGGACTGAAGACCACAACAACAACAACAGCCTCAGACCATCACTCCTGGTAGAAATGCTAGCTCAGACCATCACTCCTGGTTGTCTGGCCATGTGGCAGACGATAGTTAGGTTGGTATCCCACCAGTGTGTGGAGCGTTTCCAGACACGTCTTCAGACTGGAATCTCACTGACTGGAGTACAACGACGAGTCCTGCTTCGAATTGAAGCCCGATAACCAGCAAAGACATGTCTGGAGACACCTCTTTGGGTGTACTTGCTCTTCCCCACACTGTGTCAGAGGAAGGAGAGGTGGGTTCCGGTTCATAAGTAGGACAGTGCGTATTATTAGGGTGGATAACGGGAGGTGACGAATGTGCCGTTGGGAGAGTTTGTGGAGGGTGTGTATATGTATTTTTGGGTGACTCTGGTGGTTAAGGCTAGGGATATTAGTAGGATGGGTGATTAAGAGTGAAACTATAGCGTGTTTAGCCTCAGGTTTGTAGTTAATACAGAAAACACGTAGGTGTTCAATATGGAAGAGAACTTTATAAGTTGATAAATGATTCGTGTACATGATGCTAAGTAGATACGAGAAGCTAGGCGGAGTGTGTCGCATTGTAGGATCTGTAGGGCTTTATAGAAATTTAGAGGAATCAATATCGGTGCTATATTTGCTTAGCAGACTATAGGTCATGTCAGAAATTGTGGAAGGGTGCAATCCCCGTCACTGGTCAGTTAGTCTTTTTAGTAGTTTCGGTATACTGTCGGTTTATTGATGAATGTTTCCGCCTCAGTTTGTGATGAATCTTAAGTCTGAAGTATTTTAGTGTATTAGGTAGGATGGTAGTAAATGATAACTTGTGAGGACGGAATCTACAGTTGGTAATCCCATAATTATTGACAATCTTCTCATATTTTGGGCTACAGCCACGTAATAATGTTCGAATGATATTTTCAACATTATCAAGTACAACAATGGTGGGAGTAATTAGACTTCATTAAGTGAAGTCATCGTCGAGATCTATTAAACTGCGTGTTCCCCGCATGTAGATAAGAAAAAAAATCACAAAAATATAAAGCAGGCAGGTAGCATGCATGTTTTCCAATCATAGAACAATCGAGTCACAAAATAAACACTAATATGGTTGTTACATGTGCAGTAAATATGGTCTGAAAATATGCTACCGAAGTTATTGGTTGATTGACCAGTACAACATATGTTTCGTACGATGTGTATGTTTGGTGATAAATACTTGTTCACAGTTAAAACAAACACCCTGTGTAGTGGCACAGGTAATAGTTATGATTTATAGGAAGAGAGTAAATAAGATTGATAGGAGTGTTGTGTTGCCGCCAAATGGGGATGTTCTTGGTTAGTCTCATGTAGTTGTAAAATGTTTTCATTCAGACTCAAGATAGCGATATGGAATGCATGAATAGAGAAACTGGAAGAGCCAATGCGGTTAAATGAAAGTGGAAATACCGAGCCTGAAACAGAGACTAGAAGCTCCTAAGTTAATTTTTCCTTATGATATTGTTCTGTCCGAAGTCCGTCTGACTGTACCATGTAAAACCTTTACTAAACAAATTTTAAAAACCTTTTTGTTTTAAACTAATCATACTGAACCTTTTCAAATAAGCTGCCATCATCTCTGTTGATCCCAGTCCTATGAATTTACGCGCCATTTGGGAACAATAGATGGGAGTTACTTGTGCGAAAAGTGTACGTCTCCGACATATGTTAGTTCGACCTATCCACATTTCAGTCTGAACAAACACATTAAGAAGAATATACCTCCACAAATGCTGAATAACCCTTTATTATTGAAACAGTTAATTACTGAACTATATTAGAACAATAATTAATTACTAATAAAGGATGATTTAGAAGCTGCTGTTGGTTTCTTTATCAAGAATGCTACCTACGTTTCTTACATTGTGTTCACCTGGTCCGTAAAATTAAATTCTGATCTGAGGTGAGTGAAGAGACTGATCCTCTTTTAGAGTCTCGTTATACTATTCATATGAGTTCGCGTGTGGACAATTTAGGACACTTTCTGATTGTGTAGAGTAATCATCACGGAGCGGAAAAGAGGCAAAAGTTGTACTATTTTTCTTTTTTTTCCCACTATGATATTTAGTGAAAGGAGGGCCCCCTACAAATTTCATAAACCCGTTACATGTAATGATATTCAGGAATGTAATCGACGAATAACGAATACTTTGAACGAGTATGTGTCTCGAGAACATCACACAGAACTACTGTACAGAATTTACTCGTTAACATTGCGACCCAACTCACAAAATGTTTAGGCGATGTTTCTCCGTGTCAGGTATTCTCCCCCAGGCGCCTGGTGAGCTGCCGAGAGAAGTGAGGCCGTGCCATTAACGAGCCGCCCCACTCTCATCCTTCATTACCGTTGTATTCACTGCGCTTAAGCCAACTCTTTCCGATTTTTAATAGTATGTAATGAATCGAATGACGTTACTTTTTTAATACTGATCCTTGCTAGGTAGAGTAGGCTGTTCTCGTAATGACTCATTTCCAGTTGTGTATGAGAGGACTTCAGAAAGTAAGTCACACACAAAGACCATTGTACAACAAGAGTGGTGCGTTGTCAGAGGAGAGTTCGTTTTCCATGTTTCCCACAGACACGGTTATACTGCGGCACGGATGACAGGTGCCTTACACAATTTCGGAGTGAAACGGCGCGACAACTGGTAACTTACACCAAAGTTGAAACGCGTGGGGCAGCACGATTACTCTGGCCGAAACGTCTAAATTACACACAGTTTTGATGTGGTTGGGAGCAGGATACAGGAGCTGCTGGAGTGGAAGGCTGAGCAACAAATTGAGGATTGAATATAAAATTTAATTTATTATGCAAGAAAATTCATGCAAGGTACTGGTAACAACATATTGACATATAACTTGTTCAATTTAAATGTACATCAGCTGATTTAACATCAATCATCGACAAGTTAGCTAACATCAAACAATCTGCAAATATGAGATTTAAACCTTTCCCAAAATGTTAATGCTTGTAAAATGTTATTACGAAACACAGAAAATTCCCAAACTGGTCGCTGTATTTAAGCCTTTCATAACCTAATGGGCACAATGGCTTACAGGAAAGAATATCACAGACGTATAGCAATATCTACCCACTACAGCACTGTCTTACGTGACCTTGTGTGCCACAATGATTCACAGGACCAACTCATATAGTTAAATGGTAAATATTACCCACAATGGAGCTTGCGTTATAATCTTACGTAGCACACCGATTTACCAAGACAATGCAATTAATGCCAAGTACAGTCTGGTCCAGAATAACGAGTGCCCTACCACTGCTTAAACTACTAAGAATCAGTAATGAACTGTTTTACAAGGCAAGCACATTCAGTTCAGACAAGTTAACAAGACATTGCCTCCATTTGAATTTTACGACAGAAATCCATCAATAGTCGTAGGCCAGACGCTGATTCGAAAAGGATTGATAACAAGTTACCGCACTGTTGGCGGTTGGCACCAAACCCCTGGCGTGCGATAGCTGTGTTTGGGCCAGAAACCCCGTTGCAACAGGAGCCGTTAACAACAGTACCCACGGAACTCTTTCTAAAACCACACCGTGAAATGACGTTAAAGGGGTTTCCAAAACAGTTTAACACTGAACAGTAGTGAGTAAGCGAAAAAGACAAAAAAAAACTGACACACACGACACTTACAATTGGCCTTGAAATATTCCTAGCTGTGGTTAAGATTGAATTAATTTTAACCCAACAGGTAAACAGTGGTGTCACAGTAGACTTAAACTTCATTTGACTAGCGTGACAATTGTGGCGTCCCTTAACTGACATAAGTTCAGTAACAAACTGAAATGTAATTTAAAGACACTCAAGTAAGGGTACTGTGAAACACTTCAGCAACAATTTAAGCAAACACGCCTATATAGGCACTCCAGTTCATATGTAAATCAACCAGGGCACAAGTCAGTATTTCGACACGCGACGTAGGAGCAAAAAAAAATGGCTCTGAGCACTATGGGACTTAACATCTATGGTCATCAGTCCCCTAGAACTTAGAACTACTTAAACCTAACTAACCTAAGGACCTCACACAACACCCAGTCATCACGAGGCAGAGAAAATCCCTGACCCCGCCGGGAATCGAACCCGGGAACCCGGGCGTGGTGCCTCGGGCATGGATGTGTGTGATGTCCTTAGGTTAGTTAGGTTTAAGTAGTTCTAAGTTCTAGGGGACTGATGACCTCAGATGTTAAGTCCCATAGTGCTCAGAGCTATTTGAACCATTTGTACTGGTTTTATGTAAAAGAATTTAACGTTTATTATGTAATGAATATTTTTGTTACTTTCTTTAGAACGCGAAAGTGGTCGAGCTTTGATTATTTAAATATGTTAAAATGTAAAATAATGTAGAATAAGCTGTAACCAATCAGATAGACAGCTTCAGGAAAGGGGGCTGCTCTAGTCAGTTGAACAAGGATGTTCGGCGCGTGGGAAATGCCTCCACGGACGGGCAGGGACAATGCTGGTGGATACGCGAAAGCGGATGGTCGGTCTTTGGGCAGCTAGGAAGTGAAACGACTTAGAAAATTTCGCGTTATGTGGTAACGCGGGACTTAACCTCTGAGCGGTAAGCTGCTGCGCGCCTGGTGTGAACTCTAACTTTTTCCATATATACCTTGTATTTCGCGATGAGTGTAATAGTAATTCTAAATACGATCACTTTCGCTATTAGTTTGCTTTCTGAATAAACATTATTCTAGCCAAATCGCAACTGTGTGGCATACATCATTTGTGGATCGTTAATTAGCTCCTGATATTATTATTATTGTTGTTATATGTTATATTAATGTTGTATGTTTCATACAATTTCGCAAAATGAAATGAGCGGATGGCATCGTTGGCCGGGAGGCCCCTATTCGGGGAAGTTCTGCGGTCAAGCACAAGTCTTATTACATTTTACGCCACACTGGGCGGCTTGCGCTCGTGTAATGAGAATGAGATGATAATAAGGACAACTCAACAACCAGTCCACGAGCGGAGAAAATCTCCAACCTGGCCGGGAATCGAACCCGGGCCCGGTTGCATGGGAGGTGAGCACGTTACCACCTAGCTAGTCAGGAGGACACAATTTCGCAAACTTGACATTAGCTAGACAATTTAACCAAAGGGTCACAAGTGTCTAATTTATGGCGTGTAATGCGACACGTACGGTGCAATCCCTAGACCAGGTTCAGCCAAGACATTTCGACGAAATGGAACCACACGTCAGCGCGAACATCTTTGGGATGTTAGCTCGCAAAGTGTAGCGCAGCATTCAGTGCAAGTTACTTGGCCTGCCATAATAATGATTATCTTCAGAAATTAAACCCTCCCGTATGAGGCGAACTGGTAGTAAGGTAGTAGAGTTCCAATTGGGAGGGGGTTTTCAGTTATGCCATATGTCCGGCATATGTCTTACAACCTCCCGAAAGCGTTGGTAGACTGGGAGACGAGAACTAGTTTTAATTTAAGTTTGCAACTGTATGTCTCAGAAGAAAACTTAGTGTCTGACTTTTGTGTAAGTGTATTTGTACGTCGTACAATTATTAATTTCTGAGAATGTTTGGTGAACTAGAGAGCCGTGGTACGGTATATTGTCAGTTAATCTTTCGTCAAAGCAAGAGAAAATTGAGTGCCTGCTTGCAAGAATCCCATCCCTCAATCATACTAAACCTCCAGAAACGCCTCAGGTTAACCGACGAGTCCGTAGATGGTGGTATAAGGGCGTATGGTATAGAAGGCCTCGCTATGTCACCCGGGTTTTGCGATGATTAAGCCAGTCCATCCTTGAACTGACATAGCAAGTCACCGTGTAACAATTGTTTCTACCTGTTATATGGAGATGCTCTCGTAGTTTCATGGCCCTTGCAGAGCCTTAGAAGAGAGGTCGAATTCTGAAAGTGCAATACTACTGTCTATGTTTTAAGTAATGAAATGGAAAGCAGTTTCTTGTGGAAATATTGTTTGCATGGCATGCCATTCAGTGCGTTTATTTTAGAAACACCTTAAAATGAACTCGTTCGCACTGATTATAAGCTAACTAGTAACAGTACGAGCGCATAGACTACCACATGACTAGGTCGAAAGGCATCATAGCAGCGACTGCCGATTATGACGCACAGTCTGTAGCTTGTGCGTACAGTCAGTACAGTTCGTATAAGACTGTACATCTTCGGTTACCCAAAGTTATCGATTTATTTGTAAATGTCAACGTTCCTTTGCACTGTAAAATCACTGAAATATAGTGCTTATGACCTGTAGACTCTTTCTAATGTCTGAGTGGCAAAAGTAAACTTTTGTTAATACATACTTATAAATAATGCGCCAGAATATATATACTTTCCCTGCGTCTCCTTTTGCTGAAGTGATAAGCGATTTTTGCATCGGCATCTCATCCCACTGTCTCCAAAAGCCCCAAAAGGCCAACTGCGTGTGCTGGCCAGCGTGGAAACCTACCGTGCGCTCCTTACTCTGTACATAAGGCAGAGCTGATACATTCGCTTCACGTATGTGAAATAGCAAAACTGGAAATAAAGTAAAACTGGTTCTTATTTGCAAATAAGGGGTACCTTACACGCTCTGTAAGCACAGCTATAGTTGTTCTTTTGACAGTGATTTCATTACGCTCTCAGAACTCTGGTGTGTAGCAGTTGGAACAATGGAAAAACATGTTCTGCCACCTCTAATGTTTGATGTCTCCCCGAAGGTGATGTCATCTTTCAGCAGTAAAACTGGTCGTGTCTCAGAGACAGAACCGTCCCACAGTGGTTTTAGGAGCATTATAGTGACCTCACGTTGATATTTCGGTGACCAAATTCGCCCAGGGTAAATCCTATGGAACCCATCTGGGCCGCTATCAAGTGGTATTGTCACGTACGCAAATCAGCAGCCCGTTATTTACGTGAATTACATGACCTGTGCGTAGACATATAATACCACGTAGCTCCACAAACCTACCAACAAACTATCGGAAAAGTGATACGCAGAATCAGTGATTTATTTCGTTCCAAAGACGGACAAATAAGCTATTAAGCAGGTGGTTCAAATGGTTCAAATGGCTCTGAGCACTACGGGACTTAACATCTATGGTCATCAGTCCCCTAGAACTTAGAACTACTTAAACCTAACTAACCTAAGGACAGCACACATCACCCAGCCATCACGAGGCAGAGAAAATCCCTAACCCCGCCGGGAATCGAACCCGGGAACCCGGGCGTGGGAAGCGAGAACGCTACCGCACGACCACGAGATGCGGGCAAGCAGGTGGTCATCCTGTTTTGGCTCATCAGTGTAAAAGCAACACGGCGTAAACACACGCAGGCAGCGAACCAGTCACAATTATCACGCTCACAGCGGAGAGCAAGATCAGTCTTTAAGAGTGCCGTGTGGTCTCGGCACTGAAGTAACGCCTGCCTCCGTAGCGCAGCGGTAGCGTTACCGCCTACCCCGCAAGGGAGGCCGGGGTCCGATTCCCGCCAAGGAAATAGGAGTTATGTGTCCATCATCACTCACACGCAAGTCGCTGAAGTGGCGTCAGCTAAAAAGACTTGTGAACCTCGGAATGGCATATCCTGGCCAATAAATCCCATACGATCATTTTATTTCACTGAAGTAACGAACTAAAAGTAAATCGCCCAGCATACCAAGCCGCTGTGCGATGACAAACAGTGGAAAAACTTGGCTCTGTCAGGAGATGTGTGGATGAGGACGAACCTGCTGCTCGCCTCCAGACCTGGTCGGTCGGAGGAGTAATGTGTCCACTTTCGTTTACGATGCAGGTCCCTTGCGCCTGAAGATGCTCAGCCAGACCAGCTTGGAAGTCACACGGGCTGCAGAACAGACAGCCGGCACGTTGCTCCTCTGACCTGTAGTGCCCGTGCTGCTTCACACACTGCATCTACCCGGAAAACGGTCACAATGGCGCTCGCGCCCTACGTCGAACGTACCCTTCACGCCACAGATCGCGTCAGATCGCTCAACGGTTCACCGTGGGATGGATCTGACCAGCCATAATGGTCACATAATCATTGGCCGTAATGCGACATTGCAGAGTACCCATGGAGCCCACGGAACACGTCGATATGGCTCCGCAAATCATCACCGAACCCCCAAAATGTTTCAGTCATGGGAAGCAAACTCTGTCGGAAGCTGGACCCAGTGTGCAACAAGACTCATTCAACCAAATGGCATTCTCTCATTGCTCCATAGTGCACGGTTTTATAGCTTTTTTGTCACAATCCTCTTCAATGAGCGTCCACCACGTTCATTCAACACATATGTTGTGACTTAGCGGATGATGTTTCTTCGCTTTCCCTGTAATAAATTTGAAATGCCTGATCTATCAGAACAGAACGGATTCGGTCGTGGAAAGGGCCGAAGTAAGTAGCTGTCAGTTGCACTCAACATACAAACTTTATTTATCAACACACGTTATTACAACAAGGATGCAAAACACTCAAAACTTTAATCGACCTCCTTCGGTTAACTTTAGATCGGCTGTAGTCCACATTCAAAATCCAAGACACAAGGCCTAAGCAAGAAACTGAAATACAAGGTTCTTCTGGAGATTTCACCCAAAAATATTTCTAAATCTTAAATCTAAACAGGCTGAAGGCCTTAGCAATTTAATTTTAATGGAACTTCGCTGCATGCCGCATATTAAACAATAAGAAGAGTTTCAATCAAAAGGCAGAAGGCCTTCTCTTAAAATATTTCATGCGAAATTCGGCTGGAGGCCCCATATAAAAGCATAACAATCTTATGCCTTAAGGGCAAGACAAGAACATTAATTTAAGAGATATTGATACTCGGCTGAAGGTCGCATATCAAGCAAATGACAAACCCAGACAGCGAAATTACTATGTAACACACAAAGAACGGCGCTCAGAAGTTTCCAAGGGTCGGCCTGGGATTGTAACACTAACGCCCGTTTAGGTGAGACAGCCTGTCCAACGACTTCTTAATCGGAAGGCAACCCAACCGAAAGACAGCCGACCGTCCAATCAACAAAATCAGTTCTGCTCCACGCAACCAGCAAAACGACCACAAGATTTCAATACAACGACACACAAAATAAGGTGATCCACAAGACCAACAACACCTCAGCAGTTGAACCACACGCCGCACTTGACAGCAACAACACGACGAGGAAAATTAAGTCAATGACCAGGGCAGGTAACCGGAACGTCAACGGCCACAACGCAGAAGATACCGCTGGTCATCTTCAGTAATAGGGAATAAATTAATTTAAGTTAAACCCCACAGGCTGGAATCTTAGCCGACTTGAATGCACACACGCTGTTGTTCACGGGAAAGTCCCAAAAGCAACAACCACGATCGAACGAAGAAATGTAAACAGTTAAGGCTCGATAGTAGGTCAAGTGAGGACTCAACTTTTGTGTCCAAGATCGGTGAGCGACGAACTTCGTAGCACTCGCAAATAGCTCCTCACACTCCAACCGCGAGTGCACACCGCCAGCGGCCCCGGTCAGAGTATGCGAGACGGAGACTTCCTTGCTGCTCCACGCCAACCGACCGACTCCCCAGGCCCGGAAAGGGTGAAAGGACCAAATATACGTCGCCCGATGAGACGACCAACCGAACGACGAAACAACGGTCGTCCCGTTCCAATCCCCCTCCGTCGGACAGATCATGTGTGTCCCAGCGGTTGGCGAACACTGGCTGTCCGCGCCCCACTGACTCTCCGTCCCCGACTTCACTGCTGCTGCGACCCGACTGCACTGCTGGTCCGTCTCCGACTGACTGCCAGATACACGACCACCCGGAAATACTGTCTTCCGCTCCAGAGATGGTACGACAGTGTACTTATCGATACGCGTTGCTGCTGCCGCTCACGGACAAGTAAGGCAGGAAGTTAGATTCGCCAGTAAATAGAATAAGAAAACTAAGCGGCAGTACCGTAATAGAAGATGACAAACAATAAATGGGATGAACACGAGCCGTGCACTGCTGAAAATTATAAACATGGTGCCTCTTAAAACATCAAACACTTCGGCTTCCTTGGTTTCGGTAGAATCCACCATAAGAGCTCAAACAGTGTTCACGCGTTCGAATACACTCAGGTCCGGAATAATGCACTCACGACTAGCCAGAACACTTTTCTGATCACGATTGACAATTGCAACGCATTGAGAACATTGCATAGCTACCGCTCGTGCTCAAATACCACAGCGCAACTTGCAGGCTTGGCTATCGTTTGCATTTATGTTGAAGCATGCGTTTATTGCAGTTTTTCCGTATTTTTGTGCGAGGCCGGTATTTTGAGGGAGGGTGTTCAGAAAAATGGTTCAAATGTCTCTGAGTACAACGGGACTTAACATCTGAGGTCATCAGTCCCCTAGCCTTAGAACCACATAAACCTAACATAAGGACATCACATACATCCACGCTCGAGGCAGGATTCGAACCTGCGACCGCAGCGGTCGCGCAGTTCCGGACTGGAGCGCGTAGAATCGCAAGGCCACAGCGGCCGGCGAGGGAGGGTGTGGATA
Source organism: Schistocerca serialis cubense (assembly GCF_023864345.2). Lineage (NCBI taxonomy): Eukaryota > Metazoa > Arthropoda > Insecta > Orthoptera > Acrididae > Schistocerca > Schistocerca serialis. The sequence goes on along the minus strand of NC_064639.1, from coordinate 301,445,181 downwards.
TGCTTAAGTGCACGCCGTAGCCAGTAGAAGTGAATAAAGCAAAATGTGTACGCGATGTTGGACGGCATTTCGTGAACATCCAACTTCCTGTGGGTTCCTAATCTCCGGACGTCAGTCTCAAAACTTAATGACTGTAGTACGAGGACGCGCTGAAAAGAAATACCGCCAAACTTTCTTTTTAAAGCTTTTTACACCTTTATTCCTCATGTCTACATATCTATTTCTTAACATAGTCACCCTGGTGACGAGCACATTTCTGTGAATGCGGGACCAGTTTGTTGATACTGTCACTGTAGAATGTTTCACTTCAGTGACGGGACCACAACCTCATCTCTGCTTGTACCGCTTCATTACTATCAAAGAGAAGCCCTCGAAGGTGTTCTTTGAGACGAAAATTGGATGGGGCCAAGTCTGAACTGTACAGAGCGTGATCGATGACGGTGAGGCCAAGGCGTGGGACTGTTGCAGTTGTCACAACGCTCGTGTGTGTGGTCTGGCATTGTCGTGCTGAAAAAGAGGGTGCTCCATATGTGGACAAACTCTTTGAATTCGTGCTTTCCGTTTCCTGAAGGTCTCTCACGCACCGACATAGTTACGTTACACTCCGTCACATTACAAGCTACAATTCCCAGCCCTCTAGCGGCAGACGGTTGCAACTTGCGTCAGCGAAACGCGAAAGTCGCCCGAGTAACATGCATGGCATGTAATACCCAACCGCTACTGAAAAAAAAATAAAAAATTCCGAGGCGTTACTTATAAGCACACCATCGTAGTATATAGACCCTACGTGTAAGCGAAGTAGATGACTTGCTCGGAGTGAGCAAAAAAAGAGAAGTAAAGGTTTCGCTTTTATAATGGTGACGTTACGAAGTTGCTGTAGGCGAAACGCCGTCGCTCCATCGCGCATATCCGCCCTCCGCAACGCATCGCAGTGACAGCAGGGGCGAGGGAGGTACCGGCGGGCGGTAATTTTGGGCAGTTTACGCTGGGGACGAGGGCGCCATGTCGGCTTTAAGGGCGCGCCGTATCGATTGGAAGGGCCGCTTAGGGCGAGCGCGCTCCAGCTGCACGGTTAGGCCCTGCCGAGCCGCGCTCCGGCCGGACGCCGAGCGCTCCCACCGCGGGAAGCTGGGCTCTCGAGTCGGCCGGATGACAAGTGACGCAGCTTCCCGTTTACGGCACGCCGGCGTACGTGCTGCGCACCCATACATAGAGTTGGAATGTACCACAGCTACTGTTCAGTAGTTCTGATACAGAACGTAAATGACGCACAAAATTGCAGGATTACCAGCAATCTTGGTAGCACCGGTAGGGTGTGAAACGTATTGTTGGCTGCGAATGGGCATTGATTAAAATCAATGGGGAAAGTTGAAAATTAGTGACGGACCCGGATTCGAACCAGGGTCTCCTGCTGCATACCAGGCAGATGCTCTGACCACTAAGCCACCCGGACGCAGTGGTCGTCACCACTGCACAGGCTGCCCTAGCACGTCTCCTGTCAGACCCAAAGTCTCGTCTCATGCACACACTACTAATGTAGTGCCCCCTGCGCATTTACTGATTACTCACGGCATTTCGCCTACTCCAGTAAGATTTCGTGCCTGGTGTGCATCCGCACTGAAGAGATCACTGGGCATCTTCGCGTTAATTATATAATATGGACATATCCGAAAAAACAGACCCAATTTTGATCCAACAGCCTCTATGATTTAAGACACAAAGGAAGTACAAACAATGGCAGCGAAAGGGCATTGTTTTAAATCAATGGGGACACATTTCAGGTTCACCCATTGATTTAGATCAGTACCCATTCGCAACCAATGCTTGTACTTCCATTGTGTCTTAGTTCATAATGGCTGCTGGATCAAAATGGTGTCTGTTCTTTCGGACATGTCTGAAACAACAAATATGCTGTTGTAGTCTTCAGTCCAGGGACTGGTTTGATGCAGCTCTCCATGCTACTCTATCCTGTGCAAGCTTCTTCATCTCCCAGTACCTACTGCAACCTACATCCTTCTGAATCTGCTTAGTGTATTCATTTCTTGGTCTCTCTCTACGATTTTTACCCACCACGCTGCCCTCCAATACTAAACTGGTGATCCCTTGATGCCTCGAACATGTCCTACCAACCGATCCCATCTTCTAGTCAAGTTGCGCCACAAATTCCTCTTCTACTCAATTATATTCAGTACCTCCTGATTAGTTACGTGATCTACACATATAGTCTACAGCATTCTTCTGCAGCACCACATTTCGGAAGCTTCTATTCTCTTTTTCCCTAACCTATGCTTCACTTCCGTACATGGCTACACTCCATACAAATACTTTCAAAAAAGGCTCCCTGACACATTTATACTCGATGTTAACAAATTTCTCTTCTTTAAAAACGCAATCCTTGCCATTGTCAGTCTACATTTTACATCTATTCTACTTCGGCCATCATCAGTTCTTTGCTACCTAAACAGCAAAACTCATCTACTATTTAAGTGTCTCATTTCCTAATCTAATTCCTTCTGCATCACCTGCTTTAATTCAACTACATTCCATTATCCTCGTTTTGCTTTCCTTGATGTTCATCTTATATCATCCTTTCAAGACAGTGTCCATTCCGTTCAACTGCTCCTCCGGGTCCTTTGCTGCCTCTGACAGAATTACAATGTCATCGGCAAACCTCAAGTTTTTATTTTTTCTCCTTGGGTTTTTATTCCTATTCCGAATTTTTCTTTTGTTTCCTATAGTGCTTGCTCAGTATACAGATTGAATAACATAGGGGATGGGCTACAACCCTGCCTCACTCCCTTCCCAACCACCGCTTCTCTTTCATGCCCCTCTACTCTTATGACTGCCATTTGGTTTCTGTACAAATTGTAAATAGCCCCTGTATTAACAAATCTCCTAAGATAAGTAGTAGGGTCAGTATTGCCTCACGTATTCGAACATTTCTGCGGAATACCCACTGATCTTCCCCGAAATCGGCTTCTACCAGTTTTTCCATTCGTCTGTAAAGAATTCGTGTTAGTATTTTGCAGCCGTGACTTATTAGACTTATAGTTTGGTAATTTTCACACCTGTCAACGCCTGCTTCCTTTGAGATTGGAATTATTATATTGTACTTGAAGTCTGAAGGTATTTCACCTGTTTAATACATCTTGTTTACCAGATGGTGGAGTTGTGACAGTGCTGGCTCTCCCAAGGCTATCATTGGTTCTAATGGAATGTTGTCTACTCCTGGGGACTTGTTTGACTTAGGTTTTCCAGTTTTCTGTCAAATTCTTCACGCAGTATCGTATCTCCCATTTCATCTTCATCTATGTCCTCTTCCATTTCCATAATATTGCCCTCAAGTACATCGCCCTTGTATAGACCCTCTATATACTCCTCCCACCTTTCTTCTTTCCCTTCTTTGCTTAGAATTGGTTTTCCATCTGAGCTCTTGATATTCATACTAGTGGTTCTCTTTTCTCCAAAGGTCTCTTTAATTTTCCTGTAGGCAGTATCTATCTTACCCCTAGTGATACATGCCTCCACATCCTCTAGTCACCCCAGTTTAGCCATTTTTCACTTCCTGTCGATCTCGTTTTTGGGAAATTTGTATTCCTTTTTGCCTGCTTCATTTACTGTACTATTATATTTTCCCCTTTCATCAATTAAATTCAATATCTCTTCTGTTACCCAAGTATTTCTACTAGCCCTCGTCTTTTTACCTACTTGATACTCTGCTGCCGTCACTATTTAATCTATCAAAGCTACTCATTCTTCTTCTACTGTATTCATCTCTTAAAGCTACCCGTTCTTGTAAATCGTTCCCTAATACTCTCTCTGAAACACTTTACAGTCCCTGGTTCTTTCAGTTTATCCAGGTCCTATCTCCTTATATTCCCACTTTTTTTGTAGTTTCTGCAGTTTTAATCTACAGTTCATAACCAATAGATTGTAGTCAGAGTCCACATCTGCCCCTGGAACTGTCTTACAACATATAACCTGGTTCCTGAGTCTCTGTCTTACCACTGTGTAATCTATCTGAAACCTCCCAGTGTCTCTGTGCCTCTTCTACGTATACTACCCTCTCTCATGATTCTTGAAACAAGTGTTAGCTATGATTAAGTTATGCTCTGTTGCTCTGTGCAAAATTCTACCAGGCGGCTTCCTCTTTCATTCCTTACCCTCATTTGATATTCACGTACTACGTTGTCTTCTCTTCCTTTTCCTAATATCGAATTCCAGTCATCCATGACTATTAAATTTTCGTGTCCCTTCACTATTTGGCTAATGTCCTTTATCTCATTATACATTTCATCAATCTCTTCGTCACCTGCGGATCTAGTTGGCATATAATCTTGTACTACTATCGTAGGCCGGCCGAAGTGGCCGTGCGGTTAAAGGCGCTGCAGTCTGGAACCGCAAGACCGCTACGGTCGCAGGTTCGAATCCTGCCTCGGGCATGGATGTTTGTGATGTCCTTAGGTTAGTTAGGTTTAACTAGTTCTAAGTTCTAGGGGACTAATGACCTCAGCAGTTGCGTCCCATAGTGCTCAGAGCCATTTGAACCATTTGAACTACTATCGTAGGCGTGAGCTTCGTGTCTATCTTGGCCGCAATAATGCTTTCACTATTCTGTTTTGTAGTAGCTTACCCATACTCCTATTTTTTTATTCATTATCAAACATACTCCTGCACTACCACTATTTGATTTTGTATTTATAACCCTGTGGTCACCTCACCAGAAGTCTTGTTCCTCCTGCCACCGAACTTCACTAATTCCCACTATATTTAACTTTAACAAATCCATTTCCCTTTTTAAATTATCTAACCTACCAGCCCGATTGAGGGATCTGACATTCCACTCTCCGATCCGTAGAACGCCAGTTTTCTTTCTCCTGATAACGACACCCTCCTGAGTAGTCCCCGCCCGGAGATCCGAATGGGGGACTATTTTACCTCCGGAATATTTTACCCAAGAGGACACCATCATCATTTAACCATACGGTAAAACTGCATGCCGTCGGGAAAAATTACGGCTGTTGTTTCCCCTTGCTTTCAGCCGTTCGCAGTACCAGCACAGCAAGGCTATTTTGATTAATGTTACAAGGCCAGATTAGTCAATCATACAGACTGTTGCCCCCGCAAATACTGAAAAGGCTGCTGCCCCTCTTCAGAAACCACACGTTTGTCTGGCCTGATACCCCTAAGTTGTGGTTGCACCTACGGTACGGCTATCTGTATCGCTGAGGCACGCAAGCATCTCCATTAACGGCAAGGTCCATTGTTCATGGGGGGAGGAAAGAACAGATAGCACTTATATAAAAATGAATGTGTAAGAGAGAAACTGGAAGCCCATAATTTCCTTCTGCTTGTTCGGTTGTTTGCTTTACATATAGTTAGAATTGTACGACATACAGTATTACAGGAGTCCATTGGGTATTTTGTATTCATACAGAATATGAATTGCCTTTTGTAAGTAAAAAAAAAAAAAAAAAAACTGGTTGATCGTGTTACTTCTGCGCTTTTGTGTAAGTAAACCAATTACTTCTGATACACGTACAGTTTACGTGAACTAGCATAAAAAATCGATATAACTGTTGTTGTTATTTCGTACTCAATAGAACGTTGTTTATTATAATCAAAGGTAAAAGTTTCCTGTTGTTATTGATAAATGCGAAAGTAGTTTATGAAAACAGAAAAATGTTTTACTAGGGGTCAGGGATTTTCTCTGCCTCGTGATGACTGGGTGTTGTGTGATGTCCTTAGGTTAGTTAGGTTTAAGTAGTTCTAAGTTCTAGGGGACTGATGACCATAGATGTTAAGTCCCATAGTGCTCAGATCCATTTGAACCATTTGTTTTACGTGAGGCCGCCGTAGTATTTAAGTGATGTTTCGGATACATTTGTTTTGAATTTCTTTTTACTTTATCCTTTTTTGAGGAAATTGTGTTTTCTATCGCTATATCACAAATTTGTGGTTTTTTTTTTTTGTTTTTACTACAACGTTTATCTTTCACGTTACAAATCAACAATTTTCGAATAAAAAGCGAATTAAACAATGACTGTTTCAGTTTTGTTGTAAGTGCTGTTTATTTTTAAGTAACAGACAAGAGAATAATCATATAAAACAAAAACCTTCTCTAGGTCACACAGCCTTATATATCCTCATGCAGTTTTTAGACGGATCACCGATTCCGTTTTCTAGCCGCGTGGGGTAGCCTCGTGGTCGAGCGTCTTGCCACGGTTCGCGCGGATCGCCCCATCAGAGGTTCGAGTCTTCCCTTGGGCATGCGTGTGTGTGTGTGTGTGTGTGTGTGTGTGTGTATGTGTGTGTGTGTGTGTGTGTGTGCGCCCGCGCGTGTTGTCCTTAGCGTCATTTAGTTTCAGTTACGTTACGTTACGTGGCTTGCAAGTCTAGCAACCGATGATGTCAGCAGTTTGGTCTCATAGGAACTTAACACAAATTTCCACGTTTTCCGGTTTCTAGAGCATTCTAATAACACACTGATCGCACACATAAACAAAATGATCATATGAGGTAACGGCCGACTGGTATGCAACACACTTAATGTATAGCTAACGCAGATACACCCTTAACTGCCCATGGCTACTAGGAAAAGTACCGTAGTCTACGCTCTCTTAGTCTATCGTAGCCTACAGTACGTTCAAAACTCTACCCATACAACATATAGATGCTTAGACCAGACGCTCAGCCCAGGCCCTCCCTACCGCGCCCATAGAAACTTCCAATGCAAACAAAAACAACATATCACAGTGTTATTCTAGCTGCTGCCATAGGACACTGTGCTAGTGCTTGAGCTCACGGCCTTTTGCTCGTAACAGCAGCACATATAGTCAACAAGAAGCAATGCAGAAACTCTCTTCGGTTGACGGATCCTTCTGGCAGGGGAGAGAGTTGTACATTGGAATACTTCTCAGATTTCCGCCTCTAGCTGGCCCTGTACTGGAAATTTATCATATTTTCTTATTGCATTTTGAAATTCAATTTATGTGTGCTGCACTTCTCCCAAAATTACAAAAGGTACTCCTGAAAACTAAGGTTTTCTTAATGTTCGAAACAGTTCCAAGGTACAACACAGTCATGTACCTGGGAACAAACATTCTGTTCAGAATTAAAAGCGTTGCGATCGAGAAAATCCTGTTAATACGGCATTTCATAGTGTGTTGTTGTGTTATTAACTTGTCCCACACCAATTATCAGTATGTGAAATCAAATTACAAAGCAATGTTACAAAAACCTGTTAAGGGGCTCCGGAACGCCCTATACTTGCAATGTTAAAATAACGCTTATAAATTACATCTTTCCTCATAAAGTATTTGAGGTCGGAAGTTGAACATTTTACAGATTATTTATTGGAATATGGGCTACAACTTAACACAGGGATTTTACAAAATTTTAGTTCAGTTATTAAAGATGATTTTCTTTCAATTGTAATGAAAATTCACAACATTTTTTTGCAATTTTTTATTTACATATTCAAAAATATACAGTTTTTTGGAAAAAGGCTGTGTTAAATTATGCAGAACGTACTGTGTAACATTTACTGAAAGTTTGAAACAAATATGTTTGGAAGATCCTTAGAAAGCATGTAATTAGTATGAGAAAATAAAAGTTTTGGGAATCGAGCGACAAAGATTGGATTAACTTTTTAGTGCATTCCAGGTCCATAGGATTGATTATCTTCATCCTCTGCAAACTCCTCCTCCAGCTTCCTCTTGTTCCTCCTCCTGTTTACTCTTGCTTGTATTTCTAGACTCTTTACAGCCCTGTCTGCAGCCCGAAGGCGTTCCTTGTCTAAAGCAAGCATCGCTCGTTGTTGTGTTCGTAGATTTTGCTACCATTTTCTTCAGTTGCAGATACTGCAACATTGTTCCAAAAGGTGGTCATGTATGAACACTTATCACATTTCAGTTGTATTTCACTAGCAAGTCCTACGTGCTTTATTATGGAGAGTTCCAGACCAACTTCACTACAATGAATACATCTTACACAGTTTGAAAAAATTCCTTTGAGAACCGACGTATCAAATATTTCATTCACTTCCGATTCGCCCATAAAACATTCATAGTTTTCACTCATTGAACCAAGCTTCTTCTGTGAAGTATTTTCTTTCCCACTTTGACTGCTCTGGGCAGGTGTACTTGAGAGGTTAGGTTCACTCACTTGGTTATCGTCTTTATTGTTTACAGTAATAACACATACCTTTGGCTCTCCAACATTTCTCCTTTTCTTAAAAGCCTTCAGAGAATTTCTAATAACTTTACTTTTAGTCATTATTATACTTCAAAAAACAGAGACTCAAGAAACAGAATTAATTACGAATATTTTCGAGATAACGACAGAGTAAATAAACATGAAACAATCGACAATCACACCAGCGATATATATTGAACCATTCACAGGTTAGCCACAACACATACTTTATCTCACATCACTAAAATGTAACTGATGAACACGGACGTTAATAATAACACCATTTGACAGCAGTTTAACAGCGCCACAGTGGGTTACGCCCATGTAGAACACATTTCAAAAAAAATTTAAAAATAGTTGTAGTCTTCGGAATTGAATAAATTATATATTTATTAAAAGGTAATAGTCTGCAGATTCAAAAAACGCAAAAAAGTAAAAATTGAACTTTTCATGATTTTGAGCCTTTCCGGAGCCCCTTAAAGTTAAAACATGTTGAAATGGAGGCTATTAGCTACTAACACAAATTTCTCTTTTCAAAACTCTAAAACTCTATTTGGTTATTTTATGGTACTACCGATTTCAGTTACAAACCTTCATCTGTTACGACGCTCGTAAAAAAAAAAAATCACCTCACATTAAAAAAAAATGGAAACGGATAGCCATACTTTAACTATATATATAGGTAGTATCTGTCCGCGAAAAAACAGGTACCATTGATGACCCTGCAGCTTCTCTAGAGTGAAATGATATTTAAATCAACACCTTAGCTGCAAACAGGCAATATAGCTACCCGGTCACCAACCTTCTCGTGCGAACGCACACACTATGCCCCAACTCGTACGGGTCTTGGTACAGTAATGTGCCACGAGTAATGAGTGTGATGGGCGAACATCTATTAGAAGCACTACGAATGTAGTGGTGTGGAGATGTTGGAAGTGTGGGTCTCACGGGGAGCGTGCAAAGGATAAGTCTCTGCAGGCGCACTATCATCTGTGCCCTAGGGGGCTCAGATGGATAGAGCGTCTGCCATGTAAGCAGGAGATCCTGGGTTCGAGTCCCGGTGGGGGCACACATTTTCAACATGTCCCCAGTGATGTATATCAACGCTTGTTTGCAGCTAGGGTGTCGATTTAATTATCATTTCATTCTTTTATTATCACACTTCTGGTTTCGGGCTCTTGTAAGTCCATCTTCAGGTGTCGTAACTTGGTGCTGTTACGACATCTGAAGATGGGCTTATAAGAGCCCGAAACCGGTCAAGTGATAATAAAAGGTAGCAAGTCGTTGCTTGAAAGATACTTCGACGTCAAAAACTCATGCAAAGTGCAGTTTTCATGTTAACAGCATTCTCAAGTAAAGTTTCTCTTTTCTTAGCTCTCTCTCCACATCTGTTTATCGTCTCAAGTACGATGTTATTGACTTCTGCTTTTTTCTTCTTTGTCAGCAACGCCTTTTCTGATTCATTCTGTTTCATTACATTGTGTTCCTGTTATATCACTGTCTGTGTCATCATTTCTAATGGTCGTTATATTGTCACCAGCTTCCGTCATATCTATTGTTCTGTCTCTGTTTGTCATTCTTGAAATTAAAAATGCCATCTGGTTTTGTTTGTCCATGGTTGGACTAAGGTTTCTGCTTGCAGTAGCTAATACAATTTCTATAATGCAATTCCTCTATCTTCCTCCATATTTCTTTATTCAGCTTTTTCTTATGTAGTCTAGATGACTAGTGTCATAAAGCACTCGGTCATCCTGAACGAAATGAAACGGATATTCCATCATTAAATGCTTTTTCGAGTGTCACCTAGAAAGCAATACACCACATTTTTTTATTCAACTATTATTTATTGAACACAATGAAACCGACAAACAACAAAGAAAGAGGTTTCTTCTACACTCCCTATTTTTACACTTAAATGCGTCAGCTACTGGGAGAGTGCAATTATTGCGTAAGTTACAGATTAAGATAAACTTGACACTTAACACATGACTTTGGACTATCAAATTAAATGGCACAATGCTATTGCCAGTTCTAAATTGTTGTATTATTTTTCTCTAACAGTACGAAACACACACGGCTAAAATGCTAACCATACAGTGCATCGTCTTAGCCTAAACGAGGCTATGTTACAAAACCGAACTTTCATCACCTGACCAAGCACCATTTTAGAGAGGGAGGAAGACTAGGCACCGAGAAAAATATAGTTAATGTTACTGACTGGATAATTATGCTTTTCTGCCTTTGATCACTGACCTACCTGTGATTTGTTCCATTGGTGTTCAAAACCGAGCTTTCTAGGACGGCTGCAACATTTACTGACTGAAACTGTGCAGCCAAGTCTATCTAAAAAAATTATAGATTGTATGTCCATCATCAGTACTAAGTAATTATATGTTTCTACACTAAGATCGCAGTTTATGACACCTTAGCACAACAAAACATAGTAAAAATTTTGCATGTAGGTGTGATCTTTAATGTCTCATATCAGTTGAATTGCATACTTTCGTAATACACAACTATAACTCCAAAATGCACGAAATACGATATGTTAGTTTCATAAACATTACTTAGTCAAAGACAACAATGGATAAGGTGTCACACAAATCGCTAATCGCGAAAGAACATTCTATTTGCACTACGATCAAATATTTTGTATTATTTACAAAAATATGAAATATTCCTTCTTCAACGTTACAAGACATACATGATACAACGATTGTAAAAATATATGTCACAAATATTGGCAGCAATGATTCATCTTGAAGGTTAAGCTGCATTTGGGTAAGTTTGATCATTATATCACAATTTAATGAAACCAAATGTGGTCTGTATTACTTATCAAAATATATAAAGATTTGTTCTACAACATTACAAAACACACTTCTAATTTATAGGCTAAAAAGCACTTGTTAATGAAAACACTTCGATCTTTATACCTTACTTTAAGTAATAACTAGCCCCAACGAAATTGTAACTAATTGCTCCATATGATGATATTTCATACTCGGTACAAATAAACATCAAACGAAGGTATAACAAATAGTCTCTTGTGTCGTACTTTTGTATTCAAATCGTTTTTATCTGCATATTCAGACACAGATTTTTAAACTTTCTTGCTGTAATACGAACGGCCTTGCTGCACTGCTAACAATGGTTCCCCACCGATTCTTATCAGATCACCAAAGTTAAGCGGCCAGAGCTAGCTGGGTGGCTGTCCGGTCTGACGAGCGCTGTCCACAGGGGTGGTACACTCAGCTCTTGTGAGGCCAGTTGACGAGCTGCTTGAATAGGAATTAACGCGTCTGGTCACGGAAACTGACAACGACCAGGAGAGCGATGTACTGACAACAAGACCATCCATATCCCATATCCTTGACACCTGTGGGTTGAGGATGACACGGCGGTCGGTCGATATCGTTGGGCCTTCATGGTCTGCTCGGACATTTATATATATGCTATTGGGGTATTGAGGGTAAGTTGATATGGTAGCTGTTATCACCCTGATTGTCGTGTCTACTGTTACCCTGAAAGCATTGTTGGTACTATTGATGTAATAAGAGTCAGTTGACATGATGACTGTCACTATCCAAATCATGATGAGTGTCATTACCCTAAATGTAGGTAAGATATTAAGGGGGGTAATGAGTTTAGCTATCATATGAGTGCTATTACTCCGATCATGGTGACTACCATTTCCTCAAATGCATGGTTCGGTTACAGTCAAGCTCCAAAGAAATTTTGGCAGGCCACGCTAGACAATTAACTTCATCTTACTGTACAAAATGTCCACTTTTTTTAATCTGTAAGCCTGGTTTTTCATTTTCTAATGAGTGAGGTAGCGAATGAGAAAACAAGTTTTATTGTAAAAAATGGCTTATTGGTATACACATACACATTCACACAAATAACAAAATGATGTCTACTATTACACAGTAAAATCAGCTAAAAAGCATTTTTTTTTTTACGTTACAGTGACTGCATGTTAGGTTATTAACTTTATCTTGCAGCACAAACATTTGTCATCTTCTGCTGATAATGCTAACTTATACTGTCGCACAGTGAAAACTTTATTACACTTCAGTGTAATAGGACGCTGAACAGTAGTTTTAACATATGAATTTCTCAGTGTGATATTTTATATTCATAGTAAGGCATTCTGCTACATGTAAGAATTCCGCTCACGTTACTGTACAGTAATGTCTTATCTTAAGGTTAATGGAAACTGATTTCTTCTTGTAGACGTTTTTGGTTGGGTGATATGCTGCTACTATTTTCCTAATCAGTAGCGTAAAAGCTTCTTTCTCCTCGGTATTTAAATGTCTCCATCCATTTCATATGAGGTGTAAGGTGGGTTAATGATGTCACATTGGCACCAAATGTCACCACAATTCTACCCAACGCCAGCAGGGACGTGTCGCATGATGGAACGGTCGTTACGCCTCTTCTTACATTGCTTTCATTCTTTCTACGTCTCTGTGATGGACGCCAGAACCGCGAAGTCCAGCGTTGAAATTACGCGTTTATTTATGGATGGCGAGGAAAACATTTCAGGCACACCGACGCCTCGGTATCGCCACGAGTGGGCCTCAGGGAGTGACATAAATGGCGCCAATGAAACCACCCAATTTCTTGGGGTGTTGTTTCCCACACATTTCATTGTCGAAAACGACAATTCGCATTGCGATGAGCAACAGGCAACTTTTTTCTCAATCTATGACACTGCTGACGTTCCCCGGACGATTCAGTCCTTCTCTAAGGATATCGTGATCTTGCAACCCCAGTGAACATATTGCACGTATTTGGAACGACCCGCGCGGGGTAGTCGTGATGTCAGGTCTGAGGCGTCTTGTCACGGTCCGCGCGGCTCCCCCCCCCCAATCGGAGATCCTCCCTTGGGCATGTGTGTGTGTGTGTGTGTGTGTGTGTGTGTGTGTGTGTGTGTGTTGTCCTTAGCGTAAATTAGTTTAAGTTAGCTTAAGTAGTGCGTAAGCCAAGGGACCGATGACCTCTGCAGTTTGATCCTATAGTCCTTATCACAAATTTCCAAATTTGGAACTAGCGGAAACGCAGTTTTTGTTCTTGTGTACATGGCGAAACACTAGGGTCCTTTCAAACTTGCTAGAAGAAATCTGAACGCGACCAGAAGAAGCAAAGGTTGATTATGCTTTTTCAGTCCTCCTGTTTCGCGCCCTCCTTATGCGTGATCAACAGGGCAGTGGGAAGACTCCCTCTTCCACCTCTCCACTCCAGCTCGGCAGCACACTCGGTGCATTTTAAAAATATTCCCGCACAGAGACAGCTAGTTATTGATTTTTAGGCGCTGGTGTGACTGGCATCCCTTTCAACACTCCTGAGATTTCACATGCACCCAGGAGGGCTAGTTCAGCGACTCAACCCAGGTGTGACGAAATCGTTGCCTGTCAGTCCGGAGCCTAGGATTCAGTAACTGGCTGTCTCCGTAAACATACATTTTCAAAGTACTCAACAAGGATGCGCAGGTGGCACTAAGGTTTTAGGGATCTGGAGAAAGGAAGGCAGGGTTGTCTTAGAGGACTCCTTTTACAATTTTATCGTTTATTCACGTATTTGTCGACATCACATCCGTCGCCTCCCCCCTTCACATTTTCACGCCACAGGAAGGCTGACAAAACATGAACACACTTTGTTTTTTCGGATCACATTCAGTTTTCGTCAAATGATTTTGAACAGTCGCTAGTGCTTTGACCCTGACACCAGAGCAAAAATTGCGGCCGCACTACAGTCGAAGTGGCTGCGACAACACTCGATGAGTTTACGGGCGCACCATGTCCTTAGAGAGGGACTGCAACATCTGGGAAGGGGCGGGGTTGAGAAGTATCAAAAATATCAGGAACGTTGTCGTGTTGCCCATCGCACTGCGAGCTGTCGTATTAGACCACAAAATGTGTGGGAATCAACGCCTCAAGGGGAGGTGTGGTTTCATTGACGCCCTGTATGCCACTTCTCTGAGACCTCTTCGTGCTGATACTGATCGTCGGTGTGTCTGAAAAGTTTCTCTCTGGCACGCATAGGTGTGTAGTTTCGACACAGGACGTCGTGGTTCTATTCAAATGGTTCAAATGGCTCTGAGCACTATGGGACTTAACTGCTGAGGTCATCAGTCCCCTAGAACGTAGAACTACTCAAACCTAACTAACCTAAGGACATCACACACAGCTATGCCCGAGGCAGGATTCGAACCTGCGACCGTAGCGGTCGCACGGTTCCAGACTGTAGCGCCTAGAACCGCTCGGCCACGTGGTTCTGTCCTCCATCAGAGAGGAGTCAAAAGAGGGGTTGAAGTATGTGTTAGAATGGGCGTGGCAGCCTTCTCATCGTGTGACACGTCCATGAGGCGCTGAGTAGAATTGTGATGAAACTTGGCGCCAGTGTGACATCATCATCTCACCTTACACCTTGCATGACATCTTGAACTACGGCCTATTTTTGGCATCTGTCGTCGCTCACCTGTTTTAAGCGTCCCGTAGCCCTAGGGTGACGTCGCCGGGCGCCACGCTTTTGTCCATTAAAGAGCAAGACCGTAAATTTCAAGCTTCTACGTAGAAATAGAAAACAATTACGAGGTTTAGAAAAAATTACCCTTTTACTGTACTGTGTAGTGTTGCACAGCGCAACAAGCAGAGCTTGTTGGTGGCAGGAGGTAGAAGTGGTGTACTCTGTCCCACCAGCCTCGTGGGTCCTCACTGACTCTCCTCTCATAAGGCTATTCTAACAGACGGAAGAGTGACCGTACACTGATTAGCCAGAAAATCATGATCACGTAAATAATAGCCAGTATGTCCACCTTTGGTATCGATGACAGCGGCGACGCATCGTGGTGTGGAAGCAACGAGGCCTTCGTAGGTCGCTGGCGGTAGTTGGGACCGCATCTGCACACACAAGTCACGTAATTCCCGTAAATTTCGAGAAGATGAACTCTGACGCCACGTTCAATCTCTTCGCATGTGTGTTCAATCGGATTCCGATATGTGAGTTAGGAGGGGGGGGGGGGGGGAGGGCAATGATCCTCGAACCACTCCATCACTCTCCTGGCCTTGCGATGTGGCGCATTATCTTGTTGAAACATGACACGGCTGTCGGGGAAACATGATCGTCATGAAGGTCTGTACGTGGTCTGCAGTCAGCGTAAGATACTCCTTGAGTGTCATGGTGCCTTACAAGAGCTCCACTGGGCCCATGGATGCCCACGTGAATGTTCCTCAGAGCAAAATACAGCCTCCGCTAGCGTGTCTCTGTCCTGCAGTACGTGTGTCTCAGAACTGTTCACCTAGAAGATGACGGACTCACGCCCTCTCATCAGCTTGATGAAGAAGACATTGGGAATCATCAGACAATGGAACCCCCTGGCACTCCGCCAATGTCCAATGCCGATGTTGTGCCCATTTCAGTCGTAGTTACCGATATCGTGGTGTTAACGTCGGCACATACGTTCAAAAAAATGGCTCTGAGCACTATGGGACTTAACATCTGAGGTCATCAGTCCCCTAGAACTTAGAACTACTTAAACCTAACTAGGCTAAGAACATCACACACATCCATGCCCGAGGCAAGATTCGAACCTGCGACCGTAGCAGCTGCGTGGTTCCGGACTGAAGTGCCCAGAACCGCTCGGCCACCGCGGCAGGCCCTACATACACAGTGCGTGTGTGTGACTAGCAGTCATTCCTCGCTAGGTGACGCTGCTATCACCTGGGCCGGTTTATATGGATATTAGGTCGTTGGTCATAGTTCTGGCTGATCTGTGTATGTTCTCTGAGCCTTGCAGGTGCTTATCAATATATGAATGAATACACAGAGTATAGAATGTGTCCATAGCAGACGGTTTTCACAGTTCCGACGGAGGTTTTGAGGATGTTTTCACTGGGTATGAGCCAAATGCCATAACTGGAAATCACTTTAAAATTATTCCTTATTGTAACTGCCATGTCCCATTCCCATCTTTCTGGCAGGTCACTGGAAATATCTGAGCTCGAAATCGGGTCGAGTTCCAGAACAGGTTCCGTAGCTAATCAGGCGATGAAACACAAGGAGACAATCACAGTATTTAGATAGTAGCGCGATCACTGTGCTGGAGATTTAGAATGAAGCCAGGGAGAGTCCTGATGAAGCCGGGCGGTTGGGTATGTGGGTCGGCGGTCCAAGTGGGTCGCCGGAGAGTTCCCCGAAGCCACAGTAGGAGGAGTATCGATTGTCTGTCTCGCTAACCGACGGCGCCCTGGCCTTTGTGCTGCAGCACTTGGGGCGGGCACACAGAGCGGGGAAGAGCGAACAGGCGCCCCTGCGTAGCTCTAGTTTCCAGGTGGAAGCCTTAAGCTTTTGATGCACAGTCGCTTTTCTTCTGCGAAAACATTGTAATGAAACTGGCGTAGAGCCCCGACTACGGTTGCTATTTCATCGGAAAAAACGCTGTGTCGTTAAGCTTATTTCCGGAAATTCCTGGTTCTCGTTTCTCGCCAAGTGCTGCTCGGCGCCAGGAGAAATTCCAGGAATCACGATACGACGCCGCGGCTGAAATCAACAAAGCGAAAACAGACCTAGGAAAAGTTGTTGGTAAACGAGAACACGTACAATTAAGAGGAAGTATACCTTCTGCTGAAAAGGACAGGGATACTCTAGATAAAAGCAGAGGCCATACGACCTTCGAGACTGTATGCATATAAGCTCGTTACGCAGGATCGTTCTGTATGGGAAGCTACCACAGCAAGCAGAGATTCCCTAGCTAGTCCAGACTACAGTGTGGTGGACATTCAGCACCACTGATAGGCTAAAATTATTGTTTACTCTCCTACTACTTGATACACTATGAGGAATTCAGTTCGAAAAGAAGAACATACACGGTGTCCAAAAAACGTGTCACGTATTTCTATAGGAGATACCACAGGTCAGAACTCGAAGAAAATATCCTATAATTATATGCCCGGAAACCAATACCCTTTGAGTTTTTGGCCAATCTGTCCGCTCATTCCTATCCACCTGTTATGCAGAAGTAGACATTGCAGGAGTGCCTCATGTGGTTATCAAGCACATCTTGGCTCATCCTTCACCCCTTTTCCGTAGTCAATCACGCACTCTTTCAAATGCATCTGGCTTCATTCGGAATGACTCACATACACTGGTCACATACTGCTGCATCTTCACACTGACGATAGGTGGAGCATCCAACAGTGCCTTTAAATATCCCCGTAACGAGTATCCAACGGATTCAGATCTGGTGATCTCATCTGAAAATAAAATGGTCTGAAATCATCAGCGTTCGTAGGAATATACACTGAGGCGACAAAAGTCATGGGACAGCGATACGCACATTTGCGTATGGCATAGAATCGCGTACACAAAGTATAGAAGGGCATTGCGCAGGTGGAGCCGTCATGTGTACTCAGGTGGTTCATGTGAAAAGGTCTCCAATGTGATTAAGGCCACATGACGGGAATTAACAGACTTTGAACATGCAATGTAGTTGGAGCTAGACGCTTGGGACATTCCAATCGGAAATCGTTAGGGAATTCTATATTCCGAGATTCAAAGTGTCAAGAGAGTGCCTAGAAGAACCAAATTTGAGGCATTACCTCACACCACAGCCAGCACAGTGGCCGACTACCTTCATTTAACGACCTGAGCAGCGGCGTTTGTGTAAAATTGTCAATGCTAACAGACAAACAACATTGCGTGAAACAACCGCAGAAATCAGTGCGAGACGAACACGAACGTATCCGTTAGGACAGTGCGGCGAAATTTGACGTTAAAGCGCTACGGCAGCCGACGGCCGACTCTACTGCCTTTGGTAACAACACGACAGCGGCTACAGCGCCTCTCCTGAGCTCTTGTGGATATCGGTTGGACCCTGGACGACTGGAAAACCGTGGCTTGATCAGATGAGTCCCAATTTCAGTCGGTGAGGTGCCGATCCCACGAAGCCATGGACGGAAGTTGTTAGCAAACCATTTTGCAAGTTGGTAGTACCTCCATAACGGTGTGAGCTGTGTTTACGTGAACTGGTCCAACTGAAACGATCATTGACTGGAAATGGCTATGTTCGGCTAGACGGACACCATTTGCATCCATTCATGGACTTAATGTTCCCAAAGAACGATGTTATGTCATCGACCTACCATTGTTCGCGATTGGTTGAAGAACAATCTGAACAGTTCGAAGGAATGATTTGGCCACCCACATAGCCCGACATGAATCCTACGAGGGTATCCCCAAAAGTAAGGTCTCTTATTTTTTTATAAGTACGGAACTCTGTTTGTGTGGTAGTTGGTCACACTGTTGTGAAGAGTGCTTCACGCACTGTGTGTAAACATGCGCACCCCGCACTGAGGCGCTCAGTCTGGCCTTGGCAGCCGTTTAGAATGGAGCTCCCGTTGGATGTTACCGCCAAGTGTGAATTGCGCGCAGTTATTCGGTTTTTGAACGCAAAGGGCACTGCGCCGATTGAAATCCATCGCCAATTGACGGAAGTGTATGGTGAGTCGTGCATGGATGTCAAAAATGTTCCTAAGTGGTCTAGAGAGTTTGCAGCTGCTCGGACCGGGGGTAAAGGTGCGGGAGACTGTCAGTTTGTGAGGAGACACGGCACCCTTACAGTTGAGCAAAGCATCGACGGATCACCCTGGGTGATCTCTGCACGTTAGTTTCCTGAAGCACCGCTCATAGAATTTTAACGGAAACATTGAACTACCGTTAGGTGTGCGCAAGATGGGTGCCACGCATGCTGAGTGAGGGCCACATGCGCCAACGAGTTGATGCTTGCCGCAGCACATTTCTTCACCACCTTGCAGCCGAACAGGACAACTTTCTGTACTCAATTGTCACGGGTGACGAAACCTGGGCATACCACTTTACACCTAAGACCAAGCAACAATGAAGCCAGTGACGGCATCCTTCTTTGCCAAAGACGCGGAAATACAAACAAATACTGCCTGCCAGTGAAGTCATGACAACCGTTTTTTGGGATCAGAAAGGGGTATTGTTGGTCGACTTTATGCCCACTGGGACCACAATTAACGCTGACAGGTACTGTGAAACTCTGAAAAAACTCAAACGGGTAATTCAGAACCGGAGAAGAATGTTGAGCAAGGGCGTAAACATTCTCCATGACAACGCTCGCCCACACATCGCTCGGCAAACCGTTGCTCTCCTGCAACAGTTTCAGTGGAACATAATCACCTACCCACCTTATAGCCCTGACTTGGCACCCAGTGACTATCATCTGTTTCCTAGAGTAAAAGAATGGCCGGAAAGCGATTCAGTTCCGACGACGAGGTGAAAGAAAAGGTTCATAACTTTCTGAACAGCATGGCGACGAGCTGCTATGACATGGTCATGCAAAAACTGCCACAGCGTCAACAAAAATGCATCGACAGAAATGGTGATTATATCGATAAATAGCTAAATGTTCATGCTGTAAACTGATGTAAACCATTGTAGAAATAAACAGGTCTATGTACTTATAAAAAAATAGGAGACCTTACTTTTGGGATTACCCTTGTGTTTATGGGACATAATCGAGAGGTCAATTCGTGCACAAAATCCTGGACCACGCCGAGTTTCTGCACTATGCCGGGAAGGAGGAGGTCCGACACGGTATTAGGAAGTATCCCATGATCTTTGTCACATCCGTGTAGGGCCTGCTCAAGGCACGTAATGGGTCATAAATAATACCTGAACATGGGTGTCTCACAGCAATCGTGTTTAAGTTTCAACGGATAAAAAACACATCCAAGCAACTGCAAGTAAACTTATTTTCTATGGGTTTTATAGGGCTGTTAAAGTTTGATTCTGATGAAGACATCTTTAAAGGTGTCGAAACCTAGGTCAATGTATTAAAAATTATTCGCAACCGTTTGGATGTGGCATATCTCCATTGATAACTGATGTAAAAGAAATAAGTTTATTGAAACTCTTATTTTCTGTAGTGTAGAAGCTTCGAACTCTACCGGCATGGAAAGCAGCCCAGAACCAAGACCAGGTCGTAGCCACTGTTTGCCTACTGGGCATCGCCATTTCCGATACTATAATTCAGCAGATGCCGACAATTCCGTATCGCCGCACTCGGGTGTCCATGACGCGGGAGTGGAACAGCCTTCAGGAAGCTTCGGCAGTTCGATTAACTGCCACTTCAACAACAGTCTGACGCCGGTCTCCAGCCTTTGTCCCAAAAGTTTCCCGCCGACACAGAAACACGCTGGATGGGCCGCCGTATTAAAACCCCTATGTCAACCCGTCGTCATCGGCACAGCCGGACCCTACCCTGACTCACAGCCCTTACCAGTCCCGCCTTATTTCTGACGCCGCCTCCGCTGCAACCGCCGCCTTATCCCAGGGCCGCCACCAGCCGCCGTCTCCGTAGTCCACGCCGAGGCGTGAGTCCCGGGCAGCCCAGTATCGGCCGCCGCCTATCGCGCTCTCCAGCCGGCTGTCTCGTGTTCGTTGCCCGGATGGTCCTGCTAGACTCGTATGCCTCGTCCTGACAGGACTAGGAGGAATCCCATCGCCAAATCCCCAACACTGGCGATCTTTTCAGAAGAAGGACATCATCTTATCGCCAGTGACTATTGTAAGTTTTTATAACGAAATTTCGGCCTCAAGTGATATTACGGCTTTAAGCCATGTCAACGTAATGTAAGCTGACACATTTGTATGTCGTTGTCAATCCTGTTAAATACATTCGTGTCGTTACACAGTGAGAACACACGTATCCGAACATCGTAAAACAACATAATCTGTTAACTCATCTCTTGATAATGGACTAAGATCGAAATTGCAATAGTGTGTAATAAAAACTTATAACAGACACTGGCGAAAAGATGATGCCTTCAAAAAGTTTTTTATGACTGTGAATTCCAGCTACAGCAAGTGCTTTTACAGAAGCTCGAAATGTATCACGGCATTCAATGCGAGATGTTTGTAATAGGTCTCACGACGAAACTTTGTCTCGAAGCTACGCAATAAATTCCAAGAGAGTCAGGTCGTATGTAAAGTACGCTAGTGGCAAGACACAATCAATGCCTTCTCTGAGCGATAGCTATGGAAATACTGTCAATGACAGTGCTCTTATTATTAAACACTGCCTTCCGAAAGTACTTCACCAAATAAGACCAAGTAAATATTCCAGAATTCGAATGAAGAACATTTGCCAACATGAGTAACTTAGATATCCTCGGACTTATGAAGCATCTTAAAGCACTTAATAAAAGAAAGTCTTCCGGTCCAGACTCTATACAAATTAGGCTCCTTTCAGAGTATGATGATGCTATAGCTCCACACTTAACAATCACATACAAGCGCTCGCCCAACGAAAGATCGCCCCCAGATACTGGAAAGCTGTACAGGTCACACCAGTATTCAAGAAAGGCAATTGGAATAATCCCCCAAATTGCAAGCCCATATCATTAACGGCGATATGCAGCACGACACTAGAATATCTCGAAGAGAACGGTCTATTGACATCTAGTCAACACTGATTTAGAAGATATCGTTCTTGTGAAACACAACTAGCTATTTACTTCCATGAAGTGTTGAGTGGTATCGACAAGGGACTTCAGATTGATTCCGTGATTCTAGATCTGCAGAAGGCTTTTGACACCGTACCTCACAATCGGATTGTAATGAAATTGCATGCTTGTGTAATATCGTTGGGAATTCCTGGAGGTAAGAAGACATTCTTACTACGAAATACTATTGACAAAATTTAGAGAACCGGCATTTGCGAAAATCTGCAGAACGATTCTGCTGGCACCAAGGTACATTCTTCGTAAGGTCGGCAAAAATAAGATAAATTAGGGTTAGTACGCAAGCATATAGAGAGTCGTTGTTCCCTAGCTCCATTTTCGGGTGGAACAGGAAGCGGAATGACTAGCAATGGTAGTGTGCCCTGCATCGTATGGTGGCTTGCGTAGAGTGCATGGAGATACACTACAGTGACATCAGTCGACCATTCAGCAGCTGCGTCATACGGCTCGCCCACGGTCAGCAACACCATCTGCTTGCTGCTACCTACCACTTATGGCTCGTATTTTCCTTGAAAAGGAATGTAACAGCAAAACTGTATGTCCCTTTTTTGGAGGCACCTGTGGCTGCAGTACGCAACCATCTCCACATTATCAGTTTCTGATACCAATTGGTTACAAGCAGTCTCAAGCTCACGTAACAATCAGTTACACGTGTATTGATGACGTTTGTCATTGGAATAACTTATTGAGGGCACCACATAAATTGAATGAAGTCAAACTCCATATTCAGTTTTAAAACTGTTTGCAGTAATGATCAACAAAATGAGCGATGACTGGATTACAGTGGTACACGAGGCACTACTAATGACGTACCATGATCTCACTTTAATCTTCACTTTTACGAAGTGTGCAAGACAATTTTTTCCAGAAACTTAAAATTCACTCTCAGTATTACCTCGTTTAAATATTAATCACTACAAAAGAACAGTAAAAACGCTGGAACACGATAGCCAAAACGTCAGTGAGTAAAATACCCAAAATCACAGAAAAATTTTGTTATTACAGTTACCGAAATTTTAAGCATTTTTGATTATTTCAAAAGAGGCAAAATAATGACTCATCGGACCGCACTGCACGTCTTGTCTAGTTTCTGTGTTGTTTGGCCCATTGAAGTATAGCTACGAGTATACAGAGTGTCTCCAGCCTTTTGTTTTAAATTGAAGTAGTGAAGTAGGTGATAGAGGGTCCACAGTCGAATATACCGAGATAAAGAAGCAATGGCCGGATATGTCTATTTATTGTATTACGGACACACACCGCGTAACAGCAACATAACTCATAGCAGATGTTGAAAGTGACGAATCCCGGTCCCATTGCATGTATTGCAACGGCGCATGCAATTCTCTCGCAAAGATCCCTGCTGTCTGCTGTACACTGGAACAGGCAGCAGATGATAAACAGCGCACACCCCTAACCACCAAACAGACGTACTGTACTTAGCTCGTAGCACATGTGTCATGTGACGACTGCACGCATGCACACCACAACCCCTGATGACAGTTCTCCACTACATCAGACAGTTTGTAATGTATCCACGTTGGGGTGTGTTACTGTGTGCAGTGCATGACACGTACTCAAAGATGGAACGTTTCTCGTCACGAAAGTTGGCAGACATGCATTTAATGTATGGTGCGGCAGGATGCAGTACCGTAAAGCAGCATGAATGTCCAGATAACGCTTTCCCAACAAGTGTCATCCTAATTGGATGAAGTTTATCTCCGTGCGGGTTCCCGGGTTCGATTCCCGGCGGGGTCAGGGATTTTCTCTGCCTCGTGATGGCTGGGTGTTGTGTGCTGTCCTTAGGTTAGTTAGGTTTAAGTAGTTCTAAGTTCTAGAGGACTGATGACCAAAGATGTTAAGTCCCATAGTGCTCAGAGCCATTTGAACCATTTATCTCCGCGGATACAAACTTAGAGAAAGGCGACCAAAGTTCACATGAAGACGTCCGAACATCAGACTCTGAGGATATGATGTTGGATCGCGTGGCATACCACCCTGCAATAAGCAATCATTAACTTGCACATGAAATGCACACATCGAAGAATACAGTGTGGAGATTACTGATGGAATAGGTATTACACCCCTAACATAAATAACGTGTGCAAACACTGGGACCAACGGATTTTGAGCCCCACGTTCACTTCTATCATTGGATTTTCCACCGCAGTGATATAGCGCCGAACTTCGTACAGTCTATATTGTTCACGGAGTAGGTCTCATTCACTTGTGTTTACAACAGCAGCAACAGACATCTCTGGAGTGAGGACAATCCTCAAGCCACCCACGTAGGTGGCCACCAGCAAAGATTCTCTCGTAACATATGGGCGACATTGTCTAAGTTCATCTAATAGGACCGTACTTGCTGCATCCTCGTTTGACTGGTCCGCGATAACTGGTGTTCCCATAAGATGTACTGATGCAGCTCTTGGTGACTGTACCCCCTGTTGTTCGCAAAAGGATGTGGTTTGTTAATGTTCACGAGCACCAGAACAACACGTAGGCTCGTTGTTGGATCGGAAGGGGAGGTCCTGTCGCATGACCAGCGCGATCACCGGATGTCACACGTCTCTGGCGTTTCGTCAACACTTTGGTGTATGAAATCTCGGTAGAAACAGATAATGACATTCTTGCCAGGATCCAAGCAGCCTGGGGGGGTGGTGGTTAGTGTTTAACGTCCCTTCGACAACGAGGTCATTAGAGACGGAGAGCAAGCTCAGGTTAGGGAAGGATTGGGAAGGAAATCGGCCGCGCCCTTTTCAAAGGAACCATCCCGGCATTTGCCTGAAACGATTTAGGGAAATCACGGAAAACCTAAATCAGGATGGCCGGAGACGGGATTGAACCGTCGTCCTCCCGAATGCGAGTCCAGTGTGCTAACCACTGCGCCACCTCGCTCGGTATCCAAACAGCCTGTCTCCTGGTGCAAAAGACTCCAGGGATCTTTGAGAGAATGCGGAAGAACATCGTGCACCATTGCCTT
The DNA here is from genome assembly GCF_023864345.2 of Schistocerca serialis cubense. Classification (NCBI taxonomy): domain Eukaryota; kingdom Metazoa; phylum Arthropoda; class Insecta; order Orthoptera; family Acrididae; genus Schistocerca; species Schistocerca serialis. The sequence continues at coordinate 301,420,452 of NC_064639.1, read as the reverse complement.
CCATGCATTGAGAGTGGAGATGTTCTATTTGAACAATTTCTGTGAGCTATGTTGTTGTTATGCAGTGTACACTGTGAAATGAAATGATCGTATGATATTGACGGCTGGGGTCCTCACCTGGGTAGGTTCGGCTGCCGACTTGCAAGTCTTTTCAGTTGACGCCACATCGGGTAACTTACGTATCGATGATGATGAGAACAACGCGGCACCCAGCCCCTGGACGGAGAAAGTCTCCGCCCCGGCCGGGAACCAAACCTGGGCCCTCTGCATGGTAGTCAGACGCCCTGACCCACTTAGCTAAGTGGGCTGATAAGTGTGCACTGTGTATGTCCATAAGACACTAAATATGCATTTCCGACCATTGGTTCACTATCTCAATATAATCGGGTGTGTAAATGGTCCCGTGCGAGGTACCCGACATTAAATTCGGTTACATGAGGTCCCCTCCTCAATGTTCCCTGGGAAACTAGTTGGATTCACTGACAAGAGTAATTTCTGGCGAGTATGTAACCGACTGTCATTGACAAGGTGTGACACTTGTCTCTCGTCCCTGTCGGTTAGGTCTTCTTAGGATCATTGTCCTCAGGCCATGTTACATGGCTGCGAACGGTACATGAGCCGTGTCGGCTCGTATCGACTGCCGTCTGTAGATCGTATTTCTGGTTCGTTTCCCCTCTGGTCGCCGGGCCGCGCTCTTGCATAGCATCTTCCGGTACAAACATTTCAATATTTGCGAGGCGAGCGAGTGATGGAACGGACAGTCACCGGAGGCCGAGGAGAAAGGAAGTCGGCCGGCGGTCGGTGACTTGACCGATTCACTCTGAGGGAACCGTTGCGACGCGAACGACTTTGATTACGATTAGCTGATTCCGGTGCTCTGAGACGGCCCCTCTTTCCAGTTGTCGGGCCGAGTTGTGTGATGTAGTTTGGTAGTGTTAGCGGGTTGTGTCCTGTCTGATTCTTTCCTGAAGTGTGAACTTATGATTTCCGGGAAGTTTGGATCCGCCGTAGTGTGGTTTGAATCGCTTACACAAACTGTTTGAGCCTGCCCAATTCTGTGTTTGCTAAGCGCCCTGCGTTGCTTTCCTGAAAAGCAACTTAGTTGTGATCCCCGGGTGTCAAGATTGTGGTGATTTTTTATTGTTTGGGTTTAATAGAGTTTCTTCTTCTTCTTCTTTATCGTCGCCTTGTCCCACGTCGCGTAGGGTCGGCGTTGTTCTTCTGGATCCTTCTCTTCCATAGTACTCTATCCATTGCCTCTTCCTTCTTGCATCCTTTCTCCCTTACGTACCCGGATATCTCATCCTTCCACCTCATCTTCGGTCTTCCTCTCCTTCTCGCTCCTTCAATATTTATATCTTCAACTCTGTTTCCGACATACTCCTCCCCTTTTCTCTGTAAGTGTCCGTACAACCTTAGTCTGCTCTCTTGTATCTTTTTCCCCATGGGTCCCACTTTCACAGCTCCTCTAACAAATTCATTTCTAATCCCTTTTTCCCCATGCGTACCACTTTCACAGCTCCTCTAACAAATTCATTTCTAATCCTTCCTTGTTATCCCACACATCCATCTCAGCATCCTCATTTAATAGAGTTTCTCCTTGCAAAATGATGCCTAACATTGTTACTATCACCATCTGTGCAAGCGGTGGAAATGTGACGGCGGTCGCAGGTGTTAATTGGTGAACATTTATGATTAATATACTCTTTTAATTATGTTTTAGATTCTGATCTGGCCAGATATATTAGTATACCGGTTGCGTTGCCGGAGAGATGTAAAATTTTCTGTGTGACACCCTTGCGTGTTGCAAGGCGACATCCCTTACGTGATTCTTGCAGCCTGAATGTATCTGCGGCTCATCTTGTACTGGTATCTTGTTATTAAGAGAACCAGCAATTCAACTCGGAAGGGAAGTTAAAATGCTTATTTAAAATCTACTTAAACTATGTTTGTAGTATAGTTATGTTAATGTGCTTGTTCTTGGTTCATGCTAGTGTCTAAATTGCACTATTCTTAATTCTTTGTTTAATCTGTTAATTGGTGTTTGCGGCGCTTGTTGTACCTTATTTTGGATTGCTTGTTTAGCCGCCAGTTACTTGCTGAAAGAGTTTTACCGTACTAATTGACCTGCTGGTGTTTCTACGCATCTTCTTTCTGCATGACGCTTATTTTTAGAGCGCCCTGCTGCTGCCTGATGAGTCAGCTACTGTTTCCTCATCCATGCATGCAATTCGCCCGGCCTGTCAAGGGTAAGCGTACCGGCGGCGCGACATTTCTAGCCGGCATTTGTGATCGGGCGCTGCCGTTACCTTGTGTGAAGCTGCTCTAGGGCACAGTGACTTAAATTTTTCCTTTTCTGGTTCACGTGGGCCTACATCTTTTCAGAGTTTGCGTGTTTTTGTCTTTTGGCCTGGATCCCTTTGTGTCGCGCCCTTTCTGTGTCAACTTTCACTAGTCAGCTAGGCCACTTGCTGACCCTTGTATCACTTAAACTCGTTAGCTCTCTCAAAAGACCATATTAAATTTTGATTTGTAATTTGAAACCATGCAAGCTTCCATCTTTCAATTGCCATCAAGACTTTAATGGCAAAGGTAATGTTAATCAGAACACTGGGAGGAGTTGGGGTTTAAATAACAAATGATTCATTATTAACATCACACGACAAAAGATGTCTAAGGAAACGCCACACTTTTTTTTTTTTACTAACACTTTTATGGTCTATGGTGAACAAAGTGATCAGCTGGGGATCAACACACGACACTAGCCAGAACTAATCACTTTACCTGACTTCATACATGTGAATCCGTGGTATGGCCCAAAAACTATACTACTATCAAGTATCTACACTCTACTATTCCATAAAGAAAAATATGGTTCCAAAGAACAGGTGCTGAGATGCATATATTGGAGCCCTACGCCATTGCATCGAATACTTTACCCTCCTGCTGGTCAGGACGGCACACCATGATGCGCTCGGCTATTGGAATCATGGATGGCAGCAATCTGTTATTAATGGCGCGCCCCTGAAAAAAATGCGAGTATGCGGTCTCGCGTTCAGCTGATTCGGATCGCAGGTACTTCCCTATGAGCCTCTGAAACCCCGGTGGATTCCAGTGTGCAGGTGGACCCGTTTGCTGGTCTGCCAAACCAATTTCACTCCGTGCCATGGCCATGCATGACGGAATATGTCAAATGTTTAGACGGCCGACTCAAAACAAATAAGTACACCCACGCTTCACTCCTTGTGGGTGTGCGTGATGCAGGAAGCAGTATCTCTGAGGGTTCAGAAGGTGGCTGGCACAGGCTCTAAGGGGGACACTAGCAAAGGACACAAGTCTCACTATTTAGGTAAAGACCTGCTGTTCTTTAATAGCAGAGCGCCAATACAAGAGTCTGCTCTTCTCTTTCTCTCAGCTTTCCTCGCCAGCTCAGTAGCATAGCACATTTACATCTTAGACTACTCCCACTTTAGCACAAGCCAATTACGAGCTGGAGCGCGGCATTCGAAGCTAGAAGACCGCCCCTTGCTCTGAATAAACAGATTTGACCAACTAGCGACTTTACAAATTAATTGGGAGAAAAGGAAAAAGGTTCAGCTTTGCAGGCTCTTTCTCATGCGTTTACACTGTGACTTTGCTAAAAGCATGACCTGGATGGAACAAAAGCCCTCCATAAAAAGATCGTTATCTCTCCTGTTATGTCCATTTCAAACTTTCCAAAGAACGGCCATAAACTCGCTAAAAGCCTCATGCCTTCAGAAACATGTTTCGCAGCAGAGTCTGGACACCTGGGCGCCACTGACCTGTCCCATGGAAATTCGCATAAACTGACAGCTGTCTCATGAGCTTCCTACTTAACAAGGGCCCATCCTCTGCTACATTGCCAGTCATCACTGCTCTGGGCATAGCTGACGACCGACCGGCGCCATCCAACGTGTCTGCACAATGAGACTGAGGCAGTCCGCAGACGTTTTCACCCAGTTTCCCCAGAAAAAACGCTCCCCTCGCCCCTCAGCCAACGTACGATTTTACTGCAGTCGTTTGAATCGGCACTCTCTTCCCTTGAACGCAGGTAAAGGTTACCACTATTCCTTCACTAGAGCACACACGCAACAGCGTTAACTACTACCAAGCATTTCATCATATGAATGAAGTCAGATCGTATCCAGTATAGCACCCAAGTAATAAAGATCATCTTCTCTAAGGACTTAAGTAACATGACACAATATCAGAAATAGGAGTGCCCTGAAATCTCTCAACCATAACTTGGGACATTTAAATTGTTTAAACATTTTACATTTTACTAAACTGGTGTTAGTCGTTGTTACATTTAACCTTCACAAATTTTTATTGGCAATTTAAAACCATTTTATTAGTTTGGGACATTTAAATTGTTGAAACATTCTGCCTGTTATTAAATTTGTGCAAGTCGTTGCTACATTTGACCTTCAAAAATTTTGGCCTGTAATTAAAGGCATTCCGTTAGCATGTGACATTTCAATTTGTTTCAATATTTTACCTTCTACTAAATGTTTGCTAGTCGTTGTTACATTTGAACTTCAAAAATTTTGCTTTTAATTTGTCAGGACAACTTTAAACCTTGGATTTGTAATTTAAAACCGTCGTGTAAGCCTGGTATCATTTCACTATTTCTAAAAGATTATTTAATTGTGTTTTACTATTGTTGTCTTGTTTAAAAAGAAAATTATGTAAGAAATGTAACATAGCGAATAATGAATTATGTCGTAACTTGGGGCCTAGCCCTTCCATGCATTACCGTTAACTGGCTCGTTGGGGAACAGTACACCATTGCTTGTAGTCGCATTGGACAGTAGGTGTCTATACACCAATAAATTAGGCAGCGTCTTGCATCGTTGACTCATGAGCGCGTTCAAACACATTAGCTACCATCTGACATTTTGTCACTTCTATACGTCTGCCCACCTTACTGTGTTCATTCCTTACAGCCGACTAGCACATACACACCACTACACTCTCATGACTTGTGTCAGCGCAGAAGAGTCACGTGAGCGCCTAGTATCAGTTATACTTCATCCACAGCGTTCCAAAGCGACTAGTGCACTTCAAATGGTTCAAAGGCTCTGAGTACTATGGGACTTAACATCTGAGGTCAACAGTCCCCTAAAACTTAGAAATACTTAAAGCTAACTAACCTTAGGACATCGCACACATCCATGCCCGAGGTAGGATTCGAACCTGCGACCGTAGCCGTCGCGCGGTTCCGAACTGGAGCGCCTAGGACCGCTCGGCCAAACCAGCCGGCGACTAGTGCACTCTTTAAGTGACTAATACACTCAAAGACAATCAAAGTAAATAAATAAATTAGTTAAATAAAAAATAATGGTGCACCACGAAGAAATTATTCATATGGGACAGAAATCGGTATGTGCAGACAAACAATTGGTCATAATTTCAGAAAATTTTGTTGATATATTTAAGAGAAAGAGCTTCATAAATTGTGCAAGACAATAACGCGTTGGTCCACCTCCGTCCCTTATGCAAGCAGTTATTTGACTTGGCACTGATTGATAGAGTTAGTAGATGTCCTCCTGAGGGAAATCTGTCAATTCTGTCCAATTGGCGCGTTAGATCGTCAATATGCCGAAATTGTTGCACGGCCCTGTACATCATGTTCCTAACGTTCTCATTTTGGGGGGGGATCCGAAAATCTTGCTGGTCAGGGTAGGGTTTGGCAAGCACGAAAACAAGCAATAGAGAATCTCGCCGTGTGCGAGAGGGTATTATCTTGCTGAAATGTAGGTCGAGGATGGCTTTCCATGAAGGGCGAGAAAACGGAGCGTAGAATGTCGACGTACTGCTGTGCGGTAAGGGTGCCGCGGGTGCTATGAAATGGAAGGGCGCCCCATGCCATGACGGTCTGGTTGTCGGGCCGTATGGCGGGCGGCAGACAGGTTGGTATCCCACCGCTGTCTGGGTCGTCCCCAGGCTCGTCTTGAGCCTGGAATCTCACTGACTGGCGTAGAATTGTCTTCGGTAATGGGCCCAGCACTGACATGAGATCCAATGACCAGCGAAGACGTGTATCGAGACGTACCGTTTCGTTGTCCTTAATGCAAGCCATCGTGGCCTCGCAAGATAGTGCCCTCCGGCACACGGCGTGAGTTTTTATTGCTTGTCTTCGTGCTTGCCAAATCCTACGTTGCCCAGCAATGTCGACAGATCTCACCACAGTTGAGAACGTTTTCAGAGTTATGGATAGGGCCCTCCAACCATCTAGGGATTTTGACGACTTACCGCGCCAGTTGGGCAGAATTTCGCACATTATCGCTCAGAACATCAAACAACCTCTATCACTTTAATACCAGGCTGAATAATTACTTTCATAAGGGCCAGAGGTGGACCAACACGTTACTGATTTGCTCAGTTTGTGAAGCACTTTCTCTTAAATAAATCATCCAATATATCTGAAATTCTAATCTATTGTTTGTCTATACATGTACTTCACATCTACTGATTTAGTTCCCTTCAGATAATTCCTTCATGGCTCGTAGTTCTCTTTCCTTTTCTTCGTTAGAGTTTCTAAAGAATTTATTTGAAGGAAAAGTTTTAGGGGAAAAAACCAAGAGGCAGGCCAAGAGCAACGTATTTTAATTACATTAAAGAAGATATGGGGATAAAATCGTATGAAGAATTGAAGAGAATGACAATGGAGAGAGGGACGTGGCTAAATCGACAAGGCATAGCCTTTAGTTTGTCATGATGAGAGTGTATTTTATCAAAGGCTCTGAGCCTTATGGGACTTAACTTCTGAGGTCATCAGTCCCCTAGAACTTAGAACTACTTAAACCTAACTAAACTAAGGACATCACACACATCCATGCCCGAGGCAGGATTCGAACCTGCGACCGTAGCGGTCGCGCGGTTCTAGACTGTAGCGCCTAGAACCGCTCGGCCACTCCGGCCGGCTGTATTTTATCCGTTGAGGTTATAGTCCAGTAACGGCGTCACTCTAAAGTGACTTTGCTTTGCAAAAAATCAGGTAGAAGATTTTATTTTTTATCTTTTATATACAGTTGACAGTATGTAGAATCCAAGTTTTTGACTGTCAAAACCGTTGGAAAAACTTTTTGTGGCAAAAAAACCACGAAACTTTGGCACTTTTTGCAGGTTTTCGCCTATTACTCGGAAACTATGCATCCTACTGAAAAAGTTACCATTACAAAAATGAAGGAACATTAAATTTTGGTTCGAATAACCCAGTTCAATGTCAAAATCGGTGCAGCCCTTCGGCGGAGAAAAGGTGTCAGTGTTCGACCATTTTTATCTACTTGGAATAAGGTCGGTTCCAATCGCTCTAGCTCAAAAACGGCTACTCCAAAAGAAAAATGTCAAGTTCCATCGCTGTAGAGAATGAAATTTCGTGTTAAAAACATGCAGTTCTGCAGTTTTTCGTACTATTAAGCCTTCATACACTTGAAACTGTATCTATAGATCTCCCTCGATTGACATGCAGTAAACAGCCGACGGTGCCATTCAAAAGCAGGCACGAAGACTAACAGTAAAAACTCTCGCCGTGTCCTGGAAGGCATTATATAGCTGAAATGTGGGACCTTGTTATTTTTTCCATTGTTAGCCGCACCCATAGTTACTGTGTGGTGCGAGGGACGCATCATAACTCGTTGGGCCTTGCAAAATTCTCGTTTCCTCGTTTGAGTTTACTTCTATTGTGCGGTCGGTGCATTTCGAAATGAGTGCTCCAGATCGTACGAAGGAGTGTTTCATTTGCGACGGGAATTTGGCATATGGTGATACGGTTAAGGAGAAACAGAAATGACTGTAAAAGCTATTACAGTCCACTAAGGATAGGAAAATCGCAGCACTTCGTAAGTTTTGAACTTGTTTGGCTACCGTTGAAGTGCACAGTGGTTGTCAGAAGAATTAAAATAACCCAAAACTGATTATATCGTCTTTGACAAAAGTACCTGCATCGTCAACGTCGAATCTTCGATCATACAAGAGGATATTTGATTTTACAAGATTCGGCACCACACAAGCAACTGAAGATGCACAGCATTATATGGTTGTCGCCAGTCTGGACTTAACTGCTCGTCGACGTGGCTTATCTTGCGAGAAAGACCCAGAAACTGAACTGTTCCAGGACGTGGAAGTTGGTGAAGGTGCCACAGTGGATCCTGAAGCAGGACCGGGACCTGCCGGAGTCTCCCAAACGGCCATTCTAGCATTGAAATTTGGTAAAATGTGAATCTGTAATATTCAAATTGTGTTTTTTTGACACTGTCCCGCCATTTTATGTTTTCATTTGTGCAACTTTTTATATTACTCATATGCAAATACATATTGGCCATTAATATATTCTTGATTGTCATTTCAGCAACCCACTCTTACGATTAAGGCATGGATAAAAATGAATATACATGCACACGAATGAAGAAAATAAAAAGATATACACAGAAAACACATGTGCTCATTAGAGAGCCGTCTTCTCATTGGAAATTTAATTTCACAATAACTTTGACTTACAAATACTACAAAAACAACAAAAAATAGAATTACTTTGGCTTTCAAGTGTATGAACGCTAACTTTCATAACCTGGCTTTTTTCATTTGGAGATACAGGCTTTGGAGCCGACTTTTCAGCCAACTTGATAAAAATGAGCCAACTTTGACAACTGATTGCGGCGAAACGGCTGCACTGATTTCGACATTTAAGTAGGTCATTTGGCGTAAAATTTAATGGTCATTCATTTTGATAATCGTAATATTTTCAGTCGAATGCATAGTTTCCGAGTAACAGGCGGAAATCCGAAAAAAGTGGCAAAATTTATAAGTTTTTTTGGGCACAAAAAGTTATCCCGATGGTCATAGAGTCGAAAACTTGGATTCAAGATTCCCTCAGTTATATCCACAAGATTAAAAATATAAATATAATATTCTACCTCTTTTTTGCAAACACAAAGTACTATGTTATTGGACTATCATGAATACACCTCAGAGGTAATTTAATAGATTTCCGACAACAGCAAAATTTTTTACTTGCAATATGTGCGTGTTTCTTGCACCAACACATTTCACATGTAGCGAATGTCGGAAGCGACATTGTCGTTCTCTGAAGTGAAACTGCGGGACTGCCCAACCGTTCCCTGCTGGCGTACGTCAGGGCAGCGGTGCGTGTGACTCGCTTAGTTCTCAGACTCGCGTCGGAGGGAGCTGCGGACGCATTCATGTGTGGGGTTTCAGCTGCTGAACTTGGAGCGCCTCCACTGTGCAGTCTGCTAGCAGCGGAACACACGTCAGGCTCATTTAAATGAACTCAAATTTAACCACCGCTCGTGTGGCAGCTGGCTGTATGCGGCACAGGCGGAGGTACACGAGCTTGTGAGTTGAGAAATGTGGTATCGTCTGATGTACTAGCTGCAACATGATCTCCAAAGAGAAACAGGAGTACTCATGGAGAATGTAGTGAAGCGAATGAAGCCTGAAATGCTATTTCTGTTAAAAAAAATCTGGGCTGAGAGGACTTGCTCTGTGTATAAAACTACTTCCTAATGTTTCATCACAATCTGTGCGAGGCCTCTTCAGAGATGGGTTCCTCCAGAAATGTCTCCCGCAGACGGGAACGGAACGATAGGGAATACTTTTACGCGAGGGGCATTCAATAAGTAATGCGACACATTCTATTATTCTGAAAGCGGATTGGTTTTATTCAGGATTCCAGTACGCCATATTATTCCTCGCTCTTTTGGCTACAAAACCCTGTCTTACAACTTAATATCTGTGCAATGCGACAGTCTTACGCCACCTTATTAAGGAGGGCCGTTGTACCCGAATGATAAAATTCGACTGGTCTACGTCCGAGCCTACGTCTTGCTGCATCAGTAGCTTCCTCGTCATCCAAGTACTGCGTTCCTCGGAGTGATGAAGTCGTTGTCCAATTTCCAGAGGGTAGCACAATACACTTCAGAGCTGATCGATGCACCGTGAGGGAGGACATCAACAGAATAACACCTTGAGAGTCCCAGAAGGCCGTCACCGTGACTATACCGGCTTCAGAGAAAAAGTGGTGTAACGCAACTCCATGGATTGCTGTTTTGTTTCCGGTTCGAAGTGATGAACACATGTTTTATTGCCTGTGACGATATTCGAGAAAAAATTGTGACGATTAGCCTTGTAATATGCAAGCAATTCCGTACAGATGGTCTTTCATTGTTCTGTTAGGCGGCGAGGAACGCAGTGGATACCTTTGAGTATCCCACCTAGTGGACAAGTGTCATAGCACTACCACCAGAAACGTCCAGTTGGGCAGCGAGGATTGTGATCCATCGATCACCTCGAATGAGAGTGTCCGCACGTTCCAATGTCACAGAAGTCGCAGATGTGTCCGGCCGGCCGGTACGCAGGTTATCGGACAGTTTTGCTCGACCTTGTTCCGATGACGACAGACTCTTCGCCCAACGACTCGCCGTGCTTTTGATCACTGCCAGGTCTGCGTAGACGTTTCGCAAGCACCAGTTAATATCTTTGATGCTCTGGTTTTCCATCAAAGGAAATTCTGTGATGGCTCTCTGCTAGGAACGCATCTCCATTACAGAAGCCTTTCTGACGGATACATACAATGCCGCAACTATCGGAACTTCATGAAATTATAGGGCCGAAGCGAATATATTCCACGATGTTCCACAATATATTCCGCATTTTTTCAACAGTCATTAGCTGAGAAAAGAAAGTGTTGTGTTACTTGTTGAACGCTCCTCACATTAACAAATGTTAAAACCAGAGGTGAACGAGTATATTGTATCATTAGGTTTTTGCCACAGCATTGTCGGAATTGATGACACCTAGCTTCGCCTGGGAATTGTACGAACGCTGCCCATAAAGTTTTAATCACCACCTCCAAAAAGTCCAATTACGTAATTAATTTGGTATTTGTTGCAGGTACATGTCTCCAGACCTGGTACACACTGAAATACCCGCAGGATAGTACCGTAGCAAGCCTCTGGGAGGATACAAAACAGAAAGGTGCAGCCCATCTCCGCTTTATTCCTGGTCTGCTTCATTTTGGTATAGCGGCGTAGCACAGTATTGTGACGCATTTTCAATGTACACCAGGACTGTAGACGTGTACCTGCGAACAAACACGAAATTACTTACGTAATTGGATTTTTTCGAGATGACTAGTAAAACTTTATGATTACCCCCTCGTACCGGTAGGCTCCAGTCATAAGTGATTTGAGACTTGAAAGGTATACAAGTAGAGTAGCGCTTTGTTTTTTTATTTTTACAACTTCATCATTGTCACGAAACGTTTGTTTTACCTTTGGGCCGATATCTGCTACACGTGAACGACTGGACTGCTAAGTGCCTAAAGTGATTCTTGAACTCAGATCAGTCGAAATTGCTGTATTAGGGGAAAACATGTACGAAAAGTTTGACAAAATATTTCATTGGAACTAATTCTTGTCAACGCGAAATCAACACGCCGTTTTCAATGGGCAGTCAGCATAGTAGCACATGCTGTTTTGCAAGGAAGTGTGACAGAAGCTTTTGAATTCAATGAGTGTATAAAGAAGTCGTACATACCGTCAGTTCTGTCAGACTGTTTGAGGAGATGGAATGGAAAATGAATATAAGGAGGTTGTGGAGGACACATCATTAGGAAAATGTTACGAAAAGCAGGAAACTTTGCAGATGATGAACTCATTAACTAATAAATTTTATTTATTTACCTTCATCACGATCCATCATCTTTGGTACCTGTATAAATTTTATACTTTTATAAAACATGTTTTTAACAAGTTATATAGAGTGGTTATATATTTTTGTTAGTATTTCTTCCGTGCCCGTTAGATTATTATAATCTCGTTTCGTGCCTCGGAATTACGCTTTCATTTGCACTTGAAAGCCATGATAATTGACAATTACATAATATCTATACTCGGCAAGCCACCTTACGGTCTGTGGCGGAGGATACTTTCCATACCACTACAGTAGAAATGCAAAGGCATCTTTGGAGTGAAGCAATCAACCTTCCGCGAGCTTGGGTGCCAAGTGGGGTACGAAGGACAAACTGTCATTGTTGAAGCTGTAACATCTCTGAGCCATCCAAGACCTCTGTTATCTTATATGAGTGACATTTCTAGGACTTTTGTCACGGCACCTACTAAAAAAACAAATATTCCACTACAAAATCATTATAAATTTATGCATATACAATATGTACACACAGAAAGTAGTTTTAATAACATCCAGTTTAATTTTTAATTTGTAGTTTAAACCGGCGTCCGAATCATGTTTCTTTCTCTAGCCAGTAATATGATAAAAAAATAGAAAACATGTACTCAAATTGCAGTACATATCCAATTTTTTTCCTGTGAACTATCTGTTTTATAATCTTAACAATTAGCCCCATTCCTCATTGCAATTCTTCTAGCCGAGAACATTCGCGGAGACATTCCACATCATCTTGTATGTAAGATGGTAACTTTTCTACATCTACGTTTGCTTTTACATAATTACTCTGCAATTCACAATTAAGTACCCGACAAGCGGCTCATCGAACCACCTTTAAGCTACTTCTCTATCGTTCCATTCGCGCACGGAAAAAACGAACACTTAAATCCTTCCGTGTGGACTCTGATTTCTCTTACTTTATTAAGATGATCATTTCTCTCTAAGTAAGTGTGTGCCAAAACGACATTTTCCCACTATGAGAGAGGGTCCTGCCGCAGCGAAAACCGCCTTTGTTTTAACGACTGCCACCCCGATTCGTTTATCACATCCGTGGCACTCTCTCCCCTATTTCACAGTAATACAAAACGAGCTGCCCTTCTTTGAATTTGTTCGATATCCTCTGTCAATCCTATAGGATATGAATCCCACACCGCACAGTGATACTCCAGATGAGGACCGACAAGCGTAGTATAACCAGTCTGTTTAGTAAACTAGTTGCATTTTCTAAATGTTTTGCCAATGAATGGTAGTCTTTGGTTTGCTTTTCCCGCAACATTATCGGTGTGATCGTTCAAGTTTAAGTTATTCAAGTAGATTCTTTTTAGAGATTATATGGATGACTTCACGCTTTTCATTATTGAGAATCAGTTGCCACTTTTTGGGCCATACAGATATTTCGTCTAAATCATGTTGCAGTTCGTTTTGATCATCTAATGACATTTCATGACGGTAAATGACAGCATCATTTGCAGACAATCAAAGACGGCTGCTCATATTGTCTCCTAAATCGTTTATGTAGATAGGAGCAACAGAGAACCTATAACATTCCCCTGGGAATACCATGTATTACTTCTGTTTTACTCAATGACTTTCCGTCAGTTATTACGATCTGCGACCTTTCTGACAGGAAATCATGAATCCAGCCACACAACTGAGACGATACTCCACAGGTACGCAGTTTAACCAGAAGTCGCTTGTGAGGGACGGTGTCAAAAGCCTTCTGGAAATATGGTACCAATTTGACGCCTCCTGTCGATGGCACTCGTTACTTCATGAGAATAAAAAGTAGTTGTGTTTCGCAAGACCGATATTTTCTGAATCCGTTTAACTACTTGTCAATTAATCGTTGTCTTCGTGGTGATTCATAATGTTCCTACTGTAAATCGACGTTGGTGGCATGGGTCTGTAATTCAGCAGATTACTCCCATTTCTTTTTTTGGGTACTGGTGTGACTTATTCAACGTCCCGTTCACTGGGTACGAATCTTCCTATGAGCGAACCGTTGCATATGATTGCTAAGTATGGAGCTATTCTATTAGCGTACTCTGAAAGGAACCTAACAGGTAAACAGCTTAGCCTTTCTAGCAGACTTCCTGTATAGAACGTCAAGATTACAACTTTTGCAAATGAACGGTCATTAAATATAATTATTCATCGGTTGTAATCTTTTCAGTTGGCTTTTCTGATGCCAGATGCACAATATGTAGACTAACAAACTTGATGCAATGTAACTATCTTTTTTAAGCGGATCCTAATCGAAATGGAGATGTATAAACTGGTTTTTCACATATCTTATAATACAGGAAATGTCTTCAAACCCAGTGTTTCCTGTGAGATCCCCAACGTGCACCCAGTTTTATTGGTATTAAGAGTAAATGCTGATATCTTGTTTTCCCTAGTCATATCCATGTTTTCCATATACTACGTTCGAAGTAATTCGTAATTTTTGCTTGCTCATCCACAATAGCTTGTTTTGAAAGTCTTTTCGGGTTTGCTGCCGGATCCTAAAATCAATTTGACTCGATATTTCGGCGATCCAACTGTTCGCCATCTTCAGGGAATGCTGCTTCTGCTGATGAGTCCCGCTGAGAACTGACGCAAGATTGCAATTCGACGTCCTATATAGGCCACCGTTCAGCACACGGCGCATGCGCCGCCCATCACGGTTTCTGACTTCCAAAGCAGGGAGGTGGCGCCGCCCTTAGTGAAACACTGCTGGCAACGATATATCGCAGTCAAGGCCGCACCGAAGAACGTTCTGTTTTGATGCGAGATAATACAGGATTCCACGCTTTGCTAAGAGGAAACCCATTGACCCTGTTGATTAAATTATCAGCCAACCTAATTTCGATCGCCTCTTTATACACACTATTCCAAAAACCGGAAATGTTGGCAATTACAACAGTTTCCTCAAATTTCATTTTGTGTCTCTCTTTCCTTAAAATGGGCTACTGAGATCGAAGTATTGCTGTCAACATGTGTACCTAAACTTGTATATCAGATCAGTAGTGGTTAAAAGCAACCCACATGAATTTTGATAAATAGTACAGACAACACTGGGGTCCTTTGAAGTGAAGTACAAAGGTCTAACTATTGTCGATGCCAGATGAACCTTAACCTATAAGTTACAAAAGCAGTGCCACGTGTGTTTTGCATTTTTATACAAAAACACTTCACGTATTTTGATAAATAATACAGACTCTTTTATATCCTATTTTATTTTGGGGCAAAGATCGAATTTTCTTTCTTTATCAGTGATCGAAATTTCCTCTGTGTGGAACGATGTCCTACATCCATATGTTTGGCCAAATGAAAGGTGCACTTCGCAGGTAGCAGTAAGTGGATCATGGGGAAATTACTGATGCAGCAAGACGTTGGCTCTGATGTCCATCAGTGGAGTGGCAACACGCGGGAGTAAAGGCACGCAGAGTAAGGTGGCGGAAGGCCGTCTAATTGAACGGGGATTATGTTGAAAAATACGCTTTGGTAGCCAAAAGAGTGGCGGACAATATGGTGTGTTGGAAAGCTGAATAAAACCAACCTGCTCTGAGAAAAAAACGTGATGCATTACTTACTAAATGCCCCTCAAAGACTATGAGACCTGTTTATAAAGAATAAATGAAAAACATAGTCACATAAATTGTGGTGTTGCGAAAAAGTGTGCAACGGCCTTGCCGCAGTGGATACACCAGTTCCCGTGAGATCACCGACGTTAAGCGCTGTCGGCCGTGGCCAGCACTTGGATGGATCACCATCCAGGCCACCATGCGCTGTTGCCATTTTTATGGGTGCACTCAGCCTCGTGAGGCCAATTTATGAGCTACTCGACCGAATAGTAGCGGCTCCGGTCACAGAAAACCATCATACCGACCGGGAGAACGGTGTGCTGACCACACGCCCCTCCTATCGGCATCCTCAGTTGAGGATGACAGGGCGGTCTAATGGTCCCGATGGACCACTTGTGGTCTGAGAACGGAGTGAGTTTGGAGTGCTACGAAAAAGTACCGGAAACTAAACGGGTTGTTTGGGTAATTAATAAAGAGCTACTGAATAGAATCGGGTAACAAAGAATTTTTGGATTTAAAAATAAGGATTTGTCGTAGCCAAAGTCCACTGCCAAACCACTCGCAGCGCTGCTGTGGTTCTCTGTTTCCGTATTGTAATATGGGCCTTGAATCTACTATATTTTGATGTTCTGCAGTGTCCACCATCTGAGCAAATGCATCCGGACACGCCGTATTTACTGCGGAAGTAACCACAAGATGTCACGAGAGGCTAACATTCCAGTGTAAAAGGAGGCAGAGAGTATCGTATTGTCAGTAGAGAAACAGTAACAGCAGAATGGAACGGAAAGGACAGCTCAACAACTTAGAACGTGGACTGGGCGTTGGATGTCACCTGAGAGACAGGTACATTGGGGATATCTGAGCACCTCCCAGAGCTGCCCAAGTCGACTGTACTAGGATGAGAAAAGAAGTTGAAGACTTGCAGTTTATTTCAGTGTAATGCAATGAAATGACCCAAAATTGCATTACTTTGCTAATTGCAATTATCAATAACTCCACTCATCACAAAAGCTTAATTGTTGAGGATATGCGTTGTTTTTTTCTTTTTTGGGGCAGCAACACATAATTTTTTTCTCCGCCGGCACAAACAACAATTTCTGTAACTTCATTTTGTCATTTACGTAGCGGTTACTGTGGTCTGCAGTCTGAAGACTAGTTTCAGACAAGTCTACTGATGGAATTGAAATAGAAATGAGCGTTTGGCGTCATTGTCCGGGAGGCCCGTTACAGGGCAGGTCTGGCCCCCTTGGTGCAGGTCTCATTACATTCGACGCCACATTGGGCGACCTGCGCACCGGATGGGGATGAAATGATAATGAAGACAACACCCATTCCCTGAGCGGAGAAAATCTCCGACCCAGCCGGGAATCAAACCCGGGCCCCTTAGGACGGCAGTCCTCACGCTGATCACTCAGCAATCGGGGCGGACAAGTCTACTGATACCACGTACATACACCTGCGCCCGCTTACAGCAATCACGCCTTAATTTCTCACTATCATTTTACACGCCTTTTCGCTTCATTACGAAATTAATTACTCCTTGGCACCCTGACGATGTATCTTACCAACCGATCCTCTTTGCCCCACGATTCGGTTCGATACCTCTTCATTAATTACTCAAAGAACCCATATAGTTTTAGGTACTCTTTCGCAGCACCACCCACATTTTGCCGTGCGGTTCTAGGTGCTACAGTCTGGAGCCGAGCGACCGCTACGGTCGCAGGTTCGAATCCTGCCTCGGGCTTGGATGTGTGTGATGTCCTTAGGTTAGTTAGGTTTAATTAGTTCTAAGTTCTAGGCGACTGATGACCTCAGAAGTTAAGTCGCATAGTGCTCAGAGCCATTTGAACCACCCATATTCTCTTCTTATCTGTACTGTTTATCGTCCACATACAACCTAAATTTGAGCTAAATGTAAGAGGCGATCAAAACCTTTCTGTTCGAAGGCTGTACTGTCTGGAGTCGTTATAGCAATCAGACAAAATCGTCGTGAGCATTGAGGCGGTCGTACCATCGACGCTCCAGGCTAACGATGCCCATTTGGTAAAACATCGACTCCAGCTGTGTGAAGAAGTTCGTAACTTCCGGGAGCACATCGTCGTCCGACGGGAAGCGTCGACCCTGCAAGGCCCTTTTTAAGGGGCCGAATGCTTGATAACCGCATTGGGAGAGATCAGAACTGAAGGGTGGGTGCTACAGTGTTTCCCACTTGTCTGTAATGAATGAGGCTGCCTTCTAGTAGTGAGCATTTGAGACAGTCATCCCACCAGTGCTCCAGGCTGAAGATACCCGTGTAGTAAAACACGGTATCCTGATGAGTGAAGAAGTCTGTAACTGCCAGCTCCACATCGTCGTCCGACAGGAATTGTCAACTCTTCATGGCCCTTTTTAAGGGCCGAAGGGGTGATAATCTTACTGGGGGAGATCAGGACTATAGGACAGGCGCTAGAGTATTTTCCACTTTTCCGTAATGGATGACGCTGAACCCCCAGACCGGCGTCTTGTGTCGAATCGTGAGCACCATGGAACATGTCACACCAATCCACAACAGTGGTTTTCGACACTCGTGCTGCCCCATAGACATTCTTCACTCTCCGATGGATATCTACCAATGTTTGTCCTTCGACAGTAAAAAAAAAAAAAGAACTGAAGCATGTTAGTTCCGTTTCCACGCATTTGGTAATAACGTCGTCATAGCTCACTTTTCCGCCGTTACCGCAAGCACTTAGGAAAGACAAGACCAAACTAATGGCTTTTCTGCAAGTCGCTGCTTATACAGTGAGGTGACAAAGTCTTTGTATAGCGATACACACATATAAAGATGACAGTAGTATCGTGTGCATAAGGTATAAAAGGGCAGTGCGTTGGCAGAGGGCCGGCCGATGTGACCGAGTGGTTCTAGGCGCTTCAGTCTGGAACCGCGCTGCTGCTACGGTCGCAGGTTCAAATCCTGACTCGGGCATGGATGTGTTTGATGTCCTTAGGTTGGTTAGGTTTAAATAGTTCAAAGTCCTAGGGGACTGATTACCTCAGATGTTAAGTCCCATAGTGCTCAGAGCCATTTGAACCCTTTGAACCCGTGGTAATCACTCAAGTGATTATTGTGAACAGGTATCCGACGTGAGCATGGCCGCACGGCGGGAGTCATGACTTTTAACGCCGAATGGTAGCTGGAGCTAGACAGAAGGGACATTCAATTTCAGAAATCGTTAGGGAATTCAAAAGTGAACCGAGAATATAAAATTTCAGGCATAATCCCTCAACATAGACAACAGTGCTAACAGATAACTAACACTGTGTAGAATAACTACGGAAATCAATGTGGGACGTATGACAAATGTATCCACTTAGGACACTGCAACGAAATTTGGCATTAATGGGCTATGGCAAGAGACGAATGACGCGAGTGCCTATGCTAACAGCGCGACGCTGCCCGCAACGCCTCTTCTGGGCTCGTGAGCATATAGGTTGGATACTAGACGACAGGAAAATCCGTAGCCTGATTAATGAGCCCTAATTTCAGTTGGTAAGTTCTGGTGACAGAATTCTAGGGTGGCGCGGACCCCACGAAGACGTGTACCCAAGTTGTCAACAAAGTACTATGCAAGCTGGTGATGGTTCCACAATGGTGTCGGCTGTTTTTGCATGGCATGGACTGCGTCCTCTGGTCCAAAACTGAAGACTATTTGAAGACCATCTGCAGCCATTCAAGGATTTCATGTTCCCAAACAACAATTTTTATGAATAACAATGCGCCATGTCACCGGGCGCCAATTGTTCGCAATTGCTTTGAAGAACATTCTGGACAATTCGAGCGAATGATTTGGCTACCCAGATCGCTCGTCATGAATTGAACATTTGTGGGACATAATCGAGAAGTCAGTTGGTGCACAAAATTCTGCACCAGCAACGCTTTTGCAATTATGGACGGCTATGGAGGCAGCATGGCTCAATACTTCTGCAGGGGACTTCCAACGATTTACTGAGTCCATGCCACGTCGAACTGTTGCACTACTCAGGGTAAAAGGTATCCCATGACTTTCGTCACCCCAGTGTAGACCCGCATTGGAGTCACACCACGCTGCGTATACGTTGCATATATGCTGCAGCTGAAAAGGAAAGAATTTTGAACTTCCCTTACACTTTCAGAAATAACTTCCAGCATAGAAATTTATTTTAGTCCTTAAAAAGTGTCTCTCTTTTCAGAAGTCCTTTACTGGTTATTGTGAGTTTGTGTTTCGTTTAGTTTTTCCTTTTGACATCGTCAGGTATTTTGGTCCCCAAATACTCGTACTTGTCTACTACTTACTTTAGCATCGCATTTACTAATCTAAATGTCTCAGCAGTACGTGGTTTAATTCGATTATTTCTGTACCCTCTTTTTATTTTGGTTTTCCTTTCGACTCACCTTTCAAGTAGTTTCTGTCTCTGACAGAATTAAAATGTCTTCCTAAAACTTTAAAATTTTTAATGATTTTACTTCCGTATGGAGCCACATTCATAAAAACTTTCTCAAAGATATAATCGCCATTTGACTGTACAGAAGGTTTATTTCACAATCAAGATTTCGGCCTTAGGCCATTATCGAGTGTTACAACTGCAACAGATTAAAGCACAATAAAAGTATAAGTATCAGACAAGGTATCAGAAAATATTACGGCAAACAGATAAATCAATTATGGGCTGCATGATTTGCTCTCTTACTTACGTGTCATAAATCATTAGACTTGAGTAGGATCGAAGTCATCGTCAAAACATGTATCTTCTGTTATATAAAACAATTTTGTCCGAAGTAAATATGAGAACAGACCTTGCAGCCCATTTTCTAGGCGCTGCAGTGTGGATCCGAGCGACCGCTACGGTCGCAGGTTCGAATCCTGCCTCGGGCATGGACGTGTGTGATGTCTTTAGGTTAGTTAGGTTTAATTAATTCTAAGTTCTAGGCGACTGATGACCTCAGAAGTTAAGTCGCATAGTGCTCAGAGCCATTTGATCCATTTTTTTGCCATTTTCTGATATTTTGTCTGATACATATCATTTATTGTGCTATTAACCTATTGTAGTTGTAACACTGGATAATGGCCTAAGGGCAAAATCTATGCTGTGAAATAAAACCTGTTGTACAGTCAAATGGCGGTTATATCTTAAAGAAACTTAAAGTTTTTATTTCTTCTTCATAAATTAGAATTCCTCTTCAAAATTTCTCTTTTTCCTGCTTTTTTGCTCGCTCAGTGTACGGATAACAAGAGGGATGTGCCACAAAGTTCTCACTCTCTTTTCAATTACTGCGCCCCTTCCACGTCCTTCGACTAAGGATAGTCCGGATAACGATTTATATATCTTGTTTTTACATTGTGGATGACGATTCACTGACCGGTGACACGGCCACAGGTTTTAGCGGTGCAGTATTGATTCTTAGCAGGGGTAGCTGCAGCCAATATGAGTGAATCACCACTGAGTTCAGTGTGTGTGCAATTGGCCGGCGAAATGGTGCATACGCTGTTGTCCTAAACAAGCTTCCTGTTGCGCGTGTCCTATTTATGTGAACAGTACATTGCCCGTGTGTAGTTTAACAACTGTTGTGTGTTAGAGCACGCGGAGATTACTGTGTTATTAACTGATTTCGCTACATCGAATTGCCAGAGCACTTGTTTTCCTCGTGCCAATAGCGGAAGTTATCAGAGCAGTCAGCGTGAAAAGCATTACCCGTGCGTATCGCACACGCTCTGGGATATTAAAAAACACATCACCAAGAAGGAAGTATCTGTATGAGACGGAAATCTGAAGATGTGACGTACATATACAGACAAACAAATGATAACAGTTTCACAACAATTGGATGATTTATTCAAGAGAAAGAGCTTCACAAATTGAGCAAGGCAATAACGCGTTCGTCCACCTCTGGCGCTTATGCAAGCTGTTATTCGGCCCGGCACTGAGTGACAGAATTGTTCGATGTCTTCCTGAGCGGTATCGAGCCAAATTACGAATAAATGGCGTGTTACATTGTCAAAACTCCGAGCTGGATTGAGAGCCCTGCACTTAGTGCTCCAAACACTCTAAGCTGGAGAGAGATACGGCGACGTTACTGCCCAGTATAGAGTTTGGCAAGCACGAAGACAATAAGTAGCAACTCCCGTCGTGTGCGGGCGGGAACTATCTTGCTGTACTGTAAACCTAAGAGAACATCCAACAATTCCATCAACCAATTCCCTTTTTTTTTTTTTTTTTTTTTTTTTTTTTTTTTTTTTGAGTCAGTTGTCTTCTGACTGGTTTGACGTGACCTGCCACTAATTCCTCTCCTGTGCCAATCTCTTCATCTGATACTAGCCCTTACAACCTACATCCTCAGTTATTTGTTGTATGTATTCCTCTACAAAAAAATTTTCAAGTGTGTGTGAAATCTTATGGGACTTAACTGCTAAGGTCATCAGTCCCTAAGCTTACACACTACTTAACCTAAATTATCCTAAGGACAAACACAAACACCCATGCCCAAGGGAGGACTCGAACCTCCGCCGGGACCAGCCGCACAGTCCATGACTGCAGCGCCCCTGACCGCTTTGCTAATCCCGCGGGGCCTTCCTCTACAGTTCTTGCCCTCTATAGCTCCCTATAGTATCATTGAAGTCACTCCCTGGTGTCTCAACAAATGTCCTATGATCCTGTCCATTCGTCTTGCCAGTGTTTTCCACATATTCCTTTCCTATCCGATTACGAGCAGAGTCTCTTCATTCCTTTCCCACAGTCCATGTTTCATTACCATATAATGCCGTACTTTAAAGGTACAGTCTCAGAAATGACTTCTTCAAGTTAAGGCCTATATTTGATACTAGTAGACGTCCCTTGGCCAGGAATGCGTTTTTTGCCAGTGCTAGTCTGCTTTTGATGTTCTTCTTGCCCATCCGTCATTGGTTATTTTGCTGCCTAGGTAGCAGAACGCCACAGACTTTTTAGTCTCAGCACTTCGTTCTTGGTGGTCCAGTCTCATTATTCCCTCTTGGCTCTTGTACATATTGTATATCACGAGTATCTCCCTATAGCTCACACCTATTTTGCTCAGAATTTCGAACATCTTGCACCATTGGACATAAAAGTTTTCTGGGTATGGTACCGCGTCATAATGTAAAAAAAAAACAAAAAAAAACTATTGGGTCTAGACCCAGAAGAAGGCCGCTGCAGCCGTGGCCGGGCGAAACGTTGGTTTTTCTCCAGCAGCAGTAGGTTTTTCTTTTTTTTTACATTATGACGCGGTACTATACCCAGAAAACTTTTATGTCGACTGACTCTGGCCGCGGAAACCTACGCAATTATCTTGCACCACCATTTTAGATTGTGGAAGCTTTTTCCAAGTCGACAAATCCTGTGAATGTGTCTCAGTTTTTGTTTAGTCCTGCTTCCACTATCAAACGCAAGGCCAGAATTTCCACTCTGGTACCTTTACCTTCCCTAATCCTGATCGGCATCTAACAAAGCCTCAATTCTTTTTCCATTCCTCTATATATTATTCTTGTCAGCAAATTGGAAGCGTTAGCGGTAATTCTCGCACTTGTCAGCTCATATAGTCATCGTAATTGTGTGGATGATATTTTTCCGAAACGCAGATGGTATGACACCAGACTCATACATTCTACACACCAACGTGAATAGTTGTTTTGTTGTCACTTCCCCCCAATGATTTTAGAAAAGCTGATGAAATGTTACCTGTCCGTTCTGCATTATTTGATCGTAAGTCCTCTAGAGCTCTTTTAAATCCCGATTCTAATACTGCATCCCCTATCACTTATAAACCGATACCTGTTTCTTCTATCACATCAGACAAATCTTCCCCTCATAGTGGCCTTCAGTGTACTCTTTCCTCCTATCCTCTCTTTCCTCTGCATTTAACAGTGGAATTCCCGTTGTACTCTTTGTGGTGTCACCGCCAGACACCACACTTGCTGGTGGTAGCCTTTAAATCGGCCGCGGTCCGCTAGTATACGTCGGACCCGCGTGTCGCCACTATCAGTGATTGCAGACCGAGCGCCGCCACACGGCAGGTCTAGAGAGACGTCCTAGCACTCGCCCCAGTTGTACAGCCGACTTTGCTAGCGATGGTTCACTGACATATTACGCTCTCATTTGCCGAGACGATAGTTAGCATAGCCTTCAGCTACGTCATTTGCTACGACCTAGCAAGGCGCTATTATCAACTGCTATTTATCTTGTGATGCATGTACCGTCAGACCGATGTTCACCAATTATGGATTAAATTTAAGTATTCCAGAAGCTACGTACTATTTTTGCTACTACAAAGACCTTGTCATTTTCCAGACCTCACGCCATCCTGCGTGAGCTTAAACGCGTGCCTTTCGGCTACCTCGTAGTGGCTTGGCTGTCTCGCCAAGTCCCAACACTCTTAATGTTACCACCCTTGCTATTAATTTCACCGATGATTGTTTTGGCTTTCCTATATGATGAGTCAGTCCTTTCGACAATCATTTCTTTTTTGATGTCTTCACATTTTTCACGCAGCCATTCCGCTAAGCTTCCCTGCACTTTGTACTTATCTCATGCCTCTGTGACTCGTATTTCTGTATTCCTGAATTACCCTGAACATTTTCGTACTTCCGTCTGTCATCGATTAACTGAAGTGTTTCATCTGTTACCCATGGTTTCCTCGCAGTTATCTTCTTTGTACCTATGTTTTTCTTTCCAACTTCTGTGATTGCCCTTTTTAGAGATTTCCATTCCTCTTCAACCGTACTGCCTACTGAGCTATTCCTTATTGCTGAATCTATAGCCTTAGAGAACTTCAAGTGTATCTCCTCCGTCCGAACAGGCCTTGGAAGGTCCAGCGCTACCGACCGACCGCCGCGTCATCCTTAGACTACAAGAGTAACTGGATACAGATACGGCGGGGCATTTGATCAGCATACAGCTCTCCCTACCGTATGTCAGTTTACGAGACCGGAGCCGCTACTTCCCAACCAAGTAGTTCCTCAGCTTGCCTCACAAGGGCTGGGTGCATCCCGCTCGCCAACAGCGCTCTGCAGACCGGATGGTCACCCGTCGTCTTCTTTCCATTTAACTTCGTTGACCCTTACTGTATCTAGATTGAACCTTTGTATTTCCCTTTCCAGATTTTATAGTTTCCCTACCCCGTTCGAGCTTCTGATATGTGACTCCCCTTCTCGTAGAACGTTTATGCTTTCGTTCATTATCCAATCATTTTCTAATTGTCACCTCCCCATTGGCAATCCCCTCCAAAAGATCCGAATAGGGGACTATTCCGGAATCTTTTGTCACATCGTGATATGTTTTTCAACTACAGGCCACATGCCTACATCTTCATCTACATCCATACTCCCCAAGCCACCTGACGGTGTGTGGCGGAGGGTACCTTGAATACCTCTATCGGTTCTTCCTCCTATTCCAGTCTCGTATTGTTCGTGGAAAGAAAGATTGTCGGCATGCCCCTGTGTGGGCTCTAATCTCTCTAATTTTATCCTCATGGTCTCTTCGCGAGATATACGTAGGAGGGAGCAATAAACTCCTCGGTGAAGGTATATTCTCGAAACTTCAACAAAAGCCCGTACCGAGCTACTGAGCGTCTCTCCTGCAGAGTCTTCCACTGGAGTTTATCCATCATCTTCGTAACGCTTTCTCGATTACTAAATGATCCTGTAACGAAGCGCGCTGCTCTCCTTTGGTTTTTCTCTATCTCTTCTATCAACCCTATCTGGTACGGATCCCACAATGGTGACCAATATTAAAGCAGTGGGCGAACAAGTGTACTGTAACCTACTTCCTTTGCTTTCGGATTGCGTTTCATTAGGATTCTTCCAATGAATCTCAGTCTGGCATCTGCTTTACCGACGATCAACTTTATATGATCATTCCATTTTAAATCACTCCTAATGCATTATGGCATTAACTGCTTCCATTTGCTGACCTGCTATATTGTAGCTAAATGATAAGGGATCTTTCTTTCTATGTATTCGCAGCACATTACACTTATCTACATTGAGATTCAATTGCCATTCCCTGCACCATGCGTCAATTCGCTGTAGATCCTCCTGCATTTCAGTACAATTTTCCTTTGTTACAACCTCTCGATATACCACAGCACTATCCGCAAATAGCTTCAGTGAACTTCCGATCTTATCCACAAGGTCATTTATATACGTATATTGTGAATAGCAACGGTTCTACGACACTCCCCTGCGACACACCTGAAATCACTCTTACTCCAGAAGAATTCTCTCCATTGAGAATGACATGCTGCGTTCTGTTATCTAGGAACTCTTCAATTCAATCACACAATTGGTCCGATAGTCCATGTGCTCTTACTTTGTTCATTAAACGACTGTGGGGAACTGTGTCGAACGCCTTGCGGAAGTCAAGAAACACGGCATATACCTGGGAACCCGTGTCTATGGCGCTCTGAGTCTCGTGGACGAATAGCGCGAGCTGGGTTTCACACGATCGTCTTTTTCGAAACCCATGCTGATTCCTACAGCAGCTGTGAACTCTAATGCTGGTGGCAGTGACTGGGTGACAGTGACATTCAAATGCACGGCTCTCCCGGTAGCTATAGTCACAGTCCCTGCTACTACCGACGTCAACTATCACCAACCATTGGTGGTGGAGCGAAAGCGGCCGGTCGCAGGCCAACCTAATGAAGAGCCGGCCAGCACCTGTGCAGCTCCCACTGCAGGGCGATCCGAACAGAATCCACCAATCGTGGTCATTGAGATAAAAAATGGCTACCTATGATTCCTTCAGTGCCTAAAGCAGTAGACGACAGCCGTTTTCACTGTGAGAAGACAACGTGCGATTTTAACTCACTAACGTAGAAGACTTCCGGAAAGTAACAAGCGAGGCAACAACTCAGTCACTCCCCTTCAGTAACTAAACCGCGATGCTGGAACGACTTATCAAAAGCCGTATTCAAGGGCCGCCTCGCTGCTTGAGCCAGACCTCCTTAAAAATGAACTGGAGGAACTCTTTTTGGAGTATGCACTGTGTCACACGTCTAATCCCCCAGACACATATAAAGTCTATATCTCTCCTCGTTATTGCAACCGACAACCAGGAGAACAAGTGGCTCTTCCAGCTGACGAGTGTGACCATCTTAGTGTGTCGCCGCCGAGCTGCTGAAGCACAAGACGGTCTCAGGTCTCACCAAAGCGCTTCTGCTGCCAGGGAGTGTGTGACATATATGCCACATCTCTGCCCACATGTTATTATATTTTGTTGTTACACTTCAACGAACAGTATACGAGCATTCACGTTGCTGTAAGGTAGCGAGATGCGTACCCGTTGCACGACATGACAGATGGTCTCAGAGCTTGAGAACGAACGGGTGAGTGAAAGCCGTATCTTGCTACAACACAAACAGCGGGGATTCACTTATGAAATGTTGATATACATCCCCAACCGTGCTTCTAACGTTATTTGTACTGATAAGTTGTTAACAGTACCTGTATGAATACAAATCTGTTGCCGCATGTATCGAACATCATCGCTTGAGAACGGCTCGACAGATTTGGCTGATTTGTTTTTAAATATTTTGTTGTGTTTGTATTTGTAAGGGCAAGGTTCCTATGAAAGAAAAAGTCTGAAAATCCACTGGAAATATTGGACATTTGGATGGTTTTGAAAGAAATGTGATGGTCGATTTGACAGTTCTGCTGTCATATTTTTATTTAAAAAAACATGTTGCGTTCAGTTTTACAATTCTCCTGTCGCATATTTTCATAAACAACAACGAATTCCGCGCTGAATATAGATATTTTGAGAAAAAATACAACTAAAGGCAATATTTCAGTGTGTTATCGGTCGTGAAAATATATTTGGTAAGTTGCAGACATTTGCAGACATTCAGTTGACATCATTTCGTGGTAGTTTGGTGTGTTTCAAACATACAATTGATTTCAATTTGTTTGGAACGCCGACACAACAGACGGTCTAACGTGTATTACCGATGGTGATTATATCTTTTGTGTGTTGCAAAGGTTAAATTGATGTCAGTTCATGGTAATCTGCTGTGTTGGAAGCATTCAGTCGATTTTAGTTTGTGGTTTACTTCTTCGGGAAAAATGCCACCAGTGACGCGTCGAAATAACGGTCGGCGCACTCGCATCGCAAACCAAGTCAATGCGACTGACGAAGAGAGATAGCGTTTGGATGCAAACCGAATAACAATTATACAATAAACACTATCTGTTAAACCGTCTGCGGGAAATATGCTAAGCTGTGCTTCGCAGTCATTTTTAACAAAAAAAAAAAAAAAAACAGGGAAGTTGTGTTTGTGGCCAATTTTACAATCCTATCTGTTCATAGATTAAAATTATGCGAAATACTGTCATTAAAGCTCCTATCCTCACAGATACAGCGGCTGGAAAGGTCTCTCTCATATTCCATGTACTAATGATCCCAACTGAGTTACCCATTCCTTGTGACTGCATCTCCCAATCAAGGATCTGTTTGCAATAGCAATAAATGATGTCAGAGAGGAGGTGAGGACGGGATGGGAAGAGAAGGGGAGAAAATGAATATGAGAAGGGGCGAGGAAATGGATATAAAGAAGGGGAAGGAGGATATGGACGGAGAGGTGAGGGATGAGGAGATGGGCAGAGAGAGAAAGAGATAGGAGATGCATAGGGAGCGGAGAAACGTGATGGAGAAATATAGGGGGAGCAGAAGGAGATGGTCAAAGGGAGGGGGAAGAAGATATGGATAGAGAGAGGAGAGAGAGGAGAGAGAAGGAGATTAGGACGTTTATCCAATTCCCATACGTATGTAGTAATTGCGTACCATTGCTGGGTTTTCTAGCTTTCTATAACTTTCAGTTCGCATTCAAAGACTAATTAAAAGTTTCAGTTACTGTTGATAGTCAATGGTGGGTAAGATGAAACAATCACAAGCCCGCCACGAGCGAGCAGGCGCCAAAACGTTTACATAGCTCACGAGGAGCCTACGATATTTTTCCAGCGAGTCAACACCTTATTAAGCGAGTGAAGCATGATTTCGTGTAAAGACAGAATAGTTCGCTATACGTTTCCTTGGCAAATGTATATCTGGGAGGATTTAGATTGGATTCTAAGATAATATGAAGCATTTTTGTGAATTTTTAAGGTGCTTCGGAAATGACCATTAATGTTGGACTTGTTAAGCGTAGCACGGTCGACCTTGCCTCAGCGATTATCTTGGAGCGACATCTCGGGCTAAATTGAAACTCTGATTACTAGAAGAACTCTGAAGCGGCTATTTTTGAAAGACACTGGCAAGGAAACCGCCCCATCGCACTCCCCTCAGATTTAGTGGTAAGATGGCTCAGTGGAAAGCCCTTCAAAAGCTGAACACAGATCAGGCATGAAAACAGGAAGAAGGTGTACTGGACCGTAAAACAAAAAGCAACAAAGAATCAGTGAACGGTCTAAGAACAAGAATTGCAACATAGAGAAGCCGGTTAATTTGTTTAGGTGCAGGGCTGCCGAGCAAGTGAGCCGTGTTCGAACATTCCTCCTGACATTTTCTTGTTTTGTTTTTGTTTTTTTCTCTGTTCGCTTTATTCAAATTTGCGTATGCGTCATGACGTAATGTCCGCTTGCAACAGAGAGGTGTAATGTAGGGACCTATAATGACAATTGATTTTGCGCAACTACTCAATTAGCAGCCGAAAGGAAGTGGATTTCGAATGGGAACCGCAAACGTTTGATGATAAGGCGACAAGTCAACCGAACCCTCCACCGGAAAATACGGCTGCTGTATCATACACGGTATTAGTGACAGTATTAGCACGTGTGTCATATGATAGGAATCTCTTATCGACGCTTCTAATTTGTACGCCTGGTAAGTGAGTGTGGTATGCCTCCTTGCCCGACACAGGTGTTCGTATGACTGTGAATGTGATCATCCCCCAGGGAATGATGAAAACATAATAGATTGTCACAACAAATCAACGCAACAGTTTCACATCACATAGTTTCTCTGTGCCCTGTCACAACATATGTCTTTAAAGTTCTTGAAGTTGCGTTCCGTTATGGAAGTCTAGACTCCTGAATTCCTTTTTTGCAACATAGTTCTCACCGGTTTATATGTTGTTTTCACTTCTGTGAGGCTTGTAGATGCTATCTCGCTTGCTCTCGCTATTCATCAAATTTACTTGCGTCGCTAACGTATTCTTACCACATGACTCATAATCTATGACAACTGCCAAGACTACACAAATAGATCGGACGAACAGTTAATAATATTATGAGAAAAACATTGCACGAGGGATGATTCAACTAACTCGCCCGCTCAGCAGTCTTTTCTTTTAACCTCATTTTGTTGTATATTGTTCGCTGAACTTTTTCGGGGCCAGCACACCTTCTCCCTGTTATCATGCTTGATCTGTATTACGCTTTTGACGGCTATCCACTGGGCCATCTTTCCATTAAATCTGAGGAGGGTGCGCTGGGAGTTTCCCTTATGAGGGGAGAGTGACAGCGGCGAGTGAGTACTTCCTTGCGGAGGAAAGAGATGGAGCCACAGTGCAACTAGCCGTACGCCGCGGGCTGTGTGTTGTTTCCCCTGTGGGCTGGCGGTCGTATCTGCCGGTGTTGGGTTCTGCCACGCTGAAAGAAGTTCTGGCGCTCGATGCTTGGCTTGGTTCCAAGTGTAGATCGCGCTTTCGGCAAATACAGTTGCTGTTTGTTTTCTGTTGAAGGCGTCGCTCCAGATATAGCTTGTGGAACAAGTTATTACCCAAAATGTGTTGAACATAGTCAGCTCATGACAGCCGCTAACTGTGGCTAATGTATACGGAAATGGAATTACAGGGCTAGTGATCAAGGAAGCCGTGAGAGTTTTATTATTGGTGAGCACTCTCCTAATCTAAATATACGTGTTAAAATGAAACTGGGTGAAGTTCGCCACCCTAGTTAGCTAACACAGATTTATTTTCAGAGTTCGCGTAGTAACGCGGCGGAAGAGCATTCCTTAAATATAAAGAGTGTGGGGCGCCAAGCGATTTATTCGCTCTTGATTGATATTTTCGTTTGCTAGTTGATTTAGTTAATTAACCGTCTAGCTCCTTCTCTTGTTAAGCAATAAACTTTCTAGGTAACTTAAATTCCTTGCTTGAAATCTGCTAATTACGATGTGCCCTGGTGCTTTCAAGGTTAAAAATAGTTTATTCACGTTGTCTGGTTCTTTTAAGTGCTCAACAGTTGTCGTGTTGCAGGAGTTATTACTAGGTGTTGAAGCTGTATTACCAGAACTGATGTAAAGCCAAAACTGGAAGCCATAGAGGTGGCATGTGTAAGTGATACAAGCTGAGCGCCAAGTCTACTGTAAATGCCACCATGCAAACGGGATTCCTTTTGGGAAGAAATCGCCTGATTTTCAGTTAGTGTTATAGTGACTGGTGTACTTGGCATTTCATTCTTTATTTTTTAATGACTTCAGTTTGTTGGTAACTTTTGAATATCTTGTTTGTTTTGATTTATTGGTTTTACGTAAGGTATTTTTCAAAATTTATGAAAACCGTCGAGAGTTGGAAGTTTAAAATGTTTGGTGTTTCTTTATTTATTGCTAAATTTACTTAAAATTTTTGGTTATTTGTTTCATTGTAAATTTTACTTACATTCAAATTTAAAATGTCCTGCTTTGGAAAAAAATTAAACAAACGTTGTGCTTAAAGTACGAGAGACTCTACCAAGCTATAACTTTGAAATTACCGGCTCTAGGTTTTAGTACAGTAAATAACATGTTTTAAATTAGTGCTTGAACATTTCTTGTCCCAGCATCTCTCCTACATCGCAAGACTGGAACTGCTCGTTTGGTTCAACACATTGTTCGAACTTTCGTCTCTAAAATTACGGAACCAGTTGGCTATAAATATCGTTTTACTAATTTTGCAATTGTATAAATGCAGAAGATTTATTTGGCATTCCCAACATCTCGCAAGTCTCATTATAGTAACATTGGAACCTTCCTACTTGCCACTTTATTGTGAACTGTTTATTGCATGCACGCTAGAGTCGGCAGCTGCTGGAGAAGAAAACAATAGGTATGACGGCTATGCGTCATCTTTATAAGATAAAATATAAGCAGTTGTCTGCAGTTTTGCTAGAAAAAGTGGACGCGGATATAACATTCAGAAATGCAATGTGTTTGTTCCACATGGCATATCTTTTTGGTGGGAAGTGTTATATTTAGGAACACGCCATGTACTATATACGGGTTATAATTTTCATCTTTTGGGAATTATATAATGTTTATTCTTTTACAGATGGGGCACGTGGGCCGCCAGTGCTTCTTCCCGGAAGAGTGACTGCCCTGCACGTGAGATCACGCGAACTATCAAAGACGCAGCCTGCGAAGAGCAGAAACTGTGGTGGCGCTCACGCCGCGAGCTACTACGCTTGCGAGATGTTTAACCCTTTCGATGTTGCGGACGTGCTCTCTGCAAACCGTGCTGAAGGTAGTTCTGGATGTCGGCCTGCTGCTCGCCAAATGCTGATACCCGTGTTGAGAAATGGCGACGCGCCCTCTCCAACAAGTGTGCCAGGGGGAACAAGCTAGAAGAGCATCGAGGCGGAAAATCGTCCTCTCAGATGAGGAAGACGACGCCACGGCAGGCAGTAGCAGCGGAAACGCTACAGCCGCATCCATGCCGATGCATCGCCCACTCGCATGTCAACAGCCGCTGTGACGAGCGGCCACGTGGCGACACTCGTCTCCTTGCTGACGGCAGTGCTCGACGAGTTGTCGTGCCTTCCCGAGTTACTGCAGCAGATATGCGGGACAACGATGTCACTTGTCTGGCAAGTAGTACGACTTTGCTACTGGTACTTTGCTGCTAATACGACTGAACCGCAGCCGGCAAGTTAAGCCCGCTCCAAATGCCGTCCGCATTGGGGGCAGCTATGTCAGCTCATTATCTGGTATGCAACTAGCTGACAACACCACTGCCAGTAACAGATCGCATATATGAAGTGGAAAAATTAGAAACCACACAAGAAACGAGAAGGTATAATACTTATTTTGCCGACTCTGCAGTTGAAGCACATCAGCGTCAGTACTACACCAATATCAGGGAACGAACTGACCCTTCAAGAAGGTTCCTAAGCAGAAGACATACGTATCACCTGAAGATGAAGGGAAGGAAAGCTGTCGAAATATTGCTTTTCATAAATGACTGCACCTAGCTCTACATCAGACAGCGAGACAAACTACAATATGAGGTTATTCCATAATGATGTTACAAACTGACATTTCGGGCACTGTTTGTGCATCCGCACAGAAGAAGGTGGTCAAATGGCCGGTGAGCCTTAAATATATATGTTAGCGAAGGGTAAATTCTGCAATTTGAGGTAAGAGAGCCTGATCCGCAAGAGTCGGAGTCGGAAGTTCATCTTTGCTGCCGTGAGACACATTTCTTCTACTAAAAAAGTGCCTACAGATATTGCAGTATGCATTTTAGAGCCCATGTTTACCCCGGACATTTTCCCTTGTTTTTGTCCATACCACCTCCTCTCAAAATACGGAAAGCAAAAGAGCTTGCAGCAGAACAGATCTACTGTCAGAAGTATCGGAATAGCTTTTGACACTGTCGTTTCCAAACCAGAGCCATATACGTGAAATTGTTACGTTTAACCCTTCCATCATCACTGGAAGTTTGTAACATCACAGAATCACTCTGCATATCTATTTATTTGATAGTGGGACAACAGTGTGCGAGCCACATTATTTACTAATGAAACACGCAAAATTATGGATGTTATGCAGTATAAATTTATTTCGTTAATCGATTTTCGCGTTAAAGGCCATCATCAGACATTAATTATCTTCGTCAAGGAGGACACAGTAATGATGAACAGCACTGAAAAACATGCCATACATCGAGAATGAGGTGTAAACATCGGCTAGATAAGATCAGCTACAGTGCAGTGGTAACGTAACAGTAAACGTTAAAAGTAAAACAGTAAATGAATATAAAGGGACCAAACCAAAAGGACATTAACAGTAAACATCGAAAAAAAAGTGTTTATGTGTGTGTGAGCGTGAGCCAGAAGATGAGCTGGTAAACAGGAGGACAACGTCGGAAAAGAATTAGTCAGCAGTATAGAGGATGTCAATGTGGTAAAAGACCTACTATCCTAAGTAATGATTCAAATTAACAATCACAATGAAGTAAAATTAATACCAGACAAGAGTTTTGAAGGACAGCTTGAAAACGTATTACCTGTGGGACGTAATGCAGAAACAGAGTAGAAGATAGAGATAAAACTGACGACTGCAACAGGAAATACGTCAGCTAAATTATATGCCAGTAGTGTGAAGATTTTCTCCTTGTTAGGCGAGATGTAAGAATATTATAAATCAATAGAATATATGCAGTACATCTTAATAGAAAGGGAAGTACCTCGCCATGGCTGATAAAAAAAGGAAGAAAAAAGATTTTAAAATGCATAGGTGAGCCTGTTCTATCACCCTCAACGTCATCTGTCTGTAAGATCCTTAATACGTGTACAATCGATATCCGAAGGCTAACAAATATAAAGACACTGAAGCACTCGTCCATGAAGAGAAAGTAACTTTTAACAGCCAGTTATGTCCAGCGCATGTATTACTTCATACAGTATACGAGGGATGGACAAAAATATGGAAATACCAAAAGCACGTTACCATGCACAATAGATTGTATGGAGAACCGTTAGCATTCAAAACAGCTTGCAGTAGTTTTTAAATGAACCGATACAGGTCCTGTATGATTTTAAAAGGAATCTTATACCATTTTACATGCAAAATAGATAGGGGTAAGTTCACAAAACGATGAACGGGGTGGACAGGACAAAGGCTGAATAATACTAAAGATATGGCGAGTATGGTGGTCAGGAGATGCGCGGCACTTCATCCTTGTGTTCACAAAGTCCTGGGAGATGCGAGCAGGGGCCCTGCTGTCCTCGAACACAGCATCACCATTGGGGAACCAACATTGTACTGTGGGACGTACCCGATCAACCAATATAGTCGAATTATGATGAGAGTCACTATGACACCCATGGAACAACACGAAATAACTGCCCAAACCATCACCAATCTCCGCCATGTTTCACTCTTGCGAACGTAAACGCGGCCACACGCTGGAAACAGTGCGAAACGAGACTCATCCGACCCAGTGATTTTCTTCATTACTCCATAGCTCAGTTTTTATGCCATCAGCAGCACGTTTTTCGTTACGAACATTTGCATCACTAATGAGTGGTTCTGGAATTCCACCTCACCCTGCAATTACCAGCTTACGGAGGGCTCTGCACGTTGTTTTTGTGCTGAAACGGTTCACGAGTGGAACATTCAGCCCCACAGCGACTTTTGCAGCTGTCTTCCCGAGATTTTCGTCTCAATCCTCTTCGACGACCGTCTGTCACGATCACTCAACACAAATTTTCATCCGCGTTGTGACTTAACGTATGATGTCTCTCCGTTTTCCCTGTATGCGGTATTAAGCTTCGATACGACGCTGCTTGAAAAAAACCGAATATTGTAGTTACCAACATGCGAGCACCAACAATTTGCTCACGTACGAATTCACTTACCTGAGACATACTGCACTCACAACTACACATAACACTGCTAGCCGGCCGCGGTGGCCGAGCTACTCTAGGCGCATCAGTCCGGAACCGCGTGACTGCTACGGTCGCAGGTTCTAATCCTGCCTCGGGCATGGATGTGTGTGATGTCCTTAGGTTAGTTAGGTTTAAGTAGTTCTCAGTTCTAGGGGACTGATGACCACAGATGTTAAGGCCCATAGTGCTCAGAGTCATTTAAACCATTTATAACAACATCTTTGTCTCGAATATGTAACGTAGATGTGTATCTTGGTGCAGAAAGTTGGTTGTAGGTAACAGAGTGAAGAGGGATGATGATAGGTATATCATGTTAACGTATTGAGTTACAAGTATTGAGTTACAAGCAGGCAAAATTAACGAGACGTCTGTCACAGAGTCTCTACTGTCTATAAAAAGACATATAGAGAAATTGGCAGTGTTTGTTGTTTCAGATTGCAGTATCTTTAACAAAAAATTCTTCTTTGGAGAACAATGAAACATCGAATGTATTCAAATTCCGAGCTTCACAGATAACTGACGTCGATGGGTGATGGAGACTCACCTACATATTTCAAATTAAATTTATTCGGTATGAGATTTTCATTCTGCAGTGGAGTGTGCTCTGATATGAAACTTCCTGGCAGATAAAAACGGTGTGCGGAACCGAGACACGAACTCGGGACCTTTGCCTTTCGCGGGCAAGTGCTCTACCATCTGAGCTACCCAAGCACGACCCACCAGCCGTCCTCACAGCTTCAATTCAGCGAGTACCTCGTCTGCTACTTTCCAAAGTTCACAGAAGCTCTTCTGCGAACCTTGCAAGGTTACTGGTGATGTAGTGGCAGAATTGAAGCTGTGAGGACGACTCGCGAGTCGTGCTTGGGTAGCTCAGATGGCAGAGAACTTGCCAGCGTTAGGCAAAGGTCCCGAGTTCGAGTGTCGGTCCGGCACACAGTTTTAGTCTGCCAGGAAGTTTCAGTTTTATTCGGTTTTAACTGCTTAGGCTGGAGTACGTCCCTTATAGAAACTTTTTCTCTTGCATATACCTTCCGTAAAGAATTTAATATTCCATACTTAAAAATGAAAGACTGGTCGCATGATAATTGTCACAAATTTCATTTATATTATTTATAGATGCAGTGTGCAGGGTGCAGACTGATATATAACATAGTAATTTACATGAGTTACGAACTAATAGTAACACCGATACCTATGTCATTTTCGGTTCTCGAGCGAAAAAGTGTGACAACCACTGGCCTAGCCCCGTAACTGGTCTGGGTGCAACGTCCAAGATAAAAAACTGGTTTGCAGAAGATAAAAATCTTTCATCCTTTTTGGTAACGGAAAACTGACAGATCTGAGCTAAGTAGTGGTGGAACGTCCGCCCTATTCTCCAGATTTGGCTCCCTCATACATCGCTTCCCAAACCTGGATGTCATCCTTGCTACGGCTAGCGTTTCTGTACAGCGAACAAGCGATTGCAAACACTGCCCCAAGGACACTGCAGAGATTGAATAATGTCATTCGCATAAAGTTGCGTAACGTGTGTAAATGTCGATATAGATTCTGTTAAACTGAGATGTTTTTGAAAGAAAAATCCTCGGCTTCACTGTCAGGCCAAGACCTTCTGTGAATACTCTCTTACAGCCGCTGCGGATCCGACAAACATGTTTCTGTGTTTTTGTTTGTTCATGTGTGTGTGTGTGTGTGTGTGTGTGTGTGTGTGTGTGAGAGAGAGAGAGAGAGAGAGAGAGAGAGAGAGAGAGAGAGAGTGA
The DNA here is from genome assembly GCF_023864345.2 of Schistocerca serialis cubense. Classification (NCBI taxonomy): domain Eukaryota; kingdom Metazoa; phylum Arthropoda; class Insecta; order Orthoptera; family Acrididae; genus Schistocerca; species Schistocerca serialis. The sequence goes on along the minus strand of NC_064639.1, from coordinate 301,383,795 downwards.
GTGAGTGAGTGAGAGAGAGAGAGAAATAGGGGAAGATAAGATACACAATGAATGAAAACGCCCAAGCACAGTAATCAAAGCTCCACCTTCTGACACGGATGGGTCAACTTGGACCGACCGGCCGCCGTGTCATTCTCTGCCAATGGCGTCGTTCGTGTGCAGCATGAAGAAATGCGGGATCAGTATACCGCTCACCCGATCGTCATTAGCCTTATTGACGTGGGATCCGCTGCTTATCAATCAAGTAGTTCCTCAAATGGCATCACCAGGGCGAGTTAACGCCATTCAAGTGCTCCCACCATACGAAAATCCGTGGCAGTCCGATAATCGAACCCAGGGCCTTCACACACAAGTCGGGCATGCTGACCACTGCACTACAGAGGAAAAATGAATGAAAATAAGTATGGTAAAAGCGAGAGATTTTATGCAAATCAGACGCGAAAATTGCGAATATTCTATACAAACACAAAGTCGTGAGATATTGCCAGGCAAACTTGAAAATCGAGCAAGGTGTTGCGGAATCGCGCGGCGGACACGCCGGATATCGGATTCGCCGGTTGCCGGCGTCGGATGCAGTGTGCAGGGTGCAGACTGAATGCTGACCTATGGGGAGGCACCCCTTGCGTCTGGCGTTATCGATCCCCACGGGGTGCGGCCATGGCGGCGAGCTGCCTACACCCGACTGCACTAGCATGTAAGCTGAGAGCCACCTCTCTGCACAAAACGTCTGCTCCCCATACCCTCGCCATGTTCACATATATCGCTATGTTACTGAAAGAGGTCGAAGTGTACATCATGCGGGTCTCGGATTCGATGACATTTCTTTCCTGCGTCCTGCCTGTATGCAATAAGATGGCGCGACTGCAGGTGTTGCATTGGCTACACATATTTTTGATTCAGAAGGAAATTCGGATCAAAGAATACCAAGGCAAATCCAGATACTGTAAGCTGTGAAGGCACAAAACCGCCCTTCGGAGCATACACAGGCAAGGGAAGTACAGGGTGTTTCACAATGTTTTGACAATTTCAAATTTGAATAAAACGCGCTGTATACACAAGATACAGTGACGGTGGCGTCGTCTATTAGTAATACGGTGTGTCAAGTTTCATCTCATGAATAGATCAGTAAACATGTAGTACTGATAGAAACAACATCGTGCGTTCGCGGTGGTGTACTATTTTCGCTGCGGCGAATCTGTCGTACGCGTACAACGCCTTTCGTAAGGATTTCAAGATTCATCCGCGATATAGTGTTCCTCTCGTAGAACAATACTGAATTGGGTAAGAAACTTCCGTTCAACTGCCACTGCATCGAATCGAAAGTCAACCGACCCTTGGAAAATCGTCCAAACACCCGAGAACATCGAATGTGTGCGTAGCAGTTTACAGGCAAGCCCTCGTCGTTCGTTACGAAAACGTTCCACGAAGACGGCGCGACATGCCACACGTCCAATAAGACCTTGCAAGTTCTCCGTGAAGCGTCTGGTAATCGCGTGATTTCCAAACACGCTTGTGTTGAATGGCCCCTCGCCGTGGAAGACTTTTACCTATGGCGTTCTTTGAAAGCGAGAGTGTACTCAGGCCAGCAGAGAACCTTGTAACAGTTATAGAATCGATTCACGATTCAAGTTCCAAAATTTCTCCAGCAGTTACGAAAGATGTGTTCAATAACTGGGTGACACGCTTCGAATGTTGTGTAAGCGCGAATGGTAGTCACTTGTCCGATGTAGTATTCCGTAAGTAAACTTGAATAAATGTTCTACTTTGCGTAAAATGTTAAACTTGATTTCTCGATTAGTCCGTGTGTTATTTAAATTTGCAATCGTCAAAATATCTTGTACAAATATTATAAATCATATTTTATTTTTGTGGTGATAACGTAACTTCAGCGTGGTACGTATAAATTTTCAAGCAGTAAATAGCTTTCGCCATCGATCTAGAAAGATGAAAAGGCACTGGAACAAGGAGAGATACTTCACGAGATGGTGCTCCTCCAAGACAACCGCAGCTAATTCTAATAACTCAAATGGTTCAAATGGCTCTGAGCACTACGGGACTTAACATCTAAGGTCATCAGTCCCCTAGAACTTAGAAACTACTTAAACCTAACTAACCTAAGGACACCGCACACATCCATTCCAGAGGCAGGATTCGAGCCTGCGACCGTAGTGGTCTCGCGGTTCCAGACTGAAGTGCCTAGAACCGCTCGGCCACACAATCCGGCTTCTAATAACTCAGTATGTTTTTGTAGCTTTTTATATTGTTGATACGAAGCTTCTAATTGTTATCTTTCAAAACCCCTGTGCCGATATTCACGCATTTTCGCAGTGAACCACTTCCTGGGCAACTAGTGTGACACTTTCATGCAGTATCACTTTAAATGTCTGATAATTGTAAACATTAAGGTTTGTTTGAGAGATGGCAGTTTGCTTCCATTTATCCCCGGCGAGTAACACCGTAGCAAATAAATCAGAATCTGTAACCTATACGAAGGTGAAGATATTGTACTCACTACAATCCTTCGAAAGTGAAACGTTATTAGAAATTTTCGGATCGGATCTTTGGATCTTAAAGAGAAATGGCCGGTTCATTCTTCCACTATCTATGCCTGAACTGCGGTCACTGACCGATCACAACATCTCATCAATACCATCGGTCAAATGAGGCGAAATCAAACGAACTAAACGAACAGCCTGGTTCAGGAATCGGCTAGTGTATCCTTCCCCTTATTCTGTTTTCGTCATAAGTAATCTGACTGGTTTGATGCGGCCCACCACGAATTCCTCTCCTATGCAATTCTCCTCACTTCAGAGTAGCATTTACAACTAACATCCTCTGTTATTTGTTGGATACATTACAATAGTTGTCTGCTTCTAGAGTTTTTACCCTCCTCACCTTCCTCTAGCACCATGCAAGTTATTCCTTGACATCTTAACACAAGTTGTATCATCCAATTCCTTCTTCTTGTCAGTGTTTTCCATATGTTCCTTTCTTCTCCGATTCTGCAGAAAAACTCGACATTCTTTACCTTATCAGTGTACCCAATTTTCAACATTCTTGTGTAGCACGACATCACAAACGCTTCGATTCTCTCCTGTTCCGGTTTCCCCGCAGTCAATGATTCACTGCCATACAATGCCATCGTGCAAACGTACACTCTCAGAAATTTCTTCCTCAAATTAAGGCCTGTGTTTGATACCAACAGACTCCTTTTGCTCAGGAGCACCCTCTTTGCCAGTGCTAGCCTGCTTTTAATGTCCGCCATTCATCGCCCGACGTGGGTATTTCTCTTCCAAGATAGGAGAATTCGTTGACCTTGTCTACTTCGTAATCACTAATTTCGATGTAAATATTCCTCCTATTCTCATTTCTCCTACTCCTCATTACTTTCGTCTTTCTTCGGTTTACTCTCATTCCATATTCTTTGCTCAGTATACCGTTCATTCCTTTCAAAAGATCCAGTAATTCTTCATCAGCTTCAATGAGGATGGCAATGACGTCAGCGAATCTTACTGTTGATACCCTCACACCTTGAATTTTAACACCATTCTTGACCTTTCTTTTATTTCCACCATTGTTTCTTCTATTTATAGGTGGAAAGTAGGGGCAAAAGACTGCATTCCTCTCTTACACGCTTCTTAATCCAAGCACTTCACTCTTGGTCTTCCAGTTGTGGGGTGGCGGGTGGAATATTTACTGTTGTATAAATGTTTGAATGTTGAAACACTTCCCGGCCGATGCACCATATGTGGGGCGGTGGGTGGAATTTAATCAATTTTATGTTGTTTATATAAATGTTTGGTTTGTAGAATGTAAAACCAGTTGCTATTATTTATGCTGTTGTTTGCCATTCTCAACACTGGCTCTCTAACTACAATATTGGCAACCAGAAAGTGATTAGCAAAACGTGAAGCCTGTAATTAGAATTCCTAGTGCCCACTTCATCTGAGAAATACACTTATAGCTACAGCTTATAGTTCTGAGGAATTAGGAGATTGTCTGGGATTTATAATCAAAAACGATCGTGAAAAAAAAACTTTCTCTATATTCTGAAAGTCACACAATCTAACTAACAGAGCAGTTCAGAGTCTAATGCGCTGATGCCACTATAACTGTCCAAATTAAATATTTAAATGATTGCTCGCCATAATTTGATGATAATGTTCATCAAACGCCACGCTAAATAATGGTAGAATGTCTGTCCCGCGGCGGCACGTGAAAATACGACATAAACAAACTGAAGATCGATAATTAAAGTCATCCCAGAATTAACACTTCACTCGAAAATGATTTCATGGTTATGCATATCTCGAGTAACTTAATACGGCATCCGAGGCTGTTTATAGCAAAGATACCGATGCGACGCGACTCCCGACACAGATAGTGTGCTATTCAGCGTCTGGAGAGAACTGGGGCCTTGCTTCCTCGCGCAGCATTCTTATATATAAAGCCACGGTGCGGACGGCTAAGGGAACGCCTGATCAAATCGGCTCTCCCGACTAGCCGCTGGGCTAGTAATGCACCACTTTATGTTATTGAATAAATCATCGCTTCCTTTGCTGATGGCTGATGAAGCTCTCAATTTAAATGTGCATTCAGCACACAGGTAAGTAATCATAATAAAAGTTTGAAGTGGCTAAGTTAATTATTTTGGGCGAGAGAATTAATTTAATTACACTACACGCAGTAGACGAGCTCTGAACCTGCCCTTTGGAGATACGCTATCGCTATAGTTTTATAGTTATTGAGTTGAAACTTCTCACATCTTTATGATTATAGTGGATCTCCATTCTTCTTAAATCTAAACATCCTAGCCTTATTTATTAGCCTACTTAATCTATCTTGCTTCCTTAAGTTTTAAGACAAAAACCAGAAAATTATGAATTTCAACTAAAATCTTAATTTGTGAGATCCAAAGTACTCTTTTTATTAAATTATTATGGAAAAGGAATCTAAATATAAATTTTTAAATCTCTTGCTCTTTTCTGTTGAGCCAAAGATTTTTACAGAAAAACGTCCAAATTTCGAAAATGGTTAAAGTTATCGAACTGATATTCAACACATATTAATTTAGTATTACTCCTGACATGCTAGAACCGTTTCAGGTTATTTGCTTGATTTTTAAAGTATTGCGCAACATTTATGACGTCAGAGCTAGTTACAGCGGACTGGCTGGCACACAACGGAAAGACTGAAGTGACTTTATTACGGCGTGAGTAGGCTGCTTCCCTACACAGTCTTATTGTCATCTCTTTGTTCTTGTACATCTACATTACCTGTCGTTCCCTAAAGCATAGGCCTATGTATCTCAGAATTTCGAACACTTTGCACCATTGATGTTGTCGAATGCTTTATCCTGGTAGACAAATCCTCTGAATGTGTCTTGATTTTTTTTTCTTCTTTTTCATTCTTTGTCCCCTATCAAGCGCAACATCAGTTCTACCTCAACGGTGACCTTACTTTTCCTAAAGCCAAACTGGTCGTCATCTAACACATCCTAATTTTTCTTTAGCATCTTCTCTATATTATTCTTGTTTGCAACTTGGACAGATGAGTCGTTAAATTCATTGTGCCATAGTTCTCCAGCTTATCTGCTGTTTCTCCCTTTGGAATTGCGTGAATGATATTTTTTCGAAAGTCTGATGGTATTTCATCTGTCTCATAGAGTCTACACACCAACATGAGTAGCCATATTTTGCCACTTGTCCTAGTGCTCTGATGGAATGTTACCTACCCTTCTTACTTATTAGATATGAAGTCTTCCGTAGCACATTTCAATTCCGACTCTAATACTAGATCTCGTATCTCTTCTACTACAACATTATCAGACAACTCTACCCCTTCAAATAGCCCTTCAGTGTACTCTTTCCATATATTCGCTCTCTCTTCTGGCTTAACAGTGTAATTCTCGTTTCACTCTTAATGCTGCCACCCTTGCTTTTGATTTCACCGAAGATTGTTTTGATTCGTCTACATGATGAACCAGACCTCTTGACGGCCGTTTCTTTTTCGATTTCTTCATAATTTTCCTGCAGCCGTTTCGCCTTGGTTTCCCTGCACCTCCTATTTACTTCATTTCTAAGTGATTTATATTTCTGGATTACTGGTTTATGAAAATTTTTGTACTTGTTTCTTTCGTCCATCAACTGAAGTACCATTCCTGTTAGCCAGGGTTTCTTCTTAGTTACCTTCCTTGTGCTTTTGTTTACATGTCCACCACCTGTGATGGCTCTTTCTAGACATATCCAATGCTCTACAACTGAACTTCCAACTGTGGTATCCCTTGTGGTAGTATCCACACCTTTATCGAACTTGAAACGTGTCTCATCATTCTTCACCTCTTCAGTGTACAACTTCCTTCCGCACTGGTACTTCTGGACCATTCTCTTGAACTTCAGTTTACTCTCTATCGTTTCTAAATTGAAGGTCTCCGCTAGTAACAATGGTAAGAGACATTTTGATTGTTTCGTGAAATCGTGCTGTAAAGATTCTATAGATTCTCAGAAAGAAAATGTTACATGTACATCCACTGCTACTTATTTATCAAGATACGTTATTGTTTTCACATTACCTACCGTCACAACATATTTTTGAAATTTAAATTCTGCCCATGATTCTATTCTTAAAATTTCGTCAGTGGGTATTTTACACAGTTTATTTGCAACTGAGAGCACTTAAACATCATTTACCACAGCCTAACAGTGTTCACTTGCTGTGTGAGTTAACGAAACATTACTACGACACCTCTGCCAAAAATAAATTTAAAAAGTCCTTTTACGGATAGTCCTTTTTGACCGTAAACAACCTTCTACGAACGCATTTAGCCTATTACAGCAATTAAGCTGTCAGTGATTCCTGAATATGCAGTGCTTGTCTTCTCCACTTTTACACTCGAAAACGTTCTAGAAGATTCACATGGAGGGCCTAGAAGTCATCACACAACAACCCACCCGCCCTTTGCCCCTGTATGTTTTGTATTCATTTCTTTCATTTATTTTTTCTTCATTTGTTTCTGGATATCTCCATGTTTTACCCTCTTCCGACCTCCCTGTAGGATGCGCTGATCATTTGTATCAACTGCATCCATCAGAACGTCGGAACGTGATGCATCTTCGGAAGGCTGTATTTGTGTGATGTTCTTCTGAACCTTTAGAAGTTCAAAGCTATAAGGCTAACATCTTCACCGGCCGCGGTGGCCGAGTGGTTCTAGGAGCTCAGTCCGGATCCGCGCGACTGCTACAGTCGCAGGTTCGAATCCTGCCTCGGGCATGGGTGTGTGTCATGTCCTTAGGTTAGTTAGGTTTAATTAGTTCTAAGTTCTAGGGAACTGATGACCTCAGATGTTAAGTCCCATAGTGCTCAGAGCCATTTGAACCATTTTTAGCGTAACATCTTGTGCATATCTCAGAATAATTTCACGCACAAAAGTAAAATACACCCATCGGTAATTTGTAGTATGTACTCGTTAACACATATCCTAAATTTTGAACCATCTGCTAGACAAATGTGATTTGCAGAGTATCCGTGTGGATGTAAGTGTGAATAAGGAAGCAGCACGGGCCTTGTAGGATACATCAATACCGCAATAATGTGCTAAGCAGGAAAATACGAGGGACATTCAATAATAACGCATCACCTTTTCTTTGAAAGCAGATTGGTTTTATTCAGGATTCCAACACACCTTATTATTCCCCACCATTCTGGCTAGAAAATCGTGTTTTTCAACACAATACCCGTTCGATATGACCACCGTACATCTCCTTACAGGGGGGCCCTGTGTGCGCGTCAGGTAACACTCTACCCGTCGACGTCGGAGCCAACGTCTTGCTGCATCACTAACCTGCCCGTTATCCATGTATTGCTTCATTGGGCCAAACAGATGGAACACATAAGGTGCGATATTCGTGCTATAAGGTGGACGAGGAAGAACATGAAGTTCTGTGATCTTCTCTCTGGTGCCAGACTTTTGTGAGGCCTTGCGTTGTCCTGGAGAAGGAGATTTGCATTTCAATGCCGACGAACACACTGAAGTCGTTCCTTTAGTTTCCTGAGGGTAGCATAATACACTCCGGAGTCGACAGTTGCACAATGAGGGACGACATCATACAGAATAAATCTTTCTGAGTCGCAGAATACCGTCGCCATTACATATCGTGTGACTAGTGCCTCCCGTCGTGTAGACCGTTCGCCTGGTGTAATTCTCTCGATTTGAAGCCACTTCGACGACTTGCGCGTCGATGGAGATCAAATGATGGTGATTAGGACAGAACAGCACCCAGTCCCTGAGCGGAGAAAATCTCCAACCCATCCGGGAATCGAACTCGGATCCTTAGGATTGACCTTCTGTCGCACCTTCTGAGGTCATCAGTCGCCTAGAAGTTAGAACTAATTAAACCTAACTAACCTAAGGACATCACACACATCCATGCCCGAGGCAGGATTCGAATGTGTGACCGTAGCGGTCGCTCGGGTCCAGACTGCAGCGCCTAGAACCGCTCGAAGTGATGAGCCCACGTTTCATCGCCTTGATGATGTTCCTTCAACAACAACAAACAAAGGATGGGGCCCCTCCACGCCCGCACCAACGTGGTGACCAACACAAAAGTTCTACTGTCACCTCCGTATGCATGTTAGTTTTGAATCAAGGCGTCACAGGATGCAGGCTGTGATGTTATCCATGCGTCTGGGTAAGACTACTCATTAACATGGTCCATCAGGAGATAGAAGTGGTCGAAAGCGATCGAAGGGTAGCGGTTGTAAGAGCAGAGGAAAAAAAGTGCCAAGGCCAGCGCCAAGGGAAAAAAACCTCTGCGACAGTAGGACGGGTAGTAAGGGCAGTAGCGGCTTGCTATCTGCGACAGTGCATGCAAGGTGTGGTTGTGTTAGTTCGAGGTATCGTGCATCGTTACCTTTGTCGTTGTTGGAGCTTGTTGCGGCGCTTGCTGCAGTTGCTGCGTCCCTGCAACAGTTCAAGGTCGTTGTGGATTAGTGGGCGATCGGTCATAGATCGGCTCACGGACTGTGTAGGGGGGTGTGTGTGGCTGGTTTGCGTGCTGTGTACAGTACGGTTTCCCTGCGGTTGCCTGTTTTTCGGCTAGTCGCACATCTGGGTTTCCAGTAATAACTGTGTTGCAGGGGCTCGCCAGTACTGTCGTGTTAGCGTTCTATAGACCATAGATGTTCAGTTCCTAGCCAGTAATGTCTTTGGTCTGTTATGCTTCCATCTATGGTTGTGGTCGTAGTTACCCAGAGAAAGGATAAACGGGTTGCGCGAGTGTCTCGTGTTATTGTACAGTCGTGTGGAGAGTTTTTGGAATACCTGCAAGATAGTATCTAGCCGGTATTCCCGGTGAAGATCCGCGATGCGTGTGTAGCGCGGAGCGTTGCTTATGATTTTGAGTACTTTGTTCTGTATGAGCTGCAGACGGCGCAGGCGAGTTGGCGCAGCGTATCCCCAGACAGGGGCTGCGTACGTCATCAGGGGTCTAATAAGTGTCATGCACATGGACCTAGACACCCTCCTGTTTAGTGTGCTACGCCTGTTAAGCATAGGGTAGAGTTGTTTGAGCCTCGCGTTAGCTTTGTTGGTCACGTGTTGAATGTGGTCCCCCCAGAGTAGTTTCCTGTCCAGCCAGACACCGAGGTATTTGACCTTCTCGCGGAAACGTATTGGGCGTGTGTGTAGTGTTATTGGGTTGCAGTGCTGATGTTTGCGCAGTTGCTTCGGTCTTCTAGTGAACAGAACGGCCTCGCACTTGTCGACGTTTACTCTAACACGCCATTTCACCAGCCAAGGCTCCGCCGTTCTGAGTGCTGTCTGTAGTCGTGAGTTAATGTTAGACGGCTTACAATCTTGCGCAAGGATGGCAGTGTCATCCGCGTAGATTGCTACCGTCGTGTTATGTGTAGCTGGGAGGTCGTTGATGTAGAGGTTAAACAGTAAGGGCCCTAGGATACTTCCTTGGGGTACTCCTGCCTGTATACCATGTCGTGTCGATTGTTTGCCCTGCACGTCAGTGTTGAAACTCCTGTCCGTGAGATATGAGTGTATGAGACGTACGAGCCCGTCGGGGAACCCTGCGTCACTGAGTTTGCGTATTAGGCCGTTGTGCCATAGACGATCGAAAGCCTTTTCGATGTCCAGGAACACCGCCCCAGTTGCCTTGCTTGTGTTGTATCCGTGTGTTATGTATTCAACGACGCGGAGGAGTTGTTGTGTTGTTGAGTGGTGATTCCTGAAACCGAATTGCTCCGGTCTCAGGGTGTCGTTTGTGATGCAGTGCCTGGTGAGTCGTTTTAATATTACCTTCTCAACGATCTTGCTGAGCGCGCTCAGCAGACTGATGGGTCGGTAATTTTGTGGGAGGGAGTGGTCTTTCCCCGGCTTCCTGAACATCAGGACCTTGGCCGTCTTCCAAAAGGCGGGGAAGTGTTGGTGTTTGAGTATGGCATTCGTAATGTGTGCTAGGTAGTCTACAGCTTTGTCCGTGAACTCCTGGAGGACACGGTTTTGAATGCCATCGTGACCAGGGGCCTTCCTAGCTGTGGTGTGCATGATGGCCCATTTGATTTCTGCTGTACTAGCTTGTCGGATGTTGTTGCGCGCTGGTTGGGCCAAGATGCGTGTGACCTCCTGGTCCGTATCAAGTGTGAATGCTGGGTCTGAGGGATCCAGGTTCGGTGTGAATGACGCTGCGAGTGTGAGGGCCATCAGTTCCGCTTTTTCTTCCGCCGAATATGCTGGTCCGTCTGGCCCTTGTAACGTGGGGGTGTACAGTTTCTCCCTGGTGAAGTGTCGGGCTAGCTGCCACACGCCAGGCCGCGTGGTGTCTAGCCCTTCGAGTTTCTGGTCCCACTGTTGTGTCTTGAATGTTTGTATTTTTTCCCGGATTATACCCTGGAGCCTGTTAATGTGCCGTTTGAAGTGCTGGCGCCTGGTACGCTGCCAGTGTCTCCTGAGGCGGTTCCTCATTGAGATTAGGCCCAGGATTTCCTGGGGCAGGGCAGCACTGTGTTGTTGTGGCGTGCGGATTGGTATGGTGTTGGCTATTGCGTCCTGGACGGCGCCGGTGAGGGTTTCGACTGCCTCGTCAATTTGGGCTGTCTCGTTAATCGCGTGGGTTGGTGGGATGCGACTGTCAAGCGCTTCCTTGAACTGGGTCCAATTCGCGCGCCTGTAGTCTAACATCCTGCGTTGCTCCATGTTCTGCAGTGTTTCTTCAATGTATAGTATAACGGGTTGGTGATTTGAGGGCAGATCGTTTTCAACGACAATGTTGAGTGTCGTTGTTATGCCCTTGATGAGGGCCATGTCTAGCACGTCTGGCCTGTGTCCCCTCGGGTAGGGAATGTGCGTCGGTTCGGTCGGCGCTAGTGTGATGTAGTTTCGTCCTAGTGCATGTTCGTATAGTTTCTTGCCGTTGGAGTTTCGTATTCGTGAGTTCCAGTCCGGGTGTTTTGCGTTAAGATCTCCAGCGGCTATTACGCGCGGTGATGTGTTGAGTATTGTGCTGATGTCGCGTGTTTTGATGTTTTTAGGGCTGTTGTATACTGACACCAGTGTAGTGTAGGCTCCGTTGAACACGACCCTGACGGCGGTTGCCTCTAGTTTTTCGAGTTCGGGGAGAACTATGTTTGTGTGTTCTATGTCTTTGTGTATGATGATGGCTGTTCCGCCGTGACCGGAGCCGTCCGGTCGGTCGGTACGATAGACGCAGTAGCCGGTGAAGTTTAGTTGGCTGCGTGGTTTGAGCTTAGTTTCGCTCAGCAGTGCGATAAGGATACCCGTACGCTCCATGAACGCGGCGAATTCCGCCCTTTTGTTATTGATCCCGTCTGCATTCCAGAACAGGATCTGTGTCAGTGTCTGGTTGTTTGCGATGGGGGCGGGGTGTGGTGTGTTATCCATGTATGTGTGTAAACAGTGTGGTGAATGCTGTTTGTATGGCAGCCCAGTACTGCCCGGGTTTGGCAGTCGTGAGCTGTGTAAGGAGTGTGGCGACGGCCGCCCAGATCTTGTGAAGGATCTGGGTGGTCGTGTGACGGGGGAATAGTGTTTCCAATAAACCCCCAGATGTTGTGTTGGCGTTGTGTGTGTCGGCCTGTGGCTCAGTTGTGGTGTTAGCGGCCGCTGGTGCGGGTGTTGGCGTTGTGGATGGGCTGGCGCTTGTGTTGTTGTTGTGTGGAACATTTTGTGGTGCCTGTGTATTAGATGTGTTGGGGGGAGGAGTAGTGTGTGTGCTGGTGTTGCTGGCTTGCTGACTGTGTGTCTGTGTGTCATTGTTTTGTTGTCGCTGGGTATTCTGTTGTGGTGCGCGCGTGTTCCCGCTCATGTTTCCACGTGTTCGCCTACGCCTTCTCTGGGTTTTCGGTTCTGGGGCTCCCTGTGTTAGTGTGTTTTCATGTGTGACATGTGTAGGTTCGCAGGCAGTGGCTACAGGGGGTGGGGTCGTGTTGTTTCTGGGGGCTGGTGTTGGTACCGGTGTGGGTGCAGTGTCGTGTGTTGGCTGAGACAATTGTGTTGCTGTCGCAGCGGTTGTGATAGGTGTGTGTGCTGGGCGCAGAGGTTCCACGGCCTGCACTGCTCCTCCAGGGCGTGTAGCCATGGCGAACGACACTCCGTTCCTGACAGGGTTTGGTGCGGGCCTTGGTCGTGTTATGACGTTGGGTGGCTTCGACTGTTGGTTTTTGCGCCTCTGCGCCTCTCTGTATACGTTGCAGCCCCTGTAGTTGGCCGCATGGGCTTGGCCACAGTTGGCGCAACGGCGTATGTTTTCATGTATTATTGTACATGCGTTGGAAGCGTGATTGCCAGCGCATCCGCGGCAACGGGGTGCCAGGCCGCAGCGGAGGCCCGAATGACCGAACCGCTGGCAGTTGTTACATTGTTGGGGGACTTGTGGTGGTTCGTAGATTTCTACCCTTACGTCCATCCGCAGAAGGCTTTTTATCTGGAGAAGGCCGCGGGAGGCGGCCGTATCGGCCATCTCAACCAGGTAGTGTGGTAGACGGTGGTGGGAGCGGAAGCCTGTCATCCTGGAAGCACTTTTGCAGTCGAATCCAAGGAAGTTAAGCGCCGCTTGTACTGTGTTGTTTGGGGTGTTGGGGTCCACCCCCTTTACCACGTACTGCTGTGTCCGTTCTTCGGCGGTCCTGTACGTATAGTGCTCGATTTCCTTTTCTTTGAGGAAGATAAGGAGATCTTTATATTCACTGTTAGTTGATACGTACAGTGAGGCCCTATCCCCAGAGTACTTCGTGTGTAGCGTGCAAGGTGAGTGCCTTTCCGCGAATGTTGTGTTGAGGACGCTGAGGTCCCCGTAGTTCTGAATTACGACTGGGGGAAAACCAGTCTTCTGTTGTGTGGGCGTAGCTGCGGTTGGTGCTTGTGTGGTGTTGCTGACCGCAGGTCGGGTCGTGTTTGTTGCTGTAGCATTGGTGTTCCTAACATGAAGCGCGGGTTTTGGTGTAGGTAGCAGCGCCTTTCGGCTACCTTGCGAGTGTGGTTGCTCGCTTGTTTGCGTGCTGATGATGTTCCTTCGTTGTTCTTCTGTTAGGCGACGAGGAACCCAATGGGTGCACACCTTAGCGTACCCCAGCTGGTGGACGAATGTTTCACCACAACGAACAGAGTTGGTTCAGCAGCGAGGTGTTTGATTGTGATCCGTCGATCACCTCGAATGAGAGTGTCCGCACGTTCCAACATTTCAGGTGTCACTGCTGTTTGAAGCCGGCCGGAATGTGGGAGATTGGACAGGCTTGCGCGACCTTTCTGCGATGATGACAGACACCTAGCCCAACGACTTACTGTGCTTTTGTTCACTGATAGTGCTCTGTAGCCATTCTACAACCACCTATGGCGATGCTCAGGTTTTTCCAGCCAAAGGAACTCAATGACAGCTCTCTGCTTTGAACAAATCCTCGTTACAGACGCCATTTTCAAGGCTTCGTATAGTGCCGCCACCTATCGGAACTCCATGAAATTATTGGAGCTGACGCGGCAATATTTCATGATCTCCCACTGCAAATTCCACATTTTTTAAATCGAAATTGGACGAGAGAAAAAACGTGTTGCATTACTTATTGTACTCCTCTCGTACGTAACTGACTTTTGATTATATAGTTTTCAAGGTATGGATATAACTGTAGATAACGTTTTATAAGAAACCAACGGAGACACCATATTATGGCATGTCAACAATGTTAATGATGGCGCTTAACACGCCTGCGATTCCACTGTCTCATACACGTACGTAAACCACGTTACGCGATGCGTCTTAACATTATTCACTTGCTTAATAGTTATGTCCATTTACGTGATTATTAATACCTTTTGATGTGCATTTCTGTTCAGGAAATATGCAGGATCTTCATCTGAGTCATACCTATCCACGCCATCCTCCAATTCGTACAGCTCATTCTTGGAAAGTATTTTCTAGGCAAGATCACCGCACACGTTACGCCTATTGGAACCCATGTTTGTGGCACATAGCCTCTTTCTTTACGCACACATCCTGCCAAAGTCGCCACAAGCTAGAATCTGAAATTCCAGACAGAGCTGCTATGCGTCGCATTATCGTGAAACTTGCAAATAATAAAGCTAAAGCACATCAGTTACTACGTTTTGTATGTAATTACTTAGTTTCTCATCAAGTGTCACTTACCACTGTTTACAGACGAGGTCTTGAATTGTGATCTGTCAGTTTCTCCTCTGGGTACTCCGTACAGCCCAGTATCTGATTTTGGAAACTCTGTCTGACTATGACGCAATACAGCTGGAATCTTCAACTATCTCAGGGGCTTTTCGACCTCCTCTTGTGATTCTTAAACAGGGTATTCACTGTTACTAGCTGAAATTTTTTACAGAACTCACTTAGTGGTTGTCCTCGCTCATCAACTGAGACCGCTTGTTCCCGTAATCCTTTCTTGTGCCGCTTCCCCTACAGCTGCATTCGAATCCCCTATGACTATTAGACTATCATCTCCCTTTACATACTGAATTACCTGTTTAATATCCCTACATACTTTATCTGTCTCACCATCTTTTGCTTGCGAAGTCGGCATGTATACCTGAACTAATGCTGCCGGCGTTAGTTCGCTGTCGAATCAGGCGACAGCCCTATCAGTTAACTGTTCACAATAACCAACTCTCTGCACTGTCTTCCTATTTAAGACTAATCCAACACAGTTTTTTACATTTTCAGTTGCTGCTCATATTACCTTACACTCTATTGACCAGGAATCATTATCTGCTTCCCATTTCACTTTATTTACCCACACTGTATCCAGACTGAGGCTCTGCATTTCCCTTCTCAGATTTTCTAGCTTGCCTTCCATGTATAAACTTCTGGCATTCCAAACTACGACACGTAGAGTACCCTTTCATAGAGTTCAAGTATCAAACAGCTTACCTTTACACGATATGGATCGAAATTGCGTTGTAACCAAAAAATTTAAAGCCTACCATATAAGAGCCCTAAGATATTATAACCACTTGATATACATATACAAAAGTGCAGCTACTGAGGAAGGTTCAGTGTGTTCTGTAAATATAGTACGGCAGAGAAACTTGCATTAACGCGAAACCGATTTTTGCTGGAAAAAGATGTTCCAATTATGACCAATAGGTGTATACCTGGCGTTTTACAGCATCTTGTCGATTTCTCCAGTGCTCATATTCAACAAATTGTGTAAGCGGCGTTTAATAATAACATAAACATCATGCCTTTCTCATCTGTTTGACGTTTTCTGACCACGTTCCTCTCCTAATCCATTACAACCGGAAACATTTCTAAACTTTTTCGTTGCACCTGATGGCCAAAATTGTAACTAATTTTTTCCAGCGTAAAATGGTTCCGCATGAAGCATTAGCGTACGGTGATTAAAGCCCACACTGGATTCCTGTGAGCAGCTGCACTTTAATTATAAGTATTCGGTGTATAACGGTGTTTCAAAGTCTACGTGGTAAACGCCTAACGGTGATAGATCGCATCATGGGGAACAAGTTTAGTCAGAGACAAAATGTCCGCTGAAGCTTCCCGGCAACACAAGGCGTCTTTTATGAGTGTGCACTGGGAGGCGGCGTGTCGTAGACACTCTGCGGCTTTCGTATTGTGACGATCAGAAGCAGGAAGATGTCCCCCGTTGGGCACAAAAATGTTATAGTCGAAGTGGCCGCGGAAAAAAAGGAGTGAAACCTAGAACAGTTTTTGCTTTTCAGGATGTTCTCGAGTCTTCCTGGGGCGTTGCGGTGTTGGTGGATGGTTTTGGAGACAGCTGTGACGCGTGGGGAAGGCGTAGACAAACCAGCGGTGAACATGAAACAGTTCGTTTTCTAATTTGTTCAAGTTAGACTCCTCTGGTGTGTTCGGTCGTGTTCTCGTAATATTCAGGAGTCGTAGCAGCAGGTAAGGTAGACACAGAGAGCTATTAACACATGCTGCTCGTGTGGCAGAATGCTGTTCTGGCGTAGTTGGTATCAGTGGCCGACTAAGCCCGTTGGAGGCCCTGGCCAGCGAAATTAAATGAGGCACCCCTGTCTGCTTAGAAGTTAATGTTTTCGTACTCTACATTTTATAAAAATGAATAATATAGATGCCATGGCTGACAAAAAAATCAAGTATTTATAACTAGAGTACTTGATGCTCTAGTAAGTGTAATACACACAGCGCCGGTTGAAGGCCCAAGCGACACAAGCTACCACTTTGGGCGCCAAGCCTAGAGGAGCGTTAAAGCGCCACATATCTTCTTCATAGGATGTACCACAATTAGTAGCTTGGGTTGGCAAGCTGTCAGGGGCACCCTAGTCCAAGATTTGTATAGCGCGTGTCACAATTAGCGATGAAAACTGAGTGGGTGAAAGTGTACGAGGGAAAAGGTGAGAAACGTAGAATACTAATCAGAATTTAGTAAGCATCAGATGGAGCTATTGAGACATAATGGTATTTTTTTCTTTACTGTCTTGTTGAGATGAAATTTATTTATTTTTAGAGCAGAGCAACTTGCTTTCAATGTTCCAAAGTGTAAAATTGTGCACTTCACAAAACGAAAAAATATAGTATCTTTGACTAAATATCAAAGAGTCACTTTTGGAGCCGGCCGACTCAAATAAATACCTGGTTGTGCCGCTTTGTAGGGATATAAAACGGAATGATCACATAGGTAGTCGCGGGTAAAGCAGGTGACAGACTTCGGATTATTGGCAGAATAGTGGAGAAGTGCAATCAAAAAATTGCTCTGAGCACTATGGGACCTAACATCTTAGGTCATCAGTCCCCTAGAACTTAGAACTACTTAAACCTAACTAACCTAAGGACATCACACACATCCATGCCCGAGGCAGGATTCGAGCCTGCGACCGCAGCAGTCCCTCGGTTCCGGACTGCAG
Source organism: Schistocerca serialis cubense (assembly GCF_023864345.2). Taxonomy (NCBI): domain Eukaryota; kingdom Metazoa; phylum Arthropoda; class Insecta; order Orthoptera; family Acrididae; genus Schistocerca; species Schistocerca serialis. Next base: position 301,366,409 of record NC_064639.1, on the reverse strand, counting down.
CGCCTAGAACCGCATGACGAAGTGCAATCAGTCTACGAAGGAGATTGCTTACAAGTCACTGGTGCGACTGGTTCTAGAATATTGCTCGAATGTGTGGTACACGAAGTGAATAAAGGGATGTTGAACGTTTAGAGAGAAAGGCAGCACGAATGGTCGTAGATTTGTTTGATCCATAGGAAAGCGTCACAGAGATACTGAAAAAACTCAGCTGGCAGACTCTTCAAGATCGATGTAAACTATCGAGAGAAAGCTACTGGTAAACCTTTCGGAACGTGAGGTCGTGGTCCAGGAAACTCTCCTGTTCCTGACGTTTCATCTAGTGCAGTCCCGGACAAAACGTCAGAAACAGAAGAGTTTCTTGGACCACGACCTCACGTCCCGAAAGGTTTACCAGCAGCTATGTCATAGGTAGTGAAAGCCTTCATTTTATCCCGAGAAAGTGTACCAACAAGGAGGTTTCAAGAACCGGCTTTAAATGATGACTGTTGGAATATACCACAATCCCGTACATATCGCTCAACAGGGATCGTGAGGACAAGAGTAGAGTTATGACAGCACGCATAGAAGCATTCAAGCAATCATTCTCCACGCATTCCGTATGTAATGGAAGGGGAAGAAGCCCTAATAACTGTTAAAACGGGACGCACCCTCTGCCACGCTCTTCGCGTTGGTTTGCAGAGATAGATGTAGACGTAGATTTAGAGATATAATAGTATGGCTATAGAATATGTTATCTACAGGGTGTTACAAAAAGGTACGACCAAACTTTCAGGAAACATTCTTCACACACAAAGAAAGAAAATATGTTATGTGGATATGTGTCCGGAAACGCTTACTCTCCATGTTAGAGCTCATTTTATTACTTCTTTTCAAATCACATTAATCATGGAATGGAAACACACAGCAACAGAACGTACCAGCGTGACTTTAAACACTTTGTTACAGGCAATGTTCAAAACGTCCTCCGTTAGCGAGGATACATGCATCCACCCTCCATCGCATGGAATCCCTGATGCGCTGATGCAGCCCTGGAGAATGGCGTATTGTGTCACAGCCGTCCGCAGTACGAGCACGGAGAGTCTCTACATTTGGTACCGGGGTTGCGTAGACAAGAGCTTTCAAATGCCCCCATAAATGAAAGTCAGGAGGGTTGAGGTCAGGAGAGCGTGGAGGCCATGGAATTGGTCCGCCTCTACCAATCCATCGGTCACCGAATCTGTTGTTGGCTTCAAATGGCTCTGAGCACTATGGGACTTAACATCTATGGTCATCAGTCCCCTAGAACTTAGAACTACTTAAACCTAACTAACCTAAGGACGTCACACTACACCCAGTCATCACGAGGCAGAGAAAATCCCTGACCGAATCTGTTGTTGAGAAGCGTACGAACACTTCAACTGAAATGTGCAGGAGCTCCATCGTGCATGAACCACATGTTGTGTAGTACTTGTAAAGGCACATGTTCTAGCAGCACAGGTAGAGTATCCCGTATGAAATCATGGCGGTGAATCGAGGAAGTACAGTATATACTGACGAAACTAAAATGAGCTCTAACATGGACATTAAGCGTTTCCGGACACATGTCCACATAACATCTTTTCTTTATTTGTGTGTGAGGAATGTTTCCTGAAAGTTTGGCCGTACCTTTTTGTAACACCCTCTATAATGAGAAAAGATTTTATGGGTTTGAACCGCAAATAAGCTTCGGAGAAATAGAGTGACAGGTCTATCTTTCTAAAATTATTATTCCACTTTTGTCTGTCACGTCTCACCTTTGCTCTTCCTGGCCTTGTACGGTTAAGACGTAATATGTTAGTGTAAGTGTGTTTGAACGGTAATAAGCAGTAAATTTATTTCCCTCGATGTGCAATACTTTACTATTTCACGCTGGTACCATCTTTCTTAAATGGTATTAACAGGTTTTGTAATAAAGTGCGGGTGAGTCTTACTGTACGAACAATGACAACAGGTTTGGACGAAGTGTGCTTAACCACTATTACGGCCTCTCTCTGAGATAACTACGAACTGACGAATTGTAGTAGCTATTCAGGACTGATTTGCTATTTAATTTTTTGTGGTTAATTTATGAAGTCTGATTTGCTAAAGGGAACAATATTGGCGCGCTTGAGATATTCGATGCTGAATCGTCGTGATAAGAAAACAAGCCAATTATTTCCGAAACATGTAATTTTTCCTACGAACTTAACACTTCAGTAAAATTAAAGAGCACAGAGAAGTAATAGAGAATAAAATAAGAAAATTACAATGTGTTTTTTATGTACGGGAACAAAACTTCTACATTTATAATATCAGTTTCGAAATATTGGTACGAGATAATACTTATTATGATATTATAGAACGTTTTTCGTGCCTTTGTTTCATTGAAATTCTCAATAACGTCGTTGAAATCTATTTCATTTGAAACTTTTCTTTCACTTGATAAAACTGACAGATTGGCTAGTTGTCCTTGATTCATCGTGGAACGATTTCTTCCCTTGATGTGACTGGGACACAGATGACCAAGAAACATTGGATTATAAGTGAGATACAGGATAATGATTCACTGAAATCCCATTTTAATAATAAACTGAAGGATTTCTTGAGCTGTCCATCTAGCAGAAAAGTATCGGTCGCACGCAGATGCCTTTAGATGCGTTTAAATTTCCTCCAGCACCTGCTCCTCGTCAGACTCATCGTAAATTTCTACCAGATTCACCAGCGATACAGCCAGAGTGTCCTGAGATCCTTCAGTCATAAACTTTGTTCCAAGTATTAAGCAAATTTTAGTAATTTCCTTCACGACCATGGGTGGTGTTGACAATTTTTGTACAAATCGGTCTATGCATTCGAACACTTACCGATGAACTTCTTCTTGAATCTATGATCCAGCATCTTGAGCTAGTGTGCCAAGCATCGTTTTATTTACTCTCCTCCTTCCTCATCGACCAATGTTAATGTCCACATCACTGCATTTTTAGTGGCAAAAGTAACAGCTCTGTCTATAGTTGTAATTCGTTCCGTCACTAATAACTCATTTAGGACTTTTAATTTGCCGAATCCTTCATCCAGAGTCAGTTTTGAAGACTATAGATATTGTTGGACTAAATATTCTTCCTCCAGTATCATGTGCGAAAAGTTGATATAGGTCGAAAAGGTAAAATAACAGCATATAGCCGGAAAGAGCAAACAGATCTAGGCCAAGGTTTGCCTTAGAAGGATCTTGTATATCGTCCAAATTCCGCAAACTAATTGTTTCCATGTTTCCTTTTATGACTTAAGCTGAACGCCAGTGAGTATCCAGCGTGTAGCAGACAGATGTCCCAAACTTTTTCATGCTCCTTTTTTAACCTACAAGTAATTGCCATCTCTGTACAGAAGACGTGAGTAATGAATATAACATCTTTACAGTTCCATAATATGTGACGCTATAGGTAACGCATTGTAAAGCACGAACTCTACAAACACTTAAGGTATGATTAGCACAGGGGTGAACGCAGCTTTTGGATTGAGTTCTCGACTCAATGCACACCTAACACAGACGCACAACGCAATATCCAGCTCATTTTTCTCCAGCTTCTCTTGAACATCTTTTGACATATAACCTGCAATCTTACACGGCACGAAAGAAACCTAAGAAGGATTTTCCTTTCTTCACAACCTTGTCTTCTGTATGGATTTATCTAATTGTTTGACTCATTTCTTCAGGTCTGCTTTCATTGGAAGCGCTATCAAAAATTAATCTGCGGTTTGTAGCCTTTCTGTAACAAGTTCACCCGAAATAAAAATATATTAAATTTGTATCTGTTTTGACAAACAAGAAGATACTATAGAATGAGATTTTTCACTCTGCAGCGGAGTGTGCGCTGATATGAAACTTCCCTGCAGATTAAAACTGTGTGCCCGACCGAGACTCGAACTCGGGAGTTCGATTCTCAGTCCGTCACACAGTTTTAATTTGCCAGGAAGTTTCAAGAAGGTACTCTGTTTGATGCACCAGTGGGCTCTTCAGGTTTTAAATAACGCCCTTTCAATACTGGATCATATTTCGCCATCAACTGCACCAGTTGTAAGAAACTCCTGTCTTTCTATGAAATGTTTTCACAATGACCGCAGAAAATAAGATTTTGCTGAGCTAAAAATAGTGTAATACCTAAAGGGGGAAGAAACGTTTATTCCGTTTCTTGGTCTCATAGTTAACAATCTTCAGGTTACTATTGTTGTTATTAAATTTCAGACCCATAGAAACTGTTCTCCATTGTTCTAAATTTGATAGTTGTTCAAACCATCACTCATGCTTCCATATCTTTGGATTCAGTTTCTGTACTAACAGAAGCCAAAAATAAATTTATTTTTATATCTATCACTCTCAGAGCAAATAATCGGCAGCATGAATAGTATAGTTTCTTTGTTGATGGTGAGCATAACGTCCATTTGCTTAAATGTTTAGCCTCGTTCAACAGTGAGTAAAACTACGAATAAATTAAACCACGATGTATTCCTTTAATGTCTGCACACGGTCTTTCTATAGATTCTAAATGTCGCTCCTTGTTTCGATAAATTTCACTATCGTTTTCATTAATCATAGTTCTCATATGGTCTGGAAGAAGTATTGGGCAATGTGCAGTATCATTGGATGAAGACGACTCGAAGTTAAATCATCACACATATGAAACTTCCTGGCTGATTAAAACTGTGTGCCGGACCGAGACTCGAACTCGTGACCTTTGCCTTTCGCGGGTAAGTGCTCTACCAACTGAGCTACCCAAGCAAGACTCACGCCCCGTCCTCAAAGCTTTACTTCTCTCATTACCTCGTCTCCTACCTACCAAATTTTTCAGAAGCTCTCCTGCTAACCTTGCAGAACTAGCACTCCTGAAAGAAAGGATATTGCGGAGACATCGCTGAGCCACAGCCTGGATGTTTCCAGAATGAGCACTTGCCCGAGAAAGGCAAAGGTCCCGAGTTATAGTCTGGTCCGGCACACAGTTTTAATCTGCCAGGAAGTTTCATATCAGCGCACACTCCGCTGCAGAGTGAAAATCTCATTCTGCATCACACATATGCCTATTCTCAGTCATTACTACCTGTATTGCTTTTTCTTAGTGTCACTTACTTCTCCACTAGCGGAAAAGTATTTGGCTAAAGATCTAGCGACTGATGCAGCTACTGTAGGCTTTACTTTTCTTAGATATCTTTTCTGAGAGTCAGGTGGGTGATATTTCGGTAAAAAAGAGGTTAGCAAGATTATTTCAGTGACAGATCATGGTGTACACATTCATTCAAAGGAATTTTTTTGTCCGTGTAGCCCGTAGTAGTGAGTGGGTAGCTACCATAACGATCATAAATGCGATGAATGTTTTGTGTAGCGTTTACATTGCGACTAACAGTAAAACTAATTTCTTCAATGGCTAAAAAGATTATTTTTGTTTTAATATTTGATAAACATATTAATCATATTGATTCTACAATTTGTAACATATGTCGTTATTACAACAGTGTAAGGCGGGGTCAGGGATTTTCTCTGCCTCGTGATGACTGGGTGATGTGTGATGTCCTTAGGTTAGTTAGGTTTAAGTAGTTCTAAGTTCTAGGGGACTGATGACCATAGATGTTAAGTCCCATAGTGCTTCGAGCCATTTGAACCATTTGAACCAACAGTGTAAGAGTGTAAGGAAAGAATGTAATGCTTCCAAAGACTTATAGAACTCTAAGTATCCATGGATTTCGGTTCCTGATAATATGTGCCAGAAAATTTTAAAATAATATTAACCTAATCAGAAATGTAAATACTTACGTTCTGAGCTCTTGTTAGATACATGAACCACTTTTTAAACTTAATGAGCACGCCACAAAAAATTCAAAGGAAGAATCCCATTAGTTATGCAGTATTTCTAACAGAATTTTATGAAGAATGAAATGAACTGATGTTAACAAGAAACCCTGGGTATTCTAGAGCACATGCGAAAGCGAAGAAATTGATCGTCACATAACTCCTCTGTTGTTCGGATCTATTATTTATGTTTGGCGCGGAAGCCGCATTAGAACAAGAGGAATGCACTTCCTTAGGCTCTTAGCATAACTAGATAAAGACTTATGCCACACTTTGTGTGTTACGGCGTTTCGTTCATCTAGATGAATTTTCATAACCATAAAACAAACTGTATAATAATTATATATAACCCCAGAAAAAGTATTTTGTGAATGAATATTAAAAAATTAATGTCACTCATAAACTCTTCACTGAACGTATGCACGAATTTTTAAACTGCACTTACAGTACACCTGTGTAAATGGCGTAGGTATCTAAAAACGTTTCATGTAGAATAAGTGCGTTTAGCAGATCCCTGGTTATCATTCTACAGTTTTTAAATTTCGTGCAACATTTACAAAAATTCCAAAAATTCTTAACACACCCATTGACAACTGCCATGGCTTGATAATAGGTAAGTAGATACCTCTATTTATATTTTGTACATTTATGGGTCCTCGAACTCCAGATTGCCTCTTATTTACGGAACATACTTAAGCCACGTCTGGGTGCTCAAGATTTGGAGCCCCCTGAAGGCGAAAGGCCCAGAGCAGCCCCGTCCCCTGCACACCCTCCTCCACCTGCTGGTAATATCGATAAATCAAACTTCTAACGATTGCAAGTTAACATCCTGCACTTCACTAATTCGCACTATATTTAACTCCAGCCTATCCATTTCAATTCTTTCACCTGCGTGCTCGATTAAGGAATCCAACAATCTACGCTCCGACCTGTAGAATGCCGGTCTTAATTCTCTTGATGACAACATTCTGAGTAGACCCCTACTAGAAACCCGAATGGGGGACTACTTTCTTATGCCCTTATTAATCCTAGTACCTCTCCCTTCGTCTTCTGTTTAACTTCTCTTCTGGTTCCTGATACAGTATTTACACTTTTAAAAACGTTGATAAACGGAGCCTGTTTTTACATCATGACTAAGCTCTTTGTAATGTGAGTATCTCTCTCTCTCTCTCGGTGTTCAACTGATATTGTTCTCCTTTGGCTTGTTTTGCATCGTTGTTGTTGTGGTCTTCAGTCCTGAGACTGGTTTGATGCAGCTCTCCATGCTACTCTATACTGTGCAAGTTTCTTCATCTCCCAGTACCTACTGCAACGTACATCCTTCTGAATCTGTTTAGTGTATTCATCTCTACGATTTTTACCCTCCACGCTGCCCTCTAATACTAAATTGGTGATCCCTTGATGCCTCAGAATATGTCCTATCAATCGATCCCTTCTTCTAGTCGAGTTGTGCCACAAATTTCTCTTCTCCCCAATTCCATTCAATACCTCCCTCATTAGTTATGTGATCGACCCATCCAATCTTCAGCATTCTTCTGTAGCATCACATTTCGAAAGCTTCTATTCTTTTTTTGTCTAAACTATTTATCGTCCACAATTCACTTCCATACATGGCTACACTCCATACAAATACTTTCAGAAACGACGTCCTGACACTTAAATCTATAATCGATGTTAACAAATTTCTCTTCTTCAGAAACGCTTTCCTTGCCATTGCCAGTCTACATTTTATATCCTCTCTACTTCGACCATCATTTAGTGTTTTCCTCCCTAATTGTAAAACTCATTTACTACGTCAAGCGCCTCATTTCGTAATCTAATTCCCTCGGCATCGCCCGATTTAATTCGACTAAGTTCCATTATCCTCGTTTTGCTTTTGTTGATGTTCATCTTATATCCTCCTTTCAAGACACTGTCCATTCCGTTCAGCTGCTCTTCCAGGTCCTTTGCTATCTCTGACAGAATTACAGTGTCATCGGTGAACCTCAAAGTTTTTATTTCTTCTCCATGGATTTTAATTCCTACTCCGAATTTTTCTTTTGTTTCCTTTACTGTTTGCTCAATATACAGACTGAATAACATTGGGGATAGGCTACAACCTTGTCTCACTCACTTATACTTTTAAAGAGCTGCAAATAAAAAATGTTTACGCTGTAGATAGATTTATTTCCTATTCCTATGTAATACTATACACGGGTGAATAAGTGACAGGGAGAAGTCGAGTAACCAGCTAGATAACCAAATAACGTCAGAATTCGCTTCATATGAACAGCGTAACACAGAGAATACCTATACGTATAGCGCTGCAAGTGGAATGGAGTCGCCTTGGAGGTGTCGGGTGGACGGGCCGTTAACGCCTACGTGTCTCTGTCAGAAGCGACTGAGAGCCGTAATGAGGCGGGCAGCTGCTCGTTAGGTTAGGGTTAGGGTTGGGATTGAGGATGGGGTTGGGGTTGGGCGGCTATCGATCTCGCGCGTCCTCCTCTGGCGCCGCCGCCAACAGCCTGCCCTGGGGCAGCAGTGCGGCCGTCTCTGTGCGTGTGCGTGCTGCTGGACAACGGAATAGCTGGTGAGGAGAGGGGCAGTCTTGGAGCCTTATGGTCCAATTAAAATCACTTGATAGTCGACATCACTCACTGGTCGCTACATTGTTGTCACATCTGCTGCCGGCTACGGCTCGGTTACAGGTGACACACAGACACGGCGCGTCACCTAGCAAACGCTGTTAATGTGTGACGCGGAGCAATGTTGGCAGCGGTTGCTGCGAAGTATGTCGCAAATGAGTGATGCTCTGTCGACAGCTGATATTAGTGACCAATCAGTGAACTTCAGCAGACGATGCGTTTTGTAGCGCAACCTTGTTATGTGCAATGTAACTGAGAAAACTGCGATCAACGATCTGAGGCAGAACTAAAATCACAATCGCTTTGCTCGCGGCGCATAGGCAAACATCTACGAGCGAACTCAAGACAGAAAAATTTCAGTTTCAGCCGCAAAAGCAAACTGCAATCTCTCGCTGTTAATGGTTACGTGAGACTACCCTCACACTATCCTACACGGGCTGCCGCGTTAGCAACCGAAGAGTCGTTCTGGTTGGCACTTGCTTGCAGGTTATAGGCGACACAAGGAGATTCCAAAGAAACAAAGAATGATAGGAAGAAAAATAAGAGCAAATAAAAAAGTCAATACGATAGTGAAAATGACATGTCAAAAATAAATAAAAACTACATTTAAAATAGTTAAGTGAAAAAATAATAAAGTCTTTTGATTAGATTTTAAATAAATTGCTACATCTGGCAACATTCCCACCCACGACCTTTCACAGAACAAGTTTATACGTTAACCACTGTGCTACGCCATTACAATGCAGGAATTTGTTATATTTAGGACTCTGGCCCACGATCGCAATGATTTATCGTAGTCTTCAAAAATTCGGCTTTACGCAATGTTGTGTGAATCTTGTCTAATCAAAGCCGATCTTTGTAATTATAATAGCTGTATATGTGACGCTGAATCGCGTCTTGTGCGGGAGAATCCAATAGTGCTTGGTTAGTCCTGTGTATGAAACGCGTGTCTTTCGTTAGCATCGTTGTCCGTGTGAGTTGTGTGTGTGTGTGTGTGTGTGTGTGTGTGTGTGTGTGTGTGTGTGTGTGTGTAAATCTCTCGTAAAAGATGTAATACCCCTTTCTAAAAAGCTGTATTATGTGTAAAAATTTGTTTAAAGATTCGCGACCAAGCAGTCGATGTTCATCTGTGTAATAAAAGAAGGCGCAGCCATCAAATTTTTATGAGAGCAGCTAGTAGAAGCCTGTCTTTTCTAACGTGTCTTTCTGCTTTCAGCTTTGGACATGTAACCATCGTAGGCTGTAGTTGTAGTAATTTCATAATATACTAACCTATTTTGAGTTACTTAAGTGCTGTTCTATTATCAATTAATTATCCATATGATTATTTCTTTACTCATTGCGTTATGAGTTTTATTTTCCAGCATTTCTAGCAGGGAAGACGCAACACTTCTATGTGGCACCAATCAGACAGTGGCGTTATTTCATTACTAATTTGCAATGTACTTCTGACATATTTTATACGTGGAACATGCAGACATTCAAATAAGAAGTCTGAGTTTTTTCAGATCAGTCATACAGCATCGAAAGACTACCGAATCGCGATATGCAAATTGCATTTCCCATGATTCGATCGGCCCTGATCCTCTGTTGCGCCGTTCCCAACACCAATCTGGGATCACAATCTTAATTCTGGCAACTACATTTTAAAATATTTTAGTTGGCAGAGGTGGAGTCCCAGCTCACAAAGACTGCCTTTTCCAGGCGCAAAAAAAATTAATTTTAATATTTCTTTTAGAATTTACGAGTAAGCAGTATGAGTTTAAATCTCTATATGCAATGAATAGGGAGATTTTATTGGGACAATGATTTAATATTCTAAGAGTTCTTTTTGTGTGGTGGAGCTCGAAACGGTCCACACAAAATTCCACTTTGTATACATTTGTGTTCTTGCGATCTGCAATTGACTAACGCTCGCTAACACTCATACGCGAAGTGATTGCAAATAATTTTATAATGTCATATAGCTTGACTGTTTTCTTACCTAAGTCAGATAAATTGTAAGTACGATCTTTATACGTGTCATCAGCATCAAAACGAGCGCTACGGTAGGGCTAATATTGCTCAGGAGAGCTAATAGTTGAAGGATGAATGCTTTCCATAATATCACTGGAGTAGCATCTTTTTGAGCAATGAAAAAAACGTAATGTTACGAGCATGGTATTAAGTGTTTAGCGAGCATGTACGTGCCCGGTAGGAGAGCCCGTACTTCAGATCTCGGAGCCAGTAGCTAGATGGACGGTGGTGTTTCAGTGAACCCGACGGGCTTGGCGAGATTTAACAAAAGCCATAAATTATAGTTGAGACAGCTGTTTCTTTGTGACTTTTCGCGTATTTACGTTGAAGTGTACTCATGTTGTGTTATGTGGAGATTACGGCAGAAGTTACTGACAGTCAGTTGGAGGCGCTGCAGGAGCTGTAAGAGGTCCACGTGTTCCTATTCCAATCAACACGTCGTATCTCACAATCTTCTTTAAAATACTTGCATTTCTACTGGGCTTTAATTATTGGCATCGGAGTAGTGAGAAATTTAATCCTGTCTTACAGGTCAAAGGGAGGCAAGAGACCATTATTTGGAAGGATTTGGTAGTTCAACAGAAAAGAGAATTAATTCGGGCCGGCCGACAACGTTTCCAATTAAATCCGCGGAGCAATAAGTCACGTAATTTCTCTGGCGCAGCGCACACCGTCAAGAGTACGTGGATTCAAGCCTAGACCACAAACGTGACGTCACAGAAGCTTCAAGGACGGAAAAAAGGAACGTTTCACTCCCCAAATTACCGTCCTGACGACAGCTCTTACCTCAGGTCAAAGTATGGCAATGGGCTCTCAGAGGACCGGCTTCAACTCGTACGCCACCAGAGGAAGACTACAGTCAAGTCGAAATTCCCACTGGAGGGCGGATGATACGGCAGAATCTTGGCTACGCATGTACGGTGGGCGTTCTATAAATAATGCAACTTTTTTTTCTCTGCTAAGTTGGTTCAAAAAAAGGAGAATCTGTTGTGGGACATCATGGAATATTCCCGTTTCAGCTGCTATAGTTTCATGATGTTCCGATTGGTGGCGGTGCTATACAGCTTTCAAAATGACGTCCGTAGCGGAGGTGCGTTCCAAGAAGAGAACTATCATTGAGTTTATTTCGGTTGAAAATCAGAGAATCGTAGATACTCATAGGCGTTTGGGGAATGTCTATGGAAATCTGGCACTAAACAAGAGCACGGTAAGTCGCAGGGCGAGGTGTCTGTCATCGTCGCAAAACCTGTCCGACCTTCCGTGTGCCGGCCGCTCGCTTACTGCTGCGGCTACTACACTGTTGTAACGTGCGGACACTCTCATTCAAAATGATAGACGGATCACAGTGAAACACCTAGCTGCACATTTTTACTCGAACTCTGAAGGGGTTATTCTGCTTCATTTCCTTCCTCATGCTGCAACGATGAACTCTTAAAAGTGTACTGTGCTATCCTCAGGGAACGGAAGAACCGACTTTAGTGCGTTCGTCACCATGAAAATGAAAATGAACTTCTCTTTCTCCATGACAACGCAAGGTCTCACAAAAATCTGCGCACTCAGGAACAGCTCACTAAACTTCATTGGACTGCTCTTCTTTTTCTGTTTCCATTTTTCTTTCTTCTGAATAGTTTGATTTGGCCCGCCACGAATTCCTCTCCTGTGGCAACCTCTTCATCTCTGAGTAGCAGTTTCAGCCAAAGTCCTCAATTATTATGATAAATGTATTCCAACCTCTGTCTTCCTCCACAGTTTTTGCGCTCTACAGCTCCCTCTAGTACCATGGAAGTAATTCTCTGATGTCTTAAGAAATGCCCTACCATCCTGTCCCTGCTCATTGTCAGTGTTTTCACATACTCCTTTAATTTCCGATTCTGCGCAAAGCCTCCTCATTTCTTACCTTACCAGTCAACCTAATTTTCAACATTCGTCTGCAGCACCACACCTTCTCTTCTGTTCCGATTTGTCCACAGTCCATATTTCACTCTCATACAATGCTGTGCTCCAAACGTAAGTTCTCAGACATTTCTTCCTCAAATTAAGGCCTTTGTTTGATACTAGTAGACTTCTCTTGGCCAGGAATCCCCTTTTCGCCAGTGCTAGTCTGCTTTTGATGTCCCCCTTGCTCCGTCCGCCATTGGTTATTTTGCTTCCTAGATGGCAGAATACCCAAACTTCATGTACTTCGTGACCATCAATCCTGTTGTTAAGTTTCTCGCTGTTCTCATTTCTATTACTTCTCATTACCCTAGTCTTTCTTAGAATTACTCTCAATCCGTATTCTGTACTCGTTAGACTGTTTATCGCATTCAGCAGATCATGTAATTCTTCTTCACTTTCACTCAGGATAGCAATGTTATCAGCGAATCGTGTCGTTGATATCCTTTCACCTTGAATTTTAATTCCACTCCTGAACGTTTCAGTTCCACTCCTGAACCTTTCTTTACTTCCATTGTTGCTTCTTCGATGTACAGATTGAACAGTACGGGCGAAAGTCTACATCCCTGTCTTACATGCTTTTTAATCCGAGCGCTTCGTTCTTAGTCATCCACTTTTATTGTTCCCTCTTGGCTCTTGTACGTATTGTATACTACTCTCTCCCACTTTTCTCAGAATTTGGAACATATTGCACCATTTTACAATGTCGAACGATTTTTCCAGGTCGACGAATTCTATGAACGTCTCTTGATTTTTCTTTAGTCTTGCTTCCATTATCAACCGCAACGTCAGAATTGCCTCTCTGGTGGCTACCTTCCCTAAAGCCAACTGCAATATCCTTAGTTTTCTTTCCCAGTCTTCTGTATATTGCTCTTGTCAGCAACTTGGATGCATGAGCTGTTAATCTCGCACCTGTCACCTCAAGCAGTATTCGGAATTGTGTGGATGGTATTTTTCAGAAAGTCAGATGGTATGTCGCAGGACTTATACATTATACAATGAATTTGATTAGTTGTTTTGTTGCCACTTCCTCCAATGATTTTAGAAATTCCGGAGGAATGTTATCTATTCCTACTGCCTTATTTGATCTTAAGTCCTCCAAGGTCTTTTTTAATTCTGATTCTAATACTTGATCCACTATCTCTTCCAAATCATCAACTTCTGTTACTTTTTCTGTCACAGGAGACAAGTCCTGCCCCTTGTAGTGACCTTCAGTGTACTCTTTCCACATGTCCAGTCTCTCCTCTGGAACACCCCTTGCACTCTTAATCTTAACACCCTTGCTCTCTTAATCTTAACACCCTTGCTTTCAATTTCACCGAACGTCGTTTTGACTTTCCTATATGTTGAGTCAGTTCTTCCGACAATCATTTCTTTCGCGATTTCTTCACATTTTTCATGCAGTCATTTCGTCCCAGCTTTCCTGCGCTTCCTACACTCCTGGAAATGGTAAAAAGAACACATTGACACCGGTGTGTCAGACCCACCATACTTGCTCCGGACACTGCGAGAGGGCTGTACAAGCAATGATCACACACACGGCACAGCGGACACACCAGGAACCGCGGTGTTGGCCGTCGAATGGCGCTAGCTGCGCAGCATTTGTGCACCGCCGCCGTCAGTGTCAGCCAGTTTGCCGTGGCATACGGAGCTCCATCGCAGTCTTTAACACTGGTAGCATGCCGCGACAGCGTGGACGTGAACCGTATGTGCAGTTGACGGACTTTGAGCGAGGGCGTATAGTGGGCATGCGGGAGGCCGGGTGGACGTACCGCCGAATTGCTCAACACGTGGGGCGTGAGGTCTCCACAGTACGTCGATGTTGTCGCCAGTGGTCGGCGGAAGCTGCACGTGCCCGTCGACCTGGGACCGGACCGCAGCGACGCACGGATGCACGCCAAGACCGTAGGATCCTACGCAGTGCCGTAGGGGACCGCACCGCCACTTCCCAGCAAATTAGGGACACTGTTGCTCCTGGGGTATCGGCGACGACCATTCGCAACCGTCTCCATGAAGCTGGGCTACGGTCCCGCACACCGTTAGGCCGTCTTCCGCTCACGCCCCAACATCGTGCAGCCCGCCTCCAGGGGTGTCGCGACAGGCGTGAATGGAGGGACGAATGGAGACGTGTCGTCTTCAGCGATGAGAGTCGCTTCTGCCTTGGTGCCAATGATGGTCGTATGCGTGTTTGGCGCCGTGCAGGTGAGCGCCACAATCAGGACTGCATACGACCGAGGCACACAGGGCCAACACCCGGCATCATGGTGTGGGGAGCGATCTCCTACACTGGCCGTACACCACTGGTGATCGTCGAGGGGACACTGAATAGTGCACGGTACATCCAAACCGTCATCGAACCCATCGTTCTACCATTCCTAGACCGGCAAGGGAACTTGCTGTTCCAACAGGACAATGCACGTCCGCATGTATCCCGTGCCACCCAACGTGCTCTAGAAGGTGTAAGTCAACTACCCTGGCCAGCAAGATCTCCGGATCTGTCCCCCATTGAGCATGTTTGGGACTGGATGAAGCGTCGTCTCACGCGGTCTGCACGTCCAGCACGAACGCTGGTCCAACTGAGGCGCCAGGTGGAAATGGCATGGCAAGCCGTTCCACAGGACTACATCCAGCATCTCTACGATCGTCTCCATGGGAGAATAGCAGCCTGCATTGCTGCGAAAGGTGGATATACACTGTACTAGTGCCGACATTGTGCATGCTCTGTTGCCTGTGTCTATGTGCCTGTGGTTCTGTCAGTGTGATCATGTGATGTATCTGACCCCAGGAATGTGTCAATAAAGTTTCTCCTTCCTGGGACAATGAATTCACTGTGTTCTTATTTCAGTTTCCAGGAGTGTATTTATTTCATTCCTCAGCGATTTGTATTTCTGTATTCCTGAATTTCCCTGAACATCTTCGTACTTCCTTCTTTCATCGATCAGCTGAAGTATTTCTTCTATTACCCATGGTTTCTTCGCAGTTACATTCATTGTAACTATGTTTTTCTATCCAACTTCTGTGATTGACCTTTTTACAGATGTCCATTCCTCTTCAACTGTACTGCCTACCGAGCTATTACTTATGCTGTATCTACAGCCTTGGAAAACTTCAAGCGTACTTCGTCATTCGCTGGTACTTCTATATCGCACTTCTTTGCGTATTGACTCTTCCTGACTAATATCTTTAACTTCAGCCTCCTCTTCATCACTACTAAATTGTGATCTGTATATATCTGCTCCTTGGTACGTCTTACAATCCAGTACCTGATTTCGGAATCTCTGATTGATCATGATGTAATCTAACTGAAATCCTCCTGTATCACGCGGCCTTTTCCAAGTATATCTCCCAAGACACCACCCAGAGGCTTTTATTAAAGCTGTCTCACTCAAAAACATAATGTCCATAAACATTGAAGGGCTCTCACATGAGAAAAAGGTATTACTCGCTGACGCATGTAAAAGACAGATCTGTGATCTCCTACTAATTCAAGAGATCCATAGTGGCCACAACAACAGAAGACCGGAAATCCATGGAATAAATTAGTAATTGAAAGACCTTCTGAGCAATACTGCAGTGCAATCTTCGCCAGAACCGACTTAGACATTATATCTGCAGAACTGACATTTCAAGAAGACATCGAACTCTTGATTGTGGAGATACAATCCTGTACAGTGACATGTATAAACCACCGAACAGCGAGTTCAGATTCAATGAACCGTCCAACTTCGGTTTGCAGCCAACGATACTTCTAATGGGCGTTTTCAACTGCCATAGCTCAGCCTGGGCGTACAGGCATTCAGACAAAAGCGAAGAGGACCTCGAAACCTGGGCAGACTAATCTGGACTGAATTTAATACACGACCCCAAACTTCCACCTTCCTTTAGCAGCAGCAGGTGCAACTGCGGATACAATCCTGACAACATCAAACAAGGAAGGACAGGGGAGACCCCCTCCAACGTACACAACATCGAGCCATAATATGTGTGGTAGAAGGAGTTGTTAAACCAGCAACTAACCAATTCCAAAGACGCTTTAATGTTAATCGTGCCTGTGGGACAAATTCACCGAAGAACTTAACGGAGAGGTGCAGAACCTAGGCGCGAGACTCGAAAAATGTGACACATTTATTGAATTAATTAAAACTGTCTCACTCAAAAACATCCTCCGAAGTTGTAGAACTGCGTATATACCTGACCTCGACGGAAACTCAAAGGTTCTCCAGGAACATTATCAACAGCTCTTTGAGGGAAACCCGTTTTCAGAAGAAACAAGTGCGGCAGGTGAAGAACTCCTCTAGGCCATATCAGACTAAAGAAGAGCGAAATGGTGTAACTTAATCACAAGCCTAGACATGAAATAGAATAGCCGACAGTTGTGGCAATTTCTTAAAATCATCAGTAATGACCCCCGAACTAACACTCAAAACTCATATAAGGTCACACGATATGAAATAGCATGTCACCCACTACACAATGGCAAAACCGACAGCAAACGTGCAATAAAGAAGCTTCAGAGATTCACTCAAGAAGGAGACCACTCCTTTCACCCTGGAAGAATTAGAAGACTCCAATGAAGAATAGTAAAGCTGCTGGACTAAATGGTCTACGCCCGCTACCAGTCGTGGTTATTAGCTATGATGAACAAATGCGCCCGTGAAATGAAGATCCCCAAGATCTGGCGGAAGGCAAATATAGTAGCTATACCAAAACCTGGAAAGATCCCCATAGATACCAATAATTTTAGCCAATTTCCCTCCTCTGCCAGCTCTATAAAGTCCTAGAAAGAATGACCCTCAATTGCATCTCCGCTAGTGTAGACCAGAATATTATTAAAGAGAAAGCAGGGTTCCACCCTGGGTCATGCTGTGGAGAAATTTTTAACCTCACACAGAACATGGCTACGAACGGAAAAAAATCACGGATGCAGCTTTTATCGACCTTACAGCTGAAGAGGAGTCGATGGCGGACCCAGAAAAATGAACCACCCCAAGGTAGCGACCTTGACCCACTGATGTATAACATCTACACTAATGACCAGCCGATTAGTAAAAATGCTCTCTCCTTTATCTTCGCAGGTGATACAGCCATTGCTGCTCAGGGCAGAACATTTGAAGAGGTGAAAATAAAACTGACAACAGTGCTTGAGAATCTAGCAGACTACTATGACGATAACCACCTCAAGCCAAACCCAGCAAAAACCCATGTCCGCGCTTTTCACCTGCGCAGTAGAGAGGTCAGGAGAACACTCAGCATAACCTGGAGGGGACAGCATCTCTGTAATTGCGACAAAAAAAAAAAAATATTGGAGTCACACTCGACAGCGCTCTCAGTTTCAGGGATCACTGTATGGACACAAAGATGAATGAGTGCCAGGAACAATACCATCCGAAAGCTTACAAATAGTAGATGGGGAGCACAACATACTGTTCTCCGTACGTCAGCTCTAGCATTATGTTTCTCCGCTGTGGAGAACTCGGCACCTGTATTGCAAAAATCCACCCATGCAAATGTAAATATAGCTCTGATTGAGACAGGACGCGTCAGAACATGCTGCCCCAGGCCATCTCCTACAAACCAGCTGTGACAACTTATGGGAATAGCCTCCAGACATCGGAAGGAGAACAGCTGCAGAAATTGAGAAACAAAAACAAGAAACAGACCCCAGGGATCCAATGTTTGGACACGACCACAGGAATTAAATCAAGGAAGAGTTTTCTACAACTGATTCAACCCATTTACCGCCGAAAGCTTGACGAGAAGAACTGTGGCGGAACTCGGGACCAGGAAGACAAAGGAATACCTCCAGGGAAGATCCTATACCGGCTCCCAACTTCCATACACGATCTGGAGAGCCTTGAATAGATTAAGATCAGGTATATCAAGATGAAAAGTAAACCTGAAAAATGGGACTATATCAGTAAACACGAGATCTGCGAATGTAGAGAACTGCAAGATTCACAACACCTACTAGTCTGCAGGAAATTGCACGAACCTTGAACGATACAGGACTCACTAACAGCAAATGACAATGTCGTACAAGCTACAACGTACTGGGCTTCGCATGGGGTATACAGATTGTAATCCCAGACAGTATCATACCAGCTCTTTTAAATGAACATTGTTTTCTGTGTTTCTGGATTTTTTCCTGTTTTTAATCTTCACTTCTCTCATTATCATGTATTGTATTGCTTTATGTTTTATGTTTTCTCTTTATTGTAATATTAAGGATTTTGTAAAAGTGATGTCTTGGATATAATAAATAAATCCTCCTATATTATCTCTGCCTCTTCATCTTCAGCCTGCGACCGACGTCGCAGGCTGAAGATAAAGAGCCAGAGCATACCTGAACTATCGTTGTCGGTGTTGGTTTGCTGTCGATTCTGATAAGAACAACTCTATCACTAAACTGTTCACAGGAACACACTCTCTGCTCTACCTTCCTATTCATAACGAATCCTACTCCAGTTATACCATTTTCTGCTGCTGTTGATATTACCCATACCCAGCTAACCAGAAATCCTTGTCTTCTTTCCATTTCACTTTACTGACCCCTACTATATATAGATTGAGCCTTTGCATTTCCCTTCTCTAATTTTCTAGCTTCCCTACCACGTTCAAGCTTCTGACATTCCACGTCCCGACTCGGTGAATGTTATCCTTTCATTGGTTATTCAGTATTTTTCTCATCGTCAGCTCCCATTTGGCAGACCCGTCCCGGAGATAGTTTGGGGCTATTCCGGAATCTTTTGCCAATGGATAGATCGTCATGACACTTATTCAATTACAGGCCACATGTTCTGAAGATACCTGTTATGTGTCATTATGCAGTGGTTTCCATTGCCTTCTGCATCCTCATGCCGTTGATCATTGCTAATTCTTTCGCCTATGGGGGCAGTTTCCCACCCCCATGACAAGAGAGGGCCCTGAACCTATATCCGCTCCTCCTCACTCTTTGACAAGGCCGTTGGCGGAACATGGGTGATTTCTTATGCCGGAAGTCTTTGACCACCAATGCTAACTATTAGTCAAAATTTAAGCGGTAGCGGGTTTCGAACTCGGATCAGATGATGTTTTGATTACTGAACAAAGACGCTACCCCCATTTTCTATCTCACTTTGGTCGTTATTTTTTTTTTATTTATTTATTTTTGGGTGGATGTTCCATAACACCGGTTCATCGTTGATTCGTTTACTCAGTTGGACCAGGGCACACGATTGTTCTTCCTTACACACCCTAAAGCCCAGGTCTCGCACCTTCCATCTGTTTGTCCCAATAAAGGATGCACTCTGAGGGAAACAGTACGTGGATGTCGGGGAAGCTATTGATGCAGCAAGAAGTTGTCTCCGACTTCGACCCGTTGAATCGCACATTGCGTGCATACAGGCTCTCGCAGTAAGGCGGGCGTAAGGCTGTCGCATTAAACGGAGATTATGTTCAAAAAAGGGTTTAGAACCAAGAGAGTACGGAATAATAGTGTGTACTGGAATCCGAAAAAAAGGCTGCTTTCAGAAGAAAGTGTGTTGCATTTCTTATTGAACGCCCATCATAGTTATATTCACTCTTTCTTGAAATCTTCATCAAGACCGGTTTTCCTACACTTCATTTCGTTCTGTTTTCTATCAGTCGCTTCATTATTGCGTTCTTCCTACACCAAGAGCCCTCAACGATTGTTGCAGTTAGAGTGTTCCATGACTTCACCGTCACACTTTGAGGACTACAGGCTGCACCAGGGAACACTTTTGTTGAGAAATATGGAAATTAATCACATCTTCAGTCAAATATGACAAGCAGGTAACTATAAAGGATGACAAGTGGGAAACTTGTTGAAACGTTGCTTCTAGATGCGTTTCGTAAAATAACAAGATGACATCAATCAAATTCTCTGTGAAAGCACTCAATCTCATAAATGGCGCCGAGTGGCCAGAAGACACAGGAAGGCACTTCGAGGCGAGTTGGTTGTCGGTCTATGCGTTGTCCTTGTCTCAACACACGTCTGGTAGAAATGAGTTCCTGATCGCCCCATTCAAATTGGAGGCCATCTGACTCACAGAAGACCTTCGATCGTCCCGTAATATGCAGCGGAAGGGATGTGACGTTCGTTCGTCAAATACTTGAGGTAGTCCTTTGCCGCAGTTTTTCTGTACATCAATCTTCGACATGCTGTGACCCATGTGTTTTGCACCGATTTTCATCATAGGGCGGTTAACTCGCGAAGTGTCGCTATATTGACTAGACTGCGCGGATATCGTATCTGCAATACGACGCCTATAGCAGTTGCATTTGGGCGTCATACGCGATACCTCTTCAAGTGGGACAACCCTCACTGAGTCTATGCAAGGTGTTTGGAAATTCCCGTTACAGACTACTATAACCTGTAGAGGTGAATGAGTACATAATATTTTGAACAGGAACCCATGTCCGGAAACGTACCGTTTCCGCTCTACGACTGCATCAATTGAGATCTTCAACTCACACACATCTGCTTGAAGAACTGAATTGGTCGTGACGCAGTACAGCTATTAGGTAGCAATTCGAAAGGAAAGATAACAAAACATTCATTTATCTCTTAAACACATTTGTCTGTATTAACATTTAAACATTATGTATTTACGTTATTCCAGAACAAAAAGGAACCCTGCATACTGTATGTAGAAAATAGTACTGATGCATTACAACAGCGGCTCGATGTGGCGACATCGTTGTTACAGGCACTGTACCTACGAAGCATGTTCTCGTACACACTCTCCATCTCACTTGGCGTTTCCTCAACTTCTACTGAAGCGGCCAGGAATCGTGCCAGCAGATCTTCCTCTGTCTCTACAGGAGTGTCGTAAATTAAACTTTTCATACGACCACACAAGAGGTAGGCAGTAGTAGTTAAATCAGGCAATCGTGGCGGCCACGTGGTTGGACCACCTCCACCTATCCATCTTTCCCCCTATCGTCTGTTGAGACGTCTCCAAATTGCATGTGAGAAGTGAGGTGGCGCTCCATCATGCTGAAACAACATTTCCTGACGGACATTCATTGGCATAGATTCGAAAAAAAGGGTCCAAAACGTTTCATACGAAGATTAAGTGGAGGGAGGTATCGCCCAATCAAACGACCGTCCAGAATACCTGCCCACACGTCAATACCAAACCGGTGCTGAAATCCCTGTACATGCGTGCCACGAGTGTTTTCGTCTGCCCAGTCGTGGCTGTTCCCCATTTGATAATCAGTCCCTAGTGAACTCATATACATCTGTGAACAGAACTCCACGTCGAGACAGGAGTGTGTCGATGCAGCAGCACAGGAACCACGTGCAGTAGGCAATGGGTTGTGGAAAACAAGCTGGACCTATAGTGTGTACCCTCATGCAGAAAATCCCAAACGATACTGTGAATAATACCCATTGCACGCGCATTTGTTCGAGTACTCGTTGATGGGTTCTCTTCAAAGCGATGCTGCACATCTTTTTCAAATGTGGGAGTGCAGTGTTGCATTGGAGCTCCACAGACCTGCCTCCTCAGAGTGAAGGCACCTGTTTCTCGGACCCTTTGTGTTACTTGGACAAAAAGTTTGTGCGCTGACGTGCTACTTTGTGGAAAACGTTTGTGATACAGCGGACTAGGAGTTCTGTCGTTATCTCGAGCTTCGCCTCACACAGGGAGCATGTCTGTGTATTCCGAAAGCATGTACTGAACATTGTCTGCTATATCGGAGAGGCACAGTTATTGAAGAGGTCTCGCAGCAAGGCAAACGTTAGGTGACATCATGTGACCGTCTGACGTCGCATACGTCATCCTGTGCACGCCACTGCATACAGGGCAGCTCTGAGACTTTTCTCTTTCCGTCAGCGGACGTGGACGCGTTACACATCTCAACTGAAACTCTCGTAGAATCAAAATATTATGTTGTCACTCACCTCCACAAGTTCTGGAAGTCTGTAACGGGAATTTCCGAACACCCTCTATTTTACTGAAGGTGCTTTCCAATAAACTTATAACGGGTATGATGTCCGTCGTGAGCATGTTGATAGCATCTACATTTGTGACCGTTCATGCAGGCCAAACATCGCAGAATTCTGATTAAATGAAAGTTCTGCCATTAACCTGTATAAACTCTTTATTCTATTGTACGATCATTAAATGATTTTCAACTACCACAAGGTTAAGCATAATCAAATTTCTGTAAATGAAGTCATCGTCGAAATGTGCTAAACTTCATAATATTAAATATAAACAATGACCTCGTTTACTAAAGCCTGGTCACGTTTAACATTGTGGTACTTGAAAATGGTCGAAAATCGAAATCATGATAGTACAATCGAATAAAGAAGGTTATTCGGCCACATGGCGGAACTTTCATTTGAACATTATTATATGCCTGTGGCCCCGAACTATGGAAAGATTATGGTAGAATTCAGTGACATGCCGTGGAACGCATAATTAATTCAGATAATTAGAACTACCTCAGTGGAATTGGCCTAATGTACCCCACATTCTTTACATTCCACCAGAACAAAGAATGAGTCTAAGGGTTTCCTAGACTTGCGAAAGCTGTTCGACGGCATAGTCGATTACTAAAGAAGATACGATCATACGGCGTATTTCGCAAAGAAAGTGACAGAATATTCCAAGAATATTTGATTAATATAACACTGCAAGGTACACTGGTCTGCGGTGGTTGTACACAATTGAAAGCAATGTCGGGTGAGCCCCAAGAATACGTGATAGAATCTTCAGTGTTCATAGTATGCACACACAATTTGTCAGAAAGGTTCAGCAGCTGAAAGTGTGCTGACGATGCTGTTGTGTACCGGAAAGCATCATCATTGGACGATCGAAAGGGACTGCAGATAGAACTGATCAAAATCTCCACGTGATATAACTTCTACTACCTGACCAGCGAGTCAGAGATGATTGTCACACAAGTATGAGGTGTAATCGTGGGAATACTTAGAATCATTCGAATGACTTGTTGAATGCTGAATTTTCTTTAGATGTCTTTGGTATCGTAACATTACCTATTTTGTGTGCTACGCTTTCCGTGTTATGGAATAAAATAACACGACATTACTATCTATTTACAGAAGACGAGCTGCTGAATATCCTGAATCAAAGGATTTCATCATGCCCAATCCTGCTGATTATGGTTGGACAGATAGCTGGGCCAGTAAACGTAGATCCAGATTTTGATGTTACCAGCGTTTCTTCCTCCGATTCCGAAGAAGAGCCTGAGAATGTGCCTGAAAAATCTACTAAAAGACACAAAACAAATTATTTTAGAGGGAAAGACTCTGATTTGGACCCCAAATTGTATAATTTCAATTACAGTAATTCCAGTTGTAAAATCGTCAATTTAGACGGTGCGTTCACTGTGTAAACTGTTTCCAAGTTTTTTAACCAAGAAATTGTAAATTACTTAGCTGAGCAAAGTAATTTATATTATGAGCACCTTTGCAACGATGGCAGTGAAAAATCAAGACTGCGACATTGGAAAAACACAAACAGTGACGAAATTTACTGTTTTCTTGCCGTAAAGTTTCTGACGGCTCGAATGAGAAAAAAAGAAATAAACAGTTATTGGAACAACGATCCGTTACTGTCTCATCCATTGTTTGCGCAAATTGTAACAAAGGAACTTTCTGTTACTAATAATTTTGGACTTTGTTTGTAACAATGAGGATCCTTGGAGACGACAAAATCAGGAAAACTAGGAGAATTATCAATCGTCTACGAATGCAATTTCCGGATGCTTTCACCTTTTAAAAATTTGTCCGTTGACGAAAGTTTAGTTCATCCAAACGCCCAAGACTGTGAAGCTGGATGTATTATTATTTATGTGGGTGCAGCAACAGACGTAAAAAAGGATACTAATTTTGGTATATAATTTGGAATACCTGGAAGCATTGTTCTTACTTCACTAGAACGCTACCTTGGTAAAGGTCGTATACTGTATGTTGATATTTGGTATACTATCCCGGCGATATTTTCTTATCTGCAGGACAAAGTGACAATTGCTTGTGAAACTATAAGGAAAAGTCGTAAAGCATGTTTGCTTTATTAAAAAAAATTAAAACAGCTGAGATCGAGTTTATGTCAACAGATAAACTTCATGCTCTCAAGTGGCAGGACAAGTCGGTACTGAGGATGCTTCCAACACTTCATAAAGGGACACTATAGAGACTGACAGAATTGATAGAAGCACAAGTGAAGCAAAAATAAAATCAGCTTGCATCATACGCTAACTGATAATAGGGTCACCGTCGACGGGAGCGACACGATGCTGAGTTCAGTAGGAGGTGCACCAAAAACTGTAAAAGCGTATTAAAAAGTATTTTTCGTTCAGTGGATCGGTCTCTGCTGAACGTGCTAGCGTTATATAAAACCCAGGCGGTAAGAAACACTTCGATTGTTAGCAGGTAATTGTCAAGGAGATTCTAGGCCACCAACAGAGAGCCGTCATTGAAGGGGATCGCTTGTTGCTGACAATCCTTGACGCCTGACCGAGCGCCGCATCACCTCGGTAATCCCAGGGGTGTCAGAGGAGAAGACCGACCACATAAGGTGTACTGTATGTGCAAAACTTGACAAACGAAGGGACACTAAATACATTTATATAAAATGCAATGCACAGTGCCTTATGAACCTTTATATTTGAATATCTGTTTCAAAACATACCACACTTCCAAGTTTTACTGACGTAATAAAGTACGTATGTTTTTTTCTCCTAATAAAGTACCTCTTTGAAGAGACGATTTAGCACGACAATACTACATTTTTAATCTTAATTTTTTCTCTGTAATAAGGACAGACTGCTACAGTCGTATACATACGCACCACTTGAAAATAACACGCGCGTAGAAGGCGGCCAATCACATTAAAGGCGCAGTGAAAGGGTTAAATGTTGATAAATGTAAGATATTGTCCGTAACAAATAGAAAGAATGCGATAGTATCCAATTACAAGATTAGAGATGATCTTTGTCACATTACATGGTTTAAATATTTTGAGGTAATTCTAAAAAAACGATGGAGTACCTCCGTAGCCGAATGGTGTGGAAGGACTCGGCTTCGATTTCCTGTACCTCACTGGGTTTTCATGAGGTAGGGAGTTCTAAAACGGTGTTCACTGAGCCTCCTGAGGCCAAATGAGGATCTGTTTCAGTAAAGAACCGACGGCGTCATCAGGATTCAAATCGCTCAAATGACTCTGAGCACTACGGGACTTAGCTTCTAAGGCCATCAGTCCCCTAGAACTTGGAACTACTTAAACCTAACTAACCTAAGAAGATCACACACATCCATGCCCGAGGCAGGATTTGAACCTGCGACCTTAGTGGTCGCACGGTTCCAGACTTTAGCGCCTGCGACATCCTGGTCACATGTCCCACCGCCATAGCTCGCTCCTCGTACTGCCTTGTGGGCAGCAATCGGAAGAGGCCTAGTAACTAATCCGTGACTAGTGTTAACATTTTTTCTAAGAAGCTTTTTGGAAATGGGAGAAAAATAAAAATTTAGTATTACGAAAGGGGCCGGGAAGTCTTAGATATCATGGAAGCGTCCTGGGAAAATACAACATATCAGTTTAGAAAATCGAATGCAAGACTACAACACGATAGTGGGACCGATTCCACTTTGGTGTCCTTGCCAGAGGGGCGTCTACATCCACATCTACATCTACAGAGTTACGGCGCAAACCACAGTACAGTTCATAGAGAAGGGTGCATAGTATTAACATTATCGATTTTTAGGACTGTAGTATACATATGAACCTATTTTTATTTCTTTTAATGCTAAAAGAAATATCTACATCAGTATATGACACGATGCTGTTCCTATAAATCGGTAATTTTGGCACTATGCATCCTCCTCCATACACTGTACAGTGGTTTGCTGCTTAGGTGTGTAGAAGCACAGCCGAGTGCACCAACATCGGCCAAAAGCGAGATAACCGAGGTCCTGTGATCATGGTTAAAAGTAAAACCGCATTTAAAATGTCTATGCGATGCACCAACGTTAATCGCCAGTCAGCAAACCGACGTCAGCCAACTGTTCATTTGCTGTGATTAACTCAATGTATTGCAATGGAAGGCGCCCTTATGTTAACGTTAATAGAGATATGAATTTCCTTGCGCCTATATACGCAATTTTTGAATACATTCGCTGGTGATGTCATTGTCAGATGGTCTCACATTCGTGAACAAGCAGAAATGTGCTTATGCCTCGCTGCTAGTCCGTGCGTTTCTGTTTGGTGAAATGGAAAAGAAAACAAGAACACCTGTTTTCCGAAGTACGAGGGGGGCTCTACCTCTATAACACTTCAGTGCGAATTTATCAGTACCTGAAAATAAAGGAACTGGCAGCTGCAGTAAGAAAGAAGAAATGCACAGTGCCTCGTTAAGGTCATTATTTTTTTCGTTTCTTTTCCGTTCATTTCGAATACCTACTTTATTTAAGTACAAAATGCATAAAACGTTTCCACAATGAAATTTCTCTATGCAGCAGAGAGTTCTGTCATACTAAACTTCCTGGCGGATTAAAACTGCGTGCTGGACCGAGATTCGAACTCGGGACCTTTGCCTATCGCGGGCAAGTGCTCTACCATCTGAGCTACCCAAGCACGACTTCGGGCCCTCCTCACAGTTTTAATTCCGCCAGTACTTCGTCTCCTACCTTCTAAACTTCACAGAACCTCTCCTGCGAACCTTACAGAACTAGCACTCCTGGAAGAAGGGATATTGCGGAGACATGGCTTTGCCACAGCCTGGGGGATGTTTCCAGAATGAAATTTTCACTCAGCGAAGTATTTACTGATATGAAATTGTGTGGACACAGTTTAAATCTGCCATGAAATTTCTGCACCAAATGTTGCTGATTGGCATATGTAATCGTCATTTTTACGAAAAATGCGTGCCTTATTATTTCCAACTGCATACTGCACCAAAAATCCAGTTTCATTACAAACAAAAATTCTTCACTACTTGTTTTTTATAAAAGATTGTTAATCAACATTATATAGTCGAAAAACGACAAATTAAAGTTGTTCTATCTATTTCTGCTTTACGCCCCCAGTAAGCATACATGTATGATCCTTTGCTTAAAAGTCTGAATACAGATCCTCCACACAGGAAACGAGCGTGATGCCGCATAGCTGCACTGCGCAATGTAAAAGGCTAACTTTATTTTAGCATATTAAACGTGGTGAGAAAACTAAGAGCCGATTTTCTCGAGAATTTTTGAGAATTACATTGAACTGATTTGAAAGAGTTACATTTGCGTTTTGAGCTTCAAATGGCTCTGAGCACCATGGGACTCAACATCTTAGGTCATAAGTCCCCTAGAGCTTAGAACTACTTAAACCTAACTAACCTAAGGACATCACACATACCCATGCCCGAGGCAGGATTCGAACCTGCGACCGTAGCAGCCTCGCGGTTCCGAACTGCAGCGCCAGAACCGCACGGTCACCGCGGCCGGCTGAACTTCAAGTATCATAAATATAAAAAATCCGGCTGGCGTGTGGTTAGTGAAGAACGGGCAATGTGGTCACATATGGAGGCACAATTTAACACTATTACTGATAAGTTTCTTCATGAATTAATAAACTTTATAGGTTCGTCTTAAAAATAAGGTACGATACACGTTGCCTTGAGTCTGTCGCAATACCTCAAAACGCATAGAGGAGATAGAGAAGATCCAAAGAAGAGCGGCACGTTTCGTCACAGGGTTATTTGGTAAGCGTGATAGCGTCACGGAGATGTTTAGCAAACTCAAGTGGCAGACTCTGCAAGAGAGGCGCTCTGCATCGTGGTGTAGCTTGCTGTCCAGGTTTCGAGAGAGTGCGTTTCTGGATGAGGTAGCGAATATATTGCTTCCCCCTAGTTATACCTCCAGAGGAGATCACGAATGTAAAATTAGAGAGATTCGAGCGCGCACGGAGTCTTTCCGGCAATCGTTCTTCCCGCGAACGAACAGGAAAGGGAGCTAATGACAGTGGCACGTAAAGTGCCCTCCGCCACACACCGTTAGGTGGCTTGCGGAGTATAAATGTAGATGTAGATGTAGAATACCGTACGCTTCTGACACCCTGGTCAACCCGAGAAAACCTGGCGTGAGCAACAGCCAAATTTTACTACGTCGGCTCACTCGTTTAACTTTTATCGAGGTCGGTGCACCACAGTTTTGGATCGAACAAGGTTAAATGCCAACTTAACTGTAGTTAACTTTTAACCGAGATTGGTGCACTCGGCCAGTAGATGTAAATGCTGGTACTGGAGTGAGCAATAAGTTAAAGTAATACAAAAAGTACACCATTACTGGAACTGTATAAAGCAGTTATTGGATGAAGCGGGATAGTACGTCAAGTGGAGAGGGAAACAGAAAATCCTCTCTTGAAGCTCCCGACTGCATCTTCCGTGCGTGTGCGCTGGTGGGTAGTAAATCTCCAACAGGAACGTCGCAGTGACGACTCTCAGACCCTTTAATTGTTCATACAGCCACTCGTGTGAAAGTCTGCTGACTATATTAGCTGAATGTAAAATGCAGACTACTTGCTCTGGCACTGGAGCGAATGATGAAAGCGACGGGCCTGCAGTGACGAGTGCTCGCGCACCCACCCACTCACACACACACACACACACACACACACACACACACACACACACACACAGACGTCTGCAGCGAGAGGGCTCCGGCGCGAGGCAGAGCCAGAGGCAGGAGGGCGATATTTGATTAGTGAGGGTGTCCCACCCCATATGTTGCTCTAGCTGTGGGGGAGGCAGGAAGCAGAGGGTGTGCTAGTGCGCTGCCTGCCGCTGTGCAGATCGATTCCCCTGCCGGAGGCTGCGGCCGTTCGCCAGCTGCTCTGTGCTCTGGTCTCTAACGCCGTGACTGCTGTCTCCCGGCTCCATTCAATCAAATCGTTTCACCAGTCCTGACTGTTAATTTCCTTTGAGCGGGTGCAACCGTCTTACGAACTTCATAAAATGACGACACTTGCGTCATTGACTGTGTTATCGCTTTCTTTTGAAACGATCAGGTAACACTCGCTTTTTTATTCCCCCACTGTGGTATCAATGAGATACTCGGAACCACACTCCACGAGAGAAATAGAGAGTCATTTCCTTTTACACCCTGCAATGCGACGCAGAAGTTTGATATTTGGCTCAAAGATGTCTACTGCCCTCCTGTGTAACCGTACAAAAGCGTTGCACCCTGCGACGTCACCCTCGAGCTCGGCGACGCTCCAAACAGGAATACGTCGACATCCGAAGAGAGAGCTAGAGCTCAGGAGTTCAACTGAGATGTAAGGTGGGTTAGTGATGTCACATTCGCACCAAATTCCTCTACAAATATGCCCAGCACCACAGTCAACGTCTGCAGTGGCCGACCGGTTCTAGGCGCTTCAATGTAGAACTGTGCGACCGCTACGGTCGAAGGTTCGAATCCTGCCTCGGGCATGGCTGTGTGTCATGTCCTTAGGTTAGTTAGGTTTAAGTAGTTCTAAGTTCTAAGGGACTGATGACCTCAGATGATGAGTCCCATAGCGCTCAGAGCCTTTTGAACCATTTGGACCACAGTGAGTGTCTGATACGATGCGAAGGTCGTCACCCTCCAAACTTAACCACATGTCGCGCCTTCTCCAGTCGCCTATGCAGTGGAAGTTAAATCCTCAATGCCAAATATAAAAATGGTATGGTATTTTTGTGAAGCCAATGGTAACACCGTTCCCGTCAGATCACCGAAGTTAAACGCTGTCGGGCTGGGCTAGCACTTGGATGGGTGCCCATACCGTCTTTCGAGTGCTGTTGGTAAGCAGGATGCACTCAGTCCTTCTCAGGCAAATTGGGGAGCTACTTGATTGGGAAGTAGCGGCTCCGGTCTCGGAAACTGGCATAAGGCTGAGAGAGCGGTGTGCTGGCCACATGCTCCTCATATCCGCATCCAGTAACGCGTGTGGACTGAGGATGACACGGCGGCCGGTCGGTACCGTTGGGCCCTCATGGCCTGTTCGGGAAGAGGTTTTTTTTTAATTTTTTTATTTACTTTTTTTATGGCAGAGGAAAACATTTCAGATACACTGCCGCTCAACATTGACACGAAAAATCTCATTAGGTGACGTAAATAGTGCCAATAAAAGCACCTCTTTCCCTGGGCCGTTCATTTGCATACATTTCGTAGTTGAAAACAATCGTTTGCAATCGGATATGCAATGTAACTTTCTTGACTATCTTTGACGCTGCTGTAACCCCTAGAAGAGTCAGCCGTTCTCTTAGGACACCGTGGGGCTGCAGCCCCACTGACCGCTTTGGAGTATAGTGCCACAGGCATTTTTTGCTCTAGTGCAGACGTTGGAACCACTAGGGAGTGTTCTAAATTATTCGACGAAATCTGGATGTCATCCAAAGAGCAAAGGGTGTTTATGCTTTTTCAGCCCTCCTTGTCCGCGCCTTGCGGTGGCGTGATCACAGGGAGGTGCGGCAGTGACTCATCTTATTTTTCTTCTCTTCAGCCCCTGTAGACCTCGCGCTGCATGAACGGTCTGCTCCCGTCTTCTTCTATGTCTCGCTGCCTTTCTCCACCCTGCAGGGATTCCTTATGCTGCGACATCCTTCTCTATGTCATCTTTCTCATGTGTGCGACGTCGATCCAGTTGTCTTTGTTGCTTGGAGAGTGCCCTCAAATGCCTTCTCAGGAATTCTGTTGGTTTCCATTCTAGCCACACGCCCAGTCCATTACAATCTCCTACTTTCTAATTTCTAGACGATAGTGGATTGTTTCATTAAGTGATAAATACCAGACGTCATTCTCCAACACAGGTCCCCAGATTTTTCTCATCACTTTTCTTTCTGTGACACCTGCATGCCTTTGTTGGGCATATACTATACCTAACCAGAATATTCAAGCTATATATAATCGGATTCTGGCTGACATGTTAAAATAATACTGTCTATAAATATTGCTGTCTAGTTGAAATTTATGTTTACAATCTATCAGACGTAAAACATGTTAAATCGAATTAATAATGTTTGTTAACTGGGACCAGATTTCTCTTTTTCAGAAAGGAGTTCAATGTCTTGATTTTCCACCTGGTGTTGAATCTCTGTCTTAAAGACCAGGCAACTGTGTTGTCGTTAGCTTTTGTAAACCAGCAAATATCAACACTGTCAAAGAAATCTGAGGAATTGGGGTACTGGCAAAATTGAAGCTGTGAGGACGGGTCGTGAGTCGTGCTCAGGTAGTTCAGATGGTGGAGCACTTGCCCGCGAAAGGCAAAGGTACCGAGTTGGACTCTTGGTCCGGCACACAGTCTTAATCTGCCAGAAAGTTTAAAATCTGAGAAACTTTGCTGAAATCATTTATCGGCGAATCACTCTTTCTGCCATGAAATGCTGCCTCTAATTTAAGAACTAGGAAGTTCGTCTAATGTGCTATGATGAAGCTCAGCGTGTGATCGGGTATTCTGGCTATTAACATGCAGTTCCGTTTTCTAAATGTTTACATGAATCGTAAGGATCGCACTGCAGGATATGACTAACATGTCAGACTTCACCCTTCCCTATACCTTACCTCGAGAAAATTCTTGCTACATGAGACAGGATTCAATAATTATCGAGGAATTCACTGCACTTACACTGATTAGTGTAGATAATTATATGTTTCCAAAATTTCCACAGTTTACAACTTTTGTATCCCTTAATAGAATCAGTATATTCTCGTCCCACATCGGACGTAATTTGATAAATTACAACTTTTCATTTAACTAGAAGAAATTCGAAGTAAAAGTTCATATTGCTACATGGAGTAAGCGTCGCTTGTTCCATAAAGTACATAGTTAACTCACTGGAGTCACTTCTGTATCATCAATGGCCGCACTCAGCCACGTAGCAAAATAGCACATAATACACACTTTACACACATACCGTGAAGGTGGTAGGGGCATGGAGTTAGTACAAACACTTTCAAAACGTACCTGTACAGAGATAGCCGCTGGGCGATTCCTAGTTGCCTATGGGTAGGCAACCCTTACGGCATCCTTCGGACTCCCCATGCCCACAATTAGAGCAGTGCAGAGCGACTCAGTTGGAGGGCATCACAATTATTGCCTGCCTTCAGCCATCTAGGAATCAGTCAAGGGTTGTCTCTGTATAGGTACATTTTTGAAGTGCTCTACAAAGGCACATGGGTTGCACCGAAGGTGTTACTGAGCTGGGGGGGGATCTTAAATGGACCGTTTGCAATTATATTCATGTATCTTTCAATGACACAACCCATTTCATAATCACACCACTGGAGGGTACAGAACAGGAGGGCTGAAAACGCATAAAAACTCTTTGCTGCTTCAGATCGCTTCAAAATAAATTTCGTGGTTCCACGTTTAATAGAGCGAAAATTCGTTTCTGGTCTTTCAGTCTTATTATTCCCTCTCAGTTGTACATATGCTATGTTATCTTTCCACATAGTTTAATCCTATCTTTCTCATAATTTCGAAAATCATCACCATTTTACAATTTCGAACGCTTTTTCCAAGTCAACGAATCCTATGTATGTATCTTTATTTCCCTTAAGTCTGCCTTTCAGTATCAATGGCAAAGTCAGAACTAACTCTCTAGGGCCTTTACCTTTCCGCAAACCAAACTGATCGTCATTTAACAGAACCTCAGTTTTCTCTCTCATTCTTCTCTGTATTATTCTTGTCAGCAACTAGGATACATGAGCTGTTATGATGTTTGTGTGCTAATTCTCTCAATTACCAGTCCTTGTTATGTTTGGAATTGGGATTGTTTGGATGACAATTTTTCGAAAGTCTGACGGTGAATCTCCTGTCTCATAGATTCTACACACCAACTTGAACAGTGTTAGCTGCCAGTTCCACCAGTGACATCAGAAATTCCGAAGGGGTTTACGTGCTCCTACTGCGTTATTTGATCACAAGTCTTCCAAAGCTCTCTTAATCTCTAAATTTATCTTCCATTCCTTCCTCAGTCATATCGACAGAAAAGTATTCACTGTATTTTTTCCACCTATCCGCTGTCTCCTCTGCGCTTAACAGTGCAATTCTTCTTGTATTTCTAATGTTGCCTTCCTTACTTTTAATTTCAACGAAAGCTGTTTTGGCGTTTCTATATGCTGAATCAGTCTTTCAGACAATCATTTCTTTTACAATTGCTTCACATTTTTCTCGCAGCTGTTTCCCTTTCGCTTTCCTGCACATCCCTTTTATTTCATTCCTAAGCGACTTCTGTTTCTGTATTTCTCGATTTCCCCAAAAATTTTTGCACTTACTTCTTTATTCGATAAACTGATTTCCTTAGTTACCTAGGTTTCTTCGCACTTTCTTTCCCTGTACCTATGTTTGTGTTTCCAATTTGTGCAATTTTCTTTTTGTGGCTGTTCCTTCCCGTACGACTGAATTGCTTACTGGAATATTCACTGCCGCAGTACCTATAGCCCCAGAGAACTCATTACTTCAGAATGAACATTAACAGTTTCAGTTGCAAGAAAGTATTTTTTTTAAAAGATTACCGATTTCGGTATGTTATAGACCATCTTCAGACCTAATATCTTGATGGTAGGCGGTTTCGATGAAGGGAGCAGGTGTTACGACCCCACGAACAGTAACTGCTCGTGGAGTCGTAGCGCCTGCTGCGTTCACCGCCACCGTTTACCATCATGTTATGAAACTGAAGATGGTGTAGGACTTTTTATGTTCATTTTTAAGTAATAAAAAACTGCTATTCTTCAAGAGAAATGTCCTCAGATTTTACATCTCATTATTCTGCAGTACTTCAGTACTCCTTTCTTTCCCCACTGATTCTTCCGCACTAGTCTCATAAACTTCACCTTATTCTTCATCATTACTAAATTGTGATTTGAGTCTGTATCTGCTCCTAGGTATGTCTTACAGTCCAATATCTGATTTCAGGATCTCAGTCTCACACGACGTCATCCAGCTGGAATCCTCCCGTATCTCCCGGCCTTTTCCACATATATCACCTCCTCTTGTCATTCTTGAACAGAGTACTCTGTATTTCTAGCTGAAATTTATTGCAGAACTCTTGTATTCCTCCTCTCTTATTCCTACTGCGGGCTGTCTATATTCTCCAGTAACTCTTTCTTCTAATTCTTCCTCTACAAAATCGTTCCAATCCCCCATAACTATTAGATTTTCATCTCCTTTCATGTACTGAATTACCCCTTCAATATCCTCATATACTTCTTTCCATCTCGTCATCTTCTGTTTGCGACGTCGGCGTGTATCCCTGAACTATTGTTGTCGCTCTTGGTTCTCTATCGGTTCTGATGAGGATAACCCTATCACTAAACTTTTCACAGTAACACACTCTCTGCCCTACCTTCCTACTCATCTGACCAGAAATTATTATCTTCTTTCTATTTCATTTCACTGACTCCCGTTAATCTGGACTGAGCCGTTGCATTTCCCTTCTCAGATTTGCAAGTTTTTCTACCGCTCAGACTCGTAGTACGTTACCCCTTTACAAGACATTTTCAGCTACAGGACATATGTGTCCTGTAGATACACATTACATGTCTTTAATGCAGTGGTTTTCATTGCCTTCTACATAATTATACCGTTGGTCATTTCTGACATTCTTTTAGGGGCTGTTTCCAACCCCAAGCTCAAGAGAATACCCTGAAACGCTGTCCGCTCCTTCGCTTCTTTGACAAGGCCGCTGGCAGAACAAGGGTTACACATTATTCTTTCCTTCCTTTACGCAATTACTTCAGCTGCCTGCCAAGATAGTGAAAGGTCTCTGTTGGATTCCTTTCATGTTTAATTTCGTAAATCTGTTGTCATTTATGGAGTAAATTCCTCTCCTAAATTTACTGTGGCGTTTCTGACTATCTGGGAGGAGACTGAGTAGTGGAACGTGTTACTTTTACACATAAACAAGAACGATCTGTCACACTACTACACTTTAAAACACAGTTTATATGTAATTCATGTCACACAGTCTCATACGGAACCTACATCCGCTTTCTTTTATATACTGTATATGATAAGATACTGTCATCCCCCTTCCCTTCTGTGCGAGAGGATGAATGATCAAATGTGTTTGTAGTTGCATGCTTGAGGGTAGCAGACAAGGCTGTCTGCTAGAGAACAGTAGGACCAACGTCGGAACAGGTAGCTACGCTTTCTTAAAGCAGAGAGGTTTCTATCCTTAGTATGGTTCTGTCCGTCCGTTGTCATGTTGGTATAGGAAGCTGCCCCTCTGGCCCCTTCCGTTTGTCTTGGTGAGCCACCCTCAGGAAGCACGCTCGGTAGTAGGCAGTTGCTGTGGGACCGTGGCGAGCGTCTGAAGTGGTAAGATCTCCAGCTAAGCACGTGTCTGCCAACTCCGTAGGACAATGGATTTCTTAAGTTCAGCCTAACTGAAAACTTAATACCTTGATTTCAGATTTAGCTCTAAAATACCTAATGCTATCTTAAATTGCAGCGGAGTGTAATTCTCGTGTGAAGTTCCGATTATTTTGCGGTAGTTGCTTTGTCATTACTTTGTGAGTAAAGTGGAACCACGTGTTGGTCAGTAACTCTAACTAAGTTCATCAATCTTAAATGTGAATGCTTGTGTGATTATAACGTCTGGTCTTGACAATATTTTACAATATAGCAACTTTTCTTTATGCTTTTCTTTATGTTCAACCCACGTGGAGTGTACTTTGCGAGACCAGTACCACGTGCTTATATAACTGTTTGACCCATCAGGTTAATAGTAAGACGTTAGTAACCAGTTCAAGGTTTTTCTTTTGTCAATTGCTTTTCGATCGAATTTATTTTAATTATCAAAATTACTGTGGAGTTATACGCTTTCTGTAAACCAAGTTGACCACGTGGAGCATGTGGTGTAATCATCAAAGTAGCCTTCAGCTATTCTTTTTGGGAAGATTTCACAAAGAGTTAATATGAATTTAGTATGCCAGTGTGTGGTAATTACATGACGGACAGGATTGTGTTACGAACGTAATTTCTTTGGGTGAAAACTGAATCTGTTGGTTGTGGTTAATTTCTTCTTGCTTATGTTTCAACGTTCTTTGGGTGTTGTTTTGTGAATGCAGGGTTGTATGCAGTCTCCCAATCTTGGCTCCATATTTGATGTGTTCCGTAAGATTAAAATCTCACATTTTTACAATCCTTAAACAAGGCACCAGCTCAGTTATAACTCACGTATAATATGCTGAAATTTCAATGAACAATCTTAAAATAAATTTCCAAATATAAACTGATTTCTTTCTTTTTATGTAAATTCTCCTTTTTATATATAGATATATTACCGGTTGTTGTATGACTGTAAAAGATTATAATCAATGTTAGTCTGATTGGTAATGTGGTAAACCTAGACTAGTTACCTGGTGAAACAGTTGCGCAGTAATGCACGGTTAACTTCTCCCCAGACAGCTCACAGCTTTTAACCCGCTTTTATTCTACTATTAGCACCCGGTTTCAGCATAGCAAATTCTTGTAGCAATATTACACATGGCGACCCTGTTCTGTGATTCCGCTAGACTCTGGAATCTCTGAGACGTTAGATTGCAAGCGTTGTATAATCTGAATTTTTTTCCCCTACAGTGCTCAAACAACTTCTGCGTTGTTTCTGAGGAGACTTTCTAAAGATTCACTGCGTTGTTGAGCGGCGTTGTGTTGTTTGTCTTGTTGTCTTGTTTTCTATATTTGTGTGTTTTATATGTGTGTGTGGTTTTTTTTTTTTTTCTCGCTTGTAAATTCCACTGTTTCGATCAGAGATAAAAATTAGCTTTGCGTGTGAAAAAGTGAGTACTAGGTTGGGTACCTTTCGTGTAACTGTCGAAATTTTTGGGGGATACATTTACTGTGATTAGTGTGTTGCGTACTGGGTATAAATTGAACTAATGCAGACACGTAACCAAACTAAAAGTAAGCGGTCCGACAACTTAAGCAACATGGACCAAGGGGATAATTTGATTTCGAATGTTAACACGTCGGGCGGTTCCGAAAATGCAATGGGAAATACTTCAGACGAAATGCAGAACAGCACGAACGGGCTCACATCAGAGCCACAAATTAATTTGCCTCCAACTAACCAAATTGATTTGGCAGAACTCATGAAAGCCTTATTGCAACAAAATAAAGAATCATCCGAAAAATCGATCCGCGAGCTAGGGGAACAAATGACGCAGAAAGCAGAAAAATCGTTCCAAGAGCTAGGCGAACAAATAGACAAAAAACTAATCCAGCAGACAAATAAAGTCGACAAGTCGATGCAGAGAGTGTCCGATGATATCTCACAAAGAATAAACAATTTGGCAAGTGAAATAAAAAGTGATATTATGAAAGAATTAGGCCGTACATTTCAACAAATCGATGACCATCTGCAAGCCTTAGAACAGGGCAAGCGGAGTGGCGAGGCTGAATCTAAAGAAAGCGAAAAACGGCTACTTAGGAATTTCCAAGAGCTGAGGGAAGAATGCCAAAGGGAACACCAGCAGGTACTCTCGAGGGTCCAATAGGCGGAAACGCATTGTCCCACGTCCGTTAGCAACACAATAGCGGACAACAGTTTAGCGATCCACGCGTTGGAACAGCAAGTAGAACAATTGAAGCAGACTGGGGCGGAGGACAAGAGACAAATAGATGATAAGATTGCGGCATTAGCGGACATTGTAGGCACGATGAAGCTGACGGAAAGCGAGAACAATACTACACTGGTAGCGGCCGCAGAGACCGAAGAAGTGCGTTCGCTTCTGAGATTTCAGAAGGGACAGTTCGAAGTGAACAGGCAAAACAAAGATGTAACAGGCGAATTACAAGAACGCGTGGCGCATCTGGAAAACCGCATGGCGTGGGATTCCGAACTCGCCAATAGCACTAAAAATAGCCATACAAACAGTGCAGAGAGGGACTCCGGCCACGAGGGAGATTTTGACGACAGGGAAGAATGTAATTTAAGGGGCAGACATGAGAGACATAGAAACATTCAAGGGCCTCGCCAGGAGGAACTGCGCGGATTTGATTTCAAACATTTCCTTACAGTAAGAAAGTTTGAGATATTCCGAAATTCGCAAAAAGGAATACATCCACGTGCATGGCTCGAGCAATTTGAGTTTTGTCTTCCCCCCGACTGGGCAAGTTCACATAAGATAGAATATATGTGTGGCTATTTGGAAGGCGAACCGGCGAGTCGCATGAGGTCGGCAGCGCGTCACTGCAACTCCACTCGGGAGTTTCGACAAGCCTTTCTCTCCGCCTATTGGTCGGAAGCGGCACAAGACAGGGTCAAACATAGCATAATTATGCTGCCAAATTTGAACCAGTCTGGTTTCGGCAGCCCTGCACGCCTATTCGACCACATGCTGCAGGCAAATCAATTTTTATACGACCCATACGGGCCTGCGGAACTAATTAGGATATGCATCACCAAATTGCCGATGCACTTGCGGCACGTCATTCTTGCGGGACGATGCAAAGAGGACGTGGAAACGTTTAAAACACTTCTCCAAGAGTTGGAATATAATACAGCAGAATGCCCGCCTAATCAGGCACAAAGTTATTACGGGGCACAGCAGCGCGACCGCAGTCGTGGCCGTATTACTAATCAACGGCGTGACTGGTCGTCGCGACGCGAACGGAACAATAATCGGGACCGGCCGTATAGAAACTGGGGTAACAGTCGCGAACACAGGTGGAACAACGGAAATGATCGAGGACGTGGACAAGATCGTGAACGCTACAGGTACGGCAACCAGAATCGATACTACGATGAATACGGTGGGAATAGGACTGTAGGTGGAGCACCTCATGATGTTGAAATTCGGCCGGCTAGCCCTAGACATAATCCAGCAAATGGAAATGAACAAAACCGGCAATGACAAACGATCAGCACAGAAGGCGCCCAATCGGAACAAATGAGCGACATGGCAAATGAGTAGAAAGGTCGGTGAAGAGAAACAATTGATTAGTCTACATTTGTGATAAATGCATTTTGAATAATATGTTGGTAAAAATAATGATAAAGATGGTTCTATGTGATTGATTGAAATAATGTTTTTAATTTTTTTTTCTTTCCTTGTGCAATTAGGATTTAGGTTGGTTCAAATGTGAAGATAAAAGGTTTCTTTGTGAACGAGTGAAATGCTGTTTATGTTTTTTTTTTGTTTTTGTGTAAATTGAAAAGAGTCGCTCCTGAGGGAAGCAAGATCTGTGTTGAATTATTGCAAAACTCAGGGGAATATCCGATCTGTGGGTATTATGGGTCTGGCAAACCCAGGTCCCCAGCTGATAGTAGCCTTGTTTCCGATTTTCTACTTTCAGTGCTACTATCTATCTATTACTATTCTATATCTGTCAGTATAAATGAGGATCTCTTACTATAGTATGCGTGCTGTATGAATATTTTAAGATAGGAGAACTCTGAGAAAGGAATGAGTAAGTTCAGAATCTTGAAAACAGGATGCGATAATACGATTGTTTAACCATTGGCTTCCCAATATGCGATGATATGTTAATATTGATGATATATGTATTTTTTGTTCTTTATAGCTGAGTACGTAAAGTGCTCTCTGTGGATTTCGTAAGTATATTGATTCCCTTCAAGGTGAAAGAAGAATTGTGGTTTGTGTAATTTACGTGGCTCTGAAATATTATAATGGCAGTCAATACGAGCAGTTTTCCAGCAAATGGAGAATGGAACGGAAATGTGGATCCTTTTTGTAGTCTTCACTGATGTTGAGCCAGAGCCTAAAAAATTATTCTGCGTTAATACTTGTCCTAGAAAAGCGACGTTTATGTATTTTTGCTGATGCTGTGAGCATTACAGCTTACCGTTTTCGCTGGTGCGGGATGCACTGCAGCCTATATGATTTGTACTGAGGAAATTTCCCTCTTGAAGGTAGAGGATGATTAAATAATTTTGATTATGGGAACGAAGGAAAGCTTGGTTTAAGGTAATAAGGATGAAGCAAAACATTTGTCATTTAAACTGCTGGAGGATCCGGATCTTTTGTGTCTGTTGTAAGTTCAATATGTTAAGATGATACTGTTTTACAGAATAGAGGTGACCACAATTTTGCCATTCATGAGAAATGAATTCAGAATAACCACCACAGGCGAAATAACTGATTTGGAAGCGAAAGGTAACGTAAAGAAGGAACGAAATCGACGCAAAATGGGTAAGAAAATGTAGTATAACCTGTATAATGCAGATATTTTTACCGTTCTCAGAGTCATCTGCGTGATTAACTCTTGTGATAACTTAATTTTAGATGAAATTGTCTTACTGTTTTATGTGTGAATATATGAGTATGATAAATGTATAATTGCGAGTCTCTTATCAGGTGTGTCAACTGGTATAAATGTTTTGGCGTGTAAATAACCATTGTTCTTTTTACTGTGTATGTTTAAGGAAAGTTTCTCCATATTTATCATGTGACAAGACACATGCGGCGAGCGTCAGGAAGAGGACGAATTAGAACAATGTTGTAGTGGTGTAAACACTTTGTTTGTTTGAAGTAACTTGTTGGATTAACTAGTAGTGGATTGAAGTAAAATTTTGAGTAATGCATGTTTATGGGTAGTTAGTTTGTAGAATAGACAACAGGTGTGCATGTGTGTGTGTAAATAACATGTGAACCCTATGCTCTCCTGACCTATACTTGCGCAAGGCATAACCCTATTCATTTTAGTGAATTAATAAGTGGCATTTGATTTATTAAAACACAAGTGAACCACATTAGTGATGTGGATTTAAATATTATATTGTCAGTTCATTTAATTCTTATTTTTTTTGCATTGTCAAGTCATTTAACTTTTATTTTTTTTTACATTGTCAAGTCATTTAACTTTTATTTTATATTGTCGATTCATCTAATTTTTTTATTTAAAAAAAAATTAAGTCTCACTTTGTTCTTAAAAATTGTGAAAGACAATACTAAGTGGTATTATGTATGACATTGTGTAATCACATAAGGATGATGAAAAATTTCTGTGAATGCAGTTGAGAACGTGAAAGCGAACCGGCAAAACTCTTAAGAGACAGCGGGAGCAGCCGGACTAGTTGTAAACTGGCGGGTTTCCCAGCAGGACACGCTGTCAGCCAGGCCACTTCGGGAGCGCGGCCGACAACAAAAGAAGGGTACGCGGCAAACACTTTCCCTTGCACCTGGAGCTAATGGGCGGCCGCCCCGGGCGACCCTTCCTCGAGGCGATGACCTGAGATGGGCGAGCGGTCCACCGCGCGGAAATCCATCTGCTGGCAACGCACCACACGCACGCGACCGTGACGAGACGGCCGCGGAGAAACAACACAAGGGGCGTGGAGCCTTTAGACAGGTACTGTCCAGAGAAACTTGCAGACGTCAACGACGCCTATCGACATTTCCTGACGGATGCCTACTGTCAAGCGTCAGTAAATCATGGTTCGATGTTCTCTGGTCGCTAAGGGTGGCACAAAAGAAGAGCCATTAAGTGTCATCCTTGCCCAGGAATATCAAACCGGCGAGTCAATTGAGGATAACTCAAGAATGTAACAACACAAAGGGCGTGGAGCCTTTTGACACATACTGTCCAGAGAAACTGGCAGACATCAACGACGCCTATCAACATCTCCTGACGGATGCCCACTGTCAAGCGACAGTAAATCATGGTTCGATGTTCTCTGGTCGCTAAGGGTGGCACAAAAGAAGAGCCATTAAGTGTCATCCTTGCCCAGGAATATCAACCTGGCGTGTCAATCGAGGATACCGCACGAATTTGACAACACAAACATGGAACCAAATCGAGATGTACGTGACACAGACCACCAAGAGAAACTTCATGAGAGGGCAGAGACGGCGGGATTGCACGCAACAGATGGACAAAAATCCCTACTGACAGCTGCGGCGACGAACCCCCTCCCCCACCCCTTATACTGTGCCACGGAACAGTGGAACTAGTGAGTGTATCAGTGAACAGTGATTATACGGTTCTTAGTTCAATGCATATACGTGTGTTTCTGTCACAGAAACTTTGACTCGTGTGTTTTGCAGGGATTCGATTTATTGGTGTTTATTAGACTGACTCTTGTATTTTGCAGGTGTTCTATTTTTTTTTTTTTTTTAGACTTTGACTCTTGTATTTTGCAGGTGTTCTATTTATTATTTTTTTTAGACTTTGACTCTCGTATTTTGCAGGTGTTCTATTTATTGTTCTTTTTAGACTTTGACTCTTGTATTTTGCAAGGTGTTTTATTTATAGGTGTTTTATTTTTTAGATGTTGACTAGTGTACTGTTTTATTGATCAATGTTTGTTCTTGTGTGATGTATTAGATTTGTGTTATTTTGTTTCGTAAATTCATTCATGTGGCATTGCATTGTTTATCAGTCAGATTGCTATTCATTCTCATTGGACTGTGATCGATTAGCCTTTGCATGGGGCATATTTATTGTGAGGAACCCCTTAAGGGTAACAATCACATTATTATTGAAGTTTCAGTATAATGACACAGTGCTCATTGTTTGCTAGCTAATTGAAATATAGGAGAGTGATTAAATTGTGCCAGATAGTTATTTTAATTCTACAAATTACTAGTTTTATACGATATAGAATTTTTTTGCGATAACCACTTTGTAAAACATGTTTTTTCTCTTATCATTTTTTTTTGCTTTTGCGGATTGTGCATTGTAATGTTCTGCTTTATAATACAGATGTTATTTGATGTTCTTTTTTTAATTGCTGTGGCATCTTTGCTATTTTCATAAATTTTACTTGTTAAAAAACAGTCATAAATTTTCCTGTGATCAGTTGGCTCTTGCAATGAGCAAATACTGGTGAACTCCATAAGGGTAACAACCAGAAATTGTTTTCATATTAATGACACAGGAACCATTGTTTTTACTTGCTGACCGAATTAGGTCTACAATATCTTTTAAATAGGTGTCACAGATTGTTTCTTTTTTGTTTCCTCCTTGAAATTGGTAGATTCTAAAGATGTGTTGAAATTACTGTGTTTTAGCAAGTAGCTGGTGACCTTTTGCCTTTTTTTTTTACATTTTTGGTTTAAGTAGAGTGTGAGAAGCCTGCTTGGGAATGTCCTAGCATGGCCAGAAAATTCCCTGCACAGTCTTTTCCCGGAGCATTGGGGTTATGAAAGGTCTCTGTTGGATTCCTTTCATGTTTAATTTCGTAAATCTGTTGTCATTTATGGAGTAAATTCCTCTCCTAAATTTACTGTGGCGTTTCTGACTATCTGGGAGGAGACTGAGTAGTGGAACGTGTTACTTTTACACATAAACAAGAACGATCTGTCACACTACTACACTTTAAAACACAGTTTATATGTAATTCATGTCACACAGTCTCATACGGAACCTACATCCGCTTTCTTTTATATACTGTATATGATAAGATACTGTCATCCCCCTTCCCTTCTGTGCGAGAGGATGAATGATCAAATGTGTTTGTAGTTGCATGCTTGAGGGTAGCAGACAAGGCTGTCTGCTAGAGAACAGTAGGACCAACGTCGGAACAGGTAGCTACGCTTTCTTAAAGCAGAGAGGTTTCTATCCTTAGTATGGTTCTGTCCGTCCGTT
Organism: Schistocerca serialis cubense; assembly: GCF_023864345.2. NCBI lineage: Eukaryota > Metazoa > Arthropoda > Insecta > Orthoptera > Acrididae > Schistocerca > Schistocerca serialis. The sequence continues at coordinate 301,322,454 of NC_064639.1, read as the reverse complement.
GTCATGTTGGTATAGGAAGCTGCCCCTCTGGCCCCTTCCGTTTGTCTTGGTGAGCCACCCTCAGGAAGCACGCTCGGTAGTAGGCAGTTGCTGTGGGACCGTGGCGAGCGTCTGAAGTGGTAAGATCTCCAGCTAAGCACGTGTCTGCCAACTCCGTAGGACAATGGATTTCTTAAGTTCAGCCTAACTGAAAACTTAATACCTTGATTTCAGATTTAGCTCTAAAATACCTAATGCTATCTTAAATTGCAGCGGAGTGTAATTCTCGTGTGAAGTTCCGATTATTTTGCGGTAGTTGCTTTGTCATTACTTTGTGAGTAAAGTGGAACCACGTGTTGGTCAGTAACTCTAACTAAGTTCATCAATCTTAAATGTGAATGCTTGTGTGATTATAACGTCTGGTCTTGACAATATTTTACAATATAGCAACTTTTCTTTATGCTTTTCTTTATGTTCAACCCACGTGGAGTGTACTTTGCGAGACCAGTACCACGTGCTTATATAACTGTTTGACCCATCAGGTTAATAGTAAGACGTTAGTAACCAGTTCAAGGTTTTTCTTTTGTCAATTGCTTTTCGATCGAATTTATTTTAATTATCAAAATTACTGTGGAGTTATACGCTTTCTGTAAACCAAGTTGACCACGTGGAGCATGTGGTGTAATCATCAAAGTAGCCTTCAGCTATTCTTTTTGGGAAGATTTCACAAAGAGTTAATATGAATTTAGTTCAAATGGTTCAAATGGCTCTGAGCACTATGGGACTCAACATCTTAGGTCATCAGTCCCCTAGAACTTAGAACTACTTAAACCTAACTAACCTAAGGACATCACACACACCCATGCCCGAGGCAGGATTCGAACCTGCGACCGTAGCAGTCCCGCGGTTCCGGACTGCAGCGCCAGAACCGCTAGACCACCGCGGCCGGCTATGAATTTAGTATACCAGTGTGTGGTAATTACATGACGGACAGGATTGTGTTACGAACGTAATTTCTTTGGGTGAAAACTGAATCTGTTGGTTGTGGTTAATTTCTTCTTGCTTATGTTTCAATGTTCTTTGGGTGTTGTTTTGTGAATGCAGGGTTGTATGCAGTCTCCCAATCTTGGCTCCATATTTGATGTGTTCCGTAAGGTTAAAATCTCACATTTTTACAATCCTTAAACAAGGCACCAGCTCAGTTATAACTCACGTATAATATGCTGAAATTTCAATGAACAATCTTAAAATAAATTTCCAAATATAAACTGATTTCTTTCTTTTTATGTAAATTCTCCTTTTTATATATAGATATATTACCGGTTGTTGTATGACTGTAAAAGATTATAATCAATGTTAGTCTGATTGGTAATGTGGTAAACCTAGACTAGAGACCTGGTGAAACAGTTGCGCAGTAATGCACGGTTAACTTCTCCCCAGACAGCTCACAGCTTTTAACCCGCTTTTATTCTACTATTAGCACCCGATTTCAGCATAGCAAATTTGTGTAGCAATATTACAATAGTTCTTTCAGAACGGCAAAAACTGGTTTCCGTTCCACCCAGATGAGGTTGTGCACCATCACTTCGACCTGTACCAATACCGTCTGCTTGTCCCACGTTGATAAACAATTATGTAATGACACGCCGTCCTGTCAGTGTTTAACTGTTGTTTGGAGACAAAGCTCTGAAGGCAACCAACAACAATAAAGTTTGTATAATCCGAAGCAAATAACTTGGAGGAAAAGTGGCTAATCGGGAAGCCATACACAATGTCAAACAAACCAACAAGTACATTGTTAATTCATATTTTCAGTGTAATAAGAAAATTCTACAGTTTCCCGATACCTCTCATGGCACTAGGAATGAGTGGAAGGTAAAGTGCTTATTAATTGTGACACGTGGTCCCGTGTGCGGAGTTTCATATACGTTATTGTACTTTGTTCAGAATTACTGTAGGACCGACGGCTAAGACGAAGTGCTGTGGTGAGGCTCACAGGGGAGGCACTTGGGCATTCGGCCAATCTCGCGACACTTTTCTAAGCCTTCACCCCAGTCTTACAATTCTTGCCCTTTGCACTACGCTTCAGCTTCAACGGAGTTTCCTGTTCTGTGGTATTGTTCGTTGCACACTAAAATTTTGTTTGATTTCATTTCACTTAGTTAAGGGCTTAATGTTGTATCTACCTCTGCTGTTGTTACGTGATACTGAACAGTGTCAGCAGTTGGAAACTCGGACGTCACTCTCTTGGTTGGGGGATTGCTGTACGTGAAACAGTTAAAAGGAGGCATTGTTCTAAAAGTTCTGTTAATTTCATACACCTTCCCTACTAATCTTCCGGTACTTTAACAAATATTCTCTATTAATTCGAACAAAATTTTATATGATTTCTCTTACAAATGACGCAAAGTAGTAGATGTTCTTAATACTGAAAGACTTTATGAAGGTATGTAGCGCTTTTATTTTGTTACTGCACTCCTTACTTAATTAAAAACTTTATTATTGGCCTCACTAGGTGGCCAACCTTATGTAACTTCATTTGTGAACACAATTCCAGTAAAGATAGATTAATCATTTTAAATATCTTCCAAACCCTGTCTCCTCTAGTAAGAAACTGAATGTCTCAAACTTCTTTTTTATTTTGGCTTGAAATAAGTCAAGTGGGTTCCTTTTTATTTCTGTCATCTGATTATCCCTGAAAAATCCCTCAGGCTTGTTGATGTCATCTTCATCATTTGTGATTACCACCGAGTCTCCTTTTTCTAGCTTACTCCCCTTTAAGCTTCTCGTTGAGTTCTTTTAAGGGTGCCTGTGCGACTGCCAATCTTGTCAGTTAACATCTACAGCTCCGTACAGCGCTGCCACCTGTCGGAAGTCAATGAAACTATACGAGTCGAAGCGGGAATGTTTGAAAATATTCCACAAGAAATTTCCGGTTTTTTCAACCAAAATTGGCAGAGAGAAAAATGTGTTGCACTACTTATTGAACTGCCCTCGTATTTCTTGGATAAAACCTTGTTGAGTATAGCACCAATTTCTATCTGTTCTATTAAGCTTTATCAAGTCACACGCACATTTAAGTTCAGCAATTATGTTATTAATCAATTCCGTGTTCATTTTAGGGGTGAAATTATATTTTAATTCTTTATATATCAACACTGCCTCAGCGTTCGTGCAGTTTTTGTTATTAATGTTCACTATTCTTGCAGAAAACTGATGTACCTTGCTCTGTATCTTTCCTGAAGTCCTATGATATTGCTCCAATAAACTCTGGCCTTTTTCTCATGCCTTTTCCTGATATCATTATGCTTTTCAGTCAACAGTTCCTCAATTTTTTGGGAAATGCGTAACAGTTGTAAAGACATTGTTAAATATACTAATTCCAACTGTAGTCTGATGATTTCTTTTTACAAGCTCCTCTGATCTTGGATTTCTCTTTCATCACTTCACTTCTCTTTTTCACGAAACTTGCAGAACCAGAATTGTTTATAATTTTAACTACAGTATAATTTCGAGTAACCTTATTATTTAAACACATGTTGTTGTATTTAATGGTCAGAACAATTCGCATCATGTTCCTTTCCATCTTTAAAAACATACTCAACTAATGTTCAGCCTGACCTGACATCAAATTATTAATAAGGGAAACAAATTCGTCGTATAAATAGCTAAATAAATTTCCTTATTTATTACAAAGTTTCAGATACTGCCTTCATCAGATATCAAAATATTTCGAACTTGTGAAATAAGCTTCAGTGTCAATATTATAACCTATGCCTAATTTGGACATCAAAAACAACTCATTTTAAATATCTGTAAAACTTTGACTTGCTGACTCTAATCTGATAAAGAAAAACTAAATAATTTTTGCTCATTCTTCAGTTAGCAGTCTAGCAAAATTTGAATCCCACAATTTTTGTGTTCTGAGATCAAGACGAATAAATACTCTTATTTCTGATGAGCAATATAGTAAATACTAATTTCATTACTTTATATTACATGGTATCATTTCTATTTGAGATGTATATCTCAGATGCACTAGACAGAACCTCAGTCTAATATACAATCTTTCTCTGAATAAAACATAACTATTACCACTAGAATTTCAGCAGCATTCATTTCTGCGAGTGTAGCGATGTATTTTGTCTTCCTCCATTTTGTCAAAGATGAAATTTCATGTCTCAGTTTATTCCGAGCTCAGGTAATATGATCTAATAGAGAGAGGTGACAACATGGGAATCCACGTACTTGTGGAACGTCAGTGCGTCACTCTCATCTCTTAGTCGGCTTGGGAAGATACATAAAATTAATATTCAAATTTCAGTACTTCGTAACAATATTTTGCTATTAATGTTCAATTTTTATTACTTTTTTTCTTCTTTATAGGTGCACTTCAACCAAAATCGTAATATCGACACCACTGAGGTTTTGTATTTTTGTAGATGTCAACGTAAAATCCTTCAAATTCTATATGTCCCTGCCACCTCTTCTCTACAGTGGTGCCGTCGCTAATATGTTCTGCTGCGGACATAATATTGTTATCCTCGGCTTTCTTAAACTCATTCCTCCTATCTACAATACCTACAGACGAATTCCCCGTATTTCACATATCTGTACATAGTCCTAACATGCCTTTGTCATCACGTTTTCCTGTCAGTCACCACACATCACTTCCTGGCATGCTTGAGACGCTAAGCCTGCTTAAAAAGCATTAACCAATATATGGGAGAATGGTTGCACATTCAGAAGCTATCCTGACAGGATTATTTTGTGCAATACTCTGTTTGGAGTGGCCTTGACTAGAAAATGATTCTTATCCCCGCTATTGCACTTAATAGAATCACTGGCTTTATTTTCACGACGACCTGCTTCAAGTATGATCGACAACAATCTCCAAACGAGTGTTGCAGCATTCACTTCTCTTTTACGGGGCTTTTCCGCGCATTTTTCGCAGAATAACATTCGTGGTACTAGATGGGGCTGTAGAAGGCAAAACCTATAGGGGCAGATGAGATGACTGGCACAGGGGACAAAAATCAACACCGGAACTGAAAAGAACTGTCATAAGCCAGAGCAGCTTATCATATTTAGGGTTTAACTGAATTTTATAAAAATTGTAAGGGCCTGGAATCGAGAGCTAAAATATCAAAGTTAAACCAAAAATGCTAGTAAGGAATTCACATGGGCCTGAAGTAAAACCTAGCTTTTGTAGACTATTTTAGAATACATTTAGAATATACGAATAGGCAACACAAAAAACGAAATTCTTGACAATTTAAAAAATGGCCCAGAATACAGGAAACCACAATAAGGTAATATAGAAGGAGTTAGTAAATTTAAAAGTATCTGAGAAACGATACAGAGGAATGGAAGAGAATGATCTGCACGCAGTAATCAGTGAAATGGAAAAAAGTGTGGTTTAACTAATAATACACCCAAGGACAGAAAGAACGACGCAATACAAAGGAATTATCCGAATGGGTCGGAAATCGGTAGATGTGATGTAAATGTACAGACAAACAACTGACCATAATTTCAGAAAAAATTCGGTGATTTATTCAAGAGAAGACGTGTCTGGAGACACTCCAGACAGTAGTGTGGTTCCAAACAGGACTGTTACCCGCCATATGACCCGAGAACAAGGAGTTGTGGCCTGGGATGCCATTTCTTTTTATAGCAGGATCCCTTTGGTATTGTACGCCTTGTTTTGTTGCCCTTCAAGGCAAGCCACCTTGGGCTTACATTTCAGCAAGATAATGCCTTCCCGCAAGCTGTCCTGTGCTTATATTTTAGCAAGGTAATGTCCGCACACACACGGTAATAATTTTTAATGGTTGTATTCGTGCTTACCAAATACTACCTTGGCCAGCGAGGTCGTCGAATCTGTTGGAATTGTGTGAACAATATATTTCCTGTGTGACGGCGCAAAGTGCAGTGTGCAAAATAGACCTCTTTGGCATTGTCTAACACTCTTTGTGTGCGCTAATTATTCTGTTGTGTTCGCTGTAAATTTTTTTGTTCTTGAATGTGCAAATACAGCTAGTAAAATGTCCTTTTTTTCTCCTTAATACTTATTCAGCTGCGCAAATTCTAATAGGTTATGGGCCCAGAGGCTTGGACATCTAAATGGAATGAGTATGTCTATAATAAAGGATATGGTAAAGGGAATACAGAATTTTAGTGTGTCCAAGGATCCTTGTGAGACATGTATAAAGGGAAAACAAGCAAGGTTACCCTTCAAGACTAGTAAGAGTAAATCCACAGAAGTCTTACAGTGAATCCACACAGATGTATGTGGCCCGATGGAGTGTGAATCCATAGGTGGGAGTAATTATTTTCTTACATTTATTGATGATTACTCACGATATACTCATGTTTATTTTCTTAGTTCTAAAGACCAAGTGAGAGACATCTTTGAGGAATATTGCAATATGGTTGAAAGGTGGACGGGAAAGAAAATCAAGATCATCAAATCTGATAATGGGAGAGAATATATTAACCAGAAATTGAAGAAACTTCTGGCAGAAAAAGGAATCAGGCATCAAACTACCATTAGGTACAGCCCATCTCAAAATGGGGTTGCTGAGAGGGCTAATAGGACCATTGTTGAGAAAGCAAGGAGCATGATGACTGACTCTGAATTATCCAAAGATTTTTGGGCAGAGGCAGTGTCAATAGCTATATATTTGAACAATAGATCACCTACAAAAGCATTAAAGAATATAACCCCTTATGAGATATGGATAGGAAAGAAACCTGATCTAAGCAATATAAGGGTTTTTGGGTGTGATGCAATGGCACATATTCCAAAACAGCTAAGAGGAAAATGGGATCCGAAAGCTAAAATGTATATTTTTGTAGGCTATTGTGAAAATTCAAAGGGCTACCGATTAATGGATCTATTGACTAAAAAGATTGTCACAAGTAGAGATGTAATATTCTTTGAAAATAGAAAGGACTCAAAAGAGAGCAAAACCACTAAGTCAACTGCACCTAGTTCAGAAGGTGAAACCTTGTGTGAGGAAATATAAAGTGAAGAAGAGGAAGACGACAGCCAAGGACAAATGGATACAATTTACGATGACAATGAGCTAGAGGATGAAAAAATGAAGAAAACAATTTAAGGCGTTCTTCTCGTGTACCAAAACCGAAGGAATATCCGGATTTTGAGATGTATACAGCACAGTCTTTTAATGATGAGCCAAGAACAGCAGAAGAAGCAATGAGTGGCCCAAACTCTGAAGAATGGAAAGAAGCGGTGAAGAGAGAATTAGAATCTTTATATCAGAACGAAACCTTTGAATGGGTAGATATGCCAGGAGATAAGAAACCACTGCAGGCAAGATGGGTATTCAATTTGAAGAACCCTGAAAGCTCATCACCAAAATACAAAGCAAGACTTGTGGTAAAAGGATATTCACAAAAACAAGGGGGTAGATTACGAAGAAACTTTTTCAGCTGTAGTCAAGTATGCATCATTGAGATATCTTTTAGCCTTGGCAGTAAAACGAAATTTAATAATTCATCATATGGATGTTAAAACGGCATATTTAAATGGGAAATTGGAGATATATGTTATTCCACCAAGGGAAGCCATAAAAACCAGATCAGAAAGTAAAAAGATTCGGCGTTTGAGAAAAAGTATTTATGGACTTAAACAAAGTGGACGTTGCTGGAATCGATGTCTACATGAAACTCTAATAAATATGAATATGAAGCAATCCAAGGCAGATCCCAGCATTTACTATAAAGGGAGAAAGAAGAAATAATAATAATGGCGATATGGGTGGACGATTTCTTTATCCTGACTGAAAGTGAAGGCCAAATGAGAATTTTCAAGAAACAGCTGCAAACCAAGTTTAAGGTGCATGATTTGAGAAAAGTCAAACGTTATTTAGGTATGCAGATTACTAAGGATGAAGAAAGACAAGAATTGAGCATAAGTCAATCATCATACACGGAAAAAATATTAAAGAAATTTGGCATGAGTGATTTCAAACCCGTAAGTACTCCAGTGGAAGTAGGAGTGAAGTTAAGTGTAAATGAGACTGATATGGAATGTGACAAGAATGTTCCTTATTTAGAAGCAGTAGGGAGTCTGTTATATTTGTCTCAAACGTCACGACCCGAAATTGCTTTTATCACCAATGCAGTGAGCAGATATTGCAGAGGCCCAAAGGAAAAGCACTGGAAAGCTGTAAAGAGGATATTCCGATACCTAAGAGGAACCTCAAACTATGAGTTAAAATACCATAGAGATGGTAACGCAAAACTAGAGGGATATAGCGATGCGGACTGGGGGAGTGAATTGGGAGATAGATACTCCACCACTGGCTGCTGTTTTAAATTAATGGGGGGCCTCACATCATGGTCCTGTCAAAAGCAAAAAACTGTTCCATTGAGCACCGTAGAGGCCGAATATATGGCACTATCTTACACCACACAGGAAACATTATGGCTACGAACATTAATAAGTGAAATAGAACCCAGTTTAATTGAGGAACCTACAACCATCTGCTGTGACAATAAGGGAGCCATAAACCTAGCTAAAAATGATGTTACTAGTGCTAGGACAAAGGGTATTGATATACGGCACCATTACATTCGGGACCACATAGAGCGACAGAACATTGCCGTGGACTATCTGCGCACAGAAGACATGTTAGCTGACCTTCTGACCAAACCCTTGGAAAGGGAGAAGTTTGAGAAGATTGTGGGACTATTTGGTTTATCTTGTGGAAGCAACACGCAAAATATAAGTTCAAGGAGGGGTGTTGGAATTGTGTGAACAATATATTTCGTGTGTGACGGCGCAAAGTGCACTGTGTAAAATAGACCTCTTTGGCATTGCCTAACACTCTTTGTGTGCGCTAATTATTCTGTTGTGTTCGCTGTAAATTTTTTTGTTCTTGAATGTGCAAATATATTTATTAGTAAAATGTCCTTTTTTTCTCCTTAATACTTATTCAGCTGCGCAAATTCCAATAGAATCTCTCCCCAACTGAGACCGTTTGGAGCATTACGAGCACGACTCTCCAAATAGCTCCGGATTTCGACTGTCTAACTCGCCAGTTGGACAGAATTTGGCGTAGTATTTCTCAAGAGCACATCCAACAACTCCATAATCAGTCCCAAGACGAATAACTGCCTGCATAAGGGACAGAGATAAACCAACGTGATATTGAGTTGCTCAATTTGTGAAACGTTTTCTCCTGAATAAATCAACCATGTTCTGTTTGAAATTGTTATCATCTGTTTGTCTGCATACGTACATCACATCTGCCATTTTTCTCTTTCGGATAACTCGTTCGTGGCGCCTCGCCTTTTTGTCTTGGATCTTAATTACAACACTAATAATATTCACGCAACTAAAAGACCATATCAGTAAGCCCGGAATTTTGATACTCATGCGAATGCTTATCAATGAACCATATGCTGCACCGAATAGAAATATTTCTAAGATGAATAACTAGAAAAATAATAGCAATAACAGAATTCCTTAAATGAAAAGTAATGAAGACATATACCAAAATACATATAACATACAGAAGTAACTGCAAAGTGAACGTTAATCTCTTTTGGACACATTACCAAATGAATGAGAGCAGCCCAACAAAATAAATGGTTCTGTATCACTGGAAAAATTTGTAAAAAATTGAAGTAGCTTGGGTTAGAAAAGTAAGAAAAAGACTGAAATTAAACGATACAAAAATATATGCTGTAAATGAGAGAATATATTTTAAGAGAAAAGTACTAAATTTAGAAGGATTTGAAAGCAGGTAAAATAGGAAATTAGGAACAGGATTGAAGGGTGTTGATGTTCACGTTCTGGTTTTGTAAACTGTGTCAACTTTCATCGCCTGGACACTGAAACGTAACTCAGTGGCATGAACGACCGTCGGAGCCACAGATCCGGCCAAGTATCTTTGCGCTGTGCCGGAAGGTATTTGGAAACGGGAGTCTGAACGTATTGATGTATGTGGGACAAAACCCTCTTTGGCGATGCTTAAAACTGATTTAGCCAGCCACACGTGGGAAAGAGCTAATTATCATGTCACATCCCTCTGAAATGGGAGGGACTGAATTGGGAAGTGGGTTTGAGTTGATCCCAGTGAGAATTACAAAATAATTCCAACAAATAACATTTATTTGATAATTTTTCAGATCCAGTGTGCAATACGGACACAACCAGATAACATACAATTAAAAAAAGAAGCGCGGACACACAAGTACAGCCTTTAATGAAAGTAATGTGCGCTCAATTAAAATGTAAGATCATTTTATCTGCAATAAACTCGATTAAGAAATATTCAAAATTAAATACATTTGTTTTAAAATTACACTGAATGACTCTAATATCGATATGCATGAGGTTGGTGTCAGAACAGCTTTAAATTATTTGCATTCTTCAAAAGAGCCTATGGTCGAAATGCTACAAATGTTTACTAACGGCACACTACCCCTAATATTTCTTAATGAGCAAGATCCCTTATATTTTGGATGAAGTTCCTTCCATATAACAAATAAACACATTGAAAACTATCACCAAGACAGCAAACATAGAAAGAATCTACCAGAACGACCTTAAGCCTGAAGGTTACAACAGGCAATAAAAACTGAACAAATCTTAAAACATTATTCTAGTAACTGAAATTAATACACAATTACAAATGATCATTAAAAGAAAGGGACAGTTTTGGTCTGATCAATAATGACAGCCCAAATTATTAGTTTAACAACTGTCTAAAAATTCACTGTCGGTTAACCGTCATTTGGACGTAATAATTTCTAATCACAGCCCACCAGACAAGTTGAAATACAACCATACATGACATTAAATATAGCATACCCAAAACTAATAAGGCGCAGTCTTATATTCTAAGGCAGCTTTACTGACGCAAAACATTTGTGTTCATTTGGCCAAAGCGACACTCTAAGCAGTTCTGAGAATATGACGAATGGGGCTCTAAATTTATAACCTAGAAGGAAATTTCGATACGGGATATAATACAAATGACTTGATAGTTTAATTATTGTGCTACAAATATTATTACTTTTTTTTTATTTTACTCTAAAATAAACTTACCAAATTTGCTTAAGTTTGACATACAACAGCAGTGACAATGCACACGAACAATGATGCAACGATTTTACTATACCCTTTGAGCAGGGACCTGATACGTGCTAATTAATACAAGCCGTATTTGTTGGGGTCAATACATTAGACTAATTTGCCAGCAACCACTTATTAGGTTCCATTAAACATCATACAGTACCATCACACAAAATAGAATCTTATAGTAACTTGCATAGCATACGGCAAATAACAATAAAACAAATCCTTCAACAAGCAATAGAGAGGCGAACCAAATAAGCTAGCCGCCCTCGCAGAACTGCTGCTGAATACCAGCGCGACTAACTACACTTACAGCTATTCTAACAATAATATATTATATCAGTGCACATAGACTATACAGAGCGTGGGCGAAATGAGACAGAAAGGACGTGCAGTAATCAAATTTAACGATCAACGTCTGCCAAACTTCAAGCCCACACAAGTAGGAAGGCGAAGCTCAACCAAGTTGTTCTGCAGTGAACTCGTTCAAGTACCGGCATTCTTCCTAGTTTCCGCCCAGCGCCGTATTACAGAATACAGACCACAGGGCGCATAGAGCGGTTAACGATACAATGCACACTGCCCCCTCTGTCACGACCACAGGCCCACTGCCGATGTCAACAAGCCACCGACAGCCAACGTCCCCACACCACACTCGCGCCTTCTCGTCCACGCAACTCTCAACAGTACTGCATATGCTATTTCCTAACTACCCTTTCCTCAATTCGCACCGCCACCTCGGAGTCCGGAAGCTCATAAATTTCATCAAATGGCTCTGAGCGCTATGGAACTTAACATCTGAGGTCATCAGTCCCCTAGAACTTAGAACTACTTAAACCTAACTAACCTAAGGACATCACACACATCCATGCCCGACGCAGGATTCGAACCTGCGACCGTAGCGGTCGCGCGGTTCCAAACTGTAGCGCCTAAGGCCGCTAGGCCACTACGGCCGGCCCGGAATTCCCTCCGACAGAAGCGGCCAAAGAGGATCGATACTGGAGGACAAGGTACAAGGATTGCTGGCACACGACACACCTTTTCTTCAGTTCTGCAGGGACAAGTTTCAGTGATATAGGAAGTGTTAGAGACAGGCTACGGTGCAGATATTCAAATGACGTGGACATAAGAATGAAGGATACTACGTGGGGATGGATGGAGTGCCTGGAAAATGGGAAACAACATACGAGAAGCGTTCGATAAGTATCGCAACACATTTTTATCGGAAAGCTGGTTGGCTTTTTCAGGATTCCAATACACCATATTGTTCCTAACTCTTTCGGCTACAAAACCCTATTTTTCAACATAATCACCTTTCAATACCACAGTCTTAAGACACATTACCGGGAGGGGCTCTATGTCCACATTGTACCACTCTAAAGGTCGGTGTCGGAGACAACGTCTTGTTGCATCAGTAACTCCCCACAATCCATGTACTGCTTCCCGCGAAGTGCATCCTTCATTGGACCAGACAGATGGAAGAAGTCGGAAGGTGCGAGATCCCGAGTGTAGGGTGGATGAGGAAGAACAGTCCAATGAAGTTTTGTGAGATTCTCTCAGGTGTGCGAACTTATGTGAGGCCATGCGTTATCATGGAGAAGTTCGTCTGCATTTTTGTGGCGACCAATTCAATTTCCTTACGGTAACACTTTGCACTTCAGAATTGATCATGGCACCATGAGGGAGGACATAGAATAACCCATACATGGTCCCAGAAAACTGTCGCTGTTACTTTACAGGCTGAGGAAGTAGCTTTGAACATGTTTTTCAGAAAAGAGATGGTGTGGTGTCCCTCAGCTGATTGCCGTTCTGTTTGGGTTCGAAGTGATGAAGCCACGTGTCATCGCCTGTGACGATGTTCGACAAATAATTGTCACGATCAGCCTCGTAACACACAAGTAATTCCGCAGAGTTGTTCTTTCCTTGCTCTTTGTGGTTTTCTATTAGGCGACGAGGAAACCCCAGGCACAAATCTATGAATACTCCAACTGGTGGACGACTGTGTCCACACTACCAACAGAGACGTCCAGTTGAGCAGCGAGGCGTCTGCTTGTGATCCATCGACCACCTCCAATGAGAGAGTCCGCTCGTTGCAACGCCGCAGGAGTCACAGCTGTGTGCGGCCGGCTGGCATGTTGGAGATCAAACAGTTGTGGGCGACGATGTGGCGATGATAATTGATGCCTCGCCCAACAATTCACCGTGCTTTTGTTCACTGCCAGGCTTCCGTCAACATTCTGCAACCGCCTATGAATATTATCAATGTCTGCGATGCTCTGGTATTCCGCCTAAGAAACTCAATGAGGCTCTCCGCATCGAAGGCACCTCTTTTACATACGCCATTTTGAAGGCTGCGTATACACTACTGACCATTAAAATTGCTACACCAAGAAGAAACGCAGATGATAAACGGGTATTCATTCGACAAATATATTATACTAGAACTGACATGTGATTACATTTTCACGCAATTTGGGTGCATAGATCCTGAGAAATCAGTACCCGGAACAACGAGCTCTGGCCGTAATAACGGCCTAATACGCCTGGGCATTGAGCCAAACAGAACTTGGATGGCGTGTACAGGTACAGCTGCCGATCCAGCTTCAACACGATACCACAGTTCATCAAGAGTAGTGACTGGCGTATTGTGACGAGACAGTTGCTCGGCCACCATTGACAAGACGTTTTCAATTGGTGAGAGATTTGGAGAATGTGCTGGCCAGGGCAGCAGTCGAACATTTTCTTTATCCAGAAAGGCCCGTACAAGACCTGCAAGATGCCGTCGTGCATTATCCTGCTGAAATGTAGGATTTCGCAGGGATCGAATAGAGCCACGGGTCGTAACACATCTGAAATGTAACATCCACTGTTCAAAGTGCCGTCAGTGCGAACAAGAGGTGACCGAGACGTGTAACCAATGGCACCCCATGCCATCATGCCGGGTGATACGCCAGTATGGCGATGACGAATACACGCTTCCAATTTGCGTTAACCGCGATGTCGCCAAACACGAATGCGACCATCATGATGCTGTAAACAGAACCTGGATTCATCGGAAAAAATGACGGTTTGCCATTCGTGCACCAACGTTCGTCGTTGAGTACACCATCGCAGGCGCTCCTGTCCGTGATGCAGCGTCAAGGGTGACCGCAGCCATGGTCTCCGAGCTGATAGTCCATGCTGCTGCAAACGTCGTCGAACTGTTCGCGCAGATGGTTGTTGTCTTGCAAACGTCCCCATCTGTTGGCTCAGGGCTCGAGACGTGGCTGCATGATCCGTTACAACCATGGGGATAAGATGCCTGTCATCTCGACTGCTAGTGATACGAGGCCTTTGGGATCCAGCACGGAGTTCCGTATTACTCTCCTGAACGCACCTATTCCATATTCTCCTAACAGTCATTGGATCTCGATCAACGCGAGCAGCCATGTTGCGACTCGATAAACCGCAATCGCGATAGGCTACAATCCGATCTTGATCAAAGTAGGAAACGTGATGGTACGCATTTCTCCTCTTTACACGAGGCATCACAACAACGTTTCACCAGGCAACGCCGGTCAACTGCTGCTTGTGTATGAGAAATCAGTTGGAAACTTTCCTCATGTCAGCACGTTGTAGGTGTCGCCACCGGCGCCAACCTTGTGTGAATGCTCTGAAAAGCTAATAATTTGCATATCACAGCATCTTCTTCCTGTCGGTTAAATTTCGCGTCTGTAGCACGTCATCTTTGTGGTGTAGCAATTTTAATGGCCAGTAGTGTAGTAACGCCACATATCGGAACTTCACGGAAATGTAGGGGCTGAAGCTTGTGCTGCATTACTTATTAAACATCCTTCGTAGAAAGAACAAGTGTAAAGTTGTTACGTCATCCAGTCGGTCAGTTATAAGGCAAAAAACGAAAGAAAGAATTTTTAATCCTACTGTTTTAACGAACTTCTGAGGTGTCCACAAACAGAGCCTGTGTCTTCCGTACGATAGCACCGCTCCGGGAGAGGGCCAATATTTAAGGAGACGGCAGCGGGATGCGATACGCAGCCGATATAAATCAGATCGAGTGTCCCGGCTCGGCGGGATGGAGGGCCCTCGCGAAGGGAGAGGCAGCAGAGTGAGCGCAGTCGCTCCCGGAAATGTGGGGGCGGGGAGGCGAGGAGAGTGCCTGTGGTGGGTCGGGAAACGTTGGGGGTCAGAAGCGAAACAAAACGAGTCGGCGCAAAAACTGTGGGCGCCATAAATTACAGCGGGAGTTGCAGCGGAAGCTCGTGGAGAGGGAGGGGGAGGGTGTTGCAGTAAGGGCGCGCGGCGCGTGCCGACGTTGGTATGAAAAATGTCTGAATCTCGCGACTCCGTGGCTGGATTATGTGGGCCAGGACACTCTGCGTAATCGGTGGAAACGAGAATGGGACACGCATGCTCTACAGCCCTACCTGTCGTCCCATTCATTCAGGAGACCAAAGTCTCTTCCGCTCTCATTTGGACTGGCCAAACAGGCGCACGCCTACATCGAATAGGCTTCAATGTGTGAAGCATCTGGTTTGAAGTACTGTATTCTGGACATGTTGTTTGCAGCGAGTCTACATGTACATCAACATACAGACTCCACAAGCCACCATACGGTTCGTGGCGGAGGACAGCTTGTACCACTAATAGTTTGTTTCCTTTCCTGTTCCACTCGCAGATAGAGCGAGGGATCACGACTGTCTATATGCCTCCGTATGAGCCCTAATTTCCCTTATCTTCGTGGTCCATACGAGAAACGTGTGTTGCCAGTAGAAGGATAGTTTTGTAGCCAGCTTCAAATGCCTGTTCTCTACATTTTATGAATAGCGTTCCTTGAAAAGATCATCGCCTTCCCTCCAGGGATTCCCATTTGCGTTACCGAAGCATCTCCGTAACACCTGCGTGTCTCGTTAGAATCTAATTACAATGAAATGAACACCCTTAGCTGCTGACAGGCGTTGACATACGTCAACGGGGACAGATGAAAATGTGTGCCCCGACCGGGACTCGAACCCGGGATCTCCTGCTTACATGGCAGACCCTCTATCCGTCTGAGCCACCGAGGACACAGAGGACCGCAGGGATGTATCTCTGGCACGACTCCCGCGAAACCCACATTCTCAACGTATTGTCCCGCACTACATTCGTAGTGCCACCGCCCATTATACTCATTACTCGCGGCGCGTTGCCGATTCCCGTAAGAGTTCGGGCACTGTTTGTGCATTCGCACAGAAGAAGAAGATGGTCAAGTGGCCGGTGAGCCTTAACTATATATATACTAAGATGGTATCTGTTCCTTGGATATACTGCGGCAATAAATTCTAAAGCTGTCCCCACACGGGACTGTTTTTGGTCGTGAAGCAGGCCGGACGTGTTTCCTATCGTGATGGGTGCACACTTAGAAACGAGTTGGTGCATACACAGAACGTGCCCCTGACACCGATTTTCGACCGTGTGAGCTACTTATACGATTTCTGAGATCGACAGTCACATCAGTGCCACTAGCTTCGTTTTTGTTTTTGCGGCAAAACTGTGGCAGTTGGCCCCAAGCTGTAGAGTCTGGGAATTCATTTGTCATGTCTAGTTCGCTCGTCCGACCTATGAAGAAAATAGTGCCATTATCAAGTGCTGAATTTATTTTCAAAGCTATTAACTATTTAGTGATGTACATTTGTACCAACTCATCGCAAATAGTGGACAATGGTTTACGGAATAAGTAAGATTAAACGCAGTCACATGTTATGTGAGCTCACAACTGCGTACATCTTCCGCAACCATTTGAACGTAATAACTGGATTAATTATCTTTCTCACGAGCAGAAGTTCGCTATACTGGTTTTGACAGATTGTATATGTGACCTGAAGTAATGTACCGGGTAGTTACAATTAAAGTGGGCTGTAATTATCGTATATCAGCAAAACGTGGTACAAGGATCTAAAGCGATAATGCAGACCTATTGACGGTGTAAAAAAAAAAATAGTTCCAATTTTGATCACCAGGAGCAAATCTGGAGCTGTTCATGCAAGAAAGACGTATAAGAATGTTCCCTGTGTAATAGAGCAGAAACGGAACGTGGGCAAAAAAGGTGAAACAAGTGACGAAGACATATTGTTAATTTTATTATTAACCTCCTCTTATAAAATTTGTTCAAAATGGGGACGGGACGCTGCATCCGTAAAATGATGTGATCAACAGTTACTCGCAACAGTTCCAGTGGAATCTGAGCAATATTTCCTGTATTCTGATCGTCAGATCAGGTAGAGACCGAACTTGTCCATGGTAAACGCGTTCTGTTTTATATCCTCAGAGCCAAAAGTCATACGGATTGAGATCAGATGATCTTGCGGGCCATATATCTGCAAAAGCTCTGGAGATAACACGTTTGTAAAAGGTTGCATTAAGCAGATATTTCACTGGGCGAGGGACATGAGGTGTTGCCACATCTTGCATGAAAATAGTGATTTACACACATTTGTGCTCTTTCAAAGCATGAATCACATGCCGTACAAGGAGATCTCAATAATGTACAGACATCATGGTACACATGAGAAGCCCTCTGTGTATACTCTCTTCAAAGACGAACGGATCGTGAGTGAAGGTGCTTGTAAATCCACACCATATACGGCGAGTGCAATGGCTCTTCATGCACAGCACGCGGTTTAACAGTACCTCAAATTCGGCAGTTATGTATATCCACTGCACCCTGTAACGTAAAATGTGCCTTGTCACTCCATACAAAATTGTCCGGCCACATCTCATCAATTTTTATCCGTGCCAGAAATCGAAGAGCAAATGCAGAACGTCGTTGTGGATCATGAGGTTTCACTTGCTACACCGTCCGGATCTTGTACGGATACCAGTGTAAAGACCGCAAGACTTTCCGTACTGTTGACAATGGGATGGACAATTCCAGTTCCACTGCAGAAACACTAGCACTAGCACTACCCAGGGCATGTGCTGCATGGTCAGTTACAGCAACAGCAATCTCGTCAGCAACTTCTATCGGGACATAATGCCTCCCTCTTCCATGTACTACGCCAAAGTCGCCCGTGTTTTCGAATTTCATTATCTTCTTTAAACCATTTAATGATGTCGAGCCCTTCCTGAGACTTTTCAGTCGGCAACACTCTCTTAATTGCTGCCGTTCACATAAAACAGTTCCACTAACAGCGCGCATTCTCTCTTCTTGATAGCCATACTGTTCACTCACGTTATGGCTTCTCAGATGACAGCGTGGATGTCATACCGCCATACAAGCACTGTACAGGAAATGTAGATGTTATTCCATAAAATTTCATAACAAGTTATCCAATTTATGTGAGCTCTGCAAGATCCATCAGCTATTTTATGTTAACGTGACAAACCCTAATTCTAGGGCTACATTTTATTTTTGACACATGGATCTATGCCGACAATTGTAAAAACGGCGATGGTACATTAGTCCTTACTAATGTAAAATTGTTACCTTCTGAAGAAGACAAATTTATATTTGTCGAAACCTAGGTAAAGAATTTATTTATCCATTGCAACTGGTCAGCTGTTCATAATTTTATTACGTGAAACCGTTGCTGTTGTGCAGCCATGTTTAAAATATTGATTAATGTGACTCATAAAAGAAATTAGTTACAACTTTTAATACAGAAATTCCTGCAGATACTACAGCATACATAATTATGTATTGTAAAAATATTTTAACGTATGACACTCAGCGTAGAATACTATCAGAAATTTTTTAATAATAACCCTTTTCATGCAACTTATATAGGCACTTCGAATTTTTAAAATCGGTTTTTAGTTGTTTTTTCGGATAGTCCTTCTTACATAGATTATGTTAGCACTTTATATTGTTAAAATAGGGGTTCAGTTATTATTTTTTGGATAGCCCTTTATATGTACATTATGTTAGCAACTTGAATTTTAAAAATAGGTTAATATATGAATGAAAATCGATCTGTTTGGAATACTGTTGCTAACTGAATGGATTTGAATGAGTAGGTGATAGTAGCAGGTCCATTACAATGGTTTCCTCAATGTAACCAGGAGAGGAAACGCGATAAAGATAACCCTGTGACTGACCACAAGCAGATTAACTGGCTGTTACGAGATAATGCAGACCACTGAATGAAATAAAAAACTAAAGTGCCATATACTGCCTAGAGCCGGTAGCTCAGCAAGCTAGGTGAATGGATTTGAACCACAAAGTGTATCCTGGTGACATTTCGTGGTTCTAATTCTGATCAATACTGAGCATTTTTAAATAATCATGGGTAGTGTAACCCAGGGTTTCTCCCAAAAAGATGGGAGTTTTGCTGAAAAACTGTGTTTTGAGTAGTAAATTTTCAACTAAAATTTAATTTTACATTTTTTTCGTCATAAAAGAATAGATTTCCAGTTTGAAATTTATTTTTTCCTTGAAGATGTACATTATAATATATGTAAAGAATATCTATATTTTTACCATAAAATTAAAGTTACATGTAAAAACAACGGTTCAAAGAAATCTTGTTTGTCCTAAATCAAAGAATTATGGAAGATGAAGAACATATAAAAATAAAATAATTGGAATCCGTTTTTATTATTTTCTTAAACTCGATTTTTTTCTGAAAAAAGGAATGTCAGAAGAAAAAGACATTATTTTTATTTCTTTTCTCGTAATTTTACACGTATTTTAAAATATAATTTATATTTTTTATAGTTTTTACATAAAAAAGTGAGCTAGAAATTAAAATTTGGGTTAATAGAAGGAAATTGTAGGTTCGGGCTACATTTTTTAAAAGTATGTTCATTTTTTATACGTTAACACTGCTGCTGGGAGCATACACACTATTTAGCTGTTACAAGATTATTAAATGTTATCTCATAAAAAATTATGTTACTTTTAAGAAACCGAACCCTAACCTACAGTTTCCTCCTAATTGGCAAACAGCTAAAATAGTGCTCTCACTGCTTCTGCTACTCATTTGGAAGCACACAACAGAACACAAGCTCTTTATTTGAACAGTACATACAAGCGGTGGAAAACTTCTTTGGTATTGGGTGAATGATGATAATACCAAGACGACAACAGAGTATCGCTTTACAGTGTGTGCAGATCAGTCGCATAACACAAACTGATCTAGTCTCACATTATTGGTGGACAGTGACTATATAGAGTTGAGCTGTCAAATCCATGTTACTGTCCACCAGCACGTATGCGTGTTAGTATCAGGATAGTAGCCAACAATGACCTCAGAACTATAGTGCAAGTTGAGAACGTATCGTGATGACGATGGTGAAGATCATTCAAATAGAGTGGGAGAAGCTGTGCTGCAAACCAACATATATACTGAGGGGCAGTTGACGGCTAAGTGTGACACTTTCTGTCTCGGACTGATGTCTTCGGCAGCAGCAGTGTTGGTGTATCGCTGTTCATCGTGCTTGGTGTTGGTGCATTAAAATTAACAGCTCATCACAGAGTATATTCCCAAATAATCAAAGTGTCATGCACATACATGATCTGCAAGAAGCAGTATATGCTGCAGCGGAGTGAGATTAGATTTTTTCTATTGTCTTGCTTAAGATAATGGGAGCATTGGAATGGAAATGTGGTGTTTGTGATTTCATTCACTCAGTCATTCTAATATCAATGAAAGTTCGTTCCAAAAGGTTTTGGATGCAATAAAAGTAGAGTTCAAAGCGTACAAAAACAATTATTTGTGAAACACTGTCACAAAATTTCCAAACTGCTGTTTGAGTACAATGACGCTGTGTGTGGAACTCCCGCCCATAATTAACAACTGTTCCATTAAAACTACAGTCTTCCATGCGGTATACATGCATATAGACTCCATACAGATTTCGAAATGTAATTTCCTTAGGAACAAAAAAAAAAAAAATACCTAATAATTCTGCGGTGTAATCGAATCAGATTTGTGTTACATGGATTCCAAATGACTGGCAGCCCTATTTAACTACAGTGATGCTGTGTAGGGCACTCTCTGCCATCATTAAGAAGTACTCCATTAAAACTACAGTCTTCCACACCATGTACTTTCCATGCTGATTTTTCAAACGTACTTCCATGTCGCTAGCATTTAGACATGATCAAACTCGAACAGTCCATATCCATTGTTGTAAATCAGAGTTTAAAACCCAGGGTCTTTTCAGCGGAGAAAGATATAGACATTTCGCCCGAATGTTACGTCGTCGCACTTAACCATTTTGATAAAAAAATCTATTATTTTATCCTAATCCATAAGCTGGTACTCATCTAGAGATGGCCATTGCTATAGTACAGGCTGATGTTCCATTTCAACGTCAACCTGCTCTGCTTTGCATAGAATTTTTATATTTCGGCTTTATCGATACCAATTTTTCCTAATACACATCATATTCGTGAGTATGGTAAGTGGTACAGTGTCTCTAGAGTGATAGACTCCCCCCTACTGAAGTACTGATATATGACATCATCCTTCCATCCAACATATGATGCATAATTAAGAAACCAAGCAGCTTAAATCGCCAATTCCGATTACAGGTGCTGTGTGATGCTGTATATTAAAGTAGCATGGAGCATAGCCATAGGCAGCATACAGATTTTCTTTTTCTCCCTGAAATGCGTCCCAATGCAAAATCTAGTCGCTACTAGCTTAGTGGGGTGCACATGTCGCAAAGGACTTGTTACCAGGTCGTATGTAACTGTGCAGCACCGATCTCGACAACGATACACTATTGAGGACAAAAAGCTATTTAACCTCATGGAAGACTACATTCATTGACAGAAAGGTGGTTTTGTGTGTCAGTTCTATGCTTCGACGCTAAAAAATCACGATTCAATGCAGATCACAATATAATCATAGCTATCATATTAAGATCAGGACTAACTGTGATGCTGGCCGGAGTGGCCGAGCGGTCTTGTCAGTCAACAGACGAGGTCGACCAGTACATTTTTGTGCTGCTCGTGTTCCTTCAGGTTTCAACTTTACTGTCATATCGGAAACAGTGGACCTAGGGATGTTTAGGAGTGTGGAAATTTCGCATACAGACGTATGACACAAGTGACACTCAATCACCTGAGCACATTCGAAGTCCGTGAGTTCCGCGGAGCGCCCCATTCTGTTCTCTCTCGATGTCTAATGACTACTGAGGTCGCTGGCAGTAGGTGGCGGCACAATGCACCTAATATGAAAAAGTATGTTTTTGGGGTCGTCCGGATACTTTTGATCACATAGTGTATGTGACGAAGAGCCCGTTATCGCGTCTGAGAACAATGGGCCGATCGGTATGCTGATGGTCCTCTGTGCCCGCCGCGCTGCATTCTGAGCAGACCGCTATCTGATTCATAGCATGCGGGCTGAACATCGCGATAAGCCCGTGCTTGCCGGGCGGCAGCCACACCACTGTGACGTTCCTTGAGGAATAGAAGCTTCTCCCAAAGAATCAAAAGGAAGAAGGAAGATCAGCTTTTAACTTCCAGTCAATATCAAGGTCATTAGAGCCGGGTCAAGGAATCTCCACCAGTTCAAGAATAATACCTCGTTCAAAACACAGCACGCTTTGTTCACCCACTATATACCTCTCTTATTTGGTATTTACTCCGAAGCAATTTTTGGAGAAGCAACGGGATCATATAAAAGGAACGTTAATCATCATTATTAGACGCGCAGATGACAATGTTGTCATAGGAAATGATCTATCTGCACTCCAACACGAGATAGACAGTCTAGTCGACCGCAGTTAACAGTTTGGCCTATTTGTCAATATTTCCGAGACCTAAGTTGTAGTTTCCTCTAAGAGAAGAACTGAAGTAATCTTGTCAATAAATAGAAAAAAAATAGCTCTGAGCACTATGGGACTTAACATCTCAGGTCATCAGTCCCCTAGAACTTAGAGCTACTTAAACCTAACTAACCTAAGGACATCACACATATCCATGCCCGAAACAGGATTCCAACCTGTACCGTAGCGGTCCTGCGGTTTCAGACTGAAGCGCCTAGAACCGCTCGGCCACACCGACCGGCGAATATAAAAAGAAATGATTGAGCAAGTATCCTTGAAGTACTTGGTCATTTTGATGGATGAGCAGTGTAAGTGCAGGAAAGAGACCATGTCTAGAATAGAATAGGCCAGGATACAGTTTACTAACATGAAAAAACTTTTCATTTGATCGGATCTTAGTGTCCAACTGAGAATGCTAATGATTCGTCGCCACGTGTTCTCCATTTTTCCCATGGATGCGAAAGCTGGTCTCTTCACCAATATCTAGAGAAAGGAACTGATGCTTTTGAAATGTGTCTGTATCGACGTCTCTTACGCATACCTTGGATGCTGAGAATTTCAAATGAAGAAGTCCCCTCGGATGAAAAGCAATAATAAATATTGCTCACTATTAAAAAAAGGAAAACTCCAAGATTAGACACATTATGAGAGGCGAAATATACCAGTTATTACACGTCAGCGTTGAAGGAAAAACACAAGGTAAAAAGTCTGTTCGAAGGCGACGGCTGAAGGATATTCGAAGATCGTACAATTGCGTGCCCGACCTTCCATGCTACAACATCACACGTCCAGAGTGAACTGCAACGACCGTCAGAGTCCATTAGGAGAAGGCGCCTTAAGAATATGAAAACCGCAGAAAGTAGCTGCAGTTGAATGTGTTGATTCTTAGCCTAGGAAGGCTTCCGAAAAGCTGTACACGCTGTCGCACATTTATATTTTTTTTTGGTCATCAGTGTACTGACTGGTTTGATGCGGCCCGCCACGAATTCCTTTCCTGTGCTAACCTCTTCATCTCAGAGTAGCACTTGCAACCTACGTCCTCAATTATTTGCTTGACGTATTCCAATCTCTGTCTTCCTCTACAGTTTTTGCCCTCTACAGCTCCCTCTAGTACCATGGAAGTCATTCCCTCATGTCTTAGCAGATGTCCTATCATCCTGTCCCTTCTCCTTATCAGTGTTTTCCACATATGCCTTTCCTCTCCGATTCTGCGTAGAACCTCCTCATTCCTTACCTTATCAGTCCACCTAATTTTCAACATTCGTCTATAACACCACATCTCAAATGCTTCGATTCTCTTCTGTTCCGGTTTTCCCACAGTCCATGTTTCACTACCATACAATGCTCCTCGTGGTCTCGCGGTAGCGTTCTCGCTTCCCGAGCACGGGGTCCCGGGTTCGATTCCCGGCGGGGTCAGGGATTTTTCCTGCCTCGAGATGACTGGGTGTTGTGTTGTCTTCATCATCATTATTCATCCCCATTACGGTCGGAGGAAGGCAACGGCAAACCACCTCCATCACGACCTTGCCTAGTAAGGCGGTGCGGGTCTCCCGCACCGTTCCCCTACGCTCTGTAAAGAAGCATGGGACTTCATCTCTCATCACAATGCTGTACTCCTGGCGTACATCCTCAGAAATTTCTTCCTCAGATTAAGGCCGGTTATTGATATTAGTAGACTTCTCTTGGCCAGAAATGCCTTTTTTGCCATAGCGAGTCTGCTTTTGATGTCCTCCTTGCTCCTTCCGTCATTAGTTATTTTACTGCCCAGGTAGCAGAATTCCTTAACTTTATTGACTTCGCATTTCGACAGCAGCAGGATTTCTGGCCTACCGACACCGTGGTTTATCGCCCACAACGTAGCTGATGCGTTGGTCGAGATTCCACGACTGCCATATGAAACGGAATCCATGGGCTCAGGAGACTCATACTCATCGACATGCAGCATCTCAATGGACCCACGCGACTGGTGCCCGAGAGCTGAAACAAAGTCGCTTAGCTGCGCTGCATCGTAAAGCCTCCTCATACATTTTGTGTTAGCATCTGGGCTTGTTTGCAGCAAGCCAAGTCTCGATACTGACTGACGAAGTCTGGTGCATTGATGGCAGTTAGCACAGCGGTCTTTGTTTCGGCTTCCCTTGACGTGGTGCACACAACATTCATAAATGGTGCAGCAACACGTGGTTTTTCAGAAATCCCTGTTTGCGTACAGCATCACGATGGATGTATCCATATATGGAGGCTTTGAGGAGGAATCAATATAGCCAGAGTGAATTCATCGTCATCACCATCATCATCATCATCATCATCATAATCACTACACGGGCCGAGCAGCTGCCGTAGTATGGGGTGTCATTGGGCTCATAATGATCACCTCTGGTTCGCAATGCCGGTAATTTGAACAGGCTTGCCTCCGTTCGCCAGGCATTACGATTGATAAACTGTGGTACGGAGTCGTAGTTACATGGAATGACATATTCCTGTTTCTCATCAAAGCTCTTTGACTCGCTGCCCAGACGACTTAGTCATTGTTCGTAAAGCTCTGTGTATTAAATTTCGGACTTTTTATACCCACACCTCCCACACCCCTCCCCCATCACCAACGAAATAGAAATTAATCGGATGTTCCTTCCGCACACTCTTGGCAATTTCAAAGTACTTTCAATAATTTCGACTATCAACTTCGCAACCATAGAAATAAATTTTAAAAATGCAAAGTCCGCAGCTCGTGGTCGCGCGGTAGCGTTCTCGCTTTCCGCGTCCGGGTTCCTGGGTTCGATTCCCGGCGGGGTTAGGGATTTTCTCTGCCTCGTGATGACTGGGTGTTGTGTGATGTCCTTAGGTTAGTTAGGTTTAAGTAGTTCTAAGTTCTAGGGGACTGATGACCATAGATGTTAAGTCCCATAGTGCTCAGAGCCATTTGAACCATTTGAACCAAAAATGCAAATTTTGTTCATTGTTGTTGACTTTTACTCTCAAAGTACTTTTCAAAGAGATACTGATGTGTAAGTAAGTCCTTTAGGCAGGAAATATTGAATACGACGACCACTGGGGAAAGTGATATTTAATAGGGACTCTTAAATTTTTGGGTTAGGCATTACTGGGAGATTTAAAATTTACTTTTAGTCTGGTACAAGAATTCATTAAAAATACTTTTAAAATTTTTTTTTAAATATAAAGTAATTGAATGCTGAATGCAATATTTTCAAGAAGTAGGCATAAGGTACTCTACCCCCTCCCCCCATCCCCTTAGTATTCCGAGGGTTATTGTCCAGTGGAGTAGAAGAGACACCGAACAGTTCTGTATAAAGAGTGTGTATATAAAAAGCGCAGAGCGATTCCGAACGATTTGGTACGTCATATGGTGACGTTAGTTACTGAGGGAGTTTTTTAAGGGCTAATTTGATGTGAGGCAGCGGATGCAGTGCTTAATTAATACTAATTGGTAGCATTGAAACATTTTAACTGTACTTCACACAATTCATCAAAATTTTTAGTGAGACAATGATCTCATCATCAGCCTGTGGACACAGCCCGTGTTAGCAATTAGAGTTTTAGTTATACGAGCCGAGAGTGAGCAGGGTCGCAATGAGAGCATTGTCTCTCGAAAGATATTGTTGATTGAAGTACTGTTAAAGAGTATTGAATGCTGCCAATTATTATTAATAAAATACTGATTTCAGTGAATGCTGCCATTTGCGTTGTACAGGTGTGGTTATTGAGTTTGCGCGCATAAAATTTTCCTTTGATAAAACTAGATTAGAATTTCATCTTCATCTTCTGCTTATGCTTTCTGTAATGTTGTAAATGAGCGATTATTTTTGTATTAGAGTTAGTGTAATGCGTTTCATTTATTCCTACATGCAACGTGTTCCTTTAAACCAAAAGAGAAATTAAATGTAAGGAAAATATATCATTGCAAATAAACCTACATAATCCGACATTATTAACTCATTATGGAACAATATTATTTCTCCACTATCTAGGACACGTGTGAGACCATACCTGCAACAGTTTGCAGAAAACAGCTACAAACATTACGTACGATATTTTCACATTGACGAGTAATAATTACATGAAGAAAGAGATTTTAGTTCATGATTGGAAAACATGCATATATGTGCTTTATCTGTGTATTTGGACGGATATATTAGCGTCGTAAAAGGAAACTCCATAAGCCAAAATTCGTTTAATTATTGCTAACTTCTCTTTCCGAGATAAAATATTTCTTTTGTGTTAGCAGAAGGGCCAACACCGTTTTACGAGTGGAGGCCAAAATGCACGCGTTTTAGCTCACGCAGGCTGGCGTGAGGATGGAAGAACTATACTGACGTGAGGTCTGGAACATGATAGGGAATGAGAATTCAGAATGCGGACGTAATTAGTTTGATACTTAACTTTAATCCATTAATGATGAAAGTCGTTCTTGACGGTACATGATTCACAATAATATCTGTTCAGAATACATTCTTGAAGATAGTAATTATAGTAACTGAATATGGCGCCTTGCTAGGTCGTAGCAAATGACGTAGCTGAAGGCTATGCTAAACTGTCGTCTCTGCAAACGAGAGCGTATGTAGAAAGTGAACCATCGCTAGCAAAGTCGGCTGTACAACTGGGCGAGTGCTAGGGAGTCTCTAGACTAGACCTGCCGTGTGGCGGCGCTCGGTCTGCAATCACTGATAGCGGCGACACGCGGGTCCGACGTATACTAACGGACCGCGGCCGATTTAAAGGCTACCACCTAGCAAGTGTGGTGTCTGGTGGTGACACCACAATTTCTATAATTTGTGTCCTTCTTCACCGTCGAAGATTCACTTTCACCGGCTCAACTAGTGTCTTCGAACGACATTCGGTGAATATATCTATACATTTCGTTACAGCCTATTAGCAGTGCACCGGTAAGGTTATTTCCACCGCACGTTACACCAGCTTTTTACTGTCGCCACTAGTTATCGCCCGTTGTTCGATACTTTTAAAACAATTATTTAAAACCGGTAATATGGCATCTTCTATCGTGTGTGCGTGAAACTTCTGCCATACGTGGTGCAGTGACGGGGCACTGGATTCACAAAGGAGACAACGGCGGTTCATATCCCTGTCTCCATCCAGCTTAATGTTTACTATCGGTTTCTACAGTTGTTTTGAGCATTTATTGTGCAGTTGTTTTCAGCTTAGTCGTGAGAGTTGTTTCGTAAGTTTTGGTTAACTTGTCAGGTGTTATTTTTGTCATAAATTAAAGAATAGTTCATTGATTTATTTGTCGTATCGTAAGTATTTGCCGTAATTTCAGAGAAATTTCATATCTGACATACTAATAGTAAATTAGTGATAAACATGTGATCGAACCTCTAAATAAATATCTCTGAGCAAATTCTGAACGATTATGTCTGTGTAGTTCATATCCAGTCTTTTAAATTAGTATAATGATATTTTTCTTTTTGTCTCTCGCTTCCAGCAATGATGACCTTATGCATACATTTAGACGACTTAGTGCGTTTGATGGTGGGATTTTCAGAATCATATGAAATGGAATGACGTCGACTACTTTATGTCCTCTGCCTGTAGGTACGAAAGAAAGTGGCGAGTAGAGAATAGTGAAACAAATCCATAACTGCTGGCGAGTCTTCCGACTTGTATGGACGTGTGTTTCAACCCGTAAGACTCACCAGCAACGAGGACATTTGGTCGTGAAAGCCTTTATTTTGTCAACAAATAATGCTATTTTGACTCTGACGTATGCACAAGTACAGCCATGCACATGCTACAACACTGTTAATCTCTTTATGTTACAGATGTCAGTTTCCACAGTGAACAGTAAGCGCAGTGTGCCCCTGTAGCATTTGAAGTGGTTACCAGGACTTCACACACATTTTCAAATGAATAAATTGAAACGTCCCCTTTGAACAATTATACATGACTGTGCTTAAACTGACATAAAATATTTTTAGCGCAACGCAATCTGACTATCAAAGATCCCTGCAAAAGAATGGCCCTGACTAACATTAAACTATACCTTTCACAAATCACTTACCTCACAAAAATCTTCGCTGCTCAAGCTACTGCAATACAGCGAGCGCCACTACTGCCAGCTAAATAAAAGATTCAAACTATGGAAGGCACTAACTACTGATAGGGATAGTTAGCAAATGAAAGATATTAATAGAGAACAAACAATGTATTTACCTTGATATCATCATATATAAATATAGCAGTTCATGACAAATTTCAAAACTCCGCCATCTCTCTCCCCACATCCACCACTGCTGGCGGCTCACCTCCAACTGCGCAACGCTACGCGCTGTTCACATCCAGCTGCCTAACACTACAATGGCGAGAATTACAACAATGCAAAGCAGCCACAGATTGCACACAGCACAGCCAGTGATTTTCATACAGAGGTGGCATTACCAATAAAAAAACCTAAACAGCCTACTTACATAGCCCCCATGCTCCCCACAAAAATTTTTTACAAATGGGATTGGGCAGTGGCCAATACAGATTTGAAACAAATTTTTTTTCATAATTACAGTAACAAAGAAATCAAATGCACACACTTATTGATACAATGTCGGTCAAAAGCTAAAAATTTCTCACAGTCCATAAAGACAGTCAACATTGTTCATCACAGTAAAAATGCAGAGTTTTTTTTCAAAGTCTGAGCAGTAAAAGAAAATGCACACGGAAGTAGTGGATTTCCATGCAGTCTTGAAGAAGTAGTGTTGTCCTTCCAACGGAAAGACAGTGCTGACTCTTGACATGCTGACAGGTAATGGGCCACAATGGAGCAAACCCACAGCAGAGTCATTCGAAGTCTTGAAGAATATTGGTAGGTAGGTCATCACAGAGCAGACCCACTGTAGTCCTGGTAGAGATTACGGTATTGGTGGGCCACCAGAGGTGCAGACCCACTGCAGTCCTTGTAGAAATAATGGTATTGATGGATCATCAAAGATGTAGACCCACTGTAGTCCTTGCAGAGATAACCAACAGCCATCTGTTGTGACTGTGCAGGTGCACATTCACCATCAAAGAGTCTTGCGGAGAATATAGCAAGTCCATAAACCACCACTTGTGCACTCACAAAGTTTTTGGAATTGTCCTTAGAACCAGCAATGCTGTTATCCAGTCCCTTGCTGAATTATTAACACACGTGCAAACACTAACAGTCCCTACTTCTCACATATTGTCCATATACTATGACCAACAGAAACGTGTGCAGTGAAATGTAACTTAATTGGAAGAACTGGTGTCTGTACAATTATAAATTTACAACATGAAAATACAATTACAAAGGTACAAAATACATCATTAAAGAACATAACAATACAGATAACATTTGTAGTAACACAGGCTTTACAAAAGAATAGAAATAAACATATATATCAGTGGAATTATGACATGAGTACAAAAATAAAAGATCAGAATCACTTTCGAAATATGAACTTCACACATGAGCATTAAAACAAAACAGAATAAATAATGTGTAAGCATATTTATAAGGTAAATAACATATTATTAATGCCAATTATATTTGAGGATAACAGTATTCCTCATCATAGTGAATGTAGCTTAACATTAAAAGAAGAAAAAATTCTATGAAACTACACAGAGACAGGAAGAAAACAAATACTCAAGGGTACACAAACACATAGTGGGATAACACCAATAGGAAAGGACAGGGTTCGTTTTCAGTGTAACATTTGGTACTGCAGTCCAACCCAAAACTTCATATATCTTTCCTCTTATTTCATCCTTTGTTTCCACCAAAAAAATTCGATCGAAGCATGCTTTCTGTATTTATATGTTCACACATTTCTTACCTCAACATTTATTTCCAAGAAAATCCTACCTAAACCTGTTTTCTCAATGCATTTCTTCCAATTCATCGCAACTCATTCTCTTAGAGGCTACCCCCTCTTAATCTAACTTAAATCTACTGAGCTCAGATATTAAACTAAGGGACGAGGCAATGCAGCAGCACATAAAACAATTAACACAAGCAGCAATGACAAAAAATACAGATTGGCAAAGCTAGCAGCAGCAATTGTAATAACCTATATCAAAACATGACATAGCTCAAGCAGAAAAAAATATTACACTAAAATGGCCATGTCTAATACCTATGTCACATCTTAACACTAGAGTGATGCATCACAATTTATTCTACAAAAGAAATTACCAAGTACTTGAAAAGAAAATTATGTGTTACTGTTACTAGTTCCTTCTTATTGTTCTTTCCTTTCCAAGTGCTCCTTTTTTAAAGAATGTGGATCATAAAATAATTATTTAATAAATCTGTTGACAGAAAGTGTTCACATTAGCAAATGCATTTAATTTTATTTTATGAAACCAATGCTGCAACACAGCTGGAAAACAGATGTCAAATGAAATAAGCAATTACGCAAACCAAAGCATAAAAATATCATTCAATAGTCATGTGACATTTCATAAGTTAGTAGAAATTCTCTCAACTCTCGTAGAAAGACGCTTGTGGTAATCAGGTGTGCAGATGTAAAAATATTTCTCGTCATTTCGTTAGGCATTTCAGTAAATATCAGAAAGTACGATATGTTTCCAAGTAATCAGCGTGTCGG
The DNA here is from genome assembly GCF_023864345.2 of Schistocerca serialis cubense. NCBI lineage: Eukaryota > Metazoa > Arthropoda > Insecta > Orthoptera > Acrididae > Schistocerca > Schistocerca serialis. Next base: position 301,291,011 of record NC_064639.1, on the reverse strand, counting down.
ATTTGCGATGCTTTCTCTAAAGGAATGACAATGGCCAGGATAATGGCCTCCCTTTTTTTTTTCTTCCTGTGCTCTGAAAGGCACGCGCTTTTTTTCGGGCGGCTGTCGCCCAGGTGGGTGCCCGCGACGCATTACGTGCAGGTGGCCACTTAACTTTCTTACGGAAATGTTTACGACAGCAGTTTCCGCTACAGTGACAGTCTCACATAAAAATATTTCACAGGTCAAGAATTAGCGTTGCAATTCTGTAGAAAGAAAATCCTATAAATATAAGTGTCCAAATAAAATATTCGTCAGCATTGCAATGCAAAGCAGCCACAGATTGCACACAGCACAGCCAGTGATTTTCATACAGAGGTGGCATTACCAATAAAAAAACCTAAACAGCCTACTTACAAAATGTCGGACATCAACTTCATGTATTGACCTACTAACGGCAACGTACGGTAGGCAGCACGATTGTATCATGAAGCGTATGCTCTGAGAAGACAGTCAGACATCAAAGTATTCACCAGATACCATCAAGTCAATTTGCAACACGCCTGTAGACCAATAACACTGTAGGCATCACAAACGGAGGAGATTGCATTATACACTGGGTGGCGCAAATAAAAGAGGCCCAGAGAACAGCGTTCCAGTGTGCAAAGAAACACAACAGAGGAAAGGAAATACAGTACTAACCTGACTATAACAGATGTTGGAAGTAACCACCATTCACCTCTTGGTACTTCTGGGCGGTAGTCAGCAAGTGGCTGTAGGCAGGTCGAAGCTGGACTGTTGGAATTGCTGCAGTCTCATACAAAATGTTCTGCTGCATTTTCTGAAGACTGTGAGGGTTGTTGTGATACGCCTTTGATTTTCGGGCTCCACACACAAAGTAATCGCGCACTGACAGATCAGGTGTCCTGGGTAGCCAGCTGGGGCCGCGACCAGTCTGACCTCTGCTAACAACTCCGTCAGGCGGGAAGATTGTGTAAATGTGATCGAAGGTTCGGCCGGCTGTATGGGCACTTGCTCCATTCTGTTGGAAGTATCTGTAGGTCTTTTCCTCCTACGTTAATGCTGCCAGAAATAGTTTTAAAATGTTGGAAATGCAACGCGCCGAAGTCAGCGTCTGAGGAAAGAACATGAGACCAATAATGGGGCGTGCAGACACTGCACACCAAATCCCAACCTTCTAATCATACAGTGGTGTATCGTGGAAGTTGCGCGGATTCTCCGCTGCCCAGAATCTGTGAGTCTGTGATTTGACATACTCACTCAGGCGAAACCAGGCATCATCAGACATTAATAAAAGATCCATGTCCAAGCCATTCATCGTTATGTCGATGAACAGGCACTTACAAAACTGGAGGCGCTGAGGAGCATCTGCTGCTTTTAATGCATGTACAACAGACATTCGTTATGGACGCACGTGCAGAGCCAGGCGGAGTATTCGATCGCGTGATCGACGTGATACTCCGATCACTTTTGACAGGCGATGATTTGATTTTGTAGAACTCTGAAGCGTATTCAGGTGAACTGCAGCCACATTTTCGGGTGTGCAGACACGTTTCGGAATATTTTTTGAGTTGTATAAAACATATCCTGCCTAATGCCATTTTCGGACTAAGTATTGTGTTTCTGTCTTTGCTGGTACTTTCACACCATTAAACTTCTCAGCAAACAGCTGACCACTTCGTTTCAAAAAAATTGTTTCCACGTAACCTTCCACAACGAACACACTCTACTCCACTGTGAGTACAATCGCCCCCTTTGCAGTGCTCCACTCACACTGACACAGCCCGCACTACGCTGTAAACTGTTGCGGATCACGCGGCGGAAATACACGTGGTGTGCACGTCACGGGGTGTAGTTAAACGCGTACATTCACGTCGAGTCGTATCCACTCGGCCGAGCCACTTTTATTTGCTCCATCCTGTACAACAGCTGGACGCATTTCCTGGCGGAAATACGAGAAAGACAGCTACAGATGTACGCGTTTTGCTCTTCGCCATGCGGTGGATATAACATGAGGGACAGTTGTACTCATATCATGTACAAAATGTGCAATCCATGGCCGCATACGACTTAACAGCACACGTAGCCATCTGCCAATGGATCGTTGGACAATGTGGAATTGATCTACAGTTCCGTGTGCACGTGATATTTACAGAAGAAGAGTGCTCTACCCGAGACGGTATTAGGAACAACCACAACTCGCACCTTTGGGCTTATGATAACACACGTGCTACCATTGAGACGGCACATCAGCGCCGATCTTTCGTTGTCGTTTGGGCAGGTATCGTTGGTGCTCGGTTGCTTAAGTTACATCTCCTTCGCGGTCGACTTATTGGTCGTGTATACCTACATTTCCTGGAACATAAGCTAATCGACTATCTGGATGACATCACTTAAGGTTAAAGGACGTGTATGTGGCCCATGAATGACGGTGCACTGGCACCTCCTTGCGGCTGTTTGGGAATATGTAACACAGATCTTCAATTGTGTATCGAGTGTGATTCACCAACACCATTGCTTCCCAGTTCTCTTGACTTGAACCCATTGAAATTTTGTGTGTGGGAGTATTTTAAAATTTTGGTGTATTCCATAAATCCTAATAATGTTAATGGACTGTGGAAATACGTTTTGGATGGCTGTCAATGTTTTCGGAACACAACTAGGATTTTTTTAACGTGTATGATCATCGAACACGAAATGCGGTGATGCCCGCCTTCACATGAACGCTGGCTATGTGGATACTTGTAATATGTGCATATCTGCGGTTTCAACTCTCGGGGGCTGTATTGTAAGGTGTTCATGTATTCAGTCTATGCTGACATGTTGGTTCACAGCTCCAGATGAGATTCTCAGGAAGACATAAAGCAATATGGCTTCATTTTGGAAGCATAAAATTAATGATACACAGATTAACAAACTAGTTAGATTAGCCGAAAACAAGTAACGACCTCATTGATCGATAGTGGATAATGAATTATTTCCTCATATAGTTCGTGTCCAATACACTAATGCTTCACGAAAATGTCTAGTTTGAACTTTAATTACTACAGAATGTTTAATAGCAGTCTAGATGCATCAAATCTCGGACGTCGGGCCATTAACACAATCATAAAAGTCAATTAGAACTGGTGGATATCGGGTCCCGATGTACAGAGTCCATAGCAGAGCGATTTCGGGCAGATTGAGATTCGGGTATGATAACTGGCTGCTCATAGTGGCTGCAGAGGCATAACTTCCAGCTGTAAACTGTGTCACTGTGTGATGTAGATCTAGATTTGGCTCTGCAACGGAATAGCTTGGTTCAGCAAATTGCACTAGTGGTTGGGCGCCGTCTTACGTACACGCTCAGCAGATGGATACCTGTTCTGTACTCAGTGGACACTGAGGGTGAAAGAGAGATAGTGCCCGCAAATGTCATGCCCCCAGAAAAGATACAAGTATTGCCTTTTAGAGAACCAGGCGTCACTAATTTTTGTGCCATCCGCTAGAGTTCTTCTCGACAACAAACTGACATGTTGTGGTCAGCCCAAAAGTTCTTTTCATACAGTCATGTGAGGTTTTTTCGTTGGCGAGGGCCCAGAGAATTGCAACTAACTGGTCACGATTGTACTGGTAGACGATGTCGCTGGCGATATCATACAGCATCCCTCATTTCCTATAGGGAAGATGATGGAGTATCTTGATGTCGGCCTAAGATCTTTCATCCCTATCCCCTCCAATGGGAAGAGAGATGGCGCTGACATCCCAGTGATGCAAATCCTGGTGATGGTCACGTGGAAGAGGTATCTCAGGGTAGTTGTCCTTCGAGTCCTGGTCCCAACGTCACGAAAAGCCTTATTGTTTTTGTCACGGATGGCTCAGGTGTAGCTGCGGAAATTATAGTTTGCTTGGATGGGACACATCGGAAGCAGATCTGAAGAGAGAGAAATGCAGTAACTGTGTCGTGGAAAGACCGATCCTTACGGGTGACAGAGGTGTGGTCCAGCATGGGCCAGCTTTTTGCTTACGGCTTTCCACGAGGGAGGAACTGTAGAGCCAGGATGTCCTGCCGATGTCATTTGTAGGGAGTCCCTGTGACTAGATGTAGTCATGTCGGAGCGTGAAAGGCCTTCGTGGACGACCAGGTTCGACACAACAGAGGAACCGTGATGAGTTGACCATACTGGGATGTCTCTTTCTGAAAGTAGTAGAATCACATTATAAACGTACCTTTTGCTGAAGAGTGGACAAATGCCACCTTCATATGGAGACTAGTGTCCCTGAGGCATCTATGTTTGCCCATGGACTTTGCTTCGTCCACATCCTGAAGTGCAGAGTACCGTAGGTCCACAAGAGAGATCAGTGGAGCATAACCTGCCAATGGGAGGAAACACAGATCAAGGCTGTCACTGTCATGGATGAAAATGCTATGGACATCTGCTTATCGTCAAGCGACAGCCTGTCAGGTGAATAGGGGGATAGTGGAGCAACGCAACTATCGGATGGAGTGGACAAATCCAGTGTGCTTGTTTGAGTGTTTGACAGGCACAGGAAGCAAATTCGTAAGAGATAAAACATTATGAGCATGAAATAACGTGTCCTGGAAGATTCTGGTTGCCAAAAACGGCGCCACGGGACAGTGGAATATTTTTAAGCAAAGAGATCAAAAACGTCTTGTTCTGGAGCTTTCAAAAATTTGTTGTGCTTGGATGGGGGATGTTGGCCCTGCGTCAGCTGAAGTTCTTTGGCCCTCTAGGTAGCTTACAAGGCGTACGTCATGAATGGTGTCGCAAATTGTTCATCGTACGGATGAATGTTGAGAATTTAGCAGTAGTAAAGGACTAGCAGAGAGTCTTGTAGGGTAGTGGAAGACGCGGCGGAACGTTTATGGTGCATATGAGCACTCAGAATTAGGAAGCAGTAGCAATAATCCTGTAGCGTTGTGAAATACGCCTCTGAACGTTTAGTGTGTGCATGAAATAAAATTTTTTGGATGACGCATTTAGTTGTTCCTTTGACAGTTTCACACGGTAGGAAACTGAAGAGCCGGGATTAGTTGAATTTAATAGACTGTAAGACGTGAATAGCTACTAGTAAAAAAAAGCACGTTGGCGAGTTTCACTCTGAATCGTGGAGGACACGAAGTTCTGCTCCAAACTTGTGATAAAGCTAGGTGATGACTCCACCATCACGTGGAATTCGTGAAATTGTGGCAAAAGCATCGTCCTCGTCTGGCGTTGGACAGGATTCGTGGGGGACAATTTCTTCAGGTGAATTTCCTGTTTTTGTTGAAATTGCTGTATTGAAAGAAGTAACTGCGTCAAGTACGATTGCTGTGTTGTCATAACGGAGCGATAAATGGCACGTAAGTGCGATAAATGTATGTGAATGCACAGACTGTGCGGGAACTGTCAGAAATTCAGAATCTGTTGCATTTAAAACCTCATCGCCATTAACTGTGGTCACCTTAAACGGGTTCAGAAAACAGAGAAGATTCTCATGCAGAGATAAAATTACAGACATTTTAATTTAATAACCATAAAAATCAATGACTCAAAATTAATTTAACAAATTAGCGAGCTTAGCTGAACACATGTAAATTATCTTCTGAATCGATAACTGATACTGAATCATTGCCTCCTACAGTTCGTGTCCAGTACTCTAACGCTTGAAGTAAATGTTTCCAAGTCGGATTTTAAATACTGCAGAGTGTTTAACAGCAAAAGTCCAGACGTTCCATATCTAAGAAGGCAGTCCTTGAACGCAATCATAAAGGTCAATGACAACAGGCGTATATCAAGGCCTAACGGCCAGAGCCCATGGGAGGCCAAAGTCAAAGAGGTAGAGGCTCGGAGATGACGGTTGGATGCTCCTAGTGGCTGCAGAGGTGTACCTTCCAGACTGGTGTGGCGGCAGGAACTGTGTGATCTTGAGGTGCAGAGCTAGATTTGGGTCTGTGACGGAACTGTTTGTCTCAGTGAACTGAACAGCCTGCTAGTGGCCGGGTGCCATCTTAAATACATGCATAGTGGACAGGTACAGGCTTGGTACTTTGTTAACACATGATTGGCGGCTCGATGCAGGGTCTGCGAATGTCATGCCTCCAGCAGCGATGCAAGCGCTACCTGTTGGCGGAACAGGCATCGCACATTTCCATGGTATCTGCCAAAGTCCTTTTTCTTTTGGGTCATCAATCTTCTGACTGGTGTGACGCGGCTCACCACGAATTCCTCTCTTGTGCCAACCTCTTCATCTCAGAGCAGCACATGCAGCTTACGTCCTCAATAATTTGCTGGATGTATTCCAGTCTCTGTCTTTCTCTATAGTTTTTGCACTCTGCACCTCCCTCTAGTACCATGGAAGTCATTCCCTCATGTCTTAAAAGATGTTCTATCATCCTGTCTCTTCTTCTTATCGTTGTTTTCCACATATTTCTATCCTCTCCGATTCTGCGCAGAACCTCCTCATTCCTTACCTTATCAGTCCACCTAATTTTCAACACTCGCTTGTAGCGCCACATCTCAAATGCTTACATTCTCTTTTCTTCCAGTTTTCCCTCAGTCCGTGTTTCACTACAATACAATGCTGTGCTTCAGACGTACATTCTCAGAAATTTCTTCCTCAAATTAAGGCCTATGTTTGATACTAGTAGAATTCCCTTGGCCAAAAACGCCATTTTTGCCAGGGCTAACCTGCATCTGATGTCTTCGTTGCTTCGTCCGCTGACGGACTGAATTTCCGTGAGCATTTTTGTGCTTCTTTCTTTCATCGATCAACTGAAGTATTTCTTCTTTTACCCATGGTTTTTTTCGCTGTTAACTTCTTTCTACTTACGTTTTTCTTTCTAATGACTGTGATTGCCCCTTTTAGAGACGTCCATTCCTCTTCAACAGTACTGATTACTGAGCTATTCCTTACTACTATATCTACAGCCTTAGAAAACTTCAAGCGTGTCTCGTCATTCCTTAGTACTTCTGTATCCCACTTCTTTGCATACTGATTCTCGCTGACTAACCTCTTGAACTTCAGCCTACTCTTCAACACTACTACATTGTGATCTGAGCCTATATCTGCTCCTGGGTATGCCTTAGAGTCTAGTATCTGATTTTGGAATCTCTGTCTGACCATGACATAATCTAACTGGTATCTTCCCGTATCATCCGGTCTTTTCCAAGTACACCTCCTCCTCTTGTGATTCTTGAACAGAGTATTTGCTGTTACTAGCTGAAATTTATTACAGAACTCAATTAGTCTTTCTCCTCTTTCATTCCTTGCCCCAAACCCATATTCTTCTTTAAGCTTTTCTTCTATTCTTTCCCCAGCAACTGCATTGTAGTCCCCAATGACTATTAGATTTTCGTCTCCCTTTATGTACTGTATTATCCTTTCAGTATCTTCATATACTTTCTCCACCTCTTCATCTTCAGCCTGCGACGTCGGCATGTATACCTGAACTACCGTTGTCGGTGTTGGGTTTCTGTCGATCCTGATGTCCAACCCCATCACTGAACCGTTCACAGTAACACACTCTCCTCCCTACCTTCCTATTCATAACTACTCCCGTTATACCAATTTCTGCTGTTGTCGATATTACCCTATACTCACCTGACCAGATATTCTTGTCTTCTTTCGATTTAACTTCACTGACCCCTACTATACCTAGATTCAGCCTTGGCATTTCCCTTTTCAGTTTTTCTAGCTTCCCTACCACATTCAAGTTTCTGACATTTCACGCCCCGACATGTGGAACGTTATCCTTTCCTTGATTTCCAGTCTTTTTCTCATGGTTACCTCCCCTTCGGCAGTAACCTCCAGGAGATCCGCATGGGATACTATTCCGGAATCTTTAGCCAATGGAGAGATCATCATGACACTTTTTCATTGACAGACTACGTGTCCTGTGGATACACGTTATGTGTGTAATCCAGTGGTTTCCATAGCCTTATGCAGCCTCATGTCGTTGATCATTTCTGTTCCTTCCGTCTTTAGGGGCAGTTTTCCACCCCAATGACAAGCGAGTGCCCTGAACCTCTGTCCGCTCCTCTGTCCTCTTTGACAAGACCGTTGGCAGAATGAGGATGACTTCTTATGCCAGAAGTTTTAGGCCGCCAAATGCTGATTATTAATCAAAATGTAAGCGGTGGCGGGTTTTGAACTCGGGACCGATAACGTTTTGATTTCTAATTAAAGACGCTACTCCTGGACCACGGTTTCCAAATTGTTACTTGAGAATAAATCAGCATACCATCTACGGGCGAAACCTTGTTGTCATACAATCCCGGCGAGGGTGTGTCGACGGCAGGGGCTGGAGGTTCTGCAACCCGCGGGACATGGCTTTATTGATGGTAGACTATCTTGCTGGCGTTACTGTGGAATATAGCACAGTCGTAATACAGTTTGTATCAAAAAGAATCATCCGATTTGGCATATGTATATCTCTGAAACCAACAAACATATATCGTGAATTTTGTTGCTGCATGTACGGGAAACTAAAAGCTTCTTTTCAGACTTTTTCACAGGTGTTCAATATGCCCCTCTTGAGATGCACAACATATGTCAATGTGGTATTCAAATTGTTCCCACACTGCAGCGAGTATGTCTTGAGTTACACAGCTTCCACAGCTGCTGTTATGCGATGTCTCAGTTCATTGATTGTTGTTACTTGTTAACGAAGGCACATAAACAGAGTCTTTTATAAGCCCCCTAAAGAAATAATCACAAAAAGTCAGGTCCGGTAACCTTGGAGGCCAGTAATGTAAGGCTGAATCATTTGGTCCAAAGCGACCGATCCATCGTTTAGTAATCCTTTGATTTAAAAATTCCCCATTTCCACGTGCGAGTGTGGCGGTGCCCCATCCTGTTGGTAAATGAAGTCGTTCGAATCAGTCTCTTTCTGTGTGAAAAGGATGTTCTCAAGTACATCGAGATATGGGCTTCTTGTAACAGTGTTCCCGGCAAAGAAAACACATCACTAAACACACGCCAGACAGACATCGGGGGCATGTTGAGCTGTAGAGCTGCACGGTGGATGGATTTCTGTGGACTACATATAAAATTATGACGGATGCATTCGACGTCGGTGCCAGATACTCGGGGACGGTTTCTCGGAATTGTTCAGGCCGTCATGTAATACTCTGTGCTGTAGGAGGATCCACACCATACCTAGTATGAAAGTCTTGCTGAACAATTTTTACTGACCCGCACTGCGACAAACGTAGAACACAAAACGCTTTCTGTTATCGCGACATGATTTTTACTAGAACTGAAGAGAGTGTACACTGATGCTACCTAGTGGGAACCATGCAAAACTCGAGAGTTGTTCACGCACATCTCAAATAACGTAATAGTTACGATTTTTTAAATCTGATGATTCTTTTTGACACCCTTTATGTCATACCAGGGAAGCAGTTGATCACCAGACGTAAGTTTATTAGGACCATTTGCTTGTATCATTGTCCTCCACTCAACATTTTCTCTTGTACCTATAGCAGTCAGCCACTCCGTTTTCGAAAATAGCAGAGTCTAGTAGCGTTAATGAAAGCGGAAATATTCTGTAACTAACTTTAAACTCGTCTTGTGTACTTTTTCATGCATTAAATAAAGTGTTGTCTATTAACGAAAGTTGGTAGTGACCAGTTATAACATTTCTTCCTCTCCTTTGGGTGACCATGGCAGTAACATCAATGACTTTCATTTTTCCTTTTGGCTTCTTTAGATTTGTTAGTAAGGTATAGTAAATGTCTGTTGCTGCGATGCTAATACAAGCTCGAGCGAAATATAAAGTTTTGACCTGAAATAACCTATCGAGTTGGTATATGATCCGTTACCTCTTCTTTTGTTTACTTTTTCTCAACTAATAAAGGTTCACTAATTCTTACAAAGGCACCACGTGCGTTCATTACCTTGCCGGTGTTTGTCAGGGGGCGGCGGCCGGTGCAGCTACATGCATCTCGCCGTCTCGGAAGCAACTCTTTCCTAACTTCTCCCTACTACAATTTACAGAAATCGGTTTAAAAAAAACTGTCAGGCTGTGTTTTCATCTGACCAGTCAGGGTCTCAATGTTAACCTTAAGCTCCGCCTACAAAAATTCTGTCTATCCAATGAGAAACGTTATACTTTTTGTGGTGGGGCAATGTTTTTAAAGTTTGCAACGTAACAGAGACGCGAAAAAGTCTCACGCTAAAACTTGCAGCTGGTGTGGCCCTTTTAGTGTTATCGTAAGATCTATACTGTTCTTCTGGAGGTCTCTAGCTTTTAACATGGGCTGGGGGGTGGTCCTGGTGGTTAGCTGGCGACGTGGGTGTCCGTCCCTTATTGTAGGGCCTTCTAGCTTAACACTGTTCTGCTCTCGGCTTCTGTTCTCGTTTCACCTCTCGGAACTGTGTCTGTCTCACTGTTGGAAGGTATGACATGCACTTAGGCATTCTTGTGTTAGTCTGTGGTATTCCATTTGCTCACTCGTTACTCGTATTACTTTGGTTAATTTAATGTCACGATTAATTCGGAGCTATGTGACATACTACTGGATTTGCTTATCGTGTCAGGGTTTTCATGGAAGGTGTTGGATTTGCCTGACACCTTACATATCACCACCCTACTAACTTAATTTTTGTACTGATGTTAGGCAATGATTGAATCGTTGTCTAAGTCAGTCAAAAATTATTCCTTTATCTAAATTTTGTTGCCTACTGTTCTGCCACGTTATTCTGGTTCTATGCTAGTTTGTATTACTAATTTATATTTTTATATTCTTCCACATTATTCTCAAAAATATGTTTATATTGACAAGAGAAGAATATTTTTATTCTATTATAATTATTATTTTTTAATTATTTTCTTTCTTTATTTAAGTGTGAAATTTGTTTTTTAAGAAGTTTGTTATCGAAAGTAAGGAGTCTTTCACATCGTTTTCTTAGAAATAGTTTTTTTTTATAAATGTAGTAATTAAGTAAAATCTATTCCTAACACATTTTCTAAATAACAAGTAAAAATGTTTTTGTTTCTAGACACTCATTTCAATATTGTTACACTAACAAAAAAGAATTATTTTCAAGAATTGCTTTGACAAAGAAATATACATACACAAGTATTGAGATATTATCCTAACAAATTGTACAAATGTAAAAAAAAAGGGAAACCATCCAACAAGATAATTTTTTGTTCTTTGTTTTTATAATGAGAAAATAAGTAAAATATAGTTATTCTTTTATTTTTATGAGGAGAAAATAAGTGGCATATAGTTTTAGTGTTTATTATGCCTTACTTTTGTTCTTTATATAGTGTCCATTTCAGAACTAATGACTTATTTTTATCGATAGAGTATTTTTTACTTAAGTCCATAATCAATGACTGTTATTTTGTAGTTTATTAGCTGTCTGGTGTGCTTAACTTATTTAGTTTTTCACACATTTCTTTTGCACAATTCCTACATCACATAATTTGATTTCACACATTCCTATGAATGTTTAAGCATGAGCTTGGCGAATGTTTTTGCACGAAGGTGATGGACTTGAGCGAGATGGATGTGGGCAAGTATTTGATGTACAGCTTTGTTCGTCGTTCCTCATTGGCTTTTCAAGTGTGTGTTGCTGTTGTGGAGGTCCCATAATGGAATGGAGCTATGAGTGCAGAATCTGGTGGTTTACTGGCTTTGTATGTGTGAAAGTCATCGTTATGTGTCGCTAAAAGCGGTCGTTTTTCGTTGTAATACTTCGCAGGCGACTAGTTTACAATAGGATAGGGACTTGGGAAGGTATGTCGTCTACTCTTCACCCATCTTCTTTCTTGGTCTCAATCTTGCGAATCTTCAACTTCTGTTCTTCCTGCTTTTTCTCTGCTTCTTACTTGCTTCTTGGCTCTTCTCAGGGCAGGATATAGAAATTTTTATTGATAACTAGTCGCTTTGAAGTTCTCCTCTTAGTAACAGTTTGATAAATTGTTTGGGCATGTCATTTTTACTTTGTGGAAGTTTTCTTCAGTTTCGTGCATCAGCATGCTGTTTAATACCAGTATTGTGACTTTTACACATATTTTTTTTTTGCCAGTGTTCGTTCCGGCAGGGTTCCGCCTAGTGGTCAAATTTATTGCCCACTTCAGTTACAAGGGCCTTCTGTTGGTCTTGCTGTTCTTTCCCATCTCTCACCGCTTCTGCCTTGTAGGAATCGTGTCTTGCTAATTACGTCCTTTTCTTTCTTGATACTTCTCGCGTTGCAACTTGTGGGTTGTTGCATCTGGGGTTTGCTGGAGTTTTTAAAATGGTTCTTACAAAAAGTTTTACTTATAATCATCTAACATACGTCTAGTATCTACATTGTTTTACGCCTTCTTAAAAAAGCTTTACAAATTTCGGCGCCCTTTCCATGTTACAATTCTAAGATATTTTGAGTATTAACTTCTACAAGAATCCTCAAATTCGTTTTTTATTTTTGTGTAGTATTGTGGTGTATAGCATTTTAGTATTTCATGCTGTTAGACTATCTATGTTTTATCCCTTCACCTTAATCTGTGGTACTATTGGTGTTATTTTTGTTTTTGTTTTTATTGAAATTACTTTCTTTTTCCCACCTTCCTCTCTCTTCATTCTTCTTTCTCCTGACGATCTTATCTGCAACATAAACTTTAAATATTGTGCTAATTATTTACCAGTAATAAAATTAAACTTCAAACTTTTTGATATGGCTCACACGGTGAAGTCCTCAGGTTTTGCCTGTTTTACTTCAAACTTGTACTGAGAGTGTTTAACACTACCAGTCTTAGGTAAAAATACCTCTGCTTTATCTCGTAAAATACCCTCTAATTCTCTTTTACTGTGTTCCGAAATACCTTGTACTTCTTGCAATTTTTCGTCGATTTCTTTATGGACTTCTAACATGAGTTGAGGCGATTCCCCCTTTTGTGCATACCATTCTAATTCTTCGTCCTCTTTATCTCGCGCCATTCTTAATTGTTTGTTTATAACTGGTATTTCTTCTAATTTTAGCTTTTGCTCAAAGAGAAGTGTGACATTCCCAAATGTTGCGCTACCTTTCCCCATATCTATTATCGCTCTTTTCTCATTTAAAAAATCTGCACCTATAATCAAATCTACAGTTAGTTTAGGTATAATCACGAAGTTGGCTTCGATCTTTTGACCTTGACACGAAAGCGTTAACCTTGTTTGTCTCGTAACTTCCGTAGCATTGTTTCTAATAGGACCTCTTACTTTAATCTTACGTGTTTTCAGAACTGGCAATTCCTCATTGGCATTACACTGCATGAATAAATTTTCTGAGATCGCAGTCAGTTCACTTCCGCTATCAATTACAATATTGACTGGGATATGCTTTACCATGGCCTTCACAATTGGTTGAATTTGAAAGGGTTGGTTCTGTTCTTCTTCATGCATGAACGAACCCTCCACTGAATCATACATGAGTCTTTTCAGGAATTTTCCTTGTGCATTCGAACTTTCTGTAGGATAAGCTTCGACTGCTACTTCTCTCTCTTTTATTTCCTCTTCTCTATTTCTTCCTTCATTTACGCTTTCTTCAACATCCTCTACTTTTTCCTCATCCTCGTCTATCTTCTCCTTCTTCGTCGCTACTTCCACATAATCGCATCTAAATGCTCTAATTATCGCTTCATAACTTCCTACATTATATACGTTCGGTTGTGTGCCCCCTAGTAACTTATTTTCAACTTCTGTCGACTGTGCATTATCCTCATTGAAATCGCTTTCCCTGGTTTCCATCTCAAATAGCTCTGCAATGCTCATTACTTCGTCCTTTCCTCCTACATTCGTTGTGCATGCCTCTGGTAATTCATCTTCCTCGTCAGTATTCTCCCAATTAATTTCGTCCCAACACGATATTGTTATTTTCCTGTCTTCTTTTTCATCTGGTACCTGCGGATTTGTTTCTTCCTTCTTCTCTTCTCGTGAAAAGGTATTTACTTCTCTGTTCAAGGTGCTGCATTTGTCCTGGGTCGGTGCGTCATTCTCTTTGTCATGGGCGCTTAGCTGTCAATTCGAACGTTTTTCGGGGTTTGGTGGTCTTACCTCCACCTCTTCTATCTGTATTCTCTTTTCTTGCTCCGTTTGTTGATATTGGTTTATTTGTTGATAATTTGTCGGTCTGTTGGCGCTCCAATACCCGTTCCGGTTGTCGTTATTCCCTCTGTAATAGTTGTTGCCGTTCCTGGGTGAATTATAGTTATTGCCATATTCTCTTCTAAATCCATAACCGGTTCTTTGTTGAAATCTATTGTCGTTTCTTGGTGCGAAGTTATCACGTGGTTCGTAATTATTGTTTCTTCGTACTGTGTTTTGTGGATTCCACTGCTTTTTGCTTTCGTTTTCACGTGCGCTTCGTCTTTTTCTTGCATCATCTTCCGAAAATATGAACTCTAGTTCCCTTAGAATACCTTTAAATGCTTCGACGTCATTGCCTCCGCGACCTACTAATGATTGCTGGTATTTCAATGGTAACTTCATCGCGCATAATTTAATCAACTCTCCGTCACTGTATGGTACATCTAAGCATTGATTTTTCTTTGCCATTAATTCGAAAAATTTCACGGGACTCTCCTCTCCTGAATTTTCAAAATATGGGTTCTGTAATAATTCGTACTTCACTCTGTTCTGTGCTTCGCTGGACCAATATCGTGAGAGAAACTTCTCTCTGAAATCTTCGTACGATCGGCATGTCGCTGCAACATTCTGCATGGTTTCTGCGACTGTTCCTGACATGTGTGCACATATAAAGTCTAATTTGTGTGCTAGCGTCCAGTGTTTTGGTAATCCTACTCGGAACTGATCAATTAAAGTTCGTGGATGTAATGAGTTTCCTTCTCGAAAGTGTTGAAATTTTCTGACTGTGAGGAAATGATCGTTGTCGTACTTCGTCATAGTTCCATATGAAATTCGCGATTTTTCGCCACTTTTGTTTCTGATCATTTCTCCCGTCGTTCTTTCCGGTTGTGGTAGATCCATTGGATATTGTCCACTGTAACTTTCGCCCACCCTTGCGTAGTATCGTTGGAGTGGTACGCAATAATTTTGTTCCATCGGATGTGAACGTGTAGCTGAATGCATTGCACTGTACTCTTCGCGACCTGGCTTTCCATTGTCATGTATTGGTTCGGTATCTTGTCTGGCTAACCTTGCCGCTTCATTGCACGATCCAAACTGTCTTGACACATACATTTGTGGTTCTGCATGTGCTTGTGATGCCGTTTGTTCATCAAGAATTTTGCAACGTGTTTGTTGCGGTGCAGGCTGTCTGATTTCACGTATGTTATTTTCCGCCTGTGATTGGTATCGAAAATGCATGATATCTTCGTTAATTGCTTGTTTTTCCGGTGCTGTTACAGATACGGATGTGGTTGCAGACTCAGTGGTTGTTCGATCTTGTTCACTACGCTCTTCAATGGTTTGCAACAACTCTGTTCGCAATTTCTGAAATTGTTGCTTCGTTTGCGCTTCTATTTTGACTATGCGGTTATCATATCTTTTCAGCGCTGCTTTCGTGATACGTTTGTGTAACACACTGTTTTCAACAATTTCACGCGCTGTACCTGCTGCTTGTCTAGTAATTACGTTTATCTGTTTCTCTAGTTTCTTGACTTCTCCCTGGGTGTTGTTACGTAATGTTTTGATCTCGTCCTGAATGTCATTACGCAATGTTTGTACGTGCGCTTGTACCTTGTCAACGTCTGTTCTCAATTGATTGTGACCTGTTATTAAGTTTCCTATCACTTCTCGAGATTCTTTTGCCTCTTCTTCAATATGACTTAGGTGTAACTGAATTTTTTTGTTTTGTTCTTTAATCTCACGCATTTGTCTCGTGGTTTCTGCAATTTGTTTCGTCGTTTCTGCATTCTGAATTTTTATTTTGGTTCGCAATTTCTTTATTTTGTCTTGTCATGGTTTCCGTCATTAATTCTAATAATTCTGCCAGATTGGTGGGTCCTATTGCGTTTTCGTTCGACGTCCTACGCTCTGCGTTTTCGCCCAATTGTTGGTTTGCAACCGATTGCATTGAACTGTGCGGTGACACGTTTCTGCTAGCATTCCTTGTACTCTGTGGTGAGGGAGCTCTGATTACTTGTACTATGGGTTCTACGTATTCAAGACGCAAGTTAGAATCCTCATCGGCTGTCTTTCTACTTTTCTGCTCCTCTGTCGTATGCTGACTTATGTTTTCTATGCCTTAACGTACATTATCCTCGTTATGGTGCGTTATCTGTCCTATTTCTCGCGATACTGCATCGTCTGTTGTACTGTCCTCTATTCTCTGTCCGTCTTCGTGTTGGGTCTCTACCTCAATTCGGTCAAGGTCTCGATCTGCCATTGCTAATCTTTCCAAATCCCTTATTTTCTGTTTAAAAAGCAATTCACGCGCCCTACTTCGCGTCAACATGAGCTCATACGATCTCACGTGTTTCATAAACTTTTTGCACACATGACTTGTCACTACCAAAACTGACAATCCATTCACTTACTGAAACGTCCCCTTTGAACTATTATACAAGACTGTGCTTAAACTGACACACAATATTTTGTTAGCGCAACGCAATCTGACTTTTAAAATTCCCTACAAAAGAATGGCCCTGACTAACATTAAACTATACCTTTCACAAATCACTTACCTCACAAAAATCTTCGCTGCTCAAGCTACTGCAATACAGCGAGCGCCACTACTGCCAGCTAAATAAAAGATTCAAACTATGGAAGGCACTAACTACTGATAGGGATAGTTAGCAAATGAAAGATATTAATAGAGAACAAACAATGTATTTACCTTGATATCATCATATATAAATATAGCAGTTCATGACAAATTTCAAAACTCCGCCATCTCTCTCCCCACATCCACCACTGCTGGCGGCTCACCTCCAACTGCGCAACGCTACGCGCTGTTCACATCCAGCTGCCGCTGCCCAACACTACAATGGCAGACAACAATGCAAACTAGCCACAGACTGCACACAGCACAGCCAGTGATTTTCATATTGAGCGCTACGTAACGTTGCCAATAAGAAAACATAAACAGCCTACTTACATAGAGAAAACATAAACAGCCCACTTACATTACTTGTTGGGTCAGAACCAACTTGTCAACGATGTATCCGCCACCTGTGCGCTTGCATTGGAGAGAAAACTTAATTCTAACAATATTAAAATTCATAACTTAACTATGCTATTGTCTCTGCTAGACTGTCTCACTTTCTATTGAATACTTTCTTACTATCTATCGCTGCAGCTACTGTTTTCGACTATGTATAACTTTAAGAAAAAAATTTTGTTACAAAAATTTTTCAACAAGATATTTTTCTGACCTAGTTAGGCATGTGGTCGACCTTCAATCATGGTATTTTACCATCCTGGCAGGGTCGCCATTCTCTAACATTCTGTGTGGTTTCTGTTTGTTCTAAGTCGTGTCTCCCTACCACTTTCGCGCAACGACACTCTGAGTGTGTTTCTTAGGGAATTGACTAGTTTGAACCTGGGACCTGTTACTGGTAGGGAGACGCCAGACCACACGTGAAATGTAGAGTTCAGAAGAGTTCAGTGAGACTAGCGATGATATAACCAAATACTTAATGATTTCAGCGTCTGCTCAACTGCACTCCCTGTAAAAGAATCTTAATACTAACTAAATTTAGTGGAAGGGGTTCAAGGCTTTCCTATTTTTAGTTAGCTGGTAAAATAACGTCGAAAAAGCAGTTAAGTTTACCATTGGAAATTTTATTCTACTCACAAAACATTGTTTATAAATTGCACTATTGATAAAAGGAAATGTTTTAATGCAGGATGATAAAAACCAACTGCGTTCAACAAAAATGTGAACGAAAATTCCCTGAATGGGTTTCCAAGTTCTACAATGGATCGAAGGATGACCTACGCCATATCACATCTATAATCTAGGTTTAAATTAAGTTTCACAAAAGAGAAAACGATCAATATAGTCTACAGTGACCGTCAATTATCTTTAATTACTTATCTAACTTGTCGTAAATTACAGTGGCTGATGTGGCTTCTCAGTAATTATATAACAGAAAAATCATCGCGTTTCAGATTTTAACTTACGAAGCAAATGTGAAAACCATGAGCTTCAATTGACGATCGACACTAGTATTACGTAAAAAGGGGGTGTAACAGATGAGACTTCTGCAGTTCTGAGTGAAGCCTTATGCCCTCAAAAATGCGGCTTCGTGTGCGTTCATTACCTTGTCGGTGTTCATCAGGGGGCGGCGGCCGGCGCCAACTCGGAAACAACTCTCTCCTAACTTCTCCTTACTACAATTTACCGAAATTGGTTTAAAAAATACTATCTGGCTGTGTTTTCATTTGACCAATCAGGGTCTCAATGTTAACCTTAAGCTCTGCCTCCAAAAATTCTGTCTATCCAATGAGAAACGTTATACTTTTCGTGGTGGGGCAATGTTTTTAAAGTTTGCAACGTAACAGAAACGCGAAAAAGTCTCACGCTAAAACTTGCAGCTGGTGTGGCCCTTTTAGTGTTATCGTAAGATCTATACTATTCTTCTGTAGGGCTCTATCTTTTAACATGTGCTGGGGGGTGGTCCTGGCGGTTACTTTTCGTGGTGGGGCAATGTTTTTAACGTTTGCAAAGTAACAGAGACGCAAAAAAGTCTCACGCTAAAACTTGTGGCTGGTGTGGCCCTTTTTATGTTATCGTAAGACCTATACTGTTCTTCTGGAGGGCTCTAGCTTTTAACATGGGCTGGGGGTGGTCCAAGCGGTCACTTTTCGTGATGGGGCAATATTTTTTAGGTTTGCAACGTGACAGAGACGCGAAAAAGTCTCATGCTAAAACTTACGGCTGGTGTGGGCCTTTTAGTGTTATCGTAAGATATATACTGTTCTTCTGGAGGTCTCTAGCTTTTAACATGGGCTGGGGGGTGGTCCTGGTGGTTAGCTGACGACGTGGGTGTCCGTCCCTTATCGTAGGGCCTTCTAGCTTAACACGGTTCTGCTCTCGGCTTCTGCTCTCGTTTCACCCCTCGGAACTGTGTCTGTCTCACGGTGGGAAGGTATGACATGCACTTAGGCATTCTTGTGTTAGTCTGTGGTATTCCATTTGCTCACTCGTTACTCGTATTACTTTGGTTAATTTAATGTCACGATTTATTCGGAGCTATGTGACATACTACTGGATTTGCTTATCATGTCAGGGTTTTCATGGAAGGTGTTGGATTTGCCTGACACCTTACATAGTGTGAGCATACAACAGATGCAAATTTAGACTTTCTCGGTGAATCTCGATGATTAAGTCTTCTCGGGTTACCAGCCGAGTTAAGACGTCGTTTTGCGGCAACGTTTCAACAAGATTCCTACTTGTCATCTTCAGGTGACATGTCGGGCTCGCGTCCTGTCTGGGTCTTTATAGCCGCTGGACCGTAGGTTCCTCTGCCTCGTCTGCGTCGGCAGCGTCGATCGCGCGCTTCCGGAAGGGTGTCGCAGCGCATTGGGGGGAGGGGGTGGGGGGTCACCTGAGCGCTAGCGAGTCCGGGAGTCGTCTCCTGGTGGGGCCTGTCCATTCCATCCGCTACCTCTGCCGGTTTCAGATCGGAGCGTTCTTGTCGTATTTTTGCTATCGCTGCATCCCATGTGGTGCTAAGTTGGAAACCACTGTCTCGATTGAAAAGGTTATGATGGCCTCTTATCTCTACAGTTCTACAGTCTTTTTAAATTTCGAATTCCAGAGCACGTTCGCCCTGCACAGTAGCTGTGTTTGTTTGAAATTAAACATGTGCTTTCGTTGATATTGTGTTCCGCCGCAGCAGATTTCTCATTTGGTTTATTCGTTTTTGGTCCTCCAGTCGTATTGTTCCCTCTTTGTTTTTGTGCTCATTTTATGTAACCTGTCTTTTCCTATAGCTCTGCCCCGTTTTTCTCAGAATTTGGAACATCTTGCACCATTTTAAATTGTCGAACGCTTTTTCAAGGTCGACAGACGCTATAAACTTGTCTTGGTTTGTCTTCAGTCTTGCTTTAATTGCCAACAACAATGTGAGAACTACCTCTCTAGTGCCTTTAGCTTTCCTAAAGTCAAACTGATCGTCATTTAACAATTCCCTTAATATTTTCTTTTCTATTCTTGTTTATATTACTCTTTTCAGCAACGTTGAGCTTTTAAGCTGACTGTGCGTAATCCTCGCACTTGACGGCTCTTGCAGTCTTCGGAATTATGTGGATTATGTTTTCTGAAAGTCTGAAGGTATGACGTCAGTCTCAAATACTTTACACACCAACGTGAATAGTCGTTTTGTTGTAGAGGGCAAAAGCTGCAGAAGACTGTAGAGGACTTCGTTGCAAATGCTACTCTGAGACAAAAAGGTTGGCGAGCCGCTTCATACCACTGCGAAAACTGTTTACTAAAAATAAAAAAAATAAAATAAAATGGAGGTCTGTAACGTTGTCTCCTCAGCAACATCATCAGGATTCGTCTACTGGCAATTATGGCTGGAGAGATTTGCGACCTGCTGATCACATGTGCCACGATCACAGATCGCTGCTCGTATGATAGTACGTTGTAGGCATCAAACAGTCGGAGTAGGCCTATGACCTAATTCGTGTGGCATTTACCTTTAACTTGGAGGACTGCTGTTTTCACTGATATTATACTATTGACGCACTCACTATCGCAGTATTTACAGCCTTAGAGAACTTCAAACGCGCCATAATTTCTCAGTACTTCATATCCCAGTTGAAAACCTGCGCCACTTTGGCCCCAGCGCAATCGGCTGGGTGATTGCGAGGTGTAAAGAGAAATTTTAACAAACTTTGTTCACAGTACTTTACTATAACACTAGTAAAAAGATAAACAGAGAATGATTAAATGACACAGGTCGGTCACGGTAACCATTAATGCGCGTTAATTAACTTACAATAACCGAATTTTTTTCTTAAAAGTTAATTTAAAAATATACGAAGACACCAATGAAAGCCAACCAAGGAAAACTTAAAATTAAGCAATGGTTCAAATGGCTCTGAGCACTATGGGACTTAACATCTGAGGTCATCAGTCCCCTAGAACTTAGAACTATTTAAACCTAACTAACCTAAGGACATCACACACATCCATGTCCGAGGCAGGATTCGAACCTGTGACCGTAGCAGTCCCGCGGTTCCGAACTGAAGCGCCTAGAACCGCTCGGCCACCACGTCCGGCAATTACTCAGAACAAGCACTATTAAGATAAAGGAAAACTGCCACTCTGGCCAGCTGTACGAAGTTCTTTGATTTCCAAATAAATTTAGTAAGGCAGAAGAGGGGCCAATAAAGAAAAATTTTAATTAGTAAATCATGTAACCACACACTTATGACCTAATGTTTCAATCAGTTATATAAGATGTAACTTAAGTAAATTAAATTCATTAGCGCGGCCTTGTAGCAATACAATATTTAATTAACAACAAAAAATTAATTAGAAAAGGAAAGCAGGATAAATGGTTCAAATGGCTCTGAGCACTATGGGACTTAACATCTATGGTCATCAGTCCCCTAGAACTTAGAACTACTTAAACCTAACTAACCTAAGAACATCACACAACACCCAGTCATCACGCGGCAGAGAAAATGCCTGACCCCACCGGGAATCAAACCCGGGAACCCGGGCGTGGGAAGCGAGAACGCTACCGCACGACCACGAGGTGCGGACGAATGCAGGATAGCAAGAACTTACGTGACCTCAATGGCTGAGATCAAACAAGTAACCCAACGATGATAAATGAAAGGGGAGACTACAGAGATAATGCACTTTCAATCAATTAATTCATTAAAGTTTCCCTCAAATATTTAGTTAATACAACTGTCACTCAATTCTGGCTTAATAAGTTGCGGGCTACAAATACAGTACGGGAGAAATGTGCGCTTACAGTGACACCACAGTTTGTGGTAGTTTCAATGGATTTGTTATAACAATTTCATTATTCCTCAGGTTACAGCTTAATCCATTCGGACTCCTCACAGACATCGGCTCAATCACAGACCGCTGGAACATACAGCATACTGTATTACTTATTCTGGAAAAACTTAAGATCTCGGATGGGAACCCTTTTGGAACTGGCGTAAAACAAGGACATATGGAAGCACAATAAAATTTGACACTGGGAATATTACAATTATATAAATGGAAAAGTATTACTAAGCGAAGAATGAGAAACACACAAAGACTTGAATGCGCTTTGAGATAAATGTAGGAGCCCGCACTCAAGACCAAGCTACTTAAAAGGGTTGCATAGAAATGGTAAATTCTACTGCACACACGTAGTTAGAATACCCGCTAAATTCCATTCCAAGCGAGCAGGTTATATAATTAGTAAGTGCAAGGTAAGTACCTTCAGGAATTGAGCTCAAATACACTACTGACCATTAAAATCACTACACCACGAAGATGACGTGCTACATACGCGAAATTTAACCGACAGGAAGAAGATACTGTGATATGCAAATGATTAGCTTTTCAGATTCACACAAGGTTGGCGCCGGTGACGACACCTACAACGTGCTGACATGAGGAAAGTTTCCAGCCGATTTCTCATACACAAAAAGCCGTTGACCGGCGTTACCTGGTGAAACGTTGTTATGATGCCTCGTGTAAGGAGGAGAAATGCGTACCATCACGTTTCCGACTTTGATAAAGGTCGGATTGGAGCCTATCGTGATTGTGGTTTACCGTATCGCGACATTGCTGCTCGTGTTGGTCGAGATCCAATTACTGTTAGCAGAATATGGAATCTGTGGGTTCAGGAGGGAAATACGGAACGCCGTGCTGGATCCCAACGGCCTCTTATCACTAGCAGTCGAGATGACAGGCATCTTATCCGCATGGCTGCAACGCATCGTGCAGCCACGTTTCGATTCCTAAGTCAACATATGGGGACGTTTGCAAGACAACAACCATCTGCAGGAACAGTTCGACGACGTTTGCAGCAGCATGGACTATGAGCTCGGAGACCTGGCTGCGATTACCCTTGACGCTGCATCACAGGCAGGAGCGCCTGCGGTAGTGTACTCAACGATGAACCTGGGTGCACGAATGGCAAAACGTAATTTTTTCGGATGAATCCAGGTTCTGTTTACAGCATCATGATGGTCGCATCCGTGTTTGGCGACATCGCGGTGAACGCACATTGGAAGCGTGTATTCGTCATCGCCATACTGGGGTATCACCTGGCGTGATGGTATTGGGTGCCATTGGTTACACGTCTCTGTCACCTGTTGTTCGCATTGACGGCACTTTGAACAGTGGACGTTACATTTCAGATGTGTTACGACCCGTGGCTCTACCCTTCATTCGATCCTTGCGAAACCCTACATTTCAGTAGGACAATGCACGACAGCATGTTGCAGGTCCTGTACGGGCCTTCCTGGATACAGAAAATGTTCGACTGCTGCCTTGGCCAGTACATTCTCCAGATCACTCACCAACTGAAAACGTCTGGTCAATGGTGGCCGAGCAACTGGCTCGTTACAATACGGCGAGAGGTGGTTGTTTTGAGTATTGATTTCTCATGATCTATGCACCCAAATTGCGTGAAAATGTAATCACATGTCAGTTCCAGTATAATATATTTGTCCAATGAATACCCGTCTATCATCTGCATTTCTTCTTGGTGTAGCAATTTTAATGGTCAGTAGTGTAGATGGCCGTTAGAAAATAACTGCTAGCGAACCAAAACAAATTTTAAGTGCACTTAGCGTATACCATTTCGTCTTGAAATAGCACTGTATCACACTCCACACAATTCGAACATATGACTCGCATAAAAAATAAAAATAAAAATATCTTTACTCGAAATCACCCTATTTTAAAACAACAGCATTTACGACGGCCAAATCTTAACCTGAATATAGCGGTCCCTTTAAACAACAAACAGTACTTCACTTATAGTATTGGTCACTCAACAAACAGTCTAATAATTATTACGCCACAACTCTGAATAAGGCACAACTTTTTAACAATATTATCGCTTAACCAAGCGCTCTAAGGCCGAGGTATCAATACGAATACTCCCGGCCTGCCAAATCCTTTAGTAAATGAAGATTACTTAAGGGATCTTATGATGAGCGTGAATACAGGAACCGTCTTTAGAGAGCGTATAATTTCAATTAATCTGTTAAGAGATGCCAGGCGCCGGTAGATTCCACTGTAACAGTTGTGTTACTAAATGTGACACTTCTGTCACTCAATGTAACTGGGTTTTCTCTTTTGATGCTGTCAATTGTCAGGATGAGCATTCTAAAGCATTCTGTCAGGGTGAAAATATTAAATAAATTAACTTTTCTCTCTTAACAACATGTGGGCAGGGTGGGTTCTTCCTTGGCTCGGGTATGAGGTCGAATGAAACATCATTTTTACGTAAGATAACTTTTATTGAAGATTTGTACAACTGTATCTTACGGGATGTTCTGGTTCGGAGAGCGGCAGCTGTGTTGTTGTGAAGTCTTCTGCTGCGGCAGCGGCGGCGGCGGCGGCGGCGGCGGCGTCTCATTACGCGTAGTGGTGTGTATCTCGTGTCGCCGTCTCGCCCAGCTGACTGGAGACGCGCAGCGCGAGGTGGCCGGTTTAACTATTGCGAGCGAAGTCGTGCATCGGATGATACCTTGGGTGTGGCGTCCCAGTGTTTCTCTTCTCTAAGCGACCGCGTGTGTTGTGCGTCGACCAGCGGAGCGGCGCGGCGGGGCAAGGCCAGTGTCCCGAACTCGAACCACGGACTCCCGCTTGCCAGTCTTCGGCTGTCAGGTCTTCATCCCAGCTCACAGGTGACTGCTGAGGTGAGGCCGTCTCCTTCCCGTCCTCACGAGTCACCCGGTTACGTAAAAATCAGACTTCAAATACCTTTTAACTTCTGTCTTCTGGCGCCGCGGCTGCTGCTTGCTATTCCATTACAGCGGCGGACTTGGTGCGTCTGTGCATGATGCAGTCTCTTCTTGCATGACGGTCTTCAGCAGCGAAACTGACTGAAAACTACTGCTACTCTTCTTTTCTTCCTTCGTCTCTCGTCTTCGTCTCCATACCCGTCTCCGTCTTCGTCTTCGTCCCCGTCTTCATCTGTCGCACCCACCGCGTCTCGCGTATTAATTCACTTCAGTTAACTGGAGGTGAACGACTTTACGGCCATTGCCTCTTCTGTCACGTTGAAAAGCTTCTCGAAGAATCTTCTTGACCTCGGTCATTGGCTCTTAGAATGTAGGCGGGGGCCTCTGATCGCATGTGATGACTGAGAAACACGTAAGCCGGTCATTGCCTTTTCCGTCACGTTGAAAAGCTTCTCGAAGAATCTTCTTAACGTCGGTCATTGGCTCTTGGAATGTAGGCGAGGGCCTTTGCTCACATGCGACAACTGAGAAACACGTGAGCCGGTCGGGCGATGCCCTGACGGCTGAATCGACAGCTCCCGCTTATGTGGAACTTGCTGACTTCACGGTCATTGTCTCTTCTGCTCTGCTGTTGTGCCCGCTGTGTGCCAGTGTTTAACTCTCCAAACTAAACAAAGTTTTCCATTTATATTCTAATTTCTAGTTCACTTTGATTTCACTAATTTATTTACTTAAGTACCACTCAACATCCGTTAAAGTGCAAGCTATGATTTAAAACCAACCCAGTCATCACTTTTTCTCTTTTTGTATATAAAGTCACCGCTGTCACGGAACTCGCAAAGAAAATCACTGTTTACACATTCTGCGTTCTCAAAATAGAATCACGAGACCTATTTAAGCAAGGTGACAGTTTGAAACAACTAAACTGACTGACTTCCAGTAATGTAATGTCAGACTCACTTTCCATAAACGGAAGGCATCTGGTACCCTACACCGACCGAAGAGCAGGTGAGTAGTACACAATATCAAGAGTCACGCTTTGCTCACGAAACGAATTTGCTCACAGCTTCCTTTTTCACCATCCACCAATTTAGACCAACCAAGAAAGACTTAATTCCAAAAGCTGTTTGCCCGTCAGTAGTAGTAATTGCACCATCAGCCTCCGGCCGCGTGCAAGACACATTGAAGGCCCATTTCCGTCCTCTTCCTCGTCAGTCGCAAACGTCGCACTGGTTCCACTGCCCAGAGCATCTGTTTCGAAATTGCCGCACTGTTCAACTGCCCACCGCGCTTTCGCGTCCAGTATTTTAAACCCAAAAACCAGTGCCAAAACGGCCGTCAGAGATCCTCGCAGCTGGCCGCGATGATAGATAGCGGCCGGATATCGCTACGCCCCGGCCCGGCCGTGAAGCCAGCAACTCATATGAGTCAGGACGGCTCACAGGTTGTCTCCAAATTGACTGTTCCGGACTATTCTCTTAAACTTTAGGGTACTCTTCACAATTACTAAACTGTGACCTGAATATATACCTTACTCTCGATACGTCTCATATCTAGAATCTGATTTCATGATCTCTCTCTCAGCGTCATGTAATCCAGCAGAAACCTTCCACAGCCTTTAATCTAGCTGTATTCAATTTAACACTATGTTACCAATTTGTATGTTGCCAGTTTTGTGATTTATACGTATCGTGTTGGTGAATGGTCTTCAGTAGTGATAAGTACACCTTGTAGGCAAAATAACACCGTAATATAGACTAGCAAAGAAAGATCACACCCGCTGCTCTGTGCACTTGCAGATGTTACCGAATCCAGAATAACTGTATTAAACTCCTTCCACTTGGGAATTTTAGAAATAATGACATCCGTTTCACAAGCAAAACATCGTCACAGAAATACTACAGTTTAGAAATGTAGAAATGTACTAACATTATGTTTTATTATCATTATTATTATTATTATTATTGGGTCACCTCATCAGTTAGTTGCTAGGATCAAAAGATGATGCCAGAGCCACACACATTCAACTTAAATACATAATTACTCAATAGAGTTAGAAATTGTTGGATACGAGAGCAACAGTAATAGGTGTTCAAGCACACAAGAATTATTATCGGACCTACGGATTGTCCTTAACATTAAGGGACCTGAATTGCATGTGCAAGACTGCTGCAGGATAAATCAAACGTATAGTCTAAGTTTGAGCAGCTGACAAATGGTACTAAACTGGGGAGGATTAATTCCTACCACATGTAGTGAAATATCTATATGATAAACAAGTAAACAATGTCCATTACTGAATAATTACACAAATTGCGATCTGTACAAAGCTTAAAGCAGCGCAATGGCTAATTGCAACACTTACTTAAAATAACCGCACTGGAACGACGGCAAGCTGTAGTTGGACGCCTCTTGTTCTCTGTAAGTGTGCTGAACACGTCGCTGCACAGTCGCGAACACAGGAAGCAAATCACTAGATACCGAGTGTGTTCAACACCAAATTCAGCACCGAATATAGGATGATGCATACATCTGTACACCTCGAATGTCGGATGTCAAAGGTTTGTGTCCTTTACACTCCGTCTCACTCCTGAATGCTATCCTATGGAGGAAAGAACTTGCAAGTTTTGCAACACTGACACTGGAGAATTTCTCCTTTCGCTTCGCAATACAGGAAAAATAATGAAGAATTTTCCAAACAGGAGGCTGTTGCATATCCATAAACTCACTAGGGGTTGGCACATTACAAGGCTCTCACCGTAATTTGCTCAGAATTTTTCTGGGCAAGGAGGCAGCTGTTTTCCCACGCTGTGTTCGAAAAACCGACGGATGCTCTGGTATGCATGCTGAAGTGGCCCGTTCCAACTGCGCTCAGAACCTCCCCTGGGTCCACATGCCTTTTGGAAACACACTTCGTGTCTCCGGCTTAGGGACGCCGCCATTTGAAATAAGACCATTCAAGTCTTGCGGCTATGGAAACACGGGCGCCCTTTCCCGGAATCCATGCTTTGTGCGCGCACTACCCGCAGATGTACCACCAGCTGCTACCACGTCGTACCAGAAGTGGAGAAATTCTGCACTCAATTTCCAAACTCAGCAGTGTGCCTTTTTCCCAGGAAAGATACACATAATACTACAGCAATCAATTTGTATACTGTCGGTTTGCAACATATGACTACGCAGTTACGTCACAAATTCTCACAAATTTGGAGTTTTAAACACCAAAATATTTCGAGAAAAGGTAATAATAAAGTGGTGTGCATGTAGTTATTTATTACAGAGTCCCTTACGGTATCCGTGTTTATTTAGAACTGGTCATGCTTTTTTTTTTAGTTATTATAGTTGTATTAAACAGAGACTGCAGTCATGTGTGTGTGAGTTGCGTTTGCATGAGTGTGTGTGTGTGTGTATGTGAGTGTGTCCGTTACCTACTTTTGACGAAGGCCTTAAGGGCCGAAAGCTTTATTTGCGACAGTCTTTTTTTTGTGCCTATCTGCGACTCAGCATCTCCGATATATAGTGAGCAGCAACTTTTATTTTCATAATATTATTACATTCGATGCTAGATTTTCCATTGTTTGATACACAGATTGCTCCATTTTCGAACAAATTGTTCAGTTTGCTATTAATAGTATCCCACGAACAGCGGACTAGGTTGCAGTTTGTAAAAATGGAAGCTACCAGCGGGCAGTCAGTCACAAAACGGTGCTGGCGATGCCCTCTGGATTCCGCTGAAAAATGAGTGAGTGCCGAGTGCGGCACGCGGGGCCCCTGTACGTACGCGACCCGAAGCGGCGACTGCATCAATCACGAGCTTAATTAATCCCCTCGCCGCGGCAAATAAAATGCTTTCGGCGCAGCGGCTTTTCGCGTAACGTCCCGTGCTATTCAATTGCTTGCTGCTGTTATGTTTTCCTCCCTCTCCGCTGCTTCCCATCACCGTACCCAGCCACCCCCCTCCCCCCTTCCCCCACGCCTTCTTTTTTTCAAAAACAAAAATGTTCTAATTATTCGAATTATTCGCGTCGGCTTCATTAACTGCATTCTTCCGTGAGTTATAGTTATTAGCTGTCGCCAAATATCGACGACCAGTGCGTATGTCCTGCCACCACTGTTCCACGCGCAGTTCGAGAGGGGTGGGCTGGGCGTGATCGTTGCGCGATAGTCCCACTGTACAGGAAGCTTAGAGAAGCGCCTCACATCTCAGACAACTTATTACAGGTGAGCAGGTGTAGCTGACGTATCACTGTAAAGGTACCTTCAAGCTTTTGTCGTAATTAGAAGTTCTGAGTTGAAGTAAGCTTTCACTAATGTTTCTATTCCAGCAGTAATTACTACTCACACTCCAATAGGCAGCTTTCACGTCGGACGATGGTAGTTCTTCTTTCCAGCCGCACAACGGCATATTTCGCCTGACCATTTTTGAGAATAAGTATAAAATAGCCAAAACTGATTATCTGCCGTCATATGTACACTTGCTGACATTCTATTGAGCTAAAGAATCATTTTTGTTTCGAGAACTTGTAAATGACTTAAAAATGCTTTAGGACGACGAAATATTTTCATCTGAATCTCCTTCTTGTATGAATAATTGTCTACTGAATCCAGATTTTCGAGATACAGACAAGCCATTTCAACGTGACTTTCCTTCCAGCATCATGAACCAGCGAAAATATTACGGTTCGACTACACATTGGTATATTAGTATCCTGTACTTAAAAAAAATGTATCTTACCGAAACTTATATCGAAGATAATACTCTTAAGTTATTGCCCTGAGGTGCACTGAAATTAATCTGACTCTTACAGGATGCTCATTGAAACTCTTGTAATTTAGACCCGACCGATCACCGAAGCTAAGCAGCATCGGCCGCGGTCACTGCTTGGACTGGTGACTGCACGGGTAAGCCACTTACTGTTGGGAAATGTTCGCTTTTCCTTTACGGCAGGTGAGATAGGAGGGTTAGTGTGCTAAGTCCCCAATTACCATTCTGTTCGCCAATGTACTGCATTAAACTCCGAACTTATCAACTTATCACGAAGTGAAGCAGTGCGACACTGTTTATGGTGATCCGTTCGTCGTTTGGAGATGTTAAGTTCGGCGGAACCTTTGATGCTATTCGAGAGGACTAGACTACAGACCAGCACCGTGTTTCACCCTCTCCTTTGTCTCAACGCCATCCAACACACTATACACAGACGTTTTACAGTCATCTACATTTAACAGTTACGCTTTAACACACAACGCTTACGCTTCGCAATGGAAAGGTGCCTCCGGGGGCGAAGTATAGAAAACACATTTCCGTTTCAGGCGGCTGAATCTGCCCTTCGGGGTTCCACAGCCAAATATGCCGTACGACTTCACTTAATTTAGACCCTAATCTGACTTGAAATCGGCAATGTTTGCTTGCACTGAACTCATTCTTTAAAAATACTTGATTTCAACATGAATTTACTGACAGAATTATGTCATTAAATTGAAAATATTTCTTATTATACCAGCATTTATGAACAACAGACATCGCCGTTCTGGATCTCTCAGACTCATACAGCGACAATATTACAGCAAGCACTCCAAGAAATCACATTCCTTCACCTGTGCTTCGACGTTCACAGCAAATTTCATTCAAAAACGTGCTAAAGCGCATGAGAAAGCTATGTGAAGATAGGAGCTCAGGTTAAGGATAACGCTACACGATCTAATTTAATACATGTTATTTAATACATATTGTAACTCCAATAGTATAAAAAAATATTCGTCAGGTGCGAGTAGGATCTTGGAAAAAACGACATTTTGTCCATGGAGTGCGTGATTGATTCTTTTGTAAAATTTTTTTTGTTTATTTATAGACACAATCACATGTTTATGACACAGTCATAACCGGTTTCGGCCATACAATGACCATCTTCAGATGTTAAAGGCGGCATACGCTGAACACAGGTTCATGCGTTGTCAACGCATGTGATTATGTCTATAAATAAACAAAAAAAATTTTACTCGAGTAGGACTCGCACACTGAGGTTTCAGTATAGACTTACTTATGTATATAGACATCCCGGCCATTCCAGTAGTCGAGAACTCTACGATTTTTGTCCGTTATCGACGTTGATACCCCAGAGATATCGGTCCCATGGATCCCAAGACATTCGAGAATGTTTTAATTTCTAGTTTGAATTTGGATAACAAATAACAAACAAATATTTTTTAGTGTATTATAATTACAAAGTAACAATTTTCTGATTTTGCTCTTTATAATTTACACATATTGTTGGGGTGGGCTAATGTTGTAATTTGTAATATTAGAAACCAAGACCGCTTATGAGAAACACTTTATTTCATGACCAGTTTCGACGGTAACTAGCTGTCATCCTTGGATTCGCCAGTATTACAGAAATATAATTAAACATCAGTGTCGTAGACGTACTAAGAAAATGCTATAGTTATAATAATGCAACTCCACACTGGTTTGTCAAATCTATAAAATTTGGTAAATGAAATACCCGTAGTACCAATAAGGAGTACAGGTGCAAAAACAGGTACATCAGTAGAGGTGAAGCGTCAACGACAGCTCGGGAAGACTGAGCCGATGTGCTTTAAAACCAAAGTGCATACATAGGCTCATGAACTGAGTAATTAGGGTTCTGCCTCTCGAACTTTAGTAGATCTGGGATTGTGAATGAAAAAATGGTTAATTGGTTGATTTGGGGGAGGGGACCAAACAGCGAAGTCATAGGTCCCATTAGGGAAGGATGGGGAAGGAAGTCGGCTGTACCTTTCAAAGGAACCATCCCGGCATTTGCCTGAAGCGACTTAGGAAAATCACGGATGGCCGGACGCGAGTCCAGTGTGCTAATCACTGCGCCATCTCTCTCAGTGCCTGGGAATGAAATAAAATCAGGATTATAAAGTTCACGGACATTAAATGTCTTGTATGTATCCGTAAGGTATTCATGTTTTGAGTAATTTCTATGGCAGGCCAGAAACGATTATGGAGAGAAATATCCATCTCCCTCATCTAGATTCTAGACATTAATACACTGCTGTTTAGCTATATCTTCTGGATGAGGGATAAAACTGGACCCCCAAATACAGACAAATACACATCAAGGTGGAGTACACGACTGAGTGCCTTATCAGACCCTCTGTCCTGCACATCGGAGTAACGGCAAAGTTACGCTTTCAGTAAAAGTTCCGAACCACCTTGTGATTGACTTGCCCCACAATATGACGCCATCTTTCTTCCACAGTGCATCAGTTGAGAGAACAGGACTGCTTTGCATCTAATGGTGAGATACTACAAATCGTTGATGATTTCGGAAAGCTACTTTTCCAACACTACTCGGCAAGCACGAAGGAAGGTAGTGAATCTGGATAGCCAGCATTAGGGTTATCAAAGTGGGATTGATATGTCCAGTACCTGAAAGCCCCAGCAACCGTGCTGTAGTCGAATGCAGCTGTGTGATTTACCTGGTGATCCATACCAGAGCGGGATTGACGACTGATACTGCTTCTTGACCTAGGACGTTGCCATGGTTGCTGAGCAAGTCAAATGTGACGTTCCAGGCTGCGGAGACAGGGTTGCACATGGTAAGCAAGGTAAACGTGCCAGAGTCAATGGCTTGTTCCAGTTTGACGGTCCAGTAGGGACGACGACTCCGCATGCCATGACCAGGGAAAATGTGATCCTCTGGGCTAGACAACAGGGCTGCTGTGCGCAGTGTTTGTGGCTGCGGTGATGGAGTTCCAAGTGGTAACCACAGCGAGCGTGATGATGACGCTGGCTGTGGTGATGGGGCTGCTGCACGTGATGTCAGTGGCTAAAAGGTTGTCAGCCCAGACAGGGGTGGTGATGCAGGCATCATCTTCAGGGGTCGAGCTGCGGTGTGGTAAGTCCACCTCCAGCTGGCTTCAATACCTCTGCAAAGGCAGAACTGAGGTTGATAAATACTATGCGCACTCACACATGCGACAGGCATTTACGCTCACTAACAATAAAAATAATTTATAATACTTCAACTGTTTTCCACTGACATAAATTCAGAAAGTGATTTTAGCCATTCATCATCTCCATCATTCGGCATGTTAATAGGTATTCTGATAATTTTTCGCTCAATAAAGCACTCTCATCTGTTACAAGAAAGTGACGTTTTCCACTTTTACCGGAAAGAGGCAAAAAACCATTCACGTCTAAGGATACATTGTCATCAAGTGTACTTAAAAATAAAAAAAAACACATCCTATGCACTCGCTGTGGAAGTGTGTATTATTATTATTGCTATCACTAGTTGTTGCTAGAAGAAGTAGCAATATGTATCTGGTCCCCAACGACTGGTGCCATTCCCCATGAAGTCTAACTAAGAAATGGTGTCATGGCATGTGGTTCTGATTTCACATCGTCAATGGCCTGTATTCGCTCTCTACCAAAGGGCCGAAGCCCCACGATCTCTCTGTGGAAAATGGTGTGCTGGCCTATGGCAGCTTATGTCGAAAGGACCTAGAGAAAAAACAGGTACGATTAAGTACTCCAAACAAGTGAGAGAAAAAGTTACGACAAGCATGTTATGTTCGCCCTTCTGCAAATCATGCATTAGGAAAGCCATACCTTGATCGTCAAGGTGAAGAGGCCTCATTCTGTTGTCCTACTTTCACATACATATAAGAGCAGTCACATCACCTAAAAATAGCATCTTATAAGTACTGTCTACAGAATTTTTTTAATCACACATAACACATAAATATGTATATTAACATTCCTAAGGATGATTCATTAGCAAAGCCATACTTTGAGCGTCAAAGGGTAATGACGGTATGTTATCATTAACTGATGAACGAGTACATTCACCATGTAATCACCATTAGCGCTGACACACCAACACATCAATTCACTGCAGTCCTCAATAATAATCGAACTGACATGAACAGGAGCGTCTCAGACTGACTTATTTATACCTAGCACCAGCATGCGTGTCCTAACTTGCTCATGCTGATGATGTAATTGCCAAAAATTGCATATCATCGATGTGTGTGTGTGTGTGTGTACACAAACTTTTCCAATTAGACAATTCATCATCTCGACATGTCCTGACAGACTGGTTTCTGCAAAAAGTACATCTACATCGCATTGCGCTTTTTTCATGGAACAGAAGCAGCTAGCGATCCACTGCCGTGCATATGTGTAATGTTGGGAAACCGAATCATGCTATAGTGGTTCCACTATTGAGATTGGACTGTGATGTGTCGACATAAGTGCCGACACAGTGTTATTTTGAGGGGGCCGATAGGCACGCTATCTAACGCAGACGGGCGTGAATTCTGGAACAGGATAACTATTGAATGGTAGCAAGAAAAGTACGTAGCTGCTTTATACTTAACTTTAATCACTCCTTGTGATACATCTCTCTTGACTATACAAATGCGACTCGTAAGATACATGCACTGTTACAATTGGCGCCTTGCTAGGTCATAGCCATGGACTTAGCAGAAGGCTATTCTAACTGTCTCTCGGCAAATGAGAGGAAGGCTTCGTCCGTATGGTCGCTAGCAATGTCGTCCGTACAACTGGGGCGAGTGCTCTATCGTATCTCGAGACCTGCCTTGTGGTGGCGCTAGGTCTGCGATCACACAGTGGCGACACGCGGGTCCGACATGTACTAAATGGACCGCGGCCGATTTAAGCTACCACCTAGCAAGTGTGGTGTCTGGCGGTGACACCACAGACTGTATACGTAACTGACAGTTGTGCATAAGCGGGACTGCATGTATGTTTGGCATTTTGTTTTTATGGTACCGAGCAGTCAGCCGCTGGCATTCATTATAAACACGTAACGTGCGCTCAGTCCTGCCAGTACAGAGCATGTGGGCTAGGGAACAAGTACATAAATTCACATATTAAATGAGAGGTACTTTATGGTATTCAGAGAGGACCGCGCTGGAGTTTTGCAACAGGTTACAATGGACATTCTTGTAGCTTATGAGATATTTACGAATCTTTGGTCTCTGTAGTTGGATTATATTCTATGTTATTAACACGCAGGAAAATTATAAATGAATGTCATGATTGGCCGAATTACCGGCGTTGGATACTTGCTACGTTACCGATTTTACAAAAAGGGATATTCACAGTAGCTTCTCAGTATATATACTCTCTGATGAAATTTGTTATTAACAACCAAACCCAATTCAAAAGTAACAGCAGTGTGCATAACTACAATACTAGGAGAAAGGATGATCTTCACTATTCAAGATTAAATCTAACTTTGGCACAGAAAGGGGTGAATTGTACTGCCACTAAAGTCTTTGATCACTTACCAAATAGTATCAAAAGTCTGACAGATAACCAACAAGTATTTAAGAAGAAATTAAAAGAATTTCTGAATGACAACTCCTTCTACTCCATAGAGGAATTTTTAGATATAAATTAAGAAAAAAAGAAAAAAAGAAAACATTATTAAAAAGTTGTTATATTAACTTAATTATGTTGTTAAATTAACTTAATTATGTCATGTATTGGAAAATTTGACTCGTTTCACATCATTACGAAATATCGTATTCATGATCCATGGAACTAGTATTAATCTAATCTAATCTAAAGACTGTGTAAGGTTTTTGTTTGAGGTGATCTAGCAACTCAAGAATTACGAGGTTCAGTTTAATTTTTAACATACAATTTAAGTTAATAATTAAGCTTGATATTATTAAAAGTATATCAAACAGAAATAAAGAAACAGTTGTGTACAAACGGATATACAAGGTGTTACAAAAAGGTACGGCCAAAATTTCAGGAAACATTCCTCACACACAAAGAAAGAAAATACGTTACGTGGACATGTGTCCGGAAACACTTACTTTCCATGTTAGAGCTCATTTTATTACTTCTCTTGAAATCACATTAATCATGGAATGGAAACACACAGCAACAGAACGTACCAGCGTGACCTCAAACACTTTGTTACAGGAAATGTTCAAAATGTCCTCCGTTAGCGAGGATACATGCATTCATCCTCCGTCGCATAGAATCCCTGATGCGCTGATGCAGCCCTGTAGAATGGCCTATTGTATCACAGCCGTCCACAATACGAGCACGAAGAGTCTCTACATTTGGTACCGGGGTTGCGTAGACGAGAGCTTTCAAATGCCCCCATAAATGAACGTCAAGAGGGTTGAGATCAGCAGAGCGTGGAGGCCACGGAATTGGTTCGCCTCTACCAGTCCATCGGTCACCGAATCTGTTGTTGAGAAGCGTACGAACACTTCGACTGAAATGTGCAGGAGCTCCATCGTGCATGAACCACATGTTGTGTCGTACTTGTAAAGGCACAAGTTCTAGCAGCACAGGTAGAGTATCCCGTATGAAATCATGATAACGTGCTCCATTGAGCGTAGGTGGACGAAACTAAAATGAGCTCTAACATGGAAATTAAGCGTTTCCGGACACATGTGCTCATAACATCTTTTCTTTATTTGTGTGTGAGGAATGATTCCTGAAAGTTTGGCCGTACCGTTTATAACACCCTGTATAGATGTCCGGACGTGCAACGGG
Organism: Schistocerca serialis cubense; assembly: GCF_023864345.2. Taxonomy (NCBI): domain Eukaryota; kingdom Metazoa; phylum Arthropoda; class Insecta; order Orthoptera; family Acrididae; genus Schistocerca; species Schistocerca serialis. The sequence goes on along the minus strand of NC_064639.1, from coordinate 301,254,663 downwards.
AGGTACAGTCAAGGGAAAGTCAAAGTCCCGCTCAAGCAGGGATAGGCTCCAGTTCCCGGTCGGCAGAATACACCGCCTTCTGCGCAAGGGAATCTACGCCGAGAGCGTCGGCGCCGGGGCGCCAGTACATCTCACCGCCGTCACGAAGTACCTGGCAGCTGAGGTGCTCGAACTGGCCGCAAACGCAGCCCGCGACAACAAGAAGACACGCATCATCCCGAGCCACCTGCAGCTCGCAATCCGCAACGACGAGGAACTCACAGAGCTGCAGTCGGGCGTCACCATCGCACATGGTGGTGTCCTGCCCTACATCCAGGCCGTGCTGCCGCCAAAGAAGACCGAGAAGAAGGCCTAAACGGTGGCCGCCCCTCTCGCTCGCACGACTATTTGTTTTTGTATTCTCTACCCAGCCAATAATCCTAAGAAGTCTCTTATTTATGATGATCTACGTGCATGGCATGTTGGTAATTTGGTAACCTTGAAAAGTAGTTGAAACTAGGTTGTTGAAAGCAAGGCAAACTTATCTTCAGACCTGCATGAAAATTGCTTCACATTGTCGCTTCTGGCTTGTGTTAGAAGTTACTCACAATATGCATATCTGACCTATACATACAAGATATCTGATGTCTACGAGCATTATAACTTAATGGCTTCTCATTCCCCGACACAATCCCAGGTCTACCAAAATTCGAGGCGTAGAACCCTAATTATTCGGTTCACGTTAAGACACTGGCTGTAGACAAGAAAAAGGCAAGTCAGGAGATGTAAAGGATAAAGTAAATGGTCCCCTCTCCCCCCCCCCCCCCTCCACCACAATTAATTTTCCCAAGTAGCTGCTCACTGTACCAAACAAGTAGATTTACTGTTATTCTCAAAGATTGAGAAGCATCACTACATGTGGATAGGAAACAGGTACCGCCTACTTTCAACTCAAGTGTCGAAACGTCATTGTCAAAAGATGTCTGAACTCTTTCATTAAGCATGAGCATTTAGAAAGACACATACCTGACTGCTCGACCCAGTAACTAGTCCACGTGGAAATATCCAATGACGAAAAATAGTTAAAGAATACCCATCACCAGAAATGCTGTGCCTTCACTGTACACGCTGAATTTGAGGGCTTACAACCTCCTGTGGCACGTTCTGAAGGCGATCTCACAGCCTCTCACACCACTTCTACAGAACGACGTATACAGTATGAGGAAGTGTATTAAGTTGTACGACGAGGTGAAAGTTAAGGGGTACCTAACTTGTCCTAACGTGTCGGAACCTCCTTTTGTCCGAAGTAGTTCAGAAACTCGACGTGCCAATGACTCAACAAGTCGCTGGAAGTCCTCTGCAGAAATACTGAGCCACAATGCCTCTACAACGGTCCATAAATGCAAACATGTTTCCGGTACAAGATTTTGTGCACGAACTGATCTCTCAATTGTGTCCCATAAATATTCGATGGGACTCATGTCAGGTGATCTGGCTGGCCAGATCTTGCACTCGAATTGTCCAGAACGTTCTTCAAATTAGTCGCGAACAATTGTCGCCCAGTGACGTCTGCGCCACACCCGAACCCTACTGTCAGCAATTGCCAACTGAAATCGGGACTCATCTGACCACGTCACGGTTTTTCAGTCAACTAGGATCTAGCCGATATGGTCACGACTCCTGGAGAGAGGCGTTGTCACGCTGTCAGCAACGGCACCCGTGTGGGTCGTCTGCTGCCATAACCCATTAACGCCAAATCTAGCCGCCCCGTGCTAACGTATATGTTTGTGGTACGTCCCGCATTGATTTCTGAGGTTGTTTTTCTGTTAGCACTGACAACTCTACGCAAACGGTGCTGCTCTCGGTCGCTAAGTGGAGGCAGTCGGCCACTTTTTTGTCCATCGTGTGAGGTAATACCTGAAAATTGACATTCTTGTCACATAATTGACGCTGTGGATCTTGGAAAATTGATTTACTAACGTTTTCCGAAAAGGAATATCCCATGTGTCTAGCCTCAACTAGCATTCCGCATTCAGAATCTGTTAGTTACCGTCGTCTGGCCATAATCACACAGGAAACCTCTTCACAAGAATCACTTGACTACAAATGACAACTCCGCCAATCCACTGCCGTTTTATACCTTGTGTACGCGATAATACCGCCATCTACATACTTGCATATCGCTGTCCCATGATTTTGTCGTATCAGTGTATGCACATACGATTCCAGTCTAACAAATTCGAATCATACATCAGGGATAACCCTGCGAAATCGTAGCTTTCTGAGCTCGAAGAATATGTAGTGTATGTTGATATTTGTTATAGTAACAATATTCCTACGACAAAATCGCGGGATAATAAGGTCTTATATAGAGAGGCAGTTAGCTGTCATATTTGTGGGCTGCAGTTGGATACAAAAGCGGAAACTCCATGTATAGATCGCTGTCATCTAATGGGGATGTGCCTTGGTGCAGCTCACAGTGCACGCAACTTGAAATACTAACCGCCATGATACTCACATATCTTACATAAACTGTGAGCGTGTGATGGTCACTTTCCTGTTGGGCACTTGGGTGATTTTGGATTGAAGGATGACAGAAACAGTCACATACTTGACAGTGTAGAAAACTACATACCATTCTCCAAGTGAATAACATCAAGAATAATGCGCCGCTTCCAGGATTCGTTACGATTCAAGCACGAACCTCTTCAGAAACTTGCTGAGACAATGCATCAGTAGGCTATTCAAATCACCACAGAGTCTCAGATCTCAAGGATGCAGTTTCACCTCGTCATGAAGTCCTTGATGAGATGCTGCAGAAGCTCCATATAACAGCATTCACCAGCAAACTCACAGGCTTTGCTTTAGAGAATGTTCAGCATAGGCATGCGGCGAATCTTTGGCAGGAGTTCAACGTATATGATTGGGAGGACTATGCTAAATTATACATGGAGACAGATGTACGCTTGCTCTCAGATGTTTGTAAGAAATTCCGTACTGTACACCTGGGCATATACACTCCGGATCCTGCTTTCTGTTGCTTCTGCCAGGGCTTTTGTGGCTGTTGTTGTTGTGGTCTTCAGTCCTGAGACTGGTTTGATGCAGCTCTCCATGCTATTCTATCCTGTGCAAGCTTTTTCATCTCCCAGTACCTACTGCAACCTACATCCTTCTGAATCTGCTTAGTGTATTCATCTCTTGGTCTCCCTCTACGATTTTTACCCTCCACGCTCCCCTCCAATACTATATTGGTGATCCCTTGATGCCTCAGAACATGCCCTACCAACCGATCCCTTCTTCTAGTAAAGTTGTGCCACAAACTCCTCTTCTCCCCAATCCTATTCAATACCTCCTCATTAGTTATGTGATCTACCCATCTAATCTTCAGCATTCTTCTGTAGCACCACATTTCGAAAGCTTCTATTCTCTTCTTGTCCAAACTATTTATTGTCCATGTTTCACTTCCATACATGGCTACACTCCATACGAATACTTTCAGAAATGACTTCCTGACACTTAAATCAATACTGGATGTTAACAAATTTCTCTTCTTCAGAAACGCTTTCCTTGCCATTGCCAGCCTACATTTTATATCCTCTCTACTTCGACCATCATCAGTTATTTTGCTCCCCAAATAGCAAAACTCCTTTACTACTTTAAGTGCCTCATTTCCTAATCTAATTCCCTCAGCATCACCCAACTTAATTAGACTACATTCCATTATCCTTGTTTTGCTTTTGTTGATGTTCATCTTATATCCTCCTTTCAAGACACTGTCCATTCCATTCAACTGCTCTTCCAAGTCCTTTGCTGTCTCTGACAGAATTACAATGTCATCGGCGAACCTCAAAGTTTTTATTTCTACTCCATGAATTTTAATACCTACTCCGAATTTTTCTTTTGTTTCCTTTACTGCTTGCTCAATATACAGATTGAACAACATCGGGGAGAGGCTACAACCCTGTCTTACTCCCTTCCCAACCACTGCTTCCCTTTCATGTCCCTCGACTCTTATAACTGCCATCTGGTTTCTGTACAAATTGTAAATAGCCTTTCGCTCCCTGTATTTTACCCCTGCCACCTTTAGAATTTGAAAGAGAGTATTCCAGTCAACATTGTCAAAAGCTTTCTCTAAGTCTACAAATGCTAGAAACGTAGGTTTGCCTTTCCTTAATCTTTCTTCTAAGATAAGTCGTAAGGTCAGTATTGCCTCACGTGTTCCAGTGTTTCTACGGAATCCAAACTGATCTTCCCCGAGGTTGGCTTCTACTAGTTTTTCCATTCGTCTGTAAAGAATTCGTGTTAGTGTTTTGCAGCTGTGACTTATTAAGCTGATAGTTCGGTAATTTTCACAAAAGCCCTCCCCCCCATGAACCATGGACCTTGCCGTTGGTGGGGAGGCTTGCGTGCCTCAGCGATACAGATAGCCGTACCGTAGGTGCAACCACAACGGAGGGGTATCTGTTGAGAGGCCAGACAAACGTGTGGTTCCTGAAGAGGGGCAGCAGCCTTTTCAGTAGTTGCAAGGGCAACAGTCTGGATGATTGACTGATCTGGCCTTGTAACATTAACCAAAACGGCCTTGCTGTGCTGGTACTGCGAACGGCTGAAAGCAAGGGGAAACTACAGCCGTAATTTTTCCCGAGGGCATGCAGCTTTACTGTATGATTACATGATGATGGCGTCCTCTTGGGTAAAATATTCCGGAGGTAAAATAGTCCCCCATTTGGATCTCCGGGCGGGGACTACTCAAGAGGATGTCGTTATCAGGAGAAAGTACTACTGTATTCTTCTGTACTACTGTATACTTCTACTGTATTTATTTCCCACATTCCTGTCAATTGCTCCCTTATGCTCTCCCTGAATCTCTGTACAACCTCTGGTTCTTTTAGTTTATCCAGGTCCCATCTCCTTAAATTCCCACCTTTTTGCAGTTTCTTCAGTTTTAATCTACAGGTCATAACCAATAGATTGTGGTCAGAGTCCACATCTGCCCCTGGAAATGTCTTACAATTTAAAACCTGGTTCCTAAATCTCTGTCTTACCATTATATAATCTATCTGATACCTTTTAGTATCTCCAGGGTTCTTCCATGTATACAACCTTCTTTCATGATTCTTAAACCAAGTGTTAGTTATGATTATGTTGTGCTCTGTGCAAAATTCTACCAGGCGGCTCCCTCTTTCATTTCTGGCTTTTGTGGCATACAGTGCTAAAAAAAAAGACATGTATCAACATCGAACTGTTGACCATTGTGGTACAACAAAGTAAACAACCCATGAATGTGTGAGGTGGAGATCAGGCCATTTGACGAGTTAAGCTACATCCTTTACTAGGATGTAAGCAATCTCTGCGGACACGACATGTAACAGTCTCTGGTGTTTTATGGTTCCGATGCCTGTCTGGAGAGAAAATCGGCAGAATGAAAAGAAGTGTACAATACGTGGCTCCAGATGCTGGTGTGGGACATGTCGTGGAAGTAGATCTTGAACATCCCGTCAGTTTGCATGATGTGCACAGTGACTTGCCGCTGTGTCTGGAGAGCCTGATCCTCTGAAATGGTTATGTCCCCAAGCTGATGACAACATTGGGGAATAAGCAGAAACACATTCTACGCTATAGAAGCCTCCAGCAGTGTCTCAGGTTGGCATTGTGACTTATTAGAATCATTCACGATATCTCCTTCAACCAGCATCCCTAGTTGAAGGATTTAATCAATGTTAATACCGAAAAGAGGGTTCTAGAGAATTGTGATTCTGAGAAGGATTTTTTAAAATTAATGAATAATTTAGTTTTCGGCACAACGATGAAGAATGTTCGAAGCAATCGAGAAATTCATTTGGTTTACTGCTGGGATGGGCATTATGTCAAAAGAGATTATATCACCACGCCGAATTTGAAGCAGGCAAAAATCCTTAATGAAGAATTAGTCGCTGTGGAGATGGCTAGGGTTTCATTGAAGTTCACAGGGCTTGTCTACATTCGTAAGTGTATTCTGGACCTCTCCAAACTCCGCATACACCCATTTCACTGTGAGTTTGGAAACCAAACTTCGCTGATGCCAAGTTACTTTATATAGCTACAGACAGTTTCATCTACTGGGTAATAGGCTGCAATCCAATGATGTACTTAGGTACAAACACGAGAAATTCAAGACATCTGGATATGTGGCTGATGAAAACCTTGTGACGTAACACCCTAGAAAAAGAAGGTATCAGCCTGATAAACGACGAGAAGAATGGCACACAGATTGTGGAGTTTGTGAGGGTCAGATCCAAAATGCATGCATATCATATAGATGCATGTGCCACCCAAAGGTGGGCTGAGGATGTGCATCACGTGGCCTCACAGGTTCTCGTGATTGTGGACTACAAGGGGTGCCTGCACAATGCAGATGCATCACAGTATATGGTGTGCCAAGCGGTCTTTTGTTCGTGGGCCACGAGGCACATACTGCACTGTAGCTGAAGCTCATCCTGTTGTGCCAAAATGACAAACGCTTCATCTGTGTGGATGGAATCAGAATCATCCTGTTATCACACCATTCACTCAAGAATGATTGAGATTGCAACCATATGTTGGTGTGTATCTGTATGCGTGTGTATATGTGGAGTAGATAGATGAAACGTTTGTCACGGTTATGTGTATGAATGTGAAAGAATGCAGGAAGACCTCCGTGTGCCCGCGATATTCTGGGAGTGTTACAGGAGACGGGTAAGTGAGCAGACATGCCCTCAGTGCGTATGTCTCGATGTTCACGCGTGGAAGAGAGGTATTTGAATATTTGCACTAATTCTTTTATTTCCAGCTTCGGATTGTGTAAGGAAACGAATGTTTTCGTTTAATTTCGGAAATTTGACTCCCTGTGTTAATGTATCTGGTCCCCAGTTTGCCCATTAGCCTCCTCACATAGTGGATGTCCCATGTAAAATATTGGGAGACTTTGGCAAACGCAATTCCGTCTTGCCCGTAGAAATGTGCGTGCAGACTAGTATAAAATATACCCGAGCTGTAAGTTGTAGAACTGTAATATCTGTAAACTGGAACAATTGCTGCAATCGCTGTAAAGTCGAGTGATAATGTTTAAAATAAATAGATAATCTTTAACATACCATAAAAATCACAAAGGAGTCAAGTTAAAGGAATTCATGTAAAATAAAAGATACAAAATGCAGGGATCCACACATCAGCGTGTGAGCCCTGCAGCCCCTTGCCTAGTATCGTACAGAAAGGGCACTCTCTCTAGGTAGCGCTCGCAAGCTCCCCTTCCCAGTTGTCCGTTGCGCAATTTTCATTCAGGGCTTTACGACATCAACTTCCATCTGGCGTCCCTAGGAAAGGAGGTTTGGCGGAAATCTTTCAGTGTGTTGTTAAAGATAATAAACCATAAGTTAATTTGCTATATCAGTGTTACTATTTATATAAGACCCTGATTCTGAGTTACAGTTGCCAGGCTAGGGCGTAAACAAATAAGAACAATTTTATTTTTTAGAAATTTTTTGTATACGCAATCGTACAGTTTTGTAGTATTGTCCAAATAACAGTTTTCTATAGGCCCTGAATCCATCCTGAATCATATTTACAGCTAAGACGTTATTTCATACATATGCAGGCCTACAGTAAATTCGGCTTCCACAGATTTTATTCTTATGTGGTTTTCAGATGCATATTGTGGTGCTGAATGAATACAAGCATTTATGCACTGTTTTAATGGCTTTGCATTCACACTGTTCTAAAGCAAATAGTCAATGTCACAGTACAAATTTCTAATATAAGGACGCCAGTGGCTCAGTCTGTCTGCTGCAATCAGTGAATCATTGTACAGGTCGTTTAAATTCACCATACTTGAATTTTTGATGTACATCACCTCACACTCAGATTTTAATGCAAGCACTGCCTCGCCATAGTTATCGACAGTTGATGTCTCGCCCTTTAACTTACTGATGTTAATAGGAGTGTGTGATGAGTTGTACTCAGTCGTCATCTTTCTCTCTATGAACTGCATCATACGGCACACACGGTCTCACTCATTCGACGCCTAATGCACTCTGATACAAAGACATTCAACATTCTCTATTTCTATAAGCACATCAAGATCAGTAAGGGGCGCTAGGCCAATATTCATACCTTTAGATCCACTTACAGCCGAATTTTACGTATTCTCAAACAGCAGCATTCTGTCAGCACTTGGCTAAGTCTCGAGCTCCAGCTGCCGTTGATGTGTTAAGGCATAACTGAATGACGGCACGTCCAACAGATCGGGAAGACATTCTGTGGAGAATGGCTGCTGCTGATACTGTGGTGATTCAGCAAGGAACATCTGTGTATACTCATCTGTAACAATAATAACAAAGCTCTAAGTATAATGACACACACATAATAATAACAACAGTTACAGATGGGTGGCTAGATTACTTAGTGATAGTCTTCTTCTTCCCAGTCGATCGCAGCTGCTAGCGCTGTTTCATACTGGGTACTCACAGAAAGTATGGACAGCAACCTATGGCGCTCACACAATCGAACTACAAAAACTGAAACTGCTCAGGGGGTGGGAGATTGAGCTTGTATGCCATTGGTCGAAACTTAGTGGTCTAGGTGCCTATGGCGATTGGCTGAAAGCACGATGACGTCGATGCTCATATGTATTGCCACTGGCCTCAGGAAGAAGAAGGGAGAGGTGGCTATTGGAGGAGGCTGGCAGTTCCAGAAAATGGCGAAGGGGAGGCACTTCCAGGTATACTGATGCAGACATCGACGCTTCCAGGAATGCTGATTTTGAAGTGAGTTAAATTCTGGCTCATATGCCCACTGTCTTTCTACTGACTGGAATAGTCTGTGAAATTCTGAAAGTAGCACAGTAACCAGAAGACAGTTATAAGAGTCGAGGTGCATGAAACGGAAACACCGGATGAGAACGGAGTGAGATAGTGTAATGGCCTATTCCCAGTGTTATTCAATTTGTATATTGAGCAAGCAGTAAAGAAAACCGAAGAAAAATTAGGAGCAGGAATTAAAGTTTAGGGAGAAGAAATAATAACACAGGTTTTCATTTGACACTGTAATTCTTTTAGAGGCAACGAAGGGCTTTTGAGAGCGGTTGAACGAAGTGGATAGTGTCTTGAAAGGAGAGTATAAGATGAATACAAAAAAAAAGCAAACCAAGGGTAATGAAATGTAGTCCAGTTAAGTAAGACAATACTGAGGGAATTAAATTAGGAAATGAGACGCTAAAATTAGTAGATGGGTTTTTCTGTTTGGGCAGCAAAATAACAGATGATGGCAGAAGTAGACCGGATATACAATGTGGAATGGCAGGGAAAACGTTTCTGAGGAAGAGAAATTTAGTGCACAGAGTAAAAATTATAGAGGGTCTAGTACGACTATCACGACTTGAACTACCTGGTGATAATTTCTTAACTAAATGTTACTTTATTACAATATATCTAATAAATTTGGCCTTTGAAAATAATACTTGGTCTCCAAAATGCAGGTTCGACGTTATAAGAGACACAAACAATTGCAAATTATTCTGAAAAATGCACTGAAGTGCCAAAGAAACTGTTATAGGAACGCATATTTAAATACAGAGCTATGTAAACAGGCAGAATACGGCGCTGCAGTCGTCAATGCCTGTATAAGACTACAATTGTCTGGTGCAGTTGTTAGATCGATTACTGCTGCTACAATGGCAGTTTATCAGGATTTAAGTAAGTCTGAACGAGGTGTTAAAGTCGAGACACAAGAGGACACAGCATCTCCGAGGTAGCGATGAAGTGGAGGTGTTTCCATACGACCATTTCATTAAGGTACTGTGAATATCAGGAATCTGGTAAAACATTGAATCTCCAGCATCGCTGCAGCCAGAAAAAAGATCCTGTAAGAACTGGACCAATGGCAACTAAAGAGAATCGTTCAACATGACAGAAATGCAACTCTTCCGCAGGTTTCTGCAGATTTCAATGCTGGTCCATCAACAAATGTCAGCGTGCGAAACATGCAACAAAACACCATTGATATGGCCTTTTGGAGCCAAAGACCCACTCGCGTACTCTTGAGGACTGCTCGACACAAAGCTTTACGCTTCGCCTGGGCCCATCAACACCGATATTGAACTGTTGATGACTGGAAACATGTTGCCTGATCAGACGAGTATCGTTTCAAACTGCATCGAGTGAATGGACGTGTATGCGTACGGAGACAACCTCATGAATCCATGGATCCTGCATGTCATCAAGAGACTGTTCAAGCTCGTGGAGGCTCTGTAATGGTGTGGGGTATGTGCAGCAGGAGATCCGACAGACAAAATGTAACGCCATAGCCACTGCGCAGGCTGCCGGCAGAAACTGCTCTTGTCCCTGGAAGCGCCCAATAAATCTAGCTTTTAATGCCCACCCTCTAGAAAGATTTTTTGCAAGAACACAGCTGGAGATGGAAGATAAACGTTTGGAAAAACCCAACTCAAAACACTGGTGACTCACTGTGGCCACCTGCCTTAAAACTCTCTTGGAAAAGAAGCTGTTTGCCTCAGTACTACATACCAGAAGTTAAGTTCTGCCCTATGAAAGAAATGACACTTTTGATAGGATACAGAAAGTTTAGTGGGTGGAGTTATAACAACTACGAATGCTCTGACTGGCCAGAAAGAAAAAGCGTGCCCACCAGCTTTGACATAGGCAAAATGCAGACAGAAAAATTCGCTCTTCTCTTGCAGCAAATCGTCTAGTGTTTGAGGAAGGTGACTCGCGATTGCGAGAGTAATTACGTGAACACTTGTTCACAGGCTCGTCTTAACTACTAGGGAGTTAAACTGCGAAGTCTCTAAGTATGGAGAATTGCACTATGACAGTTCACGCTTACTAGCGATTTTAGGGCAACGACGTACACGCTATTCCAGCCAAATAGTGTTCACCACGCCAATTAGCTAGGGAACAACTAGATACTAGATGTCTCGGCTTCACCGAAGTTGTAGGCACAGTATCAGACTGATATTTAAAAGTCGAGAAAGATTCAGAACAGATTCTCAGGTCCAGCAGCTACTGCAGTCGCCAACCAAAGGTAAATATGCGCACCACACCTTAAAGTGATATTCATTTTCCACTCAGAACTGTGGTCGTATGGTCTCCCCTACGACATTCAACCATGCCCTGTAGTTAAACATATTCACGATTGTCAGGCTTACTTGAAGCAGAAACGCAAGATATCCGATTTTATGAAAACAATTGATCATCCACTTTATACTCTGAAGTTATCGAATTGCTTTAATTGTCTACTTCTTTTTGATTGCTCTTTACTGACCCCCATCCATTATTTCGTTATTTTAATTGTGCATTTATTTCAGCTGATGTTTCTGGCCCCAGTTGTGTTTAATTTGTTTGTATTCTACCGACCCCCAAATATGATTAATGGCCGGCTTACTATTAAAGAATTCTGGAGTTAGCAATTGATATTAACAGTATGGGAGTACCCAGCATATAAATTTTTTACCAACCTGTATGTATTGTAATTATGATTGCTATGTCATGAAATCATACTGAGAGTAAAAATAAATCTTAATAACGAAAAAACGCTTTTAAATTACTCCTTGATAACAAGTAGTAACGCCTTGAACCCATACACTAAGTTAGCTTAACGTTTGTTTTACAGGGAGTATAGTGGAATCGACATTGAGATAATTGTCTGATTACATCACTGCCTGTATTGCTGCGCTCTTCAGAACTCTGCATGCGTCGAATGGTATCTTCCTACCTTGCAGGCCGTAGGTTCAACACTAATTCCCCAAAACACTCACAGAGAGTCCTTGTGCAACTGTGGTAGGAAGGCAGATCAGAACCAGTCCCACACATGTTATAACACCAACAGATGAATACCATAAGCAGATCCAAATGGATGTAAGTTGCAAGAGTTATTCATAGATGAAGAGGCTTTCACAGAATGGAGTAGTGTGGAGAGTTGCACCGAACCAGTCTTTGGACTGAAAACCACAAGACCAATATCGATGTTGTAACAGTTTTCATGGGGCATATTCGAACACTCAGAGGCATACGTGTCAGTAGACCTCCCTGACTTGGTGATCCGATGATGAAGCAAACAAATGATGTGTGATGTTATTGTCTATCTTAAAATTCATACTGTTCTAATTCTTCGAAGAGCAACGAAAGACGAAAATGACAGGATTACAAGGAAGACGTGTTTCTTGTAAAATAGAAGTCGTTCAGCGACTATACTGTGCATATAAAATTGATTCAGTCAGCTATGTAGCGCAGTGCAAGTCAAATAAGCAAGATTTACACTTGTAAGATTTACTGAAAAGTCTATTAGGTGGTATTAACTCAACGATCATGCCCTCTACATTTGCTGTATCTTTCTGACATTCGACGAAAAGCATCATTTTTCAGAATTGAACTTGGAATTAGACATTGTATAAATAATATAAAAGAATTTCCAAACTCAAAGCTGCTTCGTTAAGCTTTTATAATAAATTTGGTAAGAAGGGGAAGTGTCATCACGAGAGCGACATCAATGATTCAAACTCTGCATGTGTGCAGATGAGTCAAATGGATGATTTTCTAGAAAGAACGTTGGTCACCTTTTATGGTTCAATCCGCAATACGTTCTATGGAACAAATGAAAGTAGGCTCCTCTTGTGACACACTCATTCCAAATAGTGATTCATGTTTGTGAAAAGTCAATGTTTTGTTGAAAGAAAACTACGAAATACAACAATACATGTGCCAGATTCGACACATGCTGTTTCATTTATTTACTGGCGTTTAGTTTATATGACATTCAGTCGTAATATATTACAGAGTGATAACATGATGACTAAGAAAAGTTTATGCAAACTAATGCACAGAACATTGTAGCTGATAGCTTTTATTAAGGAAAAATGAGCCAAGAACACTGAAAATGTACTACTTGGTTCTGAAATGATATCGTAAGATTGCCTTTACATTATACGATGGATTCCAAACGGTAATTATTAATCAGTATTTGGAAAGGAACGGTTGCTTGACTCTTAATAACCGTCCATGATAAGGTGTAGAGTGTGAAAAGTATATTGGGTTTTTTATGTGAGGAAAAAGAGACAGTGCGAAACTTGTTATCCATTGTCCTTAGTCTCTTGCGCAAGACTACTCACTCACACAAAAAGAATATGTGACTCTTATCACTGTTTAATGTTAAGCCCCCGAAAAGTTTGCAGAATTTCTGACGCCTTTCCTGATGATTAATTGGGAAGTTTCCGTGATGACAGTGCGTCATTGTCAGGGGCATTAGGTATTGTCTATGGTACGTCCAAAACGTAAACCATGATTCGATAATATTAAGCTTATTATGACTAATTTCCAGAAACGACTAGTGATTGCCCTTTTTAATTTAAAAGCTAAAAATGCCGTTCTGCTCGTCGAACATAACTGGCCTATAAATATTCATATTGCCCTACGTCTGACACCCTAGACTGAGTCTCTGAGACTACTGCGCCACTGATGAGTTTTGTGATCAACTTTTCGACCTCTTTCTTCATAAACCTTCCTCTTGTATTGATAAAAGTCTTTCATATACTCCTGCCATTTCCATGATTTACCTCTTGATTTCGCGTTTTATTTGTCAACATCACACGCAATACGTCTGTGTACAACTCGTATCAAATGTTGCTTCTGCTTTGTATTTTCCTCTGTCCTTAAGTTACATCCATATAAAGTTCTGGTCCAGGTGACAGATTCAGGAACTTCGGAATGCCAGTTTCTAATTTTTTTTACTTCTTTTTTTTTTTGTCACAGCAACACCGCTTTCAAGAGTAACGATCAAGACGTCCTCGCATTGCTAAGGCAGTTCAGGGATCATGACTAACAAGGGTGCCACTCAGTAATCGGATTTTTGTAATTTTTGTGATTTGGGTAATTTTTGTAATTTTTATATTTATTGTAGCGTCGAAGGACGGTAATTGGTTAATGAATGCATCGCTGGTTCGAAACTCGCTATGGTCCACTTTTTCGTTCAATTTTTTCTTTCAGTTTCAATAAGAACATCATTTAAACATAAAATTTATCAAACATATGCTAATTAACACATATCTAATCATCATTATTGCTAAATATGCACATCTTCCAGTTTCTAATTACATGCTGCGCACACTGCAAATATAGGGTGGCGCAGATATATGAAGCTCGTGTTAAGTATAAAGGAAAAGCAGTGATATTACAGAAACCAAGAGCAGAAATTGAATTACAATTTACAGTGAAAATACAGTGGAAAATACATTTACAGAAGCTGTTGAAAGTGACATCCTGCAACATCAGTAGACAGCTGTGCACTTCTAAGTATATTCAGATACACCCCGCCGACCTCGTTCTTCAAATGTCGTCATAGGAAAAAAATCAATGTTGTTATATGGCCATAAATGTTTGCCGACTGTTCGTTTCTCGTGAATACATCATGGACTCATTCCATGGATACCTTAGACGTGTAGCGTGTTGTCCCATCTTGCTGGAAGAAGTAGTATTGCCTTTCATATTCAGTGAGTTGAGAACAAAATGTATCAAAAATTTCCATGGAAAGATGAAACCATGCTTCACCACTCATGATGTAATGGAAAGGGTCTAACAAACCATCATTGGTGTTATTCAAAAGCCAAGTGCAGTAATCTACACGCGACTAATTGTCATCCGTAACTGCTGTACAACCGTCACACGATAAGGCCTCAAATTAAACTTTTCAGTATCCGTTGGAAACTCGTCCTACTTACATGATCCTGTTGGGCTATTTTACGTGTAGCCTTCTCTGGGCTTTGATGAATTCTTCGGTGAATGTCTGCAATAACTTCTAGTGTGCAAACTGGAGGAATTCTTTCCCGTTTTATATTTTGCACAGATCAGTAGGTGCGCCAATTTTTATACGGACTCTGTATTACTCTCTTTGCTGGTAGTCCTCTGTCCGGATACTTGACTCCGAAAATTTCAAGAGTTTCCCTTATCTGATTTGTTTTCACATATGCTTCCACAATTTCAATTCTTTCTTCTATCGAGAAAGTCATTTTGCAGATCACAAAGAGGAACCTTTAACTTCACTTATGAAATAAATTGAAATGTTGAGAGAAGAAAGCTAACAACCGACTGCTGCATAAAACTGTCCATTGTTGTAGCTCTTTACTTCAGAAGTCGAAATATTGCATTCGCATTCGAAGTGCTGATGGGCTATTTTTAACTGCGCCACCCTGTGTCGATTATAAATTATCGGTGTTTTATCACTTACTTATAAGGGCTTGCCCACTCTTCAGCAATTGCCCTATATTCCCATTCGCCAGCTTTCACTATCATGGCAGTCTTCCTCTTTCAGATCCCTCTTTCTCATCATTCCAATTGTCGCGAATAGTAGAAGATGGTGTCGCGAATAGTAGAAGATGGTGTCGCAAATAGTAGAAGATAGAATTAAAATCATGTAGGCTGTAGGCTGGAAAATTATTGCTACAGATCAAGCGAGGCGGACGTGACCAGACTATCTCATGTGTAATGTGTAATGTGTACTCGACTAACAAGAGCGGAGTATGCAGTATCACGAGGCTCAAACACAGTTAGTGGCAACCCGTGGACACAGCAAACAGTGGAGAATGGCTAGTTCATCACGTAGGCATCACATGCTGCCGCGTGACTAGCCTGCTCAGGGCTCAAAGTTCGGGGTGCTAGAACCTTCTAGAACCTTCTAGAACAAGTGGTGCCGGGTGCACTAACCCCTATAAAAGCGGATAGCCGCTAGATCGAAAGACAGTGATGGAGCGAGGTACTTAGGAAGCCGGTCCACGTCAGTCTGCGTCGGGATGCTGCAAGAGTTGCAGGAGAGTATTGAGCACAGCAACAAGTAGGGACTTAGGCTGAATCGACACAGCTGACACTTAGTCTGGTGCGCTCGCCTCTGCTGTATTAGGACTTAGGTTTGGGAAGTTAGGGATGGCAACTACATAGCCAGATTGACAATCATTGGAGACTGTATATAGAATCTTATTTAAATCGCAAGTGCCAGGGGTACTTCCAGTATAATCGTTCTATACATCGAGTGTTCATATATGAAAGCTTCCCTAAGATCCTATCCGAGTTCCGTACTCTAGCTCACCTTGCAGCCTTCTCTACAACGGAGCAGTGAGGAGTTGGCGGCCCACACCACCGAGACCTCATGCCAAGTAAGTTCTCTGACGCGCACCAACGCAGTCCTTCCACTCCCTCTCAGGACACGTCAGTAGGACACGACAGAGGTTTAGACCATTTTTCTGGTGCCAGGTGTGGGGTATAGGTGAGGTATCTACGGGTGAAGAAGCGACAGTATAGAGTACTGGAATAGGCAGAGGGGCGTTAAGTAGCACCAGCGTCGCAGAACGAGAGGGTCGACACATCGCGCCGTCGCAGAACGAGAGGGTCGACACATCGCGCAGCTGCGGAGCCAGAGGGTCGACGCAGCGCACCGTCGCGGGTCCAGGGGGTCGCCGCGGCACGTCTAAGCAGAAGGTGCTGATTCACGCCAACGCAGCACCAGCGTCGCATCGCGCCGCCGCCGGGGTAGAGAGGCGCCGGTCCGCGCCGTCCCAGCAGCTGCACCGTCTCGCACCGCGCTCATCTCGAGCGGGTCTACGCGCCGCCACCGCGACGCGCCACATTCAGCACCAGCCAGCAGGAGTCAAGGTTAGTGGGGATGTCAACCTCCAATGAAGTAGACTCGGGCGAAGGCCCGCAGACACTCTCCAGTGTAAGCAGGCTATATTTAAGTTATAGTGAGGCTACCAAGTTGGTACCCCATAAATTTGATGGGGACAGAGAAAGATTGTCCGAATTTATTGATAATTGCGATAATGCGTACCATTTAGTGAACCCTAGTTATAAGCAAGTGTTTCTGAAGTTCATTATTGGTCAGATAACGGGCTCAGCCCGCAGTAAACTATTGGTTAGGGATCATACAGAGACTTGGTCTGCCGTGAGGTCTATATTGTTGGAAAATTATGAGAGCAAACGCACAATTGACTACTATGCTTGTACTATGTTTAATAGTAGGCAGGGAAACGGTGAAAGTGTGGCTCAATGGGGCTCTCGCGTTGATTCTATGCAGTTCCACTTTCGAGAGGCAATGAAGAGGGTCATGGATGAGGACGAGATTGCAGGATGCAATGCGCTGATAGGGAAGCTAGGACGGGCCGTGTTCATACAGGGATTATACAACGAGAGAATAAAAACAGTAATACGGGCACAAGGCGAACGGATAACCCTGTCAGAGGCTATTGACTTATCCGCAACGGAGGAATGTGCGATAACGTCCGAGCGAGATAAACGCCGAGTGGCGACTGCAAGCAGGACAGGACGGAAAAATAGTATGAAATGCTTTAGTTGCGGAAAAGAAGGGCATGTAGCGCGTGAATGTAGAACAAAGTATACCGTCCGAAAAACAGAAGTGGTAAAGGGCGGCTCCCAGGGGACAGACCGAAATCGATTACCAGTCAAGGAAATTGACGTGCGGGAATTTAGGGGAAATGGGGGACGAGCTCAGTGTCCTCCACCCGTACGGTGTACAGCATGTAACCTACCGGGACACACCCCCCCGTGTACCAAAGCCAAACCAGTGACATGCTTCACGTGTCACCGACACGGACACTATGCTCGAGATTGCCACGAAAGTAAATGGGTTAACATCCGTGGGAAGAATATGCAGGGAAACGAGAAGAGGGCGTAATGCCGCAGTTCCATTACGCTGCGTCAGGAATAATAAGAGCTGCCGAATGCACGGGCAAAAATGACTATATATGTGTGAGGAGCAAAGATGTAAAAGGAACTGAGACGAGATTACTAATAGATAGTGGGGCCCACATTAACCTCATTAAATCCAGGGTTTTGAGGGATGGTGTAAAGAAGGAAACCGACAGGGCAGTGACAATAAAGAGTATCGTCAATGAAGAGGTCAGGACGGAGGGTCCTGTATTAATCGAATTAAGTAGCGGTATAGGAAGAAAATGGGTTACTCAGTTTCAAGTTGTAAATGAATGTCTTGATCTGCCGTTTGATGGGTTACTTGGACGGGAGTTCCTGGACGAACATAAAGTCGTGCTGGATTATGGGCGACGGAGAATGTATGTGCAAGACGAATGGGTAGAATTACGAGAAGCGTGCGAAGAGGACACTGCAAATCGATTAGTTGCGCAAAGTGGTAAGATTGGGACGGAGGTAAGAGCCAGTTACGCAGATGTAGCGCGAGGAGATAAGGCGCCGGTCGAGGTTACGACGCGCGCGCGGGCAGTCGCTGGGAGACAAATAAGAGATAGCGGTCCAAGTTATACAGACAGTAAGGGTGGCGGTTGCTCCAAATACCCGACGAGGCGAGACAGCCGAGTGCCGGTTGCGCCAACTTGTAAGAATTGTGCGACGCCAGATGACAGTGAAGTTATTCCAAACGAAGAGCTGCCAGAACGAGCAAAGAAGCCCTGTAATATCACGACGAGTAGGCGTGACAAGTCACTAGCCCCGGAGGATCTGGAAGAAGTCAGGATAGGACCCCGGGAAGAGAGGTTTATAAGAGTCCGCGTGACGCGGAAAATAGGTAGGGAGGTAGTAATTCCCAAACAAGAGATTAGGCCAGGGGTCTATATACCAGAAGCCATAGTGGCCGTCCAAGATGGAACATGTATAACGAGCGTAATGAATACCCGAACCCAAGAAGTGCGGTTTAGGGTGCCGGAAGTACTAGCAGAAGAGGTCCCACCGCCCAGTAGCTACAAAGTTAGACGTGCACCCCAGAACAGGAGGATCGAGAGAAAAACGCGGCAAAAGTTGTTAACGGAAAATATGCGTATAGACCACTTAAATCGGGAGGAGCACAACGCCATACGGGAATTGTGCTTGGCGTATAACGACGTGTTTCACTTACCAGGGGACGTGCTCACCTACACTACCGTAGTGAAGCACCAGATCCCACTAACGCCGGAAGCTGAAGGGACAGTTATAAATCAAAGACCGTATCGCATCCCACAAGCTCAGCAGGATGCACTGCAAACGGAAATTCAGGGCATGTTGAGAGACGGCATAATCTCGCCGAGTACCAGTCCATTTAATTTCCCCTTGTTATTATTGCCAAAGAAACTTGATGCTAGTGGTAAACCCAAATGGAGAGTAGTTGTTGATTATAGGAAACTAAATGATGTCTCGATAAATATGGTTTACCCGTTACCTAGAATTGACGAAATTCTAGATAGCCTAGGAAAGGCAAAATATTTTTCAACGTTAGATCTCGCGAAGGGATACTACCAAGTATTAATAGATGAGAAGGATCAAAAAAAACGGCATTTAGTACGCCGACGGGACATTACGAATATAATAGAATGGCCATGGGCTTAAAAACGGCCCCATCTACATTTCAACGGCTAATGAACACCGTGCTGACGGGCGTGCAAGGGAATAAAGTGTTCATTTATCTAGATGACATCGTCATCGTAGGTGCGTCGCTTGAGGAGCATAACGCACGCCTTGAAGAAGTATTTGAACATTTAAGAAAAGCGAACCTGAAGTTGCAGGTCGACAAATGCGAATTCTTGCGGACAGAAGTTACGTTCTTAGGACACGTTTTAACGGCAGAAGGTTTGAAACCCGATCCCACGAAAGTAACGGCAATAGAAAATTACCCGCCGCCAAAGACAACTACGGAATTGAAATGTTACCTGGGAATGGTCGGATATTACCGACGGTTTCTGAGCAATTTTAGTAAAATTGCCAAGCCTCTACATGAACTACTAAAAAAGGGAGTTCCGTACGAATGGGGCGAAGTGCAACAGGAAGCCTTCCAGACCTTGAAAGAGAAGTTAACCAAACCTCCAATACTACAGTACCCGGATTTCACTAAGGAATTTTTGGTAACCACAGACGCCAGCAAATACGCGGTAGGAGCGTATCTGAGTCAAGGTCCTATAGGAAAAGATTTACCGGTTGCGTATATATCGCGCACTCTCAATAAAGCAGAGATAAACTATAGTACAATAGAGCGAGAGTTAACTGCTATAGTGTGGGCTGTTAAATATTTTCGTCCTTATCTGTTTGGGAGGAAATTCAAAATACTCACGGACCACAAACCCCTGATGTGGTTAGGCAGTATCACAGATCCATCGTCTCGATTAATGAAACTTCGGCTAAAATTGGAGGAATATGATTACCAAATCCTGTACAAGGAAGGGAAACAAAACCGCGTAGCTGATGCATTATCACGGATTCGGAGTGTACAAGACAGCGATAAGGAAGTACCGCAGGATAGCGGGAGGCAAGGAGAAGTAAAGGCGGACGCCGCGCAGCGGGACGAGAACCGAGAAGTAGATAACGAGGCAGCGACAGAAGCAGTAGCGACAGCTGAGATAACAGACCCCGAGGAAACAGCTGACGCGACCGAGGTAAGTGAAGACGGAGCCGCACCGCCGATAAACGAAGAAGACGCTCTAAGCGCAGAGGACAAATTGGAAATCCTAAAACAGATGCACATATCTCCCATAGGAGGCCATCAGGGAATGGGAAGAACATATGCGCGAATAAAGCAGTACTGTACCTGGCCGGGTATGAAAGCCGATATAGAAAAATTCATAAGAATGTGTGAAAGTTGTCAAAAGAATAAGATAACCCAAGCAAAAACGAAGCAACCGATGGAACTAACGCCGACTCCCGAATTCGTATTTGAGCGATGTGACATCGATATAGTAGGTCCCTTACCAGTTACCCGAGTTGGCCACAAGTATATTTTGACCTTTCAAGACTCTCTTACGAAGTTTGTAATAGCTGAACCGATACCTCGACAGGTCGCGGATACAGTCGCTCGAAAGTTAGTAGAAAACATTATTTTGAAGTTCGGCGTTCCGACCGCCCTATTAAGTGACATGGGGAGTAATTTTATTGGTGATACGATGAGACGAGTCTGCAAATTACTGAGAATAGAGAAGATACAAACAACGGCGTATCATCCGCAGTCGAACGGAG
Source organism: Schistocerca serialis cubense (assembly GCF_023864345.2). NCBI lineage: Eukaryota > Metazoa > Arthropoda > Insecta > Orthoptera > Acrididae > Schistocerca > Schistocerca serialis. The sequence goes on along the minus strand of NC_064639.1, from coordinate 301,233,706 downwards.
CATTAGAACGTACGCACCGCACGCTAACAGAGATGTTACGACATTACGTGAACCGGGACCAGACGGATTGGGACGAATGGGTATCGTTCGCATGTTTTGTGTACAACACAACACCACACAGTACCACGGGATACACTCCATTCCAGTTATTCTTCGGCAGGAAGTGTAATCTGCCAGGGTGGTTACAGAAGAAGCCAGCCAACGTGATCTACAATTATGATGATTACGTGACGGAACTCCGACAGCGACTGCAGTTAGTACACCAAGAGGCCCGTAAGGCAACACAGGAAAGCAAAATCAGGAATAAAAGCGATTACGATAAAACACAGAACCCGAGGGAATTTAAAAAAGACGATCGCGTATTACTGTATGATGAAAGCGTGCGTCGGGGACGCTCAAGGAAGTTAGACAGCCAGTGGCGAGGACCGTTTGCTGTAGTAGATGTACAGGGACCGAACGTGATAATTAGACTGAAAGGAAATAAATGTATAAAAGTGCACGCGAATAGACTGAAGGAATTTTACTAAGCAGGCAAGAATATCTTTTAGTTGTTCGTGGTAGAGGAAGTGAACAGATTGCAGGCGATAGCAAACAGGAGAGTGGCACGTGCGTTTCTATTACAGATGCCATTGATGAGGGCTTTGTGGATGACAGCGATATTCGGGAGTATATGGCAGATCGGACTCGCAGGACGCGAGGCAAACCCACAAGATGTAAGAGTGCAAAAATTCCAGTCTGCACCAGGAATGTATTACGACAACCAGGGCAGTGTGAAACTATACAGCACAACGTGGAGAGTGGTGACCTATTTCAACCTCAAGGAATTGCATGACAAATTTGAAGAGACGCAGGTGGGGGCCAATAGAGCGATAGCACATTGTATAAGTACGATGAATCAAGCAAAGTTAGATGCCAGAGAATGTGAAAATGTACAACAAACTGTAAAATGGCAGGTGGGAGAGATTTCTAAATCAAAGGACTTGATTGACCAGTTGGCTAGACATGAACGGCCCAGAACCAAAAGGGGGATATTGAACTTTATTGGGGTAACAAGCAAGGTATTGTTTGGTACACTAGATGAAGATGATGCGGAATTCTTTAAAGCTAAGATAGATGTTTTAGAGGAACAGCAAAGGGAATTATTGCGATTGTCCAAGGAACAAGTAACCATTGTGAGGGCGTCACTGACGGGGGTGAACCAAACAATTAATGCAGTCACCAGGAATACTCAAATAATTGCGGATGGGATAAGGAAGTTGAGTAAACATGTCGAGGATTACGAAAATAGTACCAACAGGAAGATACAACACACCCTGATTGTTTTGACTATTACGGAACAACTGATGCAAATCTCTAATATGTTCAATGAGCTCGAAAGGGAATATGATCTATTGATCTCTGTCATAGTTAATGCGCAGAAAGGGCTATTGGAACCACACTTGATTAACCCTGTACAAGTAGTCACGTATCTCGAACTGATAAAGGAGGACTTAAAAGACAAGAAATTTCCCGTTGAACTCACGAAGGACCAAGGGTATCTGTTACTTCGTATAATAGATATAGATGTAGTTCTTGCCGGCAATACCTTAAGTTATGTACTAAATATACCTTTAGTAGATAGTAGTGTATACACTTTATATAGAATATGGCCATTACCCGCAGAATATGATGCAACTAAGAAGTTATTTGCGTATATCGAGCCTGAACGAAACTTTCTACTTATTGACGATGCGAAACGACAGTACGCACTACTGTCTCGGGACCAATTGCAGTGTAAAACGGTTACGGCGAGAAATCAAATTTGTAAACAACGGTTCGTTCTGATGTCGACCTATGATCACGAGCGATGTGAAGCTCGAATGCTACAGCCTATAAGGGAAATTCCGAAAGATTGCAATCAAAAGTATGTCATACTGAACGAAAGTATCTGGACGCAGATACAGGACAATGAGTGGCTGTATGTCGCTCCCAAGGATGAAGGACTGACAATATTATGTAACGGATTACCCCCAAACGACCTTATTGTAAGGGGTACCGGAAAGTTAACCTTTACGAGTCAGTGTAAAGGATACGGTGCGCAGGTCATGTTACAAGCTGACCATATAATTAGTACTAATGTAAGTAAGAATGATATAGTACCTATGCTAAACTTAAATATAGATTGCTGTATCATAGACGAAACAAAGCAAGAGGTCACACGTATACCTATAGATTTACCCTTAGAACATATTGTTAGACACTTAGATGACCTCAAGGTAGCCAGTCACAAAGTGGATGAACTGCAGAGTGAAATAGAATATCAGCAGCGAACCACCTTTAGTGGATGGTCTAAGAGCGTATATTCCGTATGGGGGTATACGGGTTCAGTAGTGTTAGTTGTCTTAATTATATCATGTTGTTTATGCATCTATTGTAAGTGTTGCCGTATGTGTGGCAAAAGATTGTGTGAAATCGGAGGACATTGTTGCGCTAAAGTGTGTGTGACAAATACAGTGGTAGCGGATGGCCGCTGGGAACGAAGTGTTCGGTACACCCCTGCCCGACAAACCGAGCACTGTGAAGCGGCAGCAGAAGGTGGAGAGTATGAATTAAGTTGTACACGTCGCACTCCTCTCTCCGATAGGGTACAATGGAGAGAACAGAGTCAAACACCACAACTCTCTGAGCCCCGTGCCAGAGCAATGGAGCTGTCAAGCCCCAAGACAGACAGGAGATAACACAATTGTATGTTTATTGATTATCTTACCCTCCTGATGTATCCTAAATTGATGACAAATCAGATCTTTTGTATGTGTATAAAACTCAAATGTGTACTTATGTATGTAACTATTCTGTATGCTCTTGGTAAAAATTTGCAGCATTTTTGAATATGTGACATGAATTTTGTTTGTTCTATGCACATTATGGACGGCACTCAACTGTATCTTATAACTTCTTGTGTTTTTTTATTTTTGTGCCATGTATTTTTCATGTTTATAACGTCAAGTCTTGATGGCAATAAAGACTGGTAAGTTTTACTGGCACCGCGAGTAGAAAACGAAAATTTTGTAATCTCGAGGGACCGAGCTTACAAAATTTTCCCCTGGGGATGGGGAGGTGTCGCGAATAGTAGAAGATGGTGTCGCGAATAGTAGAAGATGGTGTCGCAAATAGTAGAAGATAGAATTAAAATCATGTAGGCTGTAGGCTGGAAAATTATTGCTACAGATCAAGCGAGGCGGACGTGACCAGACTATCTCATGTGTAATGTGTAATGTGTACTCGACTAACAAGAGCGGAGTATGCAGTATCACGAGGCTCAAACACAGTTAGTGGCAACCCGTGGACACAGCAAACAGTGGAGAATGGCTAGTTCATCACGTAGGCATCACATGCTGCCGCGTGACTAGCCTGCTCAGGGCTCAAAGTTCGGGGTGCTAGAACCTTCTAGAACCTTCTAGAACAAGTGGTGCCGGGTGCACTAACCCCTATAAAAGCGGATAGCCGCTAGATCGAAAGACAGTGATGGAGCGAGGTACTTAGGAAGCCGGTCCACGTCAGTCTGCGTCGGGATGCTGCAAGAGTTGCAGGAGAGTATTGAGCACAGCAACAAGTAGGGACTTAGGCTGAATCGACACAGCTGACACTTAGTCTGGTGCGCTCGCCTCTGCTGTATTAGGACTTAGGTTTGGGAAGTTAGGGATGGCAACTACATAGCCAGATTGACAATCATTGGAGACTGTATATAGAATCTTATTTAAATCGCAAGTGCCAGGGGTACTTCCAGTATAATCGTTCTATACATCGAGTGTTCATATATGAAAGCTTCCCTAAGATCCTATCCGAGTTCCGTACTCTAGCTCACCTTGCAGCCTTCTCTACAACGGAGCAGTGAGGAGTTGGCGGCCCACACCACCGAGACCTCATGCCAAGTAAGTTCTCTGACGCGCACCAACGCAGTCCTTCCACTCCCTCTCAGGACACGTCAGTAGGACACGACACAATTACTTCCACTCTCGATGTCAATCTCAACCGTCCACGCTTCCTACTACCGGGCGGCGACCATTCCAAGATTGCTTTTAGCCTTCGTCCTTGCTCCATTTGCCGTACATGGCGATAGCATTTAAGAGCACGACTGGTTGTTCCATATCCGTCATCTCGCTAATTTCATTTCTCTCCGCTCTGTCCTAGATATCCTGGCCGCCCTCCTTATTCCATCGATCTCTACTGCCTCTACTCTGCTTCTCTGCCACTCCCCATGCTCCATCTTTCTGCACCGTGTGTTAGTATACTTTCCACTAACGTTTGCAGAATACTCTTCCTTGTTTCCTTTCCGCATGACCGCTACGGTCGCAGGTTCAAATCCTGCCTCAGGCATGGATGTGTGTGATGTCCTTAGGTTAGTTAGGTTTAAGTAGTTCTAAGTTCTAGGGGACTGATGACCTCAGAAGTTAAGTCCCATAGAGCCATTTGAACCATTTTTTTTGTTTCCTTTAGTGTTGCCCAGCTCCACAGAACAACATTTAGCATTTTAATTGTTCCTCTTACCTACTGGTTCCTGGGTTCCATATCTACCTTACAAAGTCCCGAGGATTGGATAATTGATCCTAAGTATTTAAACTGCTTTACAGCTGTAATACTTTCATGCGGCAGTACCGTATCCTTTCCATCTCCTCCCACAGCTAAATATTCTGTTTTGTTCATATTTATTTTAAGTTCGCCTCGTTCAGTGATTCCATTAACTTCTTTATCATAAGTCTGACATCCTCTCTACTTTGTGCTATCAATACCTGGTCATTGCCAAAAAAGAATGAGTAGATAGTGCCATATTGGAAACGAAACCACATACCTCTGCATGACTGATTTCACTGTTCCAATATACACTGCATATATATTTTAAACAGGATCGGCGACATACAGCAGCCCCGTCTAAGTCCTTTCGAGGTTTGGAATGTCTCAGTTAACATCCTCCATACTTTAACTACTGTGTACGATTGTTGCCAGTCTTTGAATTACTGATATATGCTGTGCTTTTACACCTATGCACTCCTTAGATTCCCCCCCCCCCCCTACCCCATGAACCATGAACGTTGCCATTGGTGGGGAGGCTTGCATGCCTCAGCGATACAGATAGCCGTACCGTAGGTGCAAACACAACGGAGGGGTATCTGTTGAGAGGCCAGACAAACGTGTGGTTCCTGAAGAGGGGCAGCAGCCTTTTCAGTAGTTGCAGGGGCAACAGTCTGGATGATTGACTGATTTGGCCTTGTAACACTAACCAAAACGACCTTGCTGTGCTGGTACTGCGAACGGCTGAAAGCAAGGGGAAACTACAGCCGTAATTTTTCCCGAGGGCATGCAGCTTTACTGTATGGTTAAATGATGATGCCGTTCTCTTGGGTAAAATATTCCGGAGGTAAAATAGTCCCCCATAAGGATCCTACTCAAGAGGACGCCGTTATCAGGAGAAAGAAAACTGGCGTTCTACGGATCGGAGCGTGGAATGTCAGATCCCTTAATCGGGCAGGTAGGTTAGAAAATTTAAAAACGGAAATGGATAGGTTAAAGTTAGATATAGTGGGAATTGGTGAAGTTTGGTGGCAGGAGGAACAAGACTTTTGGTCAGGCGAATACAGGGTTATAAATACAAAATAAAATAGGGGTAATGGAGGAGTAGGTTTAATAATGAATAAAAAAATAGGAATGGGGATAAGCTACTACAAACAGCACAGTGAGCGCATTATTGTGGCCAAGATAGACACGAGGCCCACACCTACTACAGTAGTACAAGTTTATATGACAACTAGCTCTGCAGATGACGAAGAAATTAAAGAAATGTATGATGAAATAAAAGAAATTATTCAGATAGTGAAGGGAGGCGAAAATTTAATAGTCATGGGTGACTGGAATTCGCTAGTAGGCAAAGGGAGAGAAGGAAACGTAGTAGGTGAATATGGATGGGGGGTAAGAAATGAAAGAGGAAGCCGCCTGGTAGAATTTTACACAGAGCACAACTTAATCATAGCTAACACTTGGTTCAAGAATCATAAAAGAAGACTGTATACATGGAAGAAGCCTGGAGATACTGACAGGTTTCAGACAGATTATATAATGGTAAGACAGAAATTTAGGAACTAGGTTTTAAACTGTAAGACATTTCCAGGGGCAGATGTGGAGTCTGACCACAATCGATTGGTTATGAACTGTAGATTAGAACTGAAGAAACTGCAAAAAGGTAGGAATTTAAGGAGATGGGACCTGGATAAACTGACTAAACCAGAGGTTGTACAGAGTTTCAGGGAGAGCATAAGGGAACAGTTGACAGGAATGGGGGAAAGAAATACAGTAGAAGAAGAATGGGTTGCTCTGAGGGATTAAGTAGTGAAGGCAGGAGAAGATCAAGTAGGTAAAAAGACGAGGGCTACTAGAAATCCTTGGGTAACAGAAGAAATATTGAACTTAATTGATGAAAGGAGAAAATATAAAAATGCAGTAAATAAAGCAGGCAAAAAGGAATACAAACGTCTCAAAAATGAGATCGACGGGAAGTGCAAAATGGCTAAGCAGGGATGGCTAGAGGGCAAATGTAAGGATGTAGAGGCTTGTCTCACTAGGGGTAAGATAGATACTGCCTACAGGAAAATTAAGGAGACCTTTGGAGAGAAGAGAACCACTTGTACGTATATCAAAAGCTCAGATGGCAACCCAGTTCTAAGCAAAGAAGGGAAGGCAGAAAGGTGGAAGGAGTATACAGAGGGTTTATACAAGGGCGATGTACTTGAGGACAATATTATGGAAATGGAAGAGGATGTAGATGAAGATGAAATGGGAGATACGATACTGCATGAAGAGTTTGACAGAGCACTGAAAGACCTGAGTCGAAACAAGGCCCCGGGAGTAGACAACATTCCATTAGAACTACTGACGGCCTTGGGAGAGCCAGTCCTGACAAAACTCTACCATCTGGTGAGCAAGATGTATGAGACAGGTGAAATACCCTCAGACTTCAAGAAGAATATAATAATTCCAATCCCAAAGAAAGCAGGTGTTGACAGATGTGAAAATTACCGAACTATCAGATTAATAAGTCACGGCTGCAAAATACTAACGCGAATTCTTTACAGATGAATGGAAAAACTAGTAGAACCCGACCTTGGGGAAGACCAGTTCGGTTTCCGTAGAAATATTGGAACACGTGAGGCAATACTGACCCTGCGACTTACCTTAGAAGCTAGATTAAGAAAAGGCAAACCTACGTTTCTAGCATTTGTAGACTTAGAGAAAGCTTTCGACAATGTTCACTGGAATACTCTCTTTCAAATTCTGAAGGTGGCAGGGGTAAAATACAGGGAGCGAAGGGCTATTTAGAGTTTGTACAGAAAGCAGATGGCAGTTATAAGAGTCGAGGGGCATGAAAGGGAAGCAGTGGTTGGGAAGGGAATGAGACAGGGTTGTAGCCTCTCCCCGATATTATTCAATCTATATATTGAGCAAGCAGTAAAGGAAACAAAAGATAAATGCGGAGTAGGTATTAAAATCCATGGAGAAGAAATAAAAACTTTGAAGTTCGCCGATGACATTGTAATTCTGTGAGAGACAGCAAAGGACTTGGAAGAGCAGTTGAACGGAATGGACAGTGTCTTGAAAGGAGGGTATAAGATGAACATCAACAAAAGCAAAACGAGGATAATGGAATATAGTCGAATTAAGTCGGGTGATGTTGATGAAATTAGATTAGGAAATGAGACACTTAAAGTAGTAAAGGAGTTTTGCTGTTTGGGGAGCAAAATAACTGATGATGGTCGAAGTAGCGACTGGCAATGGCAAGGAAAGCGTTTCTGAAGAAGAGAGATTTGTTAAAATCGAATATAGATTTAAGTGTCAGAAAGTCGTTTCTGAAAGTATTTGTATAGAGTGTAGTCATGTATGGAAGTGAAACATGGAAGATAAATAGTTTGGACAAGAAGAAAATAGAAACTTTCGAAATGTGGTGCTACAGAAGAATGCCGAAGATTAGATGGGTAGGTCACGTAACTAATGAGGAGGTATTGAATAGGATTGGGGAGAAGAGAAGTTTGTGGCACAACTTGACTCGAAGAAGGCATCAAGGGATCACCAATTTAGCTTTGGAGGGCAGCGTGGAGGGTAAAAATCGTAGAGGGAGACCAAGAGATGAATACACTAAGCACATTCAGAAGGATGTAGGTTGCAGTATTTACTGGGAGATGAAGAAGCTTGCACAGGATAGAGTAGCATGGAGAGCTGCATCAAACCAGTCTCAGGACTGAAGACCACAACAACAACAGATTCCCACAGCTCTGACCCCTAGAACACACTTTCTCACTTACTTGTCTAAGGCTGAAAATATATCCTTACAAGATCGTGCAGTTGTAAAACTGCCCGTCCCTCTCGCATCTTTCTCTCAATCCCATTCTTCAACTTGTTTTTCGGTACAACACTAAAATGTCTGCTGTGTCTTTCTGCGCTAAAACGACGCAAGGTGCAGTCCAAGTGGCTGTAGAGTGGAAGGGGGAATCCAAAAAAACATAGAGGGACAGCAGTATTCATAGTTATACACTTTTTATTTAAGTTCAGAACTCGATTAACAATCACTGAGTTTAACTGATTACAAATTTATAACATATTTGATTTTTTTAATCAGTAAAATTTGATTTCTGTGAACGTTATGTTTCAATCATGCAATAGTGACCTATTTAGCGGACAAATATTGAAAGAATGATAGCCTTTATCCGAAGGACGTTCTGAAACGCTCAATGGTTCACGAGAGACTGTTTTTCGACGCCGCTTTGTACACAAAAGTTTCATTATTTGCGGTAAGCATATCTGTTTTGTTTTCTCACAGAGATCATTTCCTTATGCAAATAAATAAAAAAACTGAAGCAGAAACTGTAATTTTACATGTTATGACTTGATAGCGTAATGGATACTCTATATTTTCCTACTGAGTAAAGTTGGCGGAAAAGCCAGAGTATGGAAACGAAGAAAGTCATTTGCGGTTTTGTTGACTTTAAAAAAAAATGTGTTGGGTAAGAGGTTTACTAGTAACGACATTGTCTTCAAAAAATTATTGCTGCTGTTACCTGATGAAACATTGTTAAAAAGCGAATGTAGTAAGAAGATTACTTTTTATATACATTGTTTTCAATCAATTATTATTTCTGGTGATTAGTGAAATACTGCTAAAAAGCACATAGAGTAAACCACATAGAAACGATATTGATGGAAATTACTATGAAGAAACGTGAGAAGGTAAAAGAAATGTCAAGAATTAAAGACGCCCGTTGCACTGAACATTAAATGCAACTTGAGCGAAATGATGGAGATACGTATAACTGTGAGAGGCACACTTGTGAAGCAACAGCTGAACTAACAAACCTTTTACTTGCTATGATAACAAGCACTAGTTGGGCTGACCAAGTGGCAGATCCTCTCCATGATCTCAGATATGGTAATGATATAACTTGAATGGCCCTCGTAAATGAGTTCCGGGTATTGGTTCTTACAAAAAGGTTTAAGTAATTGGATGAGATTCATCTGACTACTGAATTAAAAGTCTTGGGCCAATTCAGTTTATTAAAATTACTGCTTGTGAGCACATACATAAACAAATAAACAACAAATTAGACTATGACATAATTAACAAAATACTAACTGTAAGGACCTGACTAATTGAACATTGAAACAAATTTAAATCCCATGTAGGTTGGTTTGGCAGAACCAGCAAGGAACATGCGAGACAGAAGTGACTTTTGTTCAACTAGACATTCTCACAAAAGCGTTAACATGAATGAGTGTGCAGTGCCTGCCTTGATCGTGCCAAAGAGACGAATGGCATTCACATGCAACTGACAGAATCTGCTTGGTCATGGATGAGCCCTCGAGTATTTGGCCAAGTGGTAAATTACGGGACCTAATGAAGATTAAAAGCAATGCAACAAAAAATAGCTGTTCTCCTTTCTGGTTAATGCTGCCAGTTATTCTCATCATAGATCCGTAGTTGACGATTTGGAGAGTCGAATCCTGCATATGACCAGTACATTTGCTAACCACTACTCATCAGGCTCTGTCTGACGGGCTGGCATCCAGAAGTGCAAGCCTGTTTTCTGTCACGTCTCCAAAGTGAGAGTGTCTTCAGAGCATCCGCTTCTCCACATCTCCAAAACTCGAGGGCCAGCTTCCTCATCACCATCCAGAGTGCCAAAAAGTGCTACTTTTTGTCTTTGCTTTGCAGAAAACCCATGCAAATGATACTTCACCAATGAGATGGCTCTGCTAAACATTGGTTGATTATACTTTGACTTAAAACAGCGGTCCAACGCTCCACCTAGCAGATGTTTTATACGTTAGCCAATGAGCTGCTTTTCCGCATAGTCAGTTCTGATGAAAATGAGTTTCAAACTCTCAAATATCTTTTTGTATTACCCAATGGCTTGTTTTCTTATGTCAGAAATGTCTAGCAAACGGTGTCCTTAACTTTTAGACCATCCAGTGACCTACTTTTCCACTCTGCAAGAGAGAGAAATGGTCACTTGATGACGAGTGTTGCCCGGCTGTCGCACTTCCTCCACCATGAAGGGAGCAGGAAAAACATTTAACAACTTGTAGCTGCTGAGCTTCCAGAGAGAAAGCAGATATTATTCTCTCCAGGCCTGCCTATCACCCTCTGGTTTTCTAGGAAAAAGATTACTGATGACGACATCGTTCCACCAAGCAGTTCTTTCAGCAGAGGGGAACAATTGTAAAATTAATTTATTCTGCACTTTCCAAACGCGTTAGACAGCTCCCTATACTGGGAATATTAGCAGGTGTCATGTGGCCACAGCTTGTGAAATCTTTGTAAGGTGTCAAACAAATAACACCTTACAATGGATTCCTGAAACAATTCCGGTGAACTTGATGTGTCATAAGACATGGATAAATGAAACTGAATAAATGTTACTAAAAGCTGATGTAATAAAGGAGCCAGCATTTCATGAATATAAACCACTAACACTCACATTAATAACTGCACACAAGTAATTTCCATGACCCGAGCTATGAGACACAGTTATGGAGGGAAAAGAATTTTGCTATGGCAATGTCCATCCCATGCAGGCCGACTCTTTTCTCCACAGGGTATCTAGCGGACACAATGAGACACCCACCGCCACTGCGTACGCCATCGGCAAAAGGCGCCCCTTGTCCCTGTTTTTAATGACGACCCTTCGGAAAACCTCTGTACGGAAACACGACGGGAGGTGCCAGATAAAACGCCCAGAGACAGAACATCTGGAGAAACCCAACTCAAAACATAGGTGACTCATTTTAGCCACTTGCGTTAAAAACTCACATGAAAGAAAAGGCTGTTTATCTCAGTATTACGTGGCAAAAGTTACTCTCTGCCCTACAAAAGAAACGACGCCTGTGATAGGCTACAAAAACTCTAGTGGGTGGAGTTATTATAAAGTACGAACGCTCTGATTGATCAGAAAGGAAACGCATAGCCACCATCTTTGATATAGGCAAATTGTGGACAGAGTAATTGCCTCTTCTCTTGCAGAAATCGTCGAGTGTTTAAGCAAGGCGACTCCCGCCACGCTGAGACGATTGCGAGAGTCATTATGAGAACACCTGTTCACAGGCTCGTCGTAACTCGTAAGGAGTTAAACTGCAAAGTCTCCTAGTAAGGAGAATCGCACCGAGCAGTGGCACTTATCGCCTGCAGGCGATTAGAGGGCAAGGATGTACTCGCTATTCCAGTCAAATAGCGTGTGCCCTGCCAGTTAATTTAGCTAGCGAATAACTAGGAGTCTCGGCTTCACCGAAGACATAGGAAATGTATCCGACTCGTGTTTAACAGTCGAGAGACGCGTAGAATAGATTCTCAGGTTCACAGCTCGCGCTGACAGCCGCCACTGCCGCTGCCGACGCAAGGTAAACACATGCGCGCTCACACCACGCTAACAAGTGATAGTCAATTGACACTGAGAGCTGTGGTTGTCTTCGTCTCTCTCCTTTTTTTTTGTGTAAATTCAACCGTGACCTATAGTTAAACATATACTCGATTGTGGGGCCCAGATGAAGCAGAGATGCGAGGTGTCCGATCTGATGAAAAGGACTGATCAGCCACTGTAGTCTTATGAATTGGTTTAATCGTGTACTTCACTTTGATTGTTCGTCACCGACCCCCATTGAATTTTGATTATTTTTATTATGCATTTTAGCGTAATTAATACACTCCTGGAAATGGAAAAAAGAACACATTGGCACCGGTGTGTCAGACCCACCATACTTGCTCCGGACACTGCGAGAGGGCTGTACAAGCAATGATCACACGCACGGCACAGCGGACACACCAGGAACCGCGGTGTTGGCCGTCGAATGGCGCTAGCTGCGCAGCATTTGTGCACCGCCGCCGTCAATGTCAGCCAGTTTGCCGTGGCATACGGAGCTCCATCGCAGTCTTTAACACTGGTAGCACGCCGCGACAGCGTGGACGTGAAACGTATGTGCAGTTGACGGACTTTGAGCGAGGGCGTATAGTGGGCATGCGGGAGGCCGGGTGGACGTACCGCCGAATTGCTCAACACGTGGGGCGTGAGGTCTCCACAGTACATCGATGTTGTCGCCAGTGGTCGGCGGAAGGTGCACGTGCCCGTCGACCTGGGACCGGACCGCAGCGACGCACGGATGCACGCCAAGACCGTAGGATCCTACGCAGTGCCGTAGGGGACCGCACCGCCACTTCCCAGCAAATTAGGGACACTGTTGCTCGTGGGGTATCGGCGAGGACCATTCGCAACCGTCTCCATGAAGCTGGGCTATGGTCCCGCACACCGTTAGGCCGTCTTCCGCTCACGCCCCAACATCGTGCAGCCCGCCTCCAGTGGTGTCGCGACAGGCGTGAATGGAGGGACGAATGGAGACGTGTCGTCTTCAGCGATGAGAGTCGCTTCTGCCTTGGTGCCAATGATGGTCGTATGCGTGTTTGGCGCCGTGCAGGTGAGCGTCACAATCAGGACTGCATACGACCGAGGCACACAGGGCCAACACCCGGCATCATGGTGTGGGGAGCGATCTCCTACACTGGCCGTACACCACTGGTGATCGTCGAGGGGACACTGAATAGTGCACGGTACATCCAAACCGTCATCGAACCCATCGTTCTACCATTCCTAGACCGGCAAGGGAACTTGCTGTTCCAACAGGACAATGCACGTCCGCATGTATCCCGTGCCACCCAACGTGCTCTAGAAGGTGTAAGTCAACTACCCTGGCCAGCAAGATCTCCGGATCTGTCCCCCATTGAGCATGTTTGGGACTGGATGAAGCGTCGTCTCACGCGGTCTGCACGTCCAGCACGAACGCTGGTCCAACTGAGGCGCCAGGTGGGAATGGCATGGCAAGCCGTTCCACAGGACTACATCCAGCATCTCTACGATCGTCTCCACGGGAGAATAGCTGCCTGCATTGCTGCGAAAGGTGGATATACACTGCACTAGTGCCGACATTGTGCATGCTCTGTTGCCTGTGTCTATGTGCCTGTGGTTCTGTCAGTGTGATCATGTGATGTATCTGACCCCAGGAATGTGTCAATAAAATTTCCCCTTCCTGGGACAATGAATTGACGGTGTTCTTATTTCAATTTCCAGGAGTGTATCTCTGGGCCTAGCTATACTTAATTTGTTTGTATTTTTATCGATCCCCTGACTGGGTCATCAACCATCTTACCATTAAAGAACTGTATAAGAGTTAGGACCTTCGCTTCACATTTTTGAACACCCAGTATCAATATTTTATCATTCTCTACGTAATAGGAATTTCGCTTCATATTTGTGAACACCCAGTAAAAATATTTTATAATCCTGCAAGTAATTTTGCTAACATTGCTATGTCATGAAGTTAGAGAAAAAATAAATCTTAATACTGAAAATCTAAGATTTTAATTTTTTGCTAACATATAGTTATACTTGAAACTGTACACTAATTTCTGTTAGCGATACCGTTTCCTTTACAGAGAGTGCAGTGCAGTTTTCTGAACTCTGCATTGTGATATGGTGTCTTCCTACCTTGCAGGCCGTAGGTTCAACACCAAATTCCTAAAACACGCACAGAGAGTCCTTGTGCAACTGTGGTAGGAAGATAGGTCAGAATCAGTCACACACGTGTTTGATCTTGACCGCACTTGCATCGCTAGCGCTGAGACGTACCAAAGGGTTCCTGTAAATGAAAACCTGGTGGTCAGTACTCGGGTCGCCATTAACTGCTCTGAGCGACATAATCTTTTCAAAATGGTTCAAATGGCTCTGAGCACTATGGGACTTAACTTCAGAGGTCATCAGTCCCCTAGAACATAGAACTACTTAAACCTAACTAACCTAAGGACGCCGGCCGCGGTGGTCTAGCTGTTCTAGGCGCTCAGTCCGGAACCGCGCGACTGCTACGGTCGCAGGTTCGAATCCTGCCTCGGGCATGGATGTTTGTGAAGTCCTTAGGTTAGTTAGGTTTAAGTAGTTCTAAGTTCTAGGGGACTGATGACCACAGATGTTAAGTCCCATAGTGCTCAGAGCCATTTGAACCTAAGGACATCACAAACATCCATGCCCGAGGCAGGATTCGAACCTGCGACCGTAGCGGTCGAGCGGCTCCGGACTGAAGCGCCTAGAACCGCTCGGCCACTCAGGCTGGCTAATCTTTTCAAGTCGCTATTCTCCCCCGGGCAGCTCTGGGGGATGGCCACCAGTGGCCCGCTCTCCCTCCTATCGTGAGACCCATCCAAGACTCTGCCACACTAGTACAACATAACCAGTACGGAACACGCAATATACTATGCAGATAGAAGAAAATAAAGATGTTTTGTTAGTCTGATTATTGCAATCACCAGTATCAACAACGTTATCAGCATCAGGTATCCATCAATCAGTCAAAGCATGATACAATCATGATTAGCTGAATCAATATCAATTATACATGAGACGTGTCAGTCCAAAAGTTGACTGACACATTTCACAGATCAAAAATATCCCTACTCTCAAAATATGTGATGCAGGATTGACCACGAGATGCGGAAGTACCAGTGTAAAAGGTGGCGGGGAGTATTGTGTTGTCATTAGATACCGAATGGGTCGGTGAGGAGGGTTGACTGACTAAATGTGGACTGGTCATGGTATGTTACCGGAGTGTCAGATCCATCACGCACAGTTCAGCCCTTCTAAAGCTGCCCAAGTCAACTGTTCCTGGTGTGTTCCTGAAGTGGAAATGCAAAGGTACAACCACAACTTAGCCGACACTAGGCAGACCTCATATACCGACCACCACTGACCGTCGAATATTGCGGATGTTACTTGTAAAAGGAAGTAATCACTCGAGAGTTGCTACCTGCTACCATCTGTCCACCTACCACACTGAATGTGCGTAGGGAGGTGAAAAGAATGAGGTTCAATTGTTGAGCAGCTTCTCAAAGCCGCTGATTTCTGTGGTCAATGCTAAGCGACACTTGAGGTGGTGTAAAGATCTACACCTCTGAAGAGTCGATGGTGGAAACGAGTGATCTGGTATCATTAATCACGCTAGCCTGGTGTTATTCCAATAGAACGGTTTTGGTTCGGCGAATGCCTGTAGAATGTTACCTGCCACCATGTGTATTACCAAAAGTGAAGTACTGGAAAGGTGGTGCTATGGTATGAGGGTATTTTTCGATTACAGGGCGTGGACCCCTTAATGCACTTAAGGAAACCTCAGTGTGGAAGGATGCGAACAAATCTTACAACGGTAACGAGCAATTCAGAGACGATGACTTTATCAGCATGACAATACACCCTATCATAAAGCAGCATCTGTGAGGTAGAGGTTTGTGTACAGCAACTTTCTCGAAATGCAGTGGCCTACCCATAGTCTCAACCTGATCCCAGTGGAATACTTCTGGGATGAGATAGAACGTCCACTTCGCTCCAGACCCAGAGTCGCACATCACTACCTTTTCCTGTTTAGGCACTTGAAAAACACACCTCACTGAAAACGGCCCAACAGAGTTCAAGCAGTCATAGAGTCGAAGGGTTACACGCTTCAGATTAGTGTCTGCTAAATGGTCTCCAGAGGCTTATCATCAGAATACACAAAGTAAATCGATTGGATACAGAAACTATTTGCGGGGGTTATCGTATCTTATGATGTGAAAGATTGAGTGTTACTGATATACAGGGTGGTCCATTGATAGTGACTGGGCCAAATATCTCACGAAATAAGCATCAAACGAAAAAACTGCAAAGAACGAAACTCGTCTAGCTTGAAGGGGGAAACCAGATGGCGCTATGGTTGGCCCGCTAGATGGCGCTGCCATAGGTCAAACGGATATCAAATGCGTTTTTTTAAAATAGGAACCCCCATTTTTTATTGCATATTCGTGTAGTCCGTAAAGAAATATGAATGTTTTAGTTGGACCACTTTTTTCGCTTTGTGATTGAAGGCGCTGTAATAGTCGCAAACGTGTAAGTACGTGGTATCACGTAACATTCCGCCAGTCCGGACCGTATTGGCTTCGTGATACATTACCCGTGTTAAAATGGACCGTTGACCAATCGCGGAAAAGCTCGATATGGTGTTGTTGTATGGCTATTGTGATCAAAATGCCCAACGGGCGTGTGCCATGTATGCTGCTCGGTATCCTGGACGACATCATCCAAGTGACCGGACCGTTCGCCGGATAGTTACGTTATTTAAGGAAACAGGAAGTGTTCAGCCGTATGTGAAACTTCAACCACGACCTGCAACAAATGATGATGCCCAAGTAGGTGTTTTAGCTGCTGTCGCGGCTAATCCGCACATCAGTAGCAGACAAATTGCGCGAGAATCGGGAATCTCAAAAATGTCGGTGTTGAGAATGCTACATCAACATCGATTGCACCCGTACCACATTTCTATGCACCAGGATTTGCATGGCGACGACTTTGAACGTCGTGTACAGTTCTGCCACTGGGCACAAGAGAAATTACGGAACGATGACAGTTTCTTTTGCACGCGTTCTATTTAGCGACGAAGCGTCATTCACCAACAGCGGTAATGTAAACCGTCATAATATGCACTACTGGGCAACGGAAAATCCACGATGGCTGCGACAAGTGGAACATCAACGACCTTGGCGGGTTAATGTATGGTGCGGCATTATGGGAGGAAGCATAATTGTCCCCCATTTTATCCGTGGCAATCTAAATGGTGCAATGTATGCTGATTTCCTACGTAATGTTCTACCGATGTTACTACAAAGTGTTTCACTGCATAACAGAGTGGCGATGTACTTCCAACATTATGGATGTCCGGCACATAGCTCGCGTGCGGTTGAAGCGGTATTGAATAGCATATTTCATGACAGGTGGATTGGTCGTCGAAGCACCATACCATGGCCCGCACGTTCACCGGATCTGACGTCCCCGGATTTCTTTCTGTGGGGAAAGTTGAAGGATATTTACTATCGTGATCCACCGACAGCGCCTGACAACATGCGTCAGCACATTGTCAATGCATGTGCGAACATTACGGAAGGCGAACTACTCGCTGTTGAGAGGAATGTCGTTACACGTATTGCCAAATGCATTGAGGTTGACGGACATCATTTATTGCATTAATGTGGTATTTACAGGTAATCACGCTGTAACAGCAAGCGTTCTCAGCAATGACAAGTTCACAATGGAACATGTATCACATTGGAAAAACCGAAATAAAATGTTCAAACGTACCTCCGTTCTGTATCTATAATTTAAAAAACCTACCTGTTACCAACTGTTCGTCTAAAATTGTGAGCCATATGTTGGTGACTATTACAGCGCAATCTATCACAAAGCGAAAAAAGTGGTCCAACTAAAACATTCATATTTATTTACGTACTGCACGAATATGTAATAAAAAATGGGGGTTCCTATTTAAAAAAACGCAGTTGATATCCGTTTGACCTATGGCAGCGCCATCTAGCGGGCCAACCATAGCGCCATCTGGTTTCCCCCTTCAAGCTAGACGAGTTTCCATCTTTGTAGTTTTTTCGTTTGATGCTTATTTCGTGAGATATTTGGCCCGTTAACTATCAATGGACCACCCTGTATAAGAGGCGCTCAAATGAAAACGAGACACATGGAAGAAAGTAAGTAAAATGTTTGTTACTTCAAAAGCAATCACCGTAATTGTTAATATACTGTTATTTATCCCATTGTGAAACAAGACAGTCAATACCTTCATGGAAGAATGTTTGCAGTTGCTCACGGAACCGTGATGGTACCCAGCGAATCGATAGCCACGAATGTCTTTCTGCAGGACTCGAAATATATGTAAATTGCATGATTAGAAATCGGGACTATACAGAGGAAATGTAAGAGCTTCCCAGCGAAACTTCTGCAGCGTACTCGAAACAATCTGGGCAATATTTTTCCTGTAAGTCAAACCATTTTCACTCCAATATCAATTATTCAGGGTCGGCTCATCTAAAAGTATTGTGTCAATCTTGTATGAATACAATGCTAAGACTGGCGTTACCAAATTAACAGTGAATCACCATTTTGCTCGGCGGCAGCTTCTGAAAGTTCTGTACTGTCCGAGTCGTTGTTGTGTTCCCGTCACCGCTCATTTGTGACATATCGGGGACCCCCTAATATTACAGCTATTGGAGATAGCTGTAATGATTTAATAAAAGTGGAGGTTACCTGACACATTTGTAATGAAAAGCACACATAATCTCATCCATATAAAATCTGAAGTAACTAAAACCAAGAAAATTTATTTGCTCCCAGAATTAAGTAAATATTGCGCCCACAGGAGCAGATCTGATAATTAACCTTTACCAAGCGAGTACGCAAGGCCCTACACTGGCTTAGAATACCATAGCATGACGAACACTGACATGCAAACAAATGCAATGCAACAATCTGTCAGTTCAAAGTTTCCACCATTGGGAGCACATTTACCCTTTCAAGGCTGTAGTCAACTGACCTGATGGCGAACACCATACAACGCATGCGTATTTCGCCAACACAGGGCAATAAGTAACGCAAATTTCAACATAAAAACACGGTAACATACAACATGCAGGAATAACACATCTATTGCAATTAGACATATATTTTGAGTAAAAAAGTATGAAAATCATTTTATATCACAGGCAATAAAAGTACTCGTAACTGTTGTAAAAATTATGCCGATGTTGAAAGATAAAGCATTTGCAGAAAATATAACATTGCTTACAGAAAATTATTTAATAAAATTAAATTAATTCTGTCTTAAGGCCTCGAAAACAACGAAAACGTTATTTAAAAATGTTCGGAATTTCAGTTGCATGGAGAAGCAGTAACAATGAGAAACGAAAACAGCTTCAGTACAAATGATAATTTTATTACAAAAATCGAAGATTAGTTCGCAAGGGAAAAGTTTCCTAAAGTTTGCAAAACCAATATTCACTTAGCTGATGTCACCAGCATATCGTCACCCGTGTTATCAGCCCGTAAACAGAAGTATTATCGATGTAAAAATTTCTGTTGTACACGTGCGACGTCACAGTGTTTATTAGTCACTTGTTGTCACAATACGAATTCTGTAGCTTCATGTCAGATTAGGCTAGAAACACTTCATACATCACTATCCACGGTGAGTCCCAGAAACTGCTCATTTGTGAAACACGTTGCACCCCAATCTGAAGGTTACAGCGTTTCGATTATTACTGTACAAAAAATCAGTCCGTCACAATAGGTTAATTCTATTACCACAGGGTCGCAGTATGCACTGCTCAAGGAAAGCTTTCGGTGAGGTATAACTTTCTCTTCACTGTCCCAATCTATAGTTTTCAGATTGTTAACTTACGACGCCGTAAGATATAATGGAATCATCTATGATACATAATCCATATGTTCATGAAATTCGCAGATCACAATGCTCTGCAAAACCGTCCACTCGGCAAACAGCCTGCTGCACTCTCCACACATCGTATCTTTCAGATTCACTTTTTGAAACGACAGTCCATTACACGAAAGTATGTTAACATGTTTATATTTTTAATTTTGCAGTTGGCAAAACACACCAAACAGTGCTCCCATACTGGACATCGTTCACATAACAACCGCATGACTTGGCTGCTTGCATATCGTATTTTCAAGATTAATCTTCGGGATGTCCGTCCACGATGTGAAGAACTATAATACGTTTCGTTTTTAGCTTCGTCAGCGGTATGTACGGCAACCTACAGCGGCCTCCCGTGCTCATGCGTAAGAAACGACAATTAGTCTTACTAGCATGTCAGACACCTTTGTTGACTTTTCATCTGTCAACCTCTCAATACATTTCTATAGCTCAACTTCTCTCGCATGGTATTACACAGATACAGTGTTCAAGAACTTACGCGAAGTTGCAGTTTCGTATACAGGGTGCAGCACGTAAGACCTGCCCATAAAAGTCAACATGTGAACATAAAACGAAATGTGATGTATTGAATATTATTACTCAGTTTCACAGTAGGTGTGGAAAGTGTCCTCTGCCCACGTCAGCACACATGTGAGCGCGGTTGATGAGATTCATATATACCATTGTCAATTCTTGTGTTGTGATGCTATTAATGACAACTGTATCCTGCTCTTGAGTTATTCAATTGTGTGCGGATTTGTTTCGTATACTCTCTCCTTTAACAGTCCCTGCAAGTAAGAATCACAAGTGGGCAAGTTTGGTGACTGATGAGGCCACAAGCCTTTGCTGATTGTCCTCTCTTGTGTAAACATCTAATGTACACGGGACAATGATCCAGCTGATATGTGGCACGTTGCACCGTCTTGCTACTTTTAGCAACGTAACCGATGCTCCTCTTCTGTCAAGTCTGAATGAAACTCCTCCAGGATTCCCAAATACACGTCACTGTTTACTGTCGTCTCAAAGAATGCGGACCCCACAACGCGCGCCGGCCGGAGTGGCCGAGCGGTTCTAGGCGCTACAGTATGGAACCGCGCGACCGCTACGGTCGCAGGTTCGAATCCTGCCTCGGGCATGGATGTGTCTTTAGGCTAGTTAGGTTTAAGTAGTTCTAAGTTCTAGGGGACTGATGACCTCAGAAGTTAAGTCCCATAGGGCTCAGAGCCATTTTTTTTTAACACAACGCGCGTGGCGGAAACGACACGCCGAACACCAAGCTTCTTGTTACACAAGAGTACCTAGGGTACCACGTGTGGCTCTGTCAACCAATACGGGTTGTTTTGTACCCAGACAGGTGGAACCAAGCCTCGTCATTCATGATGAGCTTTAGTCGGTTCAAGACACCACTGGCAATATTTCTCAACAGCCATGAACAGAAATGCACTCTCTTCTACTGGTCAGACTCCGTCAGTTCTTGCAAAACGCTTATCTGATACGGTTTTAACTTCAGTTCCCTTAAAACACGGCTGCAACTTCCCTCACTCGCATTTACTTCCTCGTTGACTTACGAGAACTTCTTGTCATTATCTCCAGCAGCTCCCTCCTTAATTCAAGAGTGCAGACAGGTGGTGATGTGCTTCTGGGAACATTGTGAACCGATCCTGCACGCCGTCATTTTTCAGTCAATTCCTGTATAGTACTTTTTGCTGGCACATAACGTCCAGGAAATTTCTCCTGAAACAAATTCTTTGTTTTCACAAAAGATCCAGTCCGAATGAACTCTCCAACAATGGCTACACGCCCGATTAACGAATTCGGCGTTATCACACCCTCAGATTAACCCGGCTTCACAAAACGAGGCTTTTATCTTCAACTGGTTTCGACAAGTTCCACTAGCTGCGGCGGCAGATGCTTTATACAACAAAGTTCCGCGGAATGTCGGTACATCAGTGGAAATGGTTAGTTCGTACACAATTGTTTGGACGGCGTTCCGTACAACGGGCCGGTTTTATGTGCCGTACACTGTATTACGTTTGTGGAACGTGATGGAAATCACATGTTCATAAATGTGCAGACATACATCAGAAAAATCGAAGTCAACAGTTTCATAAATAGCAGCTACCTGTCGTATACAGAAACAAAGTTACCAAACCTATATTATAATAAATGTCTTTATTTGCAAAGCAGAGACGAAGAAAAGAAACGGAAAAAAAGGAAAAGACAAATTTATATAGTATTGTATCGTCTTCATAGTCCTTCCCCTGATGGGTTATAAAACTGCGTGGAAACTCAACATGAAGCAGATTTTTAAGACAATAAAAATATCATCCCTCATCTGCAGCCCTTATTCCATCACTCAGCAAAATATCTTTACCTCATCGGTTTCACATTACTGTGAAGGGGGAAATGAAAAGCCACCTGTACGATCGAAGTACTCGGACCGTTATGTATTACAGATGCAAAAACAGTATTCACTAAAATTCCGTCCGCGGGAATGAAGTGCTTAGCAGCGTGATGATGCATGACACGAAAGATATAAGGAGCGATTTAAAAGTTTCCCTTTGAGGGCATTGCACAAGGCGCTGGAGTACCGAAAACCTGGCCAATATTTCAGAGTAACTCGAATATGGCCAAATGTGGATATAATGGTGTTTCTGACCCTTCTGATAACGATTTTTAGATCAGAATTGAAAAATTCAAAACGACGGATCCAATATTGCGAAAAGAATTTGGAAAAAGCTAATGAAGTGTGTAACCTCCCCACAAAAATTTAAATGAATGACAATATTATTTAAGAATACTAATGGACATTGCGCTAAGCGTAACCTGCCCACAATGAAATGTACTGACAATG
This sequence comes from Schistocerca serialis cubense, assembly GCF_023864345.2. Lineage (NCBI taxonomy): Eukaryota > Metazoa > Arthropoda > Insecta > Orthoptera > Acrididae > Schistocerca > Schistocerca serialis. The sequence continues at coordinate 301,211,001 of NC_064639.1, read as the reverse complement.
GCAACAAAAAATGTGAAATTCGCAATCTGACTCAAATATAAATTCCTCATGAAAAATTAAAGTCCATTCAGTGATAAGAAAATTTAATTAAACCGAAATATCGGTATTTGGCCCTGTGTAAAACAATCAGAATTAAAGTCTTACCTCAGAATAAATGGATGTCACATTTCTGCTCTTGTTGTTGCGCACCGCTTGGAGGAACTGCATTGCAATTAATAATATTCTCTTTTTTTGTGATTTTAGCGAAATTTTTCTTCAAAAGAAGTGGAATGAAATGAGAAGTGCAACGAAATCTTTACTTCAATAAAAAATTAAATTTTTGAAAAAATGCTTTTGAAATAAAAATTATTATTGGGGGACTTGTTGGAGAATAATTACAATAAATAAATTTTTACATTATCTAATGATTATATTAATTAATGGTATACCTTATTCACCATCTTGACCAGTGTTGCCGACCGCCTACATCACACAACCGCACTGGGCTGCTACTACTGACCGACCGCTCTGCATGACGACTATTAGCGTACAGCACGCGACGACTACTGACAGAGTACTGCTCTGCAACTAGACAGAGCTACAGACTCGCAACGACTCACTGACAGACTCGCAACGACTGACTGACAGACTGAGAACCGCTCGCAACATTCGCGCGGTCAAGCGCAAACTCTCTGGTCACAGATGCTACAATGCCTCGCCATCGCTGTTATATTACATACGTGTTTCATAACCCTCCACTGGGGGGGCAAAAATTTGGCAGCGATGGTGAGTCATTTGGACTTGCCAAGCGCGGCAAAATTTTTCTTTAATTAACAAAATCCTACAACTTACAGAATATTTAAATGTTGTGCACACGCACTAAGTACAAAATATATCAGACAAAGACAAAATGTGAATACTAAACATAGTAGCAAATCAGAAAAATGTATATACAAATTATTTGACAGATAACAGAGTGCACACGCACTGAAAAAAAATCATACACACTGAAGTATTGAATATACAGAATGAGTACAAATCATCTTGAAAAATGAGAAAAGTGCACAGGCACTGATGTTCAGTAGAAAACATATTGACACCTAACAGAAGTGCACATGCACTGTAGTTCAGAAAATAAAAAAATGTATATACAATATAAAAGACAAAAGTGCACATATACTGTACTTCAGAACAAATCAAAAAAAATGTCTTTAGCATTTTCGCAATGAATAAACTTAATGGCAAGAAAATCATGTCCAAAGTGCACATGCACTGAAAAATGTCTTTAGCATTTTCACAACAAATAAACATAATGGCAAACATCATGTCGACCAGTGCCATAAGTGTACTCGCACTGGAGTTCAGGAATCGAAAAAATGTATAACCTACGAACATAAATGATGTTACCAAAAAATTTTTTTCTTTATGTGACAAGAATCAGGATAGGAAAGGGAAGGATTGCATCATGGTTGTAGCACTTTAGATTGCACACAGCTGCTCTGAAAGTCCATATCTTTCCACAGAAGTACAACACCAAGTGACACAACTTGAAGTTCTTTTCCCATCAGAATTTATCAGTGTAGCCAAGACACTGAACTGTCGTAGTAATGTTCCATGTTTTCATTTTGGCAGTACATTACGTACACCAAACAGTGGGACCATAATAATGTCTTCATCGCTCATGGTGGTGGACAGCATGTCGTGTCAACACCACACTCTTACAAGGCACACCAACGTAAAATTAGTGCAAAACCAAATATAGTGCTCCATGATCACTGGGATAAACAGGACAAATGGACATTGCAGTAATTCAGGGTAGTCAGCTTATGAGGTGAAGGACATCAAGTCACATAATATTGACAATTACAGACTTAATTAGTAGTTTGTGGCATTCATAGCCCAGTTATTGAACATTTCTGTACCAAGTATGTAGTATTACAGAAAAATGTTCATTAATTGTTGTACATAGAATCAGTAGCCTTCTTTTCCTGGTTACAAAGCATTATGAAATAATCGCATTCTTTTCAGTTACAGAGTATAATTAAGAATCATTAACCTTCTCCTAATTACAGTTAATTAATCATTTGTCATTCCAATAATCATTAGCCTTTTCCTAATTACAGTTAATTAATCATTTGTGGTTAATTAATCATTTGTCTAATTACAGTTAATTAATCATTTGTCGTTAATTAATCATTTGTCTAATTACAGTTAATTAATTAATCATTTGTCATTTCAATATAGTAAGAATTATTAGCCTTAATTAATTACAAAGCATTATTAAACAGTACCATAGTTAATTAATTATGTGTCATTACAATCTATTAAGAATCATTAGCTGGCATCATGGGTGATCGTATTACAATAAACAGTGGCGGTCCTTGGCCAGTTACAAAGTATATTTAGTACGACAGAATAATGTTCATCAGAAGTCTTAGTTGAAAAGGAGAGTCAATTATTGGCCTAGCATTAACATAATACATTGAGTGATACAAATTATTGGCACTCATTGGCCATTAACCAAAACATGAAAACTCAACATGGGAAAAAAAGGGCTAATTAATGGCATAATTAATAACAATTCTTCAAGTGACATTAATTATTGGCACTCAGTGGCCAGCAAGTATTGAATAAAATCATCATTCAGTATTATTCAGATTATTACGAAGTCATTATTAAAAATCAGTTAATTACAGTCAAATCATTAATAATCACAGGCATTATAAGTAGTATCATTACAATAAACAGTGTTCCTCCTTCAGTAGTATTCAGATCATTACAAAGTCATTATTAAAATCAGTTAATTACAGTCAAATCATTAATAATCACAGGCATTATAAGTAGTATCATTACAATAAACAGTGTTCCTCCTTCAGTAGTATTCAGATCATTACAAAGTCATTATTAAAATCAGTTAATTACAGTCAAATCATTAGTAATCACAGGCATTATAAGTAGTATCATTACAATAAACAGTGGCAGTTATTAGCTAGTGACAAAGCATTATTTTGAATATAGTCTCATTAAGAGGTCATTACTCAAGTGACATGCTATTCAGAGTTGATCAGTATTATTCAGAATTATCATAAACTAGTGACCTTATGTGGGACTGGTAATACATTTTTTTTTTTTGGTAGCAATGCACTGCATTGGGATCGATAATTAATTGCTGAAACATAACACTATTTGCTTTTGACCTATTGCAGCAAATGAGGATAGGTAACGTCATTCGTCATGAGTCAGCTGTAGCAAGATTATGTAACAAGGCAGTACATGTGATCACATTTATAAACGATAGACACAAATGGGTAAAAATATAAAAATGCAAGTACTAGAACAGGTATAATAAGTAACAGGTTTAGTAAGTATCATGAAAAACTTCTCCTGGAAAAAAAATACAAAATGGATTATTGACCTGAAAGAAGAAACGCACACTATGCTGAAAAGTAGTGAACTTCGAATTAACAGCCAGTGAAGTGTGTATAAAAATGTGTTCCATAGCTGTCCTTTCCAAAACTTTCAGTCATCCTACTATGCAATGTAACACCTGCTGTCAAAGCAAACTGCAACAAATACTTAAATAACTACGTAGCATAAATACATAACTTCAACATTATCCTCATCTGTAAAGAAAAAAACTTCATTATCCATATCATCATAACTTCACCATTATCATCACCTGTAAAGAAAAACTTCATTATTCATAATACCATATCCTTCATCATTATTCATCAGTATTCATTATCATCTGCAAAAAATCACTTCATTACTCATTACATAACTATTCCTTATCTCTAGCATATTTCATCACTAAAACTAAGATGTGTAGTTCAGTCTGACAGCCTGCATCAATCACCTTGTAATCTGAAAGAAAAAATTAGTTAAGACTGCTATTCTGTGATGAGTATAGTATATTCTTGTTAATGTTTGTTAATCCTGATCCATTTACTCTTCCTCATAAAGTTATTGCATCTCCTTTCGTTTATTCCGTAGGTGAAATTCCCATTTATGTTAAATTTATTTCTTAGAATCATCATTCCTTTCTGAAATTGATGAACAAAGATTAATGTCCTGCATTTAAATCATATACCCACTAAATAATGACTGGTTTATGGTGACACAATTAACCATACAGCATAACATGACAGAAAACGTAATATGTTAAAGACGTTGACAGTGTTCAGATGCAAAAATGTACACAGAATAATACAATGCAGCAGCAAAAAAAAAAAATGTGAAACAGTCACGATGTTGAGATGTCATAAGGCAAAAAAAAGAATGTCAAAGTCGACTGGTGTGTGTTATATCTTAACTATCTCATAGTGCATACAAACAAAACTGGAGTACAATCATACACACAAAAAAAGTGGAAAATGTGCACGGTCTGATGTGTAACGACAAGAAAAGCGACCTGCTAACCTTACCTTGCCGGGCACTTGCCAAGAAAAAATACGATAATCATCAGTAATTAGTCACGTGAAATAATTGCATTAGTAAATGGCATCATAGTGTGTTGAATCATACAGTGGTTTCACTCAATAAACGGTTTAATGTTTGAGATATGGTGATTGCCTTTCGATTTTCTGGTTCTCAAAGTTTCGACGTGTACAACATTGGGGTGAGGGATGCTGCGAATCCGATATGGACCTGCGTATAGAAGTTCAAATTTACTGCACTTACCTTTTAATTTGCTGGATAAATAGTGTGTACGTACTAATATCTTCTGTCCAACGTGAAAGTCGCGGCGTGTACAAACCTGTTTTTGCTGTCTTCTCCGGCGCTCTGCGGCACGTTTGATGTTGTTCAGCGCAATGTCAATTATTTCGTGGTGTCGTAAACGACGAGATGTAGGAAATGTTATTAATTCTTTAATTTTGTTAGGTGGTTCAGCATTTTTCAGTATAACAGACGGAGATAGCATAGTGGATTCATTTGGTATGGAATTAATTACATCTTGGAATGAGAATATGTGTGTGTCCCAATCAATATGTCTTTTGTGGCAGTATATTCGGCACAGTTTACCAATTTCTTTCATTAATCTTTCACAAGGGTTCGAAGAAGCGTGGTACTTGGATATATAGATCGGAGAAATGTTTCTGGCTCGTAACATGCGTGTCCATACGCTACTACGAAATTGAGATCCATTGTCAGAAATTACTTTCATTACATGCCCTACATGAGATAGAAAATGTTTTACAAATGCTTTCGAAACAGTTTTAGCAGTAGCTTTGCGTAATGGAGTGAAAGTAACAAATTTTGAAGTAAGCTCAACAGCGACAAATATGTAGCAAAAACCTCTGTTAGTTCTGGGAATCGGACCAAAAATATCTACAGCGGCCATATGTCTTAATTTAACAGGTATAATGGGATATAATGGAGGAATATGTGAAGTGGTGTCTGATTTAGCTTTCTGGCAAATTTTACAAGACGCTAAAACTCGTCGTATACGTTTTTCCATGTTAGTAAAATAACAGTTCTGTCTCAGTATAAGAAAACATTTTCGTGCTCCGTAATGTGCGTAGCTTAAATGAGTGTACCAAATTAATTTGTTAACCAGTTCGTCAGGAATGCATAATAACCAATTGTTGCTGTTAGGATGAGAGCGGCGAAACAGAATGTCATTGCGTACAGTGTAGTGGTTCCTAATCGTAACATTTTTTCCATCTTGCCAAAGGTGTTTAATTTCTTTCCACACATTGTCTTTATTTTGCTCCTTTGCTATGTCCTGTAATGACGACGAAATAAAATTTTCAAATGCTACTTGTTGAATGTACATGACACTGAAATTTGCTTTGCAGAAGTTGGTTGCTACGTCTTGCTGATTGTTGCCGAGAGAACGCGATAGTGCGTCTGCTATAACATTTTGTGTGCCGGGAATGTGAACAATCGTAAAATTAAATTCTTGCAAATAAAGTTTCCATCTGCTTAATCTGTCGTGAGTAAATTTAGCTGAAAGCAAAAATTGTATTGCTCTGTGGTCTGTGTAGACGGTGGTATGTCTACCATAAAGAAAGTGCCGAAATCTCGTAAAAGCCCATACAACACATAATGTTTCCAATTCTGTAACAGAATAATTTCGTTCAGCGGGTGACAAAATGCGACTTGCAAATGCGATGTTTTTAATTACTATTGAACCGTCTTCTTCGATTTCCTGGAAAATGTGTACGCCTAAAGCGGTGTTGGAACTGTCAGTGGCAATGGAAAAATTTCTGGTGAGATCTGGGTGCGATAATAGTGGTGCATTCAACAGAGCATGTTTCAGGTTCATGAATTCAAAATGTGCTTGCTTATCCCAAGACCAAATACTGTTTTTACCTGTTAATTGGCATAATCTGGGTGTGTCTAAAGCAGAGTGATGAATAAATTTACGAAAAAAGTTAATTAAGCCCAAAAAACTGCGTAATTGCTTCTTTGTCGTAGGAACAGTAATATCACGTAGAGCTTGAAGTTTTTCTGGATCAGGTGCAATGCCTTCTGCTGAAATTACGTGTCCAAGAAATTTTATGGAAGTTTTGCCAAAATGCGATTTACTGAGGTTAACTGTAAGTCCTTGTGCATGAAAAGTTTGTAACAGTTGTTCAAGAATCAGATTGTGTTCAGACCAGTTAGCTTCTGCGATAAGAATGTCGTCTACATACGTCGTGATTCTGTCTCTAAGTTCTGTCGGAAGTATTGTGTTCAAACCGCGAATAAAAGCTGCAGAAGAAATAGTTAAGCCGAACGGTAATTTGCAAAATTGATAACAGTCGCCGAAACAGAGAAAAGCTGTATATTTTCTGCAATTTGGATGAAGTTGAATTTGCCAAAATCCCGATTTCAAATCTAGTGTAGAATAAATAGCTGTACCGTGAAATTTCTGTAAAAGTTCCTCTAATGTCTGTGGCCGATCTGTTTCATTAATAATAATGTCATTAATGTGACGTGAATCAAGTACAAGGCGAAGTGAGCCATCTTTTTTCTTAACAATATGCAGTGGGTTTATGTACGGACTAACTGCTGGTTCAATAATTCCTTGATCAAGCATATCCTGCAATTCTTTTTTAACTTGTTCTCTGTGAATGTATGGAATGGGATAATGCTTTGCTTTAAATGTGTCGTGCGGTTTGACTTGAAATTCATACATAAAGCCGGACATAGTACCAGGAATGTTGTCAAAAACTGGAGCTTGCTGTAAAAGAATTTTATGTAATTGCGTTCGTTCGTCGTCTATAGTTGCACTGCTCTCTTTAACCTTATCAGAAATCAATTGCATTACGTCGAAGTCAGCTTCGTCTGGAGTATTATAGTTGTGTACGTACGTATCCGTGAACAATGTGGGATTACAGTCTATGTCACGTGTTGCGGAAATGACCTCTGTGCGGTTAATTGTTTGCTCTTCCGCAGATAGTGAGTGCTGAAATTCTAAAGCAAGTTGTACGTTTTCATCCTTTAACATTAAATAAGAATTCTGAAAATCGATAACTGCGTCGTGTTGTACCAGAAAATTCGTGCCTAAAATAATGTCTGTTGTCAATAAAGGAACAATCCAAAAATTAGAGTGGAAAGTATGACCTCCAATACAAAATGATAAATGCGTCTGTAATTTAACGTCTACACCTTTACTCGATACTGCTCCTTTCACTTTTGTTTTGCCTAAAGGTAGTGTCGGATACGTATTCTCTTTGTTGCACTCATTAAAAGTCTCCTCATTTATTACTGATATAGGTGAGCCGGAATCAATTACTGCTGAGAATTTCGATGAACCAATTTTAATTTCGATAACAGGATGTGAAATGGTTTTCTGAATAACTGGTCTTTCCTGTAAAAGAGTGTCTCTGATGTCGTCAAAAGTAATTACATTTTCGTGAACAACATTTTGCGTGTCTAAGGTAGTGCTTGTATTATTGGAAGATGCGTCCTGTGCAGTATTTAGTCAGATTCTATCTGACGTATTATTATTATTAGGAGGATTCTGTGGCATTTCGACTATTTGAACTGTTCTATTACTTCTTCCAGACGTGTTACGCTCTGGATGGTACCTACTGTCGGGTTCATTCATGACAATATGTTCTTGCGTATGATTTTGCTGTTGGTGAGACCGACTGTTATTATATGTACGCTGGTAATTGTGCTCATCGTTTTTACGTCTGTCGTAATAGTCATTCCTATACGGTGTATTGCGATGGGAATTGAAATACTGTCTTCTTTGTACATAGTTGTTTCTCTGCTCCCGTGCGTTACTATTTGTTGGACCAGGCGCTATACGTCCACGCGGCGAAACATTAAAGCCTGGTTGACCTTGTGTATTCCATTGTTGGTTAGGTATGTTAACCGGCTGGTGTTGATGTTGTTGTTGTGAAACACCTCTATTGTTACTAAAGTGTTGGTCCTGTTGCTGAAAATTTTGACGGTATTGATAATTAGAATTTTGCCTGTTATTAAAGTTTTGGTAGTTGTCGTTCCTAAAACGTCTGTTATCTTTCCGATTGGAATTACGTCCCTGATCATAATTGCAGTACTGTTGTTGACCTTGGTTGTTACTCAAAAAGTTTTTGTTTACAAAAGAATAATCAGATTGCTGTACTTCCAAGAGCTGTAAAAGATCTCTGAATGCTGAAATGTTTTCTTTTTGCTGACCCGTTAGAAGTGACACTCGTAATGACCGTGGTAATTTGGAAATGCATAATTGTATAAGTGCGGATTCACTGTACGGTTCACTCAGGTATTGGTTTTGTTGTACCATGTGCTCAAAAAATTGCGTCACACTGGGAAAATTTGAGTTCTCGTAATTCGGCAAACTAATTAGTTGGTCTTTAATTCCGCGCTGTGTCGTCTTCGACCAGTACGCTGACAGAAAAGCATTCTGAAATTCCTCTACTGAGTAGCATTGCCTCGCGATCGGTCTCATACGAGTTGCCGGTTCGCCTTCCAAAAAACTGCAAATAAATTCAAGTTTGTGTGTTACAGGCCAATTCGGTGGAAGAGCAAAGCTAAATTGTTGAATCCAATCCAGTGGGTGAATCTGCGTTCTATCGTTTTTAAAAACTTTAAACTTTCTCACTGACAGAAAATGTTTGTAGTCGAAATTATCATCTCTGTGTGATGGAACAGGTTCAGGATCGTAAGAGAATCTATTGAACTGTGGTTGATCGGAATCTAAGTCCCGTACTCTCTGTAGATTACCCAAATTATACGCGCTGCGTGAGTCTGACACATGTTCATAAAGTGGCGTCTGTTGTGGCATGTTATTAACTGAAATGTTTTTCATCTCTGTTACTTCTTGTTGTAAATTTGATAACTTCCTACGTAACGTGTTGTTAGATGAATCGATCTCATTAATTGTCTGCTGTAAATTTTGAAATTCAGGTGTTTGGATAAATGAAACCGGTGCAGTATCGTCTGATTTATTGTCATTAGTATTTTCGATAACATCAATACGACTGGCCAATTCATCATATTTTTCAGTCAGTATTTTAACCTGATCATCGGTTTTAGAATCGGATGCATTAATCTGTTTTTGCAACTTACGCGTAGTTTCGCTCAGTTTTTTAACATCAGCTTTGATGACATCGCAATCCTGTGTTAGATCTAATTGTTCGAATCTATCTGTCACTGTTTGAATATTTACTGTGTGTGTATCTGTTTTTAATTTAAGATCAGAAATTTCATCCCGTAATTCCGCGTTCAACTGTTCTATGGTGTTAATTTTGTCGGACACTGTAGTAATATTATTGTCTACGTACGTCTTCGCTTTCGCGAATATTTTACGTTTGTCCTCTTGTCTTTGTGCAGTGATTGTTTCCATGACTTGTCGTTTTACTTTGTTTTGATCCTGAATAAATCTGCGGAAACGCGTATCACTGTTCTGTATGTGCTGATTAAAGCGCTCGTTAATCTGAGTGTTCTGCTGTTCGAATTTCGCGTCTATCTTTGCGTCCATAGTGCGCGAAAGTTCTACCGTCATTGCTCTAAACTCGTCCCGTAATTGTGCAGCTTTTTCAGAGCATTGTTTAGCGACTCCGCTAATTTCGTCTCTGAGTGTTTCTGTTGCGACTGTTTGCATTTCTCTTAATTCTTGCGCAACAGATTTAATTTCTACGCTATTTTTTTGTGAACACGCCTCAATTTCCGTGCGCAACTGTTCCTTAGTGTCATGACACTGCGCGGCAACGGCTCTAATTTGTTCACTAAGCTGTCTCGAATTGTCGTCAAATTTTTCATTTTGTTGTCTGACCTGTTCACTAAGTTGCTTGAGGTTTTCATTCTGTTGTTTGTTATCTTCCCTAAGTTGTCTAAAATTTTCATCATTATTGTCAAGTTTTTCATTAATTTTATTAAATTTTTTATCCTGTTCACAAAATTGTTGTTTGAGCAATCTTGCCATAATTTGTTCAAAGCCAAAGTTAGCGTTTATACTCTCTGTGCTGTTTAGTGGTGGATCTGGAACTCTCTCGCTTACTGTAACCATTTGGTTATTCTGTATTTTAGAAAAAGGTTTGCCAGTTAGACATACACTGTCAGACATTATTTCGGAATTAAATAAATCCGTCGTACTTTCACTACACTGACCATTTTCATTGGAAAAATTTGTCTGTACATTACTTGGATTTTCTAAATCGGGTGTGTTAAGTTCGGCAGCGCTCATTACTATAGAGCGTTCTGCGTCACCAATTGTCGTCAAATTAACAGACGAGACAATTGAGTTCGTTTGTTCTTTATCAAGGTAAAAGTCATCATTAGTGGTTGTAATGCACTGATTGTTAGCGAACGCAGGATTGACATCATTACACTGCGTGTCACATGTCCTATCGGTAAAGATGTTTAAATCGGTAGTTTCGTTCGTAATACCTCGCGATACACTATTCACAGTCTTTCGCGGCATTTTTACAGTAGTCACAATTATTCAAAAACAAATAAGCACAAATGCAAAAACAACACACAAATACAACAAAGCAACAAATTGCCGTTGACCTGTAGAGAGAAAGTCACAATATTATTAAAAGCGTAGCGCCAAATCCTAATTATATCTAAGCAAATAAGAGCAGATATCTGACTGTTGCTCAAAAGACTCTCAACGAAATTCGATCCTGGCAGGGTCGCCAAGTGTAACCTCTCCACAAAAATTTAAATGAATGACAATATTATTTAAGAATACTAATGGACATTGCGCTAAGCGTAACCTGCCCACAATGAAATGTACTGACAATGGCAACAAAAAATGTGAAATTCGCAATCTGACTCAAATATAAATTCCTCATGAAAAATTAAAGTCCATTCAGTGATAAGAAAATTTAATTAAACCGAAATATCGGTATTTGGCCCTGTGTAAAACAATCAGAATTAAAGTCTTACCTCAGAATAAATGGATGTCACATTTCTGCTCTTGTTGTTGCGCACCGCTTGGAGGAACTGCATTGCAATTAATAATATTCTCTTTTTTTGTGATTTTAGCGAAATTTTTCTTCAAAAGAAGTGGAATGAAATGGGAAGTGCAACGAAATCTTTACTTCAATAAAAAATTAAATTTTTGAAAAAATGCTTTTGAAATAAAAATTATTATTGGGGGACTTGTTGGAGAATAATTACAATAAATAAATTTTTACATTATCTAATGATTATATTAATTAATGGTATACCTTATTCACCATCTTGACCAGTGTTGCCGACCGCCTACATCACACAACCGCACTGGGCTGCTACTACTGACCGACCGCTCTGCATGACGACTATTAGTGTACAGCACGCGACGACTACTGACAGAGTACTGCTCTGCAACTAGACAGAGCTACAGACTCGCAACGACTCACTGACAGACTCGCAACGACTGACTGACAGACTGAGAACCGCTCGCAACACTCGCGCGGTCAAGCGCAAACTCTCTGGTCACAGATGCTACAATGCCTCGCCATCGCTGTTATATTACATACGTGTTTCAAGTGGACATAATGTTTCCGGTGAACATTTATTATTTTTATGATACACTTTATGACAAAACTGCCTCCAATGTTGTCTTTATTACATAAAATATATATTAGTACCAAAAACTGAAAGTTTTATAACTCTCCTAATCATCTTCCTCTTGTGCTTCTTATTCTTCATCTTCATTTCCTTCTTCATCCTCCTCCGCGCCGACATTTGTATCATCATCCGCAGCATCTAACTCCTTGTAATCTTCTTCAGCAGGCACCAAATGGGTAGCAACTCTTGACGACGAAGTTTTTGCCTTAGTCGTCGATGATTTCCGTAAAGAAGAAATATAGATTCGGTTGTTGCCAGAAGTCTCCGGGACACATCCTCCAAATTTTTCATGCGAGAGGACTTTTCGGGCAAAGCTTAGATGATATTGCCATATTAAATTGTTTGCTAATTCCTGCGCATCTCTCGACAGCTGACCTATTGGTATGTCCGGTCCGTGGATCAACATTCTGTGTACTCCTGTTTGACACAATGCCTGGCTATTGCAGTGGCGTAGCTTCGAACTTCCTCGACGTCAATTTCTATTTTCTCGATGTAAATAACGGCATTTTGCAACGTCGTTTAAAAACGTCTCAAAGCCGGAGTTGCGGTTAGTAGCTGGATTTTAAGGTTGTTTCATGAAAGTAATGGTACATACATGAGAACGGAATGAAAAAGAAGGCGGAATGTCGTGGAATGTAAAACTTATCCCTTTTATTCGCTTGCATGTTACAATTGTGTCGCTTGCGTTCCGGAAAGAAGTTAATTAACAGAAATCAATTGTTAATTAATGATTCAACGGCGAAATAAGTATTCGTAATTAAGTACATACCTTCTGCAATAGATTCAGTTTAAAAAATTCGGTGTGATTTAGCTGAACAAAAATATTTCATCCGAACGACGCAGTACTTTTCCTACCTGGTCAGCTCGGCGCGCGGCTCACAAACGGATGCGGCGTTCGACCTGAAATTCAACTGTCGGAAGAAACAGCTGGCCGCTTATAAGGGCGGAATTCAGTTGTGCCAGCATTACTGTAGCCAACCTATTAAACTAAACTTGAAACTTCTTAGTGTTTATTTATTTTTATTGTTTCGAACACTGAACTGCAGAACTTTTCCTGGCAAAGACGAATCAAACTTAACCTATTCATTTATTACCCACAATATACAATCCCAAAGCAATCTGACCGCTATGCAATGACTACACGGCTTCAAATAATTAACACAAAACAATGTCCCTGAACTGGAAGAAATCCTAATAATAACCCGTACTTTTCATAAGTCACTTACCTCACAGAAAATCTTCATAACACGTACTACAGCAAGCACCAACTACAGCCAACTAAATAAAAGGATTCTAACTACTGTACGCTCTAACTTCTGGGAGGCATATTGTTAGCAATAGAAAGATTTTGTTGAAGAGCAAACAATGTATTTAGCAGATTTTACCTTATTCATGTGGCATCCAGTTCCAAAAATTACATACTTGTCAATAATTCCAAAAAAAAAAATGGTTCAAATGGCTCTGAGCACTATGGGACTCAACTGCTGAGGTCATTAGTCCCCTATAACTTAGAACTAGTTAAACCTAACTAACCTAAGGACATCACAAACATCCATGCCCGAGGCAGGATTCGAACCTGCGACCGTAGCGGCCCTGCGGTTCCAGACTGCAGCGCCTTTAACCGCACGGCCACTTCGGCCGGCCAATAATTCCACTACCATAACATTACCAACTACATCCATCCTACCAACACTGATTCTCGACGAAGGACACATTTCCAAGCCGTCAGCTCGCTAGCTGCTAACTGCTAGTCCATCCAACAACAGAGTCTCTTACCGAAGGCGCAGAGCGCTGTCAGCGATATTAATGCAGTCGATAGCGCTGCCAACATACAAACATATAAACAGGCTACTTACAAACTTCTTAACTCCGAACTTTTTTATTTATAGCCACTGTTTCAGAATTCTGACCCAACATGCGGTGCTGCCGCGTATATGCAAGGTAGCGCGACTTCGATGCGGGTTTATAAGTACCAACATGTAGGCAAAGCATTAATGTGGCATTCATGTCTTTCCAACGTTCATGCGGTAAATGCGGAAATGTAAAGTATGGCGACATTATTACCAGATGTGTCCAAACAGGACCAGCGTGCTGTTATTCTTTTCTTGGCAACCAAAGTGCAAACGCTGGTAGACATCCTTCGGAGAATGACGAGTGTATATAGGGCAGCATATCTGCCGAAAACCACCGTTATGGAATGAAAACTGCGGCGACGGGTGCTGCTTCGTGATAAAGGCCCCATATCGCAAATGTCGTAACACGAGAGTTACAACAACTCAAGTGGGAGACACTCGAGCATTCGCCCTATAGCTCTGATCTCTCCCCATGCGATTACCACGTGTTCGGTCCCTTAAAAAAGGCCTTGGAAGGTCAACGATTCCTGTCCAATGGTAGTGAGCAGCAGGGAGATATACAGGGTGGTCGGAAATTCCCGTTACAGACTTCTAGGACTTATAGAAGGGAGTGAGCACATCGTATTTTGAAGAGGGAACCCATGTCCGGAAACGTCATCCAACGAGAGTACAGAGCGTCCCAGTTACAGGCGCGGGCGTCTGTAAATGTACGTATACACGGGGTGATTCCGTGATGATGTTACAGACTTTCTAGGATGATGGAGAACGATAAATGTTTTAATTTGAAGTAAGGATCCCTGTACCGGAAACGAACGAGTCAAAAGTTATAAGCGAAAACCGTTATGATACCTCTGACAGTTGAATACATGTGTTGCGAAGAGAGTAGGGTTGGTAACTTTTAGTGGTGGTAGTGCGGACAAAAACGAGAAAAAATGTCCAACAAAAGTGGGCTCTAAATTTCGTACCTGAGAAGCGATGACCATTCGTTCATCTTCGCTAACGTGAAACACATCTCCTCTACCGAGCAAGTGTTCATAGCTTTTAAGGTATGCACTTTAGAGCCCACGACCAGACTTCTTCACTCAGCAGTACACTGTGTTTTACGAAAAGGGTATCTTCGACCTGGTACACGGGTGGGATGACCGCCTCTATACTCACGACTATTTTGCTTGATTGCCTCAATACTCACGACTGTTTTGCTTGATTGTCGTACCGGTTCTGGACTGTACGGTCTCCGAACGAGAATTTTTTGATCACTCATTATTCACAGGTAAAGCAGTTACGCAGTTCGAAATGGACGGAGCAACTAAAGATTAAACTTCGAACAAGGCTCTACATGTCGTTGCAGTAACACGTTAACACGTGTGTAACTACAGAATGATTAAATCATTTATTCAAAACGTGCACAACGGAATTTTTGACTTCTCCCTGTAACATCTGAGTTCACCGTATCTCATAATCAATGTAACGGATAAACACAAAGTAATTTACTAACAAAGTCAGTGATCTCATCATCACTGACATAGAGGTTGCGTAAAAAATGTCCTTGATCAACTTTTACTCAAAACAAGTAGAAATACCTTGTTATTTAAAGTAACTGAGAGCTCAAGGCTTACGGAGGTTTTACATTGCTCCAAATGAACTCAGAGTTAAAATAAAAGACTGTTTGTAGCACATTACATGGACAAACATAAAATTATACACTGAAGCGCCAAAGGAACTGGTATAGGTATGCGTATTCAAATACAGGGAAATGTAAACACCGCAGAAGACAGCACTGTGGTTGGCAACAAGTGTATGGCGCAGTTGTTAGATCGATTACTGCTGCTACGAAGTCCGATAACTAAGATATAAGTGAGTTTGAACGGTGCACGAGCGATGGGACACAGCATCTCCGAGGTAGCGATGAAGTGGGGATTTTCCCGTACGACCATTTCCCGAGTGTACAGTCAGTATCAGAAATCCGTTAAAACATCAAATCTCCGACATCGCTGCGGCCGGCAAAATATCCTGCATGAACGGCACCAGCGACGACTGGAGAGAATCGTTCAACGTGGCAGAAGTGCAACCCTTCCGCAAATTGTTGCAGATTTCAGTGCTGGGCCATCAAAAAGTGTCAAACTGCTAACCATCCAAAGAAACATTATCGATATGGGCTTTTGGAGCCGAAGGCCCACTCGTATACGCTTGGTTACTCCACTATACAAAACTTTTAGCCTCTCCTTGGCCCGTCGACACCGACATTGGACTGTTGATGACTGGAAACATGTTACCTGGTCGGACGAGTTTCGGTTCCAAACCTATCGAGCGGGTGGACGTGTACGAGTATGGAGGTAGCCTTAGAAATCACGGACCATACATGTCAGCAGGGGACTGTTCAAGCTGGTGGAGGCTTTTAAAGGTGTGGAGCGTGTGCAGTTGGAGTGTATGAGACCCCTGATACGTCTATACACGACTCTGACACGTGACACGTACGTAATCATCCTTTCTGATCACCTGCATCCATTCATGTCCATTGTGCATTGGGCAGTTCCAGAAGGACACTGCGACACCCCACACGTCCAAAATTGCTACAGAGTGGCTCCAGGAACAGTCTTCTGAGTTTAAACAATTCCGCTGGTCTCCAAACTCCACAGACACGAACATTATTGAGCATATCTGGGATTCCTTCCAAAGTGCTGTTCAGAAGATATCTTCGTCCCCTTGTACCCTTACGGATTTACGGACGCCCTGCAGGATTCATGTGCCAATTTCCACCAGCACTACTTCAGACATTAGTTGAGTCCGTGACACGCCGAGTTGCGGCGCTTCTGCGACTTCGCGGGGGCCCTACACGATATTAGGCAGGAGTACCAGCTTCTTTGGCTCTTTAGTGTATACTGTATGAGGCAAAATTAGTTTCTGTTACGCCTAACAATTGCCTAGGGAAGCCAATTTGCCAGCGGGTATCATTGCTGACTTCAATTCCCATGTGCTACAGATACTGAAACAACCGCGGACACCAGCGTATTTCCAATTCAGATGTCAATCGTAAGGCCTGCTGCTGCTGCTGCCACAATTTTGCTAAGTTCATAAGATTTTAGAGGCGTAAACCAACTACTCAGCTCAAACATTTAGGAATGCATATTGAAAAAAGAATTGCAAGACAAATCACACAGACTTTTGAAGTACCCACAGCTGCAGGTGGAGGTGAACTGGAGGCATCAGCGCTCCGACTCACTGTGATCTGTCCTCTATCGAACAAAGACGAAACAAGTTGTTCTCGAACACCTATAGTCAACGGAATGTCTGTTTTATTCCATACGCGATTTGTGCTGAATAACCAAAATGTCAGATTGCCAAATCAACAAGTATGTTGCTCTATTGGTCCATCTGGCCGTTCTCTTAGTAGGACGGAAAGAACTGATGCTCACTGAACCGGATGTTCCAGGAGGAATTGTCAGTATTGACGGATATGACAGGAACGATCATTCGAAGCAAAAAGCTAGTAAATTTGGGCCGTAAAATATATACCGTAAGAAGAGAGGTGCTTCACAGTAGCGAAGATGAAGACGTGTTCATAGCTCTTAAGGTGTGCATTTCAGAGCCCATACTTGTTTCCTTCGAATCATCGTGCCTTACATGTCTCAGAACATCGACCACTCCTCCTGGGATATCCTGTGTTGCTGGTACAGTGTACAGATTTTTATAAGTGCACGTCAGTTCAGAATAGGAGAAACTGTCTTCTTCAAATATTACCTGTAGGTTTAGTTTCCCTGTTCCTTCCCACTAATTCATTTCTCACCAATTCGGAAATTATTTTATCGAGAAGTCTAACACCGATTTTTATCTCATACGTCTACAAATGAGATGACGTTCATTTAAAATGATTTCAACGTCAAAGGTATGTTACGTTGTAACCTACTTCGTTCCTTCCTTCTACGAGGGGGAGTTGGAAGATAAGTTTCCCCTGCCGACTGTGGGCAGAGTCGTGTGATATGGGCGAAAAACAACACGGTAGGTGAACGCGCACGTGCAAGACACCGATACACCACTGGGTAGAGGTCGATCGCGATCAAGCAGCTGGCGCTGTCGCAGTGCCTGCGTAAAGCGGAGGCAAGCCGCTCAGTCTTTTCCCGGAGCTATGGAGAGAAGGTGCGTTTTGCAGTCGTGGTCAAAGGCGGAAGTAAGAGCTGTTATCCGCTATGAATGAGCACGTGGAGTATCAGGCACAGAAATTCATAACCACCTTGCTCAGGTGCATGGGTCAGGTGTGATGTCGAGGCAAATGGTGCGGAGATGGTGCCAGCAATTCAGTGATGGACGTCAGCAAGTTCAGGACATACAGAGACCTGAACGGACTCGCACGGCCACTACAGATGCAAATGTCAGGAAGGTGGATGACATGATTAAAGCGAACCGGCGTATCACCATCGATGGAGTAGGGTCAGAACTTGGAATCGTACATGAGCAAGCTCACAAGATCATCCACGACACTCTTCGATACAGGTAGGTGTCAGCACGATGGGTGCCCTGCCAACTGACCTCGGCACACATGGAACGACGCATGGTGTTCAGCCTGAAACAGCTCGTGCGTTACCATGAACCTGGGAAGGACCTTCTGTTTCGGATTGTGACGGTGGATGAAACATGGGTCCACAATTACACGCCCGAATCGAAGTCCGCATCCATGGAATGGAAACACCGTCATTACCTGTCCGAAAGAAGTTCAAAAGCACTCTGTCTGCAGGTAATGTGCTACTCACTGTTTTCTGGGTCACCAAAGGAGTTTTGCTGCTGTACTCTCTGGAGGATGCAACCATCAATGCTGCACGGTACTGCACCACTCTGTCGGAAATGATAAAGGTGATTCGGAAAAAGCGGCCTGACCTTCTCAGATCTGGCGTTCTGCTGTTGGATGACAATGCGCGACCACAAACAGCGAGGGCAACGCAAAGCCACATTGCAACTCTTGGTTGGTAGCGTCTACACCATCCGCCTTACAGTCCGGATCTCGCACCAAGTGACTTCCATCTGTTTCCTGCTTTGAAGAAGACTCTCGGTGGAAGGCGCTTTGGCAGCAATGCTGACGTCAGACAAGCCGTTCAACATTTCTTCCGTATTCGAAGCCCCGATTTTTTCCTGGAAGGCTTTTTGAAGCTCATAAAGTGGTATGACAAATCTCAATGTACTTCGAAATTATGTAGAAAAATAAAGATATGTCTTATCTTTATTGTCTCATTCTCTTTTTTTTCCTTTTGCACACAACTCTGACCACAGTCCACAGTTTCCAACTCCCCCTCGTACTTCTCGATTGTATACGTGAAATTCTTGAAAGACTAGCTACATATTGGCACCAGCTTCTCCCTCCCTGTCAAGTTCCTGTCCACCCATGATAATACTGGAGTGACGCTGAACGCATTAAGGCCGGTTCCCACTAGGGCTGCCGCGCGTCAAAACCGCGCGTCAGCGGCGTGGTTGCCATGGAAACGGCGTCAGCGGCACGGCGCGGCGGGCTCTGCGTCGCGGTTTGCCCATGTCGAACCGCTTCCGCTGCCGCGTGCCGCGCTCCAGGTGCGAGCCGCCAATCACAGAACGCGCTGAGCGTGACGTCAGGTACGGAACCCCGGGCCACACGACCTTTCGCCGAACCCCTGGCGCGGACGCGGCGGCAGCCATGAAATACTTATCATCCGATTCCAAGGAAACGACTCGGTAGAAAAATTTGATTCTTGGGTATGTTACAGCCTGATATCTTCTCTCGATGAAGGACCGAATTTCTTTTCGTTATTAGTCGTGGTTACTTGCTGTATCGCATTTACGTAAACCTTTACACGAAATTTTAATGAGTGTGCAGAGGTAAAAACGCATTGCGTGGACTTTGCGTACAGTTCATTTTAGGTAATACATTATTGCGTATGAAATTTAGTCAACATATCGAAATTGTTTTTAAAGCTGAGAGCAGAACGATAGCTATCACCGTTCTCGAGATATTGAATGATATGTCGGCGGATGGGCTGTGCGGTGACCGTGCGCGGGTCGCTTGCGACGCGACCGATACTTCGTCTTGCTCGTCGTAAGCCATGTGGTTGTATCAACTGCAAATTTCGTAAACGGTTCAGAAATCGAAAAGTGTTTTTTTGCAAACGATAACTTGTAAAAAGTCATGTATTTCGTCACATGATAAATATCCAAAATCTTTTTATCTACCGAGATATGAAAGACACTACAGTTTTTCGGAAGGGATTGATGAATTTTTTTAAACGGCATTTAATAACATGTGGAATTAGAAGTTAAACCGAGACTAATTTACTGGTATGCCATAAGATGTAATTTGCTAAGTATCTACAGCTATTGATTATTTCCTTTCGAAGTAACGAACGTTTTTTTCTTTATCCAGTGTACTTTATTGGTTCAAGACGCGTTTCGCCTTTTACTTTAAGGCATCTTCGGTGGATTCTAGAATGATTCAGTTTTGTTTTGATATGTGATACTTGCAGATTATAAAACAGTTCACATCTTTTTTACGTGAATAACTGATTACTTACAGTGAATCGAGTTATTGGCAGACATCTGCATTTCCCCTCACCTGGTCACATGCTGTAGGTTGAACTAAAACTTAGATTATGGAACATAAGCACATTTTCATGTTCTTTTTTTTTCTTCTGTCACTAGCTGTAGACATTTTACAGAAAACACTGATTTGAAGTCGTAACTACAGTGTGTTCACCTCATGTCCCCTCCTGTTTGGTTTGTTTATGTACATGTTGCCAACCTAAAGAATTATATGCTGAAAACTAATGATTGTTTATTTCTGTTCTCCTTATATCTGTATGTGTGTGTGGCTAGCCAGTGATAGTTATAGAAAGTTGAAAGTGAATGCAGTAGTTGTCAGACAATGGTTGAAAGACTTGGTGTTCAGCTGATTTCAGTTTTGGTTTAAATGTTTTGTGGAGGAGTGCATGGAAGAGTAAATTCACTGCTTACATTAATAGATAAAATAGTAGAATAGCATTTCAACAGATGATTATTATCAGAATACTATTACCCAACCCCGTTGTCCTCACTCTTTGACGCCTCACAATATGTCCTGTCAACTTACCCCTCTTGTAGTCAAAGTTGTGCCGTAATTTCCTCTTCCTCCTGTATTTAATTCCGTACCTCTTCTTTAGTTACACGATCCTTATATCTAATCTTCAGCATTCTTATTGATCACTACGTTTTGAAAGCGTCCACTGTCTTCTTGACAGAACTGTTCATCGCCCACATTTCACTTACATACAAGGCTGCACTCCACACAAATACCGAACTCCACACAAATACCTTTGTAAAATAGTACCCAGTCATTAGAATTTATATTCGATGTGAACAAATTTTCTTTTTCAGAATGCTTTTGTTGTTATTCACAGTCTTCATTTTATATCCTCTCTACTTCTGCCTTCTCAATTACTGCTTCCCTTTCAAGTCATTGAAGTCTTAGAAATGCAGTTTGGTTTCTGTACAAGTTGTAGATAATCTTGTGTCCCTGTGTTTTATCGATGACATCTCCAGAGCTTCAAAGAATGTTTTAATTAAGATTGTCAAAACCTATCTCTAAACATGCAAATGCTATAAACACAGTTTCGCTGTTCTTCAGTGTGTCTACTTAGTTAAGTGGTAGGATCAGTATTGCCTTGCGTGTTCAGACATCTCACAGGAATCTAACATTGTACTTATGTTAGTTTGTACAACCCCTCCCCCTCTCCTGTCTACATATTCCTTCCACTATCTAGCCTTCTCTTATTTGCTTAGTTCTGGCTTGCCAAATGACTTCTTGACAGTTGCTTCTCCTTTGAGCAAAGATTTCTTTGTTCTTTCTCATTTTCATTCCCTTATGTTTTCCAAGTGCAAAATCACGTTGCAATTTTGGACTTCCTGTCAACGTCATGTTTAGACATTTCTATTTCCAATGGCCTACTTTATTTGCTGCATTTTTATATTTTTCCCTCTTGTCAGATTTAATATTTCACGTTTTATCTAACGATTTCTACTGTACCTTCTTCCCATTCTCGTACTCTGCTGCATTCACCACTTCTTCTCTCAAAGATATCCATTCGTATTCTAGCGGATTCCTTCCTCTGTTTCAATCAGTCGTTGCATTACGCTAACTTTAAGATTATCGAAAAACTGTGGGTCTTGACTTATTCAAGTTCCATTTCCTTAATTTGCTACCGTTTACTGTCTCTTTAGTTGTAAACTGCAGCTCGTAACTAATAAAGTAGTGTAGGTTTGCGTCTGCACCGGGAAATGTCTTATAATTTAAAATCTGGTTTCGACAACTTTGTTCCAAATATGTATTATTCTTTCATGATTCTTAAGCAATGTGCTAGATAGTGAAGAATGATGAACGGTAGTCATGAAATCTGTTTATGGTGAAATGAGAAAACATGCATAATGGAATATGTGAAAGAGTACATTGTACAGAAAATGAAAAATTGGTATGTCTTCACCCAACTTCGTCTTTCCTCCATGTAGGTGTAAGATATAGTTTTTCAAACGCACCGGGAGTTTCAGTGGGTCCTGACCCGTACCTCAGTAGCTGTCCGTCATTGGCTACCGCTAGCGCCTGCCGCTTCCAGATGGGAACGCCAATTCCGCGAGCCGCCGCGTCAAAGCGGAAAACGCTTGCCGCTGCCTTTGCCGCACGACGCGCTGCCGCGCTCTAGTGGGAACCGGCCTTTAGAAGCGCTCCTCACTATCAATCAGATATGCTCCACATCGTTTTCAGAGCTTAGAGGAAAATAATTAGAATAAAATAATCGCAGACCAATTAAGTTAGCGACCTGTCATAACCACAATGTTGGTTGTTTCATACTTCCATCATATTGTGCACAATCTCAGTCTCACCAGATACTGTAACTACATCAGTGTTTAATGAAGGTATCAAGTGACTTTCTCCTCTAATGTTTCCTGCAGTCCGCACCTCTGCTTCACAAAAAAGAGCCCAGCGACGAATTGAGGGACAGCTTGGTAGACGGTCTGGAGGCGGTGGAACGCTTCTTGACCGCCAGCAAGTTTATTGCCAAGGACAACTTCACCATTGCTGACTACTGCTACTACTGCAGCATCACTTTTATTGACGTAAGTATATTTGGCTCGCCACTAGAGGCAGGCAAGTTACAACTGGTGGGAAGCAATACCGTTTGCTTTCATTAAACAGCTGAGTTCTCCAGGAGTTTTTTTGTTTCTTAATATTCAGAGCTTTCATTCCGTTTTATTTCTTACATATTCTTTGTCATTGCCCCCTTTCTTTGGTATGTAGTACGTTTCTTACAAATGACGTAGCAAGGTCTCGAATATTGCTCTTAATCACACTAAAAGAAAGTTCACATTTGTCTTCCACGACTACTTCATGTGTACGAAAGATTTACCTTCATTTTATCAGTTATCATAGATCTACAACTCTATTAATTATATGTATCTAACACGATTTATTTTTAATCACAGTGGGTTTTCAAAGCATGTATTCCCGTCTTCAGTTGCATCCATTGCATCCACCATAGTTTTGCAGGTTTTCCCGATAAAGTTGAAGTGATGTACACAAAATGTAAGAAATCAGTTCGACTGAAAGACAAAAATACTTCACGTTTCAAGAGATTAGTCACGCTTTGTCAACGTGAGAACGTGTGTGTGTGTTACATGACGATGTAAACTTGTTTGCTTCAGTACATAATTGTTTCCTGGAACAGCGATGTAAAACAACGATTTACCTGGGAAATTTCACAAAATGAAGATAGGCTCTCAGAACCTTAAATATCGTGGTCTTCCTTTTTCATAATTAATGGCTGCTCTTGTACATGATCAGTGCTTGAAGATAATCAATTACATTGATTCGTTTGCTGCACGATTCGATGAATGCTTCATTCCATTACTTAAATATCTCACACAAATTTAATATTGGCCTTTATGCAAGAAATCTCCCTTTTGGAAGGTCAAAAACGTTGCTTTCATTTAAGCTGTTACTTTATACAGTTTCACTGATTCTACATGGTCTTGAAGCTCAGCGTTTGTTATTTAGGAAACCAGGCATCATGTTAGTACAGTTTATACAGTAAATGTTTTGCGTACTTTATTAAAAATAATCTTGATAAAGTGTTAGTCGTTGTACTAATCATGTGTAATAGTTTTGGTGTCCGCCTTCATCTCTTGAATGTACTGTAAGCGCAGATCGAAACTGAAATTAATCTGCCACACAGTTCATTAGAAACATTTCTCATGCCGAGCTGTTGTGACTGCTACTGATCCCGCGGACTTTTGCGGGACGAACACCACTGGAAAGAAACAGCTTACTAACGAAACATGTTGGTGCGTTAAGTCATAGGCGTAGCTGCTGAATAGAAGTGGATATTTTGAAAAAAGAGACTGACCAAATCATTTCAGCACGTGATGTTTCAGGGGACCGAAATAGAACTTGGTTGTCATTTTTCTGATATTTAATTTTCATGTTACTTGTGATTGTTCGTTCTTAACTCTCGTGTTTCATCACCAACTGTTCATATGCTCTGTGTAACAGTTGATAAATTAACTAAGTACTCGTTTGGAGTGTGTGGAAATATCTGATAGAAGTATGAGCTTTCTTGTGTGTTGAGGGTATTTTCGTTCTGTCGTTGCAACTACAAATATGCGTGGCATTTTTCACAGGAAGCGTTTCGCTTTATTGAGGTAAAGCATCATCAGTGGTTTGTAATTAAGTTATTTACATTTTTAATTGGTTGTAGATCGAAAAACAGTTCGTTAAGAATATGTTGATTTGTACTTACGGTGATTTTTGCTTGATTTCTCGCTTACATCGGGAAATGCCATCTGCTCACACGTCGTTGTTTTTCTGCATTAGACACTGATAATTTTGGTCTAATTTTAGTTCTTCTGCAGCACTATGCATTTCTTATGGTTTTCACAGCACACTTTTATTCACACCACTAGCAACAGTGCCAGAGGGTGTAGTAGATGATTACTCGCTGCCCCGTGGTATTCTTTCAACATAAGCCATTTAGAGGAATATGCTTCGTGAATTATTAAAATTTCTTATGTTGAGTGCTCGTCGACGCCTGTGGAACCAATTCTGTGCTGCTTTCTGCCATTTTGTGCTTGGTGTTCGTGAATTGTTTTAGATTTTTCATCAAAAGAATTAAGGTAGAGGAACATCTATGTCGCAGTTCTTATCTAACGAGATGGGGCTTGTAACATGAAACATTCTTTCCATCAGTCCCTGGTACTGAAAAGAATGTTACCGAAGACTTAATGTAACCTTCGGGCTTATATCCCTTTATTGTGGAGTTCGCTGACCGAGCTCTTTATTTTATTTTCTAGTTTTTCAGTTCTCCATCAGTTCTTAAAGTCTTTACGTCTTATCATGCGAACATTCTAGTCCTTCTTTTCTGTTGATATTTAGACACTGGGATTGCAGCGCGCTTGCAATATCTACGTTTTCTTTATTTATTTTCTTTTCAGGCTCCACAAATGGGTAGAATAGACTTCTCACAACACAAAAATATCCAGAGGTGGATGGATCTAGCTCAGAAGACTTGTCCCTTGTTTAAGAAGTATGACAAGATCGCCAGAAACGGTATAGAAATATTTTTGGAGGCTGGACAATATTAAATAATCATTTATTTTCCTTAGTGACTAAATCCTACATCAATGTAAGTAATGTACTATTGTTTCCAGAATGTGATTTTCACTCTGCAGCGGAGTGTGCGCTGGTATGAAACTTCCTGGAAGATTGAAACTGTGTGCCCGACCGAGGCTCGAACTCGGGACCTTTGCCTTTGCCCGAGTTCGAGTCTCAGTCGGGTACACAGTTTTTATCTGCCAGGAAGTTTCAATGTACTATTGTGCTGAAATGTGTGAACAATACAACTGTAACTGAAAGGGTGACCTCAATAAAACTGCAAATATCAGTTACAATTAAAAACAGTCTTCCACTTATCCGATTGTCATGATGCTGTGTCAGATTTCAGATGCCACGTGAATTTGAGAGTGTTGATGAAGTAACGTGATACAGTGATATGAGGAACATTTCTTGGCTCTCAATAATATGAAAAAAAAAACGCTGGCGCCACGCGCTTGAGAGTACCACAAACCAAGCAAAATGCGTGAAATTTGTGGCAAATTTATGCATGACGTTAGATTTTAAGGAGCTGCTGAGAGGCGACCAATGAACGTAGATCGATTAGCCTCTCCAGAGCATTTTATTGTCTCTGGGAGAAGTAGGATATTTTCCACTCTTGTTAACTAATAGACATAAGGAGCAGCATAACACATTATCTAGTATGTACTAAATATCGAGCCAAACTTCACTGATCACAAGTTACTTAAAACAGATACAGGTAGTTTTATGTATTGGGTGAAAAGCTGTGATCCATATGGACTAATCAGGTCCAATCACGAAGAATTCGGCACCTCTGCACATGCGACCGATAATTCTTTTAGAATAACATCTTGAAAGAAAAAGGTTATCGGCCTGATGAAAGAAGAGGCGAATGGTTCACAGATTGTGAAGTTTGTGGGGCTCAGATCAAAGATAATTATACACAGACCGTATAGACGTAGGTGCCGCCCAAAGGTGTGCATTGTGTGATCTTAAAAACTATCACTAATGAAGATTACAAGAGGTGCCTCCTCGAAATTAGTTGTTGGCGCTGCTCCATACATTGTACGCCAGGTAACTGTTCGATCGAGAGGTCATGAGGTATATACTGCACTGCAGCTGAAAATAAGGCTGTTCCATCATGAAAAAATAGTTCATCTATTGGCATGAGATTGGCACCCTCCCATACTCGCTTTATACAACGGTGTTATTTAGTGTGTGACTGCGTATTTGTTTGTAAATCGTCAATGTATTTATGTGTGAGTGGGTGTGGAATAGTTAGATGAACAGCTCGTCATAGTTGTGTGTGTGTGTGTGTGTGTGTGTGTGTGTGTGTGATTATGGATGCCTGATTACGCAGTATGTGTGCGTATACAGCATACTGTGAACACAGTTGCATACTACATGCATGTGTATATATTATTGTTGGTGTTTTGCCCTTAAGGAGCGCATTTGCACTAAACTACATGGCCGGTTCCTTTTGCTGCCTTCCTTGCTGCCCAAACTTCCCTCATTCGCTTGCTGTGTTTCTGGTTCCGGTCCTCTGTCCATGCTTCTTGTCGGCTTTGTGTCTTCGGCTTCATCTTGATTGCCTTTTTGGTTGCCCATATTTCTTTCATCTTCTGGCTGTGATCTTGCTTGCGTTCTTCGGTTCATTTTATGCCTGTTCGTTTGTCATATTGTATCTCATGTAGTTTACTTTTCTTAATGATGTTTCTGCATTTTATTCTGTCGTTTATTATGTCTGCTGTTATGTTGAGTTGGTTCAGGTCGTTTTCTACCTCTGCCACCCATTTGTTGTTTCTAGTGGTTACCCAGTCAAAGATCTGTTTGGTCAGCCTGTGTGATGACATTCTGTATAGGTGTCCATAGAATTGTAGTCCGCGTTTTCTAATCCTTCTGTGATTTTCTCCGTATGTTTGTACAGTTCCTCTGTAGGTTTCTTGATCCATATTCCATTGTTGTTAGTTGCGCCAAATATTTTCCTAAGTATTTTCCGTCCTACTTTTTCTAATTGTCTGATACGTGTATGCCCTAGTATTAGTGTGGTCTCTGCTGCATATAGTGCCTCGGGGAGCACCACCGTGTCGTAATGGCGTAATTTGGCTTTTTGTGAGATAGACGTCTTGTTGTAATGATTCCACACTACTTTGTATGCCTTGTCCAGTTTAGTCTTTCTTTCTTCGTTTGAGTCTCTGTTATGTCCACTCATTTGTAGTGTTTCACCGAGGTATTTGAAGTTTGCCGTTTTGTAAATCGTGCCATACTTTGTGTTCAGAGATGAGAGTTTCTTTGTGCTCATAAACTGTGTCTTTTCGTAAGTGATCTGTAGTCCAGTTTTGGAAGCGATTTCGCGCAGTTTTTCAATAGCGTCTTTTGTTACTTTTATACCTTTCGTGACAATCGCCAAATCGTCTGCAAAAGTCAGGCATTTAATCTGTAAGTTTCCTAAGGTTATCCCCTGTTGTGATGTTTCCCATTCTTTTATGACCTTATCTAACACCAGATTGAAAAGGAGAAGTGAGACGCCATCGCCTTGTCGGACACCTGTGCGAATTTCAAAGGGCTCTGATAGTTCCCCACAGAACTTTACTTTGGAGGTCGTGTTGGTTAAAGTTTGCTCTATGATAGCCCGTGTTTTGTTGTCTACTTTGTATTCTGCTAGAATTTTGAAGAGAGTTTTCCGGTCGATAGAGTCGTACGCCTTTTTGAAGTCAACAAAGGTAATGATCAGGTTCTGTTTGTGTTGTAAAATCATTTTCAGGTTCCAAATTTGTTCCGCACAAGACCGCCCTTTACGGAAGCCTGCTTGGTATTCCCCAATCAAGTGGTCGGTCTGGCATTCTAGTCTGTTCAGTAAAGCTTTAGAGAGGATCTTGTATGTCACCGGTAGTAGGGATATTCCTCTGTAGTTGTTCGGGTCAGTCTTGTCACCTTTTTTGTGTAGTGGGTGTATCAGGGCAGCTTTCCAGTCGTCAGGAGTTTTCATGGTCTTCCAGATGTCTTCCAAGATCCTGTGGATGTCTTTGGTGAGTTCTGGGTCTTGTAACTTCCAGATTTCCTCGATGATGCCATCTTCTCCTGGTTCTCTACGATTCTTGAGTGACTTGATTATTTCTTTAACTTCTTCTACAGTTGGAGGTTCACTATCTGGATTGTATGTGCTCGTTTCTGTCATCATTTCTTCCATAGGGGGTTCCGTGTTGAGCAGTTTTTCAAAGTACTTTGCCAGAATGTCACAATTGTTTTTGGTATTGGTTTCTAGGGCTGCATCCGGTCTTCTGAAGCACAAGTTGGGTGGTTGATATCCAGTCATATTTTCTCTGAACGTTCTGTAGAAGTTTCTTGTATTGTTCTTCATGAAGTCCGATTCGATCTCTGTCAGTCGCCGTTTGTCATACCGTCGTTTTTCACTGCGAATGATTTTGCTTGATTGCTTCTGTGTTTTCAAGAAGTTCATCCAATTCTCTTGGGATTTATGGCTACTAAATTTTTTCCATGCACTGATTCGTTGGTCAATAGCTTGGTCACATGTGTGGTTCCACCAACGGTGTTTTCGTGTGCGTGGTGCTTGTGCTAGTTTCATGGCCTCTCGGATTCTTCGTGAAAGTTGTGTCCAGTCTGTCGTTTTCTCCATTTTAATTTTGTGTAATATTTGTGTCTGGTTTAAAGTAACGTATTCTGGATCTGGTCTAACAATTTTGTTCTTATGGAGCTTTTTCTTGGGCAAAAGACGAATCCTGATCTGTAGTAGGTGGTGGCCTGAGTCGAAGTAGCCTTTACGGGCGTCTATGTTCAAAATTTCTTTTTGTGAGTCTTTCTGGACTATTACGTGGTCGATTTGTAGTTCTTGCTTTCTGCTGGGGAATTTCCATGTGGTATGTTTTCGTGTTGGTTTCTTGAATTTTGTTGACATAATGGCGAGGTCGTGGCTTTTGCAAAAGTCTATCAGATGTTTTCCGTTTTTGTTGGTGTCCTTGTGTGGAGTATGTTTTCCTGTGGTATGTCTGTGTATCTTTTCTTTTCCGAGTTTAGCGTTGAAGTTTCCCAGTATTATTTTGACTCTATGTGCAGGAATTTTTCTGATAGTTTCTTCCATTGTCGTCCAGAAGTCATCAATTTCGTCCGGGTTTTTCCTGTTGTAGTCATTAGTCGGTGCATGTGCGTTGATTATTGTGTAGGATTTATTGGCTGATTTCACTGTGATGGTGCTGATTCTTTCGTTTGGTGGCGAAAAGTCGATTATGCTGTCCGTGATGGACCTGTGTACTGCAAATCCTGTGCCAAAAAGCCTTAGGTTTTTCAGTTGTCTCGATGGTTTTCCTTTATATATTCTGAAATTCTCCGTGTTGAAATGGTCTTCGTCTGTGAATCGTGTTTCTTGCAGTGCACATATTTTGATTTGAAATTTTTCGAGAGTGTCTGTCAGTTGTTTCATCTTTCCTGTCTTCATCAGTGTGTTCACGTTGAGTGTGCCGATGTAGTGTTTGCGTTTGGTCTTGAGGGAGTTTGAGAAGCTCCGATTCTTCTCATGATGTCCGTGAGCCACCGGAATCCGATGCTCACGACGATCCCAGTCTATTGACTGGGGCCC
This sequence comes from Schistocerca serialis cubense, assembly GCF_023864345.2. Taxonomy (NCBI): domain Eukaryota; kingdom Metazoa; phylum Arthropoda; class Insecta; order Orthoptera; family Acrididae; genus Schistocerca; species Schistocerca serialis. Next base: position 301,180,970 of record NC_064639.1, on the reverse strand, counting down.
GGGGTAATGAGATTTTTCTCGTTGTACCATCATGATGTTTAGTAGTTGGATGTATGGCATGCTGCCGACTACAACCTGACTTTCCAGACCAGGAGTTTTGGTCCGCCCCCAGTATTTCATTTCCTCGGTACCACCTATATCTAGGAGGCATGCCCCTATCCACCACCTGGGGAGGCGCTCGGTTGCGGGTCTACTAACCGCCCCGATATATATATATGGTTTTTTTTCGCCTGACGCTGCTAGTCCTCGTTTGCCATATATACTATATACAGAAAGACATAGTCAGAACGGAAGTGTAAGCTTTATATAAAAGAGTAACATGTGTATATATAAATAAAATTGGAAACATAGTATTTAAGCTCCTCTTCTCTACATTAGTTTTAGAATAAATAAATGTATTTTATAGTCATCACAAAACATAACTGTGCAAAGAAAACCGATGTATATGTGTGCCAGGAAAAAATGGGTGTGTAAATACATCAAGGAAAAAGGCATGAAAAAATTAGCTTTGCAAATCATTTTATATACGGAAAAATTCTTTGTAAAAAACAGATGAGAGGAATGACATCATAAATCAACAGGTTTGCAAATAAAATAAAAGAATAATTGTAAGAAATTTTACTGCAAAGAAATTTGTTATATCATTGTTCTTACACTGAAGAGCCAAACAAACTGGTACAACTGTCTAATATCGTGTAGGGCCCCCGCGAGCACGCAGAAGTGCCGCAGCACGACGTGACGTGGACTCGACTAATGTCTGAAGTAGTGCTGGAGGGAACTGACACCATGAATCCTGCAGGACTGCATATAAATCTGTAAGAGAAAGGCTGGGGAGGGGGTCGTGATATCTTCTGAATAGCACGTTGCACGGCATCCCAGATATGCTATTTGCTCAATAATGTTCATGTCTGGGAGTTTGGTGGCCAGCGGAAGTGTTTAAACTCAGAAGAGTGTTCCTGGAGCCATTCTCTATCAATTATGAATGTGTGGGGTGTCGCACTGCCCTGTTGGAATTGTCCAAGTTCGTCGCAATACACAATGGACATGAATATGCAGATGTTCAGAGAGGATGATTACGTACGTGTCACCTGTCAGAATCATATCAAGATATATCAGGGGTCCCATATCACTCAAACTGCACACGACTCATACCATTACATAATCACCACCAGCTTGAACAGTCCCCTGCTGACATGCAGGGCCCATGGATTCATGAGGTAGTCTCCATACCTATACGCGCCCATCCGATCGACAGAATTTGAAACGAAACTCGTCCGACCAGGTAACATGTATATAGTCTCCAACAGTCCGATGTCGGTCTTGACGGGACTAGGTGAGGCGTAAAGCTTTGTGCCGTGTAGGCATTAAGGGTACACAAGTGGGCCTTCGGGTCCGAAAGCCCATATCGATGATGTTTCATTGAATGGTTCGCACGCTGACACTTGTTGATGGCCCAGCACTGAAATCTGCAGCAATTTGCGGAGGGGTTGCACTTCTGCACGTTGAACGATTCTCTTCAGTCATCGTTGGTCCCGTTCTTGCAGGAACTATTCCCGGCCGTAGCGATGTCGGAGGTTTGATGTTTTACCGGATTTCTTATGTTCACGGTACACTCGTGAAATGCTCGTACGGGAAAATCTCCACTTCATCGCTACCTCGGAGATGCTGAGTCCCATCGCTCGTGCGACGACTGTATCACCACGTTCAAACTCACTTAAATCTTGATAAGCTTCCATTGTAGCATCGGTAACCGATTTGACAACTGCGCCAGACATTCGTTGTCTTACACAGGTGTTGCCGACCGCAGCGCCGTATTCTGCCTGCTTACATATTTCTGTATTGAATGCGTGTGCCTATACCAGTTTCTTTGGCGTTTCAGTATATTCCTAAACCCTTTCACTATGGAATTACTGTCTACATCTTCCTCAGCTCTGAGCTTAGAATTTATGAAAGAAAAGTTTATATTGGTGGTCAATGCATTCTTCATGGGCAAAATGAGAATGAAATATTAAATTTAAAAAATTTGTGTGCGTCGCAAAAATTTTAGATCATGTTCAAAGTAAGCATCATTTACGTTAGAAAATAACTGAAATATGTGCAGCACTTTGAAAACTCAATATTAAACACATAAATAACTAAAACGTTACTGAAATGAGAAAATATGTCATTGCCAATTGTAGTCCCACTGTTACATCGAAACCAACAATCAATATATTTTGTTGTGATGACATAAACAATCATTTATTCGATATTGTAGGATAGATTAGGATATTACAGCATGGTCTAAATGCATTCTAGTCCAAAATTACTGGAAACAAACAGCAACTACCTTAATTTTTCGAAGATTTACTCACACTGTGATAAACACCTTCTTTGAGCAAATGCTGCTACCTACTGGGAACATGCAGAGATGAAAACAAGAGATGAGGAGAAAGCACATGGTGTAAAGTAAAAGCTATAGTTAGGCACAGTGGATTTGGTTGATTCCCTGAGCCAGTAAAAACAAAATTTGGATGTAGTATATATGTTGTGAGAAGGATTACAAAACCTGATCCTCTCCCAATGATACACAGACTTCGACCGATGAGGTGTCCACAGCTGAGATATTTATAAAGGATGATAGAGGGAGGAGGAGAAGCTTCAATCTAATTGTTGCACCAATTTTCCGCCATTTTATTGTGTTCCTATTAGCTGTGATACTTACTGCATTGTGATTATCTGAGAGCAAAATGATGTCAGGAACACTGGGATGGAGTTCTTGTAATTGAATAAAATACCAAAAAATGTGAAAAATGTAAAATTGTAGGAAATATGAAAATGGGTGAAAAATAAGTTAAATTGTGGAGGAATGTGAATATTTACAAATCTGCCAAGGAGTGAGCTCTGCTGGTGGCTCAAATGATGTAATATCAAATTGTTATTAACAAATAGGCCTCAGATGATGTGACTTAATGTAATTCGCCTATTAACAAATAAGTGCAGCCTACCACCTCTCCTTACGCTGCCCAGCTTCAGAGTGAATCCCTCACACCCAAATGTCCCAGTTATAAAAAAAGAAGAAATTGGGAGGAAGGAGTATTGTTTGATCCTCATTGTTCCAGGGAGAGGGAAGAGTTTTCCCGACAATTTTATATCACGCGACGACTACTGCCCAAGGCATGTGGGGGGTTCCCCTGTGTGACGTTGATCAATTCCCAGTGTTTCCCCAGAGGAAAGGGTGTTGGGGGCACCAAAGAGCCTGTGCTGATAACACAGCCGTGGGCTACCAAGATCCTGGAACATTTCTCGATGTCGGTCAAGATATTTTGCAAAGGATGCTCATCAGATGTAATGCATCACGCGATGTTTACCTGCCCTCACAACAGCACTGCTATGCTACTGCTGCCTCCCTGACCTTGCGATAACAAATACATATTCGAAATTGCACGCTTTACCGATGGCTGGCGCTAGTTCTTTAGATTTAAATAAATTCTAAAGTACCTGCAGTGGAAGTGTGTATCCAGGGCATTGGTAAAGCATGAAATCTAAAATTTCGAACATGTCAAAATGTATGGCTACTTTGGACTGTTAAGAATACCAGCTATTTTAATGCAAAAATGTGTACACTCTTTATGAACATAACACGCCCATTTTCATTACAATATTGATGGCCGCATCACTGTTAAATCTACCCGACTTTTATTTTTTTACTCATTTGACGCTGCTTCACCAAAGCACAATGCAAGCAATATTTTTCTCTCCTCTTCTTTCCTTGTACTTCCACTCTAAATGCATAATTTTATAATTCTTTCACCAAAAGAAGTGCGAATCGATCTTTTACATAGCTGAGTTTTTTTATTGCTATTCAGAGTCAGTCTCTCTCTCTCTCTCTCTCTCTCTCTCTCTCTCTCTCTCTCTGTCTCTCTCTCTCTTTTTGCGATGTTTGAAGTTGGACGTAAGATCGGATTGATTTTGCTATCTTATTGTTAGTGCTGACGCTACAGAGTAAAGCAGCCCTGTTGCCAACCAACATGTGGAATCGACATGATGTGAAATTATTATTGCACGCAAGTCATGCACATATGAATGAAACTAAAGTAAATATTGGCTTTTCTGTTCTCAATAAGTTCTATTGTCCCATGTAAATAGAGCGAGCTTGCGGGCGTTAATGAGTCTGATACAGTCCACGAACAGTGATAAAAACAAGCACAAAAGTCATACTATTACATCATCTAACTGAAATATTTAAAAATCTGCATCTCTCTGCACATTTATTGTGACTGCTTACGGGACATTAGAAAGTATGTAAGTATCAATTATGTCAAATATTTACAACCTCAGTTTCAGATTCACGAGTAAATGACTTCAACATAAAAGTAGAAATCGCTTTGGATTAAAATACAGAACATTTTTTAGGAACTAGTCTGTTCATTAATTAATGAATTAACTGAGGAACTCCCCATGTTACACGCATTTGACTGATTATACATGAAACGCTATACTTTAATCGTCCGCGTTGCAATGAAACTTGCTTTCGTCGACCTAAGCGTTCACAACAGAAACTGTTCTCCAATAGAAGGAAATCGGAAAAAAGTAAAAATACGAGGGGCGTTTAGTAAGCAACGCATCACATTTTTTCTCCGCCAGTTTTGGTTGAAAAACAAAATGCGAAATTTGTTGCGAGACGTCGCGGATTATTCCCGCTGCGGCCCCTATACTGCCATGAAGTTCCGACAGGCGGCGGTGCCCACATAGTCTTTAGAATTGCGTCAGTAACGGAGGTACGTTCCAAGCACAGAGCTGTCAGTGAATTTAGACTGGTGGAAAACCAGAGCATCACAGTATTCATAGGCCCTTGCAGAATGTCTACTCAGATCTGGCAGTGAACAAAAGCACGGCGAATCGTTGGACGAGGTGTCTGTCATCATCACGACAAGATCGCGCAAACCTGTCCGATCCTCCACATGCCAGCCGTTGCACACAGCTGTGACTCATGTAATGTTGGAACGTGTGGACACTCTCAGTCGATGTGACCGAATAACACTTAGATACCTCGCTGCAAAACTGGACCTCTCTGTTGCTGACACACTTATCCACCAGCTGAGGTACTCAATGGTGTGTGCCTGCTGGGTTACTCGCCACCTAACAGAAGACTATGAAGAGCAGCAAATGACCATCTGTACAGAACTGTTTGCTTGTTATAAGGCTGATCGTGATAATTTTTTGTCTGACATCGACGTAGGGGATGAAAGTTGGGTTCATAATTTCGAAGTGGAAACAAAATGGCAATCCATGCAGTGGCACCGCATCACCTCCCCTCTGAAGGAAAAGTTCAAAGCCAAACTCTCAGATGGCTGGTTCAAATGGCTCTGAGCACTATGGTACTTAACATCTGAGGTCATCAGTCCCCTAGAACTTAGAACTACTTAAACCTAACTAACCTAAGGACATCACACACATCCATGCCCGAGGCAGGATTCGAACCTGCGACCGTAGTGGTCGCGCGGTTCCGGACTGAAGCGCCTAGAACCGCTTGGCCACCACGGCCGGCTCAAACTCTCAGCAGATAAAGTCATAGTCACAGTCTTCTGGGTCTCTGATGGGGGTAACTCCGTTCGACGACCTCCATCATGGTGCAATGATCAAGTCTAAAGTGTATCATGCTATCCTCACTAAACTGTAGAAACAACTTCAGCATCTTCATCGCCACAAAAATGCAAACGAATTTCTGCTTCTCCATCACAGCGCAAGGCCTCAAGTCTGCGCACCTGAGAGGAAGTCACTGTAGTTCCTCGTCCACCCTACTACCCGGACCTCGCACCCTCCGACTTCCAGCTGTTTGATCCAATGAAGGATGCGTTTCGCAGGAAGCAGTACGTGGGTGATGGGGATGTTATTGATGCAGCAAGATGTTGGCTCCGACACTGACCAGCCGAGTGGTAGCATGCGGGCATGCAGGCCCTCTGAGTAAGATCGTCGCATTCAATGGAGATTATGTTAAAAAGTAGGGTTTTGTAGCCAAAAGAGTAGGGAATAATATGGTGTATTGGAATCCTGAATAAAGTCAACCTGTTTTCAGTAAAAAAAGGTGTATTGCATTACCTATTAAACGTTCCTCGTAGTTTGAAGCCTTGATTCGTATCTCGCTGTACTTGTTTGCTGAGCAACCTGAGGAGGCACAACGTAGAGCTCCGGTTGCCCCTGCAGACACAAGAGCCCGTGACAAGCGACGGCATTAGCATGGGGCCGTTAACATGACAGATAGCGGGCGGAGGGGCGGGGAGGGAGCGAGGGGATCCTCTCGCGCAAGGGGGAGCGGCTGAAGCCTAGGGATCAGCTGACGTGCGGCAGGAACTGGAAACGATGCGCAGCATGGAACTGGAGACTGGTGAAACATCTAACACAATTTTTGCTAGTAGTCGTGTAATGAGGGAAAATAACCAATGAAATGAGTAACGAGCGATATATACAGGGTGAATCACTTAAAACTTGCACCACAGATATTGCAGAAATGGGAAGTTCTAATGATATGCAGTTTTCACAGAATGGATTGGTAGTCAGGGGCTCGTATTATTAGCCAATCAACAAATCGTAGAAACACTTAGAAAGTGTATTTTTTGTGCAAACATAAATATGTTTAAATGTGCAAATGCCTACTGACGTTAACAAACTAAAATTGAGGTAATTTAGAGCGTTAGTGGTGTTCGTTGTACGATTCTAGTTCGAGTCGTTTGCGAGTCCCCAGCTGGCTCTTGTACAATACCTGTGATAGACGCACTAAAAACAACGCAAGTGTTTCCGTTAGTTATGTGGATTCTGACCAATAACGAGACAATTAGCCATCACTGGTAGCGTTTAAAATGGCCAACAGCAGCGGCAATACACAAATCATGATGCATTTGGAGTTTCCTGTCTTAAGGCCCATGTACAGAAGATAACAGCCGGCCGGAGTGGCCGAGCGGTTAAAGGCGCTACAGTCTGGAACCGCACGACCGCTACGGTCGCAGGTTCGAATCCTGCGTCGGGCATGGATGTGTATGATGTCCTTAGGTTAGTTAGGTTTAAGTAGTTCTAAGTTCTAGGGGACTTATGACCACAGCAGTTGAGTCCCATAGTGCTCAGAGCCATTTGAACCATTTCTAGGGGACTTATGACCACAGCAGTTGAGTCCCATAGTGCTCAGAGCCATTTGAACCAATTTTTTTTTTTTTTTAAGAGAAGATAACAAGATTCTCGTTTCCACGCAGCTCTTGATGGAGAGAGATATGATAGAGATGGAACTTACATCGTTGAAGAATGCGTAGGACACTTACCTGACTCATGCCCTTTTCTCATGCGATTGCGAGGGAGCTAACGTGCAGATCGACTGCAACAGCGGCAGGGATATTAATTCTCTCTCTTCTCTCATCGCTTGTTTCCTTCTATTACGCTATGTAGGTGTTATACTAACACTCTCACGTAACAGGTTGAAAAGGCTGACAAATAACTGCCGAGATGGTAGACATCAATTGGAATATCTTGGCGCAGACACATTACAAGACCGAGCGAGGTGGCGCAGTGGTTAGACACTGGACTCGCATTCGGGAGGACGACGGTTCAATCCCGCGTCCGGCCATCCTGATTTAGGTTTTCCGTGATTTCCCTAAATCACTCCAGGCAAATGCCGGGATGGTTCCTCTGAAAGGGCACGGCCGACATCCTTCCCCATCCTTCCCTAATCCGATGAGACCGATGACCACGCTGTCTGGTCTCCTTCCCCAAACAACCAAACCAACCACATTACAAGAACAAACTGCATTCTCCCTACACTCTCCATAACCATGAGCATGTCGGCTTTTTCTGCATTGGTGAATCCCATAGGCAACTCACGACCTATTGCTTGGAGTTTCACAAACCAACTCACTAACAAGTCGCCATGCACTCCATAAACACACAAGCCCACTGTAAGCAAACGTAACAACATCGTGCCTGGCAATTAGCCAAGTCGAATAACGCAAACAAGTGTCGGTGTGGAACTCTGCACAATGCGATATCTCGTAAACGACTCGCACGAGACCCCGCAACACAACAAACACAACTGACATTCTCATTTACCCTACATTTAATTTGTTAGTGTCAACATGCATTGTTCCACGTAAAAAAGTGTATGTTTGCATAAAAAATACACTTTCTGAGTATTATTCCAATCTTTTGACTGGCTAACATTTTCCGCCCCTCACTATCAATCCAGTCTGTGAAAACTGCAATATTTGCGGTGCAAGTTTTTGGTGAATCTCCCTGTATATTAGGTCAGTGGCTTTGAGAAACATATGAAATCATCACCGCTTCAGATGATGCCTGACTGAATCTTGTCTATATGGAGATAGTCCCTTCATTAGGCATAATATGTCACAGATCCCTTAAACAAAAAAAGCTGTTCCCAGTTGTTAGAAAAAAACACGGGTCTACAAGAGGGGTAACTGAAATTCTCTACAAAACTATCGTCCAATTTCATTGCACAGAATTTCTCGAACAGAATAACGTCTTCCATGTTAATGAACACGAATTCCGAAAATATTCCTTACGTGAAACTCAACTCGTGCTTTTCTCGAACGACGTCCTGAGTTCCAAGAAACAAGGAAATTAGATAGAGGCAGTGGACTCTGTTATGTGACACAAGGTGAACGGCTGTAGGTTGGTGTTCATTAAAGGTCCAGAAATACTGGAGTCCTTCGCCAACTGGTCGATTTGCCTTGTCAAATCAATCCTATGTGAGATGAAACCCATAGCAAGGAAGTTCTTCGTTTACTTTGCAAATGATTCTCGTAACATTTCTATTATTTAAATATTCTTCTTACTGTTACACTTTGGTCATTCCATAGTTTGCAATACGTTTACTCAGTCTTTACAGGTTCTGGAGCCCCGCCCCTGACCAAATTTGAGAGCCAATCAAGTCGCTGCCGTTTCCGCGGTAAAAATTGAACAGTATGGTGGCTGACGAAATTGTTTGTAGTATTGTTGCTTGGGGCAAGGAAATGCACATCGTACTGCTAAGGGCTCTAGCTATCAAGGGGCATTAGTATACTCTTGGATAAAGTGCGGCCAATAAAGTACTGAACCTTGAACTGATTGTGCTGAAACAGTTCTTCATATAACTTTAGTAATGAATATAGAGGTTTTCCAACTGATATCTAAATGGAATTCGGAATGGGAAAATGTTGCTATCTGTCTGAATCAAATGATCGGCCTAATTCTTCCACCAGCTGAGGCCAAAGTATCCGCATTTCCGATGTAGACCTTATGAGCGGTAGCAGGGTGATTAATCTACTATTAAGCTGTTGACTCTTGTGGCAAATAAAATTTCTCCCTAAGTGCTTCGTTCAAACTCACAGTATTGGTTCGGCTGGCGTTCCTCGAAGTTGATCGCACTGCTCCAAGGTACTTTTATATCCATCGGAAATTGTACAACGTCAAGTTTGTGAAGTGCGCTTTTTGTCACATTTTCTCAAATTCTTTGTGATACCCTGACTACAGTCGGGGATTGTGAGTGAATATAGAGTTCATCTTACGGGATTTGTGTAGCTTTTCCTCCTGTACATAAATAGGCCTATCTATAAAAAAGAATCCACCAACTCGAACCACGGGATTTTTTTTCTTGTATATCTCTGTTCCACAGCCAGCTGAACTACTTGCTTGAATTTTTCATAGTTCATTTGTATCTGAGTTTCTAAGGGAACACATTTTGATTTGCATCTTTGTGACATAAGAAGCATCTTAATCGGTGCACATGATCAGGAGAATGTAAAGGTATGCACAGTACCAAGTCTCAGCAGAAAATCTCTCTGCTTATTTAATAAACGCAGTCGTGATCGCATTTCAGATATTTCATATTTTTTAGATTACCGGTTACGATCGTCTAAGAGATCACCGTCAGATCTCCATTTCTCGATTATACTAGGAATCACTGGTGCGGAGCAGGTTCGTTCGTGCTGGCGTGTTTACTATTAAGGCACAATGATTCACCGAAGTTGACGTTTCTTCTTAATAGAGTTACTGATGCGATGGGAGGAAGATACACTACTGGCCATTAAAATTCTTACACCAAGAAGAAATGCAGATGATAAACGGGTATTCATTGGACAAATATATTATACTAGAACTCACATTGATTACATTTTCACGCAATTTGGGTGCATAGATCCTGAGAAATCAGTACCCAGAACAACCACCACTGGCCGTTATAACGGCCTTGATACGCCTGGACATTGAGTCAAACAGAGCTTGGATGGCGTGTGCAGGTACAGCTGCCCACGCAGCTTCAACACGATACCACAGTTCATCAAGAGTAGTGACTGGCGTATTGTGACGAGACAGTTGCTCGGCCACCATTGACTGGACGTTTTCAATTGGTGAGAGATTTGGAAGATGTGCTGGCAAGGGCAGCAGTCGAACATTTTCTGTATCCAGGCCCGTACAGGACCTGCAACATGCGGTCGTGCGTTATCGTGCTGAAATGTAGGATTTCGCAGGGATCGAATGAAGGCTAGAGCCACGGGTCGTAAAGCATCTGAAATGTAACGTCCACTGTTCAAACTGCCGTCAATGCGAACAAGACGTGACCGAGACGTGTAACCAATGTCACCCCATACCCACACCATCACCCAGGTGATACGCCAGTATGGCGATGACGAATACACGCTTCCAATGTGCGTTCACTGCGATATCGTCAAACACGGATGCGACCATCATGATGCTGCAATCAGAAGCTGGATTCACCCGAAAAAATGACGTTTTGCCATTCGTGCACCCAGGTTCGTCGTTGTGTACACTTTGCAGGCGCTCCTGCATGTGATGCAGCGTCAACGGTAACCGCAGCCATGGTCTCCGAGCTGATAGTCCATGCTGCTGCAAACGTTGTCGAACTGTTCGTGCAGATGGTTGTTGTCTTGCAAACGTCCTCATCTGTTGACTCAGGGATCGAGACGCGGCTGCACGATCCGCTACAGCTATGCGGATAAGATGCCTATTATCTCTACTGCTAGTGATACGAGGCCGTTGGGATCCAGCACGGCGTTCCGTATTACCTTCCTGAAACCACCGATTCCATATTCGCAGGAGAGCTTCTGTAAAGTTTGGAAGGTAGGAGACGATGTACTGGCAGAAGTAAAGCTGTGAGGACGGGGCGTGAGTCGTGCTTGGGTAGCTCAGCTGGTAGAGCACCTGCCCGCGAAAGGCAAAGGTCTCGAATTCGAGTCTCGGTTCGGCACACAGTTTTAATCTGCCAGGAAGTTTCAGTTCTTTTAGTGGTACCCACATAAACATCTTCACAGCTGCATGGGATCCTATACACTCCAGCTTTTTCCAATGGTTTGCGAGTGTCCTTGGCAGGCTTTATTCCATCGTACAATGTTAATTTTTACAAATATTCGTATATTTATACTGATGTCGACTACTGTATACACTACGTGATCGGAAGTTCCCGGACTCCTCTACATAATGCGAAATTGACCGCTAGATGTCACGAGAGGGGGACCCACCAGTATAACAGGAGGCAGGGAGTTCTGCGTCGTGAGTAGAGAAGAGGTAACAGAAGAGTGGTTCGGTCAGGAAAGCATGTCACGTAGCAAATCCTTAAGGGACATTTCAATACTTCTCAAGTTGCCCAGTTCGGCTGTTGGTGATGTGACTGTGAATTGGAAATGCCGAGAAAGAATTACAGTTAAATCAAGACCAGGCAGACGTCGTGTACTAATTTGCAGAGACCGTCGAGCATTACGGACCGTGGTTCTAAAAAATCGCATGAAACCAGTAGAACGAATCAGTTGTGAGTCCAAAAGTGCCACCAACAGTCCAGCTATGCGATGATTGTGCGTAGGGAGTTAAAAAGAATGGGGTACAATGATGGAGCAGTTCCTCAAGAGCCACACATTGCTCCTGTTAGCGCTAAGCAGTTCTTGAGGTGGTGTAAAAAATGACGCCACTGGACATGGATGCGTGGAAACGAGTGATCAGGAGTGATTACTCCCACCATACCACGCTACACACGCACCGTGGATCTTCACAATGAATACCGCCTTGAAACCCTCAGAGAAGTACTCAAACAACATGCCACATGACTATATAGAAACTCGAGACACTCGAACAATCCTTTCATCCTTGTTCTACGAAACTATGATCACAACTGAAGGTGGAAGCATAAGTGGCCAAAAACTCTGCTAGCTAGGGCATAACCACCTATGGCAAGCTAACATGCACACACAAGCGACAACATTGGCAAGCCCCTGCACAACAGCAACGTTGACTGGATATGCCAACTGCTATTAAAGCCGACCGACAGGCTGCAGCAGGGAAACCGACAAGCTCGCAAACTGACGCACGAACAAACCTCCAACATTACCCTACACTGTGAATCTGATATATGACCTATTGGTCACAGAACGACGATGTACCTAACTGTTACACGTACGTTGACGCCGACCTACAAACCAACACTGGCACCCAGCGGCAGCCGCCGAGTAACAAACACCACCGCACAACGACAAAGGTATCCCACCTGCGTGACACCCACTACTAACAAAGCCTACCCTTGCATAACCTGTCGCAGACATTAAGAAAATCGCTACTGCTCTTCCTTGGCTCTTCCCTTGGCACCTCTGCCCTTCAAACCGCTACCCTTCTTTCAACTACGTGATCAAAAGTATCCGGACACCTGGCTGAAAACGATTTATAAGTTCGTGGCACCGTCCATCAGATATGCTGGAATTTACCGGGTGATCAAAAAGTCAGTATAAATTTGAAAACTTAATAATCCACGGAATAATGTAGATAGAGAGGTTAAAATTGACACACATGCTTGGAATGATATGTGGTTTTATTAGAACCAAAAAAAAAAAAACAAAGTTCACAAAATGTCCTACAGATGGCGCTGGACAGTAAAACGTCAGTGACTGCTACCGTGACGGGTGAGAGGTACGCCGATATGTTACAGAATCGCATCATCCCCAGCCTGGCTGATAAACACCTGCTGGAACGTATTGCTAGACGCGTGAAAGATCTCTGGCACGCGTCGGCTGCTGATGATCGTGTGCTCAGCCGCCGCTTTCGTCATGCTTGGCCTCCCAGGTCCCCAGACCTCAGTCCGCGCGATTATTGGCTTTGGGTTCACCTGAAGTCGCAAGTGTATCGTGATCGACCGACATCTCTAGGGATGCTGAAAGACAACATTCAACGCCAACGCCTCACCATAACTCCGGACATGCTTTCCAGTGCTGTTCACAACATTATTCCACGACTACAGCTATTGTTGAGGAATGATAGTGGACATATTGAGCATTTCCTGTAAAGAACATCATCTTTGCTTTGTTTTACTTTGTTATGCTAGTTATTGCTATTCTGATCAGATGAAGTGCCATCTGTTGGATATTTTGGAACTTTTGTATTTTATTTTAATTTTTTTTGTTCTAATAAAACACCATGTCATTCCAAGCATATGTGTCAATTTGTACCTCTCTATCTAAATTATTCCGTGATTTATTCAGTTTTCAAATTTATACTGACTTTTTGATCACCCAGTATATGGTGTTGGCCCACCCGTAGCCTTGATGACAGCTTCCACTCTCGCAGGGATAAGTTCAGTCCAGTGCTGGAAGGTTTCTTGGGGAATGGAAACCCATTCTTCACGGAGTGCTGCACTGAGGAGAGGTATCGATGTCGGTCGGTGAGGCCTGGCACGAAGTCGGCGTTCCAAAACAACTCAAAGCTCTTCTATAGGTTTCAGGTCAGCAGTCTGTGCAGGCCAGTTTATTACAGGGGTGTTATTGACGTGTAACCACTCCGCCACACGCCGTGCATTATGAACAGGTGCCCGATCGTGTTGAATGATGCAATCGCCATCCCCGAATTGCTCCTCAACAATGGAGAGCAAGAAGGTGCTTAAAACCTCAATGTAGGCCTGTGCTGTGATAGTGCCACGCAAAACAACAAGAGGTGCCAACCCCCTCGATGAAAAACACGACCGCATCAGAACATCATCGCCTGCGAATTTTACCGTTGCCACTACACACGCTAGCAGATGACGTTCACCAGGCATTCGCCATACCCACACCTTGCCATCGGATCATCACATTGTGTACTGTGATTAGTCACTCCACATAACGTTTTTCCACTTTTCATTGGTCCAATGTTTACGCTCCTTACAACAAGTGAAGCGCCGTTTGGCTTTTACCGTCGTGATGTGTGGATTATGAGCAGCCGCTCGACCATGAAATGCAAGTTTCCTCACCTCCTGCCTAACTATCTGCAAGGGTGTTTCACTTCAAACTTTCTATGAGATTTGTAACGCTCTCGCGATGGCTAAATGTACCAGCCACGCCTTTACTTTCTCCAAATCGTCATTGATTTGTTCACAACTATTGTGTGATACTACTGTAGACTACAGCATCATCGGCAAACAGTGTAATGCCGCTGACAATACCATCAACCAGATCGTTTATGTAAATCGTAAAAAGCAGCGGACCTATTACACTGCCCTGGGGCACGCCTGAAGTTACGCTTGTTTCTGTTGAAGTCACCCCGATCAGGACGACATACTGCTCCCTGTATGTTAGAAAACTATGTGTCAAACCGTATATATCATCGGATAGTCCGTAAGCGCGCACTTTTTGGAGCAAGCGACAGTTCGAAACTAAGTCGAACGCCTTTCTTAAGTCAAGAAATATGGCATCACCCGATTTTCTACCCTTTTTATAGATTGCTATGACTTGGGCCTTCTTCCAGTCCCTTGGAACTTTCCGCTGTTCCAATGATCTCTGATAGATGATGGATAAGAATGGTGCTATATTTGTAGCACAGTCAACATAAAATCTTACGGCGATACCGTCTGGGCCAGATGCCTTCCTGGCGTTTAAGGATCTTAACTGTTTTACAATCCTAGATACACTATGTCAGCCATCCTTGAGTTTGTTCCGTAACTGAAAGGGGGGGGGGGGGGGGGGATGGAGCTGCAGTCCTCTACCGCAAACGAGTTTTTGAAAGCTAGGTTTAGAATTTCGGCCTTCTGCTTATCATCATCAGTACTATCAGCAAGAGAAGGTATTGAATTATTTGTAGCGTTCATAGACGCGTTGGTGAAGAAAGGGCTGCCATTGCTCCACAGACATTCAGATACGTCATTAAGATCGATGCCACCAGAGTTCAAGCCTTCATAAAGGCGAACGGTGGACGTACCCCATATTTGTGTCCACTAATAGATGCCGTCATTCTTTTCATCAGATAGTATAATATCCTGCCACGACCTTGACTCCAATGCGTCACCGACAACGAATGTCTATCCCTTCACAATGCTGGCGAAATGCCAGAAAAATCATCAAAAAAACTGCAGCCGAAGATCCCGACAGACCAAACAGTCAATACAAGTGGCCACGGAAGCCTGAAAAATTTTGATGGATATTTGGAATTTCCGTTTCCTGAAGCTTTCGGTTTCCTGGAGATGCGTCACATTGGAAACGCACTCTCCAACAGTGCGCTCGGCTGTTGCTGTTGTCTGAGTCGCAGAGGGGTGGTGGCACGAGACGGCGCGGCTCCGAGCGGCGGCCTTCGATCCATGTCTGGGGGTGGCTGGCGGCCGCGGCGGCTGGTCGCCATGGCGACACCCACCCCCGCCGCACGTGCTCAGCTGACGGCGCACCCCTGATCACCTCTCTCTCCCCTGCATCGACTGCTTCCGCCTCGGGGTGCGCACGGCCGGCCGGCGCGGCGCATCCACCTACTCTCGGCGATTAGTACGACCTCGCAGACGGGAGCGTAAGTGGAACGCCGCCGCCTGCTCCCCACTCCAAAAAACTTCTCAGACACTTTGCGTGAGTGTTCTGCGGCTTATATTCTCTCTTAGCTGATCGGACTTAATTTAGTACGCATTACACAAGTCAACTAAATTTTACTTTTTTTCGTAACTGGCACGAAAACAGCTAATCTTTATGCTTTCGGGTCTGCTCATAACGAAAATGTTAATGAAAATGCAGGATTAGCTGTCGTTCTGAGGTAATAGTAATTTGGCGTTATTGCGTACGTAAGCTTATGCATATATCTGTCATGGTGTTATCCCTCGGAGGGCCGGCCGCTGTGACCGAGCGGTTCTAGGCGCTTCAGTCCGGAACCGCGCTGCTGCTACGGTCGCAGTTTGAATCCTGCTTCGGGCATGGCTGTGTGTGATGTCCTTAGGTTAGTTAGGTTTAAGTACTTCTAAGTCTAGGGGATTGATGACTCAGAGTGGCCGTGCGGTTCTGGGCGCTACAGTCTGGAGCGACTGATGACCTCAGAAGTTAAGTCGCATAGTGCTCAGAGCCATTTGAACCATTTTTTTTTTTTTTTTTTTGTTGATGATCTCAGATGTTAAGTCCCATAGCACTATAGGACTTAACTTCTGAGGTCATCAGTCCCTTAGAACTTAGAACTACTTAAACCTAACTAACCTAAGGACATCACACACATCCACGCCAAAGGCAGGATTCGAATCTGCGACCGTAGCGATCGCACAGTTCCAGACTGTAGCGCCTAGAGCCACTCGGCCATCCCGGCTGGCAGGTCACAGAAGGCATGACCGCTTTGTCTCGCGTTTGTAGTTTTCTGCTGGTGATTACCTCAGCAGTGTTTAGTAGTTATATTGATGCACTCCACTTTCCCTGGTATCTCATTTCCAAGCCCGAATTTTACTGGTGAAAGCGTTCTCCGTGCTCTCCGGTTACTGCACTACAGTTGTCAGGAAAGAAGTCCAAGTGAGAATGTCAAGAAATTTAAGGGCATGTTGCATCCCAGTCTGATGTAGCAGTGCAAAAGATCTGCCACAAGATCCTTATAGTTTTCAGGATGTCAAGTCGAACACTTTTCAGCAGTCTAATTTACAAAATATTTTATTTGGCTACCAGTTTCAGCGATTTACTACACCATCTTCAGGCCCACTGAGAGACGTGTGGAAGATTCCACTTCGGTTCTGGTCAAAATAGGGGACAGCATTCAAATACTCGTATCTGTTGATTTCTGCTTTCCACAGCGATCACTGCAACCATCAACTGCCGACAGGCCAGAACCGAGGAGGAATCTTCCTACAGGTCGGTCAAGTGCCTGAAGATGGCCTGAAAATGGGCGAAACTGGTCGCCAAATAAAATAAGTTTGGAAATTAGGCGGCTGAAAGGTGTTCGATTTTACATCCGGTACGAACAGCCGAGTCCTGCAACCATCTCTGAAAAGATGGACATACAGACACTTACAGTTTTGTATCCTCTTATTCCTTAGAAAGATGTTCAACACTTGAACAAAGCATCCCAAGCTGACTTTTCATCACCTGTCAGGATGGTGTTGAAATGCTCATCTTTCTACAGTTTGCATGTCTACGGAGCCATGAAAATCCACTCTCTAATTTTCGTCCATTAAGACGTGGAAATTTCTTGCGAAAATATAGAAATGCTTTCCCAGTTTTATCCATGGCCTTAAAGATGTATTTCATTAGGACCAATCTTATATGAAGAATAGGGAGAATAGTATTTTTGGATTCGAGAAGTGCATCACGCATAACATTATGAGAGCCTGGTTCGAGTGATTGATGCTTGGGCCAATCTTTCTTTTTTACAATGAAGTGCTTTGGCGTGGCTATCCCAGAGGCACAGGAATCAACAGAATTTGGTGTAACCATGTAGTTGCCTAAGTAATAGGCCTATGACTTTCAGAT
Organism: Schistocerca serialis cubense; assembly: GCF_023864345.2. Taxonomy (NCBI): domain Eukaryota; kingdom Metazoa; phylum Arthropoda; class Insecta; order Orthoptera; family Acrididae; genus Schistocerca; species Schistocerca serialis. Next base: position 301,163,289 of record NC_064639.1, on the reverse strand, counting down.
ACCTGCGAATCTGTGACGTAAGCTTGTCGTAGTTCAATCGCATTAAGAACTGTTTCATGTTATCACATGTTTCTTTCGTGTAAGATGCATAGCCTACCCAACTGGAATCGATGGTAACACGTTGCCGTTATGCAGTATCATACATATGAGACTTACTTTGGTGGAGTTATTGAACAGCCTCTACTGATCAATTTTATAGTCGATGCCCAGAGTTGCCATTAGTCCCTGTACATCACTACAAAATACCAAGCTCTTTTCACTTTCGAAAAATGGAAGGAATGGCATATGGCGGTTACGGAACCTTCTTATCAAGACAATTCCTTCGTTGTGATGTTGACGCCAACACTTCACTTTTACCTCTCGGCAATTCCAGATCATTCACTAAGTAATTAAGTTCACGCTGTGTTGTTTTGCGAAACCCTGTATGCTCATCGTTACACACCAAATCAGGATCTTTCAAAGAACTGAATTTTGAAGATGGAAGTGCAGCGTAAGTTTCACTACCGTCCTCGTCACTATCAGAATCAGGTGGGCCAGAAACAAGCTGTCCGTCTCCGTGAGGTACTTGGACACTTGGCCGACGGTATGTTAGGATATGTCGAGAAAGACTTCTTCTTCTTGGAAATACCAAGAGTTAATAAAGTTGTCACACAAAAGAAATAATCATTCACTTGGTTTAATGGTTCTCGCCATATCATGGGTATAGGAAGCCCATGGAAGATCTTTTACTATTCAACCACAAATGAAGACTCGAGTCACAAGCGCATTCGGGAGGACGACGGTTCAATCCCGTCTCCAGCCATCCTGATTTAGGTTTTCCGTGATTTCCCTAAATCGCTTCAGGCAAATGCCGGGATGGTTCCTTTCAAAGGGCACGGCCGATTTCCTTCCCCATCCTTCCCTCCCCCGAGCTTGCGCTCCGTCTCTAATGACCTCGTTGTCGACGGGACGTTAAACACTAGTCTCCTCCTCCTCCTCGAGTCTCAAGATATGCAACAACATACATCTTGTCACTGATTTCACAGCCAAAGTATAGTCTGTACATCTTCCTAATATATGGCGTTATTGGCCTAGTTTGCTATTTAATGTAGCCTGTCAGCAGATGTAGCAAAAATTGTTAGCACAGCTTACGCATTTGCTACCCATATAAAGTCACAGTAATTACAATGACCACAAGCGCGAACTACATTTCAGTAACAGTTTTTCCAGCACACAAACACAACGCAGCTAATAACAGACTAAAATTACGCTTAAATGAAACATGCCCCGTGTCCAAAATACACATAGCTATTTTCACCTGAATTTCATCACTCTTTTACCATCAGCGGGATTTCGAAGGCTATATGGGAAGAGATTGACAATGAATGGAAATAAAATATAATTATAGTTAAATGAACCCCCTTTAACTTGGAAAAGAGAGCTATTTTGAGTTTTTGATTGTCTTTTTCGTTATCACCGTGGTAGATGTAGTTAACGAACATTTGTTTCATCCCAGTTACATTTTCACTCTTGGTTAGTGTTATTATCGGTCGAGAACCCCGTATTCTTTCCGTTCAGATCGTCTAATCTGCTGTGGACAGCGTTACGGTCTTAATGGCGAATGCTTCTCTGTATATCGATTGTGTTCATACGCTACTTCTGTTTTGTACTTTTACACTGGGTGGTTATAATTAAAGCGCAGCTACTGACGCAGGTACAGCGTGGGCTGTAATTATCTTATGGCATCGAAACTCAGTAAATATGCCAATGTGGTAATACGGAACCGATTTACGCTGGAAAAAATTAGTTCCAATGTTGGCCACCAAGTACAAATCTGGTGCTGTACAGCATACCGTCTATTTCTCCAGTGTTCATATTGAACAAATTCTTTAAGTGGCGGTTAATAATAATTACGCCTTTCTCACTTGTTTTTCTTTTTCTGCCCACGTCCAATTCCTAATCCATTACAAAAGGAGACACATTCGTTTCTATACGTCTTCATAGAGCTAGATTTGCACCTGGTGGCCAAAATAGGTACTAATTTTTTTGCAGTAATGTTTTGAACGTTGATCGGTTTCGCATTAACGCATTAGAATATCTACCAAGATTCGCTGACATAAGACCATTACAAGCCCAGTGAACATCTGTGAGTAGCTACACTTTAGTGATAACCACCCAGTACAACCCTGCATGAGTCGTCAGTGCCTTCGCTTTCGACCAACCGTTGGGCTGGACCATTTAGGTTTGTCGTCTGCGGAGTTTTCTGGCCGGCTCCTGCTTTGCTTCTTCCTCTGTGTTTCCTCCTCCCCCGAAGAACCACATGTCTGTGTTGTGTTTTTCTTTTGTACACTGAGATCTTCATGCAGTCTGAGGGGACGGCGTTTGACTATCGAAATTAAAAAACTCTCGTACCTTAATGGAATACTACTGTCATCATGTTCTCCCGACCAGATACTTGCGCTTACCTAGGGAGTAACAATCCCGAAAAGTCGACTCCAAACTCGGACAGTTTTCACCCACATACACACACTTATATTACGATTATAATACTACAGCAAACTACAAAGTACCCCAGGAGCCATAAAATTTTAAAAATAGCTGTAATACCTGAGGATATTTTCTAGAATGGATTACTTTTCCTGGAATTCTAGACTTTAGAAGTATATGATTCTTTCGTAATGGTATGATGCACCTTGTGTGGACTCTTTGGGCACTGGAGTGTTATTTGAAGATTACTCACTTCTAGATTATCTCAAAGGCGACGTCTTCTCACTGTCGCCCACTACTGCAGGCAGCAGTACTTGTAGACCTTTCCCTTTGACCTCCACATAATCTTCATACTGCAGAGACGCCTTGGGCTTGGTTTATAAATGGAAAAACAGTTTGGATATTCTCAGATGACACAGGAGCTATGTTTGTGGAAAGTAAAAGATGTAATTGTAGTATCGTGCAAAAATGGCAGCGCTGCACCGAAGTCGACAACGCACATCAGTACCACAGACTCTAACGACGTCTCGTTGCTATCCGCAGCGACGTATGGGAGAGGCAGAAGAATACATGCCTTCTCATGCAACAAAGCAGCGCCCTCACCTGGAGGATGACTGGCTTAGTTTCACGGAAGCTCGAAATTTAGTGCGGACGTCAATGCGAGATGCTTTTAATAGTTCCCACAATGAAATATTGTCTCAAAATATGGTAGAAAACCCAAAGAGATTCTGGTCGTATGTAAAGTACACCGTCACTGCGCGATACCGATGGAAATGTTACCGATGATGGTGCCGCTAAAGCGCAGTTACTAAATACAGTTTTCCGTAATTCCTTCACGAAAGAAGACGAAGAAAATATTCCAGAATTCGAAACCAGAATAGCTGTTAGCATGAATGACATAAAAGTAGATATGTTAGGTGTTGCGAAACAAATCAAATCACTTATGAAAGGCAAGTCTTCCGATCCAGATGGTATACCAATCAGGTTCCTCTCAGAGTATGCAGACACAACAGCGCCTTTCTTAGCAATCATATACAACCGCTCACTTGACGAAAGGTCTGTTCCTAAAGACTGGAAAGTAGCACAGGTCTCACCAATATTCAAGAAAGGAAATAGGAGTAACCCATTGAATTACAGACCCATATCACTGACCTCAATTTGCAGTAAGATTTTGGAGCATATACTGTACTCGAACATAATGGATCACCTTGAAGAAAATGACTTATACATAACCAACACGAATTCAGAAAATATCATTCTTGTGCAACACAGCTAACTCTTTATTCCCATGAAGTAATGAGTACTGTCGACAAGGGATCTCAGATCGATTCCATATTCCTAGGTTTCCAGAAGTCTTTTGATTCCGTTACTCACAAGCGACTATTAATCAAATGGCGTGCATATGGAGTATCGTCACAGTTGTGTGACTGGATTCGTGATTTCCTCTCAGAGAGGTCACAGTTCGTAGTGATAGACGGTAAATCATCGAGTATAACAGAAGAGGTATCTGCCGTTCCGCAAGGTAGTGTCATAGGCCCTCTGCTGTTCCTGATTTATATAAATGATCTAGTGATAATCCGAGCAGCCCCCTTAGATTGTTTGCAGATGACGCTGTAATTTACCGACTAGTAAAATCATCAGACGATCAATTCCAATAACAAAGTGATCTAGAGAGAATTTCTGTATGGTGCGAAAAGTGGCAATTAGCACTAAACAAAGAAAAGTGTGAGGTCATTCACACTGCTAATAAAAAAACTGATAAATTTTGGGTACACGATAAATCGCACAAATCTAAGGGCTGTCAATTCGACTAAATACCTAGGAATTACAGTTACGAGCAATTTAAATTGGAAAAACCACATAGATAATAAGTGGGGAAGGCGAAACATAGACTGCGCTTTGTTGCAGAGCAAGTAGAAGATGCGACTAGAGAGACAGCCTACATTGCACTTGTCCGTCCTCTGCTGGAATACTGCTGCGCGGTATGGGATCCTTACCAGGTAGGATTGATGGAGGACATCGAAAAAGTATAAAGAAGGGCAGCTCGTTTCGTCTTATCGCGCGATAGGCGTGAGAGTATCACTGATATGATACGTGAGTTGGGGTGGCAGTCACTGAAACAAAGGCGGTTTTCTTCGCGGCGAGATCTATTTACGGAATTTCAATCACCAACTTTCTCACTCGAATGCGTAAATATTTTTCTGACAACCACCTACGTAGGGAGAAATGATCTTCACAATAAAATAAGAGAAATCAGAGCTCGCACGGAAAGATTAGGTGTTCCTTTTTCCCACGCACCACTCGAGAGTGGAATGGTAGAGAAGTAGTTTGAAAATGGTTCGATGAACCCTCTGCCAGGCACTTAAGTGTGAATTGCAGACTTGATGTAGATGTAGATGTAGAGGTCAGTATACATCTGAGCTTGGACATGCTCTGCCCGGTTCTGACCTCAGCTGAAACAGTCAACTTCTCTGACTAGGACTAAAGAGCATTTCAAGTCTCGGATGAAAAAGTACTTTTGTAAGTGTTGAACATTGTACTTCAAGATAAGAGTTGTAATTCTACGCATCAAGTCATGCTTTAACTTTCAATGACAGTTGTAATTATCAAGCACTCCTGTGGCAAAGGATTGTATCAAATTAAGCAAATCCATTTATTCATTCATGTAATAACGTGAACTAATATTTCATATGTCGTAGTTCCAATTAGCCGTCTCCCACAGCAATTACAGAATCCGCAGTTATGGTCAGGCGAAAGTAGTCGTCGTAACAATAATATACGACAATTTTCCTGGGTGCATTACGCTCTCCCACCTTTGGCCATATGAGGGTGCATCCAGCACTGTCGAAAATGATGGTTTTAGTGGTGCAGTTGCTATGGTGTGGGGAGGCATAATGTTGAATGGTCGTACTGACCAAGTCTTTGAACACCGTACACTCACTGCAAACGTTACTATAACACTGTACTCCTTCGCCATGTGCGTCATTTCAAGGGGGCATTCGGCCCTGACTTCATTTTTATGGGTGACAGTGCGCGATTGTACTGAACAGCGCAGGTGAAGGAACTGGGTATTCCAAGAATGGACTGGCCTGCCAATTACCTGGACACAAATCCCATCGAGCACGTGTGAGATTAGCTGGAACATCCACTTACACCAATGATCATCCAACAGTTGTCAGCCGTGTTGGTGGAGGAATGGAGCATCCTATCATAAGAAACCCAGTCATTTAAGCCTCTTACAGGGTTCCGTTGGGATGCTCTTTATTTAGATGCTGATATTAAAGTGGTTTACTGTGGTGAAGGTTTCGCCCAAAAATAATGATAGTAGTCCCATCTTCACTAACATGTGGTCAACATGGAACACGTTGTAGAGCATTCACTGCCGTCCATGGTGATCACAGATCCTGTTTAGAACCGTGTACCACCGTTTGTAACGTCTAGGAGACATCATGAATCGCCGTGACTTCAGCATAACGATATTCTTTGAATAAGTCATTTCTGTTCGTCTCTTTGTGTCTTTCATTTGCCTCCTGTACAGTACTGTAGCAGTTCTTTCTGTGTATGGTCCAGGTTTTATCGAACCATGTTACTTGACAGAGACACATCAGACGACGCTAGCCAGTTTTTTTACAGCTTTGAAGACAGCACCTAAGTCTGGAAAATGTCGGTCGTGAGTTAGTATGTCACTGGCCCAAAGAGATGGAAATCTGAATGTAGGGTACTAAATACGGACTGTATGGTGAATGTGGAAGAAAAGTCCAGCCAAATCTTTCAGTGAGATTCACGGCTGTAAAACAGTTGCGGGGTCTGAGGATATCGTGTTGTTAGAAGAAGTTTGTGTTCTGACCTTAGCTTGGAAATTGTCTTGTAGCGATCTAAATTGACAGCCGCCGTAGGCTCCAAGACATCCGAAAGAACTGTCTAACTATAGAGTTTACTTCAGTCGATGCTTGTATAAACTGTTCGATGTACTCGTTTATACCAATCTCAGTTGTTATCATTAATAGCTTCTAAATGCTTGCCAAGTAACGGCTACGTAAAAACGTTTTAGGAGTCAACATTTCCGTGAGACTCATATGACTAGTCGGTTGAAACATCTATAGCTATCAAACAATTTACGTGAACATTATATTTCTGACCGTTATGGAGGTGGTTCGCTGTAACTGTGATAAATAAATGTTTTGAGTAATGACTACAACCAACTGCCTTTCATAAAGCCAGAACTTTCATGTACACAAAATCACTTAAAAACCTTCATGTAATTCTCAGTAAATCCTGCACATTTACAAACAACTACTCCTTAAAGAACATTTAAGTTCAACATGGTTTAAGTACCTCAATATAGTCAGTCACCATATTAAGATACCTGTAACAGACAATTCAAATAATAAAAAAAATAGCTTATTACATCAGAAGCAACACAGAAATCTATGAACTGACGGATTTGCTTAAGGGATTTACTTTTCAACCCACAATTACTTTATCATTTTTCATTAATAACAACAGTTTAACTGAAAATAATGGCTTAGCAATGGGCAGTATGTGAGCTAGATTACTTACTGACATCTAAATCAATGATCTAGAAAGCAGAATTTTTTAAAGTGAACCAAATAGTAAAAGACAAAGTTATTTGCTATAAACACTATGTAGATGACATGTTGATGCCGTACAGAGAGACAGTCAAAGAAATAGAAACCATGCTAAAACACACACACACACACACACACACACACACACACACACACACACACACACACGCACGCACGCACACGCACACCGTCAGTCGCTCACTTGCTTCCCACTTTCTCTTTATTAACAGTCAATTTCTCTCCCACTCCTTGTCACATCCCAGCGAAATACCCTCCCATTGCCCATATAACTTAAAAATTTCATCAAATGAAGCCATCAAAATGCTAAGCTCTGATGCTTAGACCTTAATCAATATGTAAATAGCAATAGCGAGCCTATTATACGTTCAGTACCGAGAAACACAGATGAAATGATTCTGATACCTAGCTTATATAGACATAGAAAATATCATTCGTTAATAATGCAATAATGAACGTAATTTAAATATATACACACACAGGGTGAATCTGTGATGATGTTCCAAACTTTCCAGGATGATGGAGTGGGGTGAATGTGTCAGTTTGAGGTAAAGAACCTTTTTCTGGAAATGACCAAGTCGAAGGTTATAAGTGAAAATCATTCTGATACTTCTGACGGTGGAATTCATGTACCGTTTCTGCCGTTGCTAAGATTATAGGATAGGAAACTTTCACAGGTGGAAGTGTGGAACAAAACAAGAAAAAAAACCATTTAGTAAACAGAGGCACTAAAATGCATACGTTAAACTATGGCCACTTGTTCTGTGAAACACATCTCTTCTACTGAAAGTTCTTTATTTTACATATTTCCAGAGAAGGCAGTATGGGCCAAAACAAGAAAACAAGTCCGGTCAATATGGACTCTAAAATATGTCCCTTAAGAGCTATGACCTCTTGTTCAATAGAAGAGATGGGTTTCACAGTAGCGAAGATGAATAAGAGTTCTTAGTTCTTACGATATGCATTTAGAGTCAATATTTACTAGCCATTTCATTTTTCTTGTTTTGGTTCATGCTACTACCCCTGAAAGAGTCATACCCTACAGTTTTGGCAACAACAATACCGGTACACGTCAAATGTATCAGGACGAATTTCGACAGTAACTTTCGGCACGGTTGTTTCCAGGTCAGGGTCTCTTACCTAAGACTGATATACTTACCCTCTCCGCTATCCTTGTATATTTTCCCATCCCTCCCACCTCTTCTCTGTTTACTAATGTTCTAGGTCAATGGGCATCTTTCAACAATACAAGTAATAAAGAAAGATAATCTTTGCTACAGCAAAAAAGCATTTGAAAATTGGCTTTAGTTACAGTTACAGTTTTATCAATGTCAATGTTTGTTTTTCTTGCCCTTACTGCAACTTTCTTCGAATAAATGATTTATTTTTCCCAAACATAATTACCCCTGACAACCAGTCCCAACTTCTGTGGTAACCAAGCGGGAGTCACGACACGTTGTCGCAAAAATTTACTCCCATAGAATTGTCTTTCCTGAAAAGCTAGATGCTGTTGTTGACTCAGGTTGCGGGGAAATAGAGCCAAGAATACGACGTCATTACGACGCACACTAATGAGAGAAAGGGAATCTGTCCTTATAATCAATTCTCATATCCTTTGGTGTTCACATTCATAAAATCGTCATTTTCAGTCTCGTATTGTTCCAGCAAATCCTGATAAATTTCCATTTGACCCGCTCCTTTTTTTTTTCGTACCATCACGCACTTTGTGGTAACAAAGTTTGCGTAATATCGTGTGTAAGGCATTACAGCCGACATTCAGCTGTGCACACAATTCATTTTAATCTACAAACCATCATGAATGAGTCAATGGAAATGCTTTTCATTATGGGGAATGACATCTGAGCAGAGTCGAAATTTGTTGTAAATAATCCATTTGAGTTCACAAGGCCGCGCGGGGTAGCCACAAATTTCCAATTTTTTCGTAAGGAATAATGACATCCATAATTGCAACACTAAAAGCGGAACTGGTCTTCATCACGCTCCATGAAAACGTCTTTACCTCCGAAACGATCTTCGAAAACTTACCCACTAAAAGATAGATTAAAACAATTATTTGTGTCAGTAATTTTACGTTTACTTCCACGACACGTTTCGAAGGCTTATACTGGATCAGTATATTACATTATATTTTTGTTTGCCGTATGTAACCACTTATATCTTTTCAGTTTCGTTTCGCTACAAACAAGACATAATCAGCACTTGTTTGCCTAGTATGGCACCAAGATTACAAATTTCATACCATAATAAAAGTTCTTGCAATACGTTCGAGCAGAAAGAGCAATGAGGTTCGTCCTAAGTATTTCCAGCCTTAGATGTTCAAAAATGGCTCTGAGCACTATGCGACTCAACTTCTGAGGTCATCAGTCGCCTAGAACTTAGAACTAATTAAACCTAACTAACCTAAGGACATCACACACATCCATGCCCGAGGCAGGATTCGAACCTGCGACCGTAGCGGTCACGCGGTTCCAGACTGAAGCGCCTTTAACCGCACGGCCACACCGGCCGGCTCCAGCCTTAAATGTCACACATACACAAACCAATAACACAAATAGTCCAGAGATTGTACAGAGGTAGGGATACAAAGCTCTGTAAGTCAAAGAACATTTATTATTAGGTTGCTAGGGTGCGAATCAACGATACAGAAAACAATTATATGATTGTTTAATTCTTTACAACCCTTATTCTTAAGAGTACTGTTATTGCAAAAAAAAAAGAAAATTAAAAAATTATAAACCTGATTTCAGTATATTTATTTATGAACGTTTTATTACGGCCATTTCGAATTTTTTTTATGATTTAGGTCACTTAAAAATAGATGGCAGCAGAAGTTACACTACATCGCCTATAATGTTTGAGAAGCTCCGAAAGAAGTTCATTGACATTCTCTCAGCTTTGGAAGTAAATAAAAAGCGGAAGTAAATCAAAAGTGACTGACACAGGTAATTGTTTTAAATCGTCTTTTATTGTCATTAACAGTGGCAGTTTCCTAACCACAGTCCAATATGGTCGATATAAGGCCACTTTCCCGGTGATATTAAATACTGAAATGTGCCTTAATGTGCGCAAACGTCTTTCAGTCTGGGCTATGCGAGCGTTCCATTTCGTGAGGTTGGTCGGTCATTGTCATGACGGCAGCTTCCGCTCAGCTCAGTAACGGCAGAAACTTACGTGGAAAACGAAACGTACTCACCAGAGGAAATTTCTGCCCACATAGTCACACGGGAGTACGCACTGCCAACTACGACGCATTCGCTGGAGTTTGGTATTAAACACATTAGTAGTATTGAATATAGCAAGAAACGGCCTTCGGCCTAATCCTCATTTGTACGAACTAGAGTCTAAACAGCGTGATTCCTTTCCATATTGACCACTGAATCTTTTTTCAAGCCACTTTTCCTGATGCGCGAGGAATGCCGGTGTTTTGTACTGCCAGTATGTTTAGTATGTATGATGATCTCTTTTGCTAAATATCCGGAAATACCGAATTCATAATCGGGGCATAAGTAACCGAGGACACCGAATCTCATGCTGGTCACTTAAGATGAAATTAATGAAACTATTGATTGATACTTTACGTCGTTTGCGGGCGCATTGCGGACACTCTAGTTTCTTATTTTCTATGCTACTTTATGGTCGTTTCATATCAGATTTTTAGAGCAGACTGAAAAATTTATTAGCATGGTGTGCCGTTTCGATTTTGCCAGAAGCAACACAGCTACACGAATCTGATTGTCCATTTTCAACAACTGACCAGTTGTGTTAAGAATATTGAATACTGAACACGTATTTTTCATCGCGTTTTGGTCGCTAATAACAAGCGTCCAGTTGTTATTAAATCCTTGTTTATTTTACGCTTTTTGGGGATAACCCATTATCAGAACATCATATGAAAAATGATTTCATTTGACACGATACTCTGCATTACGTTCTTTTATCTGATATTCAGATGACGTGCTATGCCTGAAACGCGTAAATAAAGTATTAACGAGTTGATTGTTGTTATTAACGGCCAAAAAGCAATGAAAAAGAAATGCTCAATATTCATATATAGTCGCAAGCCCTCTGCGCGGCATTATGTCTCAATTTTAACTAAATTAAAAATATTAACATTGTACTCTCATTGCCAATTCAGGATATTTGAATTTAACCAAGACAGTGACCGGAGCAGAAAATCCAGCACTTCTCTTCAGCCGCTTCTAAGCTCATAGGTTCTTCCCTTTAGTAGCACATTATACGGAACGTATTCCATGTCTCAAATTTAACTGTTGAAAGTAAATTCGCTTCTGGTTAAGCCTACAAAGGCAAATCTACTGAGAGATTCCGTTGCGGAAATTATTCTTGACGATTCAAGTTAGTTCACGTCAGGGTGATTTTCCCCATTATGGATTGCTATAGAACCTTAATTATGGATATATGTGGTGTCTGTTTTATCGGAGATGACCGAAAGGACAGACGCCACATATATCCATAATTACGGCGAGGACGGCCAATGGTCTCTTCAGTTCTTCAGTGCGGATGCACATCAGGCTCATCTCTTACGGTAATTGATGAAATGCCGCAAGTAATGAGGATAGTGAGCCTGGGGCACTATATTGGTAGTGTGTGGATAAGACGAGCATTTGTTTGAGCGTGCAAGGGTAGTCCGTACAGTTGCTCTACCGACTCCGTCTCCATGGCTCAGTGGCCAGACTATCTGCCAAGTGAGAAGACCCGCGTTCGAATCCTGGTCCGGCACCAATTTCCAACTTCCCCCATTGATTTCAATCACTGTTCGCTTGCAGCCAGTGTCAATAATTCTGTTGTATCTTTACTTAAGGGGTTTCACCCACTGGTAGAGGTCATATTTATTTCCAGTAAGCGGGATTAGTAATTGTTAGTATGAATTTAAGTAGGGGGGAGTACTGTGCCTTGTAATACTTTCGACATTTTCTTCTCTAGGCGATCAAAAGTATCCGGCACCCACAAAAACATAAGTTTTTCATATTAGGTGCATTGTGCTGCCACCTTCTGCCAGCTACTCCATATCAGTGATCTCAGTAGTCATTACACATCGTGAGAGAGCAGAATGGGGCACTCCGCGGAACTCATGCACTTCGAACGTGGTCAGGTGATCGGGTGTCACTTGTGTCATACGTCTGTACGCGAGATTTCCACACTCCTAAACATCCCTAGGTCCATTGTTTCCGATGTGATAGTGAAACTAAAACGTGAAGAGACACGTACACCACAAAAGCGTACAGGTCGACTTCGTCTGTTGACTGACAGGGACCGCCGACAGTGGAAGAGGGTCGTAACATGTAACAGGCAGACATCAATCCAGACCATCACACACGAATTTCAAACTGCATCAGGATCCACTGCAAGAACTATGACACTTAAGTGGGAGGTGAGAAAACTTGGATTTCATGGTAGCGGCTGCTCATAAGCCACACGTCAATCCGGTAAATGCCAAACGACGCCTCGCTTGTTCTAAGGAGTGGACGATTTAACAGTGGAAAAACGTTATGTGGAGTGACGAATCACGGTACATAATGTGGCGATCCGATGGCAGAGTATAGGTATGGCGAATGCCCGGTGGACGTCATCTGCCGGCCGCCGTGGCCGAGCGGTTCGAGGCGCTTCAGTCCGGAACCGCGCTGCTGCTGCGGCCGCAGGTTCGAATCCTGCCTCGGTCCTGGATGTGTGTGATGTCCTTAGGTTAGTTAGGTTTAAGTAGTTCTAAGTCAAGGGGACTGATGACTTCAGATGTTAAGTCCTATAGTGCTTAGAGCCATTCGAACTATTCGAACGTCATCTGCCATCGTGTGTAGTGCCAACAGTAAAATTCGGAGGCGGGGGTGTTATGGTGTGGAAGGGGCTTGCATCCCTTGTTGATTTGCGTGGTACTATCACAGCGCAGGCCTGCATTGAGGTTTAAAGCACCTTCTTGCTTCCCATTGTTGAAGAGCAATTCGGGGATGGCGATTGCATCTTTCAACATGATCGAGCACCTGTTCATAATGCATGGCCTGAGGCGGAGTGGTTACGCGATAATAACATCCCTGTAATGGACTGGCCTGCACAGAGCACTGACCTGAATGCTATACAACACCTTTGGGATGTTTTGGAACGCCGACTTCGTGCCAGGCCTCGCCGACCGACATCGATACCTCGCCTCAGTGCAGCACTCCGCGAAGAATGGGCTGCCATTCCCCAAGATACTCTCCATCACCTAATTGAAGGTATCCCTGCGAGAGTGGAAGCTGTCATCAAGGCTAAGGGTGGGCAAACACCATATTGAATTCCAGCATTACCGATGGAGGGTGTCACGAACTTGTAAGTCATTTTCAGCCAGGTGTCCGGATACTTTTGATCACATAGTGTATGTAATAGAAGTTTAACATATTTACATTTTGCAATTTTAAATAATGGCATTCATTTTCTGGGTGCTGCAATCTTTTCCCGAAAATATTTCAGCCAGGTGTCCGGATACTTTTGATCACATAGTGTATGTAATAGAAGTTTAACATATTTACATTTTGCAATTTTAAATAATGGCATTCATTTTCTGGGTGCTGCAATCTTTTACCGAAATTACAAAAATTTCTCTGTAGAGTAACATTTTCCTGATTGTGGAAACATGTTCCAAGGAACAACGTGGTCATTTCAAGGGGGCGGACAAAAATATCGAAACGCCAAAAAACGCAACACAATAACATGCCTAATCCTCTTCGACGACCTTGTGTCACGGTCACTTAAAACATACTGTCGTCCACATTGTGACCAAGTATCGACGTTTTTCCGCTTTCTCTGTAAGCGGTGTGAAATTTCGATGTGCCGTCTTTTGAGACACCAAATACTTCGGCTATCTTGGTTACGGAAGCAATCAGCAAACGAGCACCATTGAGTTTGCCAAGTTCGACTTCATTTTGCTCCGACGCAATGCACTCATAACTACACAGAACACGGTTCTGAGTTGACAGGCATCTGTCTTGGTTGGCATGTGTATACATATTCACGCAACCATTTCTGGCGCTGTTCCATATTCCAGGCTGTTGAAATTTAGAAGGGCTGCAATCGAGAAAATCTTATAAATTCTCTGTTTAGCAGTTTATTATTACTCTACTGTATGCCATTAGCCAGCAGATGAAATCAAGTTAAGGAGAAGTATTATCAAAAACCAGTTAGAAATTAAATAACGCTGTAGAAAGAGAACCACTGCTTAGAATGGTTCAAATGGCTCTGAGCACTATGGGACTCAACTGCTGAGGTCATTAGTCCCCTAGAACTTAGAACTAGTTAAACCTAACTAACCTAAGGACATCACAAACATCCATGCCCGAGGCAGGATTCGAACCTGCGACCGTAGCGGGCTTGCGGTTCCAGTCTGCAGTGCCTTTAACCGCACGGCCACTTCGGCCGGCTACTGCTTAGAATGCCGTCAAATTTGATCAGAATATTATTGTCGGAGGGGAGGGGAGGGGATGAGGGAACGTCGTGGAACAGTCTTTTACCAATAGATGGCGCTGTAAGAGTTATAACGTAGATGGCGTCGTCTACAAATGACAGATGAATCGCAATATGACGGCTATTGTTTGCGTTTCACGTGACACTATCCGTGCTGTTCAATGCGCATGAATGCACAAATTCGGCAGTCGAAAGTTGTGGCACTATTAGTAAGCCCACTCACCATGGCAAGATTGAACATATCGGATGGGAAAAATCGGCTTTTGATTTCCCTGAGAAAAATTCCTATTAAAAGCAAAATGACATCGGTTTCTAAGTGTCGTCAGACAGGCGTAAGACATGTTCAATATACTGTGCACCGTTTACTGCCACAAGCTGAAATCGAGAAATAGCATTTCCACAACACATTAAAGTGCCTCGGGTGTCACGTTCAGAATGAGTTGCTCCATGTGCGCCTTTAAGTCAGCTACGTTCGTAAATGGAGCACTGAACACAACCTTTTTAAATAACCCCACAGCCAGAATACGGCCCTCCGATAAACGATACCGTCAGCCTCCCGTCACACAGTCATTTGCAAAATGAAATGGTACCGGTTGATGTGCGTGCGGATTTCTCATTGTCCATATTCTGCAATATTGCGTACTGACATGCCCTTGGACAGGGAAGTGGGCTCCATCTGTCCACAGAATGTTCCATGACCTTTCGTTGTCCACTTCCTTGGGAAAAATAATTGCAGAGCTGGTGTCTGTCTTGTTGGTAGACCAGCAGGAAACAACTCCTGAACATGGGTGATTTTGTATTGATAACAATGCAGGATGTTTCGTAGGATTTTATGCACCTTGCTCTCAAGCATTTCCAACGTTCGGGCAATTCCCCATGCACTAAACATTTGCACACCATTTCTTGACCCCTCCTGCAATACTGTGGCCATGTGTTCGACAGACGTCAGATAAACTATTTTCCTCTCTATACTGCATTTCACTTCAAAACAACCTGTCTTTTCAATTTCGTAATCATTTTCTGCAGAACTTCAGCAGACGTCGGATCAATGCCTTATTTCATATCCTTGAGCGTCCGTAACTTCTGCAGGGCTACTGTCAGAGCGCGATCCTTCATGGAGACCGTCATGCTGGGCGTCTCGGATACTGCGTGCAGCGTGTTTGTTGGGGAGCATGTAAGTAGGCTGTTTATGTTTTCTCTATGTAAGTAGGCTGTTTACGTTTTCTCTATGTAAGTAGGCTGTTTAGTAGGCTGTTTATGTTTTCTCTATGTAAGTAGGCTGTTTATGTTTTCTCTATGTAAGTAGGCTGTTTAGGTTTTTTATTGGTAACGCCACCTCTGTATGAAAATCACTGGCTGTGCTGTGTGCAGTCTGTGGCTGCTTTGCATTGTTGTAATACTCGCCATTGTAGTGTTAGGCAGCTGGCTGTGAACAGTGCATAGCGTTGCGCAGTTGGAGGTGAGCCGCCAGCAGTGGTGGATGTGGGGAGAGAGATGGCGGAGTTTTGAAATTTGTCATGAACTGCTATATTTATATATGATGATATCAAGGTAAATACATTGTTTGTTCTCTATTAATATCTTTCATTTGCTAACTATCCCTATCAGTAGTTAGTGCCTTCAGTAGTTTGAATCTTTTATTTAGCTGGCAGTAGTGGCGCTCGCTGTATTGCAGTAGCTTGAGTAGCGAAGATTTTTGTGAGGTAAGTGATTTGTGAAAGGTATAGTTTAATGTTAGTCAGGGCCATTCTTTTGTAGGCAATTTTGAAAGTCAGATTGCGTTGCGCTAACAAAATATTGTGTGTCAGTTTAAGCACAGTCCTGTATAAATTGTTCAAAGGGGACATTTCATATGGCGACCCTGCCAGGATACCTCACTGGAATCTTCTGATTTTTTTTCTTGTAGTTTGTGTAAGTAGTGTAGATTTTGTTTATTGATAGTGCGTAATCATAGAGAGAATTTCCTTTGTAGTTGTAATTTTTCATTGTTGTACAGTAAAACAGTTGTGGCATGCATGTAGATTTGCACCAAGTATTTCGCAGCTGCGCTGGCAATTAAGTAGACATTATTTGCATTGCTATGTTATTTTATTTTGCTCTTCAAATTGTGCTTTTCTGTGTTATCATGTGAAATATTGTGACAATTATGGCGTGTGAAAAACGTAATACTAGGCTCCAAAGTAAACTGAGAAATGACAGTGAAGACGAAAGCAGTGTGTTAGCGCCGCAGAGTAATGAATTAACTGATGTTCAAAGTAGTAATTTGATAATTGTGCATAGGGAAATGGAGCGGGCGGCAAACAATGGCGTGGACAGTGAAACAATTAGTGAAGAGGGAAGCATTATCGATCGATCGGTCGGCAATAGCTCGCCTCAGGAAGCCGAAATGACACGACACGATTTCGCAAATACTGTAGATTCAGGTTTTGGATCCTCACCGTTTTCTCAAATAAGTCAAGACACATTTTCTGCTTGTCAAAATGTGAATGTTTCCGGTGCAAATTCACTGCCGAAAAGCACTGAGGAACATGTTTCAGACACCAATGCATTGTTATTACAGTTAATACAACAAATGGGACAAACACAGCAAAAGCTTCAAAAGTTAGACACAATGGAACAAAATCAGAGACAAACACAGCAAAAGCTTCAAAAGTTAGACACAATGGAACAAAATCTCAAAAAGTTAGACACAATGGAACAAAATCTTCAGAAGTTAGACACTACACTTGAACAAACACGTGAAGATTTAACCACTGAGTTACATAACATTGAATCGAAATGTCAGAAAGTGTGTAATGACGTAAAAACACAAATTTGTGAGCATTTTCAACCTATTTTTTCGCGGCATGAAAATGCATTACAGAATCACGAAGCAGCCATAAAGGAACTGCAAACCATTGTTCATGAAAATCATGAGACCTTGTGGGCTAAAATTGACTCAGTTGCATCTACGGATTCGGTTACACAACTTGCAAAAACTCAGGAAAACTTAAAGGACACAGTAGATTCGATTTCAACACAAATGGACACTCTGAAGCTTGGTTCAGAAAAACACACTGAGGAAATGTGTTCATTATCAGAGAAAGTAGTTGAACTTTCGGATCAGCTAAATAATTTATCTACAAAGGTAGATGATAATCTGAATGACGCAAAACCGGTAGTCTTTAATGACACAGAAGAGAGCGAACAAATTAGGAAACTGAAACAAAATCTGAATGAAATTGATACGCAACATCAAAGAGAAATCCGGGAAGTACAAGATCAGCTGACACAGGTAATACAAGAATTACGTATTTCAGAGGACACTCGCGTTCCAATACGGGAAGAGGGACATATAAATACGGAACAACCACAAAATAATAACACAGGACACTTCGGAAGTTATGAAAGAAATTGGCAAGGTGCACCGAATTTTGAAATGGAACCGCCGAAACGACGTAACAATGACCGATATGCGATTCGCCGACATGATGACTTTGACTATAAGCTGTTCATTACTACACGTAAATTCAAAACATTTAAGAATTCTGGCAACGACATTCATCCACAAGCATGGCTCCATCAATTCTCTCATTGTTTTCTTCCCAACTGGTCATTAGAGCACAGATTAGAATTTATGTGTGGCTACTTAGAGAATGAACCAGCTGTAAGAATGCGGTCGGTAATTCACGATTGCCACAGTGAAGGAGAGTTTTACCATGCCTTCCTCTCAGCATATTGGTCTCAAGCCACACAAGACCGTGTAAAATAAAGCATCATAATGATGAAACGTTTCGAACAATCTGAATTTTCCAGTCTTATGAAATATTTTGAAGACATGTTGCACAAGAATCAGTACCTGTCAAACCCATACAGCCCCTCAGAACTTATCCGCATTTACTTAATCAAATCGCCTGAACATTTACGACACATTATTTTGGCAGGACGTTGCAAAGACGACATTGAAGCATTTCAGGGACTTTCACAAGAATTAGAAATTGACACTGACAATCGTGGAACGCGAAACCGGGAAAACAATCACAACAGGTCACATCCGTCACAATTCCGTGACGACAGAAGTAATAACTGGACACGACAAGGCTATTCTCACAACACAAATCGTGACCAAAACAGACACCACCCTTATGACAACCGCTGGCAGAATAATAGTTACAGAGAAAGATCGCATTTCCGTAGAAATGAATATGACAGAGATAACCATAGAAACAGACAATATGGTAACCAGAACTGTTATTATCAAGGGAGACAGAATAATTTCAGACGCAACGGTCCCGCGCGCAGTTACGATTCAGGGAGAAATTCTCCACCACATGACCGACAAGAAAGAAACTACAGGAACTACTGACATGACGACAGACGATATAATCATAACGATAGACGTGAATTTCATCAGAACTGGCGGGACTCTAACAGAGCTGGGCCCTCTCGGCAAGGCGAATTTGTAGAAGTTAGGTCTCCTAATCCCAATAACAGCGCGCGCCAACAAAGAGACAGACAATGACTCGCACAGCAGGCAGCTGCGTGCGGCCGCTGGCTCAGGGAAAAATAACAAAGACGCTAGCCTTGAGAAAAGATTTAGCATTCTTTACCGATGTAAACAACATGATAATTGCTTTGAAGTTGAAAGTCTGCGTACTAGGAAGAGTAAAGGATTGCACCACACTTCACATGTAAAACCGCTTACTGAGAGATAATCTGCTTTTTTAACTTTGTCTTTGCCATATAACTTTTCACTTTACATTACTAGTATGCTGTGTTAGACTTAATAATCTGTTAACATGCAACAATGTTTGAAGTTAAATATCCAGTCTAGAACCTAGGGAACATTTTTAAACATAAATTATGAATGCATTGTTATAGTGAACAGACGACACAGTGTTGTATTTGTACATTCTTGCTTGTTAGTTGCACGATTATGGAACGACTACAAGGCTTACATACTTAGGACACATACTGGTACTGCTAATGAGATTTTAATGCAACATTTTGGTTTACTTGAAAATACATTCTGGGTTTAAAGTACTTTCTGTGAGATACCAGAGGACACAGTGGTTAGTTTATGTGACAGCTACACGATTTTATCACGACGCTACTAATGAGTGACAATTTACAATGTTGCTTTTGCAGTGTTTCTGTTTTATTTCTGCACAGTTTTCTGTTTTATTCTGGAAAGTAAAACATGTTTTAGTAGTAACTTTTGTGGTACAGCAACAATGAGATTGTCTTTTCCGTAGCACAACAATACGTTACAGCACAGTACTTTCTTCATCACGGCAATAAGCGTAATAACTAAGATATCTATACACAAAGCATTTCACTTTTGTTTATCATGAGGTAAGTACATTGACTTCTGCAGAACTTGGCTTTCGGAGGACGATAAGTACGACACTTCCACAGAATTATCTTACAGCAAGACGCACATTTAGCGCTACAGGACACGCATTTGAGAGATTTTGTACTTAAGCCATTTATTTTTCAAGATTTTTGAATTACAAAGAAAGTTTTCCGTGATATATTTCATTCTATTGCTGTAATCTGTAACACCTGAGGGTATAATTACATTAATCCTCAGGGGGGTACACGCCTACTTTGTGTACCATGTGTTTGGCAAGCACAAGGAACCCTAGCTAATATGGTATTTGCTTATACAACTTTACACATCGGTACCATATTTCTCTAACACACAAATTACACAGCTATCTGATCATTTAACTGAGAGAGACAAACATTTATTTTACTACATCAGTGACACATGTTTACGCAATTACACAGTTGGATAACTTCACACTTATGAAACTGTATTTTGTCTGTACTTTGTAAACTGTTCATATTTTTCGGAACCATTGTGATACTATGAGAGCTTTGAATGATGTATTTGGTATGAGATCATGATTTTTAAAGTACGTTTGAGGTAGATGACACTATTTAAATGAGCAGAGAATTCTTTTTATGCTTAGAAATTATTGGAGGAAGTTACGACGATTTTGAGATTTGACTGAAGTTTTATGATGTTATTATTACGACGACGATGTGTATTATGTTGTTGAGGAATGTTTATTATGCTACGTATTTCTCACGATGAAATATTGAAGAAGTGTCGACGAATATGTATATGTATAATGAGGTAAGGAATAATGAGTAGTGTTAGGGACTCTGATTTATGAAAAGGATGTTGGAAACCAAGAAACGTACTTTAAGAGTTATGAAATGTGTGACTGTATCACAATGCTGACGAATATTTTTTTTGGACACTTATATTTATAGGATTTTGTTTCTACAGATTTGCAACGCTAATTCTTGACCTGTGAAATATTTTTATATGAGACTGCAACGGTAGCAGAAACTGCTGTCGTAAATATTTCCGTACGAAAGTTAAGTGACCACCTGCATGTAATGCGTCGCGGGCACCCAGCTGTGTCAGACGCCTGGAGAAAAAGCCATTATTGCGAGCCCTTTTCAGCGGCACAGGTAGAACAAAAAAAAAGGGGAGGCCATTATCCTCGGAAATATTCTTACATCTGCAAACCTGATAATGACAAGTGTCTTTCTACGAGAATTGAGAGCTACTGACTTACGAAATGCCACATAGCTATTGAATGATGTTTTTATGCTTTGGTTTGCGTAATTGCTTATTTCATTTGATATCTGGTTTCCAGCTGTGTTGCAGCATTGCTTTTATAAAATGAAATGCATTTGCTAATGTGAACACTTTTTGTCAACAGATCTATTAAATAATTATTTTATGATCCACATTCTTTAAAAAAGGAGCACTTGGAAAGGAAAGAACAATAAGAAGGAACTAGTAACAGTAACACATAATTTTCTTTTCAAGTACATGGTAATATTCCTTTTACAATCAGTTGTTGTGGTGCACCACTTTAATTACATAGACATTAAGATGTGATTATACATTTCCCTTAACTGCATTGTTGTCTTTAGTGTACTATTTTTTCTGCTTGTGGGTTTGTCATGTTTAGATATAAGTTATTACATTTACTGCTGCTTGCTTTGCCAATTTCCATTTTTTTGTGTCATTGCTGTTTGTATTAATTGTTTTGTACTGCTGCATTGCCTCGTCCCTTAGTATATATATCTGAGCTCAGTAGATTTAAGTTAGCTTAAGAGGGGGTAGACTATATAAGAAACTAACTATTATAAATTTGTAAGAAATAGGATACTGTACAGTGGAGAAAAACTATTACTGACAGAGGATGTGAACAAAATACAGAAGGCAGGCGTAGATAGGACTTTTTCGGAATAATGATGAAAGAAGGGAGATCTCCATGCAAAATACTGCAGTAAAACAATCCCTGTCCTTTCCTTTGGTGTCATCCCTCTATATGTTTGTGTACCCTTGTGTATTTGTGTTTTCCCTGTCTTTATGTGTTTATCTGATAAGAATTGTAGAATTTTTCTAGTACTACGCTACATTCACTATGATGAGGAATACTGTTATCCTCAAATAGAATTGGCATTAATAATATGTTATTTACCTTATAAATATGCTTACACATTATTTACTCTGTTTTGTTTTAATGCTCATGTGTGAAGTTGATGTTTCGAAAGTGATTCTGATCTTTTATTTTTGTACTCATGTCGTAATTCCTGTAACACTGATGTATGTGTTTATTTCTATTCTTTTGTAACGCCTGTTTTACTACAAATGTTGTCTGTATTGTTATGTTCTTTAATGATGTATTTTGTACCTTTGTTATTGTATTCTTATGTTATAAAATTGTAATTGTCACCAGTTCATGATATTATTAACTTGTTAGTTACATTTCACTGCACACGTTTCTGTTGGTCATAGTATATGGACAATATGTGAGAAGTAGGGACTGATAGTGTTTGCATGTGTGTTAATAATTCAGCAAGGGACTGGATAACAGCATTGCTGGTTCTAAGGACAATTTCAAAAACTTTGTGAGTGCACAAGTGGTGGTTTATGGACTTGCTATATTATCCGCAAGACTCTTTAACGGTGATTGTGCACCTGCACAGTCACAACAGATGGCTGCTGGCCATCTCTACAAGGACTACAGTGGGTCTACATCTTTGGTGGCCCACCAACGCCATTATTTCTACAAGGACTAGAGTGGGTCTGCATCTTTGATGACCCACCAACGCCACTATTTCTACAAGGTCTGCAGTGGGTCTGCACCTCTGGTGGCCCACCAATACCATACTCTCTACCAGGACTACAGTGGGTCTGCTCTGTGATGACCTACCTACCAATATTCTTCCAAACTACGACTGACTCTGCTGTGGGTTTGCTCTGTTGTGGCCCATTACCTGTCTTTCCGTTGGAAGGACAACACTACTTCTTCAAGACACCATGGAAATCCACTACTTCCGTGTGCATTTTCTTTTACTGTTCAGACTTTGAAAAAAAAAAGAAAAACACTGTAATTTTACTGTGATGAATTAGGACTGTCTTTATAGACTGTGAGAAAATTTTAGCTTTTGACCAACATTGTATCAATAAGTGTGTGCATTTGATTTCTTTGTTATTGTAATTATGAAAAATTTTTTTCAAATCTGTATTGGCCAGTGCCCAACACCATTTGTAAAAATTTTTTGTGGGGAGCATGGGGGCTATCTAAGTAGGCTGTTTATGTTTTCTCTATGTAAGTAGGCTGTTTATGTTTTCTCTATGTAAGTAGGCTGTTTATGTTTTCTCTATGTAAGTAGGCTGTTTATGTTTTCTCTATGTAAGTAGGCTGTTTAGGTTTTTTATTGGTAACGCCACCTCTGTATGAAAATCACTGGCTGTGCTGTGTGCAGTCTGTGGCTGCTTTGCATTGTTGTAATACTCGCCATTGTAGTGTTAGGCAGCTGGCTGTGAACAGCACATAGCGTTGCGCAGTTGGAGGTGAGCCGCCAGCAGTGGTGGATGTGGGGAGAGAGATGGCGGAGTTTTGAAATTTGTCATGAACTGCTATATTTATATATGATGATATCAAGGTAAATACATTGTTTGTTCTCTATTAATATCTTTCATTTGCTAACTATCCCTATCAGTAGTTAGTGCCTTCAGTAGTTTGAATCTTTTATTTAGCTGGCAGTAGTGGCGCTCGCTGTATTGCAGTAGCTTGAGTAGCGAAGATTTTTGTGAGGTAAGTGATTTGTGAAAGGTATAGTTTAATGTTAGTCAGGGCCATTCTTTTGTAGGCAATTTTGAAAGTCAGATTGCGTTGCGCTAACAAAATATTGTGTGTCAGTTTAAGCACAGTCCTGTATAAATTGTTCAAAGGGGACGTTTCAAATGCCTTATTTCATATCCTTGAGCGTCCGTAACTTCTGCAGGGCTACTGTCAGAGCGCGATCCTTCATGGAGACCGTCATGCTGGGCGTCTCGGATACTGCGTGCAGCGTGTTTGTTGGGGAGCATAGTCTGACGCTATCAGTGCCATCGATTGTCAATTCCTTTTTTGTCACCGACCTTTCCCCCTGCGTCAATAACATGCTGCTCAAGTTTGACGACATTTTGGGCAGTGACTCTCTTTCTATAGCATGTTGAACCTGTACCTTTATTTATGGACACGTTGTACATTCTGAAATAGAAGCTATTGGAATTCGAGATCGGTATAACTGTTCAGAAATTAAGCCATCTCCATTCACTTGAAAAGACTGTATGTTCCATGGTAGAAGTCCTTGTTCTGTTGCAAGACACAAGATGGTGCCCTACCAACAAAGTATAAATTAACCATCCACACGTTATGTAACTAGCTTTGAAAAATATGGAATTTTATATGTAATTAAATTCTGTAAGTGAAGAATTAACAATAGTTTCCAAATAGCTTTAATATATTACACAGCATTTAAATATGCTATTGCTTGAGCCTTTGTTCCGCGAGCTGCGCAAGGTCGGCACTGTTACAATCAAAACTGGCATGGGTAGTTCGAAGGGGTAGCCAGATGCCCTTTCTGCCGCCACCCCATGCCCCCAGGATGGGATCAGAGCACCCCAACTGTCCGAGTCTAGTGTAAATCATGAAATAGTGCGAACGTGTTTCAAATGTCTGCGAGTCGCGTAAATGAGGCGGGACGTGGGGACCAGCCCGATATTCACCCAGTGGGATGTGGAAAACCGCCTAAAAACCACATCCAGGCTGGCTAGCACACCAGCTTGGTTCAAATGGTTCAAATGGCTCTGAGCACTATGGGACTCAACATCTAAGGTCACCAGTACCTTACTTATACCTAACTAACCTAAGGACATCACACACATCCATGCCCGAGGCAGGATTCGAACCTGCGACCATAGCGGTCGTGCGCTTCCAGACGGTAGCGCTCTCGGCTAACCTGACAGGTATAGCATTTAAATATGTAGAACTAAAAATATTTACGATTTCTGCACGAAACATTATCTCATGCTTCACAGAAACAAAAGCAGCATAAAAGCCGGAAACTGCTTACGGCGGCCTTTAGTGACTCTAAAATCGGTCACTGGACTGGAGCACCGAGCAGGAAAGATCGTGTCTTCCTAGGTACGTTATACTCAAAGTTTTTGTACTCTTCCCTACACCGAAATTTACAGTACCCGACAGATAGCATAGTTAAATTTAAGTAAGTTGAAACAGTTCGTTCTGGGGAGCTCCTATTCGGTACAAAAACTTTTATTTGGAGACTGGTAGCTTATTTAATACCAAAGCATTACCATACATACTTGTATTAAAAAATATTATATAGATTTCTGTTAAGGGATATCATCTGTAAATTGTCACCATACTGTCGTATTTAAATACCAAGTGTATATCCTGTAAATTCATTCGTCCCAGGTCATTACATTACATCCTGTAAAGTGGCGTATGAAACATATTACCAAGTAACTGATTGATAAATAAACAGGGTGATTTAGCTTCCCCTACTGCTTTGGTTATATGCAACCCGCAATGTCATGTCTGGCCTTCAAAAAACACGCTTGACATTTTCATAGTCCATCACTCGCTACGTGCAGACTTTTAGTCCTACAGAAAGAATGAAGAGGAGCTTTTTGTAGGGAATTAAATGTAATTAGATTTTGTACCAGGATATGTTTTCGCTATAGGCCGCAGTTTTTAAGTTATTCAAGCAAAACCTACAAAAGTGACCTACAAACGCACACCCAATCCCACTTGCTCCTACCGGTCAGGATTTCTAGCGCGGCCGGCCGTAGTGGCCGAGCGGTTCTAGGCGCTACAGTCTGGAGCCGCACGACCGCTACGGTCGCAGGTTCGAATCCTACCTCGGGCATGGATGTTTGTGATGTCCTTAGGTTAGTTAGGTTTAAGTAGTTCGAAGCTCTAGGGGACTGATGACCACAGAAGTTAAGTCCCATAGTGCACTCCCTCCAATCTTTGTACAAAATTTTGTGAATGTGTGAATTATTTCCCACTGAGTCGTACGGCTTGCTTCGATCTTTCAATTGTCTGTTGTACCGTTGTGTGGCCACATTTACCCACGCGCGACAGCAGCGCTTCGGTTGTTGTAAAGTGGGCTGCGAGCGGTAAAGTATCGGAGGAAGGAGTACGGCGAAGGATGTGGCCGCGGAGCACTGTGCTGTTAGTTGGAGAAGCCATGAGTCTGTTGAGGCAGGAAGGTGTTTTGGACGGCCAGCGAACTTGTATGCAAGATATAAGTCTCTGCTTACCGGGCTATGTCTCGGAAAGTAAACTTATGGGAGACATCCTGAAACGTGAATATGCGTCCAGCCCATGCCAGAGGCGAACGGCCGGTTGCTGATGAATTAAAACTTCGGCCTTTTATGTGAACATTGCGTTCGTTAAATTGTGTGCAGTTATTGCGTGTTGGGCAGGAAGGCTTTCTACCAGTATTAGTCAAAGGCTGTGTCCACTTTAAATTGTACTATCCGAGAGTTTAAATTACTATTCTGCTTGTTTCATTGAGATTGCCGTAATGGCCACCTTATTGGTGATTGTTTTTAAGAGTCCTGAAATTTAGAAATCTTTCCTTGTTACCCGTACAAGCAGCTTTAAGTAACCGTATTGATTAAGCTTTCTGGCAGCTTGTTATATCGCGGGATCAATGGATTGTTAGTAAACTGTGATATGAGTAGGACTGTGGTGTAAGTTGGACTCTAGGGGCCCACTGTTTATCCTTGCCCAACGGCCATTAGCTGCAGGATGAATGGTTCTAACTGCGCATTAGTACTAACAGTTGTCTGAAAACTGGCCTGAACTGTAATTATAATTTTGGCACTAGTTGACGAAATATGTAGGCCAGTTACTTAAGCCCACCAGTGTCTGGAATGTTGTGATATGATCTCTTGTTTTTTTTTTTTTTGTCAATGCTTAAGTCAGTTTTTTGGTGGCTACTGACAAATCTTAAAAGGCGTTCTGTGGAATTAGGCCTTGTCATTTGAGTATGGCCGTTTTACTATCAGGCCCCTCTTGGGTCTCCTTCTAACGATATAATCCTTCGTGTGTTAATCGGCCTGTAATTGTGTAACCTAACTTGAGTTTCAGTTTTTTATTTCGGTAGTGCTCTGTCTGCTGTGGCCGGTTGTTAACTTGCGTCGCCACGCGGGCCGTTGTTTCCAGGGGAGCGGCGTCGGCGTCTTGCCTGACTGCAAAGTCACTGCGGTTTTATATGGAACCTTGGCCAACAACGAAATTGGCGTAAATACTCTGTTATTGTGCCTCTTTTAGGGTTGTTAACTTAAAGCGTGGATTTTTTTTACCAGTCCACTTCATACAGTTGTTTTTTAAGAATTAAACTTTTTCATTTGTTGACCCAGCTTGCAACTAATTTAAACTAAAGTTTGTAAGAGTCTGGGTTTTGTTTACTGTTACAGTTGTTAAATCCATTAACGGGCTTTGGCGGCTTCTATGAGAGCGCGCGCGCTCTGATCCTACTGGGGCCGCTTTTGCTTGTGCTCCATCGATTCAGGCCCTCGTCGTATCGTCTTTGCTTGGTTGTGTGCTCCCCCTGCGGCTGTGTGCTAGTTTATCAACTTAATCAATTAACTGCTTGTTATCGGGACATCACTGTGTTGCACAGTTGACATGTTCTTGGAGTACCTTTTGTAATTTTATGTACAATGCAAATGTCCTTTTGTCTCGTGATTTTAATTTAAAAACGTTAACTACTGGTCTGTATTTGGCAATAATCTTGGTAACTAAGTTGGCTTATGACAGAATTGATATTAAATAAAAGTATTTGTTTGGAAATAATAAATGACGCATCAAGTTGGGCCAACCTCCCACGTCTTTTCCTTCAACTAATACTGAAGAGTGTCTTGGGTCTCAATTAACTTAACAGCTGTAAATAATTTTTAATTTCCAGTAGAAGCTTCTACCATTTATGAAAAATAATGCAAAGGACTGTAGTAAGATTATCTTGCTACAATTCGTCACTGTCACCTCACTGACTCACTAAGCTGCAGTGGTCTTGTCACTTTTTTTCATTAGACTCAGTCTTCCATTTGGTTGAAATGTGAAAGATGCTGTTGTTGTTACCCCCTCAGGTCCGCCATTCCACCACACAGCCGAGTGTGCTGAATACTAATCCGGTTTGCTAGAGGAATGCTATGCATTCCCACCTCGATCTGTTTCGGTCTTCTATGATTGGCCTCGTTACGTCTCCGGCTTAGTGGAGTGCTTGCAAATTGTAAAACTGGCTTTTGTGCACATTTTACCTAACAATTTTGTGAATTTTAACAGCATAAAGTAAACAACTACATCATTGTATTCTCCGGGACTTCTGACTACGAAACAATTGTTCCTGTAAGGTTAAGATTGGATCGTCATGTCAAGGTAATTAGTTTTAGCATAGCGTTTACAAAAGTCGTTTTTCTTTCGTTGCCCTCACGGGCACGTTTAAATGAACCATGTTTAACGAAATAGGCGAATATGCTGGTGGCGTACTAGTCCAATCAAGTTCGAATATCGGGAATAGATCGTGTAGAAGGAGGGTGTGCCAACATACTAAAAATCCTGTGTGGCAAGGGATGAGTATGGGGTGGAGGTGCATTTGAACGTCACTTTTGTACGTTTTTCTTGAAAAACTCGAAAATCGTGCCTCCAGCGAAAACGTATCTCAGTACAAAATCTAACTACATAAAATTTCCTACAAAAAAGATCCTGTTCATTTGTTGTGCAGGACTAATACTTTGCACATAGAGAACGAGAGAACATGAAAATCTCGCGTGTGGTTTTTGAAGGCTAGATATAACATTGCGGGTTGCATGAAATGACAGCGATAGGGGCAGGTGAATAACCCTGTAGCGCAGGCTCGTCCAAACTCTGCCCCTGGGGCACTAGCGCCCGCAATCGCCCGCGGCCAGCGGCCCGGGCAAATTCGTATGCTGTCGTAGTGGCCGAGCGGCGCCGCTTAGCTGGCCGTGCGGACCGCCCGAACGCCAGCCAATAGATAGATATATTTCTTCGCCCGTTTCCCCTTCGGGCAGAAGACGTCTCACAAGTGCTTCAACTAGAGCTGATTGACCTACAGTGCCATATCCGCCTGAAGGACCGCTTTCTTATATGTAAAACTTTGGATGACTTTTACAGCTGTCTTCGACGAGAGAAATATCCTCTTTTGCACAAGCACGCGGCCAAAGTTCTATCAATGTTTGGTTCCGCGTATATTTGTGAGCGCTTTTTCTCTCTTTTAAAGCTTGCTAAACCTAAGAACCGTTCATTCCTTGGCGATAAAAATTTGACCAATTCTTTGAGGTTAGCAGTCTCACGGAATATTGTACCAAGCCTAGACAAAATCGTTTCCTCGAAAAAGAAAAACGTGTAATATGTTAATTGTCTTCTTTAGCAATGTTGGCTGTAAGAATTACAGAGCTTTATAACCTCAATTCTATTTTAATAAGTTTGCAAACTTAGTCAGTTAAAATTATTACGCACAAAACAGCAAACTAAGGATCCGATTTCTAAACTCTGAAAAGGGATACAAAAATTGTAGCACGAAGTATAACAAAAAATACTTACTTCTAACTACTAACAGTAAGAATGAGACTCTATATCCCTTACATAAAATTAATTCTAAAATAGAATATTTTGTTTACGTTAGATCTGACCGCGGGACAGTCAGCGCAGAGCAGTACTTTTCGTTCTCACTCGCTCCGCAGCTCTCTCTCTCTCTCTCTCTCTCTCTCTCTCTCACTCTCTCTCTCTCTCACTCTCTCGCTCCTATGGCGACGCTAGCGACACACGGTCGCGGACGGGGTGCTGAACTACACTGCCTTACGCCCGCGGTGCGAGGGAGCGCCCGCCGGGCGCAATTCTGGGACGAGCCTGCTGTAGATGTTCCTAGGCCAGACATGTACACAACTATTTGACTTCCTATGTCGGCTGTTTCTCCTTCCATTTTCTTGGATACACCCAGGACATCAATATGTAATCTTTCTTACCTGTTGCTCCTGTGGGTTGTTTACGTCCACTCATGTGGTCTAAATTTATGGATTTCGCTAATAACTATAACAACGCTGGTCGCTCGCACATGCAGTCAACCACACAAACAAACAGCGATTGGTATTCACCCGTTCGCGTTTGTTCGGCACAGCTCGTATAGCCCCGACCCCTTTTGTCTGAGGGAACATTTTATTATTCCTAGATGCGACGAGAATTCCCCTGACAGAGACATCACGTACATTATCCACGCAGTCAAAAATCAACTTATAGGTCGTTCAAAAATCAACTTAGAATGTGTTCAAAAAACAACAGGAATGCGTTTCAAAATCATGTGAACAATCGATAGACGACGTGCGCTGGATCCTAGGTGATTTGTGAAACAAGTTTTTTTCTTCAAGAATATGAATATGGTGCCCCCTGAAATTGCCGCCCGAGGCAGATACCCCAATTTGTAATCCCCCCCTCTAGATCCGGCCCTGCCTTGGCACCTACGTGCCGGCGCGCGGCTGCGCCTTTGAGGCCGATGTGGCCTCCGCTCGTGAATAGCGGCTGAGCCCTGTCAGGATCCAGGGCCGATAATTACAGGTGGTCGGCGGCGACAGCGCGCCGCGGAAGCCATTAGACCGCCGCGTTGATTGCAGTGCCGCGGCCGAGGGTGGGACTGGCGCCGGCAATAGCGTGCCCACCGCTGGCGCCACCTGTAGTTGCGCGTGTGCGCCGTGACGGGAGCGCCCACTGGTGCTGCGATGGCTTACACCCAGCTGTACAGCGCGCTCTAGGCTCATCTGTGTACGTGAGCCGACGTGTAATTCTGCGCGAGTGTGGCTAAAGTAAACTCTGTGTGTCTGGTGACATGGGATCCCCGAAACGAGTCGGTCTTGATGAGGGGCGTAACTCGGGTATGGTGGGCTTGGTGAGTGCTCCCGGCGCCGTTCCTGTGGTAAAAATAAGGAAGATTAGAGTTTAACATTGACAACGTGCTCATTAGAGACGGAGCATAAGCTCGGCCCGAGACCAAGGAAAAGGATCGATATTAATTAAAGGAAAACACGTGAAAGGGTGGCCCATCGTGAGGGGGGTGCGAAACTGCCTCTGAAGGCGGAAGAATCAACGAAAGATCAACGGCATGAAGATGCAGAAGGCAATGGAAACCACTCCATTAAGGACACGTAACTTGTATACACAGGACACGTGGCCTGTAATTGAAGAAGTGTTATGATGATCTCTTCTGTAGCAAAAGATTCCGGAATAGTCCCCCATTCGGATCTCCGGGAGGGGACTGCCAAGGGGGAGGTTACTATGAGAAAAAGATTGAATAATCAACGAAATAATAACATTCTACGAGTAGGGGCGTGGAATGTCAAAAGCTTGAACGTGGTAGGGAAACAAGAAAATCTGAAAAGGGAAATGCAAAGGCTCAAACTAGATATAGTAGGGGTCAGTGAAGTGAAGTGGAAATAACACAAGGATTTCTGGTCAGTTGAAAAGAGGGTATACCAACAGCAGCATAAAATGGTATAACGGGAGTAGGATTCGTTATGAAGAAGTTCAAGTGGTTCAAATGGCTCTGAGCACTATGGGACTTATCTTCTGAGTTCATCAGCCCCCTAGAACTTAGAACTACTTAAACCTAACTAACCTAAGTACATCACACACATCAATGCCCGAGGCAGGATTCGAACATGCGACCGAAGCGCTAGCGCGGTTCCAGTATGAAGAGGAAGGTAGGGTAGAGAGTGTGTTACTGTGAACCGTTCAGTGATAGGGTTTTTCTTATCAGAATCGACGGCAAACCAACACCGAGAACGATAGGTCAGGTATACTTGCCGACGTCGCAGGCTGAAGATGAAGAGATAGAGAAAGTGTATGAGAATACTAAAAGGCTGGTTGATTGGGTTGTTTTGGGGGAGGAGACCAAACTGCGAGGTCATCGGTCTCATCGGTTTAGGGAAGGATGGGTAAGGAAGTCGGCCGTGCCCTTTTCAAAGTAACCATCCCGGCATTTGCCTGAAGAGATTTAGGCAAATCACGGAAAACCTAAATCAGGATGGCCGGACGCGGGATGAGCAGTCGTCCTCTCGAATGTGAGTCCAGTGTGCTAACCACTGCACCACCACGCTCGGTATATTGAAAGGCTAATACAGTATCTAAAAGGAGATGAAAATCTAATAGTCATGGGAGACTGGAATGCATTTGTAGGAGAAGGAGTAAAAGAAAATGTTACAGGAGAATATGGGCTTGGGACAAGGAATGAGAGAGGAGAAAGATTAACTGAGTTCTGTAATAAACGTCAGCTAGTAACAGCGAATACTCTGTTCAGGAATCACAAGAGGAGGAGTTATACTTGGAAAAGGCCGGGTGATACGGGAAGATTTCAGCTAGATTACATCATGGTCAGACATACATTCCATAATCAGATACTGGATTGTAAGGCGTACCCAGGAGTAGATATAGACTTAGATCACAACACGGTAGCGATGAAGAGTAGGCTGAAGTTTAAGACCTTAGTCAGGAAGTATCATAACGCAAAGAAGTGGGATACGTAAGTACTAAGGCATGATAAGATACGCTTGGAGCTCCAAAATGGTATAGATACAGCAAGAAGGAGTAGCTCAGTAGGCAGTACAGTTGAAGAGGAATGGACATCCCTAAAAAGAACGATAACAGACGTTAGGAAGGAAAACATAGGTACAAAGAAGGTAACTGCGAAGGCACCATGGATAACAGAAGAAACACTTCAATTGATAGATGAAAGAAGGAAGTACAAAAATATTCCAGGAGACTCAGGAATACAGAAATACAAGTCGAATGAAATAAATAGGAAGTGCAGGGAAGCTAAGACTAAATGGCTGCAGGAAAAATGTGAAGAAATCGAAAAAGAAATGATTGTCGGTAGCACTGACTCAGCATACAGGAAAGTCAAAACGACCTTCAGTGACATTAAAAGCAAGGGTGATTACATTAAGAGTGCACCGGGAATTCCACTGTTAAATGCAGACGAGAGAGCGGATAGGTAGGAACAATACATTGAAAGCCTCTAAGAGCGAGAAGGTTTGTCTGATGATGAAACAGGAGTCGATTTAGAAGAGATAGGGGATCCGGTATTAGAATCAGAATTTAAAAGAGATTTGGAGGACTTAGGATCAAATAAGGCAGAAGGGATAGATAACATTCCATCAGATTTGCTAAAATCGTTGGGGGAAGTGGCAACAAAACGACTATTCACGTTGGTGTTTAGATGTATGCGTCTGGCGACATAGCATCTGACTTTCGGAAAAACATCATTCGCAGAATTCTGAAGACGGCAAGAGCTGACAAGTGTGAGAATTATCGCACAATGAGCTTAACAGCTCATGCATCTAAGTTGCTGACAAGAATAATACACAGAAGAATGGAAAAGAAAATTGAGGATGCACTACATAACGATCAGTTTGACTTTAGGAAAGGTAAAGGCACGAGAGAGGAAATTGTGACATTGCGGTTAGTAACGGAAAGAAAAGAAATATCAGGACACGTTCACAGGATTTGTCGACCTGGAAAAAGCGTTCGACAGTATAAAATGGTGCAACATGTTCGAAATTCTGAGGAAAATAGTGGTAAGCTATAGAGGGAGGCGGGTCATGTACAACATGTACAACAGCCAAGAGGGAATAATAAGAGTGGACGACCAAGAACGAAGTGCTCCTATTAAAAAGGGTGTAAGACAAGGATGTAGTCTTTTGCCCCTACTGTTCAATCTGTACATCGAGGAAGCAATGATGGAAATAAAAGAAAGGTTCACGAGTGGAATTAAGCTAACAAGTTGCTTAATACATCTTGGCGTATTTAGCACATCATTATTGACTGATGTACGATTCGCTGATGACGTTGCTATCCTGAGTGAAAGTGAAGAAGAATTATATGATCTGCTGAATGGAATGAACAGTCTAATGAGTACAGAGTACTGATTAAGAGTAAATCGAAGAAAAACGAGGGTAAAGAGAAGTAGTAGAAATAAGAACAGCGAGAAACTTAAAAATGGTTCAAATGGCTCTGAGCTCTATGGGGCTTACCATCTGAGGTCATCAGTCCCCTAGAAATTAGAACTACTTAAACCTAACTAACCTAAGGACATCACACACATCCACGCCCGAGGCAGGATTCGAACCTGCTGTTCCAGACTGTTCCAGACTGAAGCGCCTAGAACTGCTCGGCCACAAAGGCCGACGCGAGAAACTTAATATCAAGATCTGCGGTCACAAAGTAGATGAAGTTAAGGAATTCTGCTACCTAGGCAGTAAAATAATGAGTGACGGACGGAGCAAGGAGGACATCAGAAACGCACTAGCAGTGGGCAAAAAGGGCATTCCTGGCCAAGAGACGTCTACTGACATCAAATATCGGCCTTAATTTGAGGAAGAAATTTCTGAGAATGTACGTCTGGAGTACAGCATTGTATGGTAGTGAAACATGGACTGTAGGAAAACCGGAACAGAAGAGAATCGAAGCATTTGATATGTGGTGCTACAAACGAATGTTGAAAATTAGGTGGACTGATAGGGTAAAGAATGAGGAGGTTCTGCGCAGAAGCGGAGAGGAAAGGAATATGTGGAAGGAGACGGGATAGGATGTTAGGACATCTGTTAAGGCATGAGAGAATGACTTTCATGGTACTAGAGGGAGCTGTAGAAGGCAAAATCTGTAGAGGAAGACAGAGATTGGAATACATTCAACAAATAATAGAGGACGTAGGTTGCTACTCTAAGATGAAGAGGTTAGTGCAGGAGAGGATTTGGCGGGCCGCATCAAACCAGTCAAAAGACTGATGACCCAAAAAAAAGTAGTGTTTACTAGACAGTTCAAATGGTTCAAATGGCTCTTAGCACTATGGGACATAACATCTGAGGTCATCAGTCCCATAAACTTAGAACTACTTAAACCCAACTAACCTAAGGACATCACACACATCCATGCCCGAGGCAGGATTCGAACCTGCGACCGTAGCAGTCACGCGGTTCCGGACTGATGCACCTAGAACCGCTCGGCGACCGCGGCCGGCTACTCGTCAGTCTTCATAGATAATTCAAACAAATGCCGAGGAGGTCAATAGTTTTCAGGACTCCAGGTAGGTGCTGGTAATAGTGCCCTTCTGCACGTGGCAGCTAACAAGTTGTTTAATACGTCTCGGCGTATTTAGCACATCACAGTTGAGTTTAATACGTCTCGGCGTATTTATCACATCACAGTTGGCTGATGTATGTCGTAACCAGGTTTCACGTGACGAGAGCCACTCCTTGACCACTAAATTCGCCGGTAGCAACGATCAACGCTCAGGAAAACGCGGAGCCCCATAACACCGCGGTCTACGGTTTCAACTGGACGCAAACGCCAGAACGCCTAGCACACTCACATAGGTCCGTTTCCGATACAGTACTCGCCACCACACAGCCCCAAGGGAACACAAAACCCAGCATTGATAGTACGAGAAAGGCCAGAATTGACGGAACGCCCGCACAAGTGGCGCCATTGGGATGACGCACGTTCCCTCATGGAAACTGCCGCGGCTCACGACGTAGGGAAGGAAATCGG
Organism: Schistocerca serialis cubense; assembly: GCF_023864345.2. Taxonomy (NCBI): domain Eukaryota; kingdom Metazoa; phylum Arthropoda; class Insecta; order Orthoptera; family Acrididae; genus Schistocerca; species Schistocerca serialis. The sequence goes on along the minus strand of NC_064639.1, from coordinate 301,127,813 downwards.
CCGTGCCTATTAAAAGGAGCCACCCCGACATTTACCAAAAGTGATTTACGGAATCACGTAAAACTTAAATCTGGATGACCGGATGGAAATCTGAAGCGTCGTCCTCCCGAAAGAGTCCATTGCTCTAAGAGCTGCGCCAACACGCTCGGTGTTCCCAGGGGGTGCAACACTGTGACGGGGCGAAGAGAAATCAGGGAGGGCTGAAGAAAAGGGAAGATGGAGGATAACGTAAGAAGAAGAAGAAGAAGAAGAAGAAGGAGCAGAAGTGTGGTCTCGTCCAAAGATCGCAGTCCCATCGATACCACAGAAGGCAGCGATGTCGTCCTGTACACTGACGACGACGAATGGGAGGCCCTGGCCAGTCCACACGCTTGCTCCCAGCTCCACAGCGCCACAGCACCGAGAGGCCGTTATACAAAACACTGCGGAGGACGGCGTTATACAAAACACCGCGGAGGACGGCTCTGCCCAGTTCGTGACCTCCGATCAGTCAGACAACATCGATTAATTAGTACACATATGTTACTCAGGTCTCGGGTAGACCGGTCATTCAGAACTTTGTATTCAAAGAGAAGAGTTTAGTAAATGAGTGGGGCAAGACAACTGTAAATTCAAAGACAATGTAAATATGCGGCACATAACTGTGGCAATAGATAAGTTAACTTTTTTATCATTCTTTTAATAATGTAAATTACTATTTCACGTGCAGTGGTTGCACTCCATGATCTCCCAGAGCAATCAAAGAACCACAGTTACATCAGGAGACTATAGTTTCGTCAGGTCAGAACAGCTTTATCGCCTACCACGCAGGGGTCGGGATTCGATTCCCGGCAGGACACTGGGTGTTGTGTGTCCTTCATCATCATTTTCATCATCATCGACTCGGAAGTCACCGATGTGGCGTCACCTAAAAAGGACTTGCAATACGGCGGCCGAACTCCACCGGATGGGGCCTCCTGGCCAACAATGCCAAACGATCATTTCATTTCATAACAAGAAGAAGCAGGTACCAGAGTGGAACCTACTAAAATGTTAAGAAGGTAGAAATTCTGTGCGAAAGAAACCATAAGATCCAGCTTCTCCTGGTACAAAGGCGATTGTGTCTTGTTTGCAGCTACTGAATGTAGCCCATCACCATGATCTAGATGTACAAGAATTCATCTAATATTTGTCATTGAATCACTGGTGTCTCAGATCTCACCTGGGAGCCATATAAGGACCGACTGCGCAGAATTACCTGGCTGTAATTCTCGAGACCGGTTATGAACAGTAACTGACGCACTCAGTTCAGTAACACAATCACCTGATGCATCAAGACAGCTTGAAAAAAGCAGGCTGATCTAAAAATACATATGAGAGTGCAACAGAGACAAACCTTTGTTTTGATACACTTTTTTTAAATTTTAATATAATTTTTAAGTGTAAAAGAAGAAATGATATGTTTGCATGACATGCCCAGTATTATTATATTTCCATTGAACTGACAAAAATTGGACAAATCAGTTTCATTTACAAAAAAATGAACAAATCATCCACAACTTTAACGTGGATATGAGATGTTCACTTTCTTGGAGCACACTTGGATATCTTATATTAGGAGAAAGCTTAGTCCTGTACCCATTAATGCGATTCTGTTGTTCAAGTTCCCTGATTTACAGCTAAAAGTATTTCAAACAATGTATTAGTGCAGCACAGACAAAATGTTCTGCAGAAATAACTTAAAAACAATATATACAATCAACAACAATAATTTCATTGGATACTAATATACATTCCTACATTAGATCCTATTTTTTATTGTTATTGTTATTATTGTTACTGTTATTATTAAATACGTTCTTTAATGTAAGTAAATTGATGAATGTATTGGTAATAGTTATGATTTATTTCAAAATTTGTGAAACGTTACAGTTCATTGTAGAAAAAAAAACGGTACTGTCTTTGACTAGTAATGAAAATGCCCTGGGTCCCAGGTTGAATCCCAGTCCCTACTTAAATTCTAAATATAAATCCCCACCAATGGCAAAGTAAGCCTTCTGGAATATGGCAGTGGTAAAGTAATGCTTCTGGAATATGGAGAGACGACAGCTAGCACCACTCTTTTTGCACTCCCTCGTGTTACGGGATAGGAGTGGATGACATTGCACTCGAACTAGCACTCTTTACTTGAAATAAAAGATACATTCGATATTGCAGTGCCTGTGTTGTTAAGAAGAACAATGCAAGAATTTTTTTGGGCACACAAGCATGTCCACAGAAACATTGCAGTGTTCATATTAACAACATAGACATGGCAGTATTGTATTTATCTGAGGATACCTTCAATTAAATTATCCTGCTCTGTACAAGAATTACATCAGGCTTGTACAAGTACAGGTTGTGATGCAGGAATTACAACATATGGGAGTCTGTGTGTGGCTTTGGGTCATGCATGGATAGCCAAAGCGGTTAAGGTAACCACTCAAGTAAAGTGGGGAATCAGGTTCGAGTCCCCAGGTTCGAGTCCCAGTCCAGCACAAATTTTTATTCCCTTATTCAGTTGTTGGATGTTTGTATTCGCAACTGTGAATATATTCCATGAAAAATGCATTGCCTACATGTACTCTTATGACAGTAATAATTACTCAGTTAATATTAGTAGGGAAATAAAGCTGAAGTCACTGTAGTCTGCATTGTTGCCAAATTTACCCAAGATAACACCCCCCTTCCTCTCCTCACTTCCCCTCCCACTAGTTCTGAATTGGTGGGAAAAGACTCAGTCTGCGTTGAGCTGCTGGAGAGTAAGGAGGTAAGGTATCTATTTATTTATTTATTTATTTATTTGGCAGTAAATGTGTTGAATTTATGAGATGTTGGTGTTGGATGGTGTTGGACCAAGAGGAGTATTTGGGTCTCCTTTAATATAAATCTTTTGTGTAATACTTATGTCGTCTTCGTTGGAGTCAGTGTTATGAACCCACACATAGTTTACATGTGGTAGATGTGGATAATTGAAACTGAATGTGGACAAAATATAATTTATAAACTTTCTTCAATGTGGTTCATATTGTATCAAAACGCTCCCAAAAGACATCAAAATGTCTTTCAAAATGCATCCAAACTGCAATGAACAGGTTTTGAAAGTACAACTCCATCATCACAGCTCTCAGCTCCTTCTCCACAACAAGAACGCCCATTCTGTCTTGGCTTTTCTCCAGTACTGGTGACAAAACTTTATATAGGTCTTCAGTAGATCTGTTGAAACGATTTCGATCACAGACCCATACGCGCAGCATGACACCAGAAATCCCAAGCAGTTATTCTGTGAAATTCCAGCAAAGTATAAATACAGATATCCAGCAAGAATATGTCTTAACAGAATTTTACTGATTTTATTCGTATGTATATACACTTATTGCTTAGAGGGTGTGACTTCCTATTTCTGTCTATACCATCCAATCCCAATACATAGCCTCCAGTCCAGTCAATGTATCTACAAACTGTCACAAAAATACATATGCACGTAAATGGATTACTGTGGTGAGGTAAGGTGTTGATATTATTCAGTTATAAGCACACACATAAAAGAGCACAGTTACTACATTTTGTGTTTTTGATCTCCAACCTGCGACGTCCCACACCTTCTCTCCCTCACTCCACTGACACCTGAGGCCTAGTCATCGTTGTCGGCTGAAGTGATTACAGCTCAAGGGTGAGTACCAAGATGCATCCAAAAGGTGGATCTGCCAACATTATGCATTAGGAAATATTTTATTAGGCAGATCCCACTTGCGTATATTCCAGGGTAATGGTTGGGTTGGATCCATCTGGATATCAGTTCACAGATGATATTTAGTACTGATAAACCACACATATGAACTGAGACATCGCCCAATGGTTGGATCCAGTAGCATTATGTGTTCAGAAATATTTATTAAGGAGGATCCACCCATGTATACTCAGGGGTATTGTTTAGTATAGTATTCTCTGAGACATCATGTTGAAAGTGGAGTCATCAGTGGTACACATTCAGAAATATTTACTAAGGTAGATTCACCCAAGTATACTCCAGGGAAATGGTTGGGGTGGATCCACGAACATAGTTATTTGTGGATTATGTTTAGTACGGAGCACTGAGAGACCTGAGTCGAAACAAGGCCCCGGGAGTAGACAACATTCCATTAGAACTACTGACGGCCTCGGGAGAGCCAGTCCTGACAAAAGTCTACCATATGGTGAGCAAGATGTATGAGACAGGCGAAATACCCTCAGACTTCAAGAAGAATATAATAATTTCAATCCCAAAGAAAACAGGGGTTGACAGATGTGAAAATTACCGGACTATCAGTTTAATAAGTCACAGCTGCAACATACTAACGCGAATTCTTTACAGACGAATGGAAAAACTGGTAGAAGCCGACCTCGGGGAAGATCAGTTTGGATTCCGTAGAAAAGTTGGAACACGTGAGGCAATACTGACATTACAACTTACCTTAGAAGAAAGATCAAGGAAAGGAAAACCTACATTTCTAGCATTTTTAGGCTTAGAGAAAGCTTTTGACAATGTTGACTGGAATACTCCCTTTCAAATTATAAAGGTGGCAGGGTAAAATACAGGGAGCGAAAGGCTATTACAATTTGTACAGTAACCAGATGGCAGTTGTAAGAGTCGAGGGGAATGAAAGGGAAGCAGTGGTTGGGAAGGGAGTGAGACAGGGTTGTAGCCTCTCCCCAATGTTATTCAATCCGTATATTGAGCAAGCAGTAAAGGAAAGAAAAGAAAAATTCGGAGTAGGTATTAAAATCCATGGAGAAGAAATAAAAACTTTGAGGTTCGCCGATGACATTGCAATTCTGTCAGAGACAGCAAAGGACTTGGAAGAGCAGTTGAACGGAACGGACAGTGTCTTGAAAGGAGGATATAAGATGAACATCAACAAAAGCAAAACGAGGATAATGGAATGTAGTCGAATTAAGTCAGGTGATGCTGAGGGAATTACATTAGGCAAGGAGACCCTTAAAGTAGTAAAGGAGTTTTGCTATTTGGGGAGCAAAATAACTGATGATGGTCGAAGTAGAGAGGATATAAAATGTAGACTGGCAATGGCAAGGAAAGCGTTTCTGAAGAAGAGAAATTTGTTAACATCGAGTATAGATTTAAGTGACAGGAAGTCGTTCCTGAAAGTATTTGTATGGAGTGTAGCCATGTATGGAAGTGGAACATGTTCGAGAAATAGTTTGGACAAGATGAGAATAGAAGCTTTCGAAATGTGGTGTTACAGAAGAATGCTGAAGATTAGATGGGTAGATCACATAACTAATGAGGAGGTATTGAATACAATTGGCGAGGAGTTTGTAGCACAACTTGACAAGAAGAAGGGACCGGTTGGTAGGACATGTTCTGAGGCATCAAGGGATCACAAATTTAGCATTCGGGAGCAGCATGGAGGGTAAAAATCGTAGAGGGAGACCAAGAGATGAGTACACTAAGCAGATTCAGAAGGCTGTAGGTTGCAGTAAGTACTGTGAGATGAAGAAGCTAGCACAGGATAGAGTAGCATGGAGAGCTGCATCAACCAGTCTCAGGACTGAAGACCACAACAACAACAGCATGGAAAGAGGACCCATATTATCAGAGGTATTGTCTGAAATGCAGATCCTTTTACGTTATGTGCAATATTCCAGGAACCACCCCCTCAGGCGTCAGTGGTCAGGAAGAGATGGTGATCCAGCACATGAACTAGCATAACTGTGCTCTGCTATGTGTGCGTTAACAATTGAAGAAAAGCCAAGAAGTATGGGGTCGGGGGGCGGGGTTCTTATATTAAAGCAGACAAAACATATTACCCCAATACAGGACAGTGTTCTCTGCTGTACCATCAAATATAGATATTACCGAATTAGAGCTGGCTCCTGCAAACAGTGTTCTTAACACAAGTATTAAGGAAAGGAACCAATGTATTGAACAGACTTAAACTATTCCATATTAATGAAATTACTCCTCAAAGTACAGTCAATGTGCTATGTGTAAGAAAAAGAAAACTGGTGCTAAATGACATCGAAGCCATGAAACGAGAACTTTGGTATATGGCGAAAACAACTGTAAATGGAAAAAGAAAATGCAATTGCAAATGTGCAAGTAGGGCTTAATATGCCTTTAAACATCATTTATGAAGAGATCTCGTTACGACAAAGGGCTATTAGCAGTTACAGTAGGTACTAATGGAAACTGAGCATGTGTTGGAGTATTGGTGAAAATCAATACAACTGCATGTTCTAATGGGAGAATGGACTGATGATGCATATATATATCTTAATAGTAGAAGCAAGGTGCATTGAAAGGTGGCTACACTGAGTCACAGCACCAGAGATTGCGTCAAAGATCATTACTGCGCCGCCTCCACTGGGCGCAGTAGTAGTTCAGAGGATTTGGAGAGCAGTCGTTGTTCTGTAGGGCGAGAGAGTAGACGATCTGAGGGTTGACTGAAATGTTGTACTGTTCGGTTGGTGTAATGTATAGATGGAAGAAGATGCAGTTGTCAGAATATATTTGAGAAAGGAGATGGGCTTTTGATTTATGATGCTGGTGTTATGGAATATTTTCGTCAATATATAATGAGGTAAAAAGGTATTACAGATTTCTTTAATAACAATCCCTCTTGCTCACAGGTACAGTCAACAAAGCATCTGGCTCATGTTCGTTTATTAGACTTCTAATTCTGGTTTCTATGGCCAATTATAGTATTTCTAGTTCTTCAATTAGTTCATTGCAAATGGTGTTTAAAATATTTTGTCGTATTGAGAAAGGACCAAGCCAGATACATGTACGTTGAGTCACACTACCACACACAGAACAGTTACACTTGTGCCTTGTTGTTTCGTAGCTTTTATAGTTGCAGGGCACTTAATTAATCAATTGTGTTAATGGAAACTCCTTGTCATTCTTTGTTTTTGTTTTATGCAGTCAGATTGCGTGCTAATACTATTCAGGGCCAACCGGTTACGAGACTTCCTAACCCATCACACACCTAGTAAAATTATTGCATTTATTCATTAATATTAGTCTTTTCTTTTAAATTAAGCCCCCTTGCATGTGGTGACCGCTGCTTCTGATCTTTCCTTGGAATTCTTTTAATAACAAAAATAGTAGACAGTAGCATTGCTGTAGTAATTTGTAGTTTAGTAATTGTAGTGTATATTGCATGTGTAGATTTTGTAATTGAACATTAGTTGTCTTGTCATTCTTCTAATGGTATTTTTGTAGAATTTAATTTTTGATGTGTCGTATACATGTTTGACAATTTCGTGCAATTGTGAAGGTTTGAATTCTTCGTTAATCGTGTTTGTGGGGAAGCATTTCGTGTGAATGCTATTGTTGGTGATAATGTGTTATATTGTGTGTAATTTTCGTATAGTGACGAATTTTGTATGTTTTGTAAATGATTACCTGATCGCTGAAAAAGGCAAGAATGATGGATAGTCAGAATAACGAAATTGTTAACATGGCGAACTCGCCGACACAGGAGAACAGAATGGTGAATAATGAAGTAGAAAACAATTTAATAAGCCGGGAAAATAGTCTGGAACCAGTTCACATTTTTTCACAATCGGAAAATTTTCAGAATACGAGATTAACGATAGAAGATTCTGGAATAGTATCGACCACATATAGCTTTACGGCTATGACGAAGGAAGTTAGTTTTACGGGAAATGTTAGGGGCGAAAAGAATTTCGAACCAGTTACTATGGAGCAGTTGATGAGGGCAATATTAAATTTGGGATCACAAATAGAAACAATTGAAACTGATATGGGAACAATGGAAACACAGTTAGGATCTGAATTTAAAACAGAGATGGGAGCAATGGCAACATGTTTAGACTCACGAATCGGTACATGTTTTGAAAACATGAACTATGAATTAAAGAAAGAAATTAGAGAAGAAGTACAACCGATTTTGAATGCTCACAATAATAGATTAACTTCAATAGAAAATAGACAAAAGGAACAGGATAGAGAACAGGAAGAAAGAGTTCGCGTGATAGTACAAAAATTTTCAGAGTTAAATTTACAACGTGCACACGATAAGGAAGAAATATTCAAAAGAATCGAGGAATCTGTACCAAATGACAGAATAAATAACCTGACACGACAATATGAACAGTTAACTACTAAAATTGTCAATATTGAAACCCGAGTCGCGACACTTACGGAAGACGTAAATAAACAGAAAGAACAAATAGGTGACTTAACGGAAAAAGTTGAGGAGATTTCAGATAAATTGACAAGTCTTAGTTTAAATGGGGACAGAGATTCAGATGATACAGCTCCATTGCCATCCGCGGAAACAGAAGAGTACCAGAATATAGGGACCGATGACCGTAGCAGTCTGGTCCCTTTAATCCCCAAAACCAACCAACCAACCAGAATATAAATAAACATGTTGAAAATCAGGGAAAATTTAATGAACGCGTTAAAAGGAAATTTGAGGCTTTACGAAAGCAAGTTAAACAAATTGAAAGTGAGATCGTAGGCAAAGGCAGTAGAATCAATTTAGAATCACCGATAGCAGGGGGTTTTGAAGAAAATAATTTATTTCATTTACGAGATGCAACAAGAGAGCGCCAGGCGCGCGAACTTGACAATAATCGACATTCGGACTGGGACAGACGCGGTAGGTCTTTGTCACCACGAGGCGAAAACTTTGACTATAAACACATTTTAACTGTTCGGAAATTTAAGATCTTTCGCAATTCTAATAATGACATACATTCATGTTCATGGTTAGATCAATTTATGTACGCACTTCCGCCAAATTGGCCACTATGTCACAAACTGGAATTTATGTGTGGATATGTAGAAAACGAACTGGCGACGCACATGAGCGCACTTATTTGAGATTGTAATAATTTAAATGATTTTTATCATGCATTTCTATCGGCATATTGATCCGAAAACACGCAAGACAGAGTCAAACATAGTCTTATCATGAAGCGTAATTTTAAAGTCTGAGTTCTGCACGCCGGCAGAATACTTTGAAGACATAATTCAAAAGAATCAATTCCTTTCCAACCCTTATAGCCCGACTGAATTAATTCGTATTTGTTTAACTAAGCTGCCACAATCGATAAGACACATTGCTTTAGCCGGAAGATGTAAAGACGACATTGAAACTTTTAAGACTTTGCTACAAGAACTTGAGTATGACAACGACGATGGAACTTCTTCTAATTTTTTCAGTAACGGTAATCACAATAGATTTTCAGAGAAAAGGGATAATGATCGGAATGGACGTTATAACGGTAATTTTGGAAATGACAGACGGGACAATAGATACCAGCCTTATGACAATAACAGGAATTACACAGACAATTATAATATCAGAAATACTTACCAGAATGATCAATCATACGGAAACAGTAATCGGTATCATCAACGCAGATATCATGCATACAATAATAGAAATCCTTACTACAGAAATAACCACGGTAGTAGACCTAACAACCATTTCAGAAGTGACAGTCGAAATTACACAAGAAGTAGTCATGCAGATAGCCATGAAAATAGAAATTTTAATAATAGACACAATCAGGAATTTACATCCAACAGACAGGAAGGACCTAATTGCCATTCTCCACGTGACAGAAATTCAGAGAGAAAAGTGCAAATCGTTGAAATTGATCCGCGAAGTGACGCGAATAATCAAAGACGTGACGCTAACAATCGACAATGACTTGTAGCTTAGGCTTCTGGCAGCAATACAGACAGTTCAGAAAGTAACGACACTTCGACTTTACACTACGTACGCTTGGAAGACATGAGAGATATTTCGCTAGACGAAAAGGAAAATAATGTAGACGCATTTTTACATCCTGTTATTAAAGTATGTGTGAGTAAGAATAAGTTCACTGCGGTTTTAGATTCTGGGAGCCCATTGAACGTTATTAGTGAATCAGTTTTTCGTATATGTATAAGAACCATTGCGTGTCCTGTGTTACCTGTTTCTAAAACCACAATTCGAGGAGCTATTTCTGGAAAAAGTGTGGAAGTCAAACAACAAACCAACTTAAATTTCATTTGTCAAGGATATGAATTTTCCGCTAATTTTATTATTGTTCTATTACTCAGTACATAAATTATTTAAGTTATGGAGTTTCTTAACACATATAAAGCAATTTTAAACTTTAAGGAAGGAAGTGTGAACTTGACTGTTGCCGGAATGCCGAGATGTTTGAAATTTTTCGAGTGTATAACGAAATCTGAATCAGACACAAATTGTTTAAGGTTTCTTACTTCTGATGTTTCCTCTGAGTATTATGACGACAATGTGTTCATTCAAGACAACGACAATAGATACAGAGACGCGATGGATGATACGGTTAATAGTGAAGAATTGATTAATGAGAAGGTTAATACAGCTGAAGTGACAGATGACGTTGCAAGAGAAGAATTGCACCAAATTTTGACTTCATGTGCTACAGTATTTAGTCATCACACAGGAACTATACAAGGCTTACAATATTTATTTAAAGTAAAAGAACACGCACCATTTTGGGGAAAAACGCACACTATTCCTTTGGCTTATAGAGACAAGGTTAAGAATGAACTTCAATCCATGTTAGATCAATTATTGAGCCAGCAGTCAATCTTTATACCAGCCCATTACATGTCGTTCGTAAAAAGGATGGGTCAATTCGTTTGGTTCTGGATTCCAGACTGATAAATAATATCATCATTCCTGAAACTGATCGTCCTCAAAATTTAGATGAACTTCTTCAACATTTCCATGGAATTAAAGTATTATACACAACTGATCTCTGCCCAAGTTTTTGGAAAATTGAACTCCACCCTGATTGTAGAAAGTACACTGCTCTTTTAGCCTGTGGTAACTGTTATCAATTTCGAAAATTACCGTTTGGACTTATTGTATCTTCAGCAGCATTCATTCGTGGTTTAAATGAAATTTTACCTGTTTATCTTCATAACAATATTACTTCATATGTTGACGATATTCTTATTACTAAACGTTCTTGGAGTGAGCATAACAGAATCTTGGATTCATTATTACGTATTTTTGCAAGAGTTGGCATTTCAGTGAACTTGAAAAAATCTGAATTTGGTCGTTCTCAGATGAAATTTCTTGGTCATATTATTTCAACACAAGGCATTCTTTCTGATCCAGAGAAACTACATGCTATTCGTAATTGTGGTGTTCCTACTATTAAACGTGATGTTCATAGTTTCCTTGGTGTCTGTATTTTTCTTAGACGCTTTGTCAGATTGGACGATTTGGCCACACCTCGTTTATGTGAACTTTCTGGAAAGAATTCTCATTGGTGTTGGGATGAGGAAGCTCAATTAGACTTGAACAACTTTATGATGCTTTAGTTGCTGCTCCACTTCTTTCACACCCAGATTTATCTAAAGATTTTTGTTAGGCGATGGGCTCATCGTACAAATGCCTAGGTGCACATTTATTTCAAGAGATAGAAGAAAACGGCGTTGTAGTACAGAAAACTATTGCATTTGGAAGTCGTGTTCTCTCTAAATCAGAAAAGAATTATTCGATCACAGTACTTGAAGCTCTGGCTGTTGTTTGAGCTTTCACAAAATTTCGCATCTTTTTGTATGGCAGACATACTAAGGTTTACACTGATCATCGAACTCTGGAATTTCTTATGTCAAGAAAATTAACACATGGAAGATTATCACGATGGGCACTGTATCTACAGGAATTTAATTTTAGTATTGTTTACATCAGGCTTCTTCGAATATTATTGCTGATGTTTTATCACGTGCCGCTACGGGTTTGAAACAAAGTGCTGAGGAAGACTGCAAAGAAAACAGTTGTTGTTTGATGTATATTCAAAGTGTTGTTTCTGAAAATTTCATTTCGTCTTCGCTCCAGGACATCGCCAAGGAGCAAAACAAGGATCCAATCTGGAAGGACATAAGGAGAAGTGGAGGAGAAAGGAGAGCGCAGTGATTAGACAGTATTATTTAGTTCATAATGATGTTTTTTTTTAAACGAAAATTGGTTGACCACACTGTTTGGTTAGTTTGCATTCCTGATGAGTGGGTTAATAAATTGATTTGGTATACACATTTCAGCTACGCACACTTTGGTCCTAGAAAATGCTTTCATAAATTACGAGAAAATTGATACTTCAGTAATATGGAAAAACGTATTCGATTTGTTCTTGCTAAATGCAAATTATGTCAAAAGGCTAAGCCGCCAACTATATCTCACTGAGCACCGTTGTTTTCTATCATTCCAGCGAGATTAAAGGAGATGACTGCAGTCGATTTGTTTGATCCAGTGGTTCGTTCTACTAATGATTTTGCTTACATTATGGTAGTAGTGGAATTGACATCAAAATATGTGTCTTTTACACCTTTACGTAAAGCAACAGCTCGTTCAGTATCTAATACTTTCATCAAACATTTTCTTAAAGGAGTGGGTCATGTTGATAAAGTTATATCACATAATGGATCACAGTTTCGCTCTAAAATTTGGCTTCGTACTCTACGGCGTCGTAAGATTAAACCAATTTTCATTTCACGTTTTCACCCTCAATCTAACGCGTCAGAGAAATGGATGAAGGAAATTAATAAATTGTGTCGTCTTTATTGTCATCATAATCACAGAACGTGGGATCAGTATCTTCACATTTTTCGAAACATTCTGAATGAACACTCTAATGATTCAACTTCTTTCCCGCCTATATTGATATTAAAAAATAAAGCACCGACAAATCGTATTTCTGAAATCGTTCCTTTTCCACCTAGAGTCCTAGACAGAAACTGCGACATTCTGAAGTTGTCAACCTGGCTCTACAAAATATTGCATCTGCGGCTGCTAGAAGAGAGAAATCATCTAAACGTCCTGATCGTTTAAAAACTTTGTCAGTTGGTCAAAAGGTCTTAATTAAGTCTCGTCGTTTGTCTCACAAAGGAAAAGGCTTGTGTCGCAATTTTTTTCTGTTTTATAACGGTTTCTGTTTTATAACGGTCGTAAAATTATTCATGATAACACTGTTGAAGTAGAAACTCTTAAATCACGGCGCTCTAAGGGAATACATCATATATCGAACGTTAAAATTTTTGTGGAATGATGTACTTTCGAGAAAATTAACAGTTACACTTAAACACGCAGAGAACACAGGGATACCGCACCGTGTTCTAGCGGCAGCACATACACAAAGTGACAATCAGTCTGTGTGCCACACAAGGGAACCATTGACCGCAAACAATTACTTCCTACATCACACCTACCCACAGCTGATCGAGCGCTCAGTGCAAATTCACTGACACCATAAACAAATACACAGTCTAATTTCTCTGGTTAAATTTAGTATAAAGCTATAGTGACTTGATAACTTATCATGTTATTAATGTTCATTTTTTCCAGGATACAGTTGTATAAAATCTTTAAGAACTACAGGTAAATTCTCTGCGTGTCTAACATTAAGAAGACTTGCTATCGAGAAAATTTCAGGAATAATGTAATTTCGAGGAAGAAAGTAATAAACTAAAAAGGTAACTATTAGTTGAGTTTATTTTTCAGGTAACATATTTCTACTTAGATATGTACTTTATACATAATTTGCTGCTTGCAATTGCGTGATTTATACTTCATGTTAAATTTTATGCTCTATTACTTGTGAAGCGACATACTTGCGTACATTTGCTGATTTTGACAATGTTTGATTAATGAACAGGGTTGTTGCTTGTGTATATTATGAATCGCTTGGCTGCTATGCTTATTCACTGATGTCATATTTTTCATTATGTACTTGCTGTGCCTATTTATTTAAATTATATTTGTCATCTGAATAGTTGTGCTGATATGGGTATGTATGTAAGTTATACTTTGAGATTTATCTGCTTGCGCCTTCATCTTTACTTATTAATATTACATATGAACATTTATTTGCTTATGCTGATATGATGCTAATGACTTATTTATTATGTAAGATATATACTTGTTGCTTTGCGTATGGATTGCGTATTTACACATTTCTGTTTTGTTGTCACAACTACTCTTTAATTTAGTATATTGAAATGCTTACATACTGTGTATGAACATAGAGTTTAGGTTACACTATGGTATTAATTATAGATTGTTCGCTTGGCAGAGCCTCATTGTAGGGATTGTGATGGTGGTGGTTAGTGTTTAACGTCCCGTCGACATCAAGGTCATTAGAGACGGTGTAGGGATTGTGCTGCATCCACTTATTGTACATTCTCTACTTGTATATTTACTCGCTATTGCATGTTTTGCTTACGCTCAGTGCCTTACATTTTATGTTAAGAAAATGAACTGCTATAATTCTACCAACTACATGGGTACTTAAAACTTCATTGAAGTCACATGAACTGGAGGTTTTATGGTAGCTGTATAAATTCATTATTATAGAAAAGAAGCTGACGACATGAAATACTAACACTAGCTTTAGACTATTGACATTTATTACACTGCATTCTTCGTGAGCAATTGAAATAACAAGTGACACTTGACGCAAAGAAATACTCCACATGTTTTCTTCTGTTTTGCCATGATTCTTGAAGTGGTGTACACACGGTGAAATATTAGGATTTAATCATTCAAATTCTTATGTGATCATTGACACTGTATACTCACACCTATTTACTAAAAGTTATTCAAACTGAAGGCTGTTAGAGGTCATGTATGCATTTCTTTTACTATGGACAAGGTATCCAAAATTTATTTTATAATTCATAATGAGTAGAAGATTTGGCTCAGGTGGATTACACAAAGGTTGTGTGTGGACATTGTGTCTTGGGATTGTATGGGATGATGAATTGAAGTTTGCACTAGGATTTTATCTGTACTTGTTCGAGGAAACTGTCTAGAGGATTGTTATGGAAGTGAAATAATATTGGTGATAAGGTTTATGTGTATTGATGTATTGAAGAGGTATTATTGAAGTATTGAGATTGTGTGATGCTGATGATTATTGGAGTTTTAGTGGATAAGAGGTAAGGTAAGTGAGGAGCATGTGCTTTTTTTGTTGGTTTATATAGAACAATAAGGATGAAGATGGCAGGCTCGAACACTCCAGTGGAAGGAAGATTGTCTACACACACACATTGTTAAATCAGTAACCAGTACATACATATTTTTTTTTTTTTGGGAAAGAAGTATTTGCGTATGTTGGCAAACTGACAGCTGTTCAGCACCTGTATATTTTGATGTGGCTTGGCAAACATTGGTCTTGACATGATGACTATGACATTGACTAACTACTAGTGACTGTTATACACTGCTGCCTCTACTAATTGATACACATGTTACACATCAAATTTTGACAGAATTGCATTTACACTATTCAATTACACAATAGTACTTAGTATGTGGATGAAAGATGGGTGAGTGTGTTTTGTGTGTTTTCCTTTCCTAATCCCAAATAATTGGTACCGACCTACCTCCTAAATATTATTTTACTTATTTGTTGTGGCTTGCACTGACACCCATAAATATTATAGGTTTATTGATATTTGTGTATTTGTAATAGTTAATATGATAATTATCTGATACAATTTGTGCATTTATTATAATTTGTGTGTTTAGTGTAAGATAATTTTGTAAAAGCAATTGTGTGTGCACTGAAACTGTTGTTCGTGCTTACACCTATTATCATTGCTGGGTGCCACTTGGAAATGTTTAATTTCTGCTGACGAAATGTGATGAACTGTTTAATTTGTGCTGATGAAATGTGATGGACTGTTTAATATCTGCTGACGAAATGTGATGAACTGTTTAATTTCTGTTGATGAAATGTGCTGGACTGTTTACTTATTGCTGGTGAATATTATGGACTGTTACCTGCACTTGTTCAGCATTGCTGGGTGCCACTGTTGGAACTGCTACTACTGAGATGATGTAACTTGTTGCTGTCTGCACCTGTTCAACATTGCTGGGTGCCACTGTTGGAACTGTTCAACCACTGATGAGATGTCACTTGTTGCTGCCTGCACCTGCTCTCCATTGCTGGGTGCCACTGTTGGAACTGCAACTATTTATGTGATGTCACTCATTCCTGCTTGCACCTGCTCGCCATTGCTGGGGGCCACTGCTGGAGCTGTTGAGCTGTTCAAATACTGCTGATGAAATGTTATGGGACTGCTATTTGCACCTGTTGACCGTTGTTGGGTGCTACTGTTGGAACTGTCAACTAGTCTGAGGAGTGCTACTTGTTTATTGAACTATTGAAAGGATTTTATGTGACTATTTGTGTAAACTGATTTATTGTGTATTTACTGTTTATGAAATGTTATGAGACTGTTATCTGCACCTATTCGTCATCTCTGGAGCCATTGATTGAACTGTTTAACTACTCTCAGAAGTGATACTTGCGTAAACTGTTATGTAAAAAATATGTGTGTAAGCATTTGTATTCCTTACTGTATTTTTATATATTAGGTTATTGAAGGGTCAATGCAAAGCCAAAATTTATTTAGTTATCGGATATTTACTTATTAATATCCTCTTTTTTTGTCTGTGTTTTTTGGACGAATTTGGTGGTATTTTCACCACCAATGCTGGCAAAATTACCACCAAATTCTAGCCCTTGGAGGAGGGGCATATGAAAGGTGGCTACACTGAGTCACAGCGCCAGAGATTGCGCCAAAGATTATTATTCCGCCGCCTCCACTGGGCGCAGTAGTAGTTCAGAGGATTTGGAGAGCAGTCGTTGTTCTGTTGGGCGAGAGAGTAGATGATCTGAGGATTGACTGAAATGTTGTACTGTTCGGTTGGTATAATGTATAGATGGAAGAAGATGCAATTGTCAGAACATATTTGAGAAAGGAGATGGGCTTTTGATTTATGATGCTGGTGTAATGGAATATTTTCGTCAATATATAATGAGGAAAAAGGTATTACAGTTTTCTTTAATAACAATCGCCTTTGCTCACAGGTACAGTCAACAAAGCATCTGGCTCATGTTCATTTATTAGACTTCTAATTCTGGTTTCTATGGCCAATTATAGTATTTCTGGTTCTTCAATTAGTTCATTGTAAATGGTGTTTAAAATATTTTGTCGTATTGAGAAAGGACCAAGCCAGATACATGTACGTTGAGCCACACTACCACACACAGAACAGTTACACTTGTGCTTTGTTGTTTCGTAGCTTTTATAGTTGCAGGGCACTTAATTAATCAATTGTGTTAATGGAAACTCCTTGTCATTCTTTATTTTTATTTTATGCAGTCAGATTGCGTGCTAATACTAGTCAGGGCCAACTGGTTAGAGACTTCCTAACCGGTCACACAGCTAGTAAAATTATTGCATTTATTCATTAATATTAGTCTTTTCTTTTTAATTAAGCCCCCTTGCTGCATTATAGAGATGTGATGTCAAGAGAAAACTGCCATATGCCTCTACACACAAGTAATACTACCTAACATTGGACCATGACTGCTATCACACCAAGAGTGTGTCCAAAGATTTTGGGGCAGGACACGAATTTTCTGGTCGTCCTGAGTGACATTTAAATGCCAGATCCTTACAAGAAACTCGATGAATTCGCCACTACAGGTTGGTAAGCATGAGCACATTTGGGATGACGCCTGATTTTGCAGTACAAACACGTCTTTACGATCACACACATACGAGAATGTTTCGACATTTGGTAGTTTTCATGAGAAATCTTGCTCGTTGCATTATTTCAAAAAACGTTATACACACATTAGTAATGGAGGGGTGGTTTAGCAAGGATACAAAAATTGAGGATCATGTAGCCAAGACTACCTAATATACATCAGACCACAACACAGAAACCAAGATGGCGGCAGTCTTAGGCCAGTTATTTCAGCGGTACCCTACCACGAATTATTTACAAACTTCATAAATGGAAAGTAAATTCTAAATTGCGTAAGAAATGTCGTATTGTTATGTATTTTTCCATGTTCAAACTTAAATAAAAATTTGTTACTAAAGACACAAATTACATCATAAATACTATGACGAAGTAAAATTTGGATATGCAACTCAAAATCGAATCCAAACAACTACTACACAACACATGTAAATGGCATATTTGGATACTAATAATAATTTGCAAAATAGAAGATACATAGCAATAATAAGTTAAGTGTGTAATTAAAGCTCAAAATAGTATTAAACAATATGCAGTTAATTCTAGTCACTGTCATTATGTAACATGCTAGAAGTGGTTTGATTTTGAGTACCTGTTGGATTTATTTGCTGCTCAGCTTGGCCACTTTGCACTTTCTTATTTTTGGTGCAGTGTCTTCATGAGTTCCTCTATTTTATTTTACTACTGTTCGAGCAATTGACTTTGAAAAACAGTTTTCATTGAAGAGTTTTGCGTAATTATTAATAAAAATATTTGAAAGCACTTTAATACTTTTCTTGATTATTGTCTTTAAATGAATGCCACATTTGAACACATCACTCATGTTACTAATGGCATTTTCACATAATTCAGTTCCTAAAGTAAGTACTGCATCTCTTTGACTTTCAAGTTTGAGAAATTCTGATTCATATGTGCTGCTAATCAGAACTTGAAAAAATTTATACATATTCAACACAAGGAAATCATTGTAGAAGGAAACTTCAATTCCTCACGATTCAGTTGGTTGAAATAGGAAAGGAGTTCTTTGGTTTCACACTGGAACAAAATTTCGTTCTCTGTCTGTAACATTTCTTTACAAGCTGAACATTTTCCACTTTTTCGCTGCTTTTCAAGCACTGTTTTGCTGGTGTAGCTGGCAATACAAACCAAGACTTTCAAATCTTCACCCATCATGGGAATGTTTGCTGGTTCCTTTACAGCAGGTTCTAATTTATCTCAATTTTCATGCTGTTAGTTACTTTTGTTGCAAAATCATTTAACGTAAATTCGGCATATTTAGTAGATCTGAGCTTTAATTGACTTATTACTTTGAGTTTCCTCTCAGATTCCAAGATTTGCATGTGCAGCCACTTAGCCTACTATAATCTCCAAATCTTGCTTCTAAAGCATCAGTGTGTAATTTTGCTGTAAGAATGTAGGACCAATCGCAAGTGTTAAAAATATATCTGCATAACTGAACTGTTGTTACAAGTGTGTGATACAAAGCAGTATATGTTTCATGGGTTAGTTTTCCATGAGTAGGCAATGCATCCCAGATGTAAAATATGTTTTCAAATTTTCAAGAAACAGAAGTTTGGACTCAGTAGGTCCAGTGATTGGGCTAGAATTATCATCTCATGTGTATTTGCCTTTCATGGGATGCTGTACATTAGAAACTGTCCACCATTTAATGATTAATTTTAAAAACTGAAAGGTGCCATCAGAAATCTCAGTCCCCCGGCTTTTCAAAATTTCTTATACTGCCACATTTTTAGAATCAAAAACACTGAGAGTAAGGGTAACATTCTGTCTCTCAATAGAAGTTGGATATACTGCCTTTCTCACTAGCTTTGGTGCAAGTTTCAACAGTTTATTTTTCTCAGAATGCAACAGGTTCCTCAAATAAGAAAATTTTGCTTCCCTGACAGTATATTCACATGTAGCATTCCCTTCATCGCTGTGTAGAAAGGAACTAATGCAAGCAAATGTATCCTCAATATTTGGTATTGTGAGGGATTCTTTTTTCCATTCAACTTGTCATTCCTTATACACTTAAGCATGTGCACCCTATCAAACAGAAGATACAGAAATTTGGATAGAGCGACTGGATTTGTCATACATGGCTGTAAAGTGCCACCACACAAAAGCTGATACATTTTTCTATTAGTGCTATAGTTATCTGTCACCAGGCATATAACATCATATCCAAGCTCATGCATTAACTTTATTATATCAATTGTCATTTTCAGTAGTGTATCAGAATTAACATTTTTTACAGGAAAGAGAGCTATTACTTCTTATAATCAGAATGTAATGATGATGCCATGAAAACCTGCATTGTACCTGCTGTTGTAGTACCTGAAGTATTCTCAGCAACACCAAGTATCTTTCCTGCCTTGTAAGGGAATTTTGAGTTAACATAAACTTCATCTGGCATCACTGAAATTACCTTGTTGCTTTCCTTAAGAAATTTATTTTTTTCCCTCAAAAAAGCTAGCTGTTATGGACAAATACAAGGTTTATTTGGACCCATTTTGCATAGAAACTGCCTTAAATAGACAGGATGAGGTAAGGTTAATACATTTGTTTTTCTCAAGTGATGTTAGGCACCAGGAAATGAAAAGCAAATGGTTGTTGCCCATATCAAAAACTCAGGAGAATATCTAATTTGATTTGTTGTTGCAAGTTGTAATTTCTCCAAAACAAATTCTGTTTTATTTGCTATTTTATCATCAAAATCACTACCAGATTTCAGTGCTTGTTTGAGAAGATTGACTAAAATTGTAATCTTGTCAATGGTGCCGATAGAGTTTCTGTGAAACCATTTAGGCGACGCACCAGATTGTCAAATTTCGTCCACTTGTCACATTTCAAGTTCTCTTCCTCCCCAGACTGTAATATTCATTTCAAGGTTTCTGTAGGCAAACACACATTTTTGTGAAACACTTTTACTTCCAAGGAACTTGATATCTTGAAGCACACTGAAACTAATGGCACATCACTTACTGAATCATCCTTTAATTTAATGAAAGATACGTAGTCATCCTTTACTAAAAGTGTAAATGGACAAACATTCCTTTTCTGTACTTCGCTTTTAAAATGCTGAAAGTCAGTTATATTGTCATTTTTGCACCAATTACTGAAACTACATTCATCACGTTCCAGTAGTGGTTGAGCAAGATCTTCAGGATTCTTCCTTTCCTTAGGAACTGGAACTGTGTGATAAGAAGGTTGATTAGGAGAGATAGTTGGAATTCATCATTTGTTAGTTTTGGTATTTTTCGTGGCACACGTATTGGTTCACTATTTTCCACAGGAAAAATGTCTTCCCTAACCACAAACTTAGGTTCAAAATGCTTAATGCATACCACAGTTTTATCGGTCACTTCAAAATTATATCTATGAATGAGTTTAATCCATTTGTTCCTCAATGCTGTTTCTTTGAGAAACTTAAATGTTGAGGTACCGTATGTTTTGCTGTAATTGGATTTACATCGTGGTACACTATAGCTACGACCCATCGCAAAAACATTTTACGCTTTAAATTATGCCGAACTTACTAGAGAATGTAAAAAATAAACACTAACTTAGCACTTGTGACGACATTCACAGCACATAGCATAAATAATAGGTCTAATAAATGCTTTAGCTTCTCTTGAACGTCACATATACAATTTTACACACACTCGCTACGGAAACACAAGCACACTGGTTTGTTTCCTCCACGATTGCGACCATATTGTCAACTATCGATATCTGCCTTAAGGTCTGATTTATTGTAGGTGATCTTGATGCAGCAATGTCACTGGCACACAGCATCACAGGATCGATGAGATGAGACGTTTTGTTGATGACACAGGTTGTCGAGAGCAATCGTTTTTTGAGCTCAAATAATGGGGTAAAATGCGTTGAAATTACGAAAACCTTGTGAAAGTGTGTAAATTTATGGAAAACTCGTAAAAACGAGGAAGATACGACAAAAATGAGGGTGCTTCCATGTAAGCCTGGATGTATGAAAATCATGGCATTTCTCCACCACTGCGATAGGTTGATGGTGAGTACTATCAGTGCTCTATTGGTTAAAGTCTTGCAGAATATACCCCGTCCACATGCAGCTATACATTGTTAAGCCATAAAAATTAAATACAGTGTATTCAAAGATTTGTATATCAGGATGACTAACACCAATATACCGAAACAGTCAACTTATACCTGGGTGCAATATGAGGAATCAATGCTCTTGGTCTCTTTAAAAAATGTGAAATCGACACATCTCTACCATGTCACAATGAAACATGAGATGAAATCTAGAGGTCATCACCTTCAGATCGCTGCTTGAAAATGCTCCACAATGTGACAAAGTCTTCCTTTTTCGATATGTTGTGATGTCTGCCACATTTTTGTCAATAAGGAAAATCAACTCTATCTTTTATTTCCACCATCCTGTGTGCACTGTGGGAATAGCACACACTACATCATGCAGTATCCAGGTTTCTGCAGAAGCCAGTGGATCGAAACAGGTTGATGTTATTGTAGCACTTGACATACACCTCAAAGTCGTAGCATGAAAAGAAAATGTATGGCTATCTAAAAAGCTGTAGTCAAACACTGCTTGGATGTGTTTCAGCAAAAAGTGAATGTATCAAACTGCTTTCAAAACTACAACACAGGAATGTCCTAGAATCCACTGGGACGATCCTAGTATACCCCATGAAGATATGGTGACATTACTTTGATTATTCGATCACATGGATATCATCATCTATATCAAATGCATCCAATCTTCAAGTGGTGCTGCTAATCAAAATCTGAAATTATATGGGTGTCCAGATCTCCACCGACTCAAGAAGAAAAAGATGTGTGAAAACAGTGTTTGTCTGCCTACAAAAATGTAATTTTACCTTTAAGTTGGATGAAAAATAAATGAACCTTTTCTACCTCACAATGTGTGATTTTCCTTTCCCACTTTCTTAGTATGTAACTTTACCCACATACCTCTTACATGGTTCTTCTCAAGCATAGGAGATATGATTTTAAACATCTCTGCTATATGTCTCTGGCAGCAACCTACGAATAGCTAGTGCGAGAGATACGGTTCTGTATTGATATCTCATGTATTTGAAATTCATGTCATACCCATGTACATGGCAGTTTATTTACAAGACTTCCACACACACTAGTTCTGAACATGAAAAATCGTCTCAACTATGTCAATTATTCCATGAAACTGAAAGAAATCGCTTGTATCTGTTCTCATGGAAACATGGCTGCTTTATTATCATCACATATGAGTTCTTAATTGCTGGTCGCTTACAAAAGGTAATGTGACGTTAGGTACATCCGTTCCACTGAAAAATTCCATCACAATACAGCTCATAACATAGATGTTTCGCTAGACTGAATGTTTTTGGAGATTAAAGTTCTCACTTTCATTTAAGTGAATGTTCTGAAATAACAAGGACTTTCTGTGGAGATCAGTAGTTTCCACATCAAAACAATGGAAGCTTTCGATTCATCTAGGATGTGTTACCGATTTTATACATGGAAGACATGTACAAGAGATGTGTGATAGGTTAATAGATGTGTCAGATATACAACCTTGGCAGTTTGCTCATCTGTCATTGACAACAATATCATGGACAGAGTTTGTAGCTGTATTTGGCTGGATGTTATGAAGTAGTGAGTAGGACTGGGGACTGTAGCTTGTAGCTTTCTGTCGGGTGTGAAAATGATTGAATTTTTTCCCAGCATGCGAATAGATAGCATGAAAGGCATTGTACGTTCTACACTTCAGCGATAGTTTGCTGCCTTATGCCTTTTTATCATGTAACTGTGTATAAATTCGTAAGCAGCTATTTCACTTGTAGATCAGTAGGAGGCTTCTCCTCCTACCCTTCAGTGGCAGTTTGCTGTCCTATCCCTTCTTATCATGTATCCACGCACAAGTTTCTCTGCCATTCCGCTTGTAAGTCGATATGAGGCTTCCTAGATGTCAGTGGTAGTTTGCTGTCCAGTCACTTTTTAACATGTATCAGTGTACAAGTTCCTCAGCAGCTATACAATCGTAGATTGGTAGGAGGCAATTCTTCTGGCAGGGGCTGTAGGACAGTTCCCCACCAGTTTCGAATGGTATTGTGGACTAGGCACACAGCAAGAAGAACATATACGCACACCCGATCAGAAAGAGGAATAAAACCCATTTCAAGCGTCCTCTGTTGAGCCATGTACTCCATGAAGAGCATCTCTGGTTATTCAGTCTGGGGTAGTGGAATAGGACAAAGTTGTCTCCAGTACTGTGGATTGATCAGCCATTTCGAAAAACACCAAGAACTCCAGCACAGGCACTAGCCTCTATGAGTTGCGAAATGCATCCTCAGTCCATCTGCTGCATTAGTTGCTGAAAAGAATTCCCCCTACGCTCTATCATTATCACTTTCTGAACGCACCCTTAGATATATGCTTGAAGGTAATACATTTATTAAACTCCTGTTGGTCCAACCTCAAAATCACGTCAATTGAACACATTCACCGCCAAAAATAGATAAATAAATACTCTACATCATTCCTTCTCCAGCAGCCCAGTTCAGACTAGGCCTCTTTCCGAATAACTCACAAGAGGGTTAAGGGATGGGAAGTTGGGAGGTGAGGGGGCAAGTGGGGGAGGGGGAGGGGAAGGGAAGTGGGGGAGGGGTTGGGAGTGAGTGTTGTCATTAGTGCGATTTTACCACCTATTCCACCCTCCCCGACAGAGTGGGAGAAGCGCCATCTTGAATAAATTTGGCAATAATGCAGACTGCGCTGACTTCCTTTTTATGCCCTTACTAATAATATTATAACTCTTCACAAAATCTGAATTACATTCCTATCCGTCACGTTATTGTTAGCAAACACAACACCGCTGTCCACAAACGCCGTAATAACAAAGCTCTTCTGCCTTTTGTTTACACATTAGTGAGACCTGTTCTCTATGCAGCAGCCCCTTGTCAATCCCTTGCCACCTATTTTGGCACCATGCATATTTCACGTAATAGCAAAGGTTCCCTAAATAGCAGCATCTGAACATGCGAAACAGTGAAAGAGAAATGTTTAGATATCAGCTGCATACAGGCACTGTGTTACCTGCAATGGCAACATGTGAAAATTTGTCCTGGACCGGGACTCGAAACTGGATGTTCTGTTTCTGTAGAATGTGGTACACTGTACTAGTCGAAGTGTCTTACTACATCAATAAGCTCCCACCGTGTATCGGTTGAAATGAAATGATAGTAGGGCATCGATGGCTAGAATCCCCATCTGGGGAAGTTTGGCCGCCGAATTGCAACGTTTTCAGTTGACGCCACATTGGGCGACTTGCTTGTCGCTAAAGAATAAGTGATGATGTGGACAGCACAACACCCGGTCGTGAATCGAACCCGGGCCCTCCCCTGACCACTCAGCTAAGGAGGCGGACAGATCCTCCATTGGGCCATCAGACGAGTCGGAAGGTGCGAGTTCCGCACTGTAGGGCGGTTGAGGAAGAATAGTGAGCTCCTCTCGCTTGCGCGGACTTGGGTGAAACCTTACAGTGACACGGAAGCGTTTGATTGTAATCCGTCGATCATCTCGAATGAGAGTATCCGCATGTTCCAACAATGCCGGAGTTACAGCTGTGTGAGGACGGCCTGCACGCGGAAGATCGGACAGTTTTGCGTGACCTTATTGCGATGATGACAGATGTCTCGCCCAATGACTCACTGTGCTTTTGTTCAATGCTAATTCTGCGAAGACATTCTGCAAGGCCCTATGAATATCTGCGATGTTCTAGTTTTCCACCAAAAGAAACTCAACGACAGCTTTCTTCTTGGAACCTATCTCAGTTACTGGCGCCATTTTAAGGCTACGATAGCGTCGCTACCTATCGGAACTTCATGAAACTGTAGGGGCTGAAACGAGAATATTGCACGACATCACACAACAAACTCCACATTTTTTTTCAGCCAAAACTGGTCGAGAAAAAAAGTGTGTTGCATTACTTATTGAACTCCCCTCCTATAATTCATTGTGGTCTACAAGGCAAATATGATTATACCTTCAACAGAGGTAGTTGGTTCCTGTGAAACGTGAACTGCAGACAATCTGCCCTCCATGCACTCGCTGTGTATATACCATAGAAGCGTGGGAGACGAATCACGGTTTGACTGATGGCAATCGGAGAGCGCCGACTCCACGTGATAATCTCTTTCTGACACTGGATCCCAGCTAGCGAGGACGGGTTTCTTTCTTGACTCCTTTGTGGACTTAATTTCCGCAAAGACTTACCTACATTTCCAGATGTCACCTTGAAAACCAACCTGGAAGTGAGGAATTGTAGTTCGTATAAGAAAGAGACTTCCTTTTTGTTCATACAAATCTACGTCTTGTGATTTAACGCCTCATAGTTGAATACATGAGCGGGTTCATTCTTCACCTAAACAGAAGAGAAACACGACTGGCTGCAGTTTAATTGACGAAAAAGTGTGGATAGAAGGAAAGGTCCCAAACGACTGGAAAGTTGCACCAATCCATTCACTACCCGGAAAAGGTGACGAAACAGATGCCAACAACTATAGCAGGATATCCTTCAAAAAATCTTTCCAGTAGGACTTTTCAAAAAAAAAAAAGATTGACAACGGATGAATGCAGAATTAGAAGAATATCCCACAGGGTTGTAGTAGAGATTGGTCTTAAGCAGTACCAATCAGCAAAGTAAAGCTAATATTTCAAGAAAGGTGTAAACGAGGTAAAGAATACTGATATAATTTGTAGATAGTAAAAACTCGTATGACTCTAGAGACAAGCGAACTTCATTCAATACATTGGAAGAATTTTAAACAGATAGGAAAACACAGACCCTAACAAAAGAAAAACTCATCATAGAAATTTCAGGCCCATTTGAGACTAGGACATGAGTTAGACAAGGCGATGGACTGAAAACGTAATTTTCCGTATGCTTCATATACTTCTTGCTGTTTGGTCAAGCTTTCAACGACTTCCACTGATTCCATCGTCAGGAGTTATCTGTAGGCCGTGTGGTACTTCATTTAAATTGATGCATTATGTTATCGAGACGTCACGAGGTCACGGCAGTTCCATATGCTACCAGAGACTGTGTCGAGGTCTGTGGTGAAATAACATTTGTAGTAACCTCTATTCTGTTAGATAGTAAATACAATTAATTATCCTCATTATTTCTCTGTAACCTTGCGCAAGAGTGTTACCTTGCGAGACAGCACACACACTGTCATCAGTCTGTCAGATAAGAATCCTCAATACGGAACATCGCGGCGCTCAACAGAGTTACGAATCTCGCTCCAACGCCAGGTACTCTACGTATTGCAAATATTATCAGTGGAGTATTACAGGCAGTACGTATCTCTCCCATCACGTTACCGCTGAAACAAGTTTCGCTACGCTGAACATATTAGCAACAACCAAGACTCCTAAGTAAAATATTAACAGAGCAGAAGTACAAAAGTACTCGGCGCTTCGCGAAGAGTCGAAGTCTGACAGCTGAGAAGGGAAATGCTACAGCCGTCCTTAAAATCATAGCCTATTACGATAGTAATCTTTGAAAAGTGATCCTCCTCTATAACGTAACAGAAAAAGGGCGAAGCTGCTGAAGGATTCTGGACTACCAAAGTATATGATAAAGGACCTACGAACGCGATCCTGTAGTCCAGAAAGGTTGTACAGTTTGCCTAAAATCCACAAAGAAGGCGCTCCATTGCGACCCATCTTTAATGCTATAGATTCACCGAACTACAGGCTAGCGAAACATATAACAAAGTTACTAGAGGCAGTAGCTGATCGCTGTGGACATCATTTCAAAATATCCCACGTGCTCGTTGACACAAATATTCAAACCAGAATCAATCCAAACGAAACTGAGGTCACTTTGGATGTGGTCTCTTTGTTCATAAGTCCGATTAACGATATTAGCAGACTACTCCACCTACTTTTTGCGTAGTGGTAAATTTTATGAAATGACTGACGGAATAGGCATGGTTTTCCATTGTCTCTGTAAGTGGGTAATTTCTTTATGAAGCACTTCGAAGACCACCCGTTAAACTCAGGACCAATTCGTCCCTCTTGCATCTCCATCTTGCATCTCCGTCTGCATCACCTTCTTGAATCTTTGCTTATGCTGACAACACCTTTATGATCATGCCACATGGGGTGGAAGCTTCTCATCTGTTCATAGATGATATGAACAGTACGCACACTAATATCAAGTTCGCCATTGAGTTGGAGAGAGAAGGAAAATTATCACATTTAGATGTTGTGCTTGAAGATGTTTTGCTTGAGCGAATATCAAATGGACGCCTAGGCCACTGTGTTTACCGGAAGCCAACAGATGTCGTCCTATATCTAAGTGTGCAAGGAATCTATCACCCACCCCAAGTGCGAGCAGGTCTAAACAAGTTGAAACATATGTTTAAAATTTGTTTTTGACAAGAATGACCTGGATTTTGAGAAAAGATATCTGGAAAGGGAGTTCCGAAATAACAGATACAGTGAACGAGATATTAAGTTAGATGCATCTTAGAAATGAAAACACAGAGATAGTCACCATTACATGATCGACATATAGCACGCTTTCGTTTCTTCGAACCTACAACAAATAAACTAGGCAAGATCTTGTGCAGACACGGCATCCAATCCATTTTCAGAGCACTCAGGAAAATTGAAAGGCAGCCTTAACATAAATCAGCCAAAATATACGATCTCACGATACTGCACAAGCACCGGTGCCACATTAAATATCGTGAATTCGACTAATCTGCTATAGTCGAACACTACCATAAAATCAAACAACACAATTACCTTTGAGGAAACGAAAATCTTATCCCATGCATCTACTAATTGGGATTCTTTCATTAAAAAAAGCTGAGATCATGATGTGAAAATTAACCGAAACTGCGGCAATGGTGTATGGAAACGGGCTTTTGATGCTGTAAGGCTACAGTGAAATAAGCTGAGTTATCCAACACCTAAAAAAAGGTAGTAGCGCCACTACTGATTTTCCTCGATCATAGTTATAGAATTAATCTGTACTCTGTGGTAGCATATGGCCGTTGCATGACGTCGTCGGGCTTCCATGACATAATTCGGCTACAGGTAAATCTTAGGATGGAGACGTAGAAAGTCACTGAAAGCTTGAATCTGTATACAAAAAATCTCTGCAACATTCATCTTATTTAACCATTTATTTGAAAAAGATCAGAGAATGGATTTGACAGAATCTAATACCAAAAGAGGAATACAAATTATCCGAAAAAAGACATAATCTCAAATTTGATTGATTAGCGTTTTCACTAGGAGAAAGACTAATTAAGTTTTACAAGAGTAGGAAGCATACTTGGAAAAGGCCAGAAGTCACGGGAAGATTTCAGTTACATTGCGTTGTGGTCAGGCAGAGATACCGAAATTAGATACTGGACTGTAAGGCGCACCAGGAGCAGATAGAGGCTCAGACCGAAATTTAGTTATGATGAAGAGTAGGCTGAAGTTTAAGCGACTCCTCAGGAAGAATCAGTGCGTTAAGAAGTGGGATTCGGAAGAACTAAGGAATGAAGAGATACGCTTGAAGTTCTCTGAGGCTAGAGATACCGCTATAATGAATAGCTCAGTAGGTATTTCAGTTGAAAAGGAATTGAGATCTCTAAAAATGGCATTCACAGAAGGTGGAAAGAAAATCGAAGTTACAAGAAAGGTAATTGCGAGACAACCATGGACAGCATAAGAAATACTTCAGCTGATAGACGAATGAAATCAGTACAAAAATGTTCAGGGGCATTCAGCAACACATGAGAACCCCTCACTCGGGAATGAAATAAATAGGAATTGCAGGGAAGCTAAGGAGAAATGGCTACGTGAAAACCTTGAAGAAATCGAGAAAAAACCGTAGAAGACTCAAACAGCATTTCGTTAAATTAAGGGCAAGGGCGGTAAAATTTAGAGTGCAAGGGGAATTCCACTGTTAAATGGAGAGGAGAGAGTGAATAGGTCTCTATGAGTGAGAGAACTTGTGTGATGACGGGATAGAAGAAGAAGTAGGAGTCGACGGGGGAGAGGTAACAGGCCCGGTATTGCAATCACAACTTAAAAGAGCTATGACGACATATGATCAAATAAGAAAGAATGGATAGATAACATTCCACCGTAATTTCTAAAATCATTGAGGGAAGTGTCAACAACACGACTACGCAAGTTTGTGCGTAGAATTTATGAGACTAGCGATATACCATCAGACTTGTAGAATAACATCCACCACAGAACTCCTAAGATAGAAAGAGCCGACAAGTGCGAAACTTATCGCAAAATCAGCTTAACAGCTCATTCATCCAAGTTCCTAACAAGAATAACACACACAAGAATGGAAAAGAAAATTGAGGATGTCTTAGATGACAATCAGTTTGGCTCTACTGACGTCGCAGTTAATGATGGAAGCAAGACTGAACAAAAATCAAGGCGCGTCAATAGGATCTGTCAACCTGGAAAAAGTGTTCGACAACGTCAAATTGCGCAAGATGTTCGAAGTTCTGAGAAAAAATAGGGTTAAGCTATAGGGAAAGACGGATAACATACAATATTTACAAGTTCCAAAGGGGAGCAACAAGACTAGAAGACCAAGAACGCCACGCTCGGATTAAAAAGAATGCAAGCCAGGATGTAGTCTTTCGCCCCTACTGTTCAATCAATACATCGGAGAAGAAATGACGGAAATATAAGAATAGTTCAAGAGTGGGATTAATATTCTGGGTGAAAAGATATCAATGACAAGATTCGCTAATGACATTCCTATCCTCAGTGAAAGTACAGTTACAGGATTCTGTCTAATGACTATAGAATACCGACTGAGAGTAAATCGAAGAAAGACAGAAGTAATGAGAAGTAGCAGAAATGAGAACAGCGAGAAACTTAACATCAGGATTGGCGACCACGAAATAGACGAAGTTACAGAATACTGCTACCCAGGAAGCAAAATTACCCATGACGGGCGGGGCAAGGAGGTTAGAAAAAGCAGACTAGCAGTGGCAAAAAGGGCATTCCTGGAGAAGAGAAGCCTGCTAATATCAAGTACAGATCTGAATTTGAGGAAGAAATTTCTGAGAATGCACGTTTGGTGCAGGGCGTTGTCTGGTAGTGAGACATGGACTGTGGGAAAACCAGAACAGAATCATTTGAGATGTGGTTTTGCAGAAGAATGTTGGAAATTAGGTGGACTGATAAGGTAAGGGATAAAGAGGCTCTCCGCAGAACCGGTGAGGAAAGAAATATATGGAAAACACTGACAAGGGACAGGATAATAGGACATCTGTTAAGGCATAAGGGAATAACTTCGACTCTACTAGAGGGAATTGTAGAGGGTAAAAACTGTAGAGGAAGACAGAGATTGGAATACATCCAGCAAATAATTGAGGACATAGCCTAGTGAAGGAAAGAAGAACCCATCACAGAAAGATTACGGAAAAAAACTTAGCGTTTCACTTAAAAACACAAGTTTAGAGTAAAAAAATAATAATTTTATAGAAATGTAAAACTTCATTATCACAAGACAGTAATACTCTGAAAATGCACAAATGCTTTATAAACAGTAATTTTAGGATCAGTAAAAGAAACTGAAGAAACCAGGAAGGAAAGATTACGAGGAAGATGACTGGAAGTAGAGCAACAGCAGGAGTGTGCAATAACGTAGAAAAAAATTAGAGGCGAAATTAGGAAAAGAAAAATTATATCCTATCGGCAAATCCAAACAATGAGTCCATGCAGACAGTTAAGAAGAATTGTACAGCATTCTGAAAAAATAAAAGGCAAACTAAACAGGCTTAAGAAAGTGCATGAAGAAGAATGACATAAATAAATAAGAAATTGAAGACAACACAAAATAAAGACGTAATATTAAGATATGGGAATGTTTCCGAAACAATACAGTTCCAAAAAGAGGGGAAATAGTGGATACCAGAAAAGAGGAAAGAGAACAGTGAACAGATGCAGGAGTATTGGGGAAAGTGTAAAGCTAACTGAACGACTTAAACGTGGTTCTTAGTTGGCATGAAACGAAAGAAGACAGGTGCGATAACTGCCAGAATTAAACTGACCAGACATAAACTGCGAATGATTAGCAACAGAAAGGTAAATTACGTAGTCTCTCGTGGTCTTATACTCGTGTCCAATTTTTTTTTTTTTTTTCTTTGCTAGAATGACAAGTGTTGCACGTTATCTCAGGAGGTCAGGAGGAAAAGTTGAGCAACGACGTGTACTCTCAGCAATGTGGTGGCCTTCTTCCATGTAATGAGAAGTAACAGAGTTGTCCCAGCATTTTACTTGGGCGACCAGGGCGCAGTTCAATTCACCGCACCGACAATGGCGCATGACGGCATCACGAGGGTGGATTGGTGATCGATCTGAAAGGACGCGCTTAATTGCTGGGATTTACGCATTCTCTGAGAGCTAATTATGCACCGGCCCCCGCGGTGCCAGCTAATGCACCAGTCGCGTTAAATTGCGTCCGCGTAGCTGAAGAATTCCACTTCCCTTCCATCTTCCTAATTACTAACAGGGAACAGTGCGAGACAGGAACACAGTTGCCGGGAGCGAGGGAGGCACTGGAAATGGATGTAGTTACAGAGGGGGAGAAGAGAGAGAGAGAGAGAGAGAGAGAGATGAGGAAGGAGGGAGATGAAGGTGGATAGAGAGAGAGAGGGGGAGAGGGAGAGAGAGGGAGATGGGAGGAAGAGACAGAGAGAGGAGAAAAGGAGAAAGGGAGAATGAGACATGGGTAGAGAATTCGAGAGGAGAGTGAAAAACACACACACAGGAAACAGAGAGAGAGAGAGAGAGAGAGAGAGAGAGAGAGAGAGAGAGCTTTAACGTCGCTATGCACACCGGTTGATGATTCGACGCTGGAAATTGTCTACAATACTTTTGAACCCAAATAAACATGTCCAAAGTAAATGTTAAACGTCACATTTGTAATCAGCCCCTGCACGAAATAAACGCCAGTGGCTTTGTCCTCTGCGACAAAAGTGAGCACCTTACTATTGGAATTACATCAACATGAATTGCAATAACGTACAGTACGATTTTGCAATGAGACTATGGCATCAATTAACGTGAGATGTGAATTTAGCTCTTTAGAGACGATTTGTAATTTACCTGCAATGATAATTACGCATTGTTTGCGAATCGTAAATTTCTATGTTGATCAACATGCTTGAAAAATGTCAGATCCAGAGCGTTTTCGTCTAGACACAAAAATGTGGAGTGTAAGAGATAGGTTCAAAATGTTCAAATGTGTGTGAATTCCTAAGGGGCCAAACTGCTGAAGTCATCGGTCCCTAGACTTACACATTAGTTAAACTAACTTAAACTATGTGATTACGTAGGCTTTCCCGGCGTAATAAGTCTTGAAAGTCTCTTCGGGTTTACTGCCGGATCCTAAAATCAACTTAGCTCGATATTTCAGCGATCCAACTGGTTGCTATCTTCAGGAAATTGCTGCCTCTGCTGATGAGTCCCACTCGAGGCTTATCGTTTAAGAGTGGACGAATTTTAAGGAATTTTAACATTAAGAGTGTGTTCTGTCCCTCTTCTAAGATTAGGGCACTGCTCGGCTCTGTGAAAGATGATTTGGAGCTTAGGAAACCCGGTGTGTACAAAATTCCGTGTCAATGTGGGAAAGATTACATTGGCCGTTCGATTCGCATAGTGTATGACAGGTGTGTGGAACATCACCGTCATACGAGGCTACAACAGCCGGAAAAATCGACAGTAGCAGAACACTGCTTAAATGACGGACACGGTATGAAATTTGATGAAACTGTGATAGCTGCCAACATTTCCGGGTTTTGGAACATTGTCTATAAACAGGTGATTGAAATTAGGTTGGCTGATAATTTAATCAACAGAGACAAGGGGTCTCAGCAAGACGTGGAATCGTGTATTATCTCGCATCAAAATTGAACGTTCTTCGGTGCGGCCCTGAGTGCGATATATCGTTATCAGCAGTGTTTCACTAAGGGCGGCGCCACCTCCCTGTCTTGGAGGGCAACAACTGTGATGGGCGGCGCATGCGCCGGGTACTGAGTGGTGGCCTATATAGGACGTCGATTTGCAACCTGGCGTTAGTTCTCAGCGGGACTCATCAGCAGAGGCAGCATTTTCCTGAAGATGGCGACCAGTTGGATCGCCGAAATATCGAGTCAAGTTGATTTTAGGATCCGGCAGCAAACCCGAAGAGACTTTCATAACTTAAATTAACTTATGCTAACAACAACACATTCCCGTGCCCGGGGGAGGACTGGAACCTCCAGCGGGAGAGGACGCCCAATCCGTGACATGGCGCCCCAAACCGCGCAGCCACAAGACTGGTAGACAGAACTAAGGAGACAATCAGTTTGCGTCCAACTGCTGCTGTTACGGTCAGAGTCGGCGTGAATGCTGGAGGGGAAGTGGAAAGTATCGGCTAGACACGTGCATGAAAGAAAAATTTTGGAAACCAAAATACCTACCTCTTAGCACGTGCTCAGGTAGAGCGCTGCCCGTCAGTAGGGTCAGTTGCGGACTGAGTCAGTCCGTTTGCAACCTGTAAGCGCGCAAGTAACGAGCAGCCCATAGCGGCTCATCATCACAATTTTTTATCTTAAATATCTTGGTGACTAATGCCCTTTTGGCATATTTATTATTTTATAAACGACTGCCAGTCTTTCACGATGATTCTGTACTTACACTCTACATCATACGTTTTTAGTCTTAATTCTGTGACCACGTTATAGACCATTCTTTGATTTAAATTCAGGAGGAAGACACTCCTAGCAGTTTTGAAACCGGGTAAATTCGTTAAAAATAGTGACCGGGGGCCGTTTTCTTTCAGTTGTAACTATTCACGGTCTCTGAACGTGCAGCCATGTACAAATATGTATTGTGGCACGTGAAGCTGCTTTATAGTTTATAATAAACTGTACGCACGTTTTCGATCAGAGACGATTTTCCCGTACTCCAGTATCTGTCGTACAACTTTATGGATACAAGAGAATTTTAATGCAGGAGGGATGTTTGAAAATTGTAGTGAAATATAAACAATACTTACTAATTTTTGGTAATAACTCATGTTACATGTATATTACAAATCAAATCTCAAGATACAATAATTGTACAAAATAATTTGTAATGCAAAGGCAGCTGCATTGAACTATCCAAAGAACTATCCAAAGAATATTTGAATTAAACGACTAATAGTTGCCATTGTGACTAGTATTATCTTTGTAATACAATATCGTGAAAATTTTCTATACTTTTTTTTCGTTCTAAGTTCTTCATTCAAAATTGAGTTCAGATCTTTAGTATAATGTAAAAAATTTTCTATCTCTTCCATGGCATCCACATAACTACCTTTCTTTTGTTGTTGTTGTTGTGGTCTTCAGTCCAGAGACTGGTTTGATGCAGTTCTCCACGCTCCTCTATCTTGTGCAAGCCTCTTCATCTCCGAGTAACTACTGCAATTCACATCCTTCTGAATCTGCTTAGTGTATTCATCCTAGGTCTCCCTCTACGATTTCTACCCTCCACGCTTCCTCCAATACTATATTGGTGATCCCTTGATGCCTCAGAACGAGTCCTACCAACCGATCCCTTCTTACAGTCAAGTTTTGCCACAAATTCCTCTTTTCCCCAATTCTTTTCAGTGCCTTCCATTAGTCACGTGATCTACCCATCTGATCATCAGCATTCATATGAAGCACCACTTTTCAAAAGCTTCTATTCTCTTCTTATCTAAACTATTTATCGTCCATGTTTCACTTCCATACATGGCTACACTCAACACAAATACTTTCAGAAAAGACTTCCTGACATTCCCATCTATATTCTACGTTAACAAATTTCTGTTCTTCAGAAACGCTTTCCTTGTCATTGCCAGTCTACGTATTATATCCTCTCTACTTCGATCATCATCAGTTAGTTTGCTAACCAAATAGCAAAACTCATCTCCTACTTTAAGTGTCTAATTTCGTAATCTAATTCCTTCAACATCGCGTGATTTAATTCGACTACATTCCATTATCCTCGTTTAGCTTTTGTTGATGTTCATCATGTAGCCTCCTTTCAAGACGATGTGTATTCCGTTCTTCTTCCAGGTCCTTTGCTGTCTATGACAGAATTACAATGTCATCGGCAAACCTCAAAGTTTTTGTTTCTTCACCATGGGTTTTAATTCCTATTCCGAATTTTTCTTTGCTTTCCCTCACTGCTTGCTCAATATAGAGATCGAATAACATTGGGAATTGGCTACGATGCTGTCTCACTCCCTTCCCAACCACTGCTTCCCTTTCATGCCCCTCGACTCTTATAACTGCCATCTGGTTTCTGTACATATTTTAAATAGCCCTTCGCTCCCTATATTTGCCTCCTGCCACCTTCAGAATTTGAAAGAAAGTACTCCAGTCAACATTTTCAAAAGCTTTCTCTAAGTCCGCAAATACGAGAAACGTAGGTTTGCCTTTACTTAATCTAAGATAAGTAGTAGGATCAGTATTCCCTCACGTGTTCCGACATTTTTACGAATTCCAAACTGATCTTCCCCGAAATTGGCTTCTATCAGTTTTTCCGTTTATCTGTAAAGTATTCGCTTTAGTACTTTGTTGCAGTGACTAATTACACTGATAGTTTCGCAATTTTCATTCTTTTTTTTGGTGATATGTTACAATACAGCATCACCGGTCTATTGCGGTCTAACTGTGTTCTATCAGTTTTTCCGTTTATCTGTAAAGTATTCGCTTTAGTACATTGTTGCAGTGACTAATTACACTGATAGTTCGGCAATTTTCATTCTTTTTTTGGTGATATGTTACAATACAGCATCACCGGTCTATTGCGGTCTAACTGTGTTGGTGAGGCAGTAAATTTATCCACAGGGCAGTGCAATTCACTTTGGAGGTGTGGCGGTGGGACTTGTAGTTCCGTACCACCCTCTGACGGTGACAGTACTACATGAGTCAGGCAGAAAAATTTAGCCTAACGTGGGCAGGTATGATTGGAAATTATTGGACATAGAATGGGGGCTAGTCCCGCGAAAGGATGCGTCCATGGTGGGCGTGCCAGACCTACCGTTAGCCATGGTCGGAATCCGATTCCTCTAGGATGGTTAGGGGAACCGGATGTCGATGCCAGCGGCGTGGAAGTGTGGTCCCAACGTGGCGTAACCCATGGACAGTGTCCCGCAAGGCATCCACTTTCTCATAGAGCCGCCGCGCGTTGTCTGCGTATGGTCGTCTTTAGGGGGACGATATCCGCTTCCTCGTGGAGAGTGACAACTCTCGTGAGTGGCGGGGCGTGCAGGCTCCACCTGAGCACCTTGTTCTGCAGGCGCTGCAATGTCCGCATCCTGGTGACACTAATCGTGGCCCATGCACCAGATCCATACGTGAGGGCAGGCAGGATAACTGTTCGGTAAATGCGGAGCTTGGAATGCAGGTTAAGTTCCCTACTGCGGAAGAGCGGGTACAAAGCCCTGGTTAGCTTTTGCCCCTTGTTGGTGACATACTCCGCATGACAGTGGGAGAGCAACTTGTGGTCCATCTGGACCCCGAGATAGGTGGTTGTCGGGGACCAGGGCACCTGCACACCTGCAATCGAGATATTGCGGCGGAGGACTGGGCGCCGTTTCGTGAAGTAAACTGCCGTAGTTTTGTCGGCATTGAGAGCTATTTTGTTTGTCCGGCACCAGGTGGTAGTGACGTCCACCTGTCGCTGGAGGCGGGCGACGACGGCGTCAGTAATGCGGCCAGTGGTGTATAGTGCTGTGTCGTCAGCGTATTGTGCAAGGTGGCACTCGGGGATGACCGGCATATCATTGACATAGATATTAAAGAGGATGGGAGATAGCACCGATCCTTGCGGAGTGCCTGCCGACAATTGGCGAATGCCAGAACGCATTTCCCTTTGAGCCACTAGGAAAGTCCTACCACGGAGGAAGTCATCCACGATCTTGACATAAATATCTGGTATAGCGGTCTGTGTCAGCACCTTGTGTACGAGGTTGTCTTGCCAGATCTTGTCGTAGGCGTTTTGCAAGTCCAGAAAAACGGCAGCTGTCGACTTGGCAGTGTTGAAGCCTTTGCTGATGTGTTCAGTGATCCGTATGACCTGAATTCAGCAGAGAAGTGCGAAGTGAATCCAAACTGTTCAGGACGGATCGTCCCAGCTGCCGTAAGAGGTTGGGGAAGTCGGTGAAGGATCACAGATTCAAGGACCTTCGCCATAGTGTTTAGGAGGCTGATGGGCCTGTTGTTGGTGGGGACTGTAGGGTCCTTGAACCTCTTGCGTATCGCAATCAGCTTGGCTCGTTTCCACTGAGGGGGGAAAAGGCCAGATGTGAGACAACAGTTTAAAATCTTGGTGAACAAGGTGAGTGGTGTGTGGGAAAGGTGGCAAAGATGTTCATTTAAAATTCCGTTTAATCCAGGGACTGACCGGCCACGTTTCCGTCGATGGATGCGCTGAATTTCTGCCATGGACGTAAGAAAGGGAGCAGACTGGGGTGGGGGTTGCGGAAAGCAGCAACAGCTGTCAGGACTTCATGTTCTTCCTGTAGTTCGTTCGGAGAAAGGTCCTGGACCAGAGGGCCTCGAACGCATCTGCCAGGGTTTCCACAATTTGCAAGATATGACAAGCCCGCTGCTGTGCGAATAGGATGGGCAGTCGCTGGCTTAGAACGCCGCAGGGTGCGAATGACAGCCCAGTCAGATTTTTGGTGGAGTAGGAAAGTGGACATCCTGTCCTCCCACTGTTCAGACCTCCATTCGGCGAGCCGGTGGCTGAATTTGCGTTGGAGGCGTCTCATTTGGCGTTTGTCCTGAGGGTCATGAAACTGCTTCCACCTCCGGCGGTAGTGGTTCTTTTGCACCTTCAGCTCTCGTAACAGAGGTGGTAAGTCGTCCAGGGGTGTTAAATTTCGAGGTGCAGTGGAGGTGGGGAGTATCACTGCTTTCTGTATTTTGGCGGTAAGGTAATCCACAGCAAGGACTATATTGGCCGGTGTTGTCAAATCGAGGTCGTGTCGAGTGGTGTTATTAAGTACCCTGGCAAACTTGTCCCAATTGGTGAGGGTCGCAGTGGAACGAACATCAAATGAAAGGGCAGCATTGGTGAGGTGCAAGAGTACTGGCTCATGGTCAGAGGCCAGTTCGTGGAGAACTTCTAGCGAAAACTGCCGGCCGCTGGTGGCCGAGCGGTTCTGGCGCTACAGTCTGGAACCGCGCGACCGCTATGGTCGCAGGTTCGAATCCTGCCTCGGGCATGGATGTGTGTGTTGTCCTTAGGTTAGTTAGGTTTAAGTAGTTCTAAGTTCTAGGCGACTTATGACCTCAGCAGTTGAGTCCCATAGTGCTCAGAGCCATCTGAACCAGTGAAAACTGAGATGTTTTTGAAGATGGCCACATCCAGAACGTCTGGCTGGCAGTTAGTACGGACTGGGATATGGGTAGGTTCGTGGGGGCCATAGACTGATAGTGCTAAAGTATCCTCTAGGCCAAGGAGGAGCCGGCCTTTGGGGTTAGACACGCGAGAATGCCAAGCTGGGTGCTTGGCATTGAGATCTGCCCCAATGATGAGCCTGTCGAAGGATGACAATGTGCGGAGGTCTGCTTCCAGCAGTGGCTTGTTTGGGCTCAAATACGCTGCTGCAAAGGTAATGGCAGCAAGGCGTGTGGAGATGGTAACCGCTGTGGCCTCTATGTGTTCCATTGGCTAGAGAGTCTCTTGGGTATGGACAAGAGCTTTGTTGAGGAATACAGCTGTGCCTCCACCACGGCGGTCGAGGCGGTCAGAGCGGTAACACACCATGTTGCGAAGGCGGAAATCGTCTGCCGGTTTGAGGTGTGTTTCTGTGACCAGTAAAACGTGGATGGTGTTCAATTCCGTCTTCATACGTTTTATGCCATTGGCATTAAAAATACAAGTGACAAGATCCCGAGTGGGCTGGTGGTGGTGTGGAGGTCGATTCACCATTACAACAATATTTGACTAAGCCCTTCCACTAGGGCGATGACCTTGGAGAGCCCGTCCTCCGACTGACGGATTTTTTGTGCAGTGTCACGAATAACAGCCCAGATGTGGGGTTTCGTGAAAAAGGAGATGACCTGGAGGATTTCGCTCATGTCTGCCCGAAAGGACGCATCAGTCTCCACCACTGGGGGAGGGTCCCAGGTGGTCTGCTTGCCCCTACGGCGCGCAGGTGCAGGTGTAGTAGTAGGCAGAGAGGGGGTAGGGGCAGAGGGCTGAGATAGAGCCACAGATGGACTGGAGGGAGCTGCAGCTGGCTCCTGTAGTTGGTGAGCAGTGAGAGCCGTCACGGAAGACAGACAATGAGGAGGAGACCAGGCTGCAGCAGCAAAGGATGTCGTGGGAGTCTGGGCAGGAAGGGGCACAGGAGCCACCGAACCATCTGGTGCCTGAGTGGCTGGTACCAGAATGGCTGCTGAGGACAGTGCACCAGGCTGACCCCGCAAAACCAGGATACTTGGTCATGTCCCGTAGCGGTGGGAGAGGTCGATTTGTTCTTGGTTTCTTTTTGGGCGGACGAGAAGACTTCAGTGCCTTCTGGTAAACAGGGCAACCCCTCCAGGATGCCATGTGGTGGGGATCGTGCGCCGTTCCCAAACATCTGGCACAGGTAGGTTTCTCCAAAGCAGGGAGTGTTCAGTTCTCCACTAAATGTGGGCCAGCACACTTAACGCACCGCAACGGCAGGGAGCAGTAATTCCCAGTATGTCGTAAACGTTGGCATTTGCGACAGATGGCTGGCCCGTTGCGGCCCTCGTACGATTCAATCCGGACTTTCGTGTACAGAAGATACCGGATTTGGTAAATCCACTCTATGTCCTCCCTCCGGGAAAGGGAGACGACGTGGGTAGGGCAGGGGATCAATGCCCTGGTCTCAGGATTCCTCTTGCTATACTGGTGGACCAAAGGATCTTCGAAATCGAGTCGAAGCAGTTCCTCCTTGACCTCAGCTGCCTTAACCTCTGGTGGCAAGTCCTTGATGACGATTTTAGTGCGGCGATTACCCGACGTCTGTGGGTAAAGTAAGGCATCGCCTTTTCATTCATTCTGCTGCGGCGCATTATTAATGCTGAGAGTAGTATAAACTGCCTGCTAGAATTGGAAGTTTCGTGTTACAGATGCATCTCTCTGGAATAAGTAACCGTATATTTGAGGACTCTATGGTAAGCGATTGCAGAGAACGGGCATGTTTTAGGTTGGAGATACTTTGCTATTGTTGTGCGACGCTATTTAAGCTTCATTGTGAATGTTTAGTTAGTCGATGGAGCAATAAAAAAAATCAAGGAAAATAATACGCATTCAATGCGTCTATTTATCAATTTTGACAAACATTCTTCAGATATCACGCGACATATATCGATCGGAGGTGCAATGTGGAATGCTGGTGCAAGCCAGCATCTTTTCACGGTCAATATTCTTCGGAAGACTATCTCAGAAGTAATAAACTTTTCGTTGGTAAAAAAGTTAGACACATCAATCCATACGCATCATACAACATGGCACCTAGTTGTGCCGAACGATATTCATAGCGAAATAAACATTTTAGAGATTTCATGTGGAGCAGTTCCGACGAGGAGTATCAGCGAGATCGACGCTGCGGGACATATATATCTCTCCTGTGGTATTTAAAACCTTATATTCTTTAGGTTTTAACAGACTGAAACTAAAATCTAAGTAAAACCACTGGAAACCACAACTAAAATTATCAAAAACAAATAGGAAGCAGAGAATTTTCTTAAATAAATAAATAAAATTAATTAAAATAAAATAAAGCGGCGTCCGAGTACAGAACGGCCAAAAATTAAAATTGTTGCATGCTCATAAATTAAGGATAAATGCAGAATGTGGTGCCAGACAACGTAGCACTACACAAAACTGGCGCTAATAGCATAGGCACACAGGGAACACACACGACATAGATCAAGTCCACGGTATTGGTAATAAGTTGAGAAAATCGTGCTGAAACACATGTGCTACAAAACACCACTGTTTCCTGCGCATGTACCCTGACATCAGTATGGGATATGATCACCATGCACACGTACACAGGCCGCACAACGGGTTGGCGTACTCTGGATCAGGTGGCCGAGCAGTTGCTGGGGTATAGTCCCCCATTCCTGCACCAGTGCCTGTCGGAGCTCCTGAAGTGTCCTAGGGTTTGAAGACGAGCAGCGATACGTCGACCGAGAGCATCCCAGAAGTGCTCGATGGGGTTTATGTCTGGAGAACAGGCCGGCCACTCCATTCGACTGATATCTTCTGTTTCAAGGTACTCCTCCACGATGGCAGCTCGGTGGGGCCGTGCGTTATCATCCATCAGGAGGAAGGTGGGACCCACTGCACCCTTGAAAAGGCGGACATTACTGGTGCAAAATGACGTCCCGATACACCTGACCTGTTACACTTCCTCTGTCAAAGACATGCAGGGATGTACGTGCACCAGTCATAATCCTACCCCACACCATAAAACCACGACCTCCATACAGGTCCCTTTCAAAGACATTAAGTGGTTGGTATCTGGTTCCTGGTTCACGCCAGATGAAAACCCGGCGAGAATCACTGTTCAGACTATACCTGGACTCGTCCATGAAATAACCTGGGACCACTGTTCCAGTGACCATGTACTGTGTTCTTGACACCAGGCTTTACGGGCTCTCCTGTGACCAGGGGTCAGTGGTATGCACCTTGCAGGTCTCTGGGCGAAAAAACCGTCTGTTCAGTCGTCTGTAGACTGTGTGTCTGGAGACAACTGTTCCAGTGCCTGCGGTAAGGTACCGAACAAAGCTACCTGCAGTACTCCGTGGCCGCATATGGGCACTGATTGTGAGATATCGGTCTTCTTGTTGTGTTGTACACTGTGGACGTCCCGCACTGTAGCGCCTGGACACGCTTCCTGTCTGCTGGTATTGTTGCCATAGCCTTGAGGTCACACTTTGTGGCACAAGTAGGGCCCGTGCTACGACCTGCTGTGTTTGACCAGCCTCCTGTCGCCCTAGTATTCTACCCCTCATAACGTCATCAATATGTGTTCTTTGAGCCATTTTCAACACACAGTCACCATTAGCACGTCCGAAAACGCCTGCACACTTATTCGCTGCACCGTACTCTGGCATGCACCAACACACCTCTGTGTATGTGAACTGCAGCCAGCGCCACCGTGTGAGGACCGCAGGTCAAATGCACCGCATGGTCATTCCTCAAGGTGATTTAAACCTGCAAACCGCCCACCAGAGCGATGTTTCACCATGTATCAGCATTAACCTTAATTTATGAGCATGAGTGTATATATATATGTGTGTGTGTGTGTGTGTGTGTGTGTGTGTGTGTGTGTATGTGTGTATGTAGAACGAGCAGTTTTACATTCATACATTCATATTGCAAATTAATTTGTACATCTATTTGTACTCTAAACAT
The DNA here is from genome assembly GCF_023864345.2 of Schistocerca serialis cubense. Lineage (NCBI taxonomy): Eukaryota > Metazoa > Arthropoda > Insecta > Orthoptera > Acrididae > Schistocerca > Schistocerca serialis. The sequence goes on along the minus strand of NC_064639.1, from coordinate 301,084,737 downwards.
CACCATGTAATTATTTTTTTCCCGAAATGAAAACCAGACGTACAGATTGACAGATTGTGTTAGCAATTCCTACCTACGACCTTTTACACTTTACAAACATCGAAATTCTTCTACAGAATAGACGGAGTTGTCAAGGAGAAACATTTTTAATTTATTTTCAAATTTTACCTTGCTGTCAGACATTTTATATCACCAGGTAAGTGATCAAAAATTTTTGTTGCGGCGTTGTGCACCCCATTCTGTGCTAAGGACAACCTTAATGTTGAGTAATGAATGTCCTTTTTTCTTCTAGTATTGTAATTATGTACCTCGTTGTTCCACCTGAGCTGTAGTGGATTATTTACAACAAACTTCATGAGGGAATAAATATCCTGTGAAGTAGGGATCACAATGACCAATTCCTTAATCAGATGTCTACAAGATGATTGCGGGTGAGCGCCACATATGATTCTTACAGCATGTTTTTGGGCAATGAAGACATTCGTTCTTAAAGATGAGTTGACCCAGAACATTATTCCATATGACATTACTGAATGAAAATAAGCAAAATATGTCGACTTCCTGATTTCTCTCTCCCCAAAATTTTCTATGATTCTAAGAGCGAATGTGGCTGAACTAAGTTGCTTTAGGAGTTCCAAAACGTGTTTTTTTTTTCAGTTTAAATTCTCATCAACGTGGACACCTAAGAATTTGAAGTTTGCACCCTATGTATTATTTTATCACCATGTGTTACACTTATCACTGGTGCAGTACCCATAGAGGGGCAGAACTGAATATGATGTGTCTTTGTGAAACTCAGGGTGAGACCATTCGCAGCCTTAACTGTTTCCATTAAACAATGTCACTCTGTATCTATAGAAACGGCGGCAACACTTATCACTGGTACAGTACCCATAAAGGGGCAGAACTGAATATGATGTGTCTTTGTGAAACTCAGGGTGAGACCATTCGCAGAAAACCAATCAATGATACTTTTGAGAATTTTGTTCACCATTTCTTCCATTTCTGTATGTATACTGGGAGTGATTAAAATACTGGTGTCATCTGCAAAAAGAACCATTTCTTCTTGTTGTACACTAGACAGTAGATCATTTACTTATATGAGAAACAGTAATGGACCTAAGATACAGCCTTAGGGAACCCCATACGTGATTTCTCTCCAGTCAGAATTATGTCCCTGGATTCTGTTGGTTGAATTCCGAGTACTACTAAGTACAACTTTTTGCATTTTTTTAGTTACATATGACATGATCCATTGGTTGGCTATAGCATCAATCCCTTTAAAACTTCAATTTATCTAGGAGTATACTATGATTCACGCAATCAAAGGCCTTGGATAGGTCACAGACAATACCTACCGGTGCTATTTTGTTATTTAATGTCTGTAATGTCTAGAGTGTGACATGTAAATGGCATTCTCAGTAGAGCAACCCTTCTAAAACCCAGACTGTGATTTGCTCAGGATATTATTGTTGCCGAGGTGTGATACTATTTTAGAATACATCACCTTCTGAAAAATTTTGGAAAATTATATAGACAGTGAAATAGGTCGGTAGTTACAGACGTCTCTCTTTATCACCTTTCTTAAAGAGGGGTTTAACAACGGCATATTTTAGTCTCTCTGGAAAAATGCCTTGAGCTAGTGATGCATTACATATTTCGGACAATACCAGACTTATTATATGGAAACAAATGTTTTGTACTCTATTGGGAACACCATTAAAACCAGAAGAGCTTTTATTCTTGAGAGAATGAATTACCTCTTAATTTCAGAAGGGGGAACATTCATATTATGTAATTTTATGATAGTTATTTCTTCAATATATTGCTATGATCTATCTCTTGAACTGTTGGTCTCTATGCTTTCTAATATGCTTAAGACATAATTATTAAATACATTTGCTACCTACGATTTGTCACTTATAGCCCTTCCATTCAATTCAATAGTAATATTATCCTCTTCTGTGGTTGTTTGTCCTGTCTCTTGCTTCACTACATTCCATATTGCCTTAACTCTGTTGTCAGACGTACGGATTTCTGACATTATGTGAATGTTTCTTGATTTTTAATAACCTTTCTTAACAATTTTGAGTAGTTTTTATAGTGCGCAAATACTGCACGGTCTCTACTTGTTCTTGCCAAAAGATACATTTCTCTTTTCCTTTCACAAGATACTTTAAACCCCTTAGTGATCCATGGTGTTTTACATGGCTCTTTAATGTCCCCTCTGATTAGCTTATGCGGAAAGCTATTTTAAAATACTGATATGAGTTTATCATGGAATAGATTAAATTTTATGTTGGCACATTGCTTGTGTTTCCGTTGTCTTACAATACCTTTGTATTGTTGAGAAATTGAGCTTTGCACTGAACAACTGTTCAGACAATTTTTTGGGTAAATGCGTTTGAACATGATGCAAATAATCAAAAAATGGTTCAAATGGCTCTGAGCACTATGGGACTCAACTGCTGAGGTCATTAGTCCCCTAGAACTTAGAACTAGTTAAACCTAACTAACCTAAGGACATCACGCACATCCATGCCCGAGGCAGGATTCGAACTTGCGACCGTAGCGGTCACGCGGTTCCAGACTGCAGCGCCAGAACCGCGCGGCCACTTCGGCCGGCGATGCAAATAATCGAAATGAATACACTACGTTTGACTGTTTCATTTTAATGTCCTGTCAAGTACTTTTAGATATGGATATTCTGCAAATTACAATGTCGAAATACTGTAAGTTACACTCATTACCTAATTTTTGGGATAAATACTTGGTGCTAATCATTCAAGGGATTCAGATTTTTTTGAGCACAGCCGAAAATACTGCAAGTTACATCTTTCACGTAAGCTTTTGGATAAATACTTTTCAACATGGTGCAAAAACGTAATTCCGTGTTCCGATACTTTTGATCATGGTCAAAAATACTGAAAGTTTCATCTGTTTCTTAATTTTTTTTGATAAACTCTTGTTAACATAGCACTAAAAAT